>NC_133532.1:61675313-63007813 GCF_048544455.1 Silene latifolia | reverse complement strand
AATTAGCTAAACTTCGAATTTTTCAGTGGTTTTTGGATATATTTTCACATATATTATTTGGAGATGACCTGTAAATTTTCAGAATTGTTGGAGTTTTTATGCTCGAAATATGGATTTTTCATGATATAAATCGTATTTAAATGATAAATAGGTTAATATGAGATAAATTTCGATTCTGGTTATATAAATTTATTATGTTGTCACATGCAATTTTACAAGATGTGTGTAAAATATTAGGCTATAATGAAGTCTTCATGCATGATTTATGAATTTTTGATGAAAAATAGCATAAATAGTGACTTAATTAGTGAATAATTGCTAAAACATACTTCATGACTAAGAAAAATTGTCACATGTTGCATTTTATTATCTTTTTCAGATCTAAAATTGAAAAGTTGATGAATATTATTTTTCTCATGTTTTTATGATTATAATTGATAAATCCGATAGACCGCAACATTGTTTTTCCCGATAAATTTTGAAATTTTTAACCTAAGTTTTTGAACATTATGAGTATCATGTTATTTTTTCCAGAATGTTCATAAGTTTAAATTTTGAATTTTGAATTTATTTGAATTTTTTATGATTTATTTGGAGTTTATAGCATTTTATTGTAATTTTGAGTCCAATAATGAACAATTTTAAGAAATATAAGTTAATTATAGTCAAATGGTTAGTGGAGACTAATTTTGAGTCCTAAGTTGTTTAGGGTAATTAACTTGTGCATAAATATGAATTTATGTATTTTATTGTGATTTTAAAAGGTTGAATCACGCAAATCCGTAAAAACCGTTTAATATACGATATTGGCTCCTTAAAGGCGATTTAGCATAAAATTGGGCATGTTCATACATATTATAATGCTGCATTTTATTTATGATTGTCATAATTTTATTTTATGTAATTTTTGAATTATGTAATTTTTACTTAGTATGGCCTTAGTTTTTAATTGGTATTACCCGAAATGTATGGGAATATCGATTCGGTTGTAATTTATTGTGATCTCGTATCATCGTTTGTAATTTAATAGATTTATTTTATTTTATTTACAAATGTATAATAGGAAATTATGTAATTTGTTATGTAATTTATTTATTCCGGAGTTCCTTGAAGACGGTGTCACTCAAGAAGGCGATACATAAAGACGGTGTTACCTCGAGATGCGTGTTATAACCGAAGTTCAAGGGACCAATGGAGTTGGTTTCCGAATTTGTAATAGTTAATTAGATTTTCTATTTTAGAAAGGCCATACTAGGATTTAATTTATACTTTGCATTTTATTTATATGTTGCATGCATCGCTAAATCGCCATAACTAGAACATGCATTGTCATTTTAATCGAGTTTATCGACCGTGTCAATTAAAATTATCGTAGTTCACCGCTTTAGTTCACTTAAAACGTGATAGATAATAAATTGACATGACCTCTCGCTAAAATAAACAATTGAGACATAGCCTTACCAAAAAAAATAGAAACCATGAAAACCTATTTCGCGAGGGAGTGCACTCGGCCATCCCGGGGTACAAACCTTGTTACGTAGGGGAAGTGGGTGATAAATGTCTATCCACCGAATTCGTGTCGATGAGGGTTTCATCGGCTATCCCGTGCCCAAGTTGATGTGAATTTGATCATGGACACATTTATTTGAAATTTGGATTGACCTCAACGGAAGTATTCGTGACCGTAGTCGCATGTGTTTCGGGCTATAGATAAATATTAGAGTAATTTTATCGACCGAGAATTCTAAAAGTAGAATCGATTAAAGAGTTAGTCCACCGAGTTATATTGATAAGGGTTTCATCGGCTATCCCGTGCCCAAGTTAATATGAATTTGGATCTCGGAATCATTTATAATAGTTGGGTAGAGGTCACTATATAAATGCTCATATCTTGTTAATTTATTTACGAGTATGATTCAAAAAGACAAATGTTAATATTTTCTTTTCCTCCATATATGTAGTTCATTACAATGAAACCATCAAACGCTACCGCACCGATAACTATTGAGTCATGCCACAATGTTTTTGACGACGTTTGCTCCAACAATGATTTCGACTCTACTAGAGAACTTCATTTTGGGATAGGTTCGGATAGAAACCTTAACTTCATCACTTCTACTAGACCACCTACTACTACTAGATCTCGTGTGAGCCGGTCTCAGGAAGACCGCCTCATACAATCTATAGGATCTTTGTCTCTGGAAGATAAAGATGCCAAAACTAGTGGGAGCTCAAGCAATCAAGTTCTTGCTTCAAAGGGCAAAAATTTCAAGAACAAGGGAAAGAAAGTGAAAAACTTCAAGCAAGTTGATGATGAGTGCCATTATTGCTATGGCATGGGACATTGGCTTAGGAATTGTCCCGTATATTTGCGAAATATAAGGGAAGGATTCATCATTCCAAAAGGTAAAATTCCTAAGGAAATTTATGTTATTGATATAAATTATACTTCCACTACGACATGGGTACTGGATACCGGTTGTGGTTCTCACCTTTGTAATCATTTACAGGGTTTAAGAGACGTGAAGAGGCTTAGCAAAGGAGATGTGGATCTACGCCTTGGAAATGGAGCTCGAGTAGCGGCCGAATCCAAAGGAACTTATGTATTAGCTTTGCCTAACGGATTTGAGTTGTATTTACATAATTGTTTTTATGTGCTTACACTCTCTAAAAACATTATTTCAATCGCTATGTTAGACATGGACGGTTTTTGTTTTGTCATTAAGAACAATCGTTGTACTATTTCAAGGAACGACTTGATTATAGGCCAAGCTTCTTCTATTAATGGCATTTACATTTTAGAAACCTCGAATCCGACTAATGATATCTATAACATTCAATCAAAGAAACTCAAATCAAGTGACCCAAATGAAGCGTTCATTTGGCATTGTCGATTAGGTCACATAAACGAGAATCGCATCAAAAGATTAATTTCGACTAATGTGATTACACCATTTGATTTTCAATCATATGGAACATGCGAATATTGCCTTCTTGGCAAAATGACTCGTAATCCTTTTAGTGGTAAAGGGACACGAGCTAGTGAACTATTGGGACTCATACATACCGATGTGTGTGGACCAATGAGTATCACCGCTCGAGGAAATTATGACTACTTCATAACCTTCACCGACGACTTAAGTAGACATGGGTATGTTTATTTAATGAAACATAAGAGTGAAGCGTTTGAGAAATTCAAGGAATTTCAAAACAAAGTAGAGAACCAATTGGACAAAAAGATAAAAGCACTACGTTCCGATCGTGGTGGAGAATATCTTAGCCTTGAATTCGATTCACACTTGAAAGGTTGTGGTATTATATCACAACCTTCTCCACCTGGAACACCACAACTCAATAGTGTTGCCGAAAGGAGAAATCGAACCCTACTTGATATGGTTCGATCCATAATGAGTCAAATCGAGTTACCAAACTCGTTTTGGGGATTTGCAATCCAAACTGCAATTATATCTTTGAATAATAGTCCCACTAAGGCCACCGGAAAGACTCCATTTGAGATGTGGAAAGGAAGAGTTCCTAATCTATCCTACATGAAAATTTGGGGATGTGATGCTTACGTCAAGACAAAGAATGACAACAAGCTTGCCCCAAGATCCGAAAAATGCACCTTTGTAGGTTACCCCTCGAATTCTCGAGGATACTACTTCTACAAACCTCAAGATAACAAAGTGTTTGTGTCTTGCGAGGCTGTCTTCTTAGAAAGAGACTTTATTTCTAAGAGACATAGTGGGAGAAATTTTGAACTTGATGAAGTTCAAGAGCCACAAACCGAGGTAGAGACACAAGAAGATGTTCCTTCGTCGTCTAACGCGGTTGTCCCTCCTCCAATAAGAAGAACGGGTCGAGTTATTCGCCATCCCGATCGATATGTGGGAGTTATCGAAGAAGATGGAACACTCGATGTGTTGCTTTTAGAAAGTCACGAGCCCGCTACCTACAAGGCCGCAATCTCTAGTCCTAATTCCTCCTTATGGCTTGAAGCCATGAAGTCCGAAATGGATTCTATGCATGAAAACCAAGTTTGGGACTTGGTAGATTTGCCTAAAGGGGCAAGACCTCTCCAATGCAAATGGATTTTCAAAGTTAAGAATGGCATAGAAGTACATGATGATGTCTACAAAGCTAGGCTAGTGGCAAAAGGATTTACCCAAGTCCAAGGTCTCCATTATGATGAGACCTTCGCCCCCGTAGCCATGCTAAGATCCATACGGATTTTGTTAGCGATTGCCGCATTTCATGATTATGAAATATGGCAAATGGATGTCAAAACCGCTTTCTAAATGGGCATTTAGAAGAGGAGGTGTACATGATACAACCCGAAGGTTTCGTTGATTCTAAGAATCCTAACAAAGTGTGCAAACTTAAGAGATCCATTTATGGTCTTAAGCAAGCATCTAGAAGTTGGAATCAACGATTCAATCATGTTATAAAAGAGAATGGTTTCACTCGAAGTGTTGAGGAACCATGTTTATACATGAAATTTAGTGGGAGAAATGTTGTGTTCCTAATCTTGTATGTCGATGACATATTACTCATTGGAAATGATATTCCGATGTTGTCTTCTGTTAAGAAGTGGTTAGGTAACCACTTCCAAATGAAGGATTTAGGAGAGGCACAACGCATATTAGGTATCCGGATCCATAGAGATAGATCTAAGAGGATATTGGCACTAAGTCAAGAGTCTTATGTTGATAAGATTCTTCGACGGTTCAGCATGGACAAATCAAAAAGGGGTTTGGTACCTATTGTAACTGGGACTATATTGAGCAAGTCTCAATCTCCCTCTGAACCCCATGATGTTGAACGCATGAAGATGATCCCTTATGCTTCCGCTGTTGGATCAGTCATGTACGCCATGATATGCACACGTCCTGATGTCTCGTATGCCTTGAGCATGACGAGTAGATATCAAGGAAATCCAGGTGAGAGTCACTGGATAGCCGTCAAGAACATCCTTAAGTACTTGAGAAGAATTAAGGATTATATCTTAGTGTTTGGAGGAGACACCGAGCTACGTGTTAATGGATACACGGACTCGAGTTTTCAAACGGATAGAGATGACATGAAATCACAAGCTGGTTTCGTTTTCATGCTCAATAGTGGTGCCGTTAATTTGGAGAAGCTTCAAGGAAGTCAGAATCGCGGATTCAACAACGGAGGTGAGTACATTGCGGCATCAAAGATCGAAGTCGCCAAGGAAGTCTGTGTGGATCAAGCAATTCACGGAAGGTCTAAGAGTAGTACCTACCGCCAATGATCCCATCACTCTCTATTGTGATAATAGTGGGACGATCTTCCAAGCTAAGGAGCCAAAGTTTAGTAATAGATATAGACATGTACTTAAAAAATATCATGTAATAAGAGATTTTATTGAAAGAAAGGAAATTGCGATTTGTAAGGTTGGGACGGATGACAACATAGCCGATCCGCTCACCAAGCCTTTATCGTAGGCCAAGCATGATGGACATGTTGCATCCATGGGACTTAAACGTGTACCAAGTTTATGTTAGATTTTGAAATGAAATAAAAGTGTTGTTTTTGTTCATGTTCATAATCGAATATGTCTTTTATCTTTTCTTTATACATTGTTACATCCAAACGGGTTGTAGAGACAATTGAACCCCGTTAAAGTGAACACAGATTAGCATTGTATTCGCCCATAGTTACTTACATGAGGTGACGTCTCGAAGTGACTAGAATGTGATGCGATTGATGGCAAGTTCAAGTGCCATGGAGTCATATGAGAATGACTAGTCGATCACATAGGCAGACTGTTAGGAACACTTTGTCGGGCCTTATGACCGCTTATAGAGTTCTGGTAAATTTATATAGCCTGGTCGTGGCGAGAGCTACTATAGTATTCTAATGAGTCGATTCTTTTGACTAAAGACCGTTCACCTAAGATGGCACAGTTTCAGATTAACTTTGATTTGTGTTACTACGACCTTCGTAAATGGGGTCAAATGGGCATATTTTGGGTTATGATGGCTGTGGCTAGTCGAAGGGAATGAGTGCGATATGAATTGTCCACCCCTAGTCAGGGTTATAACAATATCTCAGGGCCACTCGAGGAGTAATGAACTGGAAATGTGTGGCCACGCTCGGAAGATATCTATGGTAGATAAATCCGGTCAATCAGTTATTCTCCAGATCGGGGAAACCACTCTTGATATTATCACTTGCAAGTACGACCTGAAAGACACCTTGCATTGAGTGGGAGATAGTAATAGGACAAGAGAATTGGTGACGCACACTTGTCGAGGACAAGTGGGAGATTGTTGGAATATGTGTCCTCCGACAATAATGCGATCACAATTGTCGATCATAATGATCACATGTTTAAGCCTCATTTTAAAGAATACAATTGGGAAGTAATATTTCTTGTCAACCTGGTCCACACATATCGGTAATGATTGGCTGACTAGAGTTTGACATTACTGTCGTGCGACGGTGGTGATCAGTTGATCCCCTTAGGTCATACCTAAAGAGTAACACTCTTAATTGAATATTTAATTGATCGTATGACGATACGGGTTAATTAAATTACTTAAAATTGACGGACGATTTTGGAAGTAATATTTACGTATCTCATTATAATTTGATTAAATAAGATACAGTCTAAGTGATTGAATTGTTTTATTACTTAGATGAAATTATTTTTTAAGGAAACAATTGCATTTGAATGAATAATTTATTATAAATACAAGATGTTGTGATTTATAATTGGTAAATTATTTTGGTTCATGTAATTATGAATTACTAAGTCGATTTTGTATATGACGTATTTTTATTAATGCGTTGATTTTTAATATGTTAAAAATGCATAACAATTTTACATGACATGTGACATGTGAACAATTGACAAATTGACAAAGATAAAATGGAGTCCATTTTATCTTAAATAGACCGAAATTAAGAGGGGGTATGGTGTTTAAATTATGTTATATTTTTGAGTGGAAAACAATATAATTGCACCTAGCCATAGTCATGCAAGCCTATGTTTTCTTGGATAGAAAAACTTGACCATGCATTGGCTCCCTCTCTCTCCTTCCCACCGGTTTTTTGAAGGACAAAATAGAGAGTTTTTCTCTATTATCATTCATTCATAATTCACACAATATTTCTAGTGTAAGAAATAAGTAAGCTCTCTAAGAAAACTAGAGAAATAAAAAGTCCAAACTTCTTCCTCTCTTAACCGAAAATTAAGAGACCAAAATAAAGATTTTTTAGTCAATTTTATACAAAATTAATATTGTTCTAGTAATAATAATAGTAATTTTATTAAGTTGTTACTTTGGGTATAAATCCTTGGGAGGGATTCTCTACTTGAATCCTTGTTCATCCATTTAAGGAAGCTCAAGAACAAGTGAGTAGGAGAACTCACTTGTGCCCAAATAATCCGAAATCTTCAATGTAAGATGATGATTTCTTTCTTATTCTTTTATTGTTTGCATGCATAAGATAAACATTTAATTTTATGACTAAATTAAATCATCACATATATGAATATGTATAGTAATGAGATATAGATTTCTAACAAACGGCCCAAACAATACGGAAAAAAGAAAACAAGTATTGGCCTTATGGTCGATTACAATAATCCAAAATAAAATCAAAAGTCAAGTGGGATATAAAGTCCAATAAAATATCCAATAACCAAAACAATAGAAATCAAACGGAGCTTAGATGTCCGCATCCTCATCCATATCCTCGCTGCCACCAGTGCCAGATGTCCCTTCTCCCCGATATGCGCTTTGGGTAGCCTCCATCGGTCCACCTCCGGTGCCATCCAATCGGCTACCATAGTTAGCTCCCACGGTCCGTGAGGGCCGTACTCGTAGTGCGCAGGTGCTCTCTATACGGTGCGATCCATCCCGTAGCTATGGAACACTCCGGTGTCATGTACCGGTCCCCTCCACCATACCGGCTGTGCAAGACCAGACCCTATCCCCTGCTGATGTGTCATCTCATGCATGTTCCGCAACACCAACGTGGTAGAAATCCGCTCGGTCAGCTCAATGATCTGCATCCTAGGGCCGTGGACCATAGGATAGGGCGAGTGCTGGGTCGGGTAAAAGCTCGGTGTGGTATAGGAAGGCTCGGTCTCGACCTCTCTGGTCACCCTCCCTCCGCGGTGCTCGCGAGGTGTAGGAATGGTCGCTTGCTTTCCCGAAGCAATGATCGGCTCAGGCAAGTTTAGAAGAATAGAGGGGTCGATTAGATAGTATTGGGGCTGAGTTCGAGGTTCTCCACTACTCAGGTCATGCTCCTCTAAGTGGTTGACCACCAATAGGTTCTCTGGATCAGGAAGTCTCATCCACTTGGTCCCCTTTACCCTCCAAGCTAAGGTCCCGTCCTCTAGCTTCTTAAGCCACTTAATATGGCACCAGTATTGCTCATCCATGGTGGGAGCAGTCTCAAACAACCCAGTTCTCGACGCTGAAGGGGCCTCAAAGTCGGTCAGTCTCTGAGCTAGGTGGGTCACTTTGGCTCCACAACTCAGATAGCGGCTCTTGGAGCGAGCTATAAGTGCCAAACGGGCACACACAACCCAGGGAGCACTGTAGTAAAAGCGCTTCCCCCGACGAGGTTAAGGTAGGACACTAGGAGCATTTACTTGTTGGAGTTCAACTTACTCACATCATCCCGACCAAACAGTAAACAGGTCATCATCCTTAGAAACATGCGAAGAGACAAATGTTAAACATCATTAATCAACATGGCACTCGAGCTCGGGGCGCGTATGCCGGTAAGTGATATCCTCCTAATTTAGGACGGTTTAGCCCCATCCTATTACCTTATTCCGACTCATTTTTGTCTGCTTAATTGTCTAATAAGCTTATTTAATTACTAATTGGGATATTCTACGTGGTACCCCTCAAATTTTTGACTTTCTACATGGTACCCCTACACTTTTTAAAACATACTTGGTACCCCTAATTGTTGTCATTATCACTAAGTGTACCCCTAAACTTTATTTTCCGTCAATTAAACTCAGTTTAGGCGTTAAGTGATTACTTAGATGCGTAATCAAGCTTGTCATTTATCATCTCATGACATAAGGACTCTATTAGGCTCAATATCCATCTTTGAACGTGATAATTTGGCAAGGAATCAATAAATTTTCCGTCAAAATTTTTTTGGCCCATATATATCAATAAATGTTAGGATCGAGATGAATATTGAGCCTAATAGAGTCTTTATGTTATGGGATAATAAATGACAAGTTTGGTTACGCGTCCAAGTCATTACCTAATGCCTAAAACTGAGTTTAATTGATGGAAAATAAAGTTTAGGGGTACACTTAGCGATAATGACAATAATTAGGGGTACCATGTATGTTTTAAAAAGTGTAGGGGTACCATGTAGAAAGTCGAAAAATTGAGGGGTACCATGTAGAATATCCCTTACTAATTTATAATAGTTAGTCGTATTAGTTTATAATTAATAATTAATTGTATTTATGTATAATATTAGTATTATTATTATATTATTATTTTAATGTGCAGGCAAGACGGGAAAGTGAGGCGGAAGAGCAAGACGGGATTATGAGAAGAAATGACGGAGGTGAAAATAGGCCAAATCATGGAAAAATAAACTAAGGAGCAGCTGCTAATTTCATACGGTCTTTGCTGAGCTTTTACTACCACCTCCGGCCACCTTGGCAGCCACCACTGACCACCACTGACCATCCTACACTTCCAACATCACATCCCAACCATCCACGACCACAATAGACCACTAAAACAGCCACCACGAACTCTCCTTCCACCCCCGTCCATAAACAACACAAACAACACCCATCTCATGCACTCATCTTTCAACCACCACCAAAGCTACCACCAGCCACCATAACAACCTCCCACTACCACAAATGACTTCCTCCCACTTCCACCTCCACAAATCTACCACCTACGCCCACCACCAACCACCAAGGTGGAAGCCACGACTCAGTTTTCGACCCCCGCGCGCGCTGCTTTTCCCCTGTTTTCGCACTCCCTTCTTCCCTGAGCCGACACCCCGGGGGCCACCACCACGACCGGTTGGGATACTCCCCCACAACTCCCTCCATTTTCCAGAAGACTCCCCGCCGTCCTAGGCACCGGCGGCCGGCCTACCGGCTTGCAAGCTCCTCTGAGCGCTCAGCCGGGTCACCGACCGTCGACACCCCCACCGGCTGGGAGAACCATCAAATATTCAACATGTTTCCAGGAAGTTCCCAGCCGGTGCCACCACCGGCAGCCGTGGGGCCGGCTTAGCACCCCTGTTGCGTTTTCAATTTTCGCTGTTGGTTTCGATTATGCGTGCTTTGCTCTCCTTCTTTTTGGACGATTAAAAATCCCGTTCCCATCTTTGTTTTGGACGGTGTATTTCATTTGGTGTGATATTATTATTACTATTATTATTATTATTATTATTATTATTATTATTATTATTATTATTATTATTATTATTATTATTATTATTATTATTATTATTATTATTATTATTATTATAATTAGTAGTATAATTAGTAGCATAATTATTATTATTATTGGTCGGACTAAATCTTTTCGGTAACTTGTCGTTAAGAGCACCTAGACCAAAACACAATTTATAGCTTCACAAACAACTCTACAATTAGTAAAGAGGCAAGTAAAGGTCGGATCCCAAGGGACGGGAATTGAGATGAGATTTCTATTGAAACTAGTGGTGTCTTAGGGGTGTCACAATTTGGGTTGATTTAGAAGGTCACTAAACTAAATAGCAATGAAAGTAAATAAGCAAGATGAATTGAAAGGGGTGTAAACAATTGATAAAAAGCACTAGGGTATCATGGGGTCATAGGGGAATCATGGGAATTAATCATACAAACATGTTCTCAAATTATAAGCAAGCAATTATTGTTGTGATGGATTGAGTTGGGTTATATCTTACAATCCTAGGAAAGTTTGGGTCCCGGAGTCAAATCGATTAGATTGTACAACACCTACAAGTCAACTTAGTCTTCCCTACTCAACAACATGCATGGTCTAATGAGACTCGAGTTGGTTTATGTCTTACAAGTCTCATTGAAAAGATAGGTGATGGGTAAAAAATGCAAGGATTCATAGGCTCGCATTTCATCAAACATAACATGTGCATGAGTTGAGATCAAAACAAGCAAGCAAATAAACCATGAAAGCATATTAATTTAAGCATGAATCATTCCCCATGTTGGTTTCCCCTAATTACCCATTAACCCTAGCTAGGTCACTACTCACTCATTATCATGTTGATCATGCTAGCAAGGTTGTCAATCATACCAACAAAATGAAACATGATGAACAAATGAAAGTAATTAACAATAATTAAAAAGGGATTAAGAGAATTATACCTACTAATGATTCCAATAATAAAGCAAAGAATAAAAGAAGTACTTGATGCTTGATTGGAAGGTTGTCAATCTCCCAATAATAACCCAAATAATCTTCAATTACCCAAAATAAAAGATGAACAAGAGAGAGATTAAGAAAATAAAACGTGTATTAAAACTTGATTAATTGTTGATTACAAAACTAAAGAGAGATTTGATTGATATTAACTACTCTAAGAATTGATAAGAAGAACCCTCCTCTTCTAATTAGACTAATGGGGTATTTATAGTGGAAATTAGGTGGCTGCATTAGGGTTAACTAAGGGCTAAACTAGTAATTACACTTTTGAGATTTGAGCAGAGAGACGCCGGTATTTTTCGAAGGAAGGGCTTCTTTCTTTGAAGCTTGAAGAAACGGATTTGTGCTGGACAGGAATCTGTGCGTCTTAGGCACGGGACGGCCGGATTCAACGGTCTCTGCACGGGCGTCTTTGGGAGAAGACGCACGTCTTCTGGTAACTGCTGCCCGGGCGTCTTTGAAGGAAGACGCACGGATTGTCTTGCTGGGGACGGGCGGATTCAGGACAATCCGCACGGATTGCTCCTCAGTCTTGTTTCTTCTTCTTTTCTTCCCTTTTCTTCATAAAATCCTTGTGGATTTCCTTGGGGATGCAAGGATCTTTCCTCAACATTGCTCATCTACTATAATATGTACAAAGACCTTCTAATCTTGTCTCTCCTTGATGCTTGGTCATTGAATTCAATCAATTTAGTCTCATTTTGCCATGAAAATGCAAGGTTTGCACTCCTTTCCTACCAAGGACACAAAACCTCAAAGAATATGCAAAACAAAGAACTAAAGACAATAAATGACCCAAATATGCACTAAAAAGCATGAGAACAAGGCTAATTCGGGGACTAAATATGCGCTAATTATGGTCACATCAAATATCCCCAAACCGAACCTTTGCTCGTCCCGAGTAAAGAGGTGATAAAGACTAGGACCATTATTTAAACTAACCTAATAACATAGCCGATATGAGACAATTAGCGGGTCTCACTCCGCCCCTTCAACTCACAACAAGACAACCATGAGGTAGGATGCCTTCTTGCAAGGCAAGGTGGGTCTTGCCAAAATGGCGACACATCCAAACATTAAGCACACAAAATCAAATAATGGATGCATCTACAAAAAGAATAGCCACTTTCTCATCAAGTGGCGGAGGCAACTAAAAGAGAACAAATTTAAGAGCATATAATCCGTCACAAATACTAGTTCAACAAATTACTAAGGCTAAGAGGATGGTACTAAATCACCTCCAAATGGTGTTAAACTAGACTACTTTCGTCCTCAATTTTCAAATGCTTTCGTCAAGAGCGATCGGATGGCAATGGAATGATGATCCCCATGATTCTAGTAGCATATGACATGACAAGTCTCGAATTCTCTACAAAAGTAAAGGTCATGGATTGTCCCAAGCTTGACAAAAAGGCTTTTTGGGAATGAAATGCTCAAATCTTTATAAACAAAGGTGGATATGACTAGTATTCAAAAATTGACCTCATTCAACTTTCACATTTCAAAAATTAGAGATGGGGTTTGTCCCTTCCGGGCTAGTGTCCTTTGCTTTCGCCAATCGCTTATTAGGCAACCGGTTAACCTCTAGACAATAGCTTTTCGGGGTGATAGTCACTCTGTCTCTGGGCGGTTGAATTCACAACTGTGTGGGGGCCCAATTCAATGGATCCCTCTCCAAAGCACATCGAAGTGGTACGCCTCCATCAAAATAACTAAAATTCTTAATAATTCAACATTTCATAACATTTGAGGTTTCCTTGGCAATAAATTACTTCCACATAACAAAGTTTTTGAAATGAGCACTTCAAACTTATTGGTAGAAAGTATTTTTGGGTTGCCTTACCACAAGGTCAATCAAGGTCACCTAGACAAGTTAACCAAGTCCACATCGCATCACGGGGTTGGAATAGGTGACTCACATGCAAACCCTTGACTAGGCTTTGGGTCATGGGTCAAAAGACACTAGTATGACACAATCTAGGGTGTTTTACAACCATTCTAGTAGGCAAAGTCTTAAGTTGAAAAAGTATTTGTAATGGCTTAGTTGCTCTTGTCAAAGTTCTCAATTAGGCACTTTTCAAAATATTTTATCTAAATGCAACTATATGCCATGATGCAACTAATATATACATCCTAATGCAAGTGATTCTACCAACTAATATGATATATAAACTAAATGCAAGTCCTAAGTTCACATTGTTATACAACATCAATCAAAATAAAGCCACATAGTCATTAACATAAAGAGTAAAAAGGAGATTGGAAAGATCATACCATGCGGTCTTCATGATCCTCATGCCTCGGATGTGGCGTAGTCAATCAATGTGAACAAGGATATAAAAAACACAATATATACAACAATATATACATGACTACACTATAAAAGAAATGAACTTTTTTTAGGTTTTTCAAATTTCAAATTTTTATGGTTTTTTGAAATTTTTCAATTTTTTGGATTTTTGAATAAAGTTAAGTTAGAATTCCCCATCCCCACACTAATATGGGCATTGTCCTCAATGGCCAAAATGATGGGAAATTATGCAAACATGATGCATGATTTCTACACTAAATGCAAGCTACACTAATCTACACTACATGATGCATGGTTTTTGTTTATGACGGAGAGGATAATTTAGATTACCTCCCGTTGTGTATGCATGTACTTCCCCAAACCGATTTAGACATTATTGCTAATGTCCTAAGGTTGGGTGTAGTTCATGCACACACTATGCAATGCATGAGACTAAATTTATCATTTTGGATTTTGAAAAGGTGGGAACAATAAAATGAGAACACCTCAATGGGGCCGAGGTGTTAGTCCTCTATGGTGCTAGGACTACTCCAACAATGATCAAGATTAATAAAAATACAACAAAGAGAGAAGTAGACAAACCTCAAGAGGGTAGGAGCCTCTAAAGCTTGCTAATCTTCCATCATATCATCACTATCATCATCTTCCTTACTAGAAGTGGATTCATCACCACTTTCTTCTTCACTTTCTTGTTCACCTTGCTCATCATCCTCTTCTCCTTCTTCACTAGCTTCTTCATCAATGTTATCATCAACCTCTTCATTACCGACAACCTTATTATCACCCGGAACAACCCTAGATGCACTCGGAAAGAAGACTTCCATATCCGCCCAACTAGGCAAAGGACATGAAGGGTCAAGTAGTCCTTGCCTAGCTAAGTGAAGGAGGGGTGGATATTGGGCTAAGTAAGCATTTTTCCGATCCTCGAAGGCTTGCTTGTGCATCTCTTGCATAAGAAGAGTCAAATAATCATTTCTTGCTTCAACACCTTCGGGCTTGAACTCTTGGTACTCGAAAGGATAGGGTGGTGTGACAATGGAAGAGGAGGGCATTTCAAACTCACCCTTTTGTTGTCGGATAATGTACTCGGCCTCTTTTGAAAGGGGAAGTAGATAGTTGGTCCGGTGGACACTCAATCGACAAATATTTGAAGGCAAAGTGAAAGATCTAGCCTCACTAGTGAGCCATCCATACTTGGTGTCAAGAGGGTTATGGGTAACCCACTTGTACTTGTATATCATAGTATTAATATCAATGAGTATGACCACCCTCTTTCGCCTCATACTTGCTATCCTTGTTGAAGTTTGGATCAAAGTATTTAGCTAGAATAGTGACTAGGCCTCCATTCACAATAACGGTAGTGCCTTTCTTCCCACAATCAATATTTAGCCATCTATCCACCAAAAGCCTTAGAGAGTTGAAAGGCTTGGTGAATTCCCTTCCAATGTTCAAAGCCGACTCAAGAAGAACAAAATCGAGTTTGGTGAAATGGTTGGTGTCTTTTCTTGCAATGATGGTGTTCCCTATGACCTTGTGCCACACTCTAATGCCCGGATGGTGGACTAATAGAGCGCGACTAGCATGAAAGTCCTCAAATTTCCTTCCGGAAATTGCCTACCAAAGAGGGTCGGGGTCATACTTGCCAACATTCTTAAAATAACTCGGTGAATCACTAAGACCCAAAGCTTTACCCATTTCCTCAAAGGATATGCGCCTACTAACATTAGCTAGACGAAACTCGATGGTCTCCATAGTCTCAACCTTGTTAACTTTCAAAGAACTCAAAAATTCTAAGGTAAGGGAGGGGTATGTCAATTCTTTTGATTCAAACAATTTCTCCAACCCCATGGCTCTAAAGAAGGCTCTAGTTTGCTCAAGGACACCCAACTTATCTAAGGTATCTTCACAAATAAACTTGGTGGATATAAATGATTTTCTAGCAAACTTGGCAAAAGTGTCCCTATGGGATTTGGAAATGAAAATTACCTCCGGATAATTCGAAAGTTGAGCAATTTCCGGAGTAGTAGATGTTGTTGCTTCCATGGGAGGTTGTTCTTGTTGCACTTCCAAGTTTGTGTTAGCTACCACCATAGCCAATGCTTTCTTTGCTTGAAGACTCTTTTGTCTTGATGAGAGTGCCTTTGCCTTTGGTGCCTTTGCCTTTGTTGCTCCCTTAGTCCTTGCCATTGATGAATAAACCAAGAAAAGAGTGAAAATCTTCAATTTCTAGTGCACCCAAATCGATTTCAAGATGAAAGGCTTTGCCTTTATGAATTCAAAAATCGACTCAAAGGTTGAAGATTTTGTGCTTGGTTTTGATTTTTGTTGAAAGAGGAGTGATTGATTTGTTGTTAAAAGGATGTTTTGATTTGATTTTGATGAATGTTGTTGAGGAATATTGTTTTTGTGATGGAGAGGATGAGGGTTTTGGAGTTATGGGGTAGTGTTATGAATTAAGGAATGAAGAAATGAATGTGGGAGAGGGTTTATAAAACCCGAAAAATTTGAAATGCAGGGGCAAGACGGGCGGATTTTGCTCGGGACGCCCGGATTCGGCCTGTTCTGGGTTGGGAAATTCTTGCCTAAAGACGGGCGTCTTTGAACAAAGACGGGCGGATTTGAAAGTGCGGGACGGGCGTCTTCCAGGGAAGATGGGCGGATTCCTTTACAGGGATTTTTTCTTGTTTTCTCAGCTTGAAAGACGGGCGTCTTTCCCTTAAGGACGGGCGTCTTTTTGAAGACGGGCGGATTTGAATGCAGAACGCCCGGATTCGTTGACAGCCAGAAATTTCAAAAATTCAGCTCATGATGGACGGGCGTCTTCTGCCCAATATGCCCGGATTGCCTGAAGACGGGCGGATTCTCCTGAACCCGCTTGGATTCGACCCCTTTTTACCCGGATTCAGTTCCATCCGTGTACTTTGCATATCCCTTGTCATTTTTCCATTCTTCTTCATATCTCGTGTTCTTCATTGTGGGGGCACTACTAAGGCATGGATAGCCTAGGCAATTGCCATCCCCACACTAAGCTAAAGCACTACACAATAATTGAAATTATTAGTCCCTCCCTCACTTCTCTCAAACATGATAATTATCTTGATCAAAGTATAAAAATCCAAAAATGACAAAAATGCAATATAAGAATTGAAATACAAGTTAGGGAGTTATAAATATTTACAAATGGTGGTTTAGGGAGGACTCCACCAAACTCTCATTCTTGATGAGATGTCAAGGGGGCATGTCCAAGGTGTTGTTGATGTTGCTCAACACCTTGAAAAAGTAATCAAAAGCTTGTTCATTGTCATGATAAAGGTCTTCAATAGACCTTGGCCCTTGTTGTCGGTCTTGATCGATGGCATTACCAATGTAGGGATTAAAAATCCCTTCAAATTCGTCGTCCCAAAGACCACAAACTTCATTAAGTTGATCATTGAAAATCTCTTGATTTGATGGAGACAACTTTCCCATTTCCTTTTATTGGCCAATAAGGCCATCTTCTTCATTGCTTGACTTTGGTGAGCTTTGCAAGCTCTCTTTGCTACAATTCTCTTGCTCTTTGAATGGAGCATCTTCAATTTTCTTCTTCCATTGGAGTTCCGACTTCTTTCTTTCATCCTTCCGACTATAATGATCGATCATAAAACATGGTTCATGTAAACGGGGAGCTCTCATAGTCTTGTCAAGGTTGAAAGTTATGCTCTCATCCCCTACTTCTAGAGTAAGCTCTCCATGTTTTACATCAATCACCGCACCCGCGGTGTGTAAGAAAGGTCTTCCTAGGATGATTGGAATGTTGGAATCTTCCTCCATATCAACAATGACAAAGTCCACCGGGATGAAAAACTTCCCAATTAAATGACGGAACATCTTCCCATATCCCTAATGGTGTCTTCGTCGATCTATCGGCCATTTGGAGTGTGATATTGGTGCATTTAAGCTCTCCCATCCCCAACCTTTTACTCACCGAGTACGGCATAACACTCACACTAGCCCCTAGATCACATAAGGCTTTGTTGATCGTGGTGTTGCCAATGGTACACGGTATTGAGAAGCTTCCCGGATCCTTGAGCTTTGGAGGTGAACTCCCTTGAAGTATTGCACTACTCACCTTAGTGAAGGCGATAGTCTCAAGCTTCCGGATCGACTTTTTCTTTGTGAGGATGTCTTTCATGTATTTCGCATAGGCCGGCACGTGATTGATTAATTCCGTGAAAGGAATTGATACTTCTAAATTCTTCACAATTTCCATAAACTTTCCAAGTTGGTCATCAAATTTAGGCTTGGCTTGACGGCTTGGAAAAGGAAGTCTAATCACAATGGGCTCCTTCTCCTTGACCTTGTCTTCATTTTTCTTTGAAATTTCTTCTCTTGATGATTCTCCATCTTTGGAGTTTTGCACAATTTCTTCCTTATCACTAGCTTCCACAACTTCATCCTCAACTTGCTTCTTCGGTGCTTCATACCTTGTACCACTTCTCAAGTGAATGGCACTAACCGTTTCATGTCTAGGGGGATTACTTTGAAGTGGTAATTGCCCCTTTTGTCTTTGTGAGCTTGAAGATGCTAGTTGAGTCAATTGGGTTTCCAACATCTTGGTGTGAGCTAGAATGTTGTTGATGGTGGTTTCCTTTGCTTGACTATCTTTTTGCATTTGAGTGAAAAATTCTTGTTGATTCTTTTACATTTGGAGGACCGCTTTTTGAACATCAAAACCTTGGTCATTTTGGTGATTGTATGGATTTTGATTTTGGTAACCTTGGTTTGGTTGTAAAAGGGTCTTTGATTTTGGTTTCTCATGGGAGGTGGGGTGTATGTTGTTTGAGGGTTTTGAACATTTTGGCTTTTGTATGAGAGATTTGGATGGAATTTGGTGTTTTCATTGTAATAGTTGGAATAAGGGGTACCACTCTTGTATGCTTGGAAAGCATTCACTTGTTCATTTGTTCCCCTACATTCACTTTGGTCATGTCCCAAAGTTCACAATTCTCACATATCCCACTTGGGATTGATGAGGATGCCGTCATGGCATTGACATGATGCTTTGGTGATTTTGAGGCTTCTTCAAGTCTAGCCATAGCTTTTTCAAACTTCAAATTGATTGTGTCGATGTGAGCACTAAGTTGAGCACCCAATTGAGTAACGGAGTCCACTTCATGCTTTCCTCCTCTAGTAGCCTTGCGAGGTCTACTATATTGTGAGTTATGGACCGCCATTTCCTCAATTTTGTTCCAAGTTTGATTGTCATCAACTTCGGTGAACATTTCATTTGATCCCATGTTGATAATGTTCCTTGAATCTTCATATAGACCGTTCCAAAATTGTTGTACCAAGAACCACTCGCTAAGTCCATGGTGAGGACATGAGCGACAAATTCCCTTGAACCACTCCCAAGCTTCATACAAAGATTCTTCATCCCTTTGCTTAAAACCCGTAATTTGAGCTCTTAGCATGTTAGTCTTTTCCGGTGGGTAGAATGTTTTGTAGAAAGCTAGAGCCAACTTTTTCCAAGAATCAATTCCGAGAGTGGCCTTATCAAGGCCCTTCAACCATTGTTTCGCGGTGCCAATTAGAGAAAAAGGAAATAAGACCCATCGAATTTGGTCTTGAGTTACACCGGTTTGAGAAATCGCATCACAATAGTCACAAAAGGTTTCCATATGAGAATGAGGGTCTTCACTAGGCATCCCCCCAAATTGGCTCCTTTCGACTAATTGGATAAAGGCGGATTTGGCAATAAAATTTCCGGTCAAATGTTGTGGTGTGGGAGTACCATTGGGTAGGTTCTCCTCGGTGGGTACAGAATGTGATGAAAACTTAGGCATTGTGGGTTGATTTTGTGTGGTATTTTGTATTGGGTTCTCCTCACCTTCTCTTACAAAAGGGTTGATGAACTCAATAGTTGGTTGAATATCTACAACCTCACTAATACCTCTCAAATTTCTCCTAACAAGTCTTCTATTGGTTGTCAAAGTTCTTCCAATTTCACGATCAAAAGGTAACAAATCACCTTGTGACCTTCTAGACATGCAAAATATCAAACAACTCGAAAACAATTAGAACAAACCTTGAGGAGTTTTACTTCCCCAAGGCAAAGAAAGAAACAACTAATAACAATATAAGAAAATCTAAATCAAGTTAACACCGTCCCCGGCAACGGCGCCATTTTTGGTCGGACTAAATCTTTTCGGTAACTTGTCGTTAGGAGCACCTAGACCAAAACACAATTTATAGCTTTACAAACAACTCTACAATTAGTAAAGAGGCAAGTAAAGGTCGGATCCCAAGGGACGGGAATTGAGATGAGATTTCTATTGAAACTAGTGGTGTCTTAGGGGTGTCACAATTTGGGTTGATGTAGAAGGTCACTAAACTAAATAGCAATGAAAGTAAATAAGCAAGATGAATTGAAAGGGGTGTAAACAATTGATAAAAAGCACTAGGGTATCATGGGGTCATAGGGGAATCATGGGAATTGATCATACAAACATGTTCTCAAATTATAAGCAAGCAATTATTGTTGTGATGGATTGAGTTGGGTTATATCTTACAATCCTAGGAAAGTTTGGGTCCCAGAGGCGAATCGATTAGATTTTACAACACCTACAAGTCGACTTAGTCTTCCCTACTCAACAACATGCATGGTCTAATGGGACTCGAGTTGGTTTATGTCTTACAAGTCTCATTGAAAAGATAGGTGATGGGTAAAAAATGCAAGAATTCATAGGCTCGCATTTCATCAAACATAACATGTGCATGAGTTGAGATCAAAACAAGCAAACAAATAAACCATGAAAGCATATTAATTTAAGCATGAATCATTCTCCATGTTGGTTTCCCCTAATTACCCATTAACCCTAGCTAGGTCACTACTCACTCATTATTATGTTGATCATGCTAGCAAGGTTGTCAATCATACCAACAAAATGAAACATGATGAACAAATGAAAGTAATTAACAATAATTAAAAAGGGATTAAGAGAATTATACCTACTAATGATTCCAATAATAAAGCAAAGAATAAAAGAAGTACTTGATGCTTGATTGGAAGGTTGTCAATCTCCCAATAATAACCCAAATAATCTTCAATTACCCAAAATAAAAGATGAACAAGAGAGATTAAGGAAATAAAACTTGTATTAAAACTTGATTAATTGTTGATTACAAAACTAAAGAGAGATTTGATTGATATTAACTACTCTAAGAATTGATAAGAAGAACCCTCCTCTTCTAATTAGACTAATGGGGTATTTATAGTGGAAATTAGGTGGATGCATTAGGGTTAACTAAGGGCTAAACTAGTAATTACACTTTTGAGATTTGAGCAGGGAGACGCCGGTATTTTTCGAAGGAAGGGCTTCTTTCTTTGAAGCTTGAAGAAACGGATTTGTGCTGGACAGGAATCCGTGCGTCTTAGGCACGGGACGGCCGGATTCAACGGTCTCTGCTCGGGCATCTTTGGGAGAAGACGCACGTCTTCTGGTAGCTGCTGCCCGGGCGTCTTTGAAGGAAGACGCACGGATTGTCTTGCTAGGGACGGGCGGATTCAGGACAATCCGCACGGATTGCTCCTCAGTCTTGTTTCTTCTTCTTTTCTTCCCTTTTCTTCATAAAATCCTTGGGGATTTCCTTGGGGATGCAAGGATCTTTCCTCAACCTTGCTCATCTACTATAATATGTACAAAGGCCTTCTAATCTTGTCTCTTCTTGATGCTTGGTCATTGAATTCAATCAATTTAGTCTCATTTTGCCATGAAAATGCAAGGTTTGCACTCCTTTCCTACCAAGGACACAAAACCTTAAAGAATATGCAAAACAAAGAACTAAAGACAATAAATGACCCAAATATGCACTAAAAAGCATGGGAACAAGGCTAATTCGGGGACTAAATATGCGCTAATTATGGTCACATCAATTATTATTATTATTATTATTACTATTACTAATATTATCATTAGTATTTTCATTAATATTAATATTATTATTAGTAGTAGTGTTGTTATCATTAGATTACGTAGTTTATTTTCGCAGTACGATTTTTACTCATTTTAGTACTTTTTGTGCGTAACTTTCCATTTGCTACCCTTGTGAAAAAAACAACGAGACCTGATTCTCTAAACTAGTAACAATACACACAACTTCCGAGATTAATCAATTTCTAATATGAATGGTAATTTGAATCCAATAAGACAATAATATGTATCCAATACGTCAATTGTAAATTATAAATCAAATTAATGGGTTTTCATTAGGGTTTATGATTGAATAATTCAAACAATTCATCTAAGAAATGTGATTGTAGAGTCGCGGCGGGCTGTTATTGTGGATGGAGATCGGCAGGGGGATTGCGGCGCATAAGTGGCGGTGACCGGCTTGAAGATAGTCATCGCCGATAAGGAGGGTTCGGCAGTGGAGAGGGGATGTCGGAGATTAATAGGAGTTACTGGTGGTTAAAAGGAGTACGGGTATGGCTCGCCGAAAGGAGATGTAGCCTGTGCCTAGAGAGAGGAATGCCTGACACGCGCCGGCCGGCAAGGACATTGGCGGGGGAGGGGGAGGGTGGTGGTGGGCTGGTGGGAGGTGTTGATGATTAAATGTAGTACAATTGACGTTTCCCTTTTTCTTTTTCTTTGTTCAATGTAGTACGAAATACAAAAAAATGAGAGGGGTAATATCGTCAAGAGTGTACTAGGATGAGTAAAATGTGTACTACGTAAATCAACACCCGAATATTATTGTTATTGTAATTAGTCTAATTAGACTTGTAATTAGAGAGGGCTATATATAAAGCTCCTCTCTCTCATTTGTAAGGGGACAATTATTCACACCACCTTACATTAGACTAGATTAGATTAGAAATTAGTCTCTCTATTATTCTCTCAACATGTAAAGAACCCTAATTAATTTATCTATTCTATCGATCTTTCCTTTAATCAAGTTCTCATCTTTATTTAATTAATCTCCAATTCATCTTTAGTTTATGCAAAATCCACAATTACTCAATAGTTTACATTTAGTAGTGGGTTGTAATTTGAAGGGAGAAGAGATTCATTCCTTATTATTTCAATCCAAGGTTGCATTTTTAATTATTATGGGTATAATTCTCTTCCTAATTTCATTGCTTTCTTCATTTGTTTACATTTCCTCATAGTTTGATTAGTATAATCTCCAACATGTTTTTTTGTGTTTGTTTCATATCAAAGTTTGTTCCTTTGATTGTTGTTATGGTTCATATTTGTGAGTAGTCTTCCACTAGGGGAGAAGGGGGATCATGTGTGAGTAATTTGGGTAGGCTATTGGCTTAGGACTATAAATAATCCTTGGTAAATCCTCTTCTATTATCATGCATGCTATGTGTTTGTGGAATTGCTTGAATAAGGGTTTGAGTCTCTTCTACCATCTTATGTTTTGTTAAGTGAGAGGTTAACTTGCGATTAGATACTACATGATAATTAGTGGGCTTTAATTAGTTCTAAGTGAGACCTTTAACTTGTTTAGCCTTGGATTAGCCTTACCTCGAGAGAGGGGGATTTATCCTTGATTTTGCCTCGATTATTTGTTAACCTTTGCCAAGTCTCGATATTTATCCACATGAGTGAACCCTACTACCCTACCTTCCTTAATTATCATCTTAATCAATTTGTCATTAATTTAGTTAATTGCTTGTCTTAGTTGTAATTTTACCCATTAGCTTATCAATCATTTAATTCATCTTTGCTAGAACTAAACTAGAAATAAAACAATCAATTTAAGAACCACAACCACCGTCTCTTGGGATCGACCTCCTTACCCTACTACATTTATTAGTTGGTATTGAGTTTTAAAAATATTGTTTGCATATCGAGGAGTACGACAAACTCGGTATCAGTAAAATAGGGTAGGTAGTGGGCCGCCCCACTGTTGGTCACAAAATCATTTAGGTATGCCTCCTCCTTGGCCTCTAACCCGAGGTGTTCAGCAAACTAGTCAAAGGTTAGCTCATGGTTGGTGTTCGAAAGACGGAAACTAACCAATTCCTATTCACATCATATTCAAAAGAGCTAAAAAATTCTAAGGTGAGAAACGGGTAAGACTTTTTGCGAAGGTGGTATAGCTCATCCATCCCCAAAATCTCGAGTATATGTGATATATCCGATATCACACCCAAAGTTGTCAAGATCTCAGGGTCCACACAACGAGTCGGTCTCATGGTTCGACTCATCAAAGCCACGAAAGCAGCCCACTGTTTGAAGTTAGCAAACATTACCGATGGGTACTCGTGTACTTCAGGAACAAGCGGTTCTTGGCTTGGTTGACCTTCCTCCATAGCGGCATTAGCACGAGTCCTCTTCTTAGTAGGTGCTCTTGGTTTCGGCATGCTGTAAAAATAAAAGTTCAACAAGAATTTTCCGGAAACTACACCATCGTAAGGGCGACTTTCCTGTTTATACACTTTTTAAGACTAAGTTTTAAGATGGATTTTTCTATCAAAAGGCATGAATTTTCAACTTAGTAGAGCATTACCATCATCAATTGAACCATAAAGAACATCCTAGTAGCATCTAAGTGACCACAAATCAAAAATTTGAGCAAAACCCTAGAAATTTTCGGCATTAAATCGGGAGTTTTTTAGGCTTAAAATACATCTTTTTCATATGTAAAACAACTAATAAGATTAATTAGTACTAATTGAACACCATACAATATTAAAATTTGAATTATAAGGTAGAAAATTTTGAATTTGGGACAAATTTCTCAAATTGATTTTGGTAAAAGTAAAGAGTTTTTTATAGTTGCATTACCTTAAGTCGGATATTGAGGAGAAAAAAACAAAGGCAAGAACGAATCCGAGGAAAAAATTAACATAAAACACCCAAGTTTTTGTTGAGAGGGAAAATTTGAGAAGTGTATGTGTAGCAAGAAAGAAGAATGAGGCGGAAAAGGGAAATAAAGGGAGTTATAGGGTTTCCGGAAAAGGCCGAGTTGAACCGCGATAAATAGAGTAGTCGGTCGAGTACTGGACCTACACCGCCGAGTAGCCTCTGCTCTATCAAGTACTTGATCTACACGGTCGAGTACTCAGAGGTCAGAAGCTGGCCTAAAACGCCATTCTGAGTACTCGCCCGAGTGCCTATATACTCGATCAAGTTTCTCTTACTCGGTTGAGTATCCTACGTATTCGGTCGAGTATACCTATACAGTAACGTAAGTTGAAGATTTTATGAATAATTCCCCTGCAAATAACAAACATTGTTTGAAGTTCCACTCATCCAAGACTCGTCACGCTTAAACCTTACTTCCATCAAACATTAGGCAACTTATTGATTACACATCCTACGACAGATTAATTACACAACACACACTGTGCTACACATAGTTCCTTTAACCGAATTATCCATGTTACAGGCACACATAACCTACTCAAATCGATTACATCACCAACAACGTGTAAACAAAATCATATGCATCCAAGCATTTATTCCACTCAAGCATATATTTCTAACTCAAGCCGTTCACACGCCTTGTCATCTCCTTAAATCTTATACCATCCTTGTCTATAATTACTTCCCTTACCAAAAGCAATCATACATAAAACTTTAAACCAACTACGTAGTTCATCCCCCATAAGTACAAGCACACATCATTACACTATCACTTGGATCCTAGCTACCTCAACCTTTGACACCAACACAAGGTAATATTCAAGGAGACCACATATCATACATCCAACATACACTCACATAGCCCCATACGTTTACCCCACGCGACATTGTTGGCTTAAGCATGATGGGGCCGAGAATCTGAGATGAGGGCGCCTTCTTACCCAAAACCGACATAAGAGGGCTCTCAACACACATACAGCAGGTTCATTTTAATTTGACACCCTACATTCATTTGGTTCATTGGTTTAGGTTCCAAAATCGTCGCTCTGGTACCACTTTGTAACACCCCACTTACCAAGGAGCCTTAACAAGACCTTTCCCAATAAGTAAGGGCGTTACCATATTGGTTGCCCGAGGTAAGTATAACAGATAAACAATAACATAACGTTTAATAATTGTTTCTTACAGATTATACAAACATAACAAGGATTACAACTTTAAACAACCAAAGGAACTACTAAGCATGAGTGACAGCAGCAACTAGCTAGACAGCGTGATGACTCGATTCCCTTCCATGTCCCGCAAGCAACATGTCAACCAACATCTGCTAAACCAACTTCTCACCATCCCCAAATGGATCACCACAGTTTTGAAAACATAAAACGGGGTCAGTCATCTGTATCAAGATAAGAAATCCACAATACAACCAATTCAAGAGCAATGTCAACACCCAAGTCCGTTGACAACCAATAACCGACTACACACCAAATTGTATAGCCCTGCCGGGTTCCCATCGCAATGGGAAACCAACACCGCCAGTGGGGGACTCCAGCCTTGCCCGCCTAAGCCCCGCGCATCAAGCGAATAACTCATGTCCATTAATGTGCACATCCCCTTGTGACGGGAACCACAAGGGGCGAATCAAGGGTGTGAAGCCATTCTCGAAGATGACTCCACTCAGCCAAAGGCGCACCTCGCGAACCACAGATACAACAAGCAACCAAATCACAATACCAATATAGACATGCCAAATCCAAAGTAACAATCTCGACAATAATAGTAATCATGCCAGTAATAAGACAATCACACCCTCTTATACTTAATTACACAGTCAACTGAGTAAACCCTATCTTTTCATTATTCCATGAAAGTGCATCCATCATACAAGCCAAGCAAGACTCCATGACGAATCCTACAAGTAGCAACCATATCCTATCACTACACTATTCAAGATCTACTAAAAGATGACAACTAAACACAAACTCACCTTGAGACGCAAACCAATGCCGACAACGCGACAACCCGACTCAATGACTTCATACATAGACCATCTCCCTTCCCAGATTGGTGTACAAGACCATTTGAGAAGTATAGGGTGAGATAAGAGGATTGGGGGGGAGAGAGAGAGAGGGAGAGAGAGAGAGAGAGAGAGAGAGAGAGAGAGAGAGAAAGAGAGAGAGAGAGAGAGAGAGAGAGCGGGGGGTTTAGAATGAGAAAAGAATCGTCGAAAGAAAATAAATTGTGCTTAAGACTCCGCGTTTTATAATAACGCGCTGACTGATGAGGTACTCGGTCGAGTATGGACATACTCAGCCGAGTACGCCCTACTCGGTCGAGTATCTTAGCATCTCGGCCGAGTAACCCTAGTTAGGTCTAGTAACAAGCTACGTTGGTCAACTAATCTCTCTCGTATCCTTTGCTAAGGCTCTCCTTTGGTCAATAGGTCAGTCAATGGGTCTATAACAGGGCAGGTATTACAAAAGGGGTGGTGTGGTTGGTGGAAGGAAGGAGTGGGATCGCCGGTGGATGAATGACGTTGGGTTGCCAATAGTGGTAGGGTAGATGGCTTGAGGATGGGCCGGTGGGTGGCCAAGGAGACATGGTGGTAGGGGTGGCTGGAGGTTGGTGGTGGGTGTATGACTACTGCGTGATTCAAGTTTTTTTTTTTTAGTTTTTCTCCATGTAGTACAATGGAGAGGGAGGGGTGGGAAAATGAAGGAGAAAAAATGGTCAAATGTGTACTGTAATGAGTAAAATGTGCACTGTAAATATAAACACCCTTAATTAATCAAAGTATGCGAAACAAGGATAACTGGATAAATAGTCATTATATAATAATAATAATCTGAAATCACTGTTACTGTTAAATTATAAAGAGTGTTGTTTTGGTAAATTATGTTGTGTCATTCTCATTCATAAGATGGGTTTGAATACAAATGTTAACCAGGATAATACCTTAATACATCATGGGCCTAAGTCGGCCTTAATAGTTACGATATGACGGGATTGAACCCCTGTTATCATATATTATATTAAAGCAGAAACCGCAAGTCCCTTTGATTGCCACGTGTCACCTCCTATTCATACGCAACGTGTAATTTCCTGTATTTCTAAGACGTAAATTAAAAAATAAAATAAAAATATAGGCAATCATGTCAGATATGTTTAGGCTGGTTTTAGAATAACCATAATACATCTTAGGAAATATTTTTATTTCCCTAAATTTGCGTCAATCACAATCTCAATAATTTAAAATGTGCATTAAAATATTAAGTAAATATCCAATTATATTAAAAACAAAACGATTTCCTAAACATCCCCCTTAAAATCCGGGATCTATTAACAATTTTGAGTAACATTGCTATTCGAACATTAGTAAAATAAAAAAATTCAAAAATCCAATTGCATACAAGTACATTTTGGAAACTTAAAATTAATTTTGAATCACAATTTTGTCAAGTGCCAAAACATAATATCCCATATGATCCTGAGATTTTGTATCCAAATCTTAACTTATAGCCTACTTTTTCAAAATATAATTAGCCGTGAACATTTGTAGTTTGGACACAATACATTTAGTTGCAACTTGCAATATAGGATATTTAAGGTTACATTCGTTAATTTAGGATGAGATTTGAGTGTATATATTTGTTTATAGTCTAAGACTCTAAATCCTATGTTCTCGCGATAAATCTTGCCTAAATTATTTGGGGTATAATTATGATATAATTATAAGATAACTTTAATATCTCATACTCAATATAATATTTGAATTGAAATCCTCTGTGTTGGGTTAATCCTTAAATCTTGGCCTAATCAACCACATGTATATTTGACAAAGTTTATCATAACAAAATAAAAGTTGTTGCACTTTTTTTTCCTCTTCTTCTTCAGAAAACTCATTCTCACGTCAAAAGAGTCCATTAACCTCCAAACGTATTCAGTTATTACCTTCAACCCAAAATGTCACAAAGCATCCTCTATCACTATCGATGCACAATCCGTCAAATATGTCAATGTTCAAAGAAAGGTGGCAAGCAAATTAAGGTGTCCGATTTACGAAGTATATAGTATGGACGGGAATGGATCCTCTCCATTTCCTTTCTCTCCATTTCCTCTCACAATCTCTTTAAATAATAATTTCCTCTTACATCCTCATTTCCTTTATTTTTATGCGTAAATTTAAAACCGTTAGATGTTATTAATATGCGTTGGGCCATTAGTAGATACTTGCCTCTCCATTTCATTTGAAGAAATGGAGAAAAAATGGGCTCAGTATGGACAACGCCTGTTTACAGGGCACATACAAGCATGATTCCGGCCCTACACGTAAAAGCTTGATAAACATACTTTGGACGGAATATTAAGGAGGGTGATGGATACATTTTCTCAAAAATGGAGATTTTCCTAAATACGGGAATCAGTATTTAAAGTTTACGTATCATCTACTACAAAGTTTCACAACACATATTAACAAGGTGAGTAGCTTGATAATATCAACACATGGATTCCATTTTCGCGGATATATTGGAGAAAAATGTTGGAGACCTACGCTATTTTTGCACTTCGTCCTTCCATTACATTTATGTTGCTATGCATATTATTATAAAAAACATTAATAATGCAAATAATCATCATTTAATTTGTACAAGAACACACATTACGGGGGAACTTACCAGATACAATAACAACGTTATATGGTATAGCTCAGAAGTCAGAAGTCAGAATTCAGAAAATAAGGCTAAAAAATGTGTCATGGTTATTATTGAAAAAACAAGCGATAACAAT
Source organism: Silene latifolia (assembly GCF_048544455.1). Lineage (NCBI taxonomy): Eukaryota > Viridiplantae > Streptophyta > Magnoliopsida > Caryophyllales > Caryophyllaceae > Silene > Silene latifolia. The sequence goes on along the minus strand of NC_133532.1, from coordinate 62,978,423 downwards.
TACGACTTTTACATGAAATAACTGAAATAATAAAGTTTCACACTATTTCAAACTACTCCATCATTCTATAATATATAAATGCTGGGGTTTTTCCCTCTCAATATAAGTACTCCATCACTAGGATAATAATGACCACTTCACGCGATCGACTACTAATTTCTCAATGAAGTTTTAGATGAAGCAATTCCCTTTAATTAGCATTTTGTTTCACTACTACTATTAATAAGATTTGAGGACAATATCTCACTCACGTTGTTGGGTTCTGAAACGCATTCTTAGCCACAATTATCTCTCTCTCTCTCTCTCTCTCTCTCTCTAGCTTTTGATCAGAAACCTCAGGTGAGATTCGCCCTTTACCAGAAATCGTGATTGGTTCCCCATCTTCATGGGCGTAATCATCCTTGGGTGCGGATTTCTACTTAAAAGTAAGTTTCAGATAGCACACGTGAATTGCCCCCCTCTCTCTCTCTCTCTCTCTCTCTCTCTCTCTCTCTCTCTCTCTCTCTCTCTCTCTCTATATATATATATATATATATATATATATATATATATATATATATATATATATATATATATATATATATATATACTTAGGCGATTAACTATTTAGGTACTTCGGCAGTTAACTATATCAAAGGTAAGCCATGAGGGATGGTGGTTGTACTGAAGGTACATTGGGAGGATGTAGGGGATGGTGAAGGCAAGATGGGGTAGGGTAGTTAGAGGACGTAGGAATATGGATTACAGGGTGGGGGGTTGCTGATATAGAGGTTGAGAGGGCGAGGTGTTGGGTGTTGTCACCACTACGGTGGAGGGTCTGCTGGTGGGTCTTGAGGTAGTCGGTCAGTGATGGCGAACGCGTCTCATTCTATACGTCCAAGTGATAGGGGGTGGGAGAGGAAATGAGAGATAAAAGTAGAGAATTGAGAGAAGAACTAATAAGCGGGATAATATGAAAAAAAACGTAAAACTTCGAGTAAAATTAAATGTATATTGCGTAAATAAATAGGTTATGAAATTTACAATAAGTTTGTATCCACTTTTTAGATTTCACCTCTCATAAGTTTAAAAGTCGAGAAAAAAAGCAGATTACTTTGCAAAAAATTAAGCAACATAAACTTATCAAAAACTTATCAAAGTGTATGGGTAAATAAAGTAAAATTTTCTAAAATTTAGTAAATTTACTAAATCCAAAAAATATGTAAGTATTTACTTTTAATAGTTGTTTTCGTTACCACCCGTGCAGTGCACGGGTTCCAAAACTAGTGATGAATAAAAAGAGTCACAGAACCGCCTCTCCTAAGTTTTCGGGTTTCTACTTGAATGTTAGCCAAAGGCCAACATCGTCGTCAATTTCACACATTAAAAAAAAAGAGAGAACGATAATCAATACATAAAAGAGGCTTTTTTCAGACAATTTTAGAGACTCCAACTTTTTAAAACACGATTTTTATTTTTAATAATAAACTCAGCTGAAGATAATTATTTTTTAGCTAATAAAATAAGAGATATAGTAAATTATAAAAAACATCAATCAATATATATATACTTAAAAGAGGAACTTTAGGAGTGATTTTATTGGCTATTACTTTGGAACAATTTCATTGGCTATATGATGATAAATTGTCAGATTAGGAATACTATAAATATTTATGTTCTGAATATTGTGATATGTTATAATATGACAATATACCAAACACTAGAAATTGTGTTAGCATAGAACGAGGATACCCCTATTATATAAATAAAATTAAAATCAATGAGAATAGAGACACACGCATATAACGTAATTTGAGACATACGTAATTCATTGAACCAATTTATCTTGGTATCAAAGTCGTTAGATTTGAAAGGAGAGTTCCTGAATAAGGTTTTTATTAGGAGTGGAAGTGCTGGTGCAACTACTTTTGAAACTACAGCTAATAACCATGTACTCACACCAAAGTGGAATGTAGGATTAACACCATCTAGAGGTGGCAATTATTGACACGACCCGAAAACACGACACGAACCCGACACGAAGTTAGCGGGTTAGGGTCAAGACGTTGTGACCCGTTTAAGTAATTGGGTTGACACGAACACGACACGAAACTTAAATGGGTCGGGTTAGGGTTGAGCTCTTTTGACACGAACCCGACACGAATAACCTGCTTATATTTAAAAGTGTCAATAATCCAACCAAACAACTTAAAAATAAGTATTTTCATTCCTCGATTGTGGGATAATAGGCTTATAAAGCTTGGTTTTTTTATTAGTTTATTGGGTTAAACGGGTTAAGTGGGTTAAAAATGACCCGATAAAAGATAAATGGGTTAAACATGATCTGCTAAAAGATAAATGGGTTAAACAAGTCGGGTTGGGTTATAGAAAAATTAAATGGGTTGGGTTAGGGTTGAGTCAAATGACCCGTTTATGTAATTGGGTCGGGTTAGGGTTGGGGTAGTGGTGACCCGTTTAAAGTTGACACGAACACGAACACGACACGACCTGGTCTATTTGCCAGGTCTAACACCATCATATTATCATAGTGACAACAACTTTGAAATTTGCTTATCAAAGTGTATAGGTAAATAAAGTAAAATTTACTAAAATTTACTAAATTTACTAAATCCAAAAAATATGTAAGTATTTACTTTTAATAGTCGCTTTCGTTACCACCCGTGCAGTGCACGGGTTCCAAAAACTAATGATGAATAAAAAGAGTCACAGAACCGCCTCTCCTAAGTTTTCCGGTTTCTACTTGAATGTTAGCCAAAGGCCAACATTGTCGTCAATTTCACGCATTAAAAAAAAGAGAGAACGATAATAAAGATTATAAAGAAGGGGATAAAACGCGGGAAATTGTTGTCTAATTTTACAATCCAGTTGCTTAGAGTAGTAGAGCGTTTTTAAGACGCTGAAGATGAATTGCTCCGATTCAACGCTATAATCTGCGCTCTATATATACTGCATCCCGTATTTTCCCGACTAAATTATACTCCGTACTTACTTTCTGATCATCTCTTTCTATACCAAATCAATATGCACACTTTTTTTATTTTTCAAGGTAATTAACTTTCCTTAATGTTTAGTTGATTCTTCAATATTTGATTTTTTTTTTATTTCTTTTTTCTTGATCTATATTTTGTCATGGCCAAATTATACTTATTTTTTTTTTTTTTTTTGAGAAGAAAACCCGAAGGCTTACTTTAATAACGATAAATCAAACAAAACAAAGATCGTTTTGACGGACGGAGCGTGTATCCGACCACTCTATTCTACCAATATTCCTAGGAAAAACATGCGCTAAAGCGTGAGCAACAGAGTTGTTCACACGACTAGAGAAAGACCAAATAACAGTACTGAAAGAGTTACAAAGCAGTAAAATTTCCTCAATAACTAACATAAAGCAACTTCGTCCAGCTAATTTCTTCTTGAGTGCTTCCACCACTTGAAGACAATCGCTCTCGATGACCACGTCCCCGTAACTGTCCGTAGAGCTTCCTTTAGGCCTTCAAGAACAGCCGACAGCTTCCGCGACATGTGGCTCCCAAACTTGATCCTGCACTATAGAGACACCCCACAACACATCCCCCTTCTCACCCCGACACACCAGCCCCAAACTTACCCCCTCATCCTCCTTCACCCCGGCATCGACGTTTACTTTTACGAGACCCCTAGGAGCAGGTTCCCACCCCCGCGGCCTATCCGACCCCGTCCCCGAATCCTTCCTCCTACGGTCCTTCATCACCTCATATGCACTTCCTTCCATCTCAGCCATTACGTCACCCACCCGTCTTAACACCACCCACGGGTCGACCTCCCTGTTCTCGAAAATGACATTATTACGGTGCTCCCACAGAGCCCAGCAACCAACCATAAACACACTGTGCTCCCTCACCCCAAGCTCCCTCCATCTTTCCTCCACCCAATCTCGAATCCCGCCCCCACCTTCTCCCAGTTCACCTTCCAAACCGAGACCCTCCCACACTTTCTGAGCCACCCAACAATCTTTAAATAAATGCAAACTAGATTCGAAAAAAGAATTACATAAAGAACAAAAGGAATTCTCACCTCGAACTCGAGCTGCAATGTTCGCTCTTGTAGCTATTGCTTCGCTGCAGAGTTGCCAGAAGAACAGCTTCACTCGGGGCCAAACCGGGACTTGCCATAACCGCTTCCAAAGCCACATCTCCCTACTCCGGTCTGATGCTCCACCCACGTCCATACTATCTCCCCCAGCAAGAAGATGATAGGCAGATTTTACCGTGTACACACCGTCCTTTTCCATTCTCCAATACCAAATATCACTAGGCCGATGTTGGCTCACACGAATATTAACAATACGGTCCACTTCGAAAGGCAAGAACAGGCTCTCTACACGCCCCAAATCCCAGCCATTACTCTCGGTAAGAAGCTCCGACACTAACATCTCCTCGTTACCAGTCACACATGGAGAAATCACTCGACCCGTGTGAGTCCCAGGTAACCACGCATCACGCCAAATCCTTGTCGAAGAGCCGTCCCCTATTCTCCTTCGCATTCCTCCATTTAGGACCAATCGAGCTTCCACAAGTCCGCGCCATATATAACTCGGGTTGTGCCCCATAGTAGCCGTCATAAATTCCCCATTGGGGTAGTATTTAGCCCGCATCACTTGCTCCCACAGACTACCAGCCTCAGTAGTTAGCCTCCATGCTTGCTTCCCAAGGACAGCAAGGTTAAAAAGTTTAAAATCTCGAAAACCCATTCCACCCATACCCTTAGGTTGACAAAGCTTTTTCCACGCGACCCAGCTTATTCCTCTCTTTCCTTCCTCATGGTTCCACCAAAAATGCGACATCATTGAACGTAGCTCATCACAGAAATTTGCGGGAATTTTGAACACACTCATAACATAGGTAGGGAGTGAATTGGCCACAGCCTTTAAAAGAACCTCCTTACCAGCCCTAGACAAGATCTTCCCGCGCCATCCCTGAAGCCGTTTACTCAGCTTATCCCGGATGATATCTGTTAAAGCTTTTTTGGAACGAACCACCACCGTAGGGAGTCCCAAATAACGATGCTGCTCTTCCACTTCAACAATCCCCAACTTACTAGCAAGCCAGCTCCTCCTATCCCTCGGTACCCCTTTACTGAAGGAGACCGTAGTTTTCTCAAGATTTACCAACTGACCTGAGGCCTGCTCATACCGCCTGAGGATATCTGAAACCACCTCCGCTTCCTCCCCTGTAGCTTTCACGAAGAAGAGGCTATCATCGGCGAAAAGCAGGTGGGAAATAGATGGTGCCCCCGTGGAGATGCGCACCCCGTGTAAAGCACCTATCTCCGTCGCACGTCGCAGCTGATGAGAAAGAATTTCAGCACACAATATAAAGAGATACGGAGATAATGGGTCGCCTTGTCGAAGCCCTCTCGATGGCCGAAACTCTCTAGATGGGTGCCCATTAATCAGAACCGCAAAGGACACCGTCGTCACGCACGCCATCACTCTATTTATCCACCCACTGTCAAAACCGAGAGCCACAAGCACACGATGCAAGAAACTCCATTCAACGCGGTCATACGCCTTAGCCATGTCAAGCTTTATAGCCATGGATCCTTCTTTTCCTTTCGAGTTCTTCATATGATGAAAAATCTCAAAGGCTATCATGATATTATCAGTTATAGCTCTACCCGGAGTGAAAGCACTTTGATTGACTGAGACGATGTCACCCAAGAATTGCTTCAGTCTATTTGCCAACACTTTCGAGATTAATTTGTAGACCACGTTGCAGAGACTAATAGGCCGAAAGTCACGAATTTTATCCGGAGCTTTTTTCTTTGGGATCAAAACAATATTAGTTTTATTAATATCCCTCGGAGAAAGCTCTCCACGCAGAACAGCTAGAACCGTTCTAGTGACCGTTGACCCAATCGTGTTCCAATAGGATTGATAAAAGAGAACATTCATACCGTCCGGCCCCGAGCCTTCAATGGATGCATTTGATTGAGAGCCTCGATAATATCATCTTCGCAGTAATCACGTTTCAGCATATCGTTCATATCACTCGTCACTCTCGTCTCAAATCCCTGGAAAATAGTCTCATCATTAGACGGGTTTGTCGTCGAAAAAAGCTCTGTGAAGTAACCATTGGCCACGACCCCCACTTCCTCATCCCCCATACGGGTAACTCCCTCGTCATCAATCAATTTCGCAATAGAGTTTTTCCTCTTTCGCTCACCAGCCCGCATATGGAAGAATTTTGTGTTCTTGTCCCCGTCCCTCAACCAAAGAGCTCTAGACCGTTGTCGCCAATATTGTTCCTCTTGTCTACGTAATTCAGAAATTTCAGCCACAAGCTTCCTTCGACGTCGCACACTCTCCTCATCCCTATCCCCTTCGTTAAGCCTTCCCAGTTGCTTACGCTTTCGATCAATATCTCGCCCTATCCGGCTAATGCTCGTTTTCTTCCACGCCCGCAGCGGTTCGAGTACACTCCCTTAGCACCGTGACCAAGTCCCCTCTCCCCTTCTCCACACCCCTCTCCACGGCTTCCTCACAACCCTCCGAGCCCACCCAAATTTGTTCGAACTTGAAAGGCCGAGACTTGACCTCTCCCTGGATTTTATAGTTAAGAACCAATCGGATAGGCGCATGGTCCGACCATTCCCGATTAAGGTAAAACAGCTTCGCGTAAGGGAATAAATCAGACCACTGGATCGTACAAAGAGCTCTATCAAGCATGGGTATCGTTGCACTCACCGACTTGCCCATTGTCATAAGAGAAATTATATCCTTCCCATGGCAGTTCAAGACCACACTCATCCACCGCGGCTCGGAAACTATTCATCTGGCGTTGGGGTCTGCTACCCCCCTTCATCTCAGTAGAGAAAAGAATTTCGTTAAAGTCACCAATACACACCCATGGAAGAGAAGACTGCCTACTCAGGATCCGCAGCAACTCCCAAGAAAGGTGTCGGTCAGAGACGACCGGCCACCCATAAAACCCAGTAATCCTCCACTCCCCCTCCGCACCACGGACCAAGAAGTCCATATGGTGAACGGATGATGACTGAAAAACACAGTCCACCTCTTTCTTCCACCAAAAAGACAGGCCACCCGAACGCCCTACACTATCTACATCAATCCCAAAATAACCTTCCATATTCTCCCGCACCCTCCTCATTTCACGACCACACAATTTTGTTTCAGATAGGAAAAGTATGGTCGGGGCCTCCCTCCGTATAAGGTCACGGAGCGCACTTCTCGAGTCGGGGTTGCCCAAGCCCCGACAATTGATACTTAGGGTATTCATTGGGCCCGGCGGGGTTGAGCTTTGTCAACCTCCGCCTCAGGTATTAAGACGCCCCCGTCTAAGCAGCTTCGAGATCTTTTATGAACACCCTCTTCCTCCTCGTCATCTCTACACCGTTTTCCCCCATCAGTCAGGACCACCCTTGCCATGGGAGGTGTCACCATCCCATGTCCCTCCCCCCGTGCCTGTTTCTTCTATTTCCTGCTCTGACCGTATCCACCCTGTCCAGTCTCACCTCCTATAACTCCTTCCTCCCCTAAGCTAGCAGCATCTCCCATCTCTCCTACCTCCATAGCCACACCCACCCCAACAATAAGATCCTCCAGCTCCCCAACCCCCGCACCAGTGAACTCCCCCACCACCCTACTCTCCATTGCCCTCCTCTCCTCAGGGACGAAACTGTCTTCAACTCCCTCCTCCCTGCCCTCCTCCCTTTCAGCTCTCTCTTGCACACCCGCGGCTTGCACTCCCACATCAAGCACCATCTGATTATCCCCCCTCTCTGAACTGAGTGGCACTTCCTTTCTTATTTTCTTAACTCGTAAGTCCAGAGCAATGGACTGGAGTTTAGAAATCATAGAATTGACCGCATCCTCCGTGTCCTTCAGCTTCACAGCATCAAAGCTAGCCCTCAGGTCTCTGGCAGCTTTCCCTGGGCCCTCCTTTACCGTTTTCACGACTTTCCATGGTGACGCCCGCAGCCACTCTCCGAATTTCAAGTCTTCATCATCATACGGACCATCATCACAATCCTTCTCCCCATGCCCTATGATACCACAACCGTAACAAAATATGGGGAGCCGTTCATACTTGACGTCAAAGCTTACAGTCTTGTCCCCCTTCATTTGAATAGGTACAGTCGCTTTTAAAGGTTTACGTACATCATGCAAGATACGTAGTCGTATAGCCCTATCCAATTCCACATTGGGTCCGACTTCGACATCAATGAACGAACCCAGCATATCACCAAGGCGCTTGGCATTCGACGTACTAGTTCGCCCCATCAAAGGGAGGTCATAAACACGTGCCCATATTGGACAATGGAAAAGCGGGACATCAGTAAGCTTACCATTGTTATTGGGTTCGTTGAAGCACCACAGAAATTTGTCGAAGTGCCAAGGTTGCCCTTCCAAAACCCTAGCCTTGTCTCTCTCCGTTTCAAATCGAAAAATGAACGTTTTTTCCTTCGCATCCACCACATTCCCCAGTATCGATTTAGTTGGATTCCAGAGATTAATCATCATAGCTATGGCAGTCTTCACATTAATAGCCCTAGTCGACCATAGTTTTCCAACCAGAAGGAGATCGTTCCTGCTCAAATTTGTTCCTCCATCATCATCCCACACAAAAGTATCCTCCCCTAGCCCCATCGGTTCCTTTCCTTCCCGGTGTTGGCTCGTCATGAAGCAATTCTTCGGCACCTGCAAAACGAAAACAAAAAAACCACACAGAAACGCACAAAAACAGAAACCAATTTCCACGATTACTCGTGTAAACAAGCCTCGAGAGGAGGAGAAAAGCGAAGAAGCAAAGACGGAACCCTAGGAAATTTAGACGGAACCCTAGGAACCCTAGACCCTTTTTTTTCCCAACTATTATACTTATTAAGGTTTATTTGAACTGTTTCTTTTACTCCAGTCCCAATCGTTTACAAAGAACATAAGAGCTAAACAAATAACCGAGACGTAAGATTAATTTCTATCAGCATATTTATCATTGTAACTGAACTATTAATGGAATAAGGTAGCATTTAATAATTTCTTTTAATCTTTACCAGTATCTTTACCGTTATAGGCCTAACCACGATTTATAGTTATGGCGCAAATATTTTGAGGGGCTGAATTATTAATGGAATAAGGTAAACTAGAAAAAAAAACCCGAAAACTTAAATTTGAAAACTGCTAGCACCTCCAGTCTTCCACTTGGTGTGATGCTTATATATTTTCTTGTGGGACATATTTTTCTTTCATTTTCGGTTAGTAGTAATCCCAGGACACCGGAAAACTAAATTTTCTTGTGCATTTACCCAGTTATTCTGTTAATTGAAATTTATGTTTTTTGTGTAAAAAAAGCTTTGATATGTTTGAGGGACGCCTGGAAACAAAAATTTCTAGATGTGCTACCGCTGTGGTGGTGTATGTTCGTCATTCTGGTATTCTGACACATGTACCGGTGTTCTTTGTGTCTGTGTGACAGTTTTTGTACAAGCACCTTCTGGTTCTTCAGTGACGATCGAGATCTCCAACTCTGGGGATAAGACCAGTCCAGTTCATAATCCATTTGGTGTTAATACAACTGACAAAGGCAATGCATCAGTACTGATATTTGGGAGTACTGGCAATTTAGGTCACACTCCGTTTCCTGTTAATACAAATGGCAATGCAACATCAGCTTCTGGAAATATGACCAACTCAGCTCCTAATAACTTTGCTGTTAATATTACCGGCAAATCGGCAATGGATCAATGTCGGCCTTTGGTAATCCAAACAATCTGGCTCCAAATTCTCTTGCTGTTAATAGAGGCAATGAATCAATGTCAGCTTTTGGAAATATGACCAACTCGACTCATAATCCATTTGTTGTTAATACATCTGGCAATGCATCAATGTCAGTCCCTGGGATTCCATACAACCCAGCTTCCAATCTTTTTGCCAGTAATACAAATGGCAATGCATCAGTTTCGGTCTTTGGGAATCCAAGCAACCCAACTCCTAATCCTTTTGCTCTTGATGCAAATGGCAATGCATCAAAGTCGATCTTTGGGAACCCAACTAACCCACCTCCTAATCCTTGCGCATTTAATACAAATGGCAATGCGTCAATGTCGGCCTTTGGGAATTCAAGCAACCCACCTTCTAATCCTTTTGATGGAACTTCAACTGGAGCATTTGGAGGACAGCCATTCTCAGTTCTCTTCGGTATGATCTCTTTTTGCCTACTTTGGTTCTTTTACCGAGTCTGTTGGGAATGGGGTCGTGACGAGATGCCTGTGGTTTCTGGGTAGCTTTTACTCAAACTAGAAATTCCATTTTAGTTCCTAAATGCGGATACAACCAGACGGTAAATCTTCTCTGTTTAAAGAGAAGACGCAGGTTCGATTCCTGCTGTCCGCTCAATATGGTTATACCACGTGTGGTTCCATTTTCCCCTGGTAGTTTTGCTTTCCGTATCTTTTGCCCATTCATCCGTATGTTTACCAGGGGAGGTCCAAAGGCTGTGCAATTAGGTTCCCAGCACAGGGGCCTAAGGGAAAATAGGGCCCCAAAATCTAAGCTCAATTCATAACATTAAATGAAAATGATTTTGGCTTTTTTCCTCCTTGTGGACTACTCCTGTAAAGTCACTACTCTACACTCCACATCATCTTTGTTTACCCAAAACACACGTGCATCCCCATTTCTCATCAATAGACAGTTTTTTTTTAAAATTTATTTATTTATTTAAGTGGATCACAGAAAAGTATATTTTTTTACCTTTCTCAGTTCTCGGTTCTTTTGTTATATCTCCATCTTTTAATTTCTTTTATTTATATTACTCTTTATTTAATTATTGTGTGAGACATTTTTAATCTATAAAAGACAAGATATTTATTACAAATAAACAAATATGAAGTACTGTATATTTTATAAAAGTGAATCGTCTCATGATATGAATTATAAAACGGTCTTATTTATATAATCTGTGTTTTAAGTATATGCCTAAAATAAATCATAGCAATTTTTTTTTCATATATGTTAACCTTTCCTTTTTTTCTCAAATTTTTATTTTTAATAGTTTTCATTTAGGATCTCAAGTAAATGACAATTAATTGTTTTGGGGCCTCAGCCTAAGAATTGCCTCCCGAATTCACCGGCCGCCCCTGATGTTTATTGTGATTGCCCATCTAAATAGTTTTGTTTCAGTAGAGAGCTCGGCAATCATGAATATATAGATCCCCATGGTTGCAATACTTCACTTCCGTAGCTTCTTACTAATCATTCGCGTTCTCTAAAGCTGTTAATTTTCATGTATACCAGTATTTGCCTATTCGGCATTGTTAAAAATCTCATTGTAGCTTTCACTCGACATTATTTATAGTTTATATGCGTGTTAGGTACTGAAGAAACCCAATTTGATTAAGATTGTGTTGATGATGCCTTGAGACAAATTAATCTCATTTGTTATTTAATTGTGTGCCTCTTAAGTTTAACCATGTAGCATGAAGCTCCAATTGTCAATTCAAGGTTATCAAGAATGTCATCATGAAGATCAAAGATGAAGATAGTCATTAGTGCTAATGTCATGTGTTGTAAGGTGATCGTTTAACACGAATTTACGTTTAGGTGCAAAAACAACAGTTGAGTCAACAGTTAATTAAGGCTCGTCTTTGAAAGAAATATTTCGAAAATATTTAAATCTTTGTTAAAGTGCTTTTAACTTTCACAAATGTTTTCTGGAAATACTTTGAAGTCTTTTAAAGAATATAGAGCTTTCAATGACTTGCTAAGGAGTTTGCTTGCACAATAAGACACTTACTATAAATGGGTTGCTTGCTTTTACATTTATGGAAATGTTTATTGTTCCCATAAACACAACCATTTATGCTTGTTTCTTGTTGAAAAACCCAGCCTATTTTTGTATGTGTGCACAACCTGGTTTCTTGCAATCTTAGGCACCGATTTCTTGAGGAAGAATACTCGGTTTCTTGGAGAGCATTTCGGTTGGCTTTGCATGTTGCCCAAGCAAACTACTTACATTATTTTAATCACTTGTGCTTATGAGTGTAAGATATTTTAATGTAAAGTATACTACTTGAACATTATAAATAGCTTGCTTAATTCATTTTTACAAGTGTGCAACAAACGAGTTTTAAACTGAAAAAGACTTAAGCTTTCAATCGAGTAAATTAACTTTGCAAAACCGTTTATCATTTTCAAATCTTTGAATCTTTTGCAAGTTTGTTTATTTATCTTTTGAGTCTTTTACTTGAGTTTGTTGTTGCACCTAGTCGTTTTAGTTGTGTTCAAGGATCCCGTATTTTGTACTTAAACTTTATCTCCTCCGTTCAATTGAGTGAACAACATTGAGATAAGTGGTCTTGTAACAAACGGGTAGAACCGAACAAAGTCTTAGGATAGAGTTATCCTTAAGCACGAAGTCTTCGAAGCGGAGTAGCTTTTGAGCATGAAGTCTTTCGGCGGAGTAGCCCAAAGCAAGAGTCTTATTGCGGAGTAGCTTTAAGAAAGGAGTCTTTCGGCGGAGTAGCCCAAAGCAAAAGTCTTGGAAGCGGAGTAACTTTTAAGCATTAGCAACCAGAGTAGGTTGGGGAGTTGTTTTATTATTCGGGGTGGTCTTAGTTTGTATGAGTTTACTTCTGAGACGTTTAATAAAATAGCGCTGGACGTAGGTCGCGGAGTAGTGACCGAACCAGTTTTTAAAAACATCGTTAATCGTGTCTATTTCATTTTATTTCCGCTGCACACTCTACTCACGTCTTTATTTACAGAATCAACTGTTGAGTACACTGTAACTTCTGCTTGCTGAATCGTTGTTGAATACTTTTAACTCTCTAGTTCTAAGTATCGACTTCTCCTTTCATCTAAGCATTGTTTAAAGTGTTTAAGAGTTTTTTAAAGAAGCTTTCATTAAGCTTAAATTTTAAATAGACACCTAATTCACCCCCTCCCCCTCTTAGGTGCCCTCGTCCTCGACTCTTCAATTGGTATCAGAGCCTTGTGCTCTTGATAACTGGTTAACTACCAGTGAGTTGATCCTATAGTCATGGACGGGAAACATACTAAGTACCCTATCTTCAAAGGGGATAACTACTCCTGGTGGAAGCACCGTATGGAACACTACTTCAAAAGTACGGATTATGAGTGTTGGGTCATTATTCAAAAGGGTCCCCTTGCTATAACGGTTACTGACTCTGATGGGAAAAGTGCCGTGAAAAGCGAGGAAAGTTATGTCGAGGCTGACTATCGTAAAGTCGAGAAAAATTCTAAAGCCATGTCCATTCTTCAATATGGCATCGGTGAACAAGATATCAATCGCATCTCCGGATGTACCTCGGCTAAAGAGATTTGGGACACGTTAAATCTTGCTTATGAAGGAACGTCCCAAGTCAAGAAGCATCGTATTGACCTTCTCATGCAACAATATGACATGTTCAATATGATGAAAGATGAGTCAATCAATTGTCTTTCTTCTCGCTTTTCTAGTATTGTTAATGAACTTAAAGGTCTAGGTAGAGAGTTTGATTCCGAGGATATAGTCCGAAAGATCCTTCGTAGCCTAAGTGATAAATGGCAACCAAAGGTGACGGCTATTGAGGAGGCTAAAGATTTGTTCAAATTGTCCCTCAATGAGCTAATGGGCTCACTCATGGCACACGAGTTAAGTCTCGCAAAGCGCTCGGGTGAAAGCTCCAAAGCTAGAGGTTTCGCTCTCAAATCAACCTCAAGTGATGAGGAAGATGATGGAGATGACGAGCAAGCTATGTACTCACGTAACATGGCGGATATGATCAATAGTCACAATCCTAAGAAGTTCAACAATGCTAACAAAAAACGTTTTCAAAAGAAGAGATCTTATTCCACGGTGGCTTGTTTCAAATGTGGTGAGAAAGGTCGCCTTATCAAAGATTGCCCCAAGTGGAATGAGTTCAAATCTAGAGAAAAACGAGATTTTGCAAAGAAAGATTTTAAGCATAAAGTCATGTCTGCAATATGGGGTGTATCTGATTCCGATGAGGATGATGTCCTTGAGGAAGAATTAGATGCCAAAGTTTGTATGACAACTCGTCTTGATCTTGACGGACCCAAGTCTTCAAAGAAAGAATCCGCACTCTGTCTTATGGCGCACTCCGACGACTCCAGCGATGACTCCGACACCGAGGTAATGAATCTCAAGAACAAGGTGAGAACTCTTTCTAAGGATAAGCTTTGTTTGATGTTTGATGATGTACTTGACAAGAGTCTTGCTAAAAACGATAAACTCTATGACTTGCAAACTCAAATTGAGGAAATTGCTGAAGAAAATGTTGGTCTTAGAGAGTGTCTAGATGAGATAAAAGAAAGTAACATCATTCCATCACTCAGAAAAGAAATTAAAAAATTGAGGAAAGAAAACCTTGTTCTCACGAATATTGCTAGCTCGTCAAAATCAACAGTTGCCTCAATTGTTGTTTCTGATGTTGAAAAAGAAAACGAGTCTTTAATTATTCAAGTTGATATTTTGATTAAAGAACGAGACTCACTGCTAGCTGACCTTACCTCGTGTCGACATGATAATAAGCAACTTGAAGAAATTGCTATGTTGCTTAGTGATGAATGTAGTCATGCTAAATCCGCTTTCGATAAAGTAGGCAAACTAAATCTTGACCATCTTGCTAAAATTGAAACATTGACCAAAGAGTTGCATGATGCTAAAGAGTTTTACAGGAAATGGGAAGGTAGCCAAAACATTTTAGACTCCCTCTTAAATCAGTCCCAAAAATCTGAAGAGAAAGCTGGACTTGGTTTCCAAAGTAACAGTTGATGAATCAGTAACTTTAAACAGGAACCAAGCAAGACCGATTTTCGAAGGAGAAAATATGCAGGCCTTCCTGAGTATATTGTTTGCAACTTTTGTGGTAAGACTGGTCATGACTTTAATGGTTGTCCTAATCGACTAAACGACTTAAATAAGAACATCAAGGTTGCTAAAAAGGAGTGGGTTCGCAAAGATTTGATTAACAATATAACTCACAAAAAGGGATCCAAATTCGTTTGGATTCCTAAACTAACCTCTTGATTTCTTATAGGCATTAGTGAGAGGCAGCAGCAATTGGTACTTGGACAGTGGATGTTCACGTCATATGACGGGAAGTAGAAACCAATTTCTCTCACTAGAAGCCTACAATGGTGGCACCGTGACGTTTGGTGACAATAAGAAAGGTGAAATTATTGCAATCGGGAAGGTTGGTAAGTCATCGTCACAATGTGTCGACAAAGTGTTGCTTGTCAAAGGTTTGAAGCATAATCTCTTTAGCATATCTCAAATGTGTGATAATGGTAATATCGTTGAATTTTGTGCTAGTGAATGTCGTGTTTTAGATGGTAATACAAGGGAAGTTGTTCTAGAAGGAAAACGTGTTAAAGATGTTTACTTGACTAATCTTTTTGCATTGTCTAGTCGTACCATGTCTTGTATGAGTGCTTTGAAAAAGAACGACCCATGGCTTTGGCATAAGAGATTAGGTCACGTAAATGCTAGAACATTGAACACCCTTAAGCGACTTGACTTAGTCGATGGCATTCCTAATATGAAATTTGACTTTAATAGTTTGTGTGATGATTGTGCTAAGGGGAAGCAAGTAAGGAGCTCCTTTAAATCCAAAAAGTTCGTTAGTACATCTAAACCTCTTGAGTTACTTCATATTGATCTATGTGGTCCAATGCGTGTTAGAAGTAAAGGAGGTAGTCGTTTCTTATGTGTGATTGTTGACGATTTCTCACGATTTGTTTGGCTTCTCTATTTGAGTTCTAAAGATGAAGTATTTGATGAATTTTTAATTTGGTTGAAAAAGGTCCAAAACAAGTTTGATAAAAAGCTCATATCTTTGAGATCCGACCATGGAACCGAATTTGAAAATTCCTCATTTATTACTTATTGTGATGAGCACGATATTAGCCATAACTTTTCCGTGCGTGCTACACCTCAACAAAACGGGGTTGTAGAGCGTATGAACCATACTCTTGAAAACATGGCTAGGACTATGCTCATTAGTAGTAAGTTGCCAAAGAATTTTTGGGCCGAAGCCGTCAACACATCATGTCACATTTATAATCGTGTTATGATCCGAAAAATGCTTAACAAAACACCCTACGAGTTGCTTAAAGGAAGAAAGCCTAATTTATCCTATTTGAAATGCTTTGGAAGCAAATGTCACAACAATGGAAAGGATAATTTGGGTAAATTCGATGCTCGTAGTGATGAGGCCGTATTTGTCGGTTATTCGGATCGTAGCAAGGCTTATAAAGTGTATAATAAACGAACCATGAAAATGGAAGAAAGTGTGCATGTCATATTTGATGAGTCTAGTCTTTTTCATTCTAATACACAGGAAGAGGATGATGAAGATGATGAGGACTATGAGCTTGGAATGATTTGACATGACATGGATGATGTACACGAGGAAAACGAACAAGAGGAGCAGAATCAACAGTCGGATCAACTGTTGACTAAAGGAACTGGCCAAGAGACAGGGGGAACAGAACCACTTGAACCACAAAATGAGGCTACGACATCCAGGGGGAATGAGGGTACACTTGAACAAAATGAACAAACAGAAACAAACCCTCAAACACAAAATGAACCAGAACCAACAGTTGAGCGAACTGTTGAGTCAGAACCCCAAGAAGCCTCACCATCCTTAATCGTACCAAAGAAGTGGAAACACCAAAAATCTTACCCCTTTTCTAACTTGACCAGTGACTTGAATTCGGGAAGGAAAACAAGATCATCCCTCAATGATTTATTTGCATCTCATGCGTTCCTCTCACAAATTGAACCAACGAACATCACCATGGCACTTGAAGATCCGAGTTGGGTGATGGAAATGCAAGAGGAACTAATTCAATTCAGAAGGAATGAGGTATGGCATCTTGTCCCTAGATCTACTGGTTGTACCGTGATTGGTACCAAATGGGTCTTTCGCAATAAGCTAGATGATTTGGGCAATATCGTAAGGAATAAAGCTAGACTAGTGGTGCAAGGATTTAAACAACAAGAAGGCATTGATTATAATGAAACCTTCGCACCAAAGAGCTAGGCTTGAAGCCATACGTATGCTCATAGCTTTTGCAGCTCACAAAGGCATCAAACTGTTTCAAATGGATGTCAAAACGGCTTTTCTAAATGGTTATTTAGAAGAAGAGGTCTTTGTGGAGCAACCACCGGGTTTTATGAACAATGAATTTCCAAACCATGTTTTTAAATTGGACAAGGCGCTTTATGGTTTAAAACAGGCTCCAAGAGCTTGGTATGATCGCTTGTCAAAATTTCTTTTGGAAAATGGTTTTGTGCGTGGATCGGTGGATAAGACATTGTTCATAAAGTCACAGTGTGGTGAACTGTTGATTGTACAGATTTATGTCGATGACATAATATTTGGTGCAACGAATGAACTCCTTTATTTGTACTTTTCGGAACTAATGAAATCTGAGTTTGAGATGAGTATGATGGGAGAACTAGGTTTCTTCCTTGGGCTTCAAATCAAGCAAACTCAAGATGGTGTGATGATTCATCAACAAAAGTACATAAAGGAGATGCTATGTAAGTTCGGTATGACTAATTCTAAACCCTTCTCTACACCTATGGTTTCGTCCACAAAGCTTGACAAAGATGAGAATGGTAAGAAAGTTGATGAAACGATGTATCGAGGTATGATCGGTTCATTACTTTATTTGACCGCTAGTCGACCGGATATTTTATATAGTGTATGTCTATGTGCTCGTTTCCAAGCTAGTCCTAGAGAATCGCATTTCATTGCCGTTAAACGTATTCTTAGGTATTTAGTTGGAACGTCTAATTTGTATCTTTGGTATCCCTCACATTGTCCTTTTGAGCTTTTAGGATACTCGGATGCAGATTATGCCGGAAGCGTTGTTGATCGAAAGAGTACATCCGGGATGGCTACTTTCTTAGGTCCGTGTTTGATCTCATGGGCGTCTAAGAAACAAAACACCGTTGCTCTTTCCACTGCTGAAAGCGAATACGTAAGTGCCGCATTGTGTTGCGCGCAAGTTCTTTGGGTTCGACAACAACTAAGAGACTATGGTATTATCTTTGATTCAACTCCTATCTTTTGTGATAATACTAGTGCCATTAACATTTCAAAGAACCCTATACAACACTCAAAGACTAAGCATATTGACATAAGACATCATTTTTTACGTGATCATGTGGAAAAAGGTCAAATTCGTCTTAAATTTTGTAGAACGGAAGATCAAATAGCCAACATTTTTACAAAACCGCTTGAAAGAGAACAATTCGTAAAACTTCGGTTGGAAATTGGTTTGTTGGATTCCGCGTAAAATTTTATGACGACTTGCCCTCGATGATTGACTAGAGTAGATGTTACACTTGTCTTTATAAGTGATTATGTGTTAGTATTACTCAATGAATTAGATGATTAATTTGCATGTAAATCCAATGGGTAAAGATATTATTCACATGGAGCCACTCAACCATCATCTAACCATCATATCTCCTTTCCCCATTACCCATGTCCTAGCCGCCTAAACCCCACCTAACCGGCTACACCCACCATCCTCTCAACCAATCAAATAAAAAAACCTAAAACACTATTCACCTCATTTACTACATGTCCAAATTTTCAACTCTTAAATTATGACCTCCTTACTCACTTTCAAAATATTCAAAAAATTGCACCTTCCCCAAATATTCTCCAAAACCGTCAAAAGCATACCTCTCCCAACTGTCACTTTTACTTTCACTATAAGAATCATGCCTCCAAAATCAACTAAGAAACTCTTGAATGCAATCCGAGACTCCTACAAACCGAAAGTACCAACGGTTGAACCACAAATCGAAAGTCTTGGATCAAAAACTGCCCAAAATCAAAAACCACCAAAGAAACCTAGAGTCTTTGTGCCAAAAGCCCTAATGACAAGAAAGAAATCAGTTGCTAATCGTCCTAAAACAGCTGCCGAGGCTAGGAGATTCTAAAGTCGGGTGTTCAATCAAAAATTCGATTTGAATATGCCGCATGCAACCGAAACCGAGGGTGAAGAAGGAAGCACACGGGTTGTTGGTGAGGTTGATGATGATGGAAATCCAATCATTCAAGAAGTTGAGGGAGTTGATGTTGGTGTTGGTAAGGAAAGTGAAAAAAATGAGGAGATTGTTGATGAGGATGCCGAGAAGGAAGGAGAGAAAAACAATGAGGAAAAGAAAAATGAAAGTGAAGAGGAGAATGAGGAAAACATTGAAAAAGAAAAAGAAAAGAGTGTTGAAAAATCAATTGAAAAAAGTGAGGAAAAAGAAAAGAGTGTTGAGAATGTTGTTGAGGAATCCGGTGAGAAGAGTAATGGGAAATCGAAATCGAAATCAAAATCGAAATCGAAGGGAAGTGTTGGTGATGATGAGATGTTGAAAGATTTGGTTTGAAATAAAAGGAGAAAAAGGAGAGGCAAAACCGTGAGTGAGGCAACGGTTGTGGAAACGGAAATTGACACGGAAAAATTGAATGCCGTCTTCAATGATGACGAGTTATTCAAGGAGGAAACCGTTCCCAAACCGAAAGGCAAAGCAAGGAGAATGTCCACTCGGGTTATCTCAAAGAAAAGGAAAGTGGAGGAAATGGCAAAGGAAGCCGATGAATCGAATAGTGCTATGATTGCTATTGAGCAACCTCTTGATGAGAACAAGTCCAAGGCACTCGAGATTCTTCATGGGTATCGCTTTCCAAAGGAAATCTTTGATTGTTGCAAGCATGTCATCCAAGGGAACTTTAAATCGGGCCGTCGCTATGAACTCGAATGGTATGATTCGTCCCCTGCTTTTAAATTCTTTAAAGATGCAATTCATGCACAAAAGTGGGAGAGTCTTCTTAATCTCTATAACCGAGTTTACTTAGCGGAGATTGTTCAATTTTATACTACGGTCAAAGTCGATGTCCAATCGGGTAGTCTTACCGCCGTTATCAATAACAAACCCTTGTGTCTCAATGTTGACATTGTTGGGAAATTGCTCGGTATTCCTACAACCGGGTTGTCCTCATTTCCCAAGGGTGGTTGGCCGACTATTGATGGTATAAGTTCCTTGACCGTAACAAAGTTTCTAAGTCCCAAAGCTACGTCCCCTATCACACTAAAACCGAGAGAAATCAAAATAAACCACCGGTTCTTTTTCAATTTCATTTTTAGAACCTTGATTCCTTGTAATGAGAACCGTGGTGTGTGTGGTGTGCTAGACATGTGGTTGATTTATTATCTTGCTAAACACCTTCAAATTAACCTACCCGCTTTGATGTTCTTTCACATTGATCATCTTGCTAAGATTGTTGAAAAGCGTAAGGTTGATAGTTCCACCGTGTTAGCATATGGGATGTGGTTATCGGTCATTTTCGAGAAAATGGATATTGTGGACTCGACTAGTTTCGGTGTGGATCACATGTGTGACACTATGACCTCGGGAGTTTTATCACAAATGTACTTGAAAATTGATGGTGATAAACTTGCTCGTATTTAGTCGGGTATGAAGGCTACGGATGTCGCCTCCTCCTCTATGCAATCGTCTTCTATGACACGTCTCACTAAGGATGTCAAAGCCTTGTTGGATCTCCAACATGCTCAAATGGGTGAGATTGCGGGTCTTCGTTTGGAAGTGTCGGGTTTGCGTAAGGAACTCAAGGAGGTTAAGGGTCAAAATGAAGAGCTTATGGAGATGGTTCACGGGTTGGTTGGAGAAGATGAAACCGAAGAAACCGATGATTGATCTCTTGCTCCTAGCCGTGCCTAGCCTATGCCGTATGTCGTACCAAGCCTTTTGCCATAACCATGCCATTGCCTAATCAAAACAAAAGCCTTTCTAATCCCTTTTTACCTTGGCTTTGTGTTTGTGATAATTTACTAATATTGGTTATGTTGTTAGTTGTTGAACAATTTGTTTTGTATAACTCTAATCCTTATTTAGACTTGTGTTCTTCCTACTTGATGATGTCAAGAGGGGGAAGTTGTTTAAAATTGCAGGTGGTGATTCAATGACTCTTAGGCTTGCGTACACCGTAACTATGTTTACTTGGCGATAATATGTTCAACCTAGGCTAACGAAAAATTTGACTAATTTTCAATGACCATGTATTAATGCTTCTTATTTTGATCATGTTTTGACTTGTTAACCTTGACCATGGATTAAGGGGGAATTGCACACTGAATTTTATTTGTCTTGCCATCATCAAAGGGGGAAATTGAAGAAACCCAATTTGATTAAGATTGTGTTGATGATGCCTTAAGACAAATTAATCTCATTTGTTATTTAATTGTGTGCCTCTTAAGTTTAACCATGTAGCATGAAGCTCCAATTGTCAATTCAAGGTTATCAAGAATGTCATCATGAAGATCAAAGATGAAGATAGTCATTAGTGCTAATGTCATGTGTTGTAAGGTGATCGTTTAACACGAATTTACGTTTAGGTGCAAAAACAACAGTTGAGTCAACAGTTAATTAAGGCTCGTCTTTGAAAGAAATATTTCGAAAATATTTAAATCTTTGTTAAAGTGCACAACCTGGTTTCATTTTTACGTTTAGCTTGCTTAATTCATTTTTACAAGTGTGCAACAAACGAGTTTTAAACTGAAAAAGGCTTAAGCTTTCAATCGAGTAAATTAACTTTGCAAAACCGTTTATCATTTTCAAATCTTTGAATCTTTTGCAAGTTTGTTTATTTATCTTTTGAGTCTTTTACTTGAGTTTGTTGTTGCACCTAGTCGTTTTAGTTGTGTTCAAGGATCCCGTGTTTTGTACTTAAACTTTATCTCCTCCGTTCAATTGAGTGAACAACATTGAGATAAGTGGTCTTGTAACAAACGGGTAGAACCGAACTAAGTCTTAGGATAGAGTTATCCTTAAGCACGAAGTGTTCGAAGCGGAGTAGCTTTTGAGCATGAAGTCTTTCGGCGGAGTAGCCCAAAGCAAGAGTCTTATTGCGGAGTAGCTTTAAGCAAGGAGTCTTTCGGCGGAGTAGCTCAAAGCAAAAGTCTTGGAAGCGGAGTAGCTTTTAAGCATTAGCAACCGGAGTAGGTTGGGGAGTTGTTTTATTACTCGGGGTGGTCTTAGTTTGTATGAGTTTACTTCTGAGACGTTTAATAAAATAGCGCTGGACGTAGGTCACGGAGTAGTGACCGAACCAGTTTTTAAAAACATCGTTAGTCGTGTCTATTTCGTTTTATTTCCGCTGCACACTCTACTCACGTCTTTATTTACAGAATCAACTGTTGAGTACACTGTAACTTCTGCTTGCTGAATCGTTGTTGAATACTTTTAACTCTCTAGTTCTAAGTATCGACTTCTCCTTTCATCTAAGCATTGTTTAAAGTGTTTAAGAGTTTTTTAAAGAAGCTTTCATTAAGCTTAAATTTTAAATAGACACCTAATTCACCCCCTCCCCCTCTTAGGTGCCCTCGTCCTCGACTCTTCAGGTACGCTACAAACACATTATGATTGCTAAATATATATTGACTCATCGCAATATCAATATTGTTCATTCAACTTTATGCTCATAGGAGTTGCAGCTGCCCCCACAGGAACTTCTGGTTCACCTGCAGCGTTCACCAATCATATGTGTAACAATGCCCCCACAGGAAGTGCACCTGCGTCTTTTTCACAGTCGTCAGGATCAAACTTTATGACATCAACTACTGCTGGTAAGTCTAGTGCGTTTCGATTGACTGTTTTGTTCTGTGTTTGCATGATTAATTAGCAGATTAGTTTTTGGTCCTGGTCGTATGTGCTCTACGTATTTCAGCTTTCATTTTACAGCTACAGTTTACGCGCACAACCTAGGAAATACTTAGCCTACGCTAGATGCATGGTAAAAAAACGCAGCATTGGTTGATGTTGCAGATTCAACATAACACTATAAAAGCTCACAACCAATGTAACCGGAATCTGAAAAAGTTTGCCAAATGCGTTACATCTTCTTTTTAAAATGTGAAATTTGAGATGGATTTCCAGCCCTTTTACTGTATATCATTCTCTTATATAAGCCCCTTTTTTTCACAAATACATACACCTTGCATCTACCAATGCAGCCGGAATCTGAAAAAGATGTGAAATTACCGGTAAAAAAATGCTGATACTTGGAAATATCTATTGAAGCTGCCAAAATGTGGACATCTTTTTATTGGGCTACATATAACGAGAAATAATGTGAACGGTGGTATGAAATTCCTTGACGTATTGGTAGTGTTACCATGGATACAAGTTTTATGAAAGCCTTTTTAGTTTACAGTTGACCTGATTGATATTCCAGCAATGAAATAACAGTTATTCGCCTGCAAATTGGTTTAGGTGTTACACAAGCTTCTACAGGTATGATTAAAGGAAGCAAGAGCGTACCATATGCAGCCACCAAGAATGCAGAGAATAGCATAGAACGATTCCTTTCAATCTCTAGTATGCCCGTTTATCAAAGTAAATCTCATGAAGAATTGAGATGGGAGGATTATGAGCTTAAATCAAGAGGAATATCGCATCCTTTCGGACCTCAATCTGTATCCTCTCACCCTTTGACTTTGACACACAATGGAATATCTTGCATGCCTGTAAGTACTTTCTTACAAGTCCCGATTTATTTGCGCATAGTATGGGTGTTAGGGTGTATAGTTAAGTAGCATCAATCACAAGGGTGTATCATTGCTTTTCATATCCTCATGGTTCCTGACTTTTGCAAATGAAATAAACAAAAGTTGTGACGAGTCTACACATTGACTTGCCTTTAGTAGGGAATTCTCAGCCAACACCAAAAAAGTACTACTGTATATCTTTTTGCTGAACATGGCTGGTTTTCACAGTTACGAACCCTTGCTGAATAAATGTCAGCATCACATGTTTAATGCAAGTATCTGTTAGTTAGATTACACCTCCTTTATCATACACCAAGGCTCAAGGTTCACTTTAATTAGCATCTGAAGTATGTAAAGGACCTGGTCTTGGACAACACCTAAATGCCTAATCTGTGAATATCTCTTATGAATTTTGTTCGTCATGCAAAACAGGTGATTGATAAACCAGAAACAACCAGAATTTCACCTCGCAGGCCCCCAAGAACATCTCGACGTTGACACCATCCGAAAAGTGATGGGCCAAAGGTGAGAAATTATATTATACTCCCTCTGTCCCGGTCAATTGTTGTCCTTTTGTTTTGGCACAAAGACCAAGGAAAGGGAGAGGGCCAACTATAAGATGACAAGTGGACCAAATTGAGTGTGAAAGATCAAATTGCTCATCAAATGTAATCCTAAAATAGAAAGGACAACAATTGACCGAAACACCCCAAAATGAAAAAGGACAACAAATAACCGGGACAGAAGGAGTACAAAAGAGTTTTTTCCAATTTCCATCACCTTTAGTTGCTCATAGTTAACAATCTTAAATTATGTGTCTGTTACCGTTTCAGGTCCCGTTCTTTGATCACACGGATGAAACACCCAACACCCAAAAGGAGTCTACTTTTATTATTCCACGAGAGAATCAGGTGTCCGGTGTCAGCTGTGCCAAATTCGACGTTACTGATGCATCTACTTCGCTAAATGATGGTAGATTACCTTTTCAGTTAGGTTAGTTGAGATTTTGCAAGTAAAAATTTAGGTTTAGGTAAATAAAGAGCTGGGTAATTCAGCTAAATCTGACGTAGGGAGTGTAGTCTTGTACGGAGTAGGTTTTTACTCTCTCAGTAAGACGTGTTCATCAGTGATCTGCTTGCTAGTTCTGAACAAAGGTGAAGTAATATAGTAGCGATTGGAAAAGTTTTGTTTAAGCTTTTTCATTGATTAAATCAAATTTCATCAGCAATCTGTATCGTAAATTCAGTTGACTCGTGAGTTACCGTTTATCACCATCATTAAACCGTTTCCATTGATAAATGAAGTTACTAAATTACACTTTGGGGAAAAACTAATCGAAGATATGAGTGTTTTTAATACATCAGCAATGCAGCAACTTACACTGCTCTTCACTCTTCAGAAACAATGTCATGGGCTCAGGCCTGAGCTTTACATTCTGAAACAATATCAAACACAAGTATACAAGCAGTTCGCGCATCTGACTGTTTTCAATCAAATAAACTTCATTGTCATTAATTATTCCAGTAAAATCGTCCCACAAGAAAGTACTCGGAAGAAGGAAATCCTTAAGTATTAAGCCACAGTCACAGAGACGGAAAGGAACATCATGTTCCTCTCGCTTGATCAAATTTAGAAGGAAGGAATAACTCTTATATAATAGTTCCTATCTATTTTAATAATAACACACAGTATTGTATTGTGCTTTCAATATATTCAAATTATGCCATCCTTAATCAGTATCCTCTCCTTGGGGATCATTGTCGTCAAATGGTCCGAGAATATAAGGCGAGCCCTTAAGTATATCTCTAACCTCATCCACTCCATCATCAGAAATGTAATTACCATCGATATTAAGCTTCTTGAACCCAGGTTTATTCAAGATAGCATGTGCCAGGTATTGAGCTCCGGCATTTCTGATTAAATTACAGCTCATATCTAATTCACATAGTTGCCCATGCCCTTCTTCTAATGCTTTAGCTATTAATATGGCTCCGTCATCCTTGAGCTCATTTTCAGCCAAGTTCAACTTGGTCAGGAACTGTTTAGAGGATATACATGAGGCCAAGGCAGGTCCTCCTTTAACTGTGATTTCATTCCCAGCCATATCCAAAACCTCAAGAGAAGGGGCCGACTCCTTTAGAGCAATGGCAACTGCCTCTGCTCCTTCATCTTCCAAGTTCAAGTAGCTAAGGTAAATTTCAACAATATTAACAAGATTATGAAGTGTCTTACTCAAAGCTAACCCGGCTTCCACACCAAATATGTTATCACACAAATCAAGTTTTCTCATATGGGTACACGTGGCTAGTGATTCGGCAAGTTGGACCCCACCCTCAGCGCCCACCCTTGTAGAAGAACACCGGAAATCTTCCAATAAATGTGAACGTCTTACAATTTCAGAGATGAATATTGCCCCAGTATCTCCGGTCATGTTATTGTGGAAGTGAAGGACTTTCAGTTTATCAGTGGTAGGAATCAATTCATTCACTGCTCGTGCAGCATCCTCCGATATTCCATCATTAATCAAATACAGCTCCTCGAGATTATTTTGCGATTTTAGAAGTGAACCAAATGCTCGAATCCCTTTTTCGCCCAAGGCATTGTTTGACAGGTCTAGGTACCTCAGTTGACAACCTTCAAGGGCAGAAGCGAAAATCTCCATAACTTCTAGAGCTTCGATTTCTGGTCTACTAGCAATAAAATCAGACAGGTCAACTTCCTTCAGCTGACTTCTCAAGGAAACCAAGACGGGCTGAAAAACAAGAGCAGCACCCACGCCAAAGCTTGTGTTACTAAAGCAGATTCTAGAATATGAATTGGATGAGCTTTTTAATGGTTTTACAAGCTCCTCAGCGTCTTCGGTGTGGATAACTGACCGACGACCTCCAGAGATGTCGAAAACCGTTTTTTGATTTAAATCTCGTGTTATTTCAAGTGTTGCGTTGTCTAGGACAGTGGGCCCTCTTCTAAGAACTTCAAGCATGAATTTACTGGACTTTTTTGCATAGAGTAAAACAGCAGAACTCCCGTCACTAAATAGTTCCTCCTTGTGATGTTCATTTGCATGATGGAAAGCTGATTCCTCAATTTTCTTTGCATCGATTTCAGCTTCTTCCAAACTCAGAAGGCCATACTTTCGGGAGAAAATTGAGGGAGTTGTAAGATTCTTTGTTATCCGTTCTACAAACAATACCCTGGTACCCTTACTAGGAGGCCACAATTTAGTGGATATTCTGGGAGTTTCCTGAGTTAGCACTGCAGAGTCCATTTCAATATAACCTGAACAACATTCATGTGACTATTCAATACAAGAGAATGGAAGTAGGTGATACTCATATGGAATTAAGTGGCAACGCACAAAAAAGAATGGAAATATAGAAGTCGGTTTATAAGATATTTAGCAAAATGAGGTCCACGTAGTATCGGATCTTTAAACTGTGGCAAGGAGTACAACTACCATCATGGGTGAAAGTTTTATTGGAGAAACACCATATCAGATAGCATCTTTATTGCTTATTAACATCTGAATAAGGTAATGGCAACAGCGGCGGATCTACTAACAACATTCCGGGATGTGCGGACACTGGAAACAGAATTGTTTTTGCGTATTTTGTCTAATTTTCAGGCTAAAAAAAATTTACAACTTTTTTGTGTATATAGATTTTAAATATTAATCAGGCCCCCAGAAAGAAATTTTCCTGGATTCGCTATTGGCAATAGATGTCACTAACTGATGATTAATAAAAAACTTGACATTATAAACGAGGGAGTATAGGTTCCATCTTCCATGTAGCTTTAGTAATATTATGCGCTCTGTATGAAATGTAAAAAAAATTTCAGTAATTTCAGGTCACCAACTGCTTAAAGCGACAAAAAGATCCAACAATCGCATACTAGAGATTGATGGATCTAGTAATGACCTGAATTAATTTCAGGTCACCAACTTTTTCAGTAATTTCTAGTAATGACCTGAATTAATTATCCCAAAAAGAAATTGTTAATCCATGAAAAGATTGATCCCAATTTTTTTAAAACCACTCGTAAGCAGCTGAGTCCGCATAAAAAGGTGTCTGGTTACTTGCTAGTAGGAGAATCCACAAAAGATATGGCGAAGTCACCAAATATTGAACAGAAACAATATACAACTAAAATGGAGAAAAGAAATAACAGACACCTGATAATTTTAGTTGTATCAACAAATTGAAAGGCAGGCAAACGCCCAAATACAAAGAGATCATAAACATCCACTAAACCAAAAGGTTCACAGTCAAAACCAGGCTAGTTTGAATGCCGAAAGACTGAAGCTTGGGAGACTATTTTAAGCTAGGAGAAGAGCTTCTTCACAACTCTATCTGATATTCGCCCTCAAATAGGCAAAGGCTACTATTAGATAAACAATTGACCCACGAAGACAGCCTGGTAGTAAGTAATACGAAATTGCTACCCTACGGGGCAATGGTTGGCTTGTATAGGCTAGGTTGGCTTGAGATAATTTCTCTAGATTGAAGGTCTTATTACTCCCCCGGAAAACTATAAGCTTACATATTCTACAGTGTAGTCAGCTTTACAATTAAGCTACAAATAGTCATAATAGTTGTAACTTCTTGTAGATTCAAATATTATCCATATTCCCATTTTGGTAGTGGAGAAAATAAATTGCTTGATCACCTAGAAGCTAGCAATGCCAAGGTAATATTTCCAAATCCACCTTCAATTCCCACTTAATAACTCACAATATTGCGTTTACCACAATCGTAAATGAAATCTACGATCACAGAGTAATTTATCCATATCAAAGCAGAAAAGTTAATAAAAGAACTCATTATAACAGCTCGAATAATGAGTAACAACAAGCATGTCTTATGTGGTGAAGTCGACCCACCCTAACTTCAAGAGAGGGTGTATAGAGATTTACAGACAAGTAAAGGAAACCCTCTAAATCAAAGGCACAAAACACAAATCACTTTTATATAGGAGTATCTATTATCTTTTATCTAGCATCAACTTAAGAAAACTTACTTCACCTAATTTTATCATGTAAGAACGAAATCTAACACCAGAGCTGACAGTTCTTGAAACACATGAAAACACAAGACTCTTTCGAGGAAAAACAAACAAAGAATCTATCACAAACCCGTAACTGAAAGAATAATTTACCTGATTAACAATAAAGCTAACCAATTATTACTTGGGCTCTAATTGCATGCAAATACAATGATTCCATTGTTTTCTGCAACTTGCATATCCCTAAGAGCTGAACGCCAACAGTTATTTTCTCTTTTTCGAGTTGCAATGAGCACAATGTTTGCTCCTGGTAGCTGGTTGCCTAGTACTCTGTAGAGCCACAAATAACACTCGGGTGATTTAAGTGTAGTCCACAGTCCACACTCCACCTGTAAAGTGATAAAGACCAAACTGAGAACATATACGCTAGGCAAACATACAGTGGTTGGAGGAGTAACATAATTAAAAGTACATGAATGGTAGATTAGAAACCGCAGTGAGAGATTCATTCATTGTCATATTTAGATAACTTATTAAAGTTTCATAATTACTCAAAAAGGGCAAATGTAAATTCCATATTAGGCCAAAAACGAGAAATCATTTCACAAAATAGACCGTTCCCTTTCCACTCCTGGTACGATGATACATTCAGAAACTTGATATTAATATCATTTCACAATAAAAATCAGTCCTACAATAAGACGACTGCAGCATACGACAGTTGCAGCTAAATAAGAGTAACTAAGGGGGAACGGGATGGAGGGGGCTAAAAGTCTAACATTGCACAAACACTCAAATAAGACCGTTGTGTGGCTTAAAACGACCTCATTTTATGTCATCCACCTCATATAATAGTGGCAACAATAAGTTTGTCGCGCCACATGACGGTTTTACATGAGAGCAACTACTAAAAAATCAGAAACACCGATTTAAGCAATTGCTAATTCAACCATAGTGAAGATTTTCTGAGAAGAACATTCTCCAATACACATAATTCACCAAGGCAAGAAAGTACAGAATTTAATAACCATCCGTCTTCCACTGCAAATAAGATTTGTCGTCGCAATGCAGTAAACTACGAGTAAACACTAAAAGGGATAAAATGGCAAAGAAGAAGAACAGCAGCAACAACAACAACATCAGAGCCTTAATCCCAAAATAATTTGGGGTCGGCTGACATGAATCATCCTTCAGAATCACCCATAACCGCTCATGGTGAACGCACACCTCAAAATGCGACAAAAAATAGCAAAAAAAACATGGAGAAAAAAAAAAGAAAAACAGATCAATTTAGCGAATTTGAGTGCATTAGATATCACAATGTAATACCCAGCAATATGATAATCACGTAAAAAGGGAATAAAATTATAAAGAGAAATGTATTAAGAACGGATAAATATAAAAAGCTCAGATTCTGCAAAAGACAAAAAAAAAAAAGAAAAAAAAAAAAGAAAAATATGAATAGCGGAGATAAAAGTTTAAACCTGAGGATCTGTGGCAATCTCCGATCATACAAAATTTCAGAAGGGTTTTTTTTTTGGAAAATTTGTAAGAATTGGTTTATACTAAATTGAGGATCATTTGCGGGTTCGAGTTACAAGAATGTTCATATGTTATTTGCTTGATTTATCAATCATTTGGACCATTTTAATTTAAAAAATTTTACAATTCCATTTCATTCAATTCTATACGTTTGTTTTTGGGCACTATTAAAAATGGAGAAGGATTTATAATATTCGGGTGAGCTCTAATCGGCCTTGTGATTCTTGGTATTGGGTGGCGTAGAAAGATGGGGTCTTTACGGTCAAATCGGCCTATCGTCGCTTGGTGGGTGAGAAGGAAGGGTTAGAGGTGGGGGGTGCTTCAGATTGGAGAGGGAGAAATGGTTATGGAATAGGCTTTGGAAAATCTCGGTTTGGCCACGACTGAAGCTCTTCTTTTGGCAGTTGTGCAGCGAGGCTCTAGCATCAAGAGCGAACATTGCGTCTCGAGTTCGATGTGAGTGTGCTTTATGTTCGTTTTGTAATTCTAGTCTTGAGTCGAGTCTTCATTTCTTCCGTGATTGTATTATTGCGAAACGGGTTTGGGGGGGCCTTGGATTAGAGGATGAAAAGGTTAAGGGGGGTGGTTGTGTGCGGGATTGGGTGGAAGCGAAGTAGAGGGAGCTGGGGGGCTAGAACATGCTATTTTACGGTGGGTTGTTGGGCGTTGTGGGAGCATCGTAACAAAGTCGGTTTTGAGTCAAGATAGGTGGATCATTGGAGTGTGATTAGGCGGGCATATGACGTGATGGAGGAGATTGAGGGGGGCGAATTTCAGCGAGATAGGAGAAGGGAGGAAGGGCATTTGTGTGAAGAGCAAGCGGTTCGCAAGGTGTGGAGTGCACCGTTAGAAGGGTTTGTGAAAATAAATGTGGATGCAGGAGTCAAGGAGGGAGAAGGGGTAAGCTTGGGTGTGGTGTGTCTAGATGAGCGAGGCAAGGTTATGTGGAGTATATCGTCTGTTTTATTGCAGGATTGGGATCCACATATGGCGTAGGCGGTTACGGTCTTTGAAGGTGTCGGTGAAGCGGTTCGAAGGGGCCGTGCTAAGGTGATTGTGGAAAGCGATTATCTATCAGTTATCGAGGCGCTGAAGAAAAAGTCTTTTGGAAGCAGTATTTTATTGCTCGCTTTTTATGACATTTTAGTTTTGTGTAATTCATTTGTTTATGTTATTTGGTCGTACACTAGTCGAGTTAATAACAGTGTGGCGCACGCGCTAGCCCATATTTTACCTAGAGTAGTGTGGTCGGATGTCTTACCGCCGATCGCGAACAACTTTGTTATCTTTGATTCGTTATTAATGCAATAAAGCCTTCGGGCTTTCCCTTTCAAAAAAAAAATGGAGAGAAACTTCGATAAAACCTTTTACTATACATAGCATATAAAATAGTCATGTGAGATCT
The DNA here is from genome assembly GCF_048544455.1 of Silene latifolia. Taxonomy (NCBI): domain Eukaryota; kingdom Viridiplantae; phylum Streptophyta; class Magnoliopsida; order Caryophyllales; family Caryophyllaceae; genus Silene; species Silene latifolia. Next base: position 62,946,864 of record NC_133532.1, on the reverse strand, counting down.
TGTTTAAATTGTCTTACCGGGTATATTGTGAATATTAAGTTTTTATGTTTTTTTAATATATGTTAAAGTTATGAACAAAAGAAAATGGACATCGATACACGTGTATAAATCAAATGTATATAATTAGTGTTGATTCCACGCAATGAATGGATATTTATATAGTTTTTATTTTTATATTACTTATTCGTTCTAAATTAACACCTCATTAATTTTTTATATTTCACGTCATTATATTTTGATATAAAAAAAATTGAACTCTTAAAATAATCAAGCAAATTGAGTAATATCGTGAAATTTATATATTAATTATTCTTTTAATTACAAAACTAATAATCTATCTAGTATAAAAGCTAGGTTTTTTAAAGGATTGTGATTGGTTCTCAATTTTTTAGCTGGGGTCCACTGCAAAAAAAAAATTCCCTGAAATTACTCATCCACGTTCTTCAACACAATTAATTATGCTCTTTCTTACTTTTTAATATACTCGATGCTTTTAATTGAAAGTTATATTATATGGTGTATTATATTATATGATATGGTGATATTATATTATATGATATTATTATAATATATGATATTTAACATCTCAACTTTTGCTCTTATTTAATTAGCGATTTTACATAAAACCATACATTATAATACAATATGAACATCCAAAAATTACAAATTCCTAATACATTATGCACATCCAAAAATTACAAAATGTTACAAATAATCATTTCAAAACATCAAATTACAAATTCCTCATCAAACTCATCTGTATTCCAGAATTTAACTTCAAGCTTCTTCCTCACCTTCTCCATATAAGGTATCCATTCCAAAATACAGAACACAAAAATACATATCTTAATATACAAATATTTAGTTTTATACAAATATTTATAATAAAATTTGTACATTTACAACATTTTAATAAAAAAACAACAAAACTCATCAGATTTATGAATATTCTTATTCATAGTTTATAAAAATAAGCAACAGTTTTCACAATATCTACGATACATATATAAAAAAATCACCGAATTTTAAATCAGGAAATAATTTTATAGAAATTAAAAAAAATCATCAGATATGTGAAATTACTATTATAAACATAATAAAAAAAATGTAAAATTTAAAATTAAGAGATCTATGATATTAACTAATAATTCACTAATAATTTTATAAAAAAATCAACTTTTAAAAAATAAATAATAATTAGGTAAATGATACGGAGTATTTACTTTAAAATTTATAAAAACGAGAAAAGTAATTTAAGAAGTGTAAAAATAATTTAAGAAGTTTTAAATAATTAAACACGAATTGTGATAATTATGCTGCATGCGAGTAAAAAAAAATGAAAGAAATCAGACCTCTAAAAGATATCAATCAATGGTGCCATCTTTGATGAGGATCTAACTAAGAAACGAAGCTAGGATCGTGAGAGGCACAAATCTCGCATGGGATGGTGACGAAGATGGAAGATTTAGGAGAGTTAAATGCTGATAAGAGGGAGCGAGGTTAGACGATATTATAAATGAGAGAAGAGGATGATTTGAGTTTATTATGAATGAAATAAGAGGAGATGCGGTGTCGACGGTAGTGTTGTCAATTAGAAAACTCAAATGAGAAAGGAGGGAGGGAGGTCAGACGAGAGTTTTTTTATAAAATGGAGGGGTAGGGTTTGTTGATGGATTATTTATATGGGTAAATGAGTAATGTTGTTAATTGTGTTATGTTATGGGTCGGGTGCTTGCATGTTTTGTATTTTCGAATTATGAAGCCAATGTTTGCTCGGCCCAAAGGGCAATGGCCCATGTATTGAGCATTCATGAAAATTCGATAATGTAAGTTATGTAACCCGATTTATATTATGACGATATATTTTGATTATATATAATCCCATGTCTAATACTTCCTCCGTTTTTATACAATATACCCATTTGTTGAATATATGGGTGGAGCAATTTAATAAAATGAGTATATCATATGAAAATGAAGGAAGTATATATTAGTACTAAAATTTCACCACACATGACATTAACACTTAAATGTGCGTGTATAATGTTTTGAAATATATGTTTTAAATTATTAATCTAACAACCACATTGTTTATAAACGATATACTTTTAACTGCATGTACAGGCAATTGTCGTCCATTATTCAATCTCAATAATCGTACACTTTTTAATATAAAATTTGTATCGAATCAGTGGTAGTGATTAATAGCTTAAATTATATGTCGATTTTCCAATTGTAGACTTTTTATATTGTAACAACATTGAACATAATCACGCAGGTTTTATACCATCCACATCAACAAAGAGATCCCCTTCTAAAGTTGATATTTTCATTCTCATCCCCCCACAACAACAAAAAGTTTTTATCTTTATGATTTTTGTGTAACTCATCCAAATATGATGAGAGTCACAATGAGAATAGTTGCTTTTTATTGGTTATATTATTATTTTTATTGTGTTTTTTTATGTGATTGGGTGAGATTATGAGAAGGAAGGTTGAAATAGAGGGTTAAAATTTATTGTTGTTGTGTGAAGTTTTTGGCAAAATTATCATCTTATGATAAAATGAGGTTTAAGTCGTGCGTTTTCGACCCCTGCATTTTTTTGTTGCACGGATTTAATGTGACACCCCGCGATAAAGCGGAAAATATAAGTTATAAATTCAAGCGGAAAATAGGGAATTTTTGAAACTTCTAAAATTTAAAGCGCGGTTTTATTAAAATACCAATCACAAACAAAGAATGCGGAAATAAAGTTTAAATTATACAAACGTGATAGTCAAGGTGAGGGAAAAGATATCCCTCGAATGACAATACAATAAAAGGTGAGTCTAAACAATCCTAATAAACCGACTAAAAGGCCAAAGTGCTCGCTAGCTCACACATGTCTTCACCCCAGGAATGCACCAACTAATACTTGTCATTCATGTAAACATGAACGCACAGTGATCGGTGGGGAGTAACTCAAGGTTCTCCCGACCACAAAATGTCAAAACGAACATAACAAGGAACTAAAACAGGTAAGTCATATAAGACACATACAAAAGATAAGAATATCAAATTTATATGTAAACATGGCAAATAATTGAGATGGAACAAGATAGGCCAACATTAGCATAATAAAGATTCAACTGTTCACGGGAGACCATTAAATAATATGAAAGACAAGAATACGGTCATTCATGCAAGAACACGCATTTCAAGGGATTATAAGATAAATATGAGATTAAAATCCGAATCATGTGAAACAGTTACGTAAGGGATCAACCAAATGCAAGTTACAAGAATAGAAACCATAGCCATTATTTGGAAAACCACTTAGCAAACATTGCACGGGACGTGGCTACTAATGTCACATTCATACTTATGGCTTGCATCTCACCATAAGAACGGATGGGAACATCAATCCCGACGATCATATCGCAACTAGAGGGCTTATAGCTCACCCCTAGTGTCCGATAGGACCAAGACAAACAACAGACAAAAACCAATATCTATAACCAAGCAAGACCTTTACTACTCATATATCAATATATAATTCCCCTGGTAGGACGACAATGGTACTCCCAAGACTCAGTCCTAGTCTAAATCGCGACTCTTGGGACAAGATGAGTTCCCGATTCGACATGCGGCGAACAGTCCGCATCCAAGAATCGAAGACAGATCGGAAATCGAGAACCCACAATCGGCGGGACGATACCCGAAAGAGGCGGAAAATATGAGCTAAACCCACAATCGGCAGGACAGTCCGAAAGAGGCGTAAAGATAAGTCAAGCAATACGGTATAGCATAAAGGCATTATCAAAAGAACACGACTCAACCAAGCGATACGAATCAACTTGGAAAGAGACTACTAATGTAATGAGCCGATGATAATTCAAGTAAGACATTTCATGCCACATTATATTCATAAACATGGATAAGTAACCCATTTCTTCAATATTTGTCACTTGATTAAGAACATAAATAAATAGTAACGGACCATTTATAATAGTATTTTTCATACTTGTAACATATAAAATAAACATTTCATTTCATAATTATACGTGTCGGTTAAATAAAATAAATAAAATATAACAAGTGGTAAAGGATAATTTACGTCATGCAAAATTTACGGGTTAAAATGGAAACCCACACAAATGACTCATTTATGAGCCCAACAAATAGACTAAAGAAGCCCAATACTAGAATCACATTAAGCCTAACACATTACTCATGTAGAATCCAACTATTAGACCATGTGAAGCCCGACAATTTAATCATGTGTAATTCACCCATTTACTCATGTAAGACCCAAGGACTTGATCATGTAAAGCCCAAATGTACTTCTTGATATTATCCACTAACTACCAAAATTTCGATCCTACAAATTGTTGATTCGTCACAAAACTCCAACAACTCCTAATCACGTGTCTGCATATAGAAAGCATTGAATCCAAGTTTCCAAATCGTCTCACGCGCAAAACCAAATTACTGGAGGGAATAATATGAGTACTGGTATATATATGTATACATATTTAATAAGAGGAGTCAAGCATATAACTAACTCAGCATATAATCACTGCGTAAAGACGGCAACCAACCCACATTACATATAACCATGAGACGAAGTTACGAGCAAACTTAAGACGGACATGTACACACGTTTTACCGATCACACTAACAAGACAAAGGGTATTTAATGAATGATCATCACGGTTTGATACTTTGATGCATAAGCAAACAACATTATATTTCCTTTTCCAAAACTAAACTATCACAAGGATCCATTTTTAAACTTTGTATAGCAACTCCCCATTTCAGTAATTATTTGAGATGAACCATATCAACAATGTCATTCAGGAAGTTCCCAAGTTGACCCCCTTTCACGGTTGCCCATAACAGCCATAAAAGGCCCTCGTTTTGACCACTCGCGACAGTCCAATACAGCCGTATAAATCAGTCCATTTCATCATCATTTTGAGACGGAAAAACCATACAAATGACCCATATTAATCTTGGATATACACTGAAGAAGGAATTAAGAAGGTTAGCTCGAACCACCAACCAAACATTGACTAAAAACGAGCATCAGAACCGTCTTACAGCTCCATATTTATCCAATTTCGATTCCAAACTCTAAGATTCTACAAAATTAATTAAATTCAAATTATGTATTTCCAAACATGGTAGGCAATGTTTCACCTTAGAACAAGTCACTATCTAGCAAAAAGCAATAGAGTAATATGTTTTGTGAAGAAAATGAAAGGGGGTAAGTCAGGTAACCACGAATGTCCACGATCTTGAATGGACACAAGAAGCGCACTATACCATTCATACTTCAGTGCGGTCAACATTTTTTTGTGGGTCTATAAAACCTCATCGAGTTATATTTCGACCTCCATTAAAACAAGGTTTAAGAAGGAATTTAAAACGATAAATTCGAGCATACAAGTGAGTAAAGAATAAAGAATCAAACTTTATCAAACAAGGGTATGAGAAACGACACAGAATTTCGACATTTTGTCGAGTAACCTATCACCGTTACCTTTTTTTGATCTCTGAAAGTCCAAGGAATCGCCCAAGGATGAACTTAAACCCAAAAACAGAAGAAATTAACCCAAAATCCGAATCCTTTGTAAGACGGCCGAATTGAAATAGGACGAAAGCTTGGCTCTTTCTTACATATAAAGAAGGAGGACGAGGAGAGGAAGCCGATGGTGTAAAATTTATCGAATTTGGTTGAGAATGGAGGCGGGATCTGAGGTTGGAAGTGGCGGGTTTCAATGGAGTTAGAGTATTGGTGTTGCTGCTGTGTTCTATTCGAAAATGAAGAAGGAAGAAATGAGGAGAGCAGGGGGTTGGGGGGACACGCTGCACTAACAACAATAATAATAATAATAATAATAATAATAATAATAATAATAATAATAATAATAATAATAATAATAATAATAATAATAATAATAATAATAATAATAATAATAATTAAGTTAGAGTGCAAGAGTGAGTGTTGTCGGAATCGGGTTGGTCCGAATTGAAATAGCTTTATAAGAGAAATGCAACGATCTTGCTAGACGGAAATACACTTATAATTTAAGACGGAAAATTACTATTATTATCCCTATTAATACTATCCGACAAAATATTTATTTTTATATAAATTAAGCCTTAAAATTATAGCCTTGATAAAAATTATGTTTTAAAATGAATTAATTAAATTAAATAATTTAAAAATATAAGATAAATCAATTAAAGGGTTAAATAAATTTTAATTGTCGAAATGAGAAATTCGCGGGTGTTACAATCACCCCATCTTTTAAAAAGTTTCGTCCTCGAAACTTGAAAATATAAATGAAAGGTTATAAAAATAAAGCTGGACTTTTTTTTTTTTGAAATTGGTAACTAAAATATTAAATGGTTACTTGAAGTAAGAATTAAAATTCCTTCAAAAGTTTCAAATAAAATTTTCCGACAAAACAAGATCGAAAGGTAAATCATTGGTATAAATCAAAAATCAAAATACTTTCAAAAACATTAACGGAGAGTTTTCAAAAGTATAAGTCTCATTAATGGAACGAAATCGCTTTCTTGTCGCATGCACACAAGAACGCTAACTTTCCAAGTCAAAGACAAATTTAAAACAAAATCAATTCGCCGACAAGCGTAGAACAAGTTATTAAACGTCTCCAATAACGAGTTCTAACATCCGATCAGCGTTAAAATCAAAAGAAAAAGGTAATTCACTCAAATTTTCTTTTGCAAAAGCCAAAATGGAAATGAAGGTTTCACCTTTAAACTCGAAAGGGAGTCAAATTTCTGGAAACATAACATTATACTTTGACAAAGAAATCATAAATAGATCAAAGTTAATGGAAATTGGATATGATTTAAAGAAATCACAGGTTTAGTAATTAAAATCATGATAAGGAAGTCTACACTCAAGGAACAAATATGAAGTTAAATCAAATTTTCATTTTCAATTCCTTAAAATAGGTAAGGTTTTGTAAAAGTAACATAAACTTTTAACAACGAAACAAAATTGGTAGCTTGAAATATTTAGAAATTGTGCAAAAGAAAAGTAACTTAGATATCATAGATACAAGTATACTAAGAGGATTTAAACTTAACTAGTCAAAAGAGCTATAATGAATTTCATAGGGTAAGGATTGAAGTCAAGTCAAAAAGGATGTCAAAGATGGAGTTTTATAGGTTACTAGCATTAAACTTAAAAGAGGAGTATGATGAAGCAAGGAAAAGAGGTATGAACGGTAACGCTTATGATCAAAGAAAAAGGGAACTAGACAACGAGGAAACGCCAAGTACTCAAACCTCAAACAACAACATCATTCTAAGCGGTTCTGAAAACTTCCTAACAACAAAACTTATAGTCACAACATTCCCAAGAATTTCCTCAAATCACTCATGTTACTCCATCCTAAGCAATTCCATGAAACAAGGCACTCCACTATGAGTGTAATCTCATTACTCCAAATCCTCAAACATCCACGAATAATTTCCATAAGATCAAAGTCAAAGTTTCCAACAAAGCTATACTCACCTACAACATCATCCCATCATCTAAGTACTCAATACAACCTCAAAGCTTCTAAAACCATAGGCTTAACAAGGACTTCTCAATACTAAGTCTCTCTCAATTCAAAAACTCTCAAGAGCCAACTAATATCAATTCACATTACCAATCATTTATGGTCATCAACATCCCAAGGAGTATTCTTTCAAATCTGACATCCTAAAACTTACTTACCATCGAATTCCCAAGGAACAGGTCTTAATTGTAACAACACTTTATCACCTCCTATTCCTCATCCTAACACCAAAATTGACACTATGTCCTTAAACTTAACAATTGGTGTCAACCACAAACGAACTCCACAAAACCAAATTTTCCAACCAAGGTCAACATTCCTCAAAAGAAAGAGTACTATAAAAAGGCTTAAGGGAGGATAAACAAGGAACAAGGAACAAGTTAGGGGGGGTACAAGAGTAACTTTCAAAATAAAAGAGAAGAGAGTTTAGAAGAAGGATAAGCACTAAGAGATAAAGAATAAGGCAAGATACACAAAGAAGGAGGTATCTCTTCGAGGAAGAAGAAGCCTTCTTCAAAGGTTGAACAAATCTTCACTTTCCGGCACTAGGCACCAAGTCTTGATCGCAACACGGGTAAGCTCATGGTTTGTCGATCCAAGGCCACAAAAAGCAGATGACAATCAACAAACATGTTATAACCTACCACGAAGCATACACATAGAGACTACCAACTTAGGTCCTTAGTTCTACCCATCTCTCATTCATTATTCAAGGTCAGGTTCAAATTTAAATTTGGGGTACACGTGCGTGCGTCGGGAGCAACATAGGCTCTGATACCAACTGTGACACCCCGCGATAAAGCGGAAAATATAAGTTATAAATTCAAGCGGAAAATAGGGAATTTTTGAAACTTCTAAAATTTAAAGCGCGGTTTTATTAAAATACCAATCACAAACAAAGAATGCGGAAATAAAGTTTAAATTATACAAACGTGATAGTCAAGGTGAGGGAAAAGATATCCCTCGAATGACAATACAATAAAAGGTGAGTCTAAACAATCCTAATAAACCGACTAAAAGGCCAAAGTGCTCGCTAGCTCACACATGTCTTCACCCCAGGAATGCACCAACTAATACCTGTCATTCATGTAAACATGAACGCCACGGTCGGTGGGGAGTAACTCAAGGTTCTCCCGACCACAAAATGTCGAAACGAACATAACAAGGAACTAAAACAGGTAAGTCATATAAGACACATACAAAAGATAAGAATATCAAATTTATATGTAAACATGGCAAATAATTGAGATGGAACAAGATAGGCCAACATTAGCATAATAAAGATTCAACTGTTCACGGGAGACCATTAAATAATATGAAAGACAAGAATACGGTCATTCATGCAAGAACACGCATTTCAAGGGATTATAAGATAAATATGAGATTAAAATCCGAATCATGTGAAAAGCGATTACGTAAGGGATCAACCAAATGCAAGTTACAAGAATAGAAACCATAGCCATGATTTGGAAAACCACTTAGCAAACATTGCACGGGACGTGGCTACTAATGTCACATTCATACTTATGGCTTGCATCTCACCATAAGAACGGATGGGAACATCAATCCCGACGATCATATCGCAACTAGAGGGCTTATAGCTCACCCCTAGTGTCCGATAGGACCAAGACAAACAATGACAAAAACCAATATCTATAACCAAGCAAGACCTTTACTACTCATATATCAATATATAATTCCCCTGGTAGGACGACAATGGTACTCCCAAGACTCGGTCCTAGTCTAAATCGCGAGACTCTCGGGACAAAGACGGTTCCCGATTCGACATGCGGCGAGCAGTCCCGCATCCAAGACTCAAGACAGATCGGAAATCGAGAACCCACAATCGGCAGGACGGTCGAAAGAGGCGGAAATATGAGCTAAACCCACAATCGGCAGACAATCGAAAGAGGCGTAAAGATAAGTCAAGCAATACGGTATAGCATAAAGGCATTATCAAAAGAACACGACTCAACCAAGCGATACGAATCAACTTGGAAAGAGACTACTAATGTAATGAGCCGATGATAATTCAAGTAAGACATTTCATGCCACATTATATTCATAAACATGGATAAGTAACCCATTTCTTCAATATTTGTCACTTGATTAAGAACATAAATAAATAGTAACGGACCATTTATAATAGTATTTTTCATACTTGTAACATATAAAATAAACATTTCATTTCATAATTATACGTGTCGGTTAAATAAAATAAATAAAATATAACAAGTGGTAAAGGATAATTTACGTCATGCAAAATTTACGGGTTAAAATGGAAACCCACACAAATGACTCATTTATGAGCCCAACAAATAGACTAAAGAAGCCCAATACTAGAATCACATTAAGCCTAACACATTACTCATGTAGAATCCAACTATTAGACCATGTGAAGCCCGACAATTTAATCATGTGTAATTCACCCATTTACTCATGTAAGACCCAAGGACTTGATCATGTAAAGCCCAAATGTACTTCTTGATATTATCCACTAACTACCAAAATTTCGATCCTACAAATTGTTGATTCGTCACAAAACTCCAACAACTCCTAATCACGTGTCTGCATATAGAAAGCATTGAATCCAAGTTTCCAAATCGTCTCACGCGCAAAACCAAATTACTGGAGGGAATAATATGAGTACTGGTATATATATGTATACATATTTAATAAGAGGAGTCAAGCATATAACTAACTCGGCATATAATCACTGCGTAAAGACGGCAACCAACCCACATTACATATAACCATGAGACGAAGTTACGAGCAAACTTAAGACGGACATGTACACACGTTTTACCGATCACACTAACAAGACAAAGGGTATTTAATGAATGATCATCACGGTTTGATACTTTGATGCATAAGCAAACAACATTATATTTCCTTTTCCAAAACTAAACTATCACAAGGATCCATTTTTAAACTTTGTATAGCAACTCCCCATTTTAGTAGTTATTTGAGATGAACCATATCAACAATGTCATTCAGGAAGTTCCCAAGTTGACCCCCTTTCACGGTTGCCCATAACAGCCATAAAAGGCCCTCGTTTTGACCACTCGCGACAGTCCAATACAGCCGTATAAATCAGTCCATTTCATCATCATTTTGAGACGGAAAAACCATACAAATGACCCATATTAATCTTGGATATACACTGAAGAAGGAATTAAGAAGGTTAGCTCGAACCACCAACCAAACATTGACTAAAAACGAGCATCAGAACCGTCTTACAGCTCCATATTTATCCAATTTCGATTCCAAACTCTAAGATTCTACAAAATTAATTCAATTCAAATTATGTATTTCCAAACATGGTAGGCAATGTTTCACCTTAGAACAAGTCACTATCTAGCAAAAAGCAATAGAGTAATATGTTTTGTGAAGAAAATGAAAGGGGGTAAGTCAGGTAACCACGAATGTCCACGATCTTGAATGGACACAAGAAGCGCACTATACCATTCATACTTCAGTGCGGTCAACATTTTTTTGTGGGTCTATAAAACCTCATCGAGTTATATTTCGACCTCCATTAAAACAAGGTTTAAGACGGAATTTAAAACGATAAATTCGAGCATACAAGTGAGTAAAGAATAAAGAATCAAACTTTATCAAACAAGGGTATGAGAAACGACACAGAATTTCGACATTTTGTCGAGTAACCTATCACCGTTACCTTTTTTTGATCTCTGAAAGTCCAAGGAATCGCCCAAGGATGAACTTAAACCCAAAAACAGAAGAAATTAACCCAAAATCCGAATCCTTTGTAAGACGGCCGAATTGAAATAGGACGAAAGCTTGGCTCTTTCTTACATATAAAGAAGGAGGACGAGGAGAGGAAGCCGATGGTGTAAAATTTATCGAATTTGGTTGAGAATGGAGGCGGGATCTGAGGTTGGAAGTGGCGGGTTTCAATGGAGTTAGAGTATTGGTGTTGCTGCTGTGTTCTATTCAAAAATGAAGAAGGAAGAAATGAGGAGAGCAGGGGGTTGGGGGGACACGCTGCACTAACAACAACAACAATAATAATAATAATAATAATAATAATAATAATAATAATAATAATAATAATAATAATAATTAAGTTAGAGTGCAAGAGTGAGTGTTGTCGGAATCGGGTTGGTCCGAATTGAAATAGCTTTATAAGAGAAATGCAACGATCTTTCTAGACGGAAATACACTTATAATTTAAGACGGAAAATTACTATTATTATCCCTATTAATACTATCCGACAAAATATTTATTTTTATATAAATTAAGCCTTAAAATTATAGCCTTGATAAAAATTATGTTTTAAAATGAATTAATTAAATTAAATAATTTAAAAATATAAGATAAATCAATTAAACGGTTAAATAAATTTTAATTGTCGAAATGAGAAATTCGCGGGTGTTACATTTAAGCCGTGCGTTTTCGACCCGTGCGTTTTTTTTGCACGGGTTTAAAACTAGTTTAATTTTATAAACTTCTCAATTTGTTTTAATGGATTTTTCTTTCCACAAATCTAATAATCTATTTTTGTTTTATAGAGAGCAATTAATATGCGTTAAATCATTCTCTATTTAGCAATTTGTATTTAGCCTTGTATTTTATTTTAATCAAAAACTGTTTTTATTTGATGAAAAGTTATATTTTAATGAAAAATTAATAGTTTAATGTTCTTTTGTTTTCTTATTTAAGTAAATAAAGTTTGGACTGAAATTTTTTCCTTAATTAAGTAATGGAGATTGCTTTAATGTTCCTTTGTTTTCAGAGTGAAATTTTTTCCTTATTTAAGTAAATGGAGATTGGAGGGAAACCTTTTGAGATTTCTTATATATGGTAAAGAATATGAATGAAAATAGATAGTAGAATGTGTCTTAGGCGCAAAACGTAGACGGGAAAATTTTAACTTTGTGGGCGTTTGGTTGGAGGTCTATAAGAAAGGGAAAGGGAAACAAAGTTATTGATTTACTTTGTTGATGTTTGTTTGACACAAACAAAGAGAATGAAATTCCCTTCCTTACCCCTCAATCCATCTAATTTCTTACCCCCACTCCCGCAAGGTATGAGATTTCATTAACCTTGTTACCCTTCAACCACCTTATTTACCTACCACCACACTTGCAACTCTCACCACACCAGTCACCATCAAGACGCCATCGCCACCACCACCACCACCACGATAGTCACCCCACATAAACCATCACCATAACACCACCGCCACAACCACCATGATACTGCCACCACCACCATCACCACCACCATCACCACCACCACAACCACCCCACTGCCACCACCACCATCGCGACGCCACTACCACAACCACCCCACCAAAACCACCACCCGTACACCAAAATAAACCACAACCCACCACACTTCATTTTCTTGATGTAACCAAAGAACTAGTTAAGTTTTAATTAATCTCTTACCTTTCCCCCTCTTACCCTTTCTAATTCCCTTTCCCTTTACCTTTTTCTAACCAAACGCCCTATATGGGATTGAATGGAATGGAGTGGATTAAGAATATCTTTATTTTTGATCGAGTTTAAAAGACGTTTTAAGTTAAGATAGTGTTAAAACAAGAATTGATGTTTCGCAAGTTTGCTCTTTTACATGTCTCGGTCGGGGTTTTATTGTACGGTTAACGAGTTGGGGTATATGGTGAAGCACCCTTTTGGGGTCCCCCGAAACCAACTGGGTATTTGGTTAGTGAGGTGTTAATTTAATGGTTCGTAATCCGAAATGCGTCGAACCAAACCGGACCATGTATTTATTTGGCCTGATCATGGTTCACCTATTTACGTTGGTTTGGTCTTTTGGCAATTCCTACACCAAACTAAATATACCGCGGACCAAGCTATGGACCAAACTTATTTACTAAAATCTTTAAATTTTTATGACTAACAAATATATTTCCATATTGATAAAATTATTTCGTTTTATATTATTTTGACTTATTCTGATGTTATACTCGTGTATTTCGTGGTTGGCTTAGCTTCTAGTACGGCTGGTCAAACATACGAGCCGATCTGTCCCATCCCAGATGTCCAAATTAGCTCGGACTAATCGACCCATGTCAGCCCGCCCTGACCTATCCCCTCCCTCGGGTCGTACCCGGGTCTTGCAAAACATACCCGGCTTGCCCTAGGCCTGCCTCAACCATGACCCACATTAGGCTCGCTCCCGGGCTCGGCCAGCCCTAAGCCCGCCCTTAACCCTCGTAAGGCCGGTTTCAGGTTGAACTCGAATTGGCTCAGTCAGGTCGTTTATACCCATCACCCTCCCCTAGACTGGGTCCGAGCTTACTTCCACTGGCCCAACCCGCCACTCAACCCACCCTAGCTTTTAGTGATAATTCTATTTACTTTGTTTTTGTCATCGTCACCTATCTAATTTTTAAAAGTTTCAAATTGTAATACCACGGTTTTATGAGTCTCTGGGTACTCTATCGAGTGGGCCTTACTCTGTCGAGTAAGCGTGTTTTGCGTTTTAAAATAGTTTCTGACCGGTTGGGTACTCGATCGAGTAGCCTTGGTACTCGATCGAGTAAGCGGCACTCGATCGAGTACGTTAGTTACTCGATCGAGTAAGTGTGTTTTACGGGTTTGTTTTGACGGGTTTTGCTAATAACGCGAGTTTGATATAAAAGGTTTCCGTCAGTTTATTTCATCATTTTTAACCTTTCTAAACCTTTCAAAAGAAAAAGGAGTTACGTAGTTCTCTCTCGTCGCGTTGTTGGCAAACCCCCAAGGCTAGGAGTGTCGGATCATCTTGTTCTTTGCATCATAGTGTTCCTTGCGTCAAGGGTAAGATCTACATACCAATTTTATAGTATTTAGTTAACTTTGTTTAAACCCTAATTTTGGGAATTGGGGATTTATGTTAGTTTTGTGATTGTTAGTAATTATGCGATTATATGTTAGGAGGAGGATTCGTAGAAGAGGAATTTTGATACTTTGTTGAGACCGTCTCGATTGTGTTCTTTGTTCGGTAGGGTTTCCCTACTCGTATTAGTCCCATAATGCATTGTTGGTGTTGTGTGATTGTTGATTGTTATCGTATTCGTATTGAGACGGTTGTTGATTGATAGTTTGTTTGATGGTTGTGATTGTTTGTCTCTCGGTTCTCGAGATGCGTTCTCTACCGAGTGGAGTCACTTGCGGGAGTGGCTTCACGCCTAGTTTCGCCCTCCGTGGAACCCGCCACGGGAGGGGATGTGCACATTAATGGGACAGGGTTATCGCTCGGTATGATGAGTGGGGCTTAGGTGGGAACGGCTGCGGTCCCCCATGGCGTGGCTGGTCCAGTGGGACGAGTCGGTGACGGAGATTGATTGGAGTGGGTGTGATTGTGTGTGTGACCGTGTGAGTGCTTGTTTTGTGTTGTTGGTTTATATAAATTGTGTGATTAGTCGACCCCGTTTAATGTTTTAAAATCTGTGGTGATCCATTCGGGGTGGTGAGCGGTTATTGAGCGAGGCATGTTATGACGCGTATGGGATAGCGGGATGAGTCATCACGTGACGTTAGAAGTCTTCATTGTGTCGACGATGTTTTATAGCCTTGATAGTTTTAGCAGTAGACCGTCTGAGAATCTTGTATTTCTTTTTATCAGTTTTGGAGTTGGTTTGTAATCACTTTAAACATTATTTACTTTTAAGTATGTTTCGTTATTGTCTTATGATTATCATTGCCTCGGGAAACCGAGATGGTAGCACTTCCATGCCTTAAGTGGTCCTGGTAAGGCACTTGGAGTATGGTGGTGTTACAAAATGGTATCAGAGCCGACGATCCTGAAACCTGTAACCAATGAATCCAATGAACATAGGGAGTCAATTAAAATGAACCCGAGGTAGAAGTTGTAGGAGCTAATGCAAAGACTTGGGAGACGTCCTAAAGTCGCGAACTCGCCCTACAATTTTGAACCGGTCACTATGGGATATGAGTCGGGATCGCTATGTGTTTACCTTGTGCTTTGTGTACCTATATAGTGATGTGTGGCATGAATCAGTGGATGTATGTATGTGGAGAATGGGGAATGTGTAGAAAAGATGGTGATGATGTGATTTCGTAAGTTATTGATTGAAAGCATGCTAATTGTTTTATAATATGGCATTATAGAAATACGGAAAGAAAATTTGTTTGATTTGAGTTATACATAGAGTTATGTATACATATATGTTGTTGGTAGTGTTGTACGAGTTTATATAGCTGAAAGTTTGAGTAAGAGCATGAATAATTGGTGGAAAAAGATGATAATTGTTGCATGATAATATGATATTTTTTTTTAAAGCATGTTGTATGATGGAAGAGATTTTATAAGGTTGTTATGCTAGTAACATGTAAATATGATACTTGATGTCATATAATTGTGATTTTGTTTACGTAAAGTTATATAATAAAAACATGTGGGTAATATGTGATTGGTAAGTTGAATGATATATGTGCATCGAGTTATTGGTTGCTTGGCTTTTGAAGTTATTAACATGTGGTTAGGGATACTTGTTTTATGAACATCGAGTTGTTTTGTTTACCATGTTGTCGTTTAAGTTGTTGGGAAGTAAAATCAAGTAGTTGTGTTTTCGATTATAGGGAGGTTGTCTTTAAACTGTTATAACTTGAGATGCATAAATGATTTTAATGTTATTCTAATTGGAGGTGATAGCTTGTTATTTTACGATTCTAACGATAGGTCACACGCCCAAAACGACCAAGAAATGAGTGAGTTATGACCGTTTTACGAAAACTATACAATGCTGAGAATTGCGTAGGGTACTCGATCGAGTAGCCTTGGTACTCGATCGAGTAGGCGGCACTCGATCGAGTACGTCAGTTACTCGATCGAGTAGCCCTGGTGATTTGTTTTACGTGCTTCTGACCTTCACCTACTCGATCGAGTAAGTCCCTTACTCGATCGAGTGGCCAGTACTCGATCTAGTGACCCATGATTCGGGTCATATGCTTATCTTTTGAATTCATTGCATATTATGTTTAATTCAAAGGTATTATTTTGCTTCTTTATGCATTGTTTTACGTGTGTGTCGGTCTTGATGCGTAAGTTACCCAACCTTATGATGTAAGGAGTGGATCTGTGGTGAGTATGAGTTCGGTGGGGAGGACGTGAATATGTGTGGTGTTGTGATAGATAGTGGGAAGAGGAAAAGGAAGATCGTTATGGCTTAAGTGAGACATAGAGCATGGTTTTTGAGATAAGATGAGTGATATGTTTGTGTGTTGAGTAATGTAAAAGTAAGTGAATATAGGCAAGGGGTGATGTGAGTCTAAGGAACGTGAGAATAAAAGGATTGAGAGTAAGGACGTGGATAGTGGCAACTTGAGATGTGTGAAGAATTATGGAGGGAGATGGTTAGGAGTCGTGTGGGTTAGAATATACATAGTGAAAGTTCGTTTTAAAGGGGTTGAGAAGAGTAGTATATAGTGAACGTTGTGGAGACATGTCGCGAGGTGTATTTGTAGACAGTGAGTGAGTTTGGGAGATTTGGTTTATTAAGAGATGAAACTACTGTGTGATTTCCTTGGGCAATTAACGGTATGAAAGGAATTCTGATTTCTAGAGAGGTACAAAGGAGATGCAATTGTTTGAACAGTGAACGTTGATTTTATGGATAGATTAGTGGCAAGTGTGAGTGATAGCATAATAAGAGAAGATCCATGGTAAGAAAGAGTGAGATGATATCGATATGAAATAATGGAATTTGAGTTTTGGAACGATGAGAAGGTA
The DNA here is from genome assembly GCF_048544455.1 of Silene latifolia. Classification (NCBI taxonomy): domain Eukaryota; kingdom Viridiplantae; phylum Streptophyta; class Magnoliopsida; order Caryophyllales; family Caryophyllaceae; genus Silene; species Silene latifolia. The sequence goes on along the minus strand of NC_133532.1, from coordinate 62,929,547 downwards.
ATTGAAGCACTAAAGAGTTAGGTAGAAGTAATAAGTCGTTGAGCTATTAAATGGTATTGTTGAGTATAAAGAGAAAAGAAGGATAAAGGTAAACTGAGAAAAATGTTCACCGGAGTTATGTGACATAAAATTAAGGAATCGTCGAGATGTATGATACTATCAAGAGTAAGTAAGTTAATGGTTACACAGAAGTTTCAGGACAACATGATTAATCATGAGTTTCGAGGAATTAAGGGAGTAAGAAGTTGGTGGAGTATTTGCACGATACGAGATTTTTGGTGGAGAGTTAGATGATGGTCAAATTAAGGATAGTATTGGGAAGAATGTTGAGGTAATTTAATTGATGGATTCGATGTTCATTATTTGGGATGTTAACCAAAGATAGGAAAGAAATCGTGATGTTTAGAGACGAGTGTAAGAGGTTTGATGTCCGGACAGTGGTAGTGTTATGGTTTGTGACTAGTGGTTAAGGGTGATGGTATATTAGAAAGGTAGCAATTCTAATGAGGTTGATTTTGTAGAGGCCTGATAGATATGTATGGTTGTAATGAAGTATAAGATGTGGTTAGATGAGGCGGGTGCTAATAGTTGAGTAGTAATGGTATGGTTGTACTTGGCATGAGGTGATGGTTATGCGCATGGGAGAACGTGTTATGAGGGGCATATGAGTTAAGCTCGGGCGACAGGTAACCTTTATCGAGCGGTAACTTACGTGATCAGGACTGACCAGTTGGATGTGATTACGGGTCTACGATGTGTATAAATGTTTGTGTGAGGTTCTGACCTCACGGGAAGTGGTATGGTGTGATAGTTATAAAACTGTTATTTGAATGCTCTGTAATATATGTTGGACACGGTAATTTAATTGAATGATATTCAAGGAGGTAATAATTTGATTGATCTGGCATGACTGGTTATACTTGTATGTATTCATGATATATGTCATTCCGTGATGTGGTAAGGGGATGATATTCATGAGGTTATTATCTGTTTAATTCATATAGTATGTTGCTTTGTGATTTAGTAAAGTGGATTTGAGTAAGTTTTCTTGTCCAAGAAGTTATGTTGAGTCAGTGCTTATGAGATTGTATAAGTCGTGATGACTATCGATGTGGTTGTGGTGCCTCGGGTGGTGATCCGGGCACGATATTTAGTGTTGTGATGCGGGTATTTTCGCACTGCGGTGTGGCTGTTGGTGGCGGTGTTGCGATGCCGTCACCGGTTGTGGTGGAGTAGGCGAAATGTTTATGATGCGAGTTTTCGAAAGTACATACGAGTTAAACATAGATTGTTGTTTTGTTTGCTGCTGTTCCTTGTGAGTTTTGGTTGAACATGTAGACAATTGTTTTGTTTGTTGATGTTTCTTACCAGTTTTAGTTTGGGAATGAGGGTAGAGTATGGTAAGAAAGAGAGTTGTATATGTTTTCGTTGTTGTCATGATATAGTGATATTCTGTTGATGGGACATAGTTGTGAGAAGTCGTTACAGTAATTCTGATCTTGTTTTCAGATGAGGCATCAATAGTCATAGTCATGGCAAGTGATTCGTGGAACATGTGTGGTAATGACCTGAAAGATGCAGGTGGTTCATAATCCTGTGTTGAGACAGTGAGTGTAGGGTGTTGGGGGAATTAGTGTCATGTTAAGTTGTGTATGAGCTTTGCGGTAATGAAAGAAAGAACTTGGGGATCTAGTGTGAGTAAACGTAACGAGTGTGGATCGTGAGTTATGATTTTGGGAGATAGGTGCTTTACATAGAGAGGTATGTTGTTTTGCAGTAATAATGGAGAGTTAGTATGGTGATTTTGCTACGAGTTTTATGGTATTGGTTAGATGGAGTGCAGAGTGAATTGAAGTATGAGAACTGTTTAAGTAAGAGAGCCTTGAAAATAGGAATGGTTATAGAAATGAGGTTATAGGCGGTTATCTTTGACATGTGGTGGTGATGAGGATAATGAGATGATATAACTAAGGATTTAGTATTAGTGAGTTACGAGGACGTAACATTTATTTTAAGAGGAGTAGGATGCGATAAAAGAGATTTTGATGGTTGTGCATATGGTGGTATATTCGCAGTAGAGTGTCGGTGTAGCACAAAGAAGGAAGTTGAATATTTTGTGGTTGATGTTGTTAAAAGGCCATGGTCGAGCTTGTAGTAGTGTGATGTTTAGGAGTGTGAGAATATTTCACTAGTGTTGACAGTTGGATGATGATGTTTATGAGTGTAAGTAAACTTCGAGGACGAAGTTCCTTTTAAGGGTGGTAGAATGTAACATTCCGTTTGATGTTATGAGTATCTTGATATTGGATTTGATAGTGGATGATATTATGGAGCTAGCAGCGTTAGAGGATGGTAGTTGGTTATGTATGGAGTTGGTGTCGTGAGAGATATATATGTGGTAGATACGATATCGTGAGTCATGTTGTGGAAGTAGGAATAGTTGGTGGAGTTGGGGTTACGAGTTCAGGTTTGGTCGGTTGGGGTTTTGTTTGAGTTCTTAGTTGGTTGTTGTGTCTTGATCGAGTTAGTATGTTTGTTTTTGGGTATGGGTTGAACTTCGGGGACGAAGTTCTTTTTAAGAAGGGAAGACTGTAATACCACGGTTTTATGAGTCTCTGGGTACTCTATCGAGTGGGCCTTACTCTGTCGAGTAAGCGTGTTTTGCGTTTTAAAATAGTTTATGACCTGTTGGGTACTCGATCGAGTAGCCTTTGTACTCGATCGAGTAAGCGGCACTCGATCGAGTACGTTAGTTACTCGATCGAGTAAGTGTGTTTTACGGGGTTGTTTTGACGGGTTTTGCTAATAATGCGAGTTTGATATAAATGGTTTCCGTCAGTTTATTTCATCATTTTTAACCTTTCTAAACCTTTCAAAATAAAAAGGAGTTACGTAGTTCTCTCTCGTCGCGTTGTTGGCAAAACCCCAAGGCTAGGAGTGTCGGATCATCTTGTTCTTTGCATCATAGTGTTCCTTGCGTCAAGGGTAAGATCTACATACCAATTTTATAGTATTTAGTTAACTTTGTGTAGATACCCATATCCGTCGATATTGGAATTTATAGAGAACCCGACAAACACCCGATGATGATAGGACACATGTATTCTTTAGTTGTCATTGTCATTATTTGGAGCTCGTTTTACGAGGTAGAATGGGCGTCGTCGATAAAGTATTTTATTAATTTAAATGATATTTAAATTAATGTTTTTTTAGTGAATTCATTCTGTTAATTTAAATGATATTTAAATTAATGTTTTTAGTAAGTTCATTTTGTTATTTTAAATGATATTTAAAATTAATATGTTTTTTAAGTGAATTCATTTTTTATTTAGTTTAAATGATATTTAAATTAAAGCTTTATTTTGAATTTATTTTCTTAAGTTTATTTTATTGAAAATAAAATAAATAATTGATTTGAAAAATCATTTTATGAGTATATTTGATTTGAAAAGTCATTTATTTTAATTTATTAATTGATTTGAAAAATCGATTTTAAAAGCGAAGAACTCGTTTTTAAACGTGTGTTTTGAGCTCGATTTTAGCTCGGTTTTTAAGCCCGTTTCCTTTGCGAATTGGCACGAATCTCGAGTACATTAACCCATCTAGACCAATACCCATCAACCCATGTTCGAACCCCCTCACAAGCGGCCCAAATTCTCGTTCAAAACCAACCACAAGCAGCCCGCACCCAAACCGCAAACAGTCCCCTGTTTTGCGAGCCAATTCCCGAGCCCAAACCCGCTTCAAACACTACCAAGACCCGTACCCATTAACCCTAACCCATACCCTAGTATCCTACCCATATTATCCTAGCTTGATCACCAAGAAATCCCCCAAAACGAACCCTAGAAACCCCTCCCAAAACCGATGGACAGCAGCTATGTTCATTGAGCCCGATTTGCCTCTCCTCCCTTTTAACCTATTTTAAACCCTTATAAATACCACCCCTTCACCATACAATCATCCCTCTAAGTTCTCCATACATCCAACCATCACCCACAAGCTTTAAACCTCAGAAACAAACCCTAAACATCCTCCAAAAACCCTACACAAAACCGACACACAAACAGAAACTGTTTGTGTGCCTCCTTCGAAAATCATCTCGTTCCTCCATCAAATCACCATAAAAATTCGGGTTTCTTGTTCCTAATTAACCATACAACATCCATACACACATTAGATAAAGAATCACGAGCCAAATTGCCCTTGAGAGTACACGAAATCCCTCGAAAAACAGAGTGAAATAACACTCTGTTTTCGCGGTTTACTCTTGTCTGTCCAGTTCTGTTTGTGCTCGTTTTTCGTGCCTAATAACCCAAATCGAGCAGGGGTTGCTTTAAGATCCTTGTTCTCCTCTCTTTCTAGTTTTCAAAACATCTTTCGGATCGAATTTTCGTCGTGAAACGAGGGAGATATCACTGTTTTAAAACTGCTGTCCAGAAACTTTCCAAAACGCGCGTGTTGCTTTGTTACTTCGTCGACGACGGCCTCTCGAGATAAAATCTACCATCGATTACGACCCAAGACGGTGTCAACGATACATGTAGGTTGAGGGTGCATCAAATCCCCTTCTCTTCTCTCTTTTTATTTCGTTTTTTTATGCCTTTTTTTATTGTCTTTCTTTGTTTGTTTTTCGTTTTAATTATCGTTTGTTTTAAATTAACTACGAAACTAGTTAGTCCGAGTATGAGTTAAAGTACCACCATGAACACCCGCGTTGACTTGAGATGGGAAAAGAAACCGCTCCTTCTGTCGGTCGTACACCCCTGTCTCATTTACATATCCTCGTGTTCAAGGTAGGGCATAAATAAAACAAGTTTCTAACTTCGATCTTCGCTTTCGACCCTCTTCTTATTTTTCGCCAAATCGATGGACCTTAGGACCCGTTGCATGTTAGTTTAACTTCTGATTGTTAACCTATGACGTAATTAGATGACTTTAAATCAATTTAATAATCTAATTAGACACTTTAGGTGGCTTCGACGTAAGTTATAAAATCAATCGACGATTTCTGTAAATAATTGAATGCATCTATCTCTTTCACCTAATTTCTCGCTAGTATAAGAGTGCGTGATTAGCACCTTCTTATTGACACTCGATGAGTTAAATTAATTAGCGAATTTAACCTAATTGGACCCTTTAGGCCGTGTAGAATGCACCCTTGCGCGACAATCAATCAACATCGTTTTTAACTCGTTTTCTAACTTGTTTTCGATTCCTTTTCGCAATCATTCGATCTAATCAATAAATCTAACTTAGGAACTAGGTTGGCTTTGGTTGGGCCGTGGTTGGCCGTGTGTTTGGCCGTGTGTTTGGCCTTTCCTATTTCGTTTGTTTTTGCATCGTTCGTTCTTTATTTGTTTTATCACTTGTAATTAATTTATGTTTCTTTGAGTCACGTTTTGTAATCTATTTGTAATTAGTTCTCCTTTTTGAGTCAAAACCTTTTCTAAAAACCTTAGTTTTATTTGGTTAGACGGTTGTTCCCAATGCTTGTAGGAGCGTAGTAAACCGCATGTTGTTTAAAGCAACATGGCCCGGTTTATGCTAATGCATGCTTTGGTGCGTAGCCCAATGTCTAATTCGATGGGATTAAGTGAGAGCACGCAATACGAGGAGGGACCCACGACCGTGTGTCATGTAGGCCGTGAGTCACCTCCCCCATGTGCACGGTTTTCAAGGCCCAATGGCCGTGTGTTTTGTGTCGTGTTTTGAGTTGTATGTAGCAATTGTATTTAGATCGAGTTGTATCTTTAATTTGTTGTTGTGTCGGCATGAAATGCCTGGGTTGTAATAGGTAGATCCCAACGGCTCCCCCATTCCCCCTTAAGCCTTGTTTGCTTTATTTGTATATTGTTAGATCAATCAACCCACATGCTAAATTACAACTTTGACAAAGTTAGTATAGTTGCATCTAAATCAACATAGAAACTTCACATGTTAGGGTTTAAAACAACGTTTGCATTTCATACATCGTAGTAGCTATGACCTTGTTTGAAATCCGACACTTGACTTAGTAGAGGCCGTTATTGACGGGCGGGGTTGGGTGTCCTTATGGGCTTCCCAACACGTACCCTCACCCCTTACTCAAGATCTATGGTTTGTGGATCCGTCTAAATACCATTGGATTACGAGAGTCATTCAAATCGAGTGATATAGGGTACAAGTCTTTATCTTTAATCACTCGTAGTCGATTGGCTTTATGCTTTTCGATGAAAGGTGTAAAGTTGACTTGAACGGTTCCAAGTTCCCAAAAAACTTGGTGGCGACTCTAATATGTCTTAATTCGATTCGAAAGAACCTCGAGTCGATTATGTCAGGTGTGGATCCCTCGGACGCAGTTCCCGAGGGCCTTGTCCACAGTTTGGCGACTCCGCTGGGGAAAAGAGGACTAGTTACACTGTGTTTCTAGGGTCTTTTCCTCCGAGGTGAAACTTGAAAAGAAAGTGTTGGAAAGTAAAACATTACTCATAGTGCTACGATTCATGCATAAACCCTTAAGGACTTGCCCGGGCCGTCCCAGCGTTTCTTCGTGATGCGTGGGGGGCGACGTCCCACTATGCCAGGAAGCTGCACATTGCTCGCTTCCACTTCGCCTCGCGTGGTTCTTGGGAATGGGGACGATCTTCTAGGTACTTTACCTTAAGACACCTCGCTTTATAAGACCGCAAAAGGATGGAGGGTATAGACCTTCTTGTAGAAGACTTGCCGAGACTTAGAGATGTCTAGGAGCATACATCCTTATAGCATGAGAATGACAATGTGCAATATGTTTTCCCGAGTCTTTTTTTTCGAAAATTCCAAGTCCTTTTCAAAACCGAACTTTTGAACAACTTACTTTCAAACCTAGCATGATTTTCAAAACGCGGAATGCTGCCCAAATAGGACTAGAATTTCGGCCCAAATTGAGCTTTTATAGCGGACATCTTTGCCCATTTCAAATCTCATTTTCAAATCAATCCTTCGTTTTTCAAAATCAATCCAAAATGTTTCTCGAACCTCAACCAAGCATGAAATGCGTCAAGTCGTGTCCGGGTCATGGCCATGTTAGGCCGGGTATGTTTCATTTTAAGGGTCTAGAACACGACCTTGTTGGGTCACCCAAACTCACCTCTTGGGCTTTGAGTCATGTTGGTCGACCTTTTGGTCTAGGATAATCCACAAAAAACGTCCAAGCTAGGCCCTTTAGGACGTTTCACATGAACCCATGGGCTATGTTAGCCCAATCACGGGTTTAGTCACACCAAGTCCAGTTTAGAATCGAGTTATGACAGTTTGAGTCATGTCGTTTTGTCGAGTCTAAAATGAACCGATGTCTAAATCAAACCGTGAGTCGAACCCTTGTTTAATCAATCTCAAGTCGAGTCTTTGTTTGAGTCAAGTTGGGGTCGAGTCCTTAAGTGTGCAGGGGCTCTTACTTTAAATATTGACTCAGTACGGGGTTTTCTTGTAGAAAGGCCGCCAAAAACCCGACGTCAAGCAATGGAAAATGCTGTTAACAAGCTCACTGAGGCCGTGAACCTCATGATGACCCGAATGGACGCAATCGAATCTAAGCTGGGGGAAGATTCCCCTCCACCTCTGACCGATCTGGAGAAACGGTTCAAGTTCATCGAAGACCGTTTGAAACTCTCCCAGGGGAAGAACATTCACTATGAGAATGCTAGGGCCTATGCCCCAGTTCAGGACAAGTTGCCCACGAACATGGTACTCACTGACATCCCAAAGTTCAAGGGCATCAAGATCCATCCACCATGTTAAGGCCTATAAAGGGTACTTAGCATCGAAGGGAGTACTGCGATATGCTCTCGAAATCTTCGCCCAATCTCTCGGGTGAACACCCAAAGGCTTGGTTCTACAATCTTGACCTCAAGAACTTCCCCACTTTCGAAGATATTACGGTGGAGTTCTGTAAGCACTATGCCGATAATGTCGAGATTCAAACCAACATAAGAACATTGGAGGTGATGACACAGAAAGAAAAGGAAGGCTTTACTGAATTCCTTGCAAGATGGCGCGCTGAAAGCGTGAAGTTAGCCAAGAAGCCCGACGAAGTTGAAATGGTAGATAAGTTTGTAAAGAATCTACGACCTATTTACCGTAATACTCTGAAATACCAGAATTTTGGATCTTTCAAAGAATTGATAAGAATCGGGATAAAGGTAGAAGATGATGTCATAAGGGCAGAGGCTGAAAGGCCGAAAGGGTACCAAGGGGCCTCATCGTCTAAGGGCAAGGCCCCAGCAACGGCCCATATTGATGAAGCCATCAATCTCCTAGAAGGGCAATCGAAGAAGTCGCAGCGCCAAACACCTAGGGCATTCACCGATATCGGATGCACTTACACATACGCTCTTCAAAGGCTCATAGCCCAAGGAAAGCTGAAGCCTATTAGTCCAACTCCGGACCCTCCCGCTGATCAACAAGGTAAATGGTATAAACCAAATGCCTACTGTGCCTTTCATCAAGGGAAAGGCCACGATACTGAAAGGTGCTTTAGACTAAAGCACGAAATTCAAGATATGATTGAGAACGGAACGCTCCCAATCCCAGCTATAAAACCCAACAACGTCACCAATCCATTTGGCGACCACACTAACTTTGTCTCTACTGAAGATAGCGTCAATTACTCTCACTTGATCCGCCCATATCGTCTAAAAGGGGTTTTCGTCGGAAGAATATTCGTGGATTGCTCCAAATTCCTACCAAGCTCGAGAAACGAGATTACGTTCGGGGATTTTGTTGTCGATTGTACTCCTTACATACTCCGAAGCGGCAATGAAATCAATGGCGTTTGGGCCGATGACGAGGATGATGTTTACCTCGTCAAAGGTGCGACAATTCCTCATACCCAAGAAGAAATCTTAAAGGCGAGGCAAGACGCCCTAGAGTCAAACCATTTGACTAGATCCGGACGCCCATATCGTGTGGAGAAGGCTAAGGATACCCCGAGTAAGGCACCTCAAAAGGAGCGGGCAGTGGTCGAAGTTCTTGGTGAAGGGTCGACCTCCGAGGCTTCCCTCATCAAGCAACTCCAAAAGACTAAGGCCGACGTATCTATCTGGCAACTTATCTTGAGCTCTTTCGAGCATCGTCAAGCTTTGTTGCAAGCTTTGATGAACATGACCGTGTCGTCGAATACTACTCCTGCGGACATGGTCGCTCACATCGCCCAGAATCGGCCTCGGGTTACCAACGGTGTGACATTCTCCGACGAAGATCCGCCGCCGTTCGGCCTCGACATAACCTGGCCCTATATATTGCTACCGTGTGCCTCAACAAGCATATCCCTATGACCTTGGTTGACGACGGATCGGCCGTCAACGTACTCCCTCTGAAAACGGCGCATATCCTGGGCTTGGAGAAGAATGACTTCATCCCCACTACGCAGACAGTTCGGGCATTCGATGGCACTGTGCGTCGAGTGAGTGGACTTGTCGATCTAGTAGTACAGACTGGGCAAGTGGAAAAGAAAATAAGTTGCCAAGTAATTGACATATGCTCGTCCTTCAACTTATTGTTGGGAAGGCCCTGGATCCATGCCGCTAAGGCCGTGACATCAACACTGCATCGAAAAATCAAGGTCCCACTCAATGGCAAAACCGTCACCATTGACGCCACGCCAGTCTTGTGGCAGGAGGAGACATTACTTCCGAAGTAAGGGTCGAAGCTACCAATGACGCATGCGGTTTCGAGATTGTCAATATGATCGAGCTGAACTCCGAAAATATGGATCTATATACGGGAAGTCATGTTTGTGAGGTGATTCTCAAAACTGGGAAGTACTTCGGTTTCTCTTTATATCCTAGAAGAGAGGAGGCGTTCCAGTTGAAACCACCCGTAGCCAAAGGAGTAACTTTCGGGCTTGGATATGAGCCCACTGAGAAAGATCTACGGGAAAAAAGGGGAAGAACGGTCGAAGATCGAGATATCAAAATGGGACCGTATCACCTAACTCTAAACGGTCACTTCGTGAGAGCTGGGGAAGAACTCCCTTGCATGGACTTCCCCGAACCTATCCTTGACCCAAAGAAGAACCTCATGGTCCCAGGAATCGAAGTATTCCAAGATTGCTACTACATCCCTGAAGACATTCTGACCGTGATGCCAGTAGAAACCAAGCTGGATCCAATGAATGACGAGAAAGCCTTGGGTCTCCTTTTCGGTGAAGAAAAGAAATCACCAACACCAAACGAAGATTTGGTAAGCATGATCCTGAGAAGCGAGCGGTTTGACCCATCTACCCTCATCACCGATGTGGATCCTCTTAGGACCAACACGGGATGGCGGAAAACAATCAAGTGGACTGACAACAAAGGACTTCTTTTCAAGTTGACAACGGGAGAAGGAGAGATGTTCAAGCCAAATGATGTTACCGATTCCGAGTCCGAGTCCGAGTCTGAGTCCGAGTCCGAGATAGGTCCTAAGATCGAGTCTAAGGAGTCGGGTGTTGAAAATACCCCTCCCTAGCTTTCCCTTCCTATGCACCTTTTCCTAATGGTGGTATAGGGGAACTGTCCGAATACCCCTATCTATCTCGCCACCGAATTACGATCGGTTGGCTCAAATGTTAGCGCATTTCGCGCGATTTCAAATCAATAATAATATGAACGGTTTGCTTACGACTCGTCTTACTTACATTGCAATTCAAACTTTGAAAATGATTGTTTTAATAATGACATTGAGGCGAGGTCGAGGATGAACATTGGTCGAAGAAGAAGGAGAAGAAGAAGTGGAACCACCTCTACAGTTGATAAAAGGATTGGAAGAGTACGAACAGAAAACTTCGATCATCGAAGATACCGAAACCATCAATGTGGGTACAACCTTAGAACCACAGGAGCTTAAAATAGGAACTACTTTAAGTCCCACCGAAAGACAGGGGTTCATTGATCTGTTGCATGAGTTCAAAGATGTTTTCGCATGGTCCTACAAAGACATGCCAGGCATTGATAGGAAATTGCAGAGCACGGGATCCCAATCAAGCCAGGGTATAAGCGATCAGCGAAGCTACGCAAAATGCATACAGATTGGTCTCTCGAAGGTCAAAGAAGAAATCGACAAGCAACTCAAAGTGGTTTTATCAAGGTGTCGAATACTCGGACCGGGTGGCTAACGTCGTTCCGACCCAAGAAAGATGGTAAAGTTCGGGTCTGTGTTGACTTCCGGGATTTGAACAAGGCAAGTCCGAAGGACGATTTCCCATTACCCCACATCGACATCCTGGTTGACAACACGGCAAAACACGCATTACTATCCTTTATGGATGGATACGCTAGGTTATAATCGATCAAGATGGCGAAAGAAGATATGCATAAGATGCGTTCGTAACGCAATGGGGAACCTATTGCTACACAGTAATGCCTTTTGGGTTGATAAACGCAGGGGCTACATACCAGAGGACCGCGACGACATTGTTACATGATTTGATGCACAAGGAGGTCGAGGTTTATGTCGACGACATGATTGTCAAGTCAAAAGAGCGTGATGGCCACCTTGGTACACTACGCAAATTCTTCGAGCGATTGCGCAAGTATAACATGAGGTTGAATCCACAAAAATGCGCATTCGGAGTCACATCCGCAAGCGTTTGGGCCACATCGTTAGCCACCGTGGCATCGAGGTGGACCCATCGAAAATAAAGGCCATAATGGAAATGCCTCACCCGAAAACCGAGAAGGAAATTCGAGGTTTCCTTGGAAGAATCCAATATATAAGTCGGTTCGTGGCAAGGCTAACTATGATATGCGAGCCAATTTTCAAGAAATTGAAGGTCGGGGAACACGTCGTATGGGATGATCCTTTGTCAGGCTGCGTTCGATAAGATCAAAGAAATATCTTGTCTTCCCCTCCCGTGCTTAGCCCACCAACGGCCGGGTTACCACTTTTGTTGTATCTTACGAGTCACGGATCGCAATGGGGGCAATCTTTGGCGCAAAAACAATCGATAAAGAGGAAAGAGCGATTTACTACATTAGTAAAAAGTTCTTGGAGTATGAAATCAAGTATACTCAACTCGAGAAGACATGTTTGGCTTTAGTATGGGCGACAAAGAAGTTACGGCACTACATGCTCAGTCATAGTGTCTACATCCACTCGAAGATGGACCCAATCAAATACTTGTTTAAAAAACCGATTACGAACAGCAGGGTGTCAAGATGGACTCTAATGCTTTCCGAGTTCGACACGAAATATGTACCGCCGAAAGTGATAAAAGGAAGAGCGGTTGCTGAGACTTCTGCGAATAATCCGATAGAAGAAAGCGAGGTTGTGGATACATGGTCGTTTCCGACGAAGATATCGTCCACATAGACAATGATACATGGGACCTCTATTTCGATGGAGCATCGAACTATAGGGGATATGGGATAGGAGTTCTACTCATTTCACCGGAAGGTGAACATGTTCCTATTTCGATCAAGTTGGACTTTAACGTCACTAATAACGCGGCTGAATATGAAGCATGCCTACTCGGTTTGCACAGTGCTCTCGAGTTAGGCATCAAAAAGCTTGTAGTACATGGGGACTCGTCATTAGTGATCAATCAAGTGGCCGGGACGTGGAAAACCCGAAGTGATAGCTTGGCTCCATACCAAGCGAAAATCGAAGAACTAGAAAAGTTGTTCACCGAGGTCAAGTACGTGCACCTCCCCGAGACGAAAACCGATTTGTCGATGCACTATCAAAATTAGTCGCTCTAATCAACATACCCGATCATATGGATACTATGCCGATATGTGTCGAACGAAGATCATCACCTGCTTATGTTAATGTAATCGGCGACACAGAGGAAACCGAGGCCGAACCTTGGTATCATGCTATTACGAAATTCAAGGAATCGGGAGAGTATCCACGACATGGATAACCGCGGAAAGCGCGCTATTCGAATGCTAGCCGCTCAGTTCATTAGAACCAATGACGGACAGTTGTACAAGAAGACCGCGCAAAATGTCCTTCTGCGATGCATAGACTCACCAATCGAAAAAAGTCATGGAAGAAGTCCATGACGGAGAGTGTGGCCCACACATGAATGCCCATATCTTTGGTTCGTAAAATCATGAGATTAGGGTATTATTGGACCACGATGGAGACAGATTGTCGCCAATATGTCAAGCACTGCCATAATTGCCAAATCTTCGCAAACATACAGCATGTGCCGCCATCACTGTTATATACTTTGACATCACCATGGCCTTTCTCAACATGGGGAATCGACATTATTGGAAAGGTTAACCCATCTGGAACAGGTGGGCATTGTTTCATGCTAGTCGCCATCGATTACTTCACGAAGTGGGTAGAAGTAAAGTCATACAAGGTTCTACAAGCAAAGCAGGTAGCAAAGTTCATTCAGAATGAAATCATTTGCAGATATGGGGTGCCGCATGAGCTCATTAGCGATCATGGCACTCACTTCAGTGAAACTGCCGTAATACTCGAAAAGTACAAGATCAAACACCACAAGTCGTCACCATATCGACCTCAAACAAATGGGGCGGTGGAAGCCGCCAACAAGACAATCACTGTGATTCTCAGAAAGATGACCGACAATTACCGCGAATGGCCAGAAAAGATACCATTCGCCTTTGTGGGGATCTAACGTCTATTCGCACGCCCACCGGAGCAACTCCGTTCTATTTGACATATGGGATGGAAGCAGTTCAACCTGTCGAATTAGAGGTACCTTCTTTAAGGATCCTGTTAGAAAGTCGGTCCCTGGCGATCGGCGCAAGCGGTATGATTCCTTGGTCATGCTCGACGAGCGACGATTAAATGCGCTACATCACGTTCAACTCTATCAGAAAAGGATACAAAGGGCATTTAACAAAAAGGTGAAACCTCGAGGAATAAAAGATGGAGATTTGGTCCTAAAGTCCGTTCGCGCTTTACTACCAATTGACCCGAGGGGAAAATTCAAGCCGAATCGGGCGGTCCTTACTTGGTAAAGAAGATATTATCGGGAGGCGCCGTCAGACTGACGGATCTAGATGGAAACGACTTCGCAAATCCGACGAATTTGGATCAACTGAAGAAATACTATCCGTAGAACTCACTCTCAATGTCATAAAATAAAATTTTGAATTGCAGTGCTCGTGAGCGAGTCTAGGCCGCGGCACTTTTGCTTCGCTGCTTTTTGTGCGTTATAAAGCGATAATTGTAGCGCATTTGTTTTGTGGAACTACGAGCTCTCGGTTTGATTCTCGTTGATAATGAGATACGTAGGCAGCTCTTTAAAAGAGTACAACCGAGCCCTTTCTTTGAATAAAATGAAGTTTTATGCGTAAACCGGAATTTTAATAGATAGTAAGTCTTATTAAAGATCGGGCGATGCCCGTTACATCCTTCAAAAGAAAAAGAAAACAACTAGCAACAGATAATAAGTAGTAGTATTAAATGATAAATTGGAGTCGAAGGCTCCTATATCTTCTTTTTCCCTTTGCCTTTTGACCGAGGCTCCTGGGGAGGAGGGGTAGTTGTGTTCTGTCTAGCGCGCTTCTTAGGAGGGATCATCATTTCCTCCCGAGGGCCCAGCCTATCTTTTACACTCAAGCGAGGACCTAGCCTCCCTTCTAAGGCTGAGCCCGAGTGTGCCTTTGAACCCAACCGTTTCCACACACCGTCGCTTTGTGAGTCGGTCTTAGGAGTTTTCTCGGTCTTAGCGCTCGATGTAAGCTAGGATAAGGATATAGGTTCAGATGAGTAATGCCAAGTCTCGGAATGAGCTTTATTTAACAATTTAGGCAAAGATCTTTGAGTCATATAGATGTGAGTTTGTGTTGGGAAGAAAATAGGAAAAACCATTTAAAAAAAAGAAAGAAGGCGTGGAAGAAAAATATGAAAAACCCATTTGAAAAGAAAGAAGGCGTGGAAGAAAAATAGTAAAAGCCCGCTGAAAAGAAAGAAGGCGGTGGCAAGAAATGATGAAAACTCGCTGAAAAGAAAGGAGGCGAGGAGAAGAGTGACAGAATGTTCCCAAACAAGAGTGATGTGTGATGTCTAAGTGCTTTCATAAGATCAGTCTGTGTTTAGTGTCGGGCGAAGCCAACGTTGTTGCTCTGTGATTTTAATCCACCTTGTCAATGCCAAGTGATCTTGATTCCCATGTGCCCTCGGGAGCACGCCCATGCCATACGATATCTCCGTCCCAAGTTCGACGACCTTGTGATTCCCATTTGCCATCTTTTGGCGCCGGAACGGCCGATTTACATTTCTACCCTCGACAAGTCCATATTTGAATTAAAGCCCGTGCACACTTACGGTTTTATTTTCTTTTTTTGTTTTGCGGTAGCGGGCTACGCCCACGTTGTTTACCGGTCGTATAGAATGTCTGAGTCACATTTCATGCTCACCCATCAAGGTTCAATTTCAAAATTTCAAAAACTTTTTGGGTCGATGACCCAGTCTTTCAAATTCAATTTTCGGGTCGATGACCCAATCATTCAAAATTTTCAAATTCAATTTTCGGGTCGATGGCCCAATCATTCAAAATTTTCAAATTCAATTTTCGGGTCGATGGCCCAATCATTCAAAATTTTCAAATTCAATTTTCGGGTCGATGGCCCAATTATTCAAAATTATCAAATTCAACTTTCGGGTCGATGACCCAGTACTTCAAAATGATCCAATTTCAAGATCGATGATCCAAATGTGCTTATGTGATGATTACTGCTCGTACATTTTCTATGTTTCAAATGTAGCAGGATATGCTTCAACTGGGGGCTCTAAAGTCTTCGACTTTAGAGCCATTGCAAATCGGGGCTCAAGCCCGTCGGCTCCAGAGACCATTATCAAGATGTAAAGGATGACATCCACCAAGAATTCAATTACAAGAGTAAGAAATGGAAGAATTCCGTAGCTGAAAGCAAATGATGAAAACGGCGGCAACCTCCTTGGAAAGTCCCGTCCCATTCGGACAAGCGCCGGCGAGATGATAAATTTTGGGCAAATGTCGTGCAGAAGATGAATTCGGACAAACGCCGCAGATGATAAACTTTGGGCAAGTGTCGTAGGGCCGAACTACGACGCGGGTTTGATTCCGTCAGAAACGGATACGTAGGCGCCTAAGGATAAGGCTCAACCCACCATTTATGCAATTTATGGGTCGATGACCAACGATGATATTTCGACACAACAGAAGCAAGAGTCAATCCCCCAACGAAGTTTCAGGTATGATCTCTTCTTATGGTCATGTGAGCTTATATACGCAAGTCTAATGGACTATAAACGACCCTTGAGAATCCTCGGGTCGAGAGGGACTGGGGTATACTTTGACTTTCGCCTTGTCCAAGCCTCAGTCAAAGTGGGGGCTCTGTAGATACCCATATCCGTCGATATTGGAATTTATAGAGAACCCGACAAACACCCGATGATGATAGGACACATGTATTCTTTAGTTGTCATTGTCATTATTTGGAGCTCGTTTACGAGGTAGAATGGGCGTCGTCGATAAAGTATTTTATTAATTTAAATGATATTTAAATTAATGTTTTTTTAGTGAATTCATTCTGTTAATTTAAATGATATTTAAATTAATGTTTTTAGTAAGTTCATTTTGTTATTTTAAATGATATTTAAAATTAATATGTTTTTTAAGTGAATTCATTTTTTATTTAGTTTAAATGATATTTAAATTAAAGCTTTATTTTGAATTTATTTTCTTAAGTTTATTTTATTGAAAATAAAATAAATAATTGATTTGAAAAATCATTTTATGAGTATATTTGATTTGAAAAGTCATTTATTTTAATTTATTAATTGATTTGAAAAATCGATTTTAAAAGCGAAGAACTCGTTTTTAACCGTGTGTTTTGAGCTCGATTTTAGCTCGGTTTTTAAGCCCGTTTCCTTTGCGAATTGGCACGAATCTCGAGTACATTAACCCATCTAGACCAATACCCATCAACCCATGTTCGAACCCCCTCACAAGCGGCCCAAATTCTCGTTCAAAACCAACCACAAGCAGCCCGCACCCAAACCGCAAACAGTCCCCTGTTTTGCGAGCCAATTCCCGAGCCCAAACCCGCTTCAAACACTACCAAGACCCGTACCCATTAACCCTAACCCATACCCTAGTATCCTACCCATATTATCCTAGCTTGATCACCAAGAAATCCCCCAAAACGAACCCTAGAAACCCCTCCCAAAACCGATGGACAGCAGCTATGTTCATTGAGCCCGATTTGCCTCTCCTCCCTTTTAACCTATTTTAAACCCTTATAAATACCACCCCTTCACCATACAATCATCCCTCTAAGTTCTCCATACATCCAACCATCACCCACAAGCTTTAAACCTCAGAAACAAACCCTAAACATCCTCCAAAAACCCTACACAAAACCGACACACAAACAGAAACTGTTTGTGTGCCTCCTTCGAAAATCATCTCGTTCCTCCATCAAATCACCATAAAAATTCGGGTTTCTTGTTCCTAATTAACCATACAACATCCATACACACATTAGATAAAGAATCACGAGCCAAATTGCCCTTGAGAGTACACGAAATCCCTCGAAAAACAGAGTGAAATAACACTCTGTTTTCGCGGTTTACTCTTGTCTGTCCAGTTCTGTTTGTGCTCGTTTTTCGTGCCCAATAACCCAAATCGAGCAGGGGTTGCTTTAAGATCCTTGTTCTCCTCTCTTTCTAGTTTTCAAAACATCTTTCGGATCGAATTTTCGTCGTGAAACGAGGGAGATATCACTGTTTTAAAACTGCTGTCCAGAAACTTTCCAAAACGCGCGTGTTGCTTTGTTACTTCGTCGACGACGGCCTCTCGAGATAAAATCTACCATCGATTACGACCCAAGACGGTGTCAACGATACATGTAGGTTGAGGGTGCATCAAATCCCCTTCTCTTCTCTCTTTTTATTTCGTTTTTTATGCCTTTTTTATTGTCTTTTTTTGTTTGTTTTTCGTTTTAATTATCGTTTGTTTTAAATTAACTACGAAACTAGTTAGTCCAAGTATGAGTTAAAGTACCACCATGAACACCCGCGTTGACTTGAGATGGGAAAAGAAACCGCTCCTTCTGTCGGTCGTACACCCCCGTCTCATTTACATATCCTCGTGTTCAAGGTAGGGCATAAATAAAACAAGTTATCTAACTTCGATCTTCGCTTTCGACCCTCTTCTTGTTTTCGCCAAATCGATGGACCTTAGGACCCGTTGCATGTTAGTTTAACTTCTGATTGTTAACCTATGACGTAATTAGATGACTTTAAATCAATTTAATAATCTAATTAGACACTTTAGGTGGCTTCGACGTAAGTTATAAAATCAATCGACGATTTTTGTAAATAATTGAATGCATCTATCTCTTTCACCTAATTTCTCGCTAGTATAAGAGTGCGTGATTAGCACCTTCTTATTGACACTCGATGAGTTAAATTAATTAGCGAATTTAACCTAATTGGACCCTTTAGGCCGTGTAGAATGCACCCTTGCGCGACAATCAATCAACATCGTTTTTAACTCGTTTTCTAACTTGTTTTCGATTCCTTTTCGCAATCATTCGATCTAATCAATAAATCTAACTTAGGAACTAGGTTGGCTTTGGTTGGGCCGTGGTTGGCCGTGTGTTTGGCCGTGTGTTTGGCCTTTCCTATTTCGTTTGTTTTTGCATCGTTCGTTCTTTATTTGTTTTATCACTTGTAATTAATTTATGTTTCTTTGAGTCACGTTTTGTAATCTATTTGTAATTAGTTCTCCTTTTTGAGTCAAAACCTTTTCTAAAAACCTTAGTTTTATTTGGTTAGACGGTTGTTCCCAATGCTTGTAGGAGCGTAGTAAACCGCATGTTGTTTAAAGCAACATGGCCCGGTTTATGCTAATGCATGCTTTGGTGCGTAGCCCAATGTCTAATTCGATGGGATTAAGTGAGAGCACGCAATACGAGGAGGGACCCACGGCCGTGTGTCATGTAGGCCGTGAGTCACCTCCCCCATGTGCACGGTTTTCAAGGCCCAATGGCCGTGTGTTTTGTGTCGTGTTTTGAGTTGTATGTAGCAATTGTATTTAGATCGAGTTGTATCTTTAATTTGTTGTTGTGTCGGCATGAAATGCCTGGGTTGTAATAGGTAGATCCCAACGGCTCCCCCATTCCCCCTTAAGCCTTGTTTGCTTTATTTGTATATTGTTAGATCAATCAACCCACATGCTAAATTACAACTTTGACAAAGTTAGTATAGTTGCATCTAAATCAACATAGAAACTTCACATGTTAGGGTTTAAAACAACGTTTGCATTTCATACATCGTAGTAGCTATGACCTTGTTTGAAATCCGACACTTGACTTAGTAGAGGCCGTTATTGACGGGCGGGGTTGGGTGTCCTTATGGGCTTCCCAACACGTACCCTCACCCCTTACTCAAGATCTATGGTTTGTGGATCCGTCTAAATACCATTGGATTACGAGAGTCATTCAAATCGAGTGATATAGGGTACAAGTCTTTATCTTTAATCACTCGTAGTCGATTGGCTTTATGCTTTTCGATGAAAGGTGTAAAGTTGACTTGAACGGTTCCAAGTTCCCAAAAAACTTGGTGGCGACTCTAATATGTCTTAATTCGATTCGAAAGAACCTCGAGTCGATTATGTCAGGTGTGGATCCCTCGGACGCAGTTCCCGAGGGCCTTGTCCACACTTTGTTTAAACCATAATTTTGGGAATTGGGGATTTGTGTTAGTTTTGTGATTGTTAGTAATTATGTGATTATATGTTAGGAGGAGGATTCGTAGAAGAGGAATTTTGATACAAATTTGTTGAGACCGTCGATTGTGTTCTTTGTTCGGTAGGGTTTCCCTACTCAGTATTAGTCCTATAATGCATTGTTGGTGTTGTGTGATTGTTGATTGTTATCGTATTCGTATTGAGACGGTTGTTGATTGATTGCTGTTTGATGGTTGTGATTGTTTGTCTCTGGTTCTCGAGATGCGTTCTCGGCTGAGTGGAGTCACTTGCAGGAGTGGCTTCACGCCCTAGTTTCGCCCTCCGTGGAACCCGCCACGGGAGGGGATGTGCACATTAATGGAACAGGGTTATCGCTCGGTATGATGAGTGGGGCTTAGGTGGGAACGGATGCGGTCCCCCACTGGCAGGGCTGGTCCAGTGGACAGTCGGTGACGGAGATTGATTGGAGTGGGTGCGATTGTGTGTGTGACCGTGTGAGCTGCTTGTTTACTGTGTTGTTGGTTTATATAAATTGTGTGATTAGTACTGACCCCGTTTAATGTTTTAAAACTGTGGTGATCCATTCGGGGGTGGTGAGCAGTTATTGAGCAGGCATGTTATGACGCGTATGGGATAGCTGGGATGAGTCATCACGTGGCAGTTAGAAGTCTTCCATTTGTGTGTCGACGATGTTTTATAGCCTTGATAGTTTTAGCGATGAGACCGTCCGAGAATCTTGTATTTCTTTTTATCAGTTTTGGAGTTGGTTTGTAATCACTTTAAACATTATTTACTTTTAAGTATGTTTCGTTATTGTCTTATGATTATCATTGCCTCGGGAAACCGAGATGGTAGCACTTCCATGCCTTAAGTGGTCCTGGTAAGGCACTTGGAGTATGGGGGTGTTACAAAATGGTATCAGAGCCGACGATCCTGAAACCTGTAACCAATGAATCCAATGAACATAGGGAGTCAATTAAAATGAACCCGGGGTAGAAGTTGTAGGAGTTAATGTAAAGACTTGGGAGACGTCCTAAAGTCGCGAACTCGCCCTACAATTTTGAACCGGTCACTATGGGATATGAGTCGGGATCGCTATGTGTTTACCTTGTGCTTTGTGTACCTATATAGTGATGTGTGGCATGAATCAGTGGATGTATGTATGTGGAGAATGGGGAATGTGTAGAAAAGATGGTGATGATGTGATTTCGTAAGTTATTGATTGAAATCATGATAATTGTTTTATAATATGGCATTATAGAAATACGGAAAGAAAATTTGTTTGATTTGAGTTATACATAGAGTTATGTATACATATATGTTGTTGGTAGTGTTGTACGAGTTTATATAGCTGTGGACAGCGGGCCGCCCACGGGGGCGCTTGGTGAAGGTCGAAACAAGCGTTTGCATTTTGTATGGAGTCGCCACCAATTTTTATGGGAAATTGGAACCGTTCGAATACCTCGTGTCATGTCAAGACACAAAGTAGTGACATGAACACTAAGCAATCGTTATCCTTAGCATTCTATGTCTAGAATGACTCTCGTGGATGCCAATGAACACGGGTGCTCACGGAGATCTGGAGTAAGGGGTGAGGGTACGTATTAGGAAGCTCTTTTGATCGAACACCTAATCCCGCCCGCCTCGATAGCGGCCTCTACTAATGATTAGGGAAGTTATTCATACTTGATATATCGTCGGCTATATGCATGCAATGCAACATCCAAGTTTTAATCCTAGCATGAAAGAATTAATACTAAGTCGGTTGACACGTAATTTAGCATACAATTGGGTCGAAGTAGGATTTAATGTTGATTTACATGTGAAAGCATACAAGCAATAAAAGAAATACAATGATTATAAATTACAAGAATGAAAATTACATTAATTACATTGGAATAGGCGATTTATGTCGAAAATACCTTTAAAACGGATAATTTGAGAAAAAGAAATAAAAGGATGAAACAAATAAATTAACGAACAGGAATTAGCGTGATATTACGGATAATAGTTAATTAATACGTAGACTAATCATGCTATGTCAAGGCAACAACGGAGTTCAGGGACGTAAATCATCTGGAACAAAGAGCGAGATCTGCGCCCTTTGGAAGAGCGCAGCGATTCTTTGCGTCTGTTCCAAGGGTGAGTTCTGGCTGTGAAGCCGGAACTGCAAATCGTTAATTTGAATTGATGAATTTAATGATGGATTAGAATATTTACTCGGATGAAAGTGATTAATAGGTTAATTACATGTGAATGATGGTCATAAAAGCGATAAACATGGATGGGATGAATCGGAAACGGATTAATCATATGAAATAATGATGAAAATATTAATGAGTCCTCTATTGAAATAAGTCAATTAGGCTAAATACGACGGATATACAACGAATATGCGACGAACATGCGAATAAACAGATGAAAATTATATCAATGACGAATTCCAGAAACTCAATATGAACAAATTGAATCTCTAAAATCCGGGTTTGAATTTAATGACGAAAACCCGCAAATATTGGATTATTTAGGATTTAAGTCGGATTTATGATGAATTAAAATATGCTAACGATGAATGATTATAATACATGTGGATTATATGATATTGAGACGAAGAATTAACAGACGAAACAAACGAAGGAAAGAATTTGAACACGAATTACAGAGGACAAACGAAGAAGAAAAGAAGCAGGAACTGCGGCAGCCTCACGAAGAGGCGCAGCAGGCTCGCGCTCCTTCGAAGAGGCGCAGCGATTCTTTGCGTCTTTTCTCGACGGTATCTACTGAAATCCGCAAAACAGTTTTAACAAAGGGTTTTAGAAATCGGTTTTAATGGTATTTTCGACGTAAACCTTACAATTGATGATGATAAATAAATAAATACAATAAATAAAAGAGAATTATACACCCTCAGACTTACATGTTTGACGAAACGAGATGAACTAAGATATCGATTAGTGATGCTCGACGCGAATGCAAAGAGAGTGCCCTCGTAAGAGGAAAACGATTGATTAATTAAATTGATTGAGTGTAGTTGGTCAAATTGGTCGGTCATGCAACGGAGGGGCTGGTACCCGGAAAGATCCGAGCTTACGTGGTCGAAAGTTCAAGCACGTAGGCGCCAGTAAGTAAGAACAAAGTCTAGAATGCAAAGGGAGAAGAGAAGGGCGGACACTCGCGTGAGAAATATGAGGAACGAAGGCTCCTATTTATACTAATCACGTGAAGGAATTAGGGTTTCGGAGACTCTTTGGAAGTGAATCTCGGAAAGATATGAAAAAGATATGTAAAACATGCGAGAAAAGGACTGGGAAGAGCGCGCAGCCACTGCGTCTCTTGGAAGAGGCGCAGCTGCTGCGTCCGTTCCCAGGAGGTTTTCCTCTATTTGAAGAAAGATTTCCGCGTTTGAGTTATGGTAGGACGGAAATAATTCGAATATCTTATGAATATTACGGGATATTATTTGCCAAAAGATAAAATTTATGAAATATGGAATAGAAATATCCGGAACATTCCGAACATTCGACTCGGGATTTAACGGTTATCAGAAAATGGAGACGGTTTTTGACCCAGACTCCGAATGTACTCTAATTACTGCCAAAACGACCGTATCAGGACGTAGATGACAACTAAGAGGTAGACATTGATATTTGAGCAATCACTTGATGATAATCTTACGAATTGTCACAAATCGTTCCGCGTATCAAACATGCGGCCCAATCATCACCGGGTGGTTTGCGGGAGGTGCGGAAACGAGGTATCTACAGAGCCCCCACTTTGACTGAGGCTTGGACAAGGCGAAAGTCAAAGTATAGCCATCAGGTCAATCGAAGATTACAACCTGACGACTATGGCGACGCGAGGCGGCTCAAGGGGTCTGAGCCAAGGGCCTGTCGTCGGGAACATTTTAGAGTCTGTCGACCATCGGGGAGGGTCGTTTAAAGTCCATTAGACTACGTAAGGAGGCTCGCCAGCCATAAGAAGAGACCATACCTGAGACTTCTTCTCGAGATGCTTCCGGAGTTGCGTAGGAGCTAAGGTTGAGCCTGGGAGCTAAGGGTAAGACCTAAAGGATACATGAGGATTGTGCTAGGGTATGGGGCCCTAAAGAAAAGCATTGACGGGAAGGAGGCCTAACAATAAGGTCAACTTATGGGTATCTAAGGTTTGGGTATAGGAACTTCCGGAGAACGACACCCTGTCGAACTCCGCGGGGAAACACAAAATATAGTGAGGGTAGCAGGACGTCGGTAGAAACTGCTGGGGCATCCGCTTGCGTCGGTCTCAAGCGAACTCTGGCAAAACTTGAGGTTGAATCGGCTTGCGTCGGTCTCAAGCGAACTCTTGTTGGGGAATATATTGACGATTAGGAACATCTTGATCGCCATGGAAGAAATCTTGAGTGAGCATCTTGCGCAAAATATCGCTGCGTTTGGGGACAAATATTTTGACGACTAGGAACATCTTGATCGTCATGGAAGAAATCTTGAGTGAGCAATACTGCAAAATACTGCTGCGCCGGGGACAAATGCGAGTGGCAGGACGCGGCTGGGAACTGCTAGAGGGAAAAATCTGCTTAGGTAGATGTCAATCCTCACGTCTTGAGAGAGATAGCGCGTACGCTTACTCTCGCTTGAGACATAATGAAGGTGCGTCAAATTTTTGTAAGTAAGTAAATGCTCGTTGCGACAAGCAAAATGAGCCTTGGAAGGAATGACAGTCCGCTACTGGCTTGGAAATGCGAGCCGGAACGAAAGAAAATCGTCGAACGGACCAAAAGAGTAAAATAGCATCGAGGAAGAGGCGCACCAAAGATGGGCCCACAAATAACGAACTTATAACGGATTTTTGAAAATCCATGTGGAGGGAACAGAAGGGAGAGGCGCAGCAAGAACTGCGTCTCTTGGAAGAGGCGCAGCGCCTGCTGCGTCTTTTCCCCAATTTGGCTTTCCTGCGTAAAAACGCGAAAATCAGAGGCATTGTTTCATTATTTCGAAACACAATTCACACGATTTTGCTCTCAAATCTTTACCATTTCCGCCAAGGTTTGATTCAAAAGCTTGCTTTAAACATGAATAATCGAGGTATGTGTCTTGATCTTGCATTAATCTTCTACATTTGTTGAATTTTGAGCCGCGAAAATTAGGGTTTTCGACCCTTTTGATCGAAAATTTGGGGCTTTTCCCCCAAATGGATTTGCTTTGCCAAATGGACACTAGAAATGGATAGGAGGTAGTGTTAGGAACACAACCATGCATTCGCTTCGAATTTTCGTCAAGTTTTGAGCCTTTGAGTGAATTTTTGAGACGGTTTTACAGCTGAACCGTAAATTGCTTCGAAAATAGCCTTAGTATTGCCCATTGGCGATGAAATTTGATATTTGGGATCCTTGAATGATGGGTAAACTTCCTACCATCTCGGAATTTTGGTTTGTGACAACTTTTTCAGGACACCTTTCTAGGGCATAATCGCCGTTATAGCGAAATCTTTGCCGATTTCCGACTCGAACCAGAACTAGGCTTCGAATTGGACTTGACTTGACCCAATTTATCGCATGAGCGACCGGGTTGATGGGAACGTGGCCAATGATGGCACGGGAGGAGTAGTTTCAGGGCTTTGAAGGCTTGAAAACCCCTTAACAAAGGCTTGTCGTCGTATGACGCGGCCTGAATTTGCTTTGCAGGTGATGAGGCTTCTACTTCTGGGAGAGCTCCCATGGAGATAGACGCCACTGTTGTTGAGGAGGTTTTAGAGCAGGCCTTCACCGCTGCGGTGATGGCTGCTGGAGACGAGGCTCACGAGGAGGAGGCCGTCGAGGAGGAGGAGGCCGAGAGACGGGCCAACGTCGGGCGAGGAGGTCGTCACCGAGAGGAGCTCTGCGTGGCCGAGACACGGGAGAGTAGACACCTCGTGTGGGCTGCAGAGGGTCACCTGTCCTACAGGACGGTGAAGAGCATGGTAAATAAGAATTCACTACTCATTATTCATCCTCTTTCATTCTTTTTGTCCAAATTTCTTTCAAATTTCATTCAAAACTAAAGATAGCTTTGTTTCAAATCATAATAGGAGGCCGGGAACATCATGTCGTTCTCGGGTTACACGACAGCGATGGAGCACTACGAGCGGTGTTTCGGCGGAGGAGAGGGCCATGATCGAGCGTGGAGCGTTCGGTCCTCTGGTTCAGGTTTGGAGGGATATCGTGAAGAGGAAGTTGCGGGCTAACCTTAGCCTGGTCCGTGCTTTCTTGGACCGATTCTGGGACACGACTTCCACGTTTCACCTACCTTTTGGTGAGGTGGGAGTCACTCTGGAGGATTACGGCATGATTTACGGGTGCCGTGTGGGACCGAGGAGATGGTGTGGCCGGAGACTACCATGAGGGCGGACTCGGTCGAGGCGAGGAGATTGATCGGCTGGAACTTATCGCCGAAGGGTTGTTGCGATCTTGCGGGTTTAGTACCCAGACTTACGTTCGAGACTACTTTGCGGGGAAGACCCCAAGATCGTGTGACGATTGATGGGAGGGAGACGGCTCCTCCTCCTCGCACACCGAGCAGAGGGCTCACCCGTGGCTTTGGTGGTTTCGTCTTCGATTTACCTCGGAGACAAGGGCGAGAGGTCTGTCGACGAAGCTCCTTCCCTTCCTTTCGACCCGAGTTCCCTAGGGCGTTGGGGACCGGGTCATCTGCTGGTTTTGCGGTCCTCATCCGCTTCATGAGGGCCATGGTTCGTCCGGAGTTGATGTAGAAGGGGACTTCTCCGGTATTTTCGGACGGGCTCTTTGTTGGAGGTATGAACCTTCCTTTAGACCAAAGTAAATTCCTTTCTTTATCAAATCGCGAAAGATCGTCATTGATTATTCTGTTTTACAGGCGTGGGTGTACTCCTACTTTCCGGGCCTCGCGCCCAAGAGGACGGAGCCGTTGGAGAGGGCCTATCCCGTGGTGAGGGATTGGGTCATGTGCCGGACGAAGAGCAAGCGTTCTTCTCACAATGTCTACCGGCGGGACGTGAACGCTCTTCAGCTGAGCAGCGTGAGTATCCCATTTGTATTCATTTATTCTTCTTATACTTTGCTTTTAATTGATCATAGGAATGATCTGTGCCTTATCTTGTTACAGTGGGTGCCCAGACCTTGGGCGGAGTACGCTGGAGCGCCTCCTTTCGTCGCTGAGGTCCTTCGACCTAGGAGCCCGAGTCGACTGCTGTTGAGGACGTCGATGGGTCCTGTGTGGTACTTGGGCGAGCGGTTGGCTCGTCAGTGCTCTCGGGACGTGTTGACGGTTCCCGTCGATCCTCCCAGGACGATGTTTAGGGAGCCTACTGAGGCTGAGAGGGAGGCGGACTTGGCTGGTGCCAGTGGCGACGACCTTATTCTGCCTGGCGAGGACTACTCGGCGTTCCTTTACGGGAGGTTGGCATACTGGCCGGTAGTGGTGAGTATCTTTCATTTTTTCTTGATTTGATTCCGAGAATTACGACGAAGGATCATCGATTAATGAGAGTTGTTTGTCTTTGCAGGAGGTTGAGGCGGCGGGCATCGAGCCCCCAGAGTACCCCGAGACCCTCGAGTATACTGACACGATCGGGAGGACGACGATCTCCGAGTTGCGTGACTTTGACGTAGCTGTGACGGATGCTGGCTTAGATGATTGGCAGCATCTGATTCGGAGGGTAAGCCTCCAACTTGTATGACTTTTGTGTAAGAACACATTTGATTGAGTTTGCTCAATTTGCTGAGAATTTCTTTTGATAATGCAGGTCGCGCCGTCCCGGTTCGTGGCGCTATGGAGGGTGGCCAACCGGCTGCGAGCTACTGCCATCGAGGCACTCGTCGGTGGTCGAGGTCGCCAGGTATGAACCTTACGCCTATTTCTCTTTTGATTTTTGATTTTGCTTGAATTGATTGACATGAGCCAATTTGTTCATTTACGGTGGTAACCGCGAGCCTGGAGCGAGAGTTGACCCGATCTCGGGAGGAGACGGCTCGCTTCGAGGAGCTCGAGGTTCGGGACGCCGAGATCGCCGTTCGGTGGCGAGAGTTGCCGAGTTGGAGCGCCCAATGATAGTCTTGTGTAGTTTTGTAGACTTGTACATTTGGACATTTGATTCTGAAACATTTTTGAACTCTGTTTGGGGCGCAAGCCCCCAGTTTGCTTGTGCTTTTGGACCTCGTTCGGGGCGCAAGCCCCCAGTTTGCTTGTACATTTGCTTTGTTTGGTGTATATACGATGGCCTGAGTGCCTTTGTTGCTAGGTTGTGTTGCTTGTACCTGCAGGTTAGTTCTTGAACAGGTTTGGTAGATAACGGTTTACGCCGTCATGCTGCCGAAATTTACATAGAAGTCACGCAAAACATACATTTTATATACATAAGGCCTTTAATCAGCGCAAAATGAGACGCAAAAGAACACGAGGAAAAGCAAAAAATTTGCCGGAAATGACCGGACGGTAGGGAGGGTTACCCCCTAAAAAAGAAAAGAAAAAGAAATCTGTAAGTTAGAAATGTGGAAATGAAATTAAGAAAATAAATAGAAAAAATATATACGTGTCGAAATTTGGTAAAATAAATGAATTATGATTAAAATGACGAATTGGAATTATTTCTAAAAATGAAAATGAAACGTATTTCCTAAAATGAAAATGAAATGTATTTTCTAAAATGAAAACGTGCACATGTGGTAAAATGGCGAACTGTCGGTGTCGTCTCGAAATG
The DNA here is from genome assembly GCF_048544455.1 of Silene latifolia. Taxonomy (NCBI): domain Eukaryota; kingdom Viridiplantae; phylum Streptophyta; class Magnoliopsida; order Caryophyllales; family Caryophyllaceae; genus Silene; species Silene latifolia. The sequence continues at coordinate 62,901,169 of NC_133532.1, read as the reverse complement.
TGTGCCCGCGAAATTAGGAAACCTGGAACATGGTAAACTTCTCGTATTTACCAAAATAAAATCCCGTAGGAATAGGAAATTATTCGTTATAGAATTAGGAAAGATCCAAACGCGGAAATTACAGAAGTGAGTCTGGGGAAGAGGCGCAGCATGAGCTGCGTCCCTTTGAAGAGGCGCAGCGCGTGCTGCGCCTGTTCCCAAGCAGGTCCGTTCTGACGGATTTTTTTGGAAACAGCGATTAGTATAAATAGAAGCGTCGATGGAGCTTTAATTCACACAATTCTTCCGTCTCCTCCTCGTCTATTCACATAAAACTCTCAAAATAAATCTTCAAGAGAAAATTGTCATTATGAATACTTTGGAGATCCGCTTGAAGGAATGAACCAACGAGTTTTCGAATATGGAGAAGCACGACATGGGTGCTTATAACCTTGGGTCTTTGTTGAGTTTGAAACTTATTAAGGTAGTAAAACCGTTCTTGGATGCTTGCCTTGGCTATTGGGACCCGAATTATCATGTTTTCGCGTTCCCAGGGGGTGACATTTGCCCATTTCCTGAAGAAATTGCTGCTATTGGTGGGTGGGACCCCGAACATTTACCTGCCATCCCTTCTACTTCACAAGGGTACAAGAGCAAATTCAGAGACTTGCTTGGACTGACTAGACTTGAGGTGGATCGTCTAGTTACCCCGAAAGGCGTGAGAATGTTGGACTTTATAGACCGATTCATCAACAGGGCCGACCCTACCGTTTCTCATGTTGCTAGGAGGAGGGCATTTGGCTTTTTTTTCTTTGCACGTGTACGTCTTCCAGGGACACGTTGACGAAGACTTGAGAGGTGATCCCCGTCTTTTGAGCCTTATTGAGCAAATGGAGCTGCGCAGGAGCCCAACTTGCTTATGCTTAGGAGAGATCATTTTGGGTTTGGATAATAGGAAATCCAACCGCGATCTGCCGTTTTTGGGGAGTCCCGTCATTTTGCAAGTAAAAGACATCATCTTTTTTTTTTTTTTTTTTTTTTTTTTTTTTTTTTTCGTTTTTTTTTTTTTTTGTTTTTTTTTTTTTTTTTTTTTTTTTTTTTTTTTTTCGATGTCTAATACCTGCTCTTGGTAGGTTTGGCTTATGGAACGGCTCCGATTGATCGAGCCCCCAGTTCATGCACTTTCCTATCATGCCTGTTCGATTGCGATGAGGACGCGGTTGTACATGGTGGACTTCACCCGGGTCTGCGATTATTGGAAGAACAAGCTGAAGAATGACGATGGTCCGTTGATTAGGTGGGTTGTACCGTGGTGGCACCTCAAGTCTCACATCCTTTGGAGTTTCTTCTTTGGATCCCACTAGGTCCGTGCGCATTCCTGGATTGGAGTTTATGCAGGTATGCATCTTCCGGAAAGATTGATGAGGCAAGTTGGGTTGAAACAGACGATCCCTAGGCTTGACACCGTCCCAGATTGCTATGGCGCTTACTACCGAGAGCCGGAGGGAGTGGGCCATTAAATGGGCCCAAAGAAACATGTGGTTCTTGAGCTTCTCCGCCAATGCTTTGTGGGTGTCGGACTCTTATCTGAGGTGGAGAAAGGCTGCAACTTCGGAAGAGCGCGAGAGACTGAGGGAACGCGAGCCTGTTGACTACAAGGTGCGCGAGGGAGAGAAAGAGAAGGAGAAGCATCTGACAGAGGGAGAAGAAGAAGCCGGGTTTCAAGTCATTCATCCTTCAAAGAAATCAAAGACTACTCCTGTCGCAGAGTTGGTGGTTGGCAAGAACGGAAGAGTCAGGCCTCGACAAAGACCGTTGGTGATTAGGTCTGAAGTGGTGCAAGAGCGCTCAGCTCGAGGTCGTGACGGAAAATATGACAAGAATGATAAGGGCAAGGGGAAAATGGAGGAATAGCCCAAGTCTCTTTATTATTATTTTATTATTATTATTATTATTATTATTGTAATAAAAAGGAGGGATTTTTAGAATCCTAGCCTATTCTATTTTTATTATTTGTCGTACTACTATTATTTTTAGAAAGTGAATGAAATAAAAAGGTTAAATGGTTATGAAACCGTTGAGATTTTCCACTTATTATTCTTGTCGAATTTCAAATGCAATGCAAATGTCCTTCTATTTACATTTTAGATATAATGGGTTGAATCCCGTGAAGGATTGCCTACGTATTCACTTAAAAAGCGAAATCAAACCCTTGCGCGTAGTTCGAGTAAATGTAAAAGAATAATTGTTCGAAGCAAGAGCTTGTAATGAACATAGAAAAATAAGCATGAGCTTTTGCTTACTCTGGAGGTGCGAATTTAGTTTATTTGATGACGTGAGGATGACAAATTTGTCAAAATGCAAGAGCACAGTGACGTTTAGCTTATTTCAGCTTGGCCAGGGGCCGTTTATTTAGTGCCGCAAGAGCGACACATGGGTTTACGCGAGGCGCGTTTTTGTCCTAATCTAGGCATAGTACCGTTTCAATTGGTCAAGGTTTGTGGGGTTTGAAAACTCATTCCCATCTAGGTCTGCGATTCTAACCGCACCCCCTGGGAGTATGGATTTGACTAGAAATGGTCCGGCCCAATTAGGTTTGAATTTTCCCCTTGGGTCGACAGGTAAAAGAGCTCTAACCGATTTGAGTACTAAATCTCCTTCTTTGATGTTTCTTGGCCTAACCCTTTTGTTGAAAGCTCGTTTGATACGTGCTTAATATATTTGGACATTATGCAAGGCCCGTAGCCTACGTTCATCCAGGAGGATGAGTTCTTCATACCTATCCCTCTTCCAATCGGCCTCCGGGATTTGACTTTCTAGTAGAATACGCAAGGATGGTATCTCTAGCTCGACTGGTTGTACAACTTCCATTCCGTAGGTCAAATAGAAAGGAGTAGCCCCAGTGGGCGTCCTGACAGATGTACGGTACCCCCATAAGGCGAAAGGTATCTTGCTTGGCCAATCTCTATAGTTGTCAATCATTTTCTTGAGAATTGTGACAACATTCTTGTTTGCTGCCTCTACCGCGCCGTTAGTCTGTGGTCTATAGGGCGAAGAGTGGTGATGCTTAATCCTGTATTTGGCTAGCAATTGCTCGGTTTCAGCTTGGAAGTGTGACCCATTATCGCTAATGATCTCATGTGGGCAACCATATCGACAGATGATGTTATTTTGTATGAATTTGGCCACATTTTTGGCCGTAAGACCAGTGTAGGAAGCCGCTTCTACCCATTTGGTGAAATAGTCAATCGCCACTAGAATGAAAAAGTGACCTCTGTTCCGCCGGGGTTATTTTCCCGATTATGTCAATTCCCCATGCAGAGAATGGCCAAGGAGATGTCATCGTGTAGAGCAACGAATGAGGGACATGTTGTACATTCCCGAAGATTTGACAATTGTGGCAATGTCTTACGTATTTGATGCAATCGGATTCCATTGTGGTCCAATAATATCCCAAACGTGTGATTTTCTTTGCCATCATGGGCCCACTCATGTGAGGACCGCATTCTCCGTCGTGGACTTCTTCCATCACCTTTCGTGCCTGTGAATGATCAAGGCATCGTAGGACTACACCAAGAGGTGTTCTTTTGTATAACTCTCCTTGCATCAGAATGTATTGGGAAGCTAGTAGGCGTATAGCGCGCTGTCCCCTCTTGTCCATATCTGGTGGATAGGTACCATTAAGCTTGAAATTCAGGATTGCTTGGAACCAGGGTTCCTGTGCGATTTCTTCTTCATCGGTGATTTGATGGACATGCCGCTCACTCGACCGTCGTTCGATACACAAAGGCATTTCCATCATGTGATCTGGCATATTTATCAGAGATGCAAGTTTCGCAAGAGCGTCTGCAAATTGATTTTCCTCCCAAGGTAGGTGTAGGTATGTTACATGATCAAAGAATTGAGCGACTTGGTCTATCCTAGCCTGATAGGGTGCGAGGCTTTCGCTTCGGATTTTCCAAGATTCTGTAACTTGGTTGATGATCAGTGATGAGTCCCCATGTACTCGGAGGTTTTTGATGCCTAAGCTTACTGCCGCTTGTAGTCCAATGAGACAAGCTTCGTATTCTGCAGCGTTGTTTGTCACCTCGAAGTCGAGTTTGACAGCAATCGGTGTATGCTCTCCTTCAGGAGAAATGAGCAACACTCCTATTCCAAACCCTCTTAAGTTTGATGCTCCATCAAAGTATAGGTCCCAAGAGTCTACATCAGTTTGAAGTATGTCCTCGTCGGGAAATGACCAAGTATCTATGGTTTGTGCGTCATCGATAGGATTTTCTGCGAAGAATTCGGCGACGGCGCGACCTTTTATAACTTTCAGTGGCACATATTTGAGGTCAAATTCCGAGAGCATCAGAGTCCATCTTGCCAGACGTCCGTTGAGGACGGGTTTCTCGAAGAGGTATTTGACGGGGTCCATTTTGGAGCATATCTTGACGGAGTAGCTGAGCATATAATGACATAGTTTCTTCGTTGCCCACACAAGAGCGAGGCATGTCTTTTCGAGTTGTGAGTATTTGCACTCGTACTCCAAGAACTTCTTGCTAAGATAGTAGATAGCTCTCTCTTCACTTCCTACGGTTTGAGCTAGCATGGCACCCATGGCGGTTTCGGTCACTGTGAGATATAAACCAAGAGGTTGATCTCGTTGCGGTGGCGTGAGCACTGGTGGTTTAGCCAATATCTCCTTAATTCGGTCAAACGCCTTTTGACAATCATCATCCCACATGGTATGGTCTGTTTTCTTGAGTTTCTTGAAGATAGGCTCACAAATCATCGTAAGTTTCGATATGAATCGACTTATGTATTGTACTTTTCCTCAGGAATCCTCTGACTTCTTTTTCTGTTTGAGGTTGTGGCATTTCAATCAGAGCTCTGATTTTGGAAGGATCTATTTCTATACCCCGTTGGCTAACAACGTATCCTAGGAGTTTGCCAGATGTTCCCCCAAATGTACATTTCTGAGGATTGAGTCTCATGTTGTACTTTCGTAGTCTTGCGAAGAACTTGCGAAGGTTCGCAATATGTCCCTCTCTTTCCTTGGATTTGACGATCATGTCATCTACGTATACCTCAACTTCTTTGTGCATCATGTCATGTAGGAGTGTAGTTGCGGTGCGTTGGTATGTAGCTCCGGCGTTGATCAATCTGAACAGCATTACCGTATAGCAATAGGTTCCCCATTGGGTGACGAACGCGGTCTTATGCATATCTTCCATGGCCATCTTGATTTGGTTATAACCCGCGTACCCATCCATGAAGGATAGTAATGCGTGGTCTGCAGTATTATCTACCAATATGTCAATGTGAGGTAGAGGGAAGTCATCTTTTGGACTTGCTTTCTTCAAGTCCCTAAAATCAACACAAACACGGATTCTCCCATCCTTTTTGGGCACGGGTACTATGTTAGCTACCCAGTCAGAATACTCGGAAACTTTGATGAACCCGGCTTTGAATTGCTTGTCAACTTCTTCCTTAATCTTTAGAGCCCATTCTGTTCTCATTCGTCGAAGCTCGCATTTCAGGTTTGAAACCTGGCTTGATCGGAATCCTATGTTCGGCGATATCCCTGTCGATCCCTGGCATGTCTTTGTAAGACCAAGCGAAAACGTCTTTGAATTCATTTAGGAGGTCTATGAAATCGGCCCTTTCGGTAGAGCTCAAGGTAGTCCCTATCCTAAGTTCTTTGGGTTCTAGTTCGGTTCCAACATTGATGGGTTCGGTGTCCTCTATTACTGGTCCCCCTTCCCCTTCCTGTAGTATTTCCTTGGTTACGTAGGGAGGTATTTCGGTCAAGTCTGGGTCTTGGTCATCCTCAGTATCATCGTAAACAGAATTGCACTCAAGATAACGCAAAGAGTAAGCAGAACCTGATTTATTCATATTAAGATTTGAGTAAAGTTGAAACAAAGAAGCCAACTGATCCATGGTCCGTGGCGGCAAAGGGACGATGGTGGGGCATTTCCCGAACTACCGTGACTACTCGAGGCTAAGCTAGGAGAAACGAAGGAGTGGGGATGACAACAGGAGTAGATTCTCTAATGACTTCTCTAGACTCCGACTCTGACTCCGACTCCGACTCCGACTCGAACTCGTCGTCTTCTGGTTCTCCTTTGAACATCTCTCCTTCTCCAGTGGTGAGCTTGAAGAGTCTTCCTTGATTGTTGGTCCATTTGATTGATTTTCTCCATCCTTTCTGCTGCTTTGTGTCGGTTTCTGTGATCAACGCGGTGGGGTTGAAGCGATCGTCTTGAAGTATCATAGTAATGATCTCATCCTGCGCGGCCCTAATGAATCGATCTTCTCCAAACAATAGGCTAACAGCTTGTTCGTCTAAGCAAGGTGCTTGACGGGTTTTGACGGTAGGAACCGTTTATGGAGGAATGAAGTAGCAATCGTGAAAGATCTCGATTCCGGCTAATTTCCTCTCAAGATAATGCCAAGGTTCGGGAAATCCATGAAATAGTTCTGAACTTCCTTCTTGGACAAAGTATCCATTTAAAGTAGGGAGATAGGGCCTCATTTGGACTCCTACGTGCTTGCGATTTTGGACTTGGGCAAGCATTTCGAGAACTTCTTCTTTTGTGGGTTTGTACCCTAGTCCAAGTGGTATCCTTGTTGAGTTGCCTTCCTTGTATGGTGCGAAGGTATTCTTCCGAATTGGGTTCAAAGGCATTCCAGGGAAGTATCCCTAGGATTTGAGTATGTGGTTGACCACCAAGTTGGAGTAGGGATTATAGTATAAGGGTGCCAATTCGCTTTCTATGACACTTACACTTTGGAAGCCCCCAAGTTCATATACGGGATCCGCAAGGACTTGATTGTTTGATTGCTTTTCGATTATTGCTTTGATGGGTGACGAAGTGATCGTCACTACTTTGCCATTTAGTGGGATCTTGATCTTTTGATGAAGGGTGGATGTTACCGCTTTGGAAGCGTGAATCCAAGGCCTTCCCAGAAGTATGTTGAATGAAGCTTCGATGTCCACTATTTGGAAGTTAACCTTTCGTTCGATTGGTCCCGTGGCTATGGTTAGGTTAGCAAGTCCTACCACTTTTCGTCGCGTACCGTCATATGCACGAACACCTTGATTTGTAGGAGTCCAATCCGACTCTTTCATGCCTAGTTTGTATGCCGTTTTGAGGGGTATGACGTTGACCGCGGAGCCATCATCCACCATGGTCATTGGCACATTCTTCTTTAGACAAATGACAGTGATGTATAGAGCAAGGTTGTGACTAGCGCCAAAAGGTGGCAAGTCTTCATCCGAGAAAGTAATAGGATTACTTAGCTTAGGTGATTCTTGGAAGACCAAGTTGACTACATCTTCAGGGGTGGAGTTATGTGCTACATTCAATTTGGCCAAAGCTTGCAGTAAAGCTTGGCGATGTGGATATGAGCTTGCCACTAGTTGCCAGACTAAAAGATCAGCCTTGGTCTTCTGTAATTGCTTGAACAAATGATCAGTGGGGTCATCTTCGTTGTCATTTGGTGTGATGACGTTGGTTGGACCGTTTTGAGTAGTGCTTTGATATGGGCGACCCGAACGAGTTAGGTGATCCACATCTTGGTCTTCACCATTTTGGACTATTTCTTTGACTAAGGAGTTTTCAATGAGATATTCGTCCTCATCGTCATCGGCCCAAACCCCATTAACCGCAGCTAGTTCCCTCATTCTCATGATATCACCTTCTAGTCGTATGATTTGATCGACTAGTTTATCGACCACGGTGACTACTTCTTGCATAGTGGCATTTTGAGAGAAGACCAATGGTACACGTTCTTTAGGTATTGCGTTGGGATTGCGTAAGGTCGTTACCATGCTTTCTAGTTCCCACACTTGTCTATCTACACTCCTTGCCCATGTGATGAAGTCGGAAATGGTAGGGGAGATAGTAGAGTAGAGCCTTTCTTTCTCAATTGCATGAATTTCATTTTCGGTGGGAGAAATGAGGTGTGAGCCATCTAAGGTAGATTCGTCACTTGTAATCACTAGAACTCCAAGAGGATTCTGAGTGTTGTTGGGCTTACCTCCTGGTGGAATTGGAAGTCGACCATCTTCAATCATATCTTGAAGCACGTGTTTCAACTTGTAGCACTTTTTTCGTGTCGTGCCCTTTGCCCCTATGGTATTCACAAGATGAATTTTCATCCCAAAACTTGGACTTCCTTTCGGGTTCGGGAGTAGGTCCAATGGGTTGGAGTTTACCTTGCTTCATTAACCTTTTTAGAGCGTTGGAGTACGTATCCCCAAGGTTCGTGAATTTTCTTGGTGGAGTAGTTTTCTTAGATGGCTCGAGAAGGTTAACTTCGTCGGTCTTGCTAGTAGAGCCGTATGAACGACTTGTGGACCCTTGATATCCTCGACCTACCGTTTTGGACAAGAGTCCTTTACGGATGTCATCTTCAATTCGTGTCCCTAATACGGTTAAGTCCTTGAAAGTCTTGATGTTTTGATATCTCAAATGGTTGGCATATATGGGCTTGAGATTATCCACAAACTTTTCCACAAGAGTAGCCTCATCCGGGCGTTCAACTAGTTGAGTACTAGTCTTCCTCCACCTACTTAGAAAGTCGGTGAATCCTTCTTTGTCATTTTGGGTAAGAACCTCTAGAGTACGCATGTTGACTTGGATCTCGGCATTATCCGCATATTGTTTAGAGAACTCGATTGCGGCGTCTTCCCAAGTAGCGACCTTCTTGTGATCTAAAGTGTAGAACCATTGCTTCGGGATGGTGTCAAGAGATGAAGGAAAGATCCTTAAGAACATCTCGGGTTTGATGCCTTTGATAGACATGTAATCCTTGAAGGCACGGATGTGATTCAAAGGGTTCTCATGCCCCTTGAACTTAGGGATATCCGTCATGCTAAAGTTGGTTGGCAATTTGGAATTGACGGCTTCATACTTGCGATTGTTTTCCCTATAAATGTCATCCCCCTTAAGGTACATCAATTGCTCCTCTAGGTATTGGAGTCTTTTCTCACTGCGGATCGTCCCTATGATAGGATTCTCATCCCTAGACTCGTCATCGGAATTACGTAGCACTTCACTTTTAAGGGGAGGCAACCTTCCCTCTACATCATAGATACGGCCTTCGATGAGCTCAAGGTGGGCGTATGTTTGGTCTTGGGTAATTTGCATTTGGGCTAGCGCGGCTAGGATTCGATCATTACTATCTTGAATTTGCTGGAGATTCGTTTCATCACTTGATCCGAGCATCTTGGAAACTGGATAAGAGATCGGCGACGAATCAAGACACGATCGACCATTCTATCACACTTGCTAAAAGAGGAAATGTTTTGACTCGTGAAGTGGGTGTGCGCCACTTGTGTTGAGTGAGTTTTGAAGAAAGACAAGGTCTTTAAAAATGTGCGTCCTAGTCAACTGTAGTGTAGTTGTAGGAGTGGACTCGAAGTGAGGTTTTGAAATGGGCTTGTGGCCCGAATTTTGACACGACAAACGGACAGAGTTTTGACCGGATTTTTGCGCTAATTAAAGGCCTTTTTTCGAAATTTTGTTTTGAAATTGGGTTTTGATTTTTGAAAATTCGTCATGATTTTGTTTAGAAATGGTGATCACGTAAGGTTTACACATTTATACAAGCATTATAACGGGATGCTGAGTGCATTTAGAAGGGTTTTGGTTTAAAGGGTGGGTTGCCATACCGAACCATCAAACCCGAAGTCTGGGGAGAGGCTCGTACCAAACAAGAGTAAGGCCGATTCCTAGTCCATTTCCTCAAGTAGTGAAGGTCCTTGATACAAACAAGAGTAAGTACCATGGTATGGATGACGTCAATCGCTATCCATCCTTAGGCCCAAATAAGAATTAGGACCGTTTAGACGGGACGATTGGTCGAATGGGTTGGGTTGGGCCTAGGAAGGCCGAATTAAACGGTCTAGGAAGACCGAGTTATGAAAACCGACAATTGTCTTGTACAAACTATTCCCTAACCTTGTTCAAGTTTCACCCTTGGCTACACGTAAGTGTATTATCCCAGTGGAGTCGCCAAACGTGGGACGGGCCGCCCACGGGGGCGCTTGGTGAAGGTCGAAACAAGCGTTTGCATTTTGTATGGAGTCGCCACCAATTTTTATGGGAAATTGGAACCGTTCGAATACCTCGTGTCATGTCAAGACACAAAGTAGTGACATGAACACTAAGCAATCGTTACCCTTAGCATTCTATGTCTAGAATGACTCTCGTGGATGCCAATGAACACGGGTGCTCACGGAGATCTGGAGTAAGGGGGGAGGGTACGTATTAGGAAGCTCTTTTGATCGAACACCTAATCCCGCCCGTCTCGATAGCGGCCTCTACTAATGATTAGGGAAGTTATTCATACTTGATATATCGTCGGCTATATGCATGCAATGCAACATCCAAGTTTTAATCCTAGCATGTGAGAATTAATACTAAGTCGGTTGACACGTAATTTAGCATACAATTGGGTCGAAGTAGGATTTAATGTTGATTTACATGTGAAAGCATACAAGCAATAAAAGAAATACAATGATTATAAATTACAAGAATGAAAATTACATTAATTACATTGGAATAGGCGATTTATGTCGAAAATACCTTTAAAACGGATAATTTGAGAAAAAGAAATAAAAGGATGAAACAAATAAATTAACGAACAGGAATTAGCGTGATATTACGGATAATAGTTAATTAATACGTAGACTAATCATGCTATGTCAAGGCAACAACGGAGTTCAGGGACAGAAATCATCCTGGAACAGGCGCAGCAGGACTGCGCCCTTTGGAAGAGGCGCAGCAGTTGCTGCGTCTGTTCCAAGGGTGAGTTCTGGCTGTGAAGCCGGAACTGCAAATCGTTAATTCGAATTGATGAATTTAATGATGGATTAGAATATTTACTCGGATGAAAGTGATTAATAGGTTAATTACATGTGAATGATGGTCATAAAAGCGATAAACATGGATGGGATGAATCGGAAACGGATTAATCATATGAAATAATGATGAAAATATTAATGAGTCCTCTATTGAAATAAGTCAATTAGGCTAAATACGACGGATATACAACGAACATGCGAATAAACAGATGAAAATTATATCAATGACGAATTCCAGAAACTCAATATGAACAAATTGAATCTCTAAAATCCGGGTTTGAATTTAATGACGAAAACCCGCAAATATTGGATTATTTAGGATTTAAGTCGGATTTATGATGAACTAAAATATGCTAACGATGAATGATTATAATACATGTGGATTATATGATATTGAGACGAAGAATTAACAGACGAAACAAACGAAGGAAAGAATTTGAACACGAATTACAGAGGACAAACGAAGAAGAAAAGAAGCAGGAACTGCGGCAGCCTCACGAAGAGGCGCAGCAGGAACTGCGCTCCTTCGAAGAGGCGCAGCAGTTGCTGCGTCTTTTCTCGACGGGTATCTACTGGAAATCCGCAAAACAGGTTTTAACAAAGGGTTTTAGAAATCGGTTTTAATGGTATTTTCGACGTAAACCTTACAATTGATGATGATAAATAAATAAATACAATAAATAAAAGAGAATTATACACCCTCAGACTTACATGTTTGACGAAACGAGATGAACTAAGATATCGATTAGTGATGCTCGACGCGAATGCAAAGAGAGTGCCCTCGTAAGAGGAAAACGATTGATTAATTAAATTGATTGAGTGTAGTTGGTCAAATTGGTCGGTCATGCAACGGGGGGGTGGTACCGGAAAGATCCGAGCTTACGTGGTCGAAAGTTCAAGCACGTAGGCGCCAGTAAGTAAGAACAAAGTCTAGAATGCAAAGGGAGAAGAGAAGGGCGGACACTCGCGTGAGAAATATGAGGAACAAATGCTCCTATTTATACTAATCACGTGAAGGAATTAGGGTTTCGGAGACTCTTTGGAAGTGAATCTCGGAAAGATATGAAAAAGATATGTAAAACATGCAGAAAAGGACCTGGGAAGAGGCGCAGCAGCCACTACGTCTCTTGGAAGAGGCGCAGCGCCTGCTGCGTCCGTTCCCAGGAGGTTTCCTTCTGCTGAAGAAAGATTTCCGCGTTTGAGTTATGGTAGGACGGAAATAATTCGAATATCTTATGAATATTACGGGATATTATTTGCCAAAAGATAAAATTTATGAAATATGGAATAGAAATATCCGGAACATTACAGAACATTCTGACTCGGGATTTAACGGTTATCAGAAAATGGAGACGGTTTTTGACCCGGACTCCGAATGTACTCTAATTACTGCCAAAACGACCGTATCGGGACGTAGATGACAACTAAGAGGTAGACATTGATATTTGAGCAATCACTTGACGATAATCTTACAAATTGTCACAAATCGTTCCGTGATCAAACATGCGGCCCAATCATCACCGGGTGGTTTGCGGGAGGTGCAGAAACGAGGTATCTACAATAGCTGAAAGTTTGAGTAAGAGCATGAATAATTGGTGGAAAAAGATGATAATTGTTGCATGATAATATGATATTTTTTTTAAAGCATGTTGTATGATGGAAGAGATTTTATAAGGTTGTTATGCTAGTAACATGTAAATATGATACTTGATGTCATATAATTGTGATTTTGTTTACGTAAAGTTATATAATAAAAACATGTGGGTAATATGTGATTGGTAAGTTGAATGATATATGTGCATCGAGTTATTGGTTGCTTGGCTTTTGAAGTTAGTAACATGTGGTTAGGGATACTGGTTTTACGAACATCGAGTTGTTTTGTTTACCATGTTGTCGTTTAAGTTGTTGGGAAGTAAAATCAAGTAGTTGTGTTTTCGATTATAGGGAGGTTGTCTTTAAACTGTTATAACTTGAGATGCATAAATGATTTTAATGTTATTCCAATTGGAGGTGATAGCTTGTTCTTTTACGATTCTAACATAGGTCACACGCCCAAAACGACCAAGAAATGAGTGAGTTATGACCGTTTTACGAAAACTGGACAATGCTGAGAATTGCGTAGGGTACTCGATCGAGTAGCCTTGGTACTCGATCGAGTAGGCGGCACTCGATCAAGTACATCAGTTACTCGATCGAGTAGCCCTAGAGATTTGTTTTACGTGCTTCTGACCTTCACCTACTCGATCGAGTAAGTCCCTTACTCGATCGAGTGGCCAGTACTCGATCTAGTGACCCATGATTCGGGTCATATGCTTATCTTTTGAATTCATTGCATATTATGTTTAATTCAAAGGTATTATTTTGCTTCTTTATGCATTGTTTTACGTGTGTGTCGGTCTTGATGCGTAAGTTACCCAACCTTATGATGTAAGGAGTAGCATCTGTGGTGAGTATGAGTTCGGTGGGGAGGACGTGAATATGTGTGGTGTTGTGATAGATAGTGGGAAGAGGAAAAGGAAGATCGTTATGGCTTAAGTGAGACATAGAGCATGTTTTTTGAGATGAGATGAGTGATATGTTTGTGTGTTGAGTAATGTAAAAGTAATTGAATATAGGCAAGGGGTGATGTGAGTCTAAGGAACGTGAGAATGAAAGGATTGAGAGTAAGGACGTGGATAGTGGCAACTTGAGATGTGTGAAGAATTATGGAGGGAGATGGTTAGGAGTCGTGTGGGTTAGAATATACATAGTGAAAGTTCGTTTTAAAGGGGTTGAGAAGAGTAGTATATAGTGAACGTTGTGGAGACATGTCGCGAGGTGTATTTGTAGACTGTGAGTGAGTTTGGGAGATTTGGTTTATTAAGAGATGAAACTACTGTGTGATTTCCTTGGGCAATTAACGGTATGAAAGGAATTCTGATTTCTAGAGAGGTACAAAGGAGATGCAATTGTTTGAACAGTGAACGTTGATTTTATGGATAGATTAGTGGCAAGTGTGAGTGATAGCATAATAAAAGAAGATCCATGGTAAGAAAGAGTGAGATGATATCGATATGAAATAATGAAATTTGAGTTTTGGAACGATGAGAAGGTAATTGAAGCACTAAAGAGTTAGGTAGAAGTAATAAGGAGTTGAGCTATTAAATGGTATTGTTGAGTATAAAGAGAAAAGAAGGATAAAGGTAAACTGAGAAAAATGTTCACCGGAGTTATGTGACATAAAATTAAGGAATCGTCGAGATGTATGATACTATCAAGAGTAAGTAAGTTAATGGTTATACAGAAGTTTCAGGACAACATGATTAATAATGAGTTTCGAGGAATTAAGGGAGTAAGAAGTTGGTGGAGTATTTGCACGATACGAGATTTTTGGTGGAGAGTTAGATGATGATCAAATTAAAGATAGTATTGGGAAGAATGTTGAGGTAATTTTGTTGATGGATTCGATGTTCGTTATTTGGGATGTTAACCAAAGATAGGAAAGAAATCGTGATGTTTAGAGACGAGTGTAAGAGGTTTGATGTCCGGACAGTGGTAGTGTTATGGTTTGTGACTAGTGGTTAAGGGTGATGGTATATTAGAAAGGTAGCAATTCTAATGAGGTTGATTTTGTAGAGGCCGGATAGATATGTATGGTTGTAAGGAAGTATAAGATGTGGTTAGATGAGGCGGTTGCTAATAGTTGAGTAGTAATGGTATGGTTGTACTTGGCATGAGGTGATGGTTATGCGCATGGGAGAACGTGTTATGAGGGGCATATGAGTTAAGCTCGGGCGACAGGTAACCTTTATCGAGCGGTAACTTACGTGATCAGGACTGACCAGTTGGATGTGATTACGGGTCTACGATGTGTATAAATGTTTGTGTGAGGTTCTGACCTCACGGGAAGTGGTATGGTGTGATAGTTATAAAACTGTTATTTGAATGCTCTGTAATATATGTTGGACACGGTAATTTAATTGAATGATATTCAAGGAGGTAATAATTTGATTGATCTGGCATGACTGGTTATACTTGTATGTATTCATGATATATGTTATTCCGTGATGTGGTAAGGGGATGATATTCATGAGGTTATTATCTGTTTAATTCATATAGTATGTTGCTTTGTGATTTAGTAAAGTGGATTTGAGTAAGTTTTCTTGTCCAAGAAGTTATGTTGAGTAAGTGCTTATGGGATTGTGTAAGTTGTGATGACTATCGATGTGGTTGTGGTGCCTCGGGTGGTGATCCGGGCACGGTATTTAGTGTTGTGATGCGGGTATTTTCGCACTGCGGTGTGGCTGTTGGTGGCGGTGTTGTGATGCCGTCACCGGTTGTGGTGGAGTAGGCGAGATGTTTATGATGCGAGTTTTCGAAAGTACATACCAGTTAAACATAGATTGTTGTTTTGTTTGCTGCTGTTCCTTGTGAGTTTTGGTTGAACATGTAGACAATTGTTTTGTTTGTTGATGTTTCTTACCAGTTTTAGTTTGGGAATGAGGGTAGAGTATGGTAAGAAAGAGAGTTGTATATGTTTTCGTTGTTGTCATGACATAGTGATATTCTGTTGATGGGACATAGTTGTGAGAAGTCGTTACAGTAATTCTGATCTTGTTTTAAGATGAGGCATCAGTAGTCATAGTCATGGCAAGTGGTTCGTGGAACATGTGTGGTAATGACCTGAAAGATGCAGGTGGTTCATAATCCTATGTTGAGACAGTGAGTGTAGGGTGTTGGGGGAATTAATGTCATGTTAAGTTGTGTATGAGCTTTGCGGTAATGAAAGAAAGAACTTGGGGATCTAGTGTGAGTATACGTAACGAGTGTGGATCGTGAGTTATGCTTTTGGGAGATAGGTGCTTTACATAGAGAGGTATGTTGTTTTGCAGTAATAATGGAGAGTTAGTATGGCGATTTTGCTACGAGTTTTATGGTATTGGTTAGATGGAGTGCAGAGTGAATTGAAGTATGAGAACTGTTTAAGTAAGAGAGCCTTGGAAATAGGAATGGTTATAGAAATGAGGTTATAGGCGGTTATCTTTGACATGTGGTGGTGATGGGGATAATGAGATGATATAACTAAGGATTTAGTATTAGTGAGTTACGAGGACGTAACATTTATCTTAAGAGGAGTAGGATGCGATAAAAGAGATTTTGATGGTTGTGCATATGGTGGTATATTCGCAGTAGAGTGTCGGTGTAGCACAAAGAAGGAAGTTGAATATTTTGTGTTTGATGTTGTTAAAAGGCCATGGTCGAGCTTGTAGTAGTGTGATGTTTAGGAGTGTGAGAATATTTCACTAGTGTTGACAGTTGGATGATGATGTTTATGAGTGTAAGTAAACTTCGAGGACGAAGTTCCTTTTAAGGGTGGTAAAATGTAACATTCCGTTTGATGTTATGAGTATCTTGATATTGGATTTGATAGTGGATGATATTATGGAGCTAGTAGCGTTAGAGGATGGTAGTTCGTTATGTATGGAGTTGGTGTCGTGAGAGATATATATGTGATAGATACGATATCGTGAGTCATGTTGTGGAAGTAGGAATAGTTGGTGGAGTTGGGGTTACGAGTTCAGGTTTGGTCGGTTGGGGTTTTGTTTTGAGTTCTTAGTTGGTTGTTGTGTCTTGATCGAGTTAGTATGTTTGTTTTTGGGTATGGGTTGAACTTCGGGGACGAAGTTCTTTTTAAGGAGGGAAGACTGTAATACCACGGTTTTATGAGTCTCTGGGTACTTTATCGAGTGGGCCTTACTCTGTCGAGTAAGCGTGTTTTGCGTTTTAAAATAGTTTTTGACCTGTTGGGTACTCGATCGAGTAGCCTTGGTACTCGATCGAGTAAGCGGCACTCGATCGAGTACGTTAGTTACTCGATCGAGTAAGTGTGTTTTACGGGGTTGTTTTGACGGGTTTTGCTAATAACGCGAGTTTGATATAAAAGGTTTCCGTCATTTTATTTCATCATTTTTAACCTTTCTAAACCTTTCAAAAGAAAAAGGAGTTACGTAGTTCTCTCTCGTCGCGTTGTTGGCAAACCTCCAAAGCTAGGAGTGTCGGATCATCTTATTCTTTGCATCATAGTGTTCCTTGCGTCAAGGGTAAGATCTACATACCAATTTTATAGTATTTAGTTAACTTTGTTTAAACCCTAATTTTGGGAATTGGGGATTATTGTTAGTTTTGTGATTGTTAGTAATTATGTGATTATATGTTAGGAGGAGGATTCGTAGAAGAGGAATTTTGATACACATGTTGAGACCGTCTGATTGTGTTGCTGTTCCAGGTAGGGTTTCCCTACTCAGTATTAGTCCTATAATGCATTGTTGGTGTTGTGTGATTGTTGATTGTTATCGTATTCGTATTGAGACGGTTGTTGATTGATTGCTGTTTGATGGTTGTGATTGTTTATCTCTGGTTCTCGAGATGCGTACTCGGCTGAGTGGAGTCACTTGCGGGAGTGGCTTCACGCCCTAGT
Organism: Silene latifolia; assembly: GCF_048544455.1. Taxonomy (NCBI): domain Eukaryota; kingdom Viridiplantae; phylum Streptophyta; class Magnoliopsida; order Caryophyllales; family Caryophyllaceae; genus Silene; species Silene latifolia. Next base: position 62,883,872 of record NC_133532.1, on the reverse strand, counting down.
TTCGCCCTCCGTGGAACCCGCCACGGGAGGGGATGTGCACATTAATGGGGCAGAGTTATCGCTCGGTATGATGAGCGGGGCTTAGGTGGGAACAGTGCGCTCCCCCAGCGGGAGTGGTGGTCCAGTGGACGATCGGTGACGGAGATTGATTGGAGTGGGTGTGATTGTGTGTCCGACCGTGTGAGCCGCTTGTTTCTTGTGTTGTTGGTTTATATAAATTGTGTGATTAGTCTTGACCCGTTTAATGTTTTAAAAAATGTGGTGATCCATTCGGGGGTGGTGAGCGATTATTGAGCGGTATGTTATGACGCGTATGGGATAGTGGGATGAGTCATCACGTGATGATTAGAAGTCTTCATTTGTGTCGACGATGTTTTATAGCCTTGATAGTTTTAGCAGTAGACCGTCTGAGAATCTTGTATTTCTTTTTATCAGTTTTGGAGTTGGTTTGTAATCACTTTAAACATTATTTACTTTTAAGTATGTTTCGTTATTGTCTTATGATTATCATTGACTCGGGAAACCGAGATGGTAGCACTTCCATGCCTTAAGTGGTCCTGGTAAGGCACTTGGAGTATGAATGGCATGAAAATTGGTTCTTCCTTAATTTCAAACAATAAATAAAAGTTCACAATTTTTCATGTAATTATTCTGACATGCCTATTTTGATTTATTTTTTCCTGGTCTAACGAAGCGTGTAATTAGTCGCATTACAATAAAACGGATAAGAAATTCGAAACTGAAACTTATTGTCCAAAATACCTCTGTCTTAACCAACCACTAGACTATGACATCTTTAGTAAATTTGCCCAACGTCCAGTCCAACCATTGGTTGATCTTGTAGTAGATAATAAGGTGTGCTGAGGTTTTACTATTAATTTCATGGGTGGATATTTAAGACTCAATCATTGAATAAGGGGGGTCGATATTATGAAAGACCACAAAAATCAGACCTCCTTCCAATATAACTAAGGTTCTCCACTAAGTCCAGCCCTTTCCATGTTTTTGGATGTTGAGTTCACCAAATTTAGTCCAATCGGACAATCCCAAACACTCCAAGATATATGTCAAGTTGTGAACATGTAACCGATAACCTATAGATTATAATGTTCACAAATTCTCATTTATGACAGATAAAATTTATCACAAGCTTGTAACATGAAATAAAAGGATAAGTGAAAGGGGTAAATGGGAAGGTAAGTGAGAGAGAGTTGTGAAAGGTCACAAACTTATGACCGTCACAAGTAAAACTAGTTAGTATAATGTTACTGAATAGGGACATCGAAACTAGTTTATGAAGTCTTCTCCCACCAAACCTCAACAAAAAGTCTCCTCTCACCAAATAATAATAAAAAAATCAAAAACCAATCAAATAAAGTCTCCTCGTCACAACTTGTATTTTGCTCCAAAACCATTCCCAAGTCATGACGTCTATTTAACTCTCAAAAACTAAGTTTCTATACTTAAGTTTACTAGTCCACCTGGAGGACAACTTCCATACCACTTTCTTCAATTCCTTTAAACTGTCAACTACCAACACATAATCACAACACAAAAAAAAAAAAACAGGGGAAGGAAGCCATGGAAATGCATGGGAGATTAGCAAGCTTAATTTTATTATTATGCGTGTTAATGACGGTCCGATATGTACATGGTAGATTTATAGTTGAAAAGAATGGTATAACAGTGTTGCAACCTTACACCATGAAGTCAAAACATGATGGCTCTATTGCTAACTTTGGTGTCCCTTTATATGGAGGATCCATGGTGGGTCAGGTTCTTTATCCCGGTCGAGGAACTGATGCTTGTAATCCTTTTGATGGTGATAAGCCTTTCAAGTCTAATACTTCTCGCCCTGTTATTCTTCTCGTTGACCGTGGAGGTTTGTGTTCTTCGTTCTTCTACCATTTTGACCTGCTTTTTTTGATCGGACGGTCTTGTGTAAGACCGTTGTATGGTAGGAGTATATTTTTAATACTATTATGGTCTTATTTTAGTTTTTGTGTTGTTATATTAATAGTCTAATTTTGGTTTCTTATCAACCAACCTTTTAATGGAAAATGTGATGATGTCGTAAGTAATTAGTTTTGTGTTTTGAATTTTACCAAATTAGACGAGGGTTAGCTGAGACGCTCATCTATAAGTATTGAAAATTATGAGTAGTTAAATTTTTACATTGCATTTTTGATTGATCGATTGATTCTTGAAAATCCTACTTTAAAAGGCAACTTTCTTTTATCCATGGTATATTAAGTTTAGACGTATAGCGTAGCATGACCGCTTATATAAATCGAGCTACCGTTTAATAAAATCATGTTGACTGTATTTTGTAGGATTATCGGTTGCATTTATATTGCCACAATACACATAACATCACGACGATACTAAGTCAAAATTAAAACAGAGAATTAATTAATACGATGCTTGTATCAAAATAATTCAAGTACTAAAGTCTTGTTGAATAAGTTAATATTAATTTGTCAGATGATAATAGTTTTACCACGTCGTCTCCTCTGTCATTATCTTGAAATTGTCATAAAAATACGATTACATCAATGTCATTTTAAGCTAATACTTTATGAAAGTGGGTGCAAATTGCAGATAATATACGCAACGTTATTATGTCACTGTTTTAATTGCTGTTATTGTTTCACTATCGTTAGCATTGTTTTATGTTTGTTTCTTTTTCATTTTCAGCATGTTTTTTTCTTTAAGATAACGCATCTGGATTCTGGTCCGACCATTATTATATTATCTGGTCCCACTAACTACCCTCATCAACATTAGTTGGTCATCTTCATGCACGACTTATTGACTTGACTTTTAATTCTTATGCAACTTTTGTTGGTTGTATACCTTTATATTAAAATCCGCTTGCATTGCCTGTCAACAGAGTGCTACTTTGCATTGAAAGCATGGAATGCGCAACAGGCAGGTGCAGCAGCGGTCTTAGTAGCCGATAGCATAGACGAGCCTTTGATAACAATGGACTCCCCGGAAGAGAGCAGTGATGCAGACGGGTTCATAGAGAAATTAGACATTCCGTCAGTCCTAATTGAACGATCCTTTGGCGATAGCTTAAAGGACGCCTTAAAGAAAGGCAATGAGGTAGTGATAAAACTAGATTGGTCTGAGTCAATGCCAAACCCGGATGGAAGGGTGGAATACGAGTTATGGACTAATGGAAACGATGAATGTGGGGTCCGGTGTGAGGAGCAAATTGAATTTATCAAGAAATTTAAGGGACATGCTCAGATTCTTGAGAAGGGTGGCTATACCTTATTTGCACCTCATTACATTACTTGGTACTGTCCTGATGCTTTTGTTTTAAGCAGTCAGTGCAAGGCTCAATGCATCAATCATGGCCGGTATTGTGCCCCTGATCCCGAGGAGGATTTTGAGGAAGGGTATGATGGGAAAGATGTTGTGATTGAGAACTTGAGGCAGCTTTGTGTACATAAGGTTGCTAAAGCCGAAAATAGGTCTTGGGTTTGGTGGGACTATGTCACTGATTTCCATATTAGATGTTCTATGAAGGACAGAAAATACACTAGAACTTGTGCTGATGATGTTTTGAAATCCCTTAGTAAGTCTTCCGCTCCCTCCATCACATCTATACCGTACTCATTATATCCTAGTGGTCGAATGATGTCAACTTTAGCCGATCAAAATGACAAATCAAACATTACTGATATTTGCATTGCTTTGCAATAGATCTTCCTGCTGATAAAATTAAAAGTTGTATGGGAGACCAAGACGCTGATGTCGAGAATGAAGTTCTGAAAAACGAACAAGACAAACAGGTCTCTTGTCATCATACTTTTCACAAGTTTTGTAAGTAGTAACGAATGCTCTTCGCTTAATAAATGTACATCAGACTGATATATGGAGCTGCATTGTAATATGCAGGTTGGAGAAGGAACTCGTAGTGATGTTACCATTTTGCCCACATTGATCATCAATGATATTCAGTACCGAGGTTCGTTCAAAATAGCTTGTTAGCCATTTGAATGTCGGTATCAGTTGTGAGGAGTAGAGTCAAGGTAACCTCCTTTTTTTTTTTTTTTGTGGCAGGCAAACTGGAGAGAACTGCAGTATTGAAGGCCATTTGTGCGGGGTTTGAGCAAAAGACTGAGCCCCCAATTTGTTTGAGTGGAGGTATTGAGACGGATGAGTGCCTTGACAACAATGGAGGCTGTTGGCAAGACCAGTTTGCCAATGTTACTGCTTGCAAGGCATGCCATCCAACTTTTTTGTTCTACTTTCTTTTATACGATTTCCTTATTCGCAAGTGAGGTAGACTGATGTTTCTTTAATACGTTTAGGATACATTCCGAGGAAGAGTTTGTGAATGTCCTCTGGTGAATGGTGTTCAGTATCAAGGAGATGGTTATGCATCTTGTGAAGGTACTTTTGTTTTTCCATTTGTATAGCGCCTTAAAACATAGCTGCTATAACTGTCGAAGCCTTTATAAAGTATTTTCCAAGCGATGTCATTGCCTCCCGCTTATGTGAACATGATTGATTATTAACATATGGTAAGAAGAAGTTGGCATCATGGATATTATTGAATACCCATTATCTGAACATGATTGATCTTAAAATATGTGAAAAATCCGTAAAATCAACTTAGTTTTTCGCTGGCTTCAATAATTAAGGTAGTGGATTAGTTAATGTTAATCAATTCATTATTAAAAAAAATTAAGAGGAACTAACAGTTGACCGACCAGCTTCGAGTTTTAGTAATTTTAAATTAATGTCCATTTTTGTGTTGCAGCAAATGGACCTGGAAGGTGCTCCATGAACAATGGTGGTTGTTGGTCAGAAACTAAGAATGGAAAGACGTTTTCCGCTTGCTCAGTTCTGTGATGCTTTCTTTACCTATAATATATTCGAGTTTAACTTACTAAATTGATCTAAATGGTCAATCTTTAGTTGTACAACATTTCTGAAAGTTTCTGTAACATAGAAGTTCTCCGTGCTTTTCAGGTCTCAGAACTATCTGGCTGCAAATGTCCTGAAGGTTTCCGTGGAGACGGCCACAGCTGTGAAGGTCTTCCATCTCTATCCTGCGTTTTTTTTTTTAATATATCTACTGACATTTTATCGCTGTGAAATCAGTGACTTGTAATGTGGTAATACGTGTCATTCGAGTCATGTACAGGTTGCATTAGTTTATTTGGGTTTTGGGTTATATTCCGGCTTGTCTATTTCTGTAAGGGTTGGGTCAGTATTGTGAGGTCTACTTATGACTAAATTTTTTAATATTGTCGCTAAATTTCAGATATCGATGAATGCAAGGAAGGAAGTGCCTGCCAGTGCCCCGATTGCAGCTGCAAGAATTCATGGGGTGGATACGAGTGCAAGTGTGGAGGAGGTCGCTTGTATATAACGGATCAAGACACATGCATTGGTAAACCTCAATCTCTCCAAATTAAATAGCAGATTTTGTGCTATCCTATCTTCTAAAGTTTGACACCTTGACATGATGAATTCTCTCTTTTTTGGACAGAAAGGAACAGCTCAAGTTACGGATGGTTCATATTTCTGTCCATCCTAGGGGTGGTTACAGTTGCAGGATTAGGCGGTTATGCTTTCTATAAGTACAGGCTCCGGGTAAGTCTCGATAAAATCAACTGACAATTGAAGAAGTACACATGTAGAATGTAATTTCCACTGACATAATTCCCATTTGATGTGCAGTCATACATGGACTCGGAGATAATGGCAATAATGTCGCAGTACATGCCCATTGACAGCCAGAGGAGCCAAAACGGAGAAGAAGTCGAGCCACTACGACAGGGTTCAACTGTGTGAGGCCACCCAAGCCACTCCTCGTCACCAATTCATAGCTGACTGATATCAGACATCAATATGATCCCAACATACTTCTGTGATTAAAATGCTTCTAACCAATACGCTGTGTCGTCATCCAGCTGCTCATACACACATATATACGAGCTTTTTATACCATATGTGATGTAGATTTTTGACTTGTAAACGTACGTTAGCAAGGTCTACATGATTCATACAATCATACTGCAATAATATAGTAATGTGTAATATTCGTGTTTTCAGTTATGATTTAAACCATTGTAGAGTTTCCCACATTACTTGAACTTACCTAATATGTCCCTTGTGTCCCAAATTTATTGACCTCATGCCTAGTAATGAGGTTTCATGTTAGTTTGATGACGTTGTACCCAATTTTGAAGTTGGAGCCACTTTGGGTAAAGTTGCGGTTTTATGTTGTTGACGATTCTTGTAATCGACCGATGTTGGGTTATGTTTAATGTATTTTTAAGGCTTGGGAATCATTATTGTATATGTATATGTTCCATTGGAGGTATTAGAAAAGGCAGTAACATGTTTTAAATAAGTTACAAGAAAGTTAGGATGAAAATTGGTAAAGGAATAACAAGTTTGGAAATCGTCTTCATAAAGGGTTGACTTCAAATGATCATAACTGGAGTTCTAAACATGATATTGTTGTAATTTCAATTACAAGGGTTAGCTCGTACTCTTACGGTTCTAACGACAAGTGATGTGGGTAGAGGTCGTTGTACCCAACCAAACAAATTCTCAACTAGTAAAGAGTAGTCGAGGTTGAAAAATAAGTAGGTCAAAGATTGAGTACTAGTTTCTCAAAGGACAAGTTAGCTAGTTACGCGAGTCGACATTAATAAATTATAAGATCTAAATGCTAAATTAGACAAGTAATAAAGACAATGAAATAGAAAGATATTGCTATCAAATAAACTAAGGGACTAGAGATTGTATTATTGTAAAGGTCAAACAAGCAACTACAACCAAAACTTGATTCTCTAATTGTAACACCCCAACTATTCGGTCAAGAAAATGGGAACGTTACCATCTCGGTTTCCCGAGATAGTGTTTAAAAACATCGATAAAAGAACATTTTATAAATAAACATAATGTTTAGTGAATTACATAAAGGTAAACAAATGAATAAATAAAATACAACTCGTGACATCTATATTCTTCTAGCCAACTAGACTCGTCTCATGATACACCATCAAGCTCGTCCCGTCTCCCGCGTACTATCCAAACAACCTGAACATAATTTGCTCCCCATATGACCAAAGGATATCATATGGATCGACACAGGCCACCCCAAAGAGATATGTGACAATTACACAGACACAACAAACGTCAGTTTCAATAAATAATTAAAGCGTGACACGACTCGAGTGTGTGAACATGCAACATGACTATAATATGAATGAGCCATTATCCAACACCACCACCACGCTACCGGGACACGCCCAGACATACCAACAACCACACTGGTACCGGGACACGCCCAAACATACCGATAACCACAAACAGGTACCGGGATACGCCCAGACGTACCGGGTCCGGAAGCCAACCGGATCCCCTGCCGGGCGTCGTGTCTCAACCACACGAGTCCCTCCAAAGTCAAGTCATTAATGCGCACATCCCTCTTGGAGTGGGAATCTCCAAGAGGCGACCCAAGCGTAAGACGGTCTCCCAACCGTCTTACGTCTCCTCAACAACACCACATCCTTCAAATACTCAATTACAACCAATACCTGAATTATAACCCAACATATCATAACCATCCTCTTAATGATACAACTAACCACTAAACATGTTATAATACAAATGCCCTAATTTATGTGATACTAATTACAACATAAACAACACCACATTATTGAAACTGAGTAGGATTAACCTACCTTTTAGCATTCTTCACAAGCAAATGCGAAACCACCAAGCATCCATATCATAAGACCGTCTCATCCTACATAATTCCATAACAACTATCACAAAATATCCTACAACAACTAATACTACTAATTAACCCTTCATTATTACCCACTAATTACTCCCAATACTAATTAATACACTAATTAACAACACCCATTAAAACCCAAAAATTCTATGGTTTAGTCTTAAAACAGTTTATCCAAATTAAAGGGAAAAAGGTAGTATAAGTCTCATCAAGTGACAAGGAACAAGAATATGTGAATGAATCTTCCAAAATCTTCACCCATAATTGTAGATCTAGGATTTAGGGAAGTAGGGATTGTAGAGAGGGGTATGAGGGTTTTAGAGAGAAGGAAATAGGGTTTGGAAATGGGAGAAATCGGAAAAATAGGGTATGTATATGTCAAGGTCCATCAAAAGAAAAGCCCACGCGTGAAAACTCAGCGGTTCTCGCAGCACTCAGCCGAGTGCTCGGTTCACTCGGTCGAGTGGCGGCTCCACTCGGTCGAGTGAACCTCCACTCGATCAAGTGGCCTACGAATCAGGGGTTTTTAACAACTTGCAGGCTCACTCGGTCCCTTACTTGGTCAACACTACTACACATACCTTGCATTGGTGACGCTTTTTCAAGCGTTTATTGACGCTTTAAAGCGTCAGTTTTTTTTTATCGACGCTTTATAAAAGCGTCAATTTTTGAGCCGTCGTTATTTTTTGACGCTTTTTTAGTCAACATTTATGACGCTTTTTTAGCGTCTTCATGGACTATTGACGCTTTTAAGTGTTAAAAAATTTGACGCTTTTAAGCATCTTTAGTGATTCTTGATGGTTTTTATTGTCAACAAATGTGACGCTTTTAAACATCTTCATGGACTATTGACGCTTTTAACTGTCAAACAATTTGACGCTTTTAACCGTCTTCATGGACCATTGATGGTTTTTTTGTCAAAAGATTTGACGATTTTAAGCATCATCAGTGATTATTGAGCTTTCATGTGTCACTTGATGAGACAGATTTATGCGTCAACTATTTATATATTGACGCTTGTTATTGTCATAGTATAATTTCGGCTTTTAGATTTTTAAGAATTTGATTTCCCGATAAAATCATATAGAGAATAAATAGACCTATAATGTAGTAGCTAATACTACATACTAGCTATGATTAAATCATGAACAAACATAACGCAATATATATAATGAAGTAATACCCACGTACTTTTATAAATAATCATACGTCTCATACATATATCGTCTCCGTCACAAATACTAGCATTGACAATTTAACTAATATAAACTAGTACTCTACATTACCACACAATCAAAAATAGCAATAGGGATCCGGATGATAGTAAAATCCAACATAAAGTTGTCCAAAAAAAATTGTAAATAATGCTTTGTAACTAGCCAACAAGGACATTTAGTAGTTTGAACGGCGTAGGGGCTTCATTCATGTAGGCGCAATGTCAATACAAAGGGGCTTCAATCAACATATGAAGGCGCATCTTCACCATCTAACGAATCTGAAACCTATAATGGGTAAACAAAATATAATTTATATGAATATATTTGATTAGTAAAACATGGAAATCAAAATTCCAGCAGGAATGGATCGGAAGCAACACTAAATGTTTATGGATTTTGGGTTTATGATGCTACTATATTTGAGTAAACTTCAAAAATGGAGTGATCTGACATTTAGTCATTTCAAATAATTTATATGGGCTACATGGTCCTCTTTAGGGTCTTACCAAATACGGTAATTCGTACAGTTTTCCGGCTTGGACTAACTCTTTAGCTCCCGGAAAAAGCCTTGAATTCGTCTACATTCACCCTGCTACACCTGCTGATGTGTCTATAAACGGAAACATTTAGTGTATAAACTTTCTGGAACATTTAACTATTGTGTGCTTAGAAAAATTGCTACCTCATTTCAACCAATTCAGCGGATATGTCAAATTGTCATCCATTAACTACAATTACAAATAACCTCCCCCCCCCCCCCCCTCCTCTTTTCTCGGTCTATATGCCAAAAGCAAAGCAAGCAGCAATAGTCAAAAACATAGAATAAATGATCAAAATCATAAAAGTGACATTTTAAAACTGGAAGCAATACCATAAGCACAATGAATGAAGACAGGCACACCATGAGACCTCTTCCTGCAAGCCCATTTAACAGCAGATTCAATCTGACTCGGCCTCGGCGACCGAGTATCCCAAGTAGGAATACACAAATACCCATTCTTATCCCCATTAACCTTGGGAAATTCACAAGTACAATCAATAACAGCAGGATTACGAGGCGGAAACATTTAGTGTATTTTTCAAATTATATGCAATAATAGTCCTGCAGCTTCTTTAAGACTTGATTGGGCATATATCTCCAAATACCCAAATGACTCGTTAATCCTGATCTGACAGAATATGTTAGGTTGGGTGGCTCATCTAAAACGAAACTCATCAGAACATAATAGAAGCTAAAATCTGATAGAGTAGCTTTACAAATGATCCCACATCAATCCAGCTCCATACATGAAAATAACAATAGATGACACAAGTAATAAACCCTCTATCAAATAAAACAGAGAAGTAAAAAAATTAAGCATAGCTGTGTACTAGTCATGTGTATAGTATATTGTCCTACTGTAGAAAAACTATTTACCAACGTCCTCGATATGAATTGTAGGATTTCTCTTTCCAACCTAATATCCAGTAGAGTACAAGTGAATAAAACGACTAATCATGAATATATGGACATTAAACAAGAATGACTAAATTGATCAAAAACAAAAAAAATCCAACGAAGAGAGAATTATTTGATTTATTGTCACCTGATATCCCAAAATTGATGAATCGGAAACTTTGAAACAAAACAAACAATTTCTGTTAGCAGCAATAGTACCACAATAGCAATAGTACCAAAGTAGCCCTGTCATTCAAACTGGAAAAAAGGAAACAAATTATCACTGAACAAATGGTTAGACAAAAAAAATTATCACTAAATGTGGACATGGCCCACCTGCGTATGCCCAGCCGATCTGTGGACAATGGCAGCGGTCTTTTGAAAGCCACGCTCGGCGGCGTAAAAATGCTTTCGGCCGGATCGTTTTAGATCGGTCGGTTTCGTCTCGGTAAGGGTCTCGAAACGATTAGAGATGTTCGGAGTCGCCACCAAGCATTTGTGGGATGCTTGGAACCCGTTCGAAATCCACTTTATACCTCGGTCAAATCGAAGCACAAAGCAGCGTTTGACATAGGTACTAAAGATAAGGAAATCGTCCCTCTTTAGCATCCTATCTCTAGAATGACTCTCGTACGCCCTGGATAAGGTCGTCCACTATCCAAAGTTTCTGAGTAAGAGGTGAAGGTACGTATTGGGAAGCCCTTTAATCAGACACCCAATCCCGCCCGCGGTAGCGGCCTCTACTGATCGATCTTGGTTGGTTGAATGCAAAAGTTGATAAAACGGTTTAAATGCATGAATGCGCATCCAATAGTTTAAACCTAACATGTGAGAGCTTTCTAAGTCGGTTGATTTAATCCAAGTATCAAGTATAAGATGTCGAGTTGGATTAATGATTGATTTGCATGCAAGACGGAAATTAAACATCCATTTACCGTATTAGGTTTAGGGTGCATAACGTGATTCATTTGTCTTAGTAAAGCATTTTGCAAATATGATTTTGGAATAAACAAATAGTCATCTGATCCATCCTATATCCGGGCTAACCGGAGTCAGGATCGTCCTAGACTAATGCTGGAAAGGGACCAGGCCCTGTACCAGACGGCTACATGAGGCGCGAGCCAGCCGGCGGTGTAAAGGGGGCCTCCCCTGGTTCTGAAAATGAGAAAGAAAAGGCCTGCTTGAGGTGCGGGTCAGCCTATGGTTATATGCCATGTTCTGACCTTTTGAAAACGTTACAAAACGTGTTGAGAAATGGGTATTTGAACCCGATTTGGTTTGAAAGGGTCGTTTAGACCGCATTTGTTGATTTGAAGAACTAGACTCGAATAATCATCATTATTTTGATAATATTCGGTGTCGGGTTTGACTTGACAAGCTTGACATGAATAGTTTTGAAAATAATTATGAACTAATTGTTTTAAGTTCATTTGAATATAATTAGTCGATACTCATCATCGTACCCGGGTTAAAATCCGGCATGGTATGTAGAACCAAGGATGACTTTGTGTTGGTGACTAATATGTTTATTTTGAAAATGTAAAGAAATGATGAAAGGTTTTAAAATACTTCCCAAAATGTAAAGAAATGAAATAAAAGGTTTTAAATACCTTTTAAATGTCATTAACCAAATATTATCACCGAAACACGGATTTAACCGTCATGGTATGAGGAACCAAGGGTGAAAAATGTTTTATGGTTAAAACACATGAAATGAAATAAAAAAGGGTTTGAAAATATTTGAAATGGTAAAAACCGATTACAAATATGAAAATAAATTAAAGGGGAAAGACGAGAACAAACACGGTTGATCTCTGACCTGAACACCCCATTTAGGCGCGGGCGAGGCCGAACCAAAGGGCTTGTCTCGGGCCAAAAATCAGTTTTGGCTCGTTTATCCCATGTTTTGGTTCATGTTATACACGTTTTAGCATGTTATAGTCATGAAACAAATGAAAACATGATAAAAAGAGGATTTTTACACCCTCATACTTACATGTTTGGTTATGGCGAGTGACCGACGTAAGTGTAACAACTCGTTTGGTCGGAAAAAACTCGGTTTAAAACCGTTTTGGTAAGTAAAAAGAGTGTTTTAAGATTAGTGACGGTGTAGTGGTCGAAGAGGTCGGTCAAGTGATTTAATGCACGATGACGGTACCAAACAATGTGTAAGGCTTGTATTTACGATCGGTAGGTCGTAAATACGCGTCGGATTGTGACTTAAGAAGTCGAGTCGAGAATTTTAAGGGAGAAAAGAGGGGGCGGACACTCGCATAAGTCTCAAATGGGGGGGCATTTGAGGGGTACTTATAGGGAAATGAGTGGTTGTGTGAGTTTTGAGCGACGTGGCCACCTGGGCTGCTCAAAGAGGCGCGAGCCACGTCGCGGGTCTTCGAGGTGAGTTGTCGCTTTCACACAAACGCAATCATGATTTGTTCTATCCTAGGTTTTGTAGTCATATGTTTGGTACTTGACCAAACATAAATCGAGGAAAACTTAAGGTAGAAGGTTTGAAATGTTTTGTTTTTGGTGGTTGACTCGGTTTGACTCGTTGTTGGAGTCGGGATTTGAATTTTTGAGTCGGTTTTTGGTCCGGTGTCGGTTTTGACTCTAGTTAGTGTCATTGCGACCCCATCGTCGTGCATTAAACACTCCAGGTATTTTTGAAATGTTTTGAGATGTTTTATTTTCGAAATCGTTTTAAGTTTTCCGACGTAAAAGTCGTACCTGTTGTCGATCAAACGCCGCGATTCCAAAACATGTTATAGTCCGATAATCATCGGGTGTTTGTCGAGTCTCGGCAGATCTCGGGTATCTATAGAGCCCCACTTTGACCGAGGCTTGGACGGGCGAAAGTCAAAGTAGAGCCCCTGGTCAATCGAAGATTACAACCTGGAGACCCAAGCGACGTCGAGGCGGCTCGAAAGGATTCGGGCCAAGGACCTGCCGTCGGGAAGGGCGACGCCACGGTGACTCGAGGGTACGAGCCAAGGACCTGTCGTCGGGAATAGTTTAGAGTCTGTCGACTATCCGTGCGGGTCGTTTAAAGTCCATTAGACTACGTACAAAGGCTCGCCAGCCATAGGAAGGAGTCATACCTGAGGCATCTTCGGATATGTCCTAGCGTGTTTGCGGACAAAGGCTCGCCAGCTGTGACACAGAGTTGTTCCCGAGGCATCTTCGTGATATGTCCTTGCGTGTTTGCGGACAAAGGCTCGCCAGCCATGGCGCGTAGTAAGGCTCGCCTGCCATGGCTCGTAGTAAGGCTCGCCAGCCATGGCGCGTGGTAAGGCTCGCCAGCCATGGCGCGTGGTAAGGCTCTCCAGCCATGGCACGTGGTAAGGCTCGCCAGCCACGGCGCGTAGTAAGGCTCGCCAGCCACGGCGCGTAGTAAGGCTCGCCAGCTACGGCGCGTAGTAAGGCTCGCCAGCCACGACGCGTAGTAAGGCTCGCCAGCCATGGCGGTCGGTTAATGGACCGTGAGAATAGTCGCGTCAAATGGGCATATTTTGGAAGTAGCGAACTCGTGATGCCGCCGTGGAAATAGTGAATTTTGAATTTCACTATCGATGTTGAAATAAGCGGGTTCCGCGAGGAAGCCCCCTGTTGACATTTGAAGGAATAGTGAATTTGGAATCTCCACTATTATTTGTGAAAGTTCATAGATCCATATTAGACTCTCTAATAAAAATTAAATTATCTCATAATTTATCATTTAGGTGATCTATGTAACATGCATGCAAATATAAAAGCATAATAATGAAAGTTTAAGGAAAAACAATTTTCTTACATTGATTTTATGGTAAAATGGGCACAAACTAGTTCATCTTACTAGTTTGTTCTTGAGCTTATACCAAATGGATGATCCTCCTTACTAATCTTCAAAGAGAAGATCTCCTTCAAGATGCACCCAAGAACTTGCCCAAAAATAATAACAAGTATTTAACTAGAACTTGTTAAAATTATACCCTTGATATTATTTGTAATATTACTAATATTTCTTAGTAATAAAATTTGTTTACTAACCTCTTAGTAAAGATGTGTAATAATTTTAGAGAGATGTAGACCAAATAAATGAATCACATGCAAAGTATACAAGTGAATGTTGTAGAGAGTAAAAATGAACAAACAATTTGGTCTATAAAGGGGGGGGGGGAAACAGGGTGGAGTGTGGTGAGGTGGAGTGTTCAATTGTCTTATATTATTTTATCTTACATTACATGCAAAATCATTTATAAGATAACTTATGGTAGTATATAAAGTAAGGTGAAATGATTATGTTTCTAATCATCCACTACTCTATTTTACACGGTCCACTTGCCCATTTACGGGTCCATGTTGGTTCTTATATTTGTCGCACAAATACGTGTAATTTTATTTTAAACATCGTTTCATATTTAAATACTTCCATAATTAAATCGTCCAAATCACTCCGTAAATATACGTGTACCACTACACATATTATTTACGTACTAATATTAATCACATTAATCAATTAGTACAATTTTAGTGAATTAACAATTAATTAACTAAAACCCGTCTCCCAAAATTTATTATTCAATTATCGCATAATTAAATAATAACTGCCGTGCCTCGAGTTCGCAACTCGAAATCTCTCTAAAAATAATCGACTAACCTTTTAGTCTACAAATCAAGGGACTAAATAAATTGTATCTCATAAAATTAATTAGTTGTCTATTGGGGTTCGTTCCTTTAGGTGTGACCGAAAGGGGTTAGTTGATCACCGCCGTCTCACGACAATAACGTCAAACTCTAGTCAGCCAACCGTTATCGATTTACGTTAATCAACTGACGAGGATGAAATAATTAAATATCTGATGATATTCCATTAATGAGATTTATTATGTAAACGCACTATTGTGGAGGACACTAACTCCAACAATCTCCCACTTGTCCGATACAAGGTGTGCGCTACCAATTCTCTTGTCCGTTTTAATCTCCCACTCAATGCAAGGTGTCTTTTAGGTCGCACTTGCACACAAACATATCGCGAGTGGTTTTCTCGATCGGGAGTGTGACTACCTGACCGGAAAAATCTCTCACAGATTACTTCCGAGCGTGGCCACGCATTTGTAGTCATTAACTCCTCGAGTGGCCTTGAGATATAGTTACCCAACGTGGGTGGACAATTCTTGTATGCCCTATCTATCTTATTGCACAATACAACTCACCATGACCTAGTAAATGCCCTTTTGGCCTCCTTTCACGGCACGACCTAGGACAAAAACCAAAGTCACTCGGAAACTGCACTTGCTCAGATAATAGTCTCCAGTCAAAAGAATCGACTCATTAGAACATCTTAGAGATCCCCGCCACGACCAGGCGTCTATAATAGAACTTAGGGACTCTCTAAATGGTCATTGTCCAAACAAAGTGTCACACACTCTGTCTATGTAATCGACTAGTCATCACGTATGACCTTATGGTGTTGAACAACCATCAATCGACTTACAATCTAGTCACTCTGAGACGTCACCTCATTAAGTGACTAGGGACAAAATACAATGTTCATCTTATCCACTTGAATATTGTTCAACATTGTCTCCACAACTTATTCAGATAAACAAGGTATTCATGTTTTCAGTCAAACTGAAAAATTGAGTTCTTAAAGAAACTCTAACAATGAATGCGATCATCACTTATGTAAATATCAATACTCTATCCAATATTTGCATAACGATCTTTAGCAATTAAGGTATACTGCTCAATCACATTGAGATAACATAACCATCATGTCTACCTTATGCCAACGGCTTTGGTTAGAGGATTAGCAACAGTTGCATCACTCTAATTTGCATTGCTATTTTCCCTTGTTCTATAAACCTGTGATTATTAAGCCATGGGTTAAGGATATGGAGATGGTTAAAGAAAAGGTTGAGGTGGTTCCTGTGTGGGTCAAACTCCATGGTCTCCCCCCTGAAATTTTGGGGTTCCTGTTTGCCTAAAATTACCAACTTGGTTGGTAAATATGTTAAGATGGATTTGGACACACATGATAAAATCCGCCAAAGTTTTGCGAGGATAATGGTTGAGGTGCCTATGGATCAACAGCTCCCTGAGAAAGTGAAGTTTCTGGATGAATTTGGGACTGTGGTGACTGTTACTGTGGAGTATAAGTGGCGTCCTATTTCTTGTACCAGCTATAAAGGGATAGGCCATGAAGCTGCTCAGTGCAGGAAACCTGGTGGCAAGAAGAGAATACGTACACAAGCACCTAAGTTGTATCTAAACCCCAACAGAAGACTGAATGGAGGCCAATTGTGAAACCAACCCCTGTTCCTGCAGGTGTTCTAACTCCTCCTATTCTTACTCCTACCAATTTTCCCCCTTTGTATAATGTCAGGAGTTCCCCTGTTGTTAAGTCTACCCCCGTGAAGCAAATTATTAGACTTAATAGGCAGGATGGAATGGTGGGAGTGAGACTGTCTCGCAAATTTAACAACTACACCTTCATGGATGCTCTTAAACATAATGTTGTTGCTCATGAGCAGGTGGTTGATAGTGGTAAGGACCCTCCCTCTTCCAATATCCATGCATAGCATTGGATTTTGGAATGTTAGGGGTCTTAATGACCTGAATAAGCAGAGAGTGGTGAAATGGTTCATGCACAATAATGGGGTGGGTTTATTTGTCTTGCTTGAAACTAAGCTTAAACCTGGAACTCTGTTAAAACGTGATACCTCTATTTGTGATGGTTGGAGTGTCTCCACTAACTGCAGCTGGCATAAGGGTGGTAGAATATGGATTTTGTGGAAACCTAGTCTTTTTGATATTCAGTTCCTTTCTTATAGTGCCCAACACATTCATATGTTGGTTTCTTCTCAAACTGATGGGAAAAAATTTCTGCTTACTATGATTTATGCCTTTAATGGATTATATGAAAGAGTAGAGTTATGGAATATACTTAAGGGGATTGCTGGTGAATGTAATGATCCTTGGCTGTGGCTTGGGGATTTTAATACAGTGTTATCTCCTGTTGAAAGACTTGGTGGGAATACTTCTGATGCAGAAATGGAACACTTTCAGGATTGTGTCTCTATTTGTGAAATAGAGGACATTCCAGCTACTGGAGCTTTGTTTACATGGTCCAATAAGCAAGGCCCTTGTGACAGAGTGTATAGTAGATTGGATAGAGTTATGGGGAATTAGAAGTGGATGGACATGTTTGGTACTAGTCTTGCTCACTTTCACCCTGAGGGGCTTTTTGACCATTGTCCTTGCACCATTATGGATAAGAATACTGAACTTGATGGGAAGAAGAGCTTTAAATACTTCAATATGTGGGGGTAGTGCTCCCACCTTTAAGGATTCTGTTGCTATGTCTTGGGCTAATGGTTTTAGAGGCACTAAGATGTTTATAGTGGTTAAAAAACTCAAGGCTCTTAAGCATGTTCTGAAAGGTCTGAATAGGGATTGCTTCTCTGATATTGAGAACAATACTAACATTGCTAGTATGGCTCTGGAAACTATTCAAAAAGCTTTAATTGTTACTCCTGGTGATCCTGATTTATTACAGCAGGAGGTGGATTTAGCTCATGATTTGAAGGAATTAATTGCTGCCAGGGATAGTTTTCTTCTTCAAAAGGCTAAGATACAATGGTCTTTAGAAGGGGATCTTAATACTTCCTATTTTCATCATATCATCAAAAAAAGGATGATGCTTAATAAGGTATTCCAAATAGAGGATAGATGGGATAGTTTGTACTGAGGGAGCTACTATATAAGCAGCTTTTTTGGACTACTATATTGATCTCCTAGGGTCTCATACTGCTACTGATGAGGTTAATATTAATGTGGTTAGAAAAGGGGCCTGCTGTTCTGAGGAGCATTGGAATATTTTGGCTTAACCTGTCACTATTGATGAGGTGAAGAACTGTATCTTTAGCATTCCTAAAAACAAGTCACCTGGACCAGATGGCTACTCTAGTAAATTCTATAGGTATGCTTGGGATATTATTGGGGGTGATGTTTGTGATGCTTTTTGTGACTTCTTTACTACTGGGCAGTTACTGAATCAAATAAATGCTACCATTATCACCTTAATACCAAAGACTGAGAGACCAACTACTGTTAAGCATTTCAGGCCCATATCTTGCTGCAATGTTCTTTACAAGGCTATTTCAAAGGTTCTATGTAATAGATTGGTCAGGGTACTACCTGATATTATCAGTAAGAATCAGGGTGCTTTTGTGAAGGGTAGAAGTATTCTTGAGAATATTTTGATCTGTCAAGACCTAGTAAGGATGTATCACAGAGGTAGAGCCTCACCTAGGTGTATGTTTAAGCTAGACTTGCAGAAAGCTTATGATTCTATAGAGTGGCAGTTTGTGAATCAGATGTTAGAGGCCCTGAGATTCCCAGAGAAGTTTAGGTTGCTTGTTATGGCCTGCCTTTCCTCTCCATCATATACCCTTAATCTGAATGGTGCCCATTTTGGATATTTTAAGGGTAGAAGGGGAGTAAGGCAAGGGGACCCTATATCCCCTCTAATCTTCTGTCTGTGTATGGAGTATCTGACTAGAATCATGGACTTTGCAACTAAGCAATGGTATTTCAGGTATCACCCTCTATGCAAAAGCCTAAAGCTAACTCATTTGTTATTTGCTGATGATTTGCTTCTGTTCATTAAAGGGGATGTTAAATCTATTATGCTTATTCTGAGAGCTCTAGCAACTTTTTCTGTTGCTTCTGGTCTTAAGGGTAATTCATCCAAATCTGAAGTGGTGTTCAGTGGTGTAGCTGAAGAATTGAAGCATGATATTACCCAGATTTCAGGTTACCAGGAGGGTCATCTACCTTTCAAATATCTGGGTGTCCCTATCCAGCCTGGTAGGCTAACTAGGGCTGATTGTAATGTGTTATTAGAGAAGATTATGGCTAAAGTTAGAGGCATAGGAGCAAGAAAGCTTAGCTATGCAGGTCGACTTGTTCTTATAAACTCTGTCTACAACACACTTCATAATTACTGGGCTTCAATCTTCCTAATTCCTAAAGGGGTTATCAAGAGGATAGAAGCTATCTGTAGGAATTTCTTGTGATTATAGCAGAACACCTTTGGTATCATGGCATGTCATTTGCTGCAGCAAAAAAGAGGGTGGTCTGGGTATAAAGGAAGCTGGGGTGTGGAATACTGCAAGTGTAGGTAAGCTTGTTCATTGGTTGTATACGAAGGCTGATAGACTATGGGTCCTCTGGATTGATCATGTGTATTTGAAAGGAGCACAATGGGACACTTATTTACCTCCTCCTGATTCCAATTGGAACTGGAGGAATATTTGCCGTGTGAAAGGTTTACTGGAAGGTGGTTATCAGAACAGCTATTGGATAGCTACCCCCGGTGGTTATTCAGTAGGTGCTGGGTACCAATAGTTGCAGGGATCACACCCCGCCCCGTCCATTGGTATAAAGACGTAGGGGATACTTGGATTTTGCCAAAACACTCATTCATTGGCTGGTTGATTCAGAAGAAGGCTTTAAATACTCGGGCCGAACTTTACCAGCTGGGTTTCTACATGTCTGATAGATGTGTTATTTGTGAAGTTGGGGAGGAAACTCATGAGCACCTCTTTGGTGACTGTGTTTATAGTACTCAGGTTATTAATTGTATTAAGCAGTGGCTCTGTCTTCGTCTTAATGGTCCTCTTACTCATTATTCGAAGCTGCAGAGGAAGACTTGTAGAATGGTAAGGATGGCTGTGTACTACATGCTGTGGACTGAACGAAACAAATGCAGGCTGGAATTACAACTTAGAAGGCCTGAGCATCAGGTAACAGCTTTTAAGAAGCAGCTGCATTATAGAATTGTACATAATGTACCTTCTGTTATGCAGCCAACTGATTGTGCTTGGCTTAGTCTATTGTCCATTCAATGTAATTTGTGTACTTAGCTTTGCTAGAGAATTGAAATAGGCGCTGATTGTAATATCCTATTGAAAGTTTTCATTAATATATAAAAGCTCACATGTTACCAAAAAAAAAAAGTAAAGACTAAGCCTAAGAATCTAACTAACTAAGCATAACCTAATGCCATCCCCGGCAACGATGCCATTTTGATGATAGGGTAAAGTCCTCATACCCTTATCAAAAACTATTTATAAAACCCAACTAAAATGTAGTATTTAATCGGGGTCGAACACGAGGATGGAGTGGGTATACACTTAGGGGTCGTTTGGTTCAATAGCATGGAATGGAATGGATTGGAATATGAACCCATAATGGTATGGGGTTCTAAATCCATTCCTTTATAAACTTGTTTGGTTCATCTAAAATTGTAGAAGAGAGGAATGGAGTTAGATACCAAGGGAGGAAGTTGGGTATGGGATTCTAGGTGGTTGGAATGGAGTTAGAATCCATTGGGTATCTAACTCCATTCCAAAAGACTCCAACCAAACATTGGAATGGAGCAAATCCATTCCAATCCATTCCAAGAGAGCCAACCAAACACCCCCTTAATATGTTATAGTCTTTAGTTTAGTCAAATAATGTAAGGTTGATTAACTTTAAACTAAGATGCAAATAAGAATCAAGTTAAACTAAATGATATTATAATTGATCAATACGAGAAAGACTAAAGATTTCCGGTTCACTTGGGTTATTGGGCATGAAATAAGGTAAACATTGGGAAATGGGTGATGCAAATAGTCAAGGAATTATACCTAATGTCTTAGGACACCTAGAATTCATTAACCAACTTTCATGTGATTAACTAAATTCGTCACTCACATACACAAGGATTATCTAATAGTCTACACACCAATATTGTTCATCCACTTGTATAGACAATAAGATAACCAAACATGTGAGAAAATACTCAAACTTTCATAGGAGTAATTCTACAAACACTTCATGTGCAAGAAAGTGAAGACTAACAAACTACCCAAATCTATATGTTATCAACCCAAATTCACACTCATTTACTACCCAAGATCCACCTAAGCTCTAGATGAGGACTACTCACACATGTTTAAGGATGAAAAACTAACAATAAGATGGAACAATACACACACAAACATGCTAAACATCATAAAGATAGAAACTTTGAATGAAAACAATAAGTAAAGATAAGTAAAGAACATGAATGTAAACTAATTAAATAAGTGTAGATAAAAGATGAGATTTATACCAACTAAGACAATAACTTGGATTCAAATATGGAAGGATTCTTCAATTCTTCAAGTACAACCCAAAATTACCAAGGCTAGAACTAGATCTACACTAATTTGATGAGTAATTAAAGTCTAATTAAGGAAAGATTACAACTTTAATAAGAGGAAAATTGAGAGAGAAATATTTAGAGTTTTACAAATATTTGAGAGGAAAATAAGCTAAGCTATTCTAATTTCTAATTGGTCTAAGGTAAGGTATATTGTCTAATTGTTCTAGTGTGTATTTTATAGTACTAGTCCATTAATTAATAATACTAATAATAATAATATCCTCCCCAAATCAAAGACACCGACCCAAAGCAAAAATGAAGACAAAAAATGGGGAAAGGGACACGGGTCATACAAACAAAGCAAGACCAAATGGGAAAAGGATGAAAAGCAGCAAGGGGCGCTAAGCCGGTCCACCGTCCGACGGTCGTGGCACCGGCTGGGAGTTCTCTGGAAACAAAGGATGAAAATCAATGAATCCCCAGCCGGCATGGGGGTGGCAGACGGGTATCCGTCTGGGAGAACAAAAGTTGTTGCGAGCCGGTTGGTAGGCAGCCGGGTACCCGGCTGGGAGTGCGTATTCTGCAATTGGTGATTTGAACCGGTGATGCGTGATGACTTGTGATGCCGACTTGATTGATGCTGATGGATGTCGAGGGGAATATTTGCTGGTGATTGTTGATGATGGTGTCGGGTTGCAGGTCTGGATTGTTGTCGATTGTGGTTGTTAAATGGAGGAGGGAGTACGGTGAATGGAGGAGATGGGTTGTTGTGCTGCTTCAATGGATGAAGGTGGCTGTGTTGATGATGATGTCGGGTTGCTGTTGATGACGCAATTCGAATTGGGATCGTGGATAGCCTGAGTTGATGGCGTCGGTGTTGGCTCGTCGGTGTTGTGGTTGCCGCTATGCTCGGGTTCGGTACGGGTCTGATTGAATCTGGGCATGGTTGATAATGGTGGTTAATGGTGATGATGAGCACGGTCGCACGGAAATGGTGCTGATGATGAATGGTGTAGGTGCAATACATTAAGTAGCAGGGGAAGGGACGGGTTGAAGATAGACGAAAGTCAGGGTTGACTTGTTTATTTTGGTTTTCATTTAATTCACGCTTTGCTATTTTGCCTGTCTCATTTTTTATCCTTGCTTTCCCGTTTCACCTACACATTTAATTAATATAATAAAAAATTAATATAATAATAAAATAATAGTGATAATACTAATACTATATAAAAAATCGATTAAATATTAAATATAATTACGAGGACTAATTATTATAAATTAGTAAATAAATCCCTCTTATAAGAAAAGATAAGAGTTCTCCAACATTTTTCCGCCTAAATGAATTTGACTATAATTGGGCTTTATTATATGATATCTGTAATTGGACTTTTATTATATCATATCTGTTATTAGGCTTTTATCTGGATTATACCGAACTTTCACTTTTCCATCGATTAATTCAAAATATTAATAATATTAATTTACAATTAAATTTTAAATTGAGTTAAATATCAGTTTTATTATTATTTTCTTTAATATTTATATCTAAAATACTGTGCATTCGCGGGAGATTTATACTAGTGAGCCATTAATCAATTAAACACGCAAAAATCGAGTCGAAATAAGCTATAAATGCGGGGCAAAATATAATTCAAATACGACTTATCAGTCACGGACTCGGAACCACTAATCTTCCAAGTCCGTTGGTCCTTAGCTGACCAAAACATCGCCAACATGGCGTTAATGTCAATGTACGCGTTCTTATCTACATGTGTCAGGCCACGGGGAAAGTCAGTGAAGAGGCCACGAGCAATGCGGGATGCCAACCCACCACAGGAAATCGTCCCCTTCCTCTTCTGCCTGACAACGCTAAAATGCTGAGCTGTCAGATAAGCAATGTTAAGAACGGAGGGGATAACACTATCAATGTCCAAATAGCCCGTTAAAATAGACAACTCAACGTTGTTAATGTTGTTAGGCTCGTTGAGGGCAAATATCGTCTCCCCGAGGAGACAAAGAAAGTAACGGGCTGGGGGAAGATGGACGTGAGCCACCTTCCTCTGGTCATAGGGAGTATGTGCAAGAGTGGGCCAAAGTAAAGACAAGAGCTTCCTAGGAGCATCCCGAGGCCCGTGACAAGTCAAACCTAACCTCCTCCCAAACTCAGCTAAGGTCCAAGTGAAGGTCTGGTTAAATAGTCAAAATAAAATACAAGAACTCCCCGGGTCAATGTCATAGGCAGCGGATGAGAAAGTAAAAGAGCTAAAGAACTCCAGGGTCGCTCATATGTGAGCGCTCTCATCGTGGTCAAACCTGTCATCTCACTCCCGTTTAATTCAGCCACGGGTTCTAAAGTCCCCAACTTATCCAATGAAGAACGACACAAGAAACGCGTAGAGGTAATGTCATAGTTCATCAAATGCAAAAAACGAGCACGATGAAGCGAGTTAGTAAATCGTACCTCAGGATACTCGGAAAGAGGGTCCAAAGAATCATCGTCAACGAACCTGGCAGCGGCTCATGCAGCTGCAGTAGGACCCCCTCCCTTACCCCCTTGTGAAGCTGAAGCAGCTGTAGCAGGTAGTCCAGGAGCGCGGCCAGAAACCGGTCGAGGGACAAGAGGAGACGTGACTGTGATGGGGGTTGTCAACGCAACAGGGGTCCACACCAAGGACGGTACCAAAGCAGTAGTAACAGAGTGGTGACAACGGGAGTAACAGTGGTATGAACAACATGGGTGGTGACGGTGGTGGCAGCAAGGACCACCGTCTCAGTAACAGATGGAACAGTAGCGAAACTAGAAGCGGAAATTGTACTACTATCCATCCTATCAGTCAAAATAAATCCTTTAATCAAAATGAATCAATAAAAATTGATTTTTCCCCAAATTTCGGAAATTCGAAACCCTAATTAAAAAACAAAAGCTTGAAAATGCAATTAAACAATAAGAAATAGGGAGAAGGACTGACTTGACGAATTACCCAAGACAAATTAGCAAATAAACCAACAAGGAAAGCACAAGTTAATCGAAAACAGTTCTATTTTTCCGAACCCTAATCCTTCAGAAAACCTGCAAAAAACACGAAATTTGAATGGGAAATTAAGGGGCAATGGTTTAATTGATGTTAAGGGAATGATTTGGGTAATTAAATTGGTGATTAAGGGAAGAAAAATGGGGATTTGGGGAAATTAGGGTTATCGCAATTGAAAGAGGGAAGAACAAAGGGTAAAAAATGAAATAGAATAAGGGAGAAAGGAGACTCCCTCGAGCTTTAGTCAACAATAGTCACTCGATCGAGTGATTTGAAACCACTCTATCGAAAGCTTCCCTCGACATTCTGCTCGATCGAGTAAAAGACCACTCAATCGAGAACCCTTCAATTTTGACCCTTCGATCGAGAATAGGAAACCTCTCGATCGAAACCTTTTCCTGGGCATACTGCTTGATCGAGTACAAAAAGTACTCGATCGAGATATTTTCCTTGGGCACGCATCTCAATGTAGCATGTCTTCCCCAAACCTGCATAAAAACATAGAAAATGCTTCCCACAAATACCAAATTCACAATACGCAGTCTATATTCGGTCTTACGCTAAAAACTAACTACGCTATTGTCTAAAAAGAAAATAAAATGTCTATCAAAAACTCGAAATTAAAAATGTTTTTACAACGGGACATTTCCCGTTTATCTTCTGAAACACTTCGACAGCTCAAATGAGGGCTTCCGACTGGAGGAGGTCCCTTCAGCATCGCAGACTGTCCTCTTTGATCTCTGTGAGTTTGAACTGGTTGAAGAAGAATAGTTATTAACACCCCCATATACCAAGGAGCCTTAACAAGACCTTCCCTAGCATCTACAGGCGTTACCATCTCGGTTACCCGAGGGAAGTAATCATCAAAGTCGATAGAAGAACAATTACAGTTATTTTAAAAGTGTTACAGCCAAACTATTAAATAAAGATACAACTCATCAACTATATGCTACTTCTGTCGTTACTCGTGAGGACTCATCCCAGCCAGGACTCCAGCAACTATCCAAGATAACACCTGCTAAGACTGACTGCTCACCATAAGGGATCACGGCAGACACATAAGACAGACAAGACAACCACACAAGGTCAGCAACTGAGGCAAGACACAACAACCAACCATCAACATACTATAAACACAATCAAACACGCACACAATCACAAGCACTCCAACCAATCTCCGTCACCGACTGTCCACTGGACCAGCCCTGCCAGTGGGGGACCGCAGCCGTTCCCACCTAAGCGCCGCTCATCATATCGAGCGAAAACCCTGTCCCATTAATGTACACATCCCCTCCCGTGACGGGTTCCACGGAGGGCGAAACTAGGGCGTGAAGCCACTCCCGCAAGTGACTCCACTCAGCCGAGGACGCACCTCGAGAACCAGAGACAAACAATCACAACCAGCTGTATGACAACAACGATAACAACAACAACAACAGCCACAATGGCAACGACAATAATGACAACAACGACGACCAACAACAACAACCGACACTCTAACAACCAACAGAAACTGAGTAGGCGAAACTACCTTTAACCAAAAGCAGCGATTCCTCGATCAACCATACGACATCAACCAAGCAAGCAATCCCTATACAAACAATACAACAATCCTCTATCACCACCATTCAAGCCCTAATCTGAAAACACAAAGACAAAGATGATGACGACGACATACCTACACGTAGAAAACCAGCAAAGAGACCGCTACCCGACTAAAGCAATCCCCTCCTATGGCACAAGTACCCTTAAAGGCTTCCATGGGATGTTTTATGGTGAAGAGAAGAGGAAGAGACGACATCTAGGTCTTGGGAAAGAGGCGGAAATGATTTGCGGTTTTAACAAAACACGATTATAAACCCTCGCTGAAAAGACGCTGCTCGATCGAGTAACTAACGTACTCGATCGAGTGGCCCCTACTCGATTGAGTATCCAAGCTACTCGATCGAGTAGCCTCTACTCTATCGAGTACCACCCAATCTAAAGACAATCATGGCACAAGGTAGTTCTGACACGCATCACTAAGGGCTATTACCTGCTTCAAAGGTTGGTCAACGTTGGTCAACGGGTCACTAAAAGGACGGGTATTACAGTCTTCCCCCCTTAAAAAGAACTTCGTCCCCGAAGTTCAACTCATCCTCCCCCCCACTCATAGCCCAAGAAACCAAGGTCGACATCACCGTTCTCCGGACACATGTCGCTACTCTCTAGAAGCATTACCCCACTATGTCATCATCATCATGACCGACACACCTTATACACCAACTTCTACAACCCACAACCTGAATTACCAACTCACAACATGTACCCATACGACCAACGACTATACTATTACTCCAAGCTTTTAGCCACGCAATTACGAGATTATACTTTCACTAGCACACAACTACCAACGTCAAAACATACCACCCAACAATCCTATTACACTGCGTGATCAACACTTTGTTACCGTTCCTGACATACTTATCTCTTTATGACTATCTTTTCATTGTAAATTACTCAACTTTTACTTAAACATACAAATTAATCATCAAACGATTAAAACAATTATAACTTCATGCTAGCAACATAACAGGGGCAATAGAAAACAATACAAACAAACAAACAACAAAATTATTATAATATCGGTCTTTTTATTTTGCGACATTACTCTTCCCCTCTATAAAGGAACTTCGTCCCCGAAGTTCACAATCAAACAATTTCCTACACGTGAAGCACCTTGTCGACATTACTCATTGATCACTACTAACAAAGACTTATATATATATATATATATATATATATATATATATATATATATATATATATATATATATATATATATATGTATGTATATACTACCTTACGAGGATAATTATCAAGAACCATAAAAGACATGCACATATCAATTGTATATAACGTAGTTATAGAAATTCTGCGAACTGAGTAACAAGTCTTTTCGATAATAAATAAGTTAGGCTCTCTTGTAGACGTGAGGAATTAAAATGAATGCCATAAAAGAAACCTCTGTGTTCCATGTATTCCCACAAAATGTCATTTATAAGTCAAGCATGGACCCAAGCATAACTATTAAATCGACCCAAGTATGCTACTAACCGTCAATAACCATTATAATTATTGAAATATGCAGGAATATAAACATTCAAACAATTTTATTTTCGAAAAGGGCCTGTAACAGTGCTACTCGATCGAGTGTACTAGGTACTCTATCGAGCTGGACTTACTCGATCGAGTGTCTTAGCTACTCGATCGAGTAGCCCGAAATCAGACTGCCTTTTAGTCTGCCATACCTGTAGCTACTCGATCGAGTGCGGGGTACTCTGTCGAGTGACCACAGGCCAAATCACCTCGAAACTTCCCTAATGCAACACAATATATATATATATATATATATATATATATATATATATATATATATATATATATATATATATATATATATATATATATATATATATATATATACGATCGCATAACCGCGAATCGGACGATATCCAGACCATAAATCCTGCAAACAAGTCTAGGGAAACAAATACGGCCTTACGGCCACCAATAAAAACCAACATAATAAGTACGAAATGGAATAGACTAATATCCAACATAACCAACGATCATAATCAAAAGAGAAAGAAAGGAGTATCACTCCTGCTGCTGCTGCTGCTTCTCCATGACGTAATCCTCCGGTCCGTCATCACCTGAAGTACCTGCCGCTGAAGCCCCAAGACCCGCATCATCCCCTGCTCCAACCTCTGGACTCATATACCATGGGGTCAAACCGCCGTAAGGATAAGTCTGAGGTGCTCTCCACGTGGACATATCCACCCCGTAAGAGTGGAAAACTCCGCTGTAATCCCCAACTCCCCTCCACCAGACTGGATGAGGTCCCGAGGTCCCAATACCCTGAGTAAATGCCATCTCGTGCATGTTCCGGAGCGTCAAGGTAGAGGACACTCTCTCTGCCAGATAGCTGTCACGTGTCGCCGGGGTATCTAGGTAGGGGTAACAAGGAAACGGATGTTGTGGTGGTACTGCCGGCTGTGGCTGGGTCTCGGCCATCCTCTCCCTCACTCAACGCGACCCTCTCCCTAATCTAGGACGATCGTCCTCAACCCTCACGTTCTCCCCCTTCTTTGGCTCAGGCATGACTTGGAGAAGCTCCGAGTCAATGAAGTATGTCTGCCACGCAGGACGTGCCTCCTCAACCTCCTCCTCATCAGACTCTGCAGCTACTACTATCGCAGGTAAAGGCTCTGTCGGTGGGAGATGCTCAGGATCAGGTATCTTCATCCAGCTCATGGCTCATACTCTCCACGCCAAACTGCCATCCCCCAAGGTTCTCAACCATTTCAGGTCAAGGAAATAAGCTCTGTCCAAGGTAGGTACCGAGGTAGCTATAGGGGTGTACTCCGAAGAAGCCTCAAAGGAAGTCAGCTTCTCAGCTAGACGGGTGGCAATCGCACCACAACTCAGGATCCTAGTACTAGAAGAGGCCATCAAAGCAAGACTGGCACAAACCATAGCGGGAGCATTAAAGACCACTCTCTCAGTCCGCTCAGGGTTAAGGTAAGCCATCAGAAGCAACAACTCGTGGGAGTTTAGCTTACTCATATCAGACCTCTCGTAAAGGAGACACGACACAGCACGAAGAAAGGACCTCAAGGTTACATGTTGCACATCGTTGATCAACATGCTACTAGCGGTGGGAGCTGATTTCCCGGTAATACAGGGCATAAGGCGGCAAACCCCCCACTCAGACGGTATGTCACGAAGGGCATCCTCGGAAGGCTTAGCCAAACCAAGGTGGGAAGCAAACAGGTCCATGGTTAACATAAAACTGGTGTTCATAAGACGGAACTGCACAGTCTGCTCAACCGGCTCGTATTTAAACGAGCTCATGAAATCAAGGGTCAGAAAGGCATAGGAATGTTTCCGTAAACGGTATAACCCAGTGAACCCCAAAGTCTCGAAAATGTGACGGACATCCGTCTCAATACCCAGGTTCTTTAAGATAGTCATGTCAACACAACGGGTTGGTCTCATCTTGCGAGACTGTAAAGCTACAAACCTCTTCCGTTGGTTAAAGTCTATGAACACCACTGATGGGTATTCGGGTACCGCTGAGACTACCGGTTCACTCCCCTCTCCAACCACGGGCTCAGCAGCCCTGCCCCTCTTACTCTGATGGGTCCCTATGTTCAGTCTCGGCATCTGTTTCAACATATAATTTAAATACACCACATATATGCACCAACACGTACAAAGGACACATATTTGCTCATAAAAGGATCATCTAAGTACACACTATCACCAACAATTCCCAATTGACAAGTAAAAACTCAAATTTTCAAAGTTCAGACGGTCTTTACAGCTGCGAAAATTTGACATAATTAACATAAATTAACTCAACCATTACAACTTTTAGGACTCAAATCTTCAAATTACATTCATGTACCACTCAAATTTCCAATTATATAAGACGAATTTCAGTTTGAGGCACTTTTAAGACGAAGTTTTAAGACAAATTTTGAGGTAAAAATCACGAAAATCAACTTCCCACATGATATGTACAACATACACTACCCAAATTTCATCCTTCAACATGTAAAAGACAATCAAAAATCAATTCAATTTCTCAAACCCTAGAAAATTCGGTCCTCTATATATGCAATTTCTATTTGAGTTTTGTATTATAAACAACAATAACCATAAAAGGGAAGCATCTAGATCATATTACAACAATTACAAGCAAATTTTCTCACATATAAATCGAATTTTCAGATTTTTCTATCATCCTAATTGTTTCTAATTGATGAAAAACATTAAAATAGGAAGAAAATTCATACCTTAATCAAATAGGAAGTAAAAGAACAATTATAAGCAAAAGAAATCACCCAATAAATCACCACAAGCACAAGATTAAGAGCAAGATGAGGGATATGGAGGTTAGGGTTTGCGAGGTTATGAAAAGGAATAAGAAGAATGAGGCAGAAAAGGGTTTATGAATCCCGCGGAAGTTCCTGTACTATAGCTTACTCGATCGAGTAAGTAGGGTACTCGATCGAGTTCCCTCTACTCGATCGAGTAGGTGCTATTTGCTGGGGTTTCCGTAGGGAATTCCTACATCTCCGACGTCATAGCTTCCTATTTAGATCGAGTGAGGTCTACTCGGTCTAGTAGGCACTCATACTCGGTCAAGTAAGATTGGGTACACGGTCGGAATTACAAGATTAACTGAAGATTCCTGCAAAACAACATCACGTGTCGATTCCAAACCAAGTTCGGAAGTCGTCACTTGTTATTATATTCATTCACATTATGCCACTACTACTCAATTGTATCGCAACGGTTTCACCAACTAGGATTCATATCATGTTATTCTACCACGAAATTCACACAACATTGTTTACCACATTATTAAATCATTCATGTATACATTCAATGCATTATCTCATAATTAAACCCTTGTCTATCATTCCGCTAATAAACTTATAATCACATTACTCTAATCGCTCCTTTGACATTAAATTTACAGGCATCACTCAAGAGTACTAGCAACATGATTATGCTTCAACCTAAGCAACTAATCTACTCTAATTAATCACATCATATGCGGAAGCTTTCAGCCATACATGTATCACATTCATCCATTAACATTTGATAATTCTCATTACAATTCTACAACTCTTTAACTATCATCATTAGCACTATTATAGGACTTATAAGATCGTATAAAAACTATCATTAGTAACAAGCTGAAACAAATATAGCCATAACCACATTCCCTATCACATCACACGTTTCTACTCTTTTCACATACTTCTATCGTATTAAACCTTTCACGTTCCCCATTATCATCACACACATATATTAGTTCCATCAAAACTTTACCAGACATGATTCTAACTTAACTATTACGTACGTGCTAACTTCAACAGAGATTCGACCACAATTAATTCTAACATAATCACCATACATATCAGGCACATGATTGCCGACTCTACATTCCCATACCCAGTGACTGGCTTAAGCACAATGGGGCCAAGATTTTGAAATGAGGGCGCCTACTCACCCAAAATATAGCATCAGCTGGGGATGCCATTATACATACACTAGGTTCATTTTATTAGACTCACTACGTTCATTAGGTTCATTTGTTACAGGTTCCAAAATCGTCGCTCTGATACCTGATGCGTGTCGTTCAACACCAAAAATAAATGCCAACAAGCCTATACTATAAATAGCTAGGGAAGTCGGATCGAATCCACAGAGAGGCTTTTCTATTAACTGTAGTCTAATCTGTCAGTCACAAACTGGGGGTTTTGAATTTGATGTTCTAACTACTAAAGTTTAAGGGAAAGAGAAAATAAAGGTATAAGAGAAATTAAGGAGAAAAAGTAAATAAACTATCAGATAAAGAGAGATATGCCAGGATTTCGGTATGCCGTGTTCTACACACTATCGGAATAACTAGGTCGGTAAGTTTATTAGTAGGAAGGGCTAGGTTATCTCCTTTCGGTCTCAAACCCGACTATACCTTTCGGTCTAAAGTCGCCCTAAGGTCATCCTACTTGACTTTCGCCCTCATAGGAATCAATTATCAGAACTAAGCAAGTCTACCCTTCCAATCTTTCGATCCAGGTCGGGGGTTAACTAAACAGACGGTCTCCTGCGTGCACTCATTTAACCGAACTACAAATAAATTGCTTAGACCTGATTCCTACCGCATAACTACCTTAGTAGTCGTCCTAACATGCTTCTAACACGGTTTCCCTCATCCCGGCATATAAAGAAATTAGCTACGCATGCTAATTATATTAACTAACATAACTAATGACGAAATGCTAACGGAAAACATGATGTAACAATAGTATAAAGCAATGACGAGATTAGGGCAGGAATTAATAATGAAACTAAAAGAGTAAATATAAAACATAAACAAGAGAAGAGATTGAAGGGAAGAATTATACTATATTAGAAAATCCGGCGTAAAGAACAACCAAATCCAAGATCGTAAAATTCCAAGCAATGAACAGTAGAAAGCAGTAAAATGTATGTGGAAAAATGAATGATAGGTCAAAGATGATAACCTAGCAACTCGTCTAATAGTTTTTATAACAAAACTCACGAGTTGTTTTATTAACCTACGGGCAATAGCCCACGTAAAGGATTTCCTCTCGATCGAGAGGTTAAGGCTCTCGATCGAGTATAGGACATCTCGATCGAGCACAGGTCAGCTCGATCGAGGGCTTGACAATTCGATCGAGCACAGGACAGCTCGATCGAAGGCTTGTGTTCCTCTGTGTTCTCGATCGACAGCCAAATGTGGTCGATCGAGATCTTCAGTCACTTCTCAGCTTCCGTAATAGTTCTGACTTGCTTAAATTGGTTAACTTTTGTCTTCACGCTTCCCCATGCATGAGTCCTTCGTCCTCTTTTCCGTCCATCTTCCAGAGATGCTATCTCGAGGCCACTAAGGGTTGGTTTCCGCTACAAATCTGCAAAATAGCAATAAAAGCACAAAGTAGCCTATTCGGGGTATAAAGTGACATAATATCACTCAAATACATAAAAATGCGTGCCAAAAGAGACCGTAAAAGTCTATATAATATGCACGCATCAAACTTTCCCAAACCAAACCTTTGCTTGTCCCCAAGCAAACTAAATGCAACTAAGGACCTAATGGAAAGGAGTAATTTTCAGAGCTAACTACTAGTCAATGCCAAACCGCTTAAATGCACAAAATCAACTGCTGCTAAGCTCAAAGTAAGTGAACAAATTTACGCATATCATGGAATTACATTGGATGTTCGACCTTGCAAGACTCATAAATTTGGACTCTCCCGGTTCACTCTTCTCTCAACAAAGCAAATGGTAAGTAAGAATATGTGTGCAGAGAAAGAAGAAATTGCAGACTCTCACCTAGACTGCGACCAACACAACATGTAATGCTAACTAACATGAGTAATGATTCAATCACCGTACACACGCAAAACCACCGTTCAAGGACTATCACGTGCCGAACAATTGCATAATATGGATATGTGAGGCTCAATTGGTAAGAAGGGCAAAATAAATATGGAAATGTGAAGGTAAAATAGCCGAGCTAGAACCTAACCAAGACCATAATCAAAATACATCCCACTCTCCCAATCATATAAATAACTCAATGCCTTATAATTTGGCATATACAACACAAGAATCCATAGTGAAAGTACCTCGTAAAGTATGAATAAGCACGAGAGGTAAAGAATATATATTTTTTTTCTTCTTTCCAGCCATTTTTCTCTTTTTTTTTTTCTTTTTTTTTCTTTGTTTTTTTTTTGTTTTTTTTTTGTTTTTTTTTTGGTGGCTGACACAGGACGAACCCTCTCGATCAAGGAATGATGCCTCTCGATCGAGAGGTTCCAACTCCAATCCACTCGATCGACCACATGGACATGTCGATCGAGGACTATTAGGACCATCAATGGCTCGATCGACCAAATAAGCTCTCGATCGAGCACCAACTTCAGCGTACTCCAACATTTCTCATCAATACTCACTCCAACAGTACAAAATGAGCCATAAACTGTACAAATACAACAATTTCCTCTACTACTACCTTGCTCGGCACAATGGTAGGCTAAGTATGGGATGTAGTTAAGGGAACTGGCAGATATGGCTTAATGTGGAGTTAATGGGGCAAAACGAGAAAAGGGGAGATGCAATGGTTCTCAAAACACGTGATACCGACCACAAACCCATGCGTGTAGGCAAAAAGAAATCAAAACTCATATACATGCAATACAATGAAATGTGGGGAGTAACTACTCTCAATTCCTATGAAAACTGGTCATGAATGTCACCAGTTATGGCTCTATATCTCAGAATATATAAGTAGTTTGCCAAAATTACGAGTCAAGTCTAATAATCCGTAGTAAATTCCACAACAAAATTTGAGAAATCACTTTTAATTCTTGCTAAGCAGCTGTGAAAAGGCAAGGAATGGCATATTTGACCAATAGCGCAATGTCATCATTAAATAACTCCAATCCGACTCAACTATATGCAAAAGTAAACGTGATATTTTTGATTTTTTTACGAAATATTCATTTTTTTTTTCTTTTTGATATTTGTATGAAAAGCAAAAGCATAAAGCAGTAAACGTGAATGCAAAACAAAATGCAAATGCAGACGCAAAAGGATGCATATACCCTCCCCAAACCAAAACAGACAATGTCCTCATTGTCTTCACAACTAACTAACAGCAGCAAAATAGGAGACGGGGTACGCAAACCTAATACATGCTCCTAAAATACAATAAATAAATACAAAGATGGAAAAAGAAAGGAAGACGGTACTCACAAGACGGCTTCCCCAAACCAGCAACAAACTAGGGGAACCTCTAATCGTCATCTCCAGCTACATCCTCCGCACCTGGCGTAAATGGAGGGTCCCTCTCCTCCTCTCTGGCGGCTCGCCGTGCCGCCTGCTCAGCCCTCAACCGCAACTCTCGTGCTACCGGTGTCTCCTCCACCTCGTCCTCTGAGTCAGAAGGGAGTGGAGGGTACCCACCCTCTGGGTATCGGTAGAAAGAGGGATGCGGCCATCCCTCTGGAATCGGTCGCCGTGCCCGGATGTGGAACTCTTAGATCGGGAAGTAGGCAAGAGCCTGATCCCGTCTCATCTCCGAAAGGTACCTGCACATATCCCGAAGCAAGGCATCACGACGCCCTTGGTCCATGACCTCGGGCGCCACTAAAGCAGGAGGGCAAACAAAATTGGCCGGCATGGCCGATCCAGAAGGAGTGGGGGTAGGTAAAGGCATGGGCATGGGTGTCGGTCCAGCCTGAGCCTGAGTCTGAGCCTGAGAGCAAGAAGGGGCTCCGACCTCCCGCTTCCTCTTCTTGGAAGAAGAGGAGGTAGGGGTGAAGGTAAGGTGGTAGGTGGGTGGAGGTGGCCTCGCTCCCTCAGTAGCAGTCGGGAGCGGTAAAAGTGGAGGAAGGGTAGGGCACGGTAAGGTAACAGACGTGGAACCACAAATCTTCCACGTCCTCATGCCCTTCTTCTTAGGGAACCAGGCAAAGTCAACCATGGCAGCCAAGTCAAGGTAAGCCTGCTTATGAGGCGCAGTAAGTCCAGGCTCAGAGGGGTAAAGATGGCGGGCTATCCTAGTCACTAACCCGTCGCAGACAACAGAGGTCTTGACCTTCTTCCCAATTCCGTTCCAATGCTGAGCTACCAAATAAGCAATGTTTAGAACAAACGGGGTACCGTAGTCAATGTTGAGGTACCCCGCGAGAATTGCTAGCTCAGTGTTGGTCACGTTATTGGGCTCAGGTCGCCCAAAAATGGTCTCTCCCATAAGTCGCAAGAAGTAACGGGGAGCAGGTAAGTGTACGTGGGCTCCTCTACGCGCGGGGTAAGGGGTGTGAGAAAGTGCAGCCCAAAGCGGCTGAAGGATATCCCAAGGCGGCTCGATGGGGCCGTCACTAACGAGGCCTAGAACCTCCCCAAACCTGGCCAAAGTCCAATGGTGCGACTCATTGCGGAGTCGGAAGTGAATGCAAGGACTAGAGTGGTTGGAAGCGTAAGAGTCGGTGTCAAAAGAGTAGGAGCTGAAAAACTCGTATGTAGGGATACGAATAGCAGCTTCCTGCAAGGTAATCAGACCCGACATACCCGTCCCATTCAACAAACTACAGACCTCCTCATAAATTCCTAAGGTCTCAAGGTCAGTCCGTGCAATGAAACGGGTAGAGGAGAGAGGGCAACGAAGTAAAGCAGATAACCGAGTTCGGTGATCCGTGGAAGCAAAACGTACCGTGGGCAACTCTGGTAAAGGAGTAAGAGTGGCCTCTCTCGTAACAACAGCCCCAGAAGAGCTGGAAGTAATGGCTAGCTGGCTAGCCGGCTGACTCGGCCTAGGCGGCAGCATACCAGGTTGCGGAAATCGAGGCGTGGCTCCTCGACCCAGCATAGAAAAGGGCCTGGCAGGAGCAGAGGTAACAGGTGTCACCTCTCCCACAGCCTTGGCTTGTGTGCCCTCGGTGGCGGCTGTGGGTTTCTCCGTCACTGGAGTAGAAACAGCAGCCGGAGCTGCAGTGGTGGTAACCACCGGAGTAACGATACCAACAGAAGGAGCAGCCGTCTGAGCACTAGCAGCGGTCTCAGGTACGGTCTCAGTGACGGGGATTTCTTTACTGGAATCCATAACTACAATAGCATCAAGACTAATAATTAAAATACAATTTCAATTTGGAAAATTCGACCTAAACAACCACATAAACCCTAAATCACGAAAAGGGAATGGGGATTGCAATTAATTGAAAGAGAAGAGTAAGGCCGAACTTACTTGATGCTAGAATACCCACAAAAGCTCAATTAATCAAAACAATAAGCACAAATTCGAAAAATTCGAATTGATAAACCCTAAAAACCCGAAAATTCTAATTAATCGAAAAAGATGGAGTTTGGGAGAGGGCTTTTGATTAATTTGGGATGGTAATTTTATGGGTAAATTATTGTAGAAGGATTTTGGGCAAGAAAAACCAATTTTGCAAGGTAATTAAGCAATTGAAAGATGCAGGAATGAAGAAATTGGGGTCGAGTAAAATAAAGAAGACGATCGAGAAAGAACTCCCTTTATATACCCGTGGAGCTTCTCGATCGAGATTCAGGTCTCTCGATCGAGAGCTTTAGCTCTCAGATCCTCTCGATCGAGTTAATTCATACCTCTCGATCGAGAGGTGGCTGTCCCTTGACCTTCCTCTTACTCGATCGAGATTGGATTCCCTCGATCGAGCTCTTTTCCTTCTCAAATCCCCTCGATCGAGATCTGACTCCCTCGATCGAGCTCTTTTCCTGCTAGCACGCATATTAATGTATCATCTTTTGAGTGCGGCTTTCTGCACCTGCAAAATTGACAGTAAAAATATCCCAAAATGCCAGCAAATTGTCTACAGTCCGCAATTGTCTTCTACGCTAAAATTGTCTATAGTTTAAATGTCTAACGCAAATAAAGGAATTTAAAAACAATAAACGAAATTCAAAAATCTATTGTCTATTACAATTTGCACGGGGTTGCAAACCCGGCTAATGCTCAATTAAGTCCTTGAGGCCTCTGCTAGGCCTCTGGCTAACGGAGTTACCCTCAGCTGCGGTAACTTCCAACTTTCTTCTCCAAACGTAAGTACCACTTTCCGACGAATGTCCCAACTTGATTTCTTCCGCAAGAACGCGTGTCACATTGTCACCATCGCCCTTTCCCATTCCAACATTGGAGCTCATTTCGCCTTGGTCAAGCGCCAAAGCTCCCCATCCAGATCCTGTACAAGTAACAACAATAGCACTATCCTCCTTATCGCTCTCATTCCGAGGCGGAGGTGTAAGTGTAGCAGGTAGAGTAACAACACGTGGGGGCTTAACATCAACAACGGGGATGGAAGGTGACTCAATCATGGGTGGCGTAACAACACCAACCGCAGGAATAGCATGACACTCCAAAACACGCATAGAACCCCTATGAGTAGCGGGTTTAGCGAAAACCAATTCCTCACCACCGACATTAAACGTAAGAGTGCGCATCCCGACATCTATAACCGCTTGCGCAGTGTGCAAAAACGGTCTTCCCAAAATAATTGGGGTGTGATTATCTTCGGGTATGTCTAGCACGACAAAATCAACAGGAATAAGAAATCTTCCTATTTGCACAGGAATATCTTGCAGCACTCCTAAAGGTCGTGACAAGGTCCGATCAGCCATCTGGACCGTCATATTAGTGCAATGGAATTTAGTGAATCCTAATCGTTTGGCCAGAGACAAGGGTAACACGCTAACACTTGCTCCTAAATCACACAATGCATTATCGATTAATTGAACTCCAATGTGACACGGTATCGAAAAACTACCAGGGTCAGCAAGCTTAGGTGGGGTCCTATTTTGGAGGTGTGCAGAACACCCCTCCGTCAGAGCTACTGTCTCAACATCATCTATGGTCCTTTTACGCGTTAATACTTCTCGCATAAATTTTAAATATGAAGGTACCTTTTTCAGCAGCTCGATAAACGGAACACTTACGTTCAACCCTCGCACAAGTTCACCGAAACGAGCGAGCTCCGTCTTCTTGACCCTCTTCAAGCGCCCTGGATAGGGAGCATCTTCAATAGGAGCTCCGTTATGCGTGTCACGAATCAAAGCGTTATTAATCATACGCTTGCTCATTGGCCTCGATCGACCACTTTCCTCATCAGCATCTCTCGATCGATCACAACTTTTACTCGATCGAGAGACTTCATCAGCAACAGTGCTCGATCGAGTAATAACAGCCTCTCGATCGAGCTCTATTTCTCCATTTCCTCTCGATCGAGGAACAATAACCTCTCGATCGAGAGCTGTCATACTGTCAGCAGCAGTAGCATTGGAATTCGTGCCAGAAACGTCAGCACCAGCAATATCAGCATCAGAATAAGTCAGTCCGCTCCTTAATGTTATCATATTCAGCGTTTCTTTCCTCTTTTCAGTTTGAGAAGGCAGCTGTCCGGGTTGCCTCGTGGATTGATTTGCGGCGACTTGAGCTATTTGGGACTCAAGCAATTTGATAGTAGCATTGGTTGCTTGGTCCGACCTACTCACTTGTGTAGCGAGAGCTTGAATCATGGATTTCAGCTCTCCTACTTCTGAAATTCCTCCAGATGAAGAACTCCCTTGCCGCGGATTTGGAAATTGCGGTGGCTTTTGATAACTTTGCTTATGCGGTGGCACATAAGCTTGTTGCTGCGGTGGGGGAGTAGGATTAAGGACATTTTGACTCGACCATCGCAGATTTGGATGGATATAACCCGAATTATACCCTTGACGGTATTGCTGGAAAGAAAAGACTTGCTCCCTGTCAGCAAAACAGTCAATAGCAACGTGCCCCAGCTCACCGCATCTCTCACAAAGATTCGTATCATCTTTCTTCAGCATGTGAACCGTTTGTTGACTCTCTGGAGACTGCATCTCCAATCGGTCAAACCTAGCATTAATCTTATCGAACTTAGCATCCATATCTTCACATTCGATATTAGCTAT
Source organism: Silene latifolia (assembly GCF_048544455.1). Taxonomy (NCBI): domain Eukaryota; kingdom Viridiplantae; phylum Streptophyta; class Magnoliopsida; order Caryophyllales; family Caryophyllaceae; genus Silene; species Silene latifolia. The sequence continues at coordinate 62,844,181 of NC_133532.1, read as the reverse complement.
CGTCCGTGTACCACTCATGATTCCCATATTCATGCGGTGTGATTAGCCATTTCCTCAATAAGCTTCCAGCCCTTATCATCATCAACCTCGCGCTGGAATCTCCCATTAGCTGCAGCATCTAAAATAGCTCTATGATCATCATACAACCCATTATAAAATTGGTTGCACAAAAACCACTGTTGGAATCCATGATGGAGTACCGATCTCACAGCTTTCTTAAAGCGGCACCATGCTTCAAACAGATTTTCAGAACCCGTCTGCTTGAAATTAGTAATCTGGGCCCTCAGTGCATTGGTCCTCTGCGGAGGAAAGTACTTCTTATAGAAGGCCAAAGCTAAAGTAGTCCAATCCGTGATACCCGCTTTTTTTTTTCTTCTATCCAAGTCCGTCAACCATTCCCTCGCATTATCGGTCAGAGAAAAAGGAAAGAGAACTTCCTTTATCTTGTCTTGGGTCACTCCCTTGGATGTAGGGATGGACGAACAATAATCAGCAAATCTTTCCATATGTTTCCTAGGATCCTCGCCCAGGACCCCCCGATACAAATTCCGTTCGACCAAATTGATGTAGGATGGCCGAATGTCAAAGGTATTGCCGTCCTCATCGGTGGACAACTTGAACCCCTTCGGAATATAGTCAGCAGTAGGCTCCGAATGACTTGCGATATTAGGCATTTTGACTGGAATAATAGTCTCACGAATAGAAGTTTCCTCGATAACCGAACTGTCAGAAGTACTCAAGACTTCCTCCCGACGAACTCTTTCTAACTCCCTCTTTCTGCATAAAAAGGATCTTTCGGGTTCAGGACCAGCCTCAACTAATTCACCCCTACGAGACCTGCGCATACACAGCTAAAAGGAAGTAAATAAGAACAGCCTTAAGGAACTAAAATTCCTTAAGACAAGACAGAAATAAACAATACAAATAATAAAAATTGCCTCCCCGGCAACGGCGCCAAAATTTGATGCGTGTCGTTCAACACCAAAAATAAATGCCAACAAGCCTATACTATAAATAGCTAGGGAAGTCAGGTCGAATCCACAGAGAGGCTTTTCTATTAACTGTAGTCTAATCTGTCAGTCACAAACTGGGGGTTTTGAATTTGATGTTCTAACTACTAAAGTTTAAGGGAAAGAGAAAATAAAGGTATAAGAGAAATTAAGGAGAAAAAGTAAATAAACTATCAGATAAAGAGAGATATGCCAGGATTTCGGTATGCCGTGTTCTACACACTATCGGAATAACTAGGTCGGTAAGTTTATTAGTAGGAAGGGCTAGGTTATCTCCTTTCGGTCTCAAACCCGACTATACCTTTCGGTCTAAAGTCGCCCTAAGGTCATCCTACTTGACTTTCGCCCTCATAGGAATCAATTATCAGAACTAAGCAAGTCTACCCTTCCAATCTTTCGATCCAGGTCGGGGGTTAACTAAACAGACGGTCTCCTGCGTGCACTCATCTAACCGAACTACAAATAAATTGCTTAGACCTGATTCCTACCGCATAACTACCTTAGTAGTCGTCCTAACATGCTTCTAACACGGTTTCCCTCATCCCGGCATATAAAGAAATTAGCTACGCATGCTAATTATATTAACTAACATAACTAATGACGAAATGCTAACGGAAAACATGATGTAACAATAGTATAAAGCAATGACGAGATTAGGGCAGGAATTAATAATGAAACTAAAAGAGTAAATATAAAACATAAACAAGAGAAGAGATTGAAGGGAAGAATTATACTATATTAGCAAATCCGGCGTAAAGAACAACCAAATCCAAGATCGTAAAATTCCAAGCAATGAACAGTAGAAAGCAGTAAAATGTATGTGGAAAAATGAATGATAGGTCAAAGATGATAACCTAGCAACTCGTCTAATAGTTTTTATAACAAAACTCACGAGTTGTTTTATTAACCTACGGGCTTTAATAGCCCACGTAAAGGATTTCCTCTCGATCGAGAGGTTAAGGCTCTCGATCGAGTACATGACATCTCGATCGAGCACAGGTCAGTTCGATCGAGGGCTTGACAATTCGATCGAGCACAGGACAGCTCGATCGAAGGCTTGTGTTCCTCTGTGTTCTCGATCGACAGCCAAATGTGGTCGATCGAGATCTTCAGTCACTTCTCAGCTTCCGTAATAGTTCTGACTTGCTTAAATTGGTTAACTTTTATCTTCACGCTTCCCCATGCATGAGTCCTTCGTCCTCTTTTCCGTCCATCTTCCAGAGATGCTATCTCGAGGCCACTAAGGGTTGGTTTCCGCTACAAATCTGCAAAATAGCAATAAAAGCACAAAGTAGCCTATTCGGGGTATAAAGTGACATAATATCACTCAAATACATAAAAATGCGTGCCAAAAGAGACCGTAAAAGTCTATATAATATGCACGCATCAATACTACTTCGTAACACCCCCATATACCAAGGAGCCTTAACAAAACCTTCCCTAGCATATATAGGCGTTACCATCTCGGTTACCCGAGGGAAGTAATCATCAAAGTCGATAGAAGAACAATTACAGTTATTTTACAAGTGTTACAGCCAAACTATTAAATAAAGATACAACTTATCAACTATATGCTACTTCTGTCGTTACTCGTGAGGACTCATCCCAGCCAGGACTCCAGCAACCATCCAAGATAACACCTGCTAAGACTGACTGCTCACCATAAGGGATCACGGCAGACACATAAGACAGATAAGACAACCACACAAGCTCCTTAACTGAGGCAAGACACAACAACCAACCATCAACATAGCCGTTCCCACCTAAGCCCCGCTCATCATATCGAGCGAAAACCCTGTCCCATTAATGTGCACATCCCCTCCTGTGGCGGGTTCCACGGAGGGCGAAACTAGGGCGTGAAGCCACTTCCGCAAGTGACTCCACTCAGCCGAGGACGCACCTCGAGAACCAGAGACAAACAATCACAACCAGCTGTATGACAACAACGATAACAACAACAACAACAACCACAATGGCAACGGCAATAATGACAACAACGACGACCAACAACAACAAGCGACACTCTAATAACCAACAAAAACTGAGTAGGCGAACCTACCTTTAACCAAAAGCAGCGATTCCTCAATCAACCATACGACATCAACCAAGCAAGCAATACCTATACAAACAATACAACAATACTCTATCACTACCATTCTAGCCCTAATCTGAAAACACAAAGACAAAGATGATGACGACGACATACCTACACGTAGAAAACCAGCAAAGAGACCGCTACCGAACTCAGGCAATCCCCTCCTATGGCACAAGTACCCTTAAAGGCTTCCATGGGATGTTCTATGGTGAAGAGAAGAGGAAGAGACGACATCTAGGTCTTGGGAAAGAGGCGGAAATGATTTGCGGTTTTAACAAAACACGATTATAAACCCTCGCTGAAAAGACGCTATTCGATCGAGTAACTAACGTACTCGATCGAGTGGCCCCTACTCGATCGAGTATCCAAGCTACTCGATCGAGTAGCCTCTACTCTATCGAGTACCACCCAATCTAAAGACAATCATGGCACAAGGTAGCTCTGACACGCATCACTAAGGGCTATTACCTGCTTCCAAGGTTGGTCAATGTTGGTCAACGGGTCACTAAAAGGACGGGTATTACATAGTTCGCGTCCACATACGCCTTTACTTTCTTCTTTCCTTTGTCTTTCTTTTCCCGTACATGGTCTTTTTCTTTGGCATCTTCCTTGGCATCATTCCCATCAGTGATCTTCGCTGTCACTGTACCTTCATCGACGGAATCTCCAATGTCCACTTTGTTTATACCTGTAACAATAGAAACAACAGAATGGTCCTCCATATTGCTCTCAGTCTGAGGCGGGGGTGTCAATATAGCAGCGCATGACTCAATATTATCAACTGGAGAATCTGTGTTAGGGTGTATAGAGGGTAGAGCATTGCAAGGTTGAACCTGTATAGGGGCCCTACGAACATTGGACTGATAGAAAATCAGCTCCTCATCACCTACCTGAAAAGTAAGAGTGTTCCCCTATGACATCTATCACTGCGCGAGCAGTAAATAAAAATGGTCGTCCTAAAATGATAGGAGTGTAAGAATCTTCGGGGATGTCTAAGACCACAAAGTCAACAGGAATAAATAATTTCCCGATCATTACAAGTATGTCCTCTAAGACACCTAGGGTCCGTGATAAAGTACGGTCGGCCATCTGCACAATCATGTTAGTACAATGAAATTTGGTCAAACCAAGTCCCTTAGCGAGAGACAATGGCAGGACACTCATACTAGCTCCTACGTCACATAACGCATTATCAATCAAATGGGTCCCTATATGACATGGAATATAAAAGCTACCTGGGTCAAACAGTTTGGGTGGTGTCTTATTTTGAATTAGGGCAGAGCCCGCTTTAGTCAAAGCTATCATTTCATGATCATTTATATGCCTCTTACGCGTTAATATTTATTTCATAAATTTCGTGTAAAGAGGGTACCTGAGTTACAAATTCGGCGAAAGGAACGTTAACGTGAAGGCTCTTTAAAACATCAGCAAACTTACCGAACTGTTGTTCAACTTCCTGTTCTGCAATTGCCTCGGGAAAGGGACCGTGATGGGAATTTCCAAACCTTCATTTCTTCTAGCCAAAGAATCGACAAGATCGGCATCATTTTTACTCGATCGAACATGCGTTTCCTTCGATCGAGTAACTTCCTTCTCAATTTCACTCGATCGAATACTATCACACACTCGATCGAAAGCTTCTATTTCAATAGTACTCGATCCATCTGCAAAACCATTGATCGAGTAATTTTGTGACACCCTCATACTCCAAGTGCCTTACCAGGACCACTCAGGTATAGAAACGTCACCATCTCGGCTACCCGAGGCAATGATAATCAAATGACAATGAAGAAACATAATTTAAATAACAATATAGTTTAAAGTGATTACGTGTTCAAAACCAAAACTGTTAAACTGAAATACAAGGTTCTCAGACGATCTACTGATAAAACTAACAAAACTATAAAACATCGTCTGACAAAGCGGTAGACTTCTAACTGCCACGTGATAACTCATCCCAGCTGTCCCATATGCGTCATACCATACTTGCTCAATAACTGCTCACCATCCCCGAATGGATCACCACAGTTTTTAAAACATTTAAACGGGGTCAGTACTAATTACACAATCAAAGCCACACTGAAACAATCATATAAACAGCTCTCACACAATCCCAGTCTCTATCTAGAATCACCTCATAACTGACTACACACTAAAGTGTGTAGCCCTGCCAGAGTACCCATCGCAACAGATACTCCTCGCCGCCAGTGGGGGACCGCAGCCGTTCCCACCTAAGCCCCGCTGATCTCCATCGAGCGATAAACCCATGTTCATTAATGTGCACATCCTTTCTGTGGCGGGTTCCACAGAAGGCGAATCAAGGGCGTGAAGCCACTCCCGCAAGTGACTCCACTCAGCCAGGGACGCACCCTGAAGATCACAGACAGATACAACGACAACAATGATAATATTCAACAACCGTCTGAAATAATCAACAATATGAAATCACAACCGTCTGAAATAATCATCAATATGAAATCACAACCGTCTGAAACAATCATCAATCACTAACTACAGCACAATCACCACAAGCATGTAATTAATACCGAGTAGGGAAACCCTACCTGGAACAGCAATCACCATAGACGGTCACAATCAGCTAATCAACATCGCCCTTCACTGAAATTACTTCTTATCAAACATACAATCATACAATCACAATCTAACATCAACAATACTCCCCAAAACCCTCAAATTACCCAACTAGGGTTTTAACCAAACTCAATGAAATAACATAAAAGCTATACAAGGGTCTTACCCTTGACGGGACGAACTCAACGGCGTAAAGAACACAACGATCCGACCACCGTAGCCTTTGGGATTTGCTAACAACGCGAAGAAGGAGAACTACGTAACTCTTTTTCTCTCTTGAAAGGTTTTAGAAAAGTGAAAACTGACTAAGAAAGGTGACGGAATCCTTTTATACTAATCACGCGTTATTAACAAAACCCGGCTAAAATAACCCGTAAGACCAACTTACTCGATCGAGTAAGTAACTTACTCGATCGAGTGCCCCTTACTCGATTGAGTGCCATACATACTCGATCGAGTACCCATCAGACAGACTACTGTTTCGTATAAAAACATACTTACTCGACAGAGTAAGCCCCACTCGATAGAGTACCCATAGACATAGAAAACCGTAGTATTACAGTCTTCCCTCCTTAAAAAGAACTTCGTCCCCGAAGTTCAACCCATACATAAAAACAAACATACTAACCTGATCAAAACACAACAGCGCAACTAAGAACTTAAAACAAAACCCCAACCTATAAAACATGAACTCCCAACACCAACTCCACCAACTGTGTCTACCTCCACAACATGACTCACGATATTGTATCCACCACATTATATATCTCTCGACACTAACTCCATACATTACCAACTACCGTCCACAAACGCTGCTAGCTCCGTAACATGTCATCCACTAGAAAATCCAATATCAACACACTCATAGACATCAAACGGAATGTTACATTCTACCACTCTTAAAAGGAACTTCGTCCTCGAAGTTTACTCACACTCATAACCTCATCATCCAACTGTCAACACTATCGAAAAATTCTCACACTCCTAAACATCACACTACTACAAGCACGGTCATGACCTTTAACAAAATCAACCACAACAGAAAACCATCCTTTATTCTCCATTAAGACTCAAACTTCCAAATATACTACAACATCTACAACCATCAAACTCTCTATGCCGCATCGTACTGCTCTTAAGATAAATGTTACGTCCTCATCGTAACTCACTAATACTAAATCCTAGCTATATCTTCTCATTATCCTCATCACCACCGCATGTCAAAGATAACCACCTATAATCTAAACACTCGCCATGCATATATCTAAGGCTCTTGTAACAACCCGGATTATAAAACAAAGAAAAAAAACTTATATAAAGAGAATATCAGAGTACGATACTAATAAAAGGGTCAAGGTGGCGGAAACACCTGACCAATCCGGTTCGCTACTAAAACCAAAACATTTTATTATTCAAAGGGTTCTTAAAACTTAATAGCAAACTCCTATTTTATTATTAAGCTCGCTTCACACATTCCCCAAGCAAGCATCAACCAGACAACATAATCTGAACAACCTGAGAATGAGGGTCGACAATCAGTCGGGAGTAACTCGATGCTCTCCCAGTCATGTTTACAACAATTGAATATAACTAACAATCAATAACAATTGAAATGCATAAACAATAAACATGTGAGATCATCTACACTCATGAAAACCCAACACAGCTTACCGTGACCTAATCAATCTTAAACGGACGAAATCATGCAACCTAGATCATATGCAACCACTAGACCATGTATACTTACAACCAAAGTAACACACGACCCATAACAACTTAAGGCACAATGCCAGCAATAAAGCATAGCGAACATGGTAACACACAATCCACTGCAACAGAAGGCACAAAGCTAGCAATCAAGCATAGAGAATAGAGTGAACGCCCGTTAGAGCGTATAACCACTGCCTCTAACTTGCCAGAGCGTATAACCACTGCCTCTAGATGACGGAGCGTATAACCACTGCCTCCATCGGTGTGGAGCGTATAACCACTGCCTCCACGGTACTATGTATAGCGTATAACCACTGCATATATGCCTAAGACCTGGCCAGACCTCTCGATGCAATAACTGTACACCGAACGACACTCCGGACCCAGAGCGTATAACTGACGACTCTGGCCACCCCCGAACATAGACCAAAATAAATCCCGCATCAACGGGTGGCGTTAGTTCATTCCGATAGTATATAACCGATACTACCGTCATCTATTTAACCCAGCCAACAAACAAATGCACAGTATAACTGACTGTACTAACATGCGTGAACAACATCATGACTCAACTCATAGGATAGTATAACTGACCATCCTACTTATCATATGAACAAGAGTAACCAAACACATATGCGACACAAGGACATAACACGTTGAACACAATACAACTTATGAAACAAGTATAAGCAACCAATGTTATAGTAACTTCAGCTATAACTTTAACATTAACAATTCAATGTTATAGTAACCCTAACCATAATATAAACTCTGGATCCGAGGTTATAGTAACCTCTACTATAACTTCAGTATATATAACTTGAAGTTATACTTACCTCAACTATAACCTTGACACGAAACTCGAAGTTATACTAGTTCCAACCATAACCGTGAGCCATAATCTCAGGGTTACGTTAGTTTCAGCTATAACCTTAACCCGTATCCAATGTTATAGTAGGCTCAGCTATAACCTGGATTCACATTTCCAAGGTTATAACTGTTTCAGACATAACTAGAGTAACAACCCAAAGTTGTACTAACTTCAGCTATAACACTTGAATCATCATCAAGGTTATACTAGCTTTAGCTATAACTTTGGAGAGCACTCTTGGCCGCCTATCATGCCGCCATTAGGGTTCGTTCGTAAACCCTAATTATGCTCATGACACCCATAATTTAACGCATAAGCAACATATGATATATAACTAATGCACAAAACATATACAAACATGCGAAACATATTTAATCATGATAACAAATAATCAAACATGTACCAATCATGCAAAACAATTATTAAATCATATTAATTACATCAATTGGCATAAACACAATTAAAAGAAAACACCTAGTTACCTCATTAGCAATTAATGATGCGAAATAAGAATGAAAACTCCATGAAAGACACGACCATCAAATCCTTGTCTCCAACGCACATGTCAACTACCCAAAACCGCCTTTAATTACGCACAAACCCATATGCAAGAAGTCGTGCATGCATATCCTCCCTTAGTGGCGGGAGTGGTAGAACAGTAATCGGTAAAGACCTCCATGTGCTTTCGCTAATCCTGACCAGCTACCCCGCGGTACATATTTCTCTCGACCAAATTGATATAAGACGGCCGAATTTGGAATGTACTGCCATCCTCTGTTCCAAGGTTGAAACCTTTAGGGATAGAAGCAGCTGTAGGCTCAGCATGACTCGCGATATTAGGCATCTTCACAGAATTGGATGCAGAAATAGAAGTATCTTCTTCAAAAGACTAGTCTTATGCAAATAAAAAGTGTTCGAGATCAAGGTCAAAAGTACTCAAGACATCCTTTTGACGATTCTTTATCAATAAGCTCTGTCGATAGCGAATGGTCCGCTCTGGTTCAGGATCAGCTGACACTAATTCAGTCCTGTTAGACCTGGGCATAAACATCGTCGACGTTTTATACGAACCGTTGACGTTTTATAAAAAAGATGATCTTACCCTTAACCCTCTCTTCCTCTAATCTCTCTATCATTCTTCCCCTTGTAACCCAGTATCACCGCCTCCCTTTAACCAAAATCCAATTAATCTCTTAAAAAAATAAAATAAAAAATAAAATCCAATTAATCAAAATAATCAACCAGCAATTCAGCTAATGAGTTTTATACACTGAGAGTTCCATCTGGGCAGTTCATATTCACAACGAACAATTCAATTAATAGTAGCTGTTACGAAGTTGTTGGGTCGGAATCAATTTTGGCACAGCCTTGTCGACTTAAATGGTGCTGGTGTGAACTGATATGGTGCGAGAATGGAGGTGAGTTCTGGACTCGAAATTCGGTTCCAATTAGGGCTCGTGTTCGCTGCAATTGCTGGCTTGTTGGAGCATGAAAGTATCGGGTTTAATTGTCGATGACGGTGGTGTCGTTGTTGTTAGCCATTGCTATTGTAAGTTGTTATTGTGGGGTAGTTGGAACGTTGAAGATCAACGTTTGAAGTTGGCATGAACGTTGATCTTCAATGTCAGATTGTGGAAGGGACGTTGGGATTCGAAATTAGCTGTGGTACCGACGTTGATTGTCAACGTCTCACATGGATACTGGGTAGGACATTGGTAGTCGTCGTCCAGCCCACGACCAACCGCCAACGAATGTCAACGTCCAGCACCAGCCCAGACGTTGTGTGTCAACGTCTAGCACCGCCCCCTTCAACGTTGGAAGCCGACGTTGCTTACCATCTCCAACATTGCTAATTTGCTATCCAACAACAAAGATCACTGTCTTTTCAATTTCTATTCGTGGTTCGGACTTTTAATTTAGTTTTGTCGTGATTTTTGTAGTTAAATGCGTATTCATGAATTGTGTTAAAATTTAAATTAAATTTGCGGGATTGATTTCGACCTTGAAGTTTAATTAAATTAAATAAGTTAGTTAAATTAACGAGGATTATTCGTCCTACATTGATTTCGATCTTGAAAATGTTGTGTTTTTTTATTTTTTAAATTGGTTAGTTTAAGTCGGTTTGGGAGAATTTGGGAGACTATAGGGTAGAGAGAGAAAGTGCAAGGGTAGTTTTAGTCTTTTTTTTCTAAAAAACGTCGACGATTCGTTGCAAAAGGTCGACGACATTTTATTATCCCTAATAATAACTGTCTCAAAGAATTGAAAATTCTCTGAGACTGAGACAAACGAAAAATGCAGATAAATAGGCTAATTGCCTCCCCAGCAACGGCCCCAAAATTTGATACCCGTCGTTTAGTACCAAAAATAAATACCTAAAATAACTAACAGAAGCTAGTGGAAGTAGGGTCGATATCCACAGCGAGGCTATTTTATCAATCCGCTATCTAAGTCTATCCGGTAACAAATTGGTGTTTTGAATTAATTTCTAAACTAAAAAGATTAAGGCAAAGAGAATAAGAGCAGTAAAAATAATGAGAATTAAAGATGTGATCAAATAGAGAGAATTATGTTAGGAAGTCCGTTCACCATGGCAATTAATCAACTCAGTCATAAATAGTTCAGACGACCTAATGTGAGAAGGGTAAGGGAAAGGTCCTTCCGGTCCACTATCCACCCTAGAATACAACTAATTAACTTTCATCCTTATTAGTGTAGTCTACTGTTCATAACAGGTCTGTTCATTCCAATCTTCTGATCTAGGTATGAATTAACTGATTTAACTAGTTTAGAAGCATGCACTCAACTAAACGGTTACATTTATATTGTCATAAAACAGTTCTCACAACGCAATCATCTAGCTTATTCATGACATCGTTAACTCACTACCATGACTCCATTAATCCTAACATAGAGATAATTAGCTACTCATGCTATTAATGAAACAAACAATAATAACAACGAATAAATTAGCAAGAGACATAATAGAAGGGCAATAAAGATGAAACATAAACTAATAATAACAATAAGATTAAAACGCAAATTCAATGCAAAGATTAAGAGAAAGCAAAGAGGAATTAAATTAAGAGTAAGAATGAAGAAGAATTACAAATTAAGATCCGGAATTAAGAGCAAAAGCAACGTGCAAAAGAGAAGACTAGTAGTCTGCTTAAGAGAGTAATTAATAGATAAAACAGAATGTAAAAGGTGTTTTTAACCTAATGACGTCTTCCCTTATATAGGGAAGCTATTTATCAAATAAACTAAAGTACTAACTAAGATAATCACGGAATAAAATCCCGTATAAATCATGAAACCTCTCAATCGAGTCATTTCATTCCTCTCGATCGAGCAGGTCTTCAGCCAATCCTCTCGATCGAACAAGGAGCACGTTCGATCGAGGACCTTCAAATCCGCCTATTTTGATCGAGCTCAGCAGGGACTCAATCGACCATCATGGACCACCAAAACCACTCGATCGAACAGATAGACTAGGCAAAGTCTTCGATTGAGTGCTCAGCACTGAAACAACTCGTGTTCTTTACTTAGTTAGCTTCCGGGACTCCTTCACGATTCCTGAGGCACAACTTTTCCGCTCTAAATGCTCTATCTCCATAAATGCATGCTAAGAGGACTGAATTGTAACACCCCGTAATTTTGAAGACCTTTATTATATTTTAAAAGTAATATTTTAATCTAATTTAATTTAATATTAATTTATTTGAAATAAAATTTATTTGATAAAATATAATCTTATTTTATTTTGAAGAAATGTAATTATTTTTGATAGTTTAGAAATGTTTAAAAGTGATTTAAACTATATTTAAACCTTTTCCTTCGATAAAATAGATTTCGGATAAAAGTCGTAAAATTGGGATTTTCCCATTTCTTACGGTCGTTGGGTAAACGAGTTTGGATATTGGGCATATGAGTACTTAATCTTTTAGTAAAATCGTGTTTAATAACTTTAATATTCTCGGAAATCGCGTTCGACGAATATTTTAATTTCGTTAAACGAACCAAAACGTAAACAATTGAAACTCACCCAAACACCCTACCCCAAACCATGCACCCTCCATCCTCCATGGGTCTCCTCTTCATCTTTCATTTCCTCAATTCTCATTCTCTCTCTTCCTTTCATCAAACCAAATTCATTTCAAAAATCCTCCTTACAATCCCTAAATTCACCATAAATCCTTCATTTCTCCACCAAATCTCATAAAAATTATATATTTGGAATCCTCTCTTCAATCCTCATCTCCTAGTAAGCTTTATTTTCATTTCCCCCAATTTTTGTTTAAGACACTTTTTTTAGGGTTTTCGAATTTAAGCCTAATAATTGTGTTTTTGTTGTTCTTATAGGTGAAGAATTTAAAGATGAGTTAGGAGACTCATATATTGTAGAAGATGATGAGTGATTTCGGTTTCTAGGGCTCTTTCTCAAGTGTTATTGTTCTCTTTTTCTAGCTTAAGGTAACTATTTCGAGTCACTCGACGAATTAATGTCACATTAGTAGTTGTATTTGTTGTTTGTTGTTGTTTGTTGTCGTTTGTTGTTGTTTGAGACGATCTTGTTGATAAATGAATGAATGGAGTAAGATGAGTATGCTTATGTTTAATTTATGTTACCCATTTGTATATTATTGTTTGGAACAAATTTGGATGAGGAATTATGTGTTGTGACAAGTCCGCGTTTTGGCTGGAACGCGTCAGTACCGGACCGAGATGGTTTCCAATGTTTCCAAAAATATGACAGATTGAACGGCATTGAAAAATTAGGTGGTTTAGCCACTTGAATCACTCAATTCGGAGTCCGTATGAGTAAATGGCGTCGTTTTATCGATTAAAATTTATAGAAAAGTTTACCCTTGTGTGAGACGGTTATTTATGCTATTTTATTATGCGATAATTTAATTGAATTGGATATTTTGTAAGTTGGAATATATTTCCTTATATTGATAGTTTTTCACATGATTGAAATTGGAAATGGCATGAGAATGATATTGTGATGAATTTTGTGATTTGGGCCAAAGTAGGCCAAGACTCTGAGCTGGGCCAGATTGACCGAACGAGTTTGGTCAAACTAGGTTTAAACCGGTCAGCCTCGATTTGACCGATGACCCGTCGCGGGACTCGGGTCGAGGGTTTGTCTTTGAGGTGAGATTGGTTGTTATTGGATGTTTTATGTTGATGCCTTAATATTTGTGATTATCATTTCACATGTTGGTTGTTGGATGAATTGGTTGCCTTATACTTGAGTCTTCTTACCTTGTTGCCATTTTAGCTTGTTCTCATGAATTATGAGATTAACGGTTAGCTGGAATTTGGATTATTATTGATATTTGAGATATTGTTGGATTATCAGCTGAATATGCTTTTGCGTAGCCTTTCATATACTAGGGTGTGTATGATCATTTGTGTGTGCAAGTTTGGACTCTTTGCCCCTCTTATGGTTAATTGGGTGTCCTACTTGTCTTGTGTGGTGTGGGCTAAAGTATTCAAGCTGGGACTAGGTCCTAGGTGAGTATTTCCGCCTTCATCATAGATAGGCCATTATAGTCTTTGACGAGTGTATGTTCACAGCTTAATAGCCTTTGTGTCTTAGCTTGGTGGGTTTATATCTAAGTAGGGCATGACCTCCTGACGTACTCGTAGAAGTATGTGGTCAGCCCCACCAAGATAGGGCATGATCTCCTGATGTACTCGTAGAAGTATGTGGTCAGCCCCACCAAGTTAGGGCATGACCTCCTGACGTACTCGTAGAAGTATGTGGTCAGCTTAAGTACTAGCCAACCCTTTGGTGGACTCCTTAGGGGTACTCATGTGTTGTTATCATGGGTCTTGGATGCGGTAGTGTTCCGCATGTCGCTAGGTCTGCGCAGGTTTAGGACTAGGGTGTTTACCTTACCTCGTGGTATAGACTCGGGTTCTGAGTGACTATTGATTGTCCTAAGAACTTATGCCTGTCTCTAGATATATTGTCCTTTCTTGTTTGATGATTCTATGAATCATAGAAGGTGAGATGCAAGCCGGCTATGGTTGATAGAGTTTGGATTCCTAGATGTTATGTGATTCATATGATAGTGTAGTATGAGTCGGTCTAGTATTCACATGCTAGGACTATGTGTTGTTATATTGTTGTTCACATGATAAGCACGATTGTCTAGCATCTATATGCTAAGGCTATGTGGTATTCATATTCATATTCTTATGTTTACATGTTATATTAATTATGACATTTCATGGTTGGGAGAACTCGGAGTTACTCCCCACCGATTTGTGGCTTTCGTATTTGTATAAAATGCGATTGACAGGTAAGTGATGCATATATGGGGTACATGGACGAGCTAGCGAGCAAAGTAACCTTGGGACCTAGATTGGCTTTATTTTATTGTGACCCTTAAACACTTTTTATGTCATATACTTTTTAGGGACATATGTCTCCCTTTTTCATATTTGGGTTGTATAACTTTGTTTCGCGACTTTAGCGATGTTTTATTCATGAGATTTATTTTAGACCTTGCATGTTTGACACCTTCCCATTTGGATATTTTTATAACGAGTTCGGGTTTTAAAAATTACGAGGTTTTTACCCAAATGAACCTATTACAAACATATCCATGCAGTTTTTATCTAGAATTATGTGTTTACTTTTCCGCAATAAATGAGGGTGTCACAGTTGGTATCAGAGCATATTAGCTCCCGACGCACGTTTGTGCACCCCCAATATAAATAACTTGACCTTAAAATAATAAACTTGAGAGATGGGTAGGATGGGTTGACTTAGGACCTTATGTTGTAGTCTCTTTGTGATTGCTATTTGTTAGGTGCTAACCAATGTTCTCTTTTGCAAGATGGCCCCTCCAAGAAACGTAGATAATGCAATCTTACAAGCTAGGTTTGTTAATTGTTAGTTATTAATTTTCGTGCCGTTGAAGCTATGACCGTGATCTTACTCGTTGGTGACCAAGATTGAGTGGCCGTTGCCGAATGTTGAAGATGGGTTATGCCAAATGAAGAATGCTTCCACTTTCTCGATATTTCTTTTCGTATTCAGTGTACCTTACCTTAATCTTTCAATCTCGTTGTTTATTCGTCTTTCTAATTCCTCTTCTCTCGCCTTGGTAACTACTCTTCTATTCTTTCTCCCGATTCATCCTTGGTTCATTTTCTTCTTATAATAAGGGTCCTTGTGGACACCTTCCTTTTATTCCGCGGGATAGTCCCTTTGTTCAAGAGAACCCGGTTTTGAGAGAATGTTTTTAACTGAGCCTCGTACCTTGGGGTGAGTGAATGTATCATCGGAGGGCGTGAACGAGTTGAGAAATTGATTGTTTAAGGTTTGAGTTGTATATGAGAAGATAACTTGGGATCCTTTGGTTAGTCTTGTTAGTTGTGCTTGATGTGAGAGCCTAGTGAGTTGAGAAACACCTTGGGATTTATGTCTATTGAGACCTTGTTTGTTATAGGTGATTGAGCATGGGTACTACCTTAGCACATAAGTTGGAATGAACCTAAGCTACTTCATTTGAGAGTCTCGATGTTTCTTGTGGAGAATTAAAGGAATGATAGTTAGCCCCAAACTTTGTAGGCCTTGAAAGGAATACAATAGGACATTGACGTTGCTTAATGGATTGGTATCGTACTTTGGAATTAGTTAGTTTGTTAAACCTTTTGAGTTGACCAAATCTAGTATAGAGTAACCCTTGTTGACCTTTTGAAATTTGAGAACACGTGGTTGACCTTATTAATCATATCTGAATTTGGGAATTTTGGTGGAAAATTGTTCGATGTAGTTCGTGAGTTCAAAGATGCGATTCTAATTTATGGTATCGGAGACTAGAAGTACGAAGTGGTGAGATGATAGTGTAAACAAGCCATGGTACTTGGGGATGACATAGCAAGTGAAGTTCGATGACGAGAATTGTAAAGGAGATACTTTGGGACTTGGATGGTAACAAATGAATTTGTGTGGTGAATTGATTTTGGCTCTTGGAACCAATTGAGTTGAGGAATACCTACCATTGTGGAGTCCTTGTTAGTCCTATGATTTGGTAGACTTTTGAGGCTTTGTTGAGCACCTTAGTGATGTAACCTTATCATAGCGATCATAAGCTTTGAGGAGTGTTTGTTTAAGCGGTAACCCTTTCATTATGCCACTTCTGTTCTCCTCTCCTTCTCTCTAGCGTTCGTTGAACCCTGTTTTTATGCCGAAGTTTACGTATCTTCTTCTTGCCCGAGATATCTTCTTAACTCGAGTACCTCTTATTTCTGTCAACCGTTATCTTTACGGTCCGACTCCTTAGTTTCCTAACTTGTCATGCTCATGCACCCTTCGAAAATATTTTACCGTTTCTCTATCCTGTTATCACTCCTTATCTCCTTAGTGTAGTTGGTACCTTGTTGACCATGTTTACAGAGTTAGTGGGATGTGATTTGAGGATTTTTGTATTTTGATTTTTGTCGGGAATTGGTGTAGGAGTTTGTGTCTGTATTTGACCATGTGATATGAGAGTTAGATTTTTGATGGAATTCTTATGATGGCAATGTTGTAGTCTCCTTGCGATTTGAGGTTCGCGTGATTTGGTGGTATAAGACTCACTTTGGTTTCGATTTGATGATGAGACTAATGGGATTAGTTTACCTTGGTGGAGTATTTCTATGGTTATTTTGGATTTGTTTTGGGCATTGTTCGTTCGGGGATTGTTCGTTTGTCATTTGAGCCTTACTTTACGGTATTGGGGATTGATAGCTAAGTTTGTGGAATGTTATTGTAAGTTTGGACCTTATATTTAATCCTTTGAGGAATCTTTCTATTGGAATTGGAATATTGTTGGGGAGTAGGATAGTGAATCTTGAGTAAACCGATCAGATGATTTGTGTGATGAACCCATTTATCTTATAGTTAGTGCTAATTATGGATTGGATAGTGCAACTTGTTGCCTGGGTTGGTTTCAAGCATGAATGCGTTTGGGAATATTGAATCTTGGTAAGGGTATAATATTGTTACTAGTTTCGACTTTGGATTTTGATTTTGTTCGGTGAAGGATATTGGTGGAAACATTTTGATTGGGAAATTATTAAGTTATAATTGTAGAGGATAGGATTGTCTCAAGGATTAGCTTATAAGTAGACTTGTCGATGAGTGGTTCAGATGGCTCTTTGGATTAGTGTGGCCTCTGGTTGTTGCCCTGTTGATGTTCGGAGGACCTAGTAGGATGACTCTGTGGTTGGAAAATTGAGTGAACCTTTCTCGATGTACCGATCTTCCTAATTCCGATCTCCGACAATTGTCATTCTTGCTATTCTGGCTTGTTCCGTTGAGTTCGCCTTTTTGGAACTCATTTGACCTTTTGAGTAAAGCTTCTTGTTCGTTGACATCTTTATTGACTTCATCCCAAAATTCCACCTTTAAGAGTTCAATTCCTTCTTGTCTGTTTGGTGTGAGTTCCCTATCGCGACTTGCACTTCTCGTTCCCGAGTTGTTTTCCATCTTGCATAGATTCTATCTAGTTTGAGTAAACTTTTGGTTCATTATTTTAAATTTGGAGTTAAATCTACAAATTGACCTCTTTCTATAACATTTGAAAATGATTTCTCACTCTCTTTCAACCTTGGTGTTCGATTTGATACCTAAGCTATTTCTCGTTTTGTGTAATTTCGGACCAATGTGAGTTAACTTTTCGATTCATTGTTAAAATTTGTATTATATTTGGAAAACTTGACTTCTGGTAAAGTTTGAAAAATGATTTAACCTTTTTTTTTATAACAATTGCATTTGACCTTTCGCTTTCATTTTGTTTTGGCGTTGATTCGTGGTCAGGATTCGTTATTGGAGACGTCTGATAGCTAGTTCTGCACTTATCGGCGAATGATTTCGTATTTTGATTTGTCCTTGATTCGGAATGATAGCGCGCTTGCATGCATCAAGAGTTCTCTCATTCCCTTGATATGGACATCGTGCTTTTGAAAGTTTTCTTAAGCCCTTTTGAAGGATCATCTTTTGAAATTCCAATTTGTTTTGAATGTTTTGATTTTCGCCCTTGGAAAATTGAGTTCGTCCTTATTATATTTTCGTTTTCTACTTGCAAGTTTCGAGGACGAAACTTCTTAAAAGGAGGGATGATTGTAACACCCCGTAATTTTGAAGTCCTTTATTATATTTTAAAAGTAATATTTTAATCTATTTTAATTTAATATTAATTTATTTGAAATAAAATTTATTTGATAAAATATAATCTTATTTTATTTTGAAGAAATGTAATTATTTTTGATAGTTTAGAAATGTTTAAAAGTGATTTAAACTATATTTAAACCTTTTCCTTCGATAAAATAGATTTCGGATAAAAGTCGTAAAATTGGGATTTTTCCATTTCTTACGGTCGTTGGGTAAACGAGTTTGGATATTGGGCATATGAGTACTTAATCTTTTAGTAAAATCGTGTTTAAGAACTTTAATATTCTCGGAAATCGCGTTCGACGAATATTTCTAATTTCCGTCGAAACGAACCAAAACGTAAACAATTGAAACTCACCCAAACACCCTACCCCAAACCATGCACCCTCCATCCTCCATGGGTCTCCTCTTCATCTTTCATTTCCTCAATTCTCATTCTCTCTCTTCCTTTCATCAAACACCAAATTCATCTCAAAAATCCTCCTTACAATCCCTAAATTCACCATAAATCCTTCATTTCTCCACCAAATCTCATAAAAATTATATATTTGGAATCTTCTCTTCAATCCTCATCTCCTAGTAAGCTTTATTTTCATTTCCCCCAATTTTTGTTTAAGACACTTTTTTTAGGGTTTTCGAATTTAAGCCTAATAATTGTGTTTTTGTTGTTCTTATAGGTGAAGAATTTGAAGATGAGTTAGGAGACTCATATATTGTAGAAGATGATGAGTGATTTCGGTTTCTAGGGCTCTTTCTCAAGTGTTATTGTTCTCTTTTTCTAGCTTAAGGTAACTATTCCGAGTCACTCGACGAATTAATGTCACATTAATAGTTGTATTTGTTGTTTGTTGTTGTTTGTTGTCGTTTGTTGTTGTTTGAGACGATCTTGTTGATAAATGAATGAATGGAGTAAGATGAGTATGCTTATGTTTAATTTACGTTACCCATTTGTATATTATTGTTTGGAACAAATTTGGATGAGGAATTATGTGTTGTGACAAGTCCGCGTTTTGGCTGGAACGCGTCAGTACCGGACCGAGATGGTTTCCAATGTTTCCATAAATATGACAGATTGAACGGCATCGAAAAATTAGGTGGTTTAGCCACTTGAATCACTCAATTCGGAGTCCGTATGAGTAAATGGCGTCGTTTTATCGATTAAAATTTATAGAAAAGTTTACCCTTGTGTGAGACGATTATTTATGCTATTTTATTATGCGAGAATTTAATTGAATTGGATATTTTGTAAGTTGGAATATATTTCCTTATGTTGATAGTTTTTCACATGATAGAAATTGGAAATGGCATGAGAATGATATTGTGATGAATTTTGTGATTTGGGCCAAAGTAGGCCAAGACTCTGAGTTGGGCCAGATTGACCGAACGAGTTTGGTCAAACTAGGTTTAAACCAGTCAGCCTCGATTTGACCGATGACCCGTCGCGGGACTCGGGTCGAGGGTTTGTCTTTGAGGTGAGATTGGTTGTTATTGGATGTTTTATGTTGATGCCTTAATATTTGTGATTATCATTTCACATGTTGGTTGTTGGATGAATTGGTTGCCTTATACTTGAGTCTTCTTGCCTTGTTGCCATTTTAGCTTGTTCTCATGAATTATGAGATTAACGGTTAGCTGGAATTTGGATTATTATTGATATTGGAGATATTGTTGGATTATCAGCTGAATATGCTTTTGCGTAGCCTTTCATATGCTAGGGTGTGTATGATCATTTGTGTGTGCAAGTTTGGACTCTTTGCCCCTCTTATGGTTAATTGGGTGTCCTACTTGTCTTGTGTGGTGTGGGCTAAAGTATTCAAGCTGGGACTAGGTCCTAGGTGAGTATTTCGGCCTTCATCATAGATAGGCCATTATAGTCTTTGACGAGTGTATGTTCACAGCTTAATAACCTTTGTGTCTTAGCTTGGTGGGTTTATATCTAAGTAGGGCATGACCTCCTGACGTACTGGTAGAAGTATGTGGTCAGCCCCACCAAGATAGGGCATGACCTCCTGACGTACTCGTAGAAGTATGTGGTCAGCCCCACCAAGTTAGGGCATGACCTCCTGACGTACTCGTAGAAGTATGTGGTCAGCTTAAGTACTAGCCAACCCTTTGGTGGACTCCTTAGGGGTACTCATGTGTTGTTATCATGGGTCTTGGATGCGGTAGTGTTCTGCATGTCGCTAGGTCTGCGCAGGTTTAGGATTAGGGTGTTTACCTTACCTCGTGGGGTAGACTCGAGTTACAGAGTGACTATTGACTGTCCTAAGAACTTATGCCTGTCTCTAGATATATTGTCCTTTCTTGTTTGATAATTCTATGAATCATAGAAGGTGAGATGCAAGCCGGCTATGGTTGATAGAGTTTGGATTCCTGGATGTTATGTGATTCATATGATAGTGTAGTATGAGTCGGTCTAGTATTCACATGCTAGGACTATGTGTTGTTATATTGTTGTTCACATGATAAGCACGATTGTCTAGCATCTATATGCTAAGGCTATGTGGTATTCATATTCATATTCTTATGTTTACATGTTATATTAATTATGACATTTCGTGGCTGGGAGAACTCGGAGTTACTCCCCACTGACTGTGGCTTTCGTATTTGTATAAAATGCGATTGACAGGTAGGTGATGCATATATGGCGTACATGGACGAGCTAGCGAGCAAAGTAACCTTGGGACCTAGATTGGCTTTATTTTATTGTGACCCTTAAACACTTTTTATGTCATATACTTTTTAGGGACATATGTCTCCCTTTTTCGTATTTGGGTTGTATAACTTTGTTTCGCGACTTTAGCGATGTTTTATTCATGAGATTTATTTTAGACCTTGCATGTTTGACACCTTCCCATTTGGATATTTTTATAACAGGTTCAGGTTTTAAAAATTACAGGTTTTTACCCAAATGAACCTATTACAAACATATCCATGCAATTTTTATCTAGAATTATGTGTTTACTTTTCCGCAATAAATGAGGGTGTCACACTGAATAAGGCACGATTTTACTACTTTTAGGTCCTTTCCTGCAAATGAGGGAAAACAAACCAAAGTAGCCTATTCGGGGCGTTTTGCAATATAAAACTATGAAAACGACATGGAAATGCGTGAAATAAGAGGCCAAAAGGACTATATAAATTGGATATATCACCTCTTGATATTACGGACTAACATATGGGCATTCATGTATGGCCTACATTCACCATCATGGACTTCCTTCATAATTTTTTCAGTTGTCGGTTTATCGATGCATCATAATAGACCACCTTGAGGCGTCTTCTTTTATATTTGCCCATCATCGATCCTGAGGAATTAGGAAGATAGCATTCGCAA
Organism: Silene latifolia; assembly: GCF_048544455.1. NCBI lineage: Eukaryota > Viridiplantae > Streptophyta > Magnoliopsida > Caryophyllales > Caryophyllaceae > Silene > Silene latifolia. Next base: position 62,822,389 of record NC_133532.1, on the reverse strand, counting down.
TGCGCGCTTCCCACGAGTGTCAAGGTCGGGAGGATAGTCTTCTATTTCCTTGAATTTCAAAATGGCCTTGTACCAAGGTTCGGTTTCACTTTTCTCGGCCCCATCGATTGCATTTACATAGGCCGATGATGATCTTCATTCGACACATATTGGCATACTGTCTATATGGTCAGGGATGTTGATCAATGAAGCTATCTTGGATAACGCATCTATAAACTGATTTTCCTCTCTTGGGAGGTGAACATATTGAATATCGTCGAAGTACTTTTCCCATTCTTAGATTCTGGTTTGTTACAAGGCCAAACTTTGACTCTTAATTTTCCATGACCCACCAACTTGATTGATCACAAGGGACGAGTCTCCGTGTACTAAAAAAATTATTCACACCTAAGTCGAGAGCACTGCGTAAACCAAGCAAACATCCTTCATACTCAGCGGCATTGTTCATGACATTGAAATCCAGCTTGATGGACACGGTCACGTGTTCGCCTGTTAGTGAGATAAAGAGAATTACCACTCCGTATCCCATATAGTTCGATGCTCCATCGAAATATAAACCCCATGTGTCATTCTCGACGTGCACCACGTCTTCGTCAGGAAATGACCAAGTGTCGACAACTTCTGTTTCTTCGATTAGGTTGTCGGACGAGGAAATCGGCGACTGCTCTTCCTTTGATCATTTTCAAAGGTACATATTTGAGTTTTTACGTTGATAACATGAGAGTCCATCTCGACATTATTCCATTTAGCACTGGTTTTTCAAACAAGTAACTGATTGGATCCATCTTGGAGTAGACACTCACACTGTAGCTAAGCATGTATTGTCTTAATTTCTTTGTTGCCCAGACTAGGGCCAAAAACATCTTTTCAAGAGGTGTATACTTTACTTCATAGTCTAAGAACTTTTTGATGATGTAGTAAATAACTCTTTATTCTTTGTCAACTGTTTGGGCTAACATAGCCCCTATCGCAGTATCTATAACAGTTAGGTACAACGATAACGGTAGCCCGGCTACATGTGGGCTTAGAACTGGAGGATAAGACAACACTTCCTTTATTTTGTCCAATGCGGCCTGACACTGGTGATGCCACATAACATGTTTTTCCGACCTTTAGTTTCTTAAATATTGGCTCACAAATCATTGTCAACTTTGCGATGAATCGACTTATGTACTTAACTCTGCTCATGAATTCTCAAAATTCTTTCTCGGTCTCGGGGTAGGGAATTTCCATAATGGCTTTAATCTTTGATTGTTCGACTTTGATGCCACGGTGGCTAACAATGTGGCCCAAAAGCTTGCTAGAGGTGACCCCGAAAGCACATTTCTGTGGGTTCAGTCTCATGTTGTACCTTTGTTGTAATCAAATCTTATACTTATAATCCCCGCAAGTGTACGGCTGCCCGTTGTAGTATTGCGAGGTTCGAACCCTAGGGACGGATTATGGCTCTAGAGTTGTTTGCTTATCTACTAGTTTAGTTCAATCTAAAGTGATGAGTTGATTTTAAGACTAACTAAGAGATTAAGGCTAAACCAAATAAAATTTGAGTGATTTAAGATATGAAACGATGATAGGGAAAGAACTAGGATGTCTGGGTTCACTCATATAGAAAAAGGAGGGGTCAAACATAGATTAATAATATCCAAGAGCAACACAAAGGAAAGGCCAATCTATCGAAGTGGGCTAACCCTAGGGTAAGATCGATTAAGTTCTCATTCAATTAACCAACCCATAGTTTTATCATGTAATTTCCTAGGTACTAGTCAAGCTCTCACCCAACAAGTAAAAAAATATAGTGGAAACACCGCAACTCCCATTCAAGAATTTTTACAAACATGTTATGTGAATGATAGAACTAACAAGCATATACTCAAGGATTTTAGTTTTTCTATGTCATAACCCAACCTTATAACACTATATAAGATCCCCCTCCATCCTAGAATGAAACTACTCACACATACTCATGATAACAAAGGTAAAGGATGAAGATTTTAGCATGGAACAAGTAAAAGAGAACATGTTTGCAAAGTAAACTAACGAAACAATTCAAATATGTAAACAATTGAAAGATGAACAATAATAGAAAAGAGATTATACCAATATTGAAGACAAAGTTGCAATCTTTGATTAAATAGAAGAATAATCTTCAATTAACAATCCAATACTAAATGTAAACAATTGATAATAACTAATTCTAAGCTAATTTATGAAGTAATTAATATTTAATTAATGAAAGATTAAGGATTTGATTAAGGGTTTGCATAAGATTAGGGAAATAATTTCAGATCTAGGGTTTCTGTATACAAATGATTAAGGGAGGGGGTATTTATAAGTTACACCACAATTAGGGTGAAAATTACAAAGGGGGTATAATACGGATTAGAGGCTCCCAGCCGGCCGGCCAGCTGCCGGTGCCTTGCCCGGCTGGGAGTTCCCTTTAGAAATCAAGATGGAAATAAGTCATCAGGTGCCTCTGGCCGGTGGACCGGCTCCCGGTGGTCCACTGGCTGGGATTTCATTTGACTTCTCCTTCCTTTTGTTGACTTTTGATCTTCATCCTGCACTCCCAACCAGCCGACCGACTGCCCGTGCCTTGCCCGGCTGGGGGTTCGCTAGAACTTCTTTGCTTTCTTCCTTCTTCTTGCTCTCCCAGCCGGGTGGCGGTTGTCGGTGGCCTATTCGGCTGGGAGTAACTTCTTCCAAAAAATGCAAGTGGCTAAATGAAAGGTGAGTCCCAGCCGGCTGACCGGCTGCCGGCCTACCGGCTGGGAGCTCCTCACGCACTTCTTCCTCCTATCTTCATGCTAAGTCTACCAAACTGTCTAGCTTGCTCTGATTCCTCCATTTCCACTACAAAATCTGCAAGACGGACATAATATCTTAGACTAGGGAATCAGGATACAAAATGCAATGCAAGACATAGAAAACCGACTCGAATTTAGTTGAAATGCAATAAAATAGGGAGGAAGTTGGTGTAAATGAATCCTATATCATCCTTTGCAATCTTTCAAAGAATTTCCGTACCGCCCCAAGATGGCCAATACGTTCCTTTGACTTAAATATCATGTCATCGACATAAACTTCAACTTCTTTGTGCATCATGTCATGTAGCAACGCCGTTGCTGTTCTCTGGTACGTCGCCCTGGTATTTATCAAACCGAAAGGCATTATTGTGTAACAATAGGTTCCCTTTTGTGACGTAAATGTGGTCTTATGCATATATTCCTCCGCCATATTTATCTGATTGTAACCGGCATATCCATCCATGAAGGACAGTAATGCATGATTCGCGGTATTGTCAACCACGATATCGATATGAGGTAACGGAAAATCGTCCTTCAGACTAGCTTGTTCAAATCCCGAAAATCCACGTACACGCGAACTTTACAATCCTTTTTCGGCATTGGCACTACATTGGCGACCCAATATGAATACTATGACACCTTGATGAACCATGCTTTGAATTGTTCATTAATTTCTTGTTTGACCTTTAAGGACCATTCTGAACGGATTCTGCGTAACTTTTGCTTTACCGGTTTAAACCCTGGTTTGATTTGGATTTTATGCTATGAAATTTCACTATCAATTCCCGACATATCTCTGTAAGATCACGCAAACACGTCTTTGAATTCACCTAGAAGATCGAAAAACCTATTTTTCTCTACGGGATCTAAGGTAGCTCCTATCTTAAGTTCCTGCGGTTCTTCTATGGTTCTAACATCCATGGTTTTGGTATCTTCGATTACCGAGGTTTTATGTTCGTATTTCTCCAACCCTTTAATCAATTGGGGAGGCGGTTCCACCTCCTCCTCTTCTTCAGATTGTTCACTCTCGACCTCATTCTCAATGTCATTACCAAAACAATTATTTTCAAAAATTGAGTTACAATGTAAATAAACAAGTCGTAAGCAAACTGGTTCATATTATTACTAATTTGAAATTGAGCGAAATGCGCTTACATTTGGGCCAACTGATCAGGGGTCAGTGGTGGAATGTGTGGACAGCGGGGGGCCCACGGGGGCGCTTGGGAGGAAGAGAACAAGCGTTTGCATTTTTGTTGGAGTCGCCACCAATTTTTATGGGAAATTGGAACCGTTCGAATACCTCGTGCCATGTCAAGACACAAAGTAAAGACATGAATACCAAGCAATCGTTACCCTTAGCATTCTATGTCTAGAATGACTCTCGTGGATGCCAATGAACACGGATGTTCACAGAGATCTGGAGTAAGGGGTGAGGGTACGTATTAGGAAGCTCTTTTGATCGAACACCTAATCCCGCCCGCCTCGATAGCGGCCTCTACTAATGATTAGGGAAGTTATTCGTACTCGATATATCGTCGGCTATATGCATGCAATGCAACATCCAAGTTTTAATCCTAACATGTGAGAATTAATACTAAGTCGGTAGACAATTAGTTAGCATACAATTAGGTCAAAGTTGGAATTTAATGTTCAATTACATATGAAAACATTCAAGCAATAAAAGAAATACAATAATTATAAATTACAATAACGAAAATTACAATAATTACAACGGATTAGGCGATTTATGTCGAAAATACCTTTAAAACGGACAATTTGAGAAAAAGAATAAAAGAATAAAATTAACGAACAAAACAGAAGGCGATAATACGGATAATAGTTAATCATACATAAGCTAATTAAACTAGGTCAAGCAACAACGGAGTTCAGGGACAGAATTCAACCGGAAACAGCAGCAAGTAGAGCTGCGTCTTTTGAATAGCGCAGCGATTCTTTGCGTCTGTTCCTGACCTGAATTCTGGCTGTGAAGCCGGAATTGCGAATTGTTAATATCAATTGGTAAATTTAATGATTGATTAAATTATTTACTCGGATGAAAGTGATTAACAGGTTATTTACATGTGATTAATGGGTCATGAAACAATAAAACATGGATGAGACGGATGCAAACGAATTATTTACATGGATGGATGATGAATTACAAATTAACAAATTAAACTAATTAATTAGGTTAAATACAATGGATTAATAACAAATATAATGATGGATATGACAAATAACAGGTGTAGATATGTCAATGATGAATTCCAGAAACTCAATATTGATGAATTGAATCTCTAAAACCCGAATTTGAGTTTAATGACGAAAACCCGCAAATATTGATTACTTGGGATTTAAGTCGAATTTAATGATAAATTATGTGCTAATGAATGATAAACAATATACATGTGAAATATTATATTATTGTGACGAAGAATTAACAAGAATAAACGAAAACAAATAAACACGACGAATTACAGAGGACGAAGGAAGAAGAAAGGAAGCAGAAACTGCGGCAGCCTCACGAAGAGGCGCAGCAGGTGCTGCGCTCCTTCGATGAGGCGCAACAGTAGCTGCGTCCTTTCTCGACGGTCAGTCTTCTGGAAATCCGTAAAAAGAGGTTTTGAAAACGGTTTTAGAAATCGGTTTTAATGATATTTTCGACATAAACCTTACATTAATGATTACAAAAAGTAAATAACAATAATAAAAGAGAGATTTACACCCTCAGACTTACATGTTGACGAAACGAGAAGGACTAAGATATCGATTAGTGATGCTCGACGCGAATGCAAAGAAAGTGCCCTCGTAAGAGGAATTAAAACAAATTGATTAAGTTGATTGATTGTGGAGTTGGTCAAATTGGTCGGTCATGCAAACGAGGCTGGAACTCAGAAGGATCCGAGCTTACGTGGTCGAATGTTCAAGCACGTAGACGCCAAAAAGTAAGAACAAAGGTTTAGAATGCAAAGGAAGAAGAGAATGGCGGACACTCGCGTGAGAAATATGAGGAGCGAAGGCTCCTATTTATACTAATCACGTGAAGGAATTAGGGTTTCGGAGACTCTTTGGAAGTGAATCTCGGAAAGATATAAAAAAGATACGAGAATTACGCAGAAAAGGACCTGGGAAGAGGCGCAGCAGCCACTGCGTCTCTTGGAAGAGGCGGAGCACCTGCTGCGTCTGTTCCCAAGTGGTTTCCTCCTGCGGAAGAAAGATTTTCGTGTTTAAGTTATGGTAGGACGGAATAATTTGGTTTTCCTTAATATCTTATGTGAATATTACGGGAAATTGTTTACCAAAGGATGAAAATTATGAAATATGGAATAGAAATATCCGGAACATTCCAGAACATTCTGACTCGGGATTTAACGATTATCAGAAAATGAAGACGGTTTTAGGCCCGGACTCCAAATGTACTCTAATTACTGTCAAAACGACCGTATCGGCACGTAGATGACAACTAAGAGGTAGATATTAATATTTGAGCAATCACTTGACGATAAACTTACGAACTGTCACAAATCGTTCCGCGTACCAAACATGCGGCCCAATCATCACCGGGTGGTTTGCGAGAGGTGCATAAACGAGGTGTCTACAGAGACTCCACTTTGACTGAGGCTTGGACAAGGCGAAAGTCAAAGTATAGCCATCAGGTCAATCGAAGATTACAACCTGACGACTATGGCGATGCGAGGCGGCTCAAGGGGTCTGAGCTAAGGACCTGTCGTCAGGAACATTTTAAAGTCTGTCGACTATCGGGGAGGGTCGTTTAAAGTCCATTAGACTACGTAAGGAAGCTCGCCAGCCATAAGAAGAGACCATACCTGAGACTTCTTCCTCGAGATGCTTCCGGAGGTACATGGGAGCTATTGAGCGAAGATCAGGCGTAAGGACTAAATAAGGTGAGTAGCAGGACACAGGCGGGAACTGCTGAAAGAAAACGGCTTGGGTAGTCTTCGAGAAATAATCGCGAATAGCAGGACACAGGCGGGAACTGCTGAGGAGAAGACTGCTTGGGTAGTCTTCGAGAAACATTATAAATAGCAGGACACAGTCGGGAACTGCTGAGGAAGAAATCTGCTTAGGTAGATGTTAATCTTCATGTCTTGAGAGGGACAGTACGTCCGCTTACTCTCGCTGGGGACATGATTGGGAATTAATCTCCATGTCGTGAGAGGGAAAGTGTATCCGCTTACTCTCGCTATAATGAAGGCGTGTCGAATTCTGTGAAGGAATAAATGCTCGTTGCGACAAGCGAAGGTCTTTAAAGGAATAAATAATATGCAACAGTCTGCTGCTGGCTTGAGAAAATGCGGGTCGGAACGAAAGAAAATCGTCAAACGGACCAAAAGGATAAAATAGCATCGGGGAAGAGGTGCATCAAAGATGGGCCCACAAATAACGAACTCATAACGAATTTTTGAAAATCCGTATGGAGGGAACACAAGGAAGAGGCGCAAAGAAGAGTCGCGTCTCTTGAAGAGGCGCGGCCTTTCTTTGCGTCTATTCCCCAAAGTGTTTCTTCTGCGTAAAAACGCGATAATCAGAGGCTTATGTTCATTATTATTTCGAAACACAATTTACACATTTCTCTCTCAAATCTTCACCATTTCCGCCAAGGTTTGATCCAAAAGCTTGCCAACCGGCTGCGAGCTACTGCCGTCGAGGCACTTGTCGGCGGTCGAGGCCGCCAGGTATGAACCTTGTGCCTGTTTCATTTTTGAATTTTGATTTTTCAACTTTGCTTGAAACGATTGACATGAGCCATTTTGTTGTTTACAGGGTGACCGCGAGCTGGAGCGAGAGTTGACCCAGTCTCGGGAGGAGACAGCTCGCTTGTTGAGGGAGCTCGAGGTTCGGGACGCCGAGATTGCCGCTCTTGCGGCAAGATTCTGCAGAGCCGGAGGGCGACCAGCAGTAGTTTTCTTGTTTTTTGTTTGCTTGTTGCCGTATTTTGCAGATTGTACATTTGGACTTTCATTTGGAACATTACGGACTTTGTTTGGGGCTCGAGCCCCCGGTTTGTTGTACATTTCCCTTTTTGGTTGTATATACGACGGCCGAGTGCCTTTCTTCTTTGGGTTGCGTTGCTTGTATCTGCGGAGTTAGCTTTGAACAGGTTTGGTAGATGACGGTTTACGCCGTCATGCTGCCGAAATTTACATAGAAATCACGCAAAACATACATTTGTACATACATATGGCCTTAATTAGCGCGAAACAAGTGACTCAAAAGACGCAAAAATGCAAAAAATTTGCCGGAAATGACCGGACGGTAGGGAGGGTTACCCCTAAAAAAAGAAAAAAAATAGAAATCTATAAGTTAGAAATGTAGAAATGAAATTAAGAAATTGAAATTAATATATAAATGTTGAAATTCGGTAAATTGAAAATTATTTTCTAAAATAAATGAATTAAATGAGAAATGTAAAATTAAAATGAATTAAAACGAAAATTATTTCCTAAAATGAGAATGAAAATTATTTCCTAAAATAAAAATAAAAAATGTGCAAGTGTGGTAAAATGGCGAAAATGTCGATGTCGCCTCGAAATGCGTGCCCGCGGAATTAGGAAACCTGAAACATGGTAATCTTCACGTATTTACCAAAATAATAACCCGTAGGAATAGGAAATTATTCGTCATGGAATTAGGAAAGATCCAACGTGGAAAATCACAGAAGTGAAGCTGAGGAAGAGGCGCAGCATGAGCTGCGTCTCTTTGAAGAGGCGCAGCAGTCTTTGCTTACTGTCCCAAGGTGTTCTGTTCTGACGGATTTTTGGAAACAGAAATTAGTATAAATAGAAACGTCGATGGAGCTTTTATTCACACAAATCTTCCGTCTCTGCTTCGTCTAATTACATAAAATTCTCAAAATAAATTTTTTCATCATGAATACTTTGGAGATTCGTTTGAAGGAATGGACCAACGAATTTTCGAACATGGAGAAACATGATATGGGCTCTTATAATTTTGGATCATTGTTGAGTTTAAAACTCATCAAGGTTGTTAAACCGTTCTTGGATGCTTGTCTTGATTATTGGGACCCGAATTACCATGTTTTTGCGTTCCCTGGAGGTGATATTTGCCCATTTCCTGAAGAAATTGCCGCTATTGGTGGGTGGGATCCCGAACACTTGCCTGCCATTCCTTCTACTTCGCAAGGGTACAAGAGCAAATTTAGAGACTTGCTTGGGTTGACTAGACTTGAGGTGGACCGTCTAGTTACCTCAAAAGGCGTGAGAATGCTGGACTTCATTGACCGATTTATCAGCAGGGCCGATCCCACCGTTTCTCATGTTGCTAGGCGGAGGGCATTTGGCTTTTGCTTGTTACATGTGTATGTCTTCCAAGGGCATGTTGATGAAGACTTGAGAGGTGATCCCTGTCTTCTGGGCCTTGTTGAGCAAATGGAGCTGCGCAGGAGCCCAGCTTGCTTATGCTTAGGAGAGATTCTTTTGGGCTTGGATAATAGGAAATCCAACCGTGATCTACCGTATTTGGGAAGTCCCGTCATTCTGCAGGTAAAAGACATTTTCTGTTTTTTTTTTGTTTTTGTTTTTTTGTTTTTGTTTTTTTGTTTTTTTTTTTTTTTTTTTTTTTTTTTTTTTTTTTTTTTTTTTTTTTTTTTTTTTTTTTTTTTTTTGGATGTCTAATACCCGCTTTTGGTAGGTTTGGCTTATGGAACGGCTCCGAATGATCGAGCCCCCAGTTCATGTTCTTTCTTACCATGCCCGCTCGATTGCAATGAGGACTAGGCTTTACATGGTGGATTTCACTCGGGTCTGTGATTACTGGAAGAATAAGCTGAAGAGCGAGGATGGTCCTTTGATTAGGTGGGTCGTACCGTGGTGGCACCTCAAATCTGTCACTGGAGTGTCTTCTTTGGATCCTACTCGGTCCGTGCGCATTCCTGGATTGGAGTTTATGGTGTGCATCTTCCCGGAAAGGCTGATGAGACAAGTTGGACTGAAACAGACAATCCCGAAGCTTGATACTGTTCCGCAGACCGCCCTGGCGCTGACTACTGATAGCCGGAGGGAATGGGCCATTAAGTGGGCCCAAAGAAATATGTGGTTCTTGAATTTCTCCGCTAATGCCTTGTGGGTGTCGGATTCTTATCTGCGATGGAGAAAGGCTACTACTCCGGAAGAGCGCGAGAGATTGAGGAAGCGCGAGCCCGTTGACTACAAGGTGCGCGAGGTAGAGAAAGAGAAAGAGAAGCATCTGACAGAGGGAGAAGAAGAAGCCGGGTTTCAAGTTGTTCATCCTTCGAAGAAACCAAAGACTACTCCTGTCGCGAAAATGGTGATTGGCAAGAATGGAAAGTCTAGGCCTCGAGAAAGACCTTTGGTGATTAGGTCTGAAGTGGCGCGAGAGCGTCCGGCTCGAGGTCGTGACAAGAAGTATGACAAGAATGACAAGGGCAAGGGGAAGATGGAGGAATAGCCCGAGTCTTTATTTATTATTTGATTATTATTATTATTTATTGTTGTAATAAAAAGGTGGGGTTTTTAGAATCCTAGACTATTCTATTTTTATTATGTAGCCTACTATTATTATTAGAAAATGAATGGAATAAAAAGGTTAAATGGTTATGAAACCGTTGTGATTTTCTATTTATTATTCTTGTCGAATTCCAAATGCAATGCAAATGTTCTTCTATTTACATTTTAGATATGATGGGTTGAATCCTGTGAAGGATTGCCTACGTATTCACTTAAAAAAATGAAATCAAACCCTTGCGCGTAGTTCGAGTAAATGTAAAAGAATAATTGTTCTAAGCAAGAGCTTGTAATGAACTTAGAAAATAAGCATGAGCTTTTCGGCTTACTCTGAAGGTGCAAATTTAGTTTATTTGATGATATGAGGATGACAAATTTGTCAAAATGCAGGAGCATAGTGACATTAGCTTATTTCAGCTTGGCCAGGGGCCGTTTATTTAGTGCCACAAGAGCGACACGTGGGGTTACGCGAGGCGCGTTTTTGTTCCTATTCTAGGCATAGTACCGTTTTAGTTGGTCAAGGTTTGTTGGGTTTGAAAACTCATTCCCGTCTAGGTCTTTGATACTAACCGCACCCCCTGGAGTATGGATTTGACTAGAAATGGTCCGGCCCAATTAGGTTTGAATTTTCCCAGTGGGTCAACAGGTAAAAGAGCTCTAACCGATTTGAGTACTAAGTCTCCTTCCTTGATGTTCCTTGGCCTAACCCTTTTGTTGAAAGCTCGTTTGATACGTGCTTGATATGTTTGGACATTATGCAAGGCGCGTAGCCTACGTTCATCCAGGAGGATGAGTTCTTCATATCTATCCCTCTTCCATTCGGCTTCCGGGATTTGACTTTCGAGTAAAATACGCAAGGATGGTATTTCTAGCTCGACTGGTTGTACAGCTTCCATGCCGTAGGTCAAATAGAAAGGAGTAGCCCCAGTGGGCGTCCTAACAGATGTACGATATCCCCACAAAGCAAAGGGTATTTTGCTTGGCCAATCTCGATAGTTGTCAATCATTTTCTTGAGAATCGTGACAACATTCTTGTTTGCCGCCTCTACCGCGCCGTTAGTCTGTGGTCTATAGGGCGAATAGTGGTGATGCCTAATCTTGTATTTGGCTAGCAATTGCTCGGTCTCAGCTTGGAAATGTGATCCATTATCACTAATGATCTCATGTGGGCAACCGTATCGACAGATGATGTTGTTTTGTATGAACTTTGCCACATTTTTAGCCGTGAGGCTGGTGTAGGAAGCCGCTTCTACCCATTTGGTGAAATAGTCGATTGCCACTAGGATGAAACAGTGGCCTCCTGTTCCGGCTGGGGTTATCTTCCCGATTATGTCAATTCCCCAAGCAAAAAATGGCCAAGGAGATGTCATTGTGTAGAGCAATGAGGGAGGGACATGTTGCACATTCCCGAAGATTTGGCAATTGTGGCAATGTCTTACGTATTTGATGCAATCGGATTCCATTGTGGTCCAATAATACCCTAAGCGTGTGATTTTCTTTGCCATCATGGGCCCACTCATGTGAGGACCGCATTCTCCATCGTGGACCTCTTCCATCACTTTCCGTGCCTGTGAATGATCAAGGCAGCGTAGGATTACACCAAGAGGTGTTCTTTTGTATAATTCTCCTTGCATGAGAACGTATTGGGAAGCTAGTAGGCGTATAGTACGTTGTCCCCTCTTATCTATATCGGGTGGATAGGTACCATTGAGCTTAAAATTCAGGATTGCTTGGAACCAGGGTTCCTGCGCGATTTCCTCTTCATCGGTGATTTGGTGGACATAAGCCGGTTCTGACCATCGTTCGATGCACAAAGGCATTTCCAGCATGTGATCTGGCATATTAATCAAAGATGCAAGTTTCGCAAGAGCGTCTGCAAATTGATTTTCTTCCCGAGGTAGGTGTAGGTATGTCACGTGATCAAAGAATTGGAAACTTGGTCTATTCTGGCTTGATAAGGTGCGAGGCTTTCGCTTCGAATTTTCCAAGATCCTGTAACTTGGTCGATGATCAAGGATGAATCTCCATGTACTCGGAGGTTTTTGATGCCTAAGCTCACTGCCGCTTGTAGTCCAATGAGACAAGCTTCGTATTCTGCGGCATTGTTTGTCACCTCGAAGTCGAGTGTGACAGCAATTGGTGTATGCTCGCCTTCAGGAGAAATGAGCAACACTCCTATTCCAAATCGTCTTAAGTTTGATGCTCCGTCAAAATAAAGGTCCCAGGAATCTACATCAGTTTGGAGTATATCCTCGTCTGGAAATGACCAAGTGTCTATCGTTTGTGCGTCATTGATGGGATTTTCTGCGAAGAACTCGGCGACGGCGCGAACTTTTATAACTTTCAACGGCACGTATTTGAGGTCGAATTCTGAGAGCATCAGGGTCCATCTTGCTAGGCGTCCGTTGAGGACGGGTTTCTCGAAGAGGTATTTGACTGGATCCATTTTGGAGTATATTTTGACGGAGTAGCTAAGCATGTAGTGGCGTAGCTTCTTCGTTGCCCACACAAGAGCGAGGCATGTCTTTTCGAGTTGTGAGTATTTACACTCGTACTCCAGGAACTTCTTACTAAGGTAGTAGATAGCTCTTTCTTCACTTCCTACAGTTTGAGCCAGCATGGCACCCATGGCTGTTTCGGTTACTGTGAGATATAAACCAAGAGGTTTATCTCGTTGAGGTGGCATGAGCACTGGTTGTTTAGCCAATATCTCCTTGATTCGGTCGAACGCCTTCTGACAATTGTCGTCCCACATGGTGTGGTCTGTTTTCTTGAGCTTCTTGAAGATAGGCTCGCAAATCATCGTAAGTTTCGATATGAATCGACTTATATACTGCACTTTTCCCAGGAATCCTCTGACTTCTTTTTCTGTTTGAGGTTGTGGCATTTCGATCAAAGCCTTGATCTTTGAAGGGTCTATTTCTATACCTCGTTGGCTAACGACGTATCCTAGGAGTTTGCCAGATGTTACTCCGAATGTGCATTTCTGAGGGTTGAGTCTCATGTTGTACTTTCGTAGCCTTGTGAAAAATTTGCGAAGGTTCGCAATATGCCCTTCTCTTTCCTTGGACTTGACAATCATATCGTCTACGTATACCTCAACTTCTTTGTGCATCATGTCATGTAAGAGTGTAGTTGCGGTGCGTTGATATGTAGCTCCGACGTTGATCAATCCAAACGGCATGACCGTATAGCAATAGGTTCCCCATTGAGTAACGAAGGCGGTCTTATGCATGTCCTCTATGGCCATCTTGATTCGCATACCCATCCATAGTAACGCGTGGTCTGCAGTATTGTCCACCAATATGTCGATGTCAGGTAGAGGGAAGTCATCTTTTGGACTTGCTTTGTTTAAGTCCCTAAAATCAACACAAACACGGATTCTCCCATCCGTTTTGGGTACGGGTACTATATTGGCTACCCAGTCAGAATACTCGGAAACTTTGATGAACCCGACTTTGAATTGCTTGTCAACTTCTTCCTTAATCTTGAGAGCCCATTCTGTCCTCATTCGTCGAAGCTTCTATTTCACAGGTTTGAAACCTGGCTTCATCGGAATTCTATGTTCAGCGATATCCCTGTCGATCCCTGGCATGTCTTTGTAGGACCAAGCGAAAACGTCTTTGAATTCGTTTAGGAGGTCTATGAAATCGGCCCTTTCGGTAGAGCTCAAGGTAGTCCATATCCTAAGTTCTTGGGGTTCTAGTTCGGTTCCTACATTGATGGGTTCGGTGTCCTCTATTACTGGTCCTCCTTCCCCTTCCTGCAGTATTTCTTTGGCTATGTAGGGAGGTATTTCGATCGAGTCTGGGTCTTGGTCATCCTCAGTATCATCGTAAACAGAATTGCACTCAAGATAACACAAAGAGTAAGCGTAACCGATTTATTCATATTAAAATTTGAGTAAAGTTGAAACAAAGAAGCCAACTGATCCATGGTCGGTGGCGGCAAAGGACAAATGGTTGGGACATTTCCGAACTATCGTGACTACTCGAGGCTAAGCTAGGAGAAACAAAGGGAGTGGGGATGACGATAGGAGGAGACTCTCTAATGACTTCTCTAGACTCGACTCGACTCGACTCGAACTCATCGTCTTCTGGTTCTCCTTTGTACATCTCTCCTTCTCCAGTGGTGAGCTTGAAGAGTCTTCCTTGATTGTTGGTCCACTTGATTGATTTTCTCCATCCTTTCTGCTGTCTTGCGTTGGTTTCTGTGATTAACGTGGTGGGGTTGAAGCGGTCGTCTTGAAGTATCATGGTAATGATCTCATCCTGCACGGCCCTAACAAATCGATCTTCTCCGAACAATAGGCTAACAGCTTGTTCGTCTAAGCAAGGTGCTTGACGGGTTTTGACGGTAGGAACCGTTTCTGGAGGGATAAAGTAGCAATCGTGAAAGATCTCGATTCCGGCTAGCTTCCTCTTGAGATAATGCCAAGGCTCGGGAAATCCGTGAAAGAGTTCTAGACTTCCTTCTTGAACAAAGTACCCATTTAAAGTAGGGAGATAGGGTCGCATTTGGACTCCTACATGCTTACGGTTTTGAACTTGAGCAAGCATTTCGAGAACCTCTTCTTTAGTGGGTTTGTACCCTAGTCCAAGTGGTATCCTCTTTGAGTTGCCTTCCTTGTATGGTGCGAAGGTATTTCTTCGGGTAGGGTTTAAAGGCATTCCAGGGAAGTATCCCTGGGTTTTAAGCATGTGGTTGACTACCAAGTTGGAGTAGGGATCATAGTATAAGGGTGCCAACTCACTTTCTATGACACTTACACTTTGGAAGCCCCCAATTTCGTATACGGGATCTGCGAGGACTTGATTGTTCGACTGTTTTTCGATTATTGCCTTGATGGGTGACGAAGTGATCGTCACTACTTTGCCATTTAGTGGGATTTTGATCTTTTGATGAAGAGTGGATGTTACTGCTTTGGAAGCGTGAATCCAAGGCCTTCCCAGAAGTATGTTGAAGGAAGCTTCGATGTCCACTATTTGGAAGTTAACCTTTCGTTCAATTGGCCCTGTGGCTATGGTTAGGTTGCAAGTCCTACCACCTTTCGTCGTGTACCATCATATGCACGCACACCTTGATTGGTAGGGGTCCAATCCGACTCTTTCATGCCTAGCTTGTACGCCGTTTTGAGGGGTATGACGTTGACCGCGGAGCCATCATCTACCAAGGTCATTGGCACGTTCTTCTTTAGACAAATGACAGTGATGTAAAGAGCTAAATTGTGACTAGCGCCAAAAGGTGGCAAATCTTCGTCTGAGAAAGTAATAGGATTACTTAGCTTCGGTGATTCTTGGAAGACCAAGTTGACTACATCTTCGGGTGTCGAATTATGTGCTACATTTAGTTTGGCCAAAGCTTGCAGTAAAGCTTGGCGATGTGGGAATGAGCTTGCTACTAATTGCCGGATCGAAAGATCACCGTCTTCGTAATTGCTTGAGCAAATGGTCAGTGGAGTCCTCTTCGTTATCATTTGGTGTGACAACGTTGGTTGGACCGTTTTGAGTAGTGCTTTGATATGGACGACCCGAACGAGTTAGGTGGTCCACATCTTGGTCTTCACCATTTTGGACTATTTCTTTGACTAGGGAGTTTTCAATGAGGTACTCGTCTTCGTCATCGTCGGCCCAAACTCCATTGATTGTAGCTAGTTTCCTCATTCTCATGATTTCATCTTCTAGTCGTATGATTTGGTCAACTAGTTTATCAACCACGGTGACTACTTCTTGCATAGTAGCATTTTGAGAGAAGATTAGCGGCACATGTTCTTTGGGTGTTGCGTTGGGATCGCGTAAAGTTGTCACCATATTTTCTATTTCCCAGACTTGCCTATCTACACTCCTTGCCCATGTGATGAAGTCGGAAATGGTAGGGGAGATTGTAGAGTAGAACCCTTCATTCTCGATTGCATAGATTTCATTTTCGACTGGAGAAATGAGGTGTGAGCAATCTAAGGTAGATTCGTCACTTGTAATCACTAGAACTCCAAGAGGATTCTGAGTGTTGTTGGGTTTACCTCCCGGCGGTATTGGCAATCGACCATCTTCAATCATGTCTTGAAGCACATTTTTCAACTTGTAGCATTTTTCTGTGTCGTGCCCCTTGCCCCTATGGTATTCACAGTACGAGTTCTCGTCCCAGAATTTGGATTTCATTTCGGGTTCGGGAGTAGGCCCAATGGGTTGGAGTTTACCTTGCTTCATTAACCTTTTTAGAGTGTTGGAGTAAGTGTCCCCGAGATTTATGAATTTCCTTGGTGGGGTAGTTTTCTTGGATGGCTCGAGAAGGTTAACTTCATCTGTCTTGCTAGTAGAGCCGTATGAACGACTTGTTGAACCTTGATATCCTCGACCTACCGTTTTGGACAAGAGTCCTTTACGGATGTCATCTTCAATCCTTGTCCCTAGTACGGTTAAGTCCTTAAAAGTTTTGATGTTTTGGTATCTCAAATGATTGGCATAGATGGGTTTGAGATTGTCCACAAACTTCTCCACAAGGGTGGCCTCATCTGGACGTTCAACTAGTTGGGTACTAGTCTTCCTCCACCTACTTAGGAAGTCGGTGAATCCTTCTTTGTCATTTTGGGTAAGAACCTCTAGAGTGCGCATGTTAACTTGGATCTTGGCATTATCCGCATATTGTTTAGAAAACTCGATTGCGGCATCTTCCCAAGTAGCGACCTTCTTATGATCTAAGGAGTAGAACCATTGCCTCGGGATGGTGTCAAGAGATGAAGGAAAGATCCTTAAGAACATCTCGGGTTTGATGCCTTTGATAGACATATAATCCTTGAAGGCACGGATGTGGTTCAAAGGGTTCTCGTGCCCCTTGAATTTAGGGATATCCGTCATATTGAAGTTGGTTGGCAATTTGGAATTGACGGCCTCATACTTGCGATTGTTTTCCCTATAAATGTCATCCCCCTTAAGGTACATCAATTGCTCCTCTAAGTATTGGAGTCTTTTCTCAGCTACAGTCATTCCCATGAGAGGATTTTCATCCTTGGATTCATTCTCGGAGTCACCTAGTACTTCACTTTCATGAGGGGGCAATCTCCCCTCTACGGCATAGATACGGCCCTCGATGAGCTCAAGGCGGTCATAGACTTGGTCTTGGGTAACTTGCATTTGGGCTAGCGCGGCTAGGATTCGATCATTACCATCTTGAAGTTGGTGGAGGTTGGTTTCACTGGATCCAGGCATCTTGAAAACTGGATAAGAGATCGACGACGAATCAAAACACGATCGACCATTCTAACACACTTGCTAAAAGAAATGCTTTGACTCGTGAAGTGGGTGTGTGCCACTTGTGTTGAGTGAGCTTTGAAGAAAGACAAGGTTTTTTTAAAATGTGTGTCCTAGTCAACTATAGTGAAGTTGTAGGAGTGGACTCAAAGTGAGGTTTTGAAATGGGTTTGTGGCCCGAATTTTGACACGACAAATGGACAGAGTTTTGACTTGGTTTTGCGCTAATAAAATGGCCTATTTCGAAATTTTGATTAAGAAAAAGGGTTTTGATTTTTGAAGAAACGTCATGGTTTTGTTTAGAAAATGGTGATCATGTAATGTACAAGCATTTATACAAGCATTATGACGGGATGCTGAGTGCATTTAAAAGGGTTTTGGTTTAAAGAGTGGGTTGCCATACCGAACCATCAAACCCGAAGTCTGTGGAGAGGCTCGTACCAAACAAGAGTAAGGCCGATTCCTAGTCCATTTCCTCAAGTAGTGAAGGCCCTTGATACAAACAAGAGTAAGCATCATGGTATGGATGACGTCAATCGCTATCCATCCTTAGGCCCAAATAAGAATTAGGACCGTTTAGACGGGACGATTGGTCGAATGGGTTGGGTTGGGCCTAGGAAGGCCGAATAAAACGATCTAGGAAGACCGAGTTATGAAAACCGACAATTGTCTTGTACAAACTATTCCCTAACCTTGTTCAAGTTTCACCCTTGCTACACGTAAGTGTATTATCCCCAGTGGAGTCGCCAAACTGTGGACAGCGGGGGGCCCACGGGGGCGCTTGGGAGGAAGAGAACAAGCGTTTGCATTTTTGTTGGAGTCGCCACCAATTTTTATGGGAAATTGGAACCGTTCGAATACCTCGTGCCATGTCAAGACACAAAGTAAAGACATGAATACCAAGCAATCGTTACCCTTAGCATTCTATGTCTAGAATGACTCTCGTGGATGCCAATGAACACGGATGTTCACAGAGATCTGGAGTAAGGGGTGAGGGTACGTATTAGGAAGCTCTTTTGATCGAACACCTAATCCCGCCCGCCTCGATAGCGGCCTCTACTAATGATTAGGGAAGTTATTCGTACTCGATATATCGTCGGCTATATGCATGCAATGCAACATCCAAGTTTTAATCCTAACATGTGAGAATTAATACTAAGTCGGTAGACAATTAGTTAGCATACAATTAGGTCGAAGTTGGAATTTAATGTTCAATTACATATGAAAACATTCAAGCAATAAAAGAAATACAATAATTATAAATTACAATAACGAAAATTACAATAATTACAACGGATTGGGCGATTTATGTCGAAAATACCTTTAAAACGGACAATTTGAGAAAAAGAATAAAAGAATAAAATTAACGAACAAAACAGAAGGCGATACTACGGATAATAGTTAATCATACGTAAGCTAATTAAACTAGGTCAAGCAACAACGGAGTTCAGAGACAGAATTCACCCGAACAAAGCAAAGAGAGCCGCGTCTTTTGGAATAGGCGCAGCGATTCTTTGCCGTCTGTTTCTGACCGACAGGCCGTGAAGCCGGAATTGCGAATTGTTAATATCAATTGGTAAATTTAATGATTGATTAAATTATTTATTCGGATGAAAGTGATTAACAGGTTATTTACATGTGATTAATGGGTCATGAAACAATAAAACATGGATGAGACGGATGCAAACGAATTATTTACATGGATGAATGATGAATTACAAATTAACAAATTAAACTAATTAATTAGGTTAAATACAATGGATTAATAACAAATATAATGATGGATATGACAAATAAAGGTGTGTAGATATGTCAATGATGAATTTTAAACTCAATATTGATGAATTGAATCTCTAAAACCCGAATTTGAGTTTAATGACGAAAACCCGCAAATATTGATTACTTGGGATTTAAGTCGAATTTAATGATAAATTATGTGCTAATGAATGATAAACAATATACATGTGAAATATTATATTATTGTGACGAAGAATTAACAAGAATAAACGAAAACAAATAAACACGATTTAATTACAAGAGGACGAAGGAAGAAGAAAGGAAGCGAGGAAGCGGCAGCCTAACGAAG
Organism: Silene latifolia; assembly: GCF_048544455.1. Classification (NCBI taxonomy): domain Eukaryota; kingdom Viridiplantae; phylum Streptophyta; class Magnoliopsida; order Caryophyllales; family Caryophyllaceae; genus Silene; species Silene latifolia. Next base: position 62,802,747 of record NC_133532.1, on the reverse strand, counting down.
AGGCGCGCAGTAGTGCTGCGCTCCTTTCAAGAGGCGCAGCGATTCTTCGCGCTCCTTCAAGAGGCGCGATTTTTGCGTCCTTTCTCGACAGTCGATCTTACGGAAATCCGTAAAAAGAGGTTTTGAAAACGGTTTTAGAAATCGGTTTTAATGATATTTTCGACATAAACCTTACATTAATGATTACAAAAAGTAAATAACAATAATAAAAGAGAGATTTACACCCTCAGACTTACATGTTGACGAAACGAGAAGGACTAAGATATCGATTAGTGATGCTCGACGCGAATGCAAAGAAAGTGCCCTCGTAAGAGGAATTAAAACAAATTGATTAAGTTGATTGATTGTAGAGTTGGTCAAATTGGTCGGTCATGCAAACGAGGCTGGAACTCAGAAGGATCCGAGCTTACGTGGTCGAATGTTCAAGCACGTAGACGCCAAAAAGTAAGAACAAAGGTCTAGAATGCAAAGGGAGAAGAGAAGAGCGGACAAAAAAGATACGAGAATTACGCAGAAGAGGACCTGGGAAGAGGCGCAGCAGCCACTGCGTCTCTTGGAAGAGGCGCAGCACCTGCTGCGTCTGTTCCCATGTGGTTTCCTCCTGCGGAAGAAAGATTTCCGTGTTTAAGTTATGGTAGGACGGAATAATTTGGTTTTCCTTAATATCTTATGTGAATATTACGGGAAATTGTTTACCAAAGGATGAAAATTATGAAATATGGAATAGAAATATCCGGAACATTCCAGAACATTCTGACTCGGGATTTAACGATTATCAGAAAATGAAGACGGTTTTAGGCCCGGACTCCAAATGTACTCTAATTACTGTCAAAACGACCGTATCGGCACGTAGATGACAACTAAGAGGTAGATAATAATATTTGAGCAATCACTTGACGATAAACTTACGAACTGTCATAAATCGTTCCGCGTACCAAACATGCGGCCCAATCATCACCGGGTGGTTTGCGAGAGGTGCAGAAACGAGGTGTCTACAGAATGATGAAGGTACCCGAAATAGGCCCCAGAATACCATAACTAGGAGAAGGTATAACGAAAGGAAAGACTGGGGAAGGGGTGGCTTCGACACCTAACTCATTAGACTCAATCCTAGGAGTCTCATCAAACTCGGACTCGGACTCAGACTCATACTCGGAATCAGCATCTGGCATAAACATTTCTCCTTCTCTAGTTGTCAACTTGAAACGTAACCCTCTGTTGTCGGTCCATTTGATGGTTTTCCTCCGTCCCGTGGTAGTCCTCTGAGGATCCACATCGGTATTGAGGGTAGATGGATCAAATCGCTCGCTACTCAAGTTAAAGATTTCATCCTGAACATGTGGGACAGCTGCACCTTTAGCCAGATACACATCATCTTCATTATCTTCCCAAACCCTATTAATCTTTATGGCACTCTGGAGAATATGTTGGGTACAGTTGATAGCAAAGTCCCCGACTTGAATATCGTTACTTAAACTTGGAAGGTACTTCGAACAATCGATGAATTCCTTCCCCACAAATAACCCATTAAGGCAGCATACCGGACGAATCAAGTAGGTTAAATCGACATTGTCTTGGATAAATATCCCATACGCGTGATCACCAAATGGGTTGGTTATGTTGTTAGGCTTAACGGTTGGAATTGGGAGCGTTCAATTCTTGATCATATCTTGAATTTCATGTTTGAGATGGTAACAGTTTTCCGTATCACGACCTTTGCCTCGATGGAAGGCACAATAAGCCTCAGAATTGTGGTACCTTTTCTGTTGTTCCAACGGTGGTTCTGTAGTAGGACAAATAGGACTCAGTTTTCCTTGGGTATTAAGTCTTTCTAGGGCATATGCATAAGTACACTGTATATCAGTGAATGCTCTTGGGCCAGAGCGTTGCGGTTTCTTAGGAATTCATCCCGAGAAACTAAGTGCTTGAATATGATTGGTAGTAGCCGGGGTCCTGGCCTTAGATGACGAGGCACCTTGGTATCCCTTAAGCTTTTCTGTCTCATTATTCCGGAAATCATCCTCAATTCTTATCCCGACTCGGATAAGCTCCTTAAACGAGCCAAAGTTTTGGTACTTGATTTCATTTCGATAGGTGGTTTGAAGATTCTTCATAAACCTATCAACCATTTCGGTTTCATCCGGCTTCTTAGCCAACTTTACACTTTCAGCACACCACCTTGCAAGGAAATCAGTAAATCCTTCCTTTTCTTTATGCACCATGACCTCTAGTGTTCTCATGTTGGTCCGGATTTCAACATTATTGGCGTAGTACTTACAGAACTCCACTGTGATGTCTTCGAATGTAGGGAAGTTCTTAAGCTCACGATTGTAGCACCACGCTTTCCGTTGTTCTTCTAAGGATTATGCAAAGATCAGGGTGAGCATATCAGCAGGTACTCCCCTTAGTGCCAAGTACTCCTTGTCGGACTTAACATCGTGAACTGGGTCTTATGTGCCATTGAACTTGGGAATGTCTGTGAGCACAAAATTGGTAGGTAACTTGTCTAAAAGTGGGCATAGGCCCTAGCATTTTTGAAGTGGATGGTCCCTCCCCAAGAGAGTTTCATCTGGTCTTCAACCAACTTAAGCCTTTTCTCGAATTCAGTAGGTGGAGAAGCCACCAGTTCTTCCACGAAGAGCTTGGTCTCAATAAAAGTAAAACAAGCCATCACTTGTTCCAAAGTATCATGCATCTTAGTCACTAGAGCTTCCATTGTTTTATTTTTGGTCGGGGGTGGCCTTTCTACAAGAAAAACCCTGAACTAATCAATATTCGAACCGAAACCACCTGCACAGCTAAGAACTAAACTCACATACTTGACGATTGACTCAAACATGACTCAAGGACTAGCTCAGACCCGAGAAATGAACTAAGTGGCTTATTTACAAAGAGTCTCACGTGTGAAGGGGTCTTAGACCTAACTAGGACTACGGCTCAACTCAAACCAACTTTAAAGACTTAGACTGGGCACCGACTTGGTGTGACTAACCTGTGATTGAACCAACATGGTCCATGGGCTCGTGCAAAATGCCTAGTGTGACCTAATGGAATATTTTTGGGCGCTTTGACTCTGACCAATTGGTCCACAAGCATGACTCGGACCCAAGAGTGAGCTTCGGTGACCTAACTGGGTCGTGTTCTAGACAAGACATGGTTCTCTTGAACCTTAGACAAGGCTAGACATGACTAACATAAACAACCATCACTACTACGAAAAAGGGATACAGCGGCGCTTTTAAATGGCTATAGAAGCGCTAAAAAGCACCACAATGGTCTATACCGACGCTATAAAAAGCGTCGGCTTTGCCTGTGCCGCTAACCCCTTTTGCGGCGCTTATTACTTGCGTCGGTATAAATAAAAAATAGCACCGCTACAGACTTGCAACGCTTTTTAAAGCGCCTCTATTAATCTGCTTAGCTAAAATGGCTTTTACCATATTTATAGTCTAATTTGGCGTCTTTTTCATAGCCAATTGTTACTACCATTTATACATAGCAGAATTGTAGGCAAACAACTTTCTTATTTTTTTTCGTAAATATAAGAAATTTCATTAATAATAACAAAGTTACACTATTCATACAAAAAAATCAAATCCACTAAAAATTTAAATAAAAAATACAACCAACCCCAAAACTAAATACAAACTAAGGAAAAGCAAACCAAAATTTAGCTAGGGAAAACATGCCAGTGCACAACAACAATCCTCCTCAATCTTCCTACTGCACTCCATCTCATGTTGTATACTCCATCACAAATCAGGCCAGCAAAACTCTAACGCGTCTAACAACCACGCACATCGGAATCGCAATAAGCCTACTACTCCAGTCCCATTGTTCAACAATCTGAGAGCAATAAGGTTGAGAGCAAAACAAGTTCTCATAAAGACTAAATTAGTCCAACCACCTGTTAATCAAGACATAAGACAAACAATTAAAGTTTCACTATCAAACCCATGTGTACATGTTAATATTCTAAAGCAGGCAATATATATTTGAGCTGCTAATAATATATCTCAATACCACAGTTCACCTGTGAAATACTTTTATTCCTCTTCTGGAGCAGGTATACTGTCGCGACCAATACACATATGCCAGGTTTGTGAGTCGTGAACGCCCGTCGTTCTCATCTACAGAGAAAGATCAAGAAAACGATAAGAGTAAATATGGTATCTAATAGTAACTATATTACTCATCTGTGATCTGCACATCTATAGTGTAATGGCCCTTTCACAAATTCTTGCAACTTATGGAACCAAACAGAAGAAGGCTCGATATTGAGTGAGGATCAAAATAAAGGAAAACTTACGTCAAGTTACTCGAAGTAACTAAGAGCATAATGGTTCAGCTCAGGAATCCACTGAAATTAAATTCTTTAAGGAACTGATTAGCAACAAACAGATATGAAGGGGAAGCAGACATAAAACATATAATGCTATCTAATGAAAGGCTAGCCTTCTAAGAAGACGTGTCTTAAAATTACATACAATAAGATTTGATATTTAGTGAACAAGACGCGGAAAATCACATACTGCAAATAGGATCAGCGTCAGAGTAGTAGAGTACACAACCAACCGAAGAGGACACATCCGTCTTAAAATAAAAATAAGCAACAGAGAGGAAAAACTCAAACTAGTACCAAACCAGACATTCAAGAGCTCCCAAAATCAACTTCACTAGCACATTCTTAATTATAGTATAGTAAGATTAACAAACTCACAATATTTTAGACCACACAAAATTCTTACAAATACAGAAATACTCCATTACATATACTAACCTATTAAGGTTCAAGAGTGAGAACTGAGTGCACTTTCTCCAGAAATATGTCATTCCAATGTTAGATACCGTTGGTCGGAGTTTCCTACAATCAATGATAACAAATGCATAATAATAAGCACACCTATAGAAAACAAGACTAATAATCACAACTTGCTTGGATATAAACCCCATTCTGACATTGCTCGAAGACTTACATAACACAATCTCAATGGGTGCCTAGGTATAGTCTCACACCATTAATCCAGGAAAAAATCCTCCACAGCATATGCAATATGAGACCAAATTGACAATATAGCACAACATCAATACCTGCCAAAAGGAAAAAATATCAAAATTAGGCATATTGTCGCATGTTGACACAATCAAAGAGATCGATAAACCCATAAATCTTCATAATTTTTAATAAAGTAATTAACAACCCTAATAAAAAAGATCCCTAATTTACCAGCAAGGTTTAATTGAGCAAACCAAATCACTCTCTATTTGATTTTCTAACAACGAATTAAAAGATATTTATAATGGCTAAAACTCTTGTCTTTTGTTAACCAAGTAAGCATAATCCAAGTTGTAACAAGGATAAAGAATGAATTACGAAATTAAACCCACAATTTACTATGATGAGAAATAATTATAGAATGCATACCTGATTCCATTATCTGACAATATTTAAATCTCGTAAATCTCCAAATGACATCGGTAGAACTCCTCAACGACGATGAAAATTGTAGTTTTAATTTCCTTGAAACGGGTTTTGTGTAGAGGGGAAGTGATGGTGCTTGAGTGAAATTTCAGTCCTGCGTTTGAGTTTTCAATTGTGGGAAATGGGAAAGTGGTACGTGGGGCGCTTTTAGAATAGCGCCTTAATTATGGGCTTTATTAACCCAATAAGCGATTTTCTTACTAAGTGTTGCAATAAAAGCGTCGCTACATGCCTTTATTGTAGTAGTGCATAAGCCTAACTAGGCTAGACCTCACCTGACTGACTCAAACTCTATTCTAAGTTTGGGTTAGGTTCGGGACATGGTTCATATGAGTTTCAAAATTGAAGAGGATTTAATTAAAATGAGCTTTTAAATGGGCAACAAGCCGGCTATAAAGGCTTATTTTGGTCAAAATTCTAATCCTAATTTGGTAGCATTTCGACTTAAAAACATTCTTTTTTTCAAAAGAGGTAAGTTCAAAAGTTCTGGTTTGCAAACTTGGGCTATTAGTTCCAAAAAATTGGGTTGAACACGACTCAAATTTCGAAAAAACAAACGGGTTTTTTTAAGACGTGATTTTCAGGAAAAAACACAAAAGACTCGAAACGGGAATCACATAGCAAGTAATCATTCGCATACAAGCATGAATTCTTGAATCCTAGACTCAACTAAGTCTCGGTCGGTCTTCTAACTTGGGTATATGGCAATGATCCCACTTCAGCTTGGAAGTCAAGCCCCCCAATAAGTCCGTAGCTTATGGTAGAACATGTACTTGAAGTTTCAGCAGAGACCACCTTGATACTTAAACCGGGCATAGTGGACGCCATCCCTTTACCCTGGGATCGACCCAGGGGGGCATGGTTCGATACTAAAGTGTCAGTTGGGTTTAGGCATGATAAAAAGCAAACAAATACTAATTCAGTTGATTGTCCACTATTTAACTTTTCGAGTTACAGTGTCCCCAACAGAGTCGCTAAAATGTGGATGTGGGAATTAGATGTATCCACGGGATGTTTTTCAAAAACAAATAGTAGCCACGGAATTTGAAGGAAAACTCAGAAACCGTTTTAGAGAAAAGGATTCGTGTGAAATTATGTGTTGGGAAGCTCGTTCAAACACCCAACCCCGCCCGTTGTAAACAACGGCCTCTACAAATGTCAAACAATGGCAAATTTTAATTGAACTAGTATTTGTCAAATGCATCCAATCATATTAAACCCTAACATGTGACAATAATTTCTAGTGGTTTACATGCACGTAACTTCGTCAAGTGATTTAAACATGTGGGTTCATTAAGCTATTCTAGCATAAATAAACTAACAAATAAACAAAGAGGAGAGAAAGGAACTTCTTACTCTAGTGGCGCTGTAACAAACATGGGTTACATCACAATAACAATTGCAATAAACCTGTAAACAAACAAACAAGCCATTAACAAATACTTAAGCATAGGAAACAAAACGCCTCTTGGTCGAATGATATACACAGCCAACATGGCCTCCAAGGGGTGCATACATGACATATTCTAAGTCAAGTTGGGTTGAAAACAAATGACATGTGATAACATAATCATATGCAAATGAAAAGAAACAAACATGCATTTAAATCAAACAATTGTTTCACAAACGATTGGCATATGAACAAGGCAAATTAAAGGACTAATTGTTAGTCTAATATAGCATAGAAAACCGTGGCTAACAACATCATACCCGACATCAATCGAAAAAGCAAACAAGCATGACGATAATTGAACAAACATGCTAACGGTTTCAATTAATTCTTAATTAAAACAATTAAATCTAAACATGCTCATCTAATCATGTGAATCATGCTATCATACATAAAATAGACTAATTATTAGCCTAGAATTTTGCGCCATACATGGTAAACACACGGCATACATGCGAGACAAACAAATCGACACAAACAATTCTAATTCATGCGATTTCATGCAATTCTAATTATTAAACTAACATATGGACAAGCAACCAAGTTAAATCATACAAACATGCATACTCTAATTTGAACAAACAAATCTCATGTTCATGCATCCATCTCATAAATCATGTTAACATACGAATTAAAATTAAACAATTTCATAATTTAATTCAATTAATCATAAATTAAAAAAACAATATCAAAGATGCAAACTTTAATTATAAATATAATAATAAAACATAAAAAGCATGTTATAATTTTAGATTTAAAACTTGAACATTAAATTAAACATAGATTTAAACATACGAGAATAAATCTAGCATAATTAACGATAATCATGTGAAAACAATTCATATAACAATATAAATCGTCTAATTTCTAACAGAAATTAATCCACACAATTAAAAGGTCATCCATCAGCATATCCATCAGCATATTCAACAACAATAATCCCATCCTGCATTATAATTATCAATAATAAAATAAATATCGCATAAATAACATAATTAGTACGATAAATATAAAAAGTGATAATTAAACGAAATAAATTGCATTAAGGGAAGAAATGAGTGATTTTTGGCACCCTTGGTTTACATGTATCTCGGATGAAAGATTCTTGGTAGGTCTAGACGGTTTTCAAATCAACAATCGAAATCCAATCTTGAAATAAACAAACACGTTTCACGTGTAATACGGGTTACGCGCAGGGAACTTCAAACGATCACCACGACTTCAATACTCAACTATTTTTCAAATCGAAAGATGTTTTAGAATCTTTGAATAACAAATTTTTCAAATTTGCCAAAAAAACCAGACCTAAATTGCTTTTAATACGATTAAAAAAAACGATGAATAAGCGCGTGTTGGGGTATGTGTCCTCAACAATAGTGAGATCACATGATTAAATCTCATAATAAGAATATGTAATGGATGATTCATTATATATTCAACTAATCAACATTTATCGGTAATGATTGGCTGATTAGAGTTTAACATTACTGTCGTATGACGGTGATGACCAGTTGATCCTTTAAGGTCACACCTATAGGACGATTCCCAAAAAAGAAAGTTAATTAATTGTATATCGATACAGAGTAATTAAATCCTTAAATTGAACAAATTTATTTATAAGTGAGAATCATGTATCTTATTGTAATGTGATTAAATAGGATTCAATTTAGTAATTAATTTGTTATATTACTAAAATTGATTAATGTCTGTGAACCATTTGAGATAAGAGTAATTAGTTAGTTATAATTACAAAATTTTATATATTATATTAACTAGACTTAATGTGACCTATTTTATATACATGTAATTGTGAATTATTTGTTAATTTATTAAATATAATTTATTTGTTCTAAAGTGATATTTAATTTGTTAAATATGCATTAATATGTCTAATGACATGTTACCTGTCACATGTCACAACATATTACAAATGACCAATTAAAAAGATAAAAGGGAGGTCCATATTGGTGTAGGAAACCGGTTTTTGGTAGGGTTTTTTGGTGGTTGATTGTTTTTAATTGTAAAAACATAATCATAACACCTATGACCTAAAAAACTACCCTAGTTTTTGGGTAAGACAAAAAAGCAATCACTCAGGCTTACCAAGGGCTTGAAAACCAGTTTCCCCCTCTAAATATGGACATGTGATGTTCTCTTCTGTTATGCATCTAATGCTTATCTCTTAATTCTCTCATCCATCTCTCAAAAATTGTTTTTATGCATAGTTTGTTCTAAAATCTAATATTACCACAAGATTACTAGTGTAGTAATAATATGAATATTAGAAATAATACTTTAAGGTTACTAATCATATTATGTAGTTTATAATAGTATTGGTGTTTGGGTAAAAGTCTTAGGTACAACTATGAGGAGACATTCTACTTTGAATGCTTGAAGGTTCTTGGAGAATCATCCAAAATGGCATTAGCTCAAGATCTAGATTTGGAAGTAGTCCAAATCTAGTGCCCTAAATCCGTCACAATTATATGTAAGGAAATCGGTTTTTCCTTCTTATTTTGTTTATTTTGTTATGAATGCAACTAGATCCAAGAGATAAATTAATGAATAATTTATAAAATGAATTAGATGAGTCTAATAAGGGGTATATGAACCTAACAATTGGCATCAAGAGCCTTGGTGTTGCATGCATAATTGGTTTGGTTTTTCCGAGTTAAATGTAACTTAATTAAAACTAGATATTTTGTGATTTATAAGGATAAAGCCATGAAAATTTTTGCATGTTATACATTCTGGTTCTAAAATTTTTTAGGTCATTTTGAAGATTTATGGATGATTATTGCTTATTTTAATGATTTTTAGTAAAATAATTACATTTTTATGAGTAAAATAAACGTTTATTTACTAAAAATAGTTAAACTTCACTACTGGACGTGATTTTTTAGTATGACCTCACATGAATATTTTATGTATTGTATGTAAAATTTCGTATTAATGTGATTAATATTGCATGATTTATGATTTTTATTTGATAAAAATGGTGTAAATGGATGTTAAATGACTAAAACTAGTTAAACTCCGAAATAGGCCATGAAATTTTAATATGATGTCAAATCCATATTTTAAAGATTTTATGTAAATTTTGAGATAAATGTGATTTATTATGCATGATTTATAATTTTAATGGTTAAAATGATATAAATAGTGACTGTTTTTAGCAAAAATAGCTAAAAAAAAATTTATGGCATGAAATTTTTCCCTTACATTTTATATATGATATTAACATCAGATCTAAAGTTTTATGATTAATTTTGATTGATTTGATATGTTTATTGATTTTTATGTGATAAAATTGATAAAAGGGCAACTTTATTAGTCATAAAAATAAATTCGAAATTTTTGGTTTAAATTTTGCCATTTCCAGGTTATGTAAAGTTCATATGAATGTTCAAAATTTTGATTTTAATTTTTCCATAATTTTTATGTTTAATTTGGAATTAATTGGTAAAAGTTATGATTTACACGATTTACTAATGAAACAAATTATAAATATTTTTTGGGCAAACTTTTATTGAGTTTTCGGAATCTCAGTAATATTCCAGTATATAAAAAAATGTGGTTTCAAAATTTTCCAATTTTTTATGATTTATTGGGAATTATTTCATAATTGTTATGGCTAAGAGAAGTTTAATAAGCAATAATATAAAACCAAGTTGAATTATTGTCAAAAATTAAGTAAGGACTAATTTTTACTAATTTTTGAGTCCTTATTGAGTTAGGGTAATTAACTTGAGCTTACATTTGATTTAAGTATTGATTCGTGATTTTAGTAAGTTATTATCACGCGTTTCCATGGAACCAGATTATATACGACATAAGGCTTAGGTACGTCGATTTGGCACATTAATTTGGCATGTTAGACACATATATTTATGCTGCAATTTTTATTGATGAATGTCATATTTTATTTATATAATTTTGAATTATGTAATTTTATCTTAGTATGGCCTTAGTTTTAATCGGTATTACCCGTAATGTAACGGAATATCGATTCGGTTGTAATTTAATGTGATCTTGTTTCGCTTTTATTTTTACTAGTTTTTCATATTACAAATGTTAATAGGAATAGCTATGTATTTTTATTATTATTTTGTAATTTCGGAGTTTCTTCAAGACGGTGCAAATCAGAAAGGCGTTCCGATCAAGATGGAGTACTTGGGAAGCGTGCCAATTGAAGTTCAAGGGAGCAATGGAGTTGGTTTCCGAATATGTAATAGATTATTAGATTTTCTATTTTAGGAAAGGCCATACTAGGAAATATAGAAATTTATTTATTGCTTAGCATTTTTCCTTTATATGTTTGCATGCATTGCCAAGTCGCCATAAACAACACATGCATATCATATCGAGTATTCGACCGTGCCAATTATAATTATCGTAAGTTCAAAAATTTAATTCACTTAAATTTGATAGATAATAAATTGACTCGATCTCTCACGTTATTCAAAATTGAGAATTAAGCCTTACCAAATAGTAGGACCCATGACTCCCCGTGACATTTGGAGTAGGTTCGGTTTTTCCGGCGTGCTTTCATTTATCATTGGGTAAGTGGGGTAATAAGACGTTATTACACGCGAAATTTGGTTGGCCTCAACGGGACATGAAGACTAGTCTTATGTTCCGGGGCTAGAGATGAACTTAACGTAATTTCATCGACCGAGAGTTTTAAGTGTAGAATCGGTTAAAGAGTTAACTCACCGAGTTATATTAATGAGGGATGTATCGGTTTCCCCATACCCGATATGTTAATATGGATTTAGATCTCGGAATCATTTGCATAGTTGGGTGGAGGTAATTATATAAATGCTAAAACATGCTAAAATGTTTTCATATATTACGACGAATGTTAGTTTTCCCATTATTTCGTTGTTTATGTTGTTCTATTTTACTACTCCTACTCATATGCAATATCATTCGATTGTAATACGAGTCTCCGCTAAACCACTATTGCTAACGAAAAAAATGTCTTTCTAAAAATGAACCGTATCATAGGTTGTGGACTTGCTCCATAGGAATCGTTCTATTCCGTAGAACTCGATAGGAGTCATCCTATTCAAATATAAGATTAACATCTTAAATTCCTTACATTCCCATGTATATGGAATCTCTTATGAAGAATAATAATTAGAAGTAATTACTCAAAATATGTTTTGATAATTCTTCTATGCATCCATGGTTCAAAAGTCCTATTGCTCAACCTAAACACTTGCCATCAAGCACTTAAGTTGTTAAGAATATGACAATCTTAAATTGGTAAATTGATTTGTTAGAAATTTTGGTTGACCAAATACCACAATAGAGTTCATCCTTGGGAAGGATTAACTAGGAATTTATATGAAGATAAGTCTTCATCAAGTATAAATTCTTGAAGTGAGTGGGAGCAATAAGAAGTACCTAAGAGAAGATGTTAGACACTAAAATAGATACAAACCCGAATAAGTAAAGATCAAGGAAGTTGGTCTTGTGAATCCAACATATTCCTCCTTCTATATCTATGACATTGACATTGCATTCTTGCCAATTACCACATCATGAGTATTTGATACAAATTTATGGATTTCATCATAATATTTGGCATTATCGTGTGACGACTAGCAAGCATAAATTCAGAAATTTACATGAATGGAACTAGGGTAGTTGACATATCATCAATGGACATATAATTATTATAGTGTACTCATTTTAGTTTTGTATTTAGAAATATACCTCAATAATTGTTATGATGTACACCAACTCCAAATGAGAATATAATTCAAGTTTTTGTATAAAACGCAAAGGGTTTCTCTTTTATGCAATTAAAACAAGCGTTGTGCCCTTACATACCATGATTAAGTTCATGGTGAGACCATACAAATCAAGGTAATTATATTCAAATTAGAAGTAAAATGTCATATATACAAGACTCAAGTTGGTGATCCCAATCATTTCTCAATTCTCGATTGAAAATCGCATTTAGAAACTGATTTTGACTAGCGTCCCAAACCATTTGATTGGGAATCTCTTGGTGTGTGCGGGAATCTTGTATTCAAAGCAAGATAATTCATGTTTTTCCTTAAAAAAGATTATGAATAGAACAAGATATTCGCCCCATTTACACTTTGAAATGTATGGTCGAATACAATTTCAATCAGAAAAGGTTATTACATCTTCATCTCTTTTACCAACGAACTAGGTAGATACTTGGTATCCACTTAATGAGGTAAGAAGAGAAATTATTTGAACAAATTCAATGAATTCTTCTTATGAAGTATAAAACCAAAGTATTAGTACTTTGTTAAGGTGAGGAACAATAAAGTGAATACTTTTATTTGCACCAAAAAGGTGTGATATGGTATCACAAGTTCACATTTATTATGATATATGATTGAATTTTTACATTAGAGTTGGAGGTAGTTTCTGTCATAAAATTTGTCTGGCATTTAAATTTTCCACTAAAATAAAACATGATTAAAGCAATCATCTACTTTTCATATGAGATATGCATGGTTAGGCATGGTACCTAAATTGAAGCTTGTTTCGATAGTAAACATGTGCTCATTTTTTCTACAAGATCACGAGAACAAAGGGTGTGTGGCTCGTGATGCTGTCTATTAAGAAAAGAGGATTATTTCTTGAAGACAGAGTGGGAGAAAATGTTCAAGAGCCACAAACAGAGAATAAGACGTAAGAAGATGTTCCTTCTTGGTCAAAATCAGTAATTATTTCTTCGAAATCTAAAGTGGACAGGAGTCATGTTATTTTTTGAAAGTAACAAATTGTGCTTTATTGTTAAAAGATAAACTCTTTTCTTTTGGCATCAGTCCTGATTCTCTTTGTCTACTCTGTGGGACTGCTTCTGAAACTCACCAGCATTTGTTCCAGCACTGTCAGTATAATCAACTTCTACTTGCAAAGATGGAGATTAAATTACATATGAAATTGACTCAGACCAATGTTCTCCACTGGATTCACAGCAAACCTTGGTCTAAAGTTCGCAAGAAGGTCACAAATGCTTTGATTCAAGCTTTGTTTTATGCTGTTTGGTTACAAAGGAATAGAGTTAGGATAGAACATGTCCTTGTTCGTGCTGAAATTGTGCTGAAAGAAGTCCTTAGTCTCATGCGAATGCAATCTATGTACTGGATGAAAAACTATATGACTAGTAGAGATGAGTTTTGGAGTAAATCTATATTTATTTAGACTAATTTAAAACCATCAAAAATGATCCATGGTTAGTAGTTTGTAATATCTTGTTTTGTGCTTAATGAGAATTTCTAACCTTTCACAAAAAAAAAACAAACAAACTGTGCTTTATCTAGTTTCAACTCCGCAAAAGTCCGTAATGAGAATAAACATGAAAATGTTTACTTAGCTTGGTTGATTGGTAGCAAAGGGTTTTGCACGCAACAACAACGCTTTATTGAATTCGGATATGATTTGACAGTTGGATTTTAAAATCATCTTGCATGATTTTTGAGAATCGCAACTATCCTAAGGTAGGATGGAAACTTAAGAAGAAATCTTAAGTAAAAGTCAAGGAGTTGAATGATATGTTTCATTCATGTGATAAAATTTTCTCGAATTGTCGAGTAGTTCTGTTTATACATCGAGCTTAGTGGGAGTAATGTGGTGTTACTAGTCTTATATGTAAGGGACATATTGATCATTGTGAATGATGGAAGACTTAGGAGAATAATAATACATCTATAAGGTGTCCAGACCTATAAAGATAGTTCTAAGAGGATATTAGCGCTAAATGAATATTCTTATATTGATAAGAGTCTAGACAAGTTCAAAGATATTGAACATGTAGAAATTGAATCCACATGCTTCCGCTGCGGGATTAATTCATTGCGCTAATATGTATCTTCATTCTTAAACTTCGTATACTTGGAGTATGACGAGAAGTTACAAATCGAATTTTTGAGAAAAGTCTCTATATAACCATATAGTTTATTGGTTGGTACTCTTGGAGCACTAAAGAAATGAAGCTAAGTGATTAGAAATGATATGGATTTATGTGCAAGGAGTTACACGATAACCATATTCTAAACACACTAGGATGTTTAGAGAACCATCTTGGCTATATTATTTAAGGAGGATATCTGCTAGGAACATCCTAGGCAGTTGAACAATGAGAGATTTACAATGGAAATTGAGTACACTTGCAATAATGAGATATGCAAGAAGGAAGGGATGATATTAGGATTCGGTTTTATGAATTAGAGGAACTATGGTAGTTCGTTCCAATAACCGAAGGTCCTATCCCTACGCACTATGAGGAAAGTGGGAGTTATTCAAAGGCAAGAGAGCCTATGTCCAAATTGAATCTAGACACGTACTTAAAGAAGTTCTTTTAATACAAGATTATACACAAGAATGAGAAATAGTATATAGTAAGGTTAAAAAGGTGCAAAGTGTTGCTAAGACTTACTAACCAAGCCTTCTCATAGGCTTAGCATGATAAGTCATGTCATTTCAATTAAATTGATATGATCAACTATATACAAAATTAAGATGAATTATAGATTTTATAGTAATTGATATTGTATCAATTTTACATATGTTATAATGCATTCATCGTTTGAGTTTTGTACAAAACTCTTTTCTTTAATACTTTATTTTTCCAAATAGGTTGTCGAGACAATGTTGAACCCTATTTAAGTGAACTGGATTAACATAGTATTGGCCCCTAGTCGCTTATATGAGGTGACGTCTCGAAGATACTAGAGTGTGATGCGATTGATGCCAAGTTCAAGTGCCATAGAGTCAAGGGATGACTAGTCGATCACATAGGCAGACTGTATAGGACACTTTTTCGGGCAGTAACCGCTTATAGAGTTCTAGTATTTTTTATAAAGCATGGTCGTGGCGAGAGCTACAATAGTATTCTTATGAGTCGATTCTTTGACTAGAGACTGTTCGCCCAAGGTGGCACAGTTTCTGAGTGACTTTAATTTATGCACTTTGACTTACGTGACTAAGGTCAAATGGGCATATTTTGGGTTATGATGAGCTGTGGCTATTCGAAGGGAATATTGCGATAGGAATTGTCCACCCCCTTGTCAGGGTTATCTAAAATCTCAGGGCCACTCAAGGAATAGTGAACCTAAAATGCGTGGCCACGCTCGGAAGGTATCTACGTAGATAATTCCGGTCAGACAGTTACTCTCCAGATCGAGGATTGTAATAGGACACTTGTCTCGTACAAGTAGGAGATTGTTGGAGTATGTGTCCTCAAAAATAGTGCGATCACATGATTAAATCTCATAATAAGAATACGTAAGGGATGATTCATTATATAGTCAACTGATCAACATTAATCGGTAATGATTGGCTAACTAGAGTTTAAAATTACTGTCGTTTGACGGTGGTGATCAGTTGATCCCTTAAGGTCACACCTGTAGGACGATTCCCAAACAAGAAAGTCAATTAATTGTATATCGATACAGATTAATTAAATCCTTAAATTGAACAAATTTATTTATAAGTGAGAATCATATATCTTATTGTAATGTGATTAAATAAGATTCAATTTAGTAATTAATTTGTTATATTACAAAAATTGATTAATGTTTGTGAAACATTTGACATAAGAGTAATTAGTTAACTATAATTAAAAAATATTTTAGATTATATTAACTAGACTTAATATGACCCATTTTATATACATGTAATTGTGAATTACTTGTTAATTTATTAAATGTAATTTATTTGTTCTAAAATGATATTTAATTTCTTAAATATGCATTAATATGTCTAATGACATGTTACATGTCACATGTCACAACATACTACAAAAGACAAACTACAAAGATAAAATGGAGGTCCATATTAGTGTAGGAAACCGGTTTTTGGCAGGGTTTTTTGGTGGTTGATTGTTTTTAATTGTAAAAAACATAATCATAAGACCTATGACCTAAAAAGCTACCCTAGTTTTTGGGTAAGACAAAAAAGCAACCACTTACCCTTGTTAGGTTTATTTACCTCTTATTAGACTCCTCTAATAGTGAACTAATTAACATTTTAATTATTTGTTCTTTAGATCTAGTGCATGCATAACAAAATAAAAGATTTATAAGAAAACAATGTCCCTTACATTGTAAATTTCGGATTTATGGGCACAAGTAAGGTCTCCTACCTTCACTTGTTCTTGAGCTATGATGAGTAATAGGATGATCCTCCAAAAACTTCAAGTATAGAAGCCACTCCTCTTGATTGCACCCAAGATTATCCCTTATCTCTACTAAATAATATGTGCTAGATATTTGTTTAGTAGTTTACCTTAAAATTGATTACTAATACTCATATATTACACTAATAATATTAGTAATATCTTTGGAACAATTTATGTGATTTCTAAAAACTTGTTTTAGAGAGTTTGAGAGAAATAGATAATATTTTGCATGTGAGAAATGTATGAATGAATGAACAACCAAAAATGAGAACAAAAGTTCTCCTCTTTTGAGCATGCAACCGGTGGGAGGCAATAATAAGAGGCCAAAATGGAATCTCCTTTATGCTTTTACTCTTATCAAAATGTAGGTAGTGTAAGGCTATGAGTAGGTTAGGCTTATTATTTAAATCTTATCACATAAAATAATATAAGCATAACCCACAAATACCTCCTACATTTCAGTCCATTCATGTAAAATGGACTACCATTTTATTTTGTCAATTTGACATTTGTCACACAATATGTCACATGTAGTATGTTACATGTTATTAATTAATTTAATGCATATTTATCACATAAATATCATTTTTATAAATTAATTAAATTACATACAACAAATTGACTAGTGATACTTGATCACATAAATAAAATGGGTCATATAATTATAATTCACAACATCTTGTAATTATAATTAACCATTCATTCTTATCTCTATTGTTTATCAAGCAATAAACAATTTTAGTAATAAAGTATTTCAATTACTAAAATAAATCTTATTTAATTCCATTACAATAAGATATTAATATTCTCTCTCACAATTGAATTGTTCAATTTTAAGGAATTGATCAACTTGTATCGTCATACAATTAATCAACTTTACAGATAAGGGCATCATCCTTTAGGTGTGACCTTAAGGGATCAACTGACCACCACCGTCCAACGACAGTAACGTCAAACTCTAGCAAGCCAATCGTTACCGATTAATGTTGATCAGTTGACTATATAATGAATCATCCCTTACGTATTCTTTATATGAGATTTAATTATGATATTAAATCATGTGATCGCACTATTGTTGAGGACACATTTTCCAACAACCCGTACCAAGGGCTTGAAAACCGGTTTCCCCCTCTACATGTAATGTTCTCTTTTATTATGTATCTAATGCTTATGTCTTAATTCTCTCAACCATCTCTCAAAAATTATTTTTATGGATAGTTTGTTCTAAAATCTAATATTACCACAAGATTACTAGTGTAGTAATAATATGAATATTAGAAATAATATTTAAGGTTACTAATCCTATTATCTAGTTTATAATAGTATTGGTGTTTGGGTAAAAGACTTGGGTGCAACTATGAGGAGACATTCTACTTTGAATGCTTGAAGGTTCTTGGAGAATCATCCAAAATGGCAATAGCTCAAGATCTAGATTTGGAAGGAGTCCAAATCTAGTGCCCTAAATCCATCACAATTATATGTAAGGAAATAGGTTTTTCATTCTTATTTTGTTTATTTTGTTATGCATGCAACTAGATCCAAGAGATAAATTAATGAGTAATTTATAAAATGAATTAGGTGAGTCTAATAAGGGGTATATGAACCTAACAGGGCTTACAGAAACGCGAGCAAGGGTAAAAAGCCAAGAAAATTAATGCTCAAAATGTTACCTATGCTGTTGTAAGAGGGCACGAATCAATAAGGGGCACTAACTAGATTATCTATGTAAAATTTCGTGAATTGTAATGGATAATTGAGGGTGTTTCAAGGCAATTTTCGAATGGTGCACGGGTGCACTCTGTTTTCTGGGTTCGTGCTCAAGGAAGAAGAGGAAGATCTTCCTTGAGTTTATATCAATGATTGAGGCTAAGGTTGATGTTCTTTGTGATATCTGATATCTCAATTTTGTGTCCCCCTTTCTGAATGAGGGAAACGAAGCATATATATAGCTAGGTTATAGGGTTTTAAAACCGGTTGGAGAATAGGAAATTAGTTTGACTCGGTTTTGGAAAGTGATCTTATGCAACGATTTCTCTATCTTTTTTCGATATTTTTGGCTGGCAATGGTAAGTATAGAGACATAGGGAATCTATTACTTTATGGGCAAGGCTAGAGGAGACCTTGGAGCTCAAGAAACGAGCTCCAAAGCTCACGCAAAAACATAGCGCGGAGAAGGATCAGGTTGGCTTTGTTTGGGCTCGTTGAGCATGGTTTTGTGGTTAGCTAGGATGGGTCATGGCGTAGGACTAATGGGTTAGGTATAGGTCATGTCTAGGACGTGGCTATGGGCTAAAATATGGGTGTTTGATGTCGGGTTTGGGCTGCTCAAAACAGAGCATGGGTTTAGTGATGGGCCTGTTTTGAGCTCGGGTTTGGAGAGGAGAAAAAAGGGTTTTGGCTGGGCTATGGTGAGGCTCGAACCTCGGATCATGGGGTATGGAAATCGGTAAATATATGTCTCGAGATTCGTGCCAAAACTCGGCCTAAATCGCGTCAAAAATCGCTTCTTAAAACACATCGAAAACGGGTTCTAAAACCGCTTTAAAAACTCGAACTTTCGAATTAAATAAAACGATATATAAAAACCGTCATAAAATTCACATTTGATCTTTTTAAACCAAAAAATAAAAATAAACAAGTTTGATTTTTAAACCAAAATCAAATAAAAGCTTTTAAAAACAATTTATAACGATAAAATCGTAAATAAAAACTCCCGATTAGAATTGCATTCAAATCGAATGAAATGAATTACATTTATACCATAAATCATTAAAACTTAAATAAATGAAATAAAAACTTTTATTTCATAAATTTTGATTGCAAAAATGTAAAGAAACAAATAAACATTTATTTCAAAGCAAATCAAAATGTCAATTTAAATAACCCTTTAAATTAAGAGAAACCGTCGACGTAACCTTGCTTAACACCCATGTGACATATCCAGATCACGAGCACGCCACTTTGAGAATACATGTGTCTTATCGTCATTGGGTGGCTAGCGGGTTCTCTATGAATTCTAATATCGACAGATACGAGTATCTACACAAACATAAAGACAAACACCTAAAATATCATTCGTCTCGCCCCTCGATGCATCCCAAACAACATCTTCCCAACAGCGACGATCATTGAACCTGAGAATGGGGGTCGACAATCAGTCGGGAGTAACTAGATGCTCTCCAAGTCATGTTTAAAACAATTGAATATAACCAACATTCATTAACAATTGAAATGCAAAACTAGTAAACATGTGAGGCCATCTATACTCATGAAGACTCAACACCAACTTACCATCAAACAAAGACATATTAGAACAACCACCTAATTAATAATTCCAAATTAAACCACACGAGACGACACATGACAACAGCCCATGTTACGACACCATGTAGAAACTTAGGTCATTCAACTTGATGTAACCACAACCAACCAAAGAACCCTCAGAGCGTATAACGAACTGCCTCTGACTAATGGAGCGTATCACGAACTGCCTCCAACCACTAGAGCGTATAACGAACTGCCCTAGCTATAAACATAGTGTATAGAATGAACGTCGTTATAGCGTATAACGAACTGCCTCTAACCACTAGAGCGTACAACGAACCACCTCTAACCACTGGACTGTATAACAAAGTGCCTCCATAATCGGTACGGACCGTATAACGAAATGTATCCACACTATATGTAGCCTATAACCACTGCCTACATGCCTAAGACCTGGCCAGACCTCTCGGTGAAACACATAGCGTATAACGAACTGCCTATGCTACGCCGAATGACACTCAGGGAACATAACGTATAATGAATTGTCTCTACTACCCCCGGCCAAGACCATATGAATCCCCGAAGGGTAGCTTTTGTTCATTCTGATAGTATATAAATGATACTATCGTCATCTCTACAACTAACCAAACAACAATTGCACAGAATAATCGACTGTACCAACAATGCATGAACAACATCACGACTCATCGTATAGAACTATGTAACCGACTGTACTTCTTATCATATGAATAGAGTAACCAAAGACATAAGCTAACACAATGTTACTACAGCTGGGTACAACTCTACATATGAAACAAATACTAATGAACAATGTTATAGTAACCTTAACCATAACATGAACTGTAAACGTGAGGTTATACTAGCCTCAACTATTACTTCAACAAATGTATCACCTCCGTACACCAAGACGCCTTACCAAGGTCCATCTTAATGTATGAAGGTGTTACCATCTCTTTTCCCCGAGGTAGTAGATCCAACAAACAATGAAAGAACACTTATAAAATATCTTTAAGTCTTTATAACGGTGATCAAAGAGACAAGATACAACAAGATGACTCCAAAGACTACTAAGCCTGACTATCGTAGACTTCTACTTCGGTAGAATGGTGACTCAAATCCTTTCATAGCCCACAAGCCACATGACCAACTGTACATGACAACCAACAGCTCACCATTCCTGAATAGATCACCACAGTTTTGAAAACACAACACGGGGTCAGTTTACTATATAACAAAATAAGATAAGTACAAAAAGGTAATCAGCTGATCATCATCCACCTCCGAACTTCCGATCTCACATAGTAACCGACTACACACCAACATGTGTAGCCCGACCAAATCACCCATTGCAACAGGTAATCCTCACTGCCACTGGGGGACCGCAGTCAAACCCCATCTAAGCCCCGCTCATCAACGAGCGATAACCCTGTTCATTAATGTACACTTCCCCTCCTGTGGCTGGTTCCACCGAGGGCAAAACTAGGGCGTGAAGCCACTCCCGCAAGTGACTCACCTATCACCCAACTTTCCCAACACTCTCATCTAGCCTGGTCACTAACCATGAAAGGGATTGGGTTACACTTGGAGTGTTCAAGTAAGGATGTCATCGTTGTCATCGTCGGTCCGCCTTGCTAGGAGGCGTCTCGGAGTTTTGCTTGGCTAATTGGTGTTGCATTTTTATGGATTGGTGTTAAGGTAGGGTTTCCCTAATCGATTTACTGTTTAATTGATTATAAGATTATGTTTGTATTGTTGTAATGTTGATTATCTGCTGATAGTTGTTGGTGTTAGGATTGGTGTGGTTGTTGTGATGGTTGTTGATGATGTTCGCGCGGTGCGTCCTCGGCTGAGTTCAGTCACTTGCGGAAGTAGCTTCACGCCCCAGTTTCGCCCTCGGTGGAACCCGCCACAGGAGGAGATGTGTACATTAATGAACAGGGTTATCGCTCGTTGATGAGCGGGGCTTAGGTGGGGATTGGCTGCGGTCCCCCACTGGCGGTGAGGAATATCTGTTGCGATAGGTAATCTAGAAGAGCTACACACTTCGGTGTGTAGTCGGTTACTGTGTGAGATTGGAAGTTCGTAGATGGATGATGATCAGCTGATTACCTTTTTGTACTTATCTTATTTTGTTATACATTAAACTGACCCCGTGTTGTGTTTTCAAAACGGTGGTGATCCATTCGGGGATGGTGAGCAATTGGTTGTTAGATAAAGTTGGTCATATGGCTTGCGGGCTAGGAAAGGATTCGAGTCACCACGCTAACGAAGTGGAAGTCTACGATAGTGAGGCTTATTAGTCTTTGAGTCATCTTGTTTTATCTTGTCTCTTTGATCACCACTGAAAAGACTTAAAAGATATTTAATAAGTGTTCTTTCATTGTTTGTTTGATCTACTACCTCGGGCAACCGACATGGTAACACCTTCATACACTGGGATCGACCTTGGTAAGACACCTTGGTGTACGGGGGTGTTACTTAGTGGTATAAGAGCGACGAGTTTGAAACCTAAACCAATAAATCATATGAACTTAGGGTTTCAAATTAAAATGAACCTGGTGTATGTGTGTTGGGAGCTCTTTATAACGGTTTTGGGTGAGAAGGCGCCCTCATCTCAGAATCCCGGCCCCAATCATGCTTAAGCCAGCCATCGTGGGAAGGGTAGATGTATATGAGTAGTCTGTGCTAAGTATGTGCGTCATGTGTACTTGTTTGCACTAGCTTTTGTGGTTATGATTGCATAATACGTGTGAATGGTTAAGTTTTTGAGTTGTTGGATGAAGGATAAAAGGATGACATGAAGTGAGCAAGGTAATGTGTGACCAGGAAATTTCGTAATTGAGCATGATAGACCTCGTGTATGACATGTGTGGTACGTGATCTCCATGGGAATAATGAAGTGTGGTATGTGTGTAGGAATGCATAATGAGGTGTATTAATGTAAGTTCATAGCTTGGTCTTATCTGTTGTGTAGTCAAGTTTAGTTGTGTCATTAGTGATAACGTAAATTGTTTGTTATGGTTTTGCGTAAGGAACATGTATTACTCGTAAAATAATTTAAAAACGGTTATAATTTGTGGTGCGCCCTGATGTGATAGAATTAGGGTCTAACGGTGACGAGCTCGATCGTATGGGACTCCAAACGTCGTTATTTGTTTTGCAAGAGACTTGTGAAAATCTAAAACTCCGAATCTGTTCTGTTGAACTCGGCCGAGTAGGCAACACTCGGTCGAGTCGGAAGGCACTCGACCGAGTACCCAGGATGTCATATTAGACGTGCTACTGATCTCTGGATACTCGATGGACCAGACCAAATACTCGACCGAGTAAGCCATACTCGGTCGAGTAAACCCGATACTCGACCGAGTACCCGTTTATCGTGACTCAACCCGGGTTACACTAAAAACCCTATAATTCCTCTGCCTTCTTACTTCTGCCTCATACCTTCCTTATTCCTCATAATCTTTCAAAAACTCTCTCTCTCAAGCACTTGGGTGATTCTTGGTGATAATTACTTGTGGTTTTCATTCTTGCTTGCTCAAAATCTCAAACAAGGTGAAGTATTTAATCAATTTCTTCAATTTGTTATCAATTTATGGTAGAATTTGTTCAAATTTCAAATCGTTAGTTGTATAATCCAAAGTTGGTGTTTCTCTTTTGATATCTTGGGTTAATTACTCTTAAACATCACCTATACTTTTCCCCAAAACGATTTCATGCTTAAAATCGCTTCTCATATGTTACAAAAAAACTTTTCTAGGGTTTTGCTCTAAGTTTGATTTTGATCCCTTAGATTGTTATAGGATGCTCTTAAAGGATTATTTGGTGATAAACATGCTCCTCTTGGATGATATGCTTTGTGTCGTGCAAGAAAAATCCGTATTAAAAATTCGTCTTAAAAGTGTATGATTTAAAAACAGTCCGTACTATGGCAAATTTTTTTGGAAACACCCTTGTTAAAATTCATCTTTTTGCAGCATGCTGAAACCCAAAGCCCCAGCTAAGAAACGGACTCGTGCCCATGTGCAATTGGAAATGGGTCAATCTAGTCAAGAACCCGTTGTTCCTCTGTTGGACGGATATCCATCGGTAATATTCTCTGACTACAAGCAACGTAATGCTTTTGTGGCCTTGATGGGTCGGACTTTGAGACCAACCCGGTGTGTGAACCCCGGAATTTTCTAGAGTTTGGTGGTTAAGGTGGATATAGTACATATCTTTGAGACCTTGGGGATGGTGGGGTTTTACCATCTACGAAAGAAGTCCTACCCCTACCTAACCTTGGAGTTCTTAAGCTCCTTTGTGTATGACGTGAAAGGGAAGACCGTATCTTTCCTGATGATGAGTTGACCTTTCATGAGTTTGCCGGCCACGTGGGCGTAGAGGCGGAGGAGGAGGGATACCTTAGCAATGTAGCATAGAATAGTGGGGCACCTCTTTACCTATCATACTTGACTGGCCGACCTACTGCTAGTGCTAGTGCTATGTTTATCAATGGCGTTCAACATGTGTCCCTCCGCATGTTTCTTAGGATGATGACCTGTCTTTTGTTCGTGAAGGATGATGTGAGTAAGCTGAATTCTCAGGAGGTCATGTTGTTGAATTCTTACCTTAACCTTCATCAGGGAAAGCCTTTTTTACTATATTGCTCCGGGGGTGGTATGCGCTAGCTTGAACCATATGACACAGTCTCCGAACCGTTACATTTCATGTGGGGCCATAGTGATCCATTTGGCCAAAAGACTGACTGAGTTTGAGGCTCCACCTCCATTGGGGGATGAGTTGTTTGAGACCATACCCACCATGAACGTGAAGCATTAGTGTAACAACATATGGCTTAGGAAGTTGGACGATGGTTCATATGCTTGGAGAGTGAGAGGATTCTCGTGGATAGTACTTCCTGATCCCGAGAACCTACCCGTGGTTGACCATTTGGCTGAGTATGACCCATGGAGTGATACACCTAGACCCGGGCCTCAGTATTACTTGATTGACCCCACCACCCTCGTAGACCTACCCGAGCCTACCACCGTGTCTGAGAGACAGCCAATTCCTCCACCACCACGTGAGCGTTGTAGAGGGAGTGCATCTAGAGTGGACGAGGTTGAGACTGAGCCCTCTCACTCTACACCGAGCTTTCACCCACCGCAATACTCGCCCTACCCCACTGTTCATGACCCCAGGATGCAGATTAGTGACTTGACTGAGCGTATGTCTACTACCTTGGTGCTCCGGAACATGCATGAGATAGTATATAACCAGGGTATAGGGACAGAGTTGACACAGCCCGTTTGGTGGAGGGGACCCGGAGTGGACGCAGGAGTGTTTCATAGTTACAACGTTGATCCCAGCTTTTCGAGGCCACCAGAGGAGACTGAGTTTGGCTGCCTCGCGGGATCGTGGGGAGCCAAATACGACAGTCAGCTAGGCGGTGGAGGCTATGCAGCTGGAGCTTTTCAGGGAGAAGGTACATCATGAGCTGGTACATCCGGTACAGGTGATGGCCAGGAGATGGAGGAGGGACCGGATATGTGATATCGTTGTTTTCTGGATTTGTTTTCGGTTTTTTGATGGATAATTATCGTTCCTTATCGAACTCTTTTCTTTTGGATGATTGTAATTGGCCATAAAGCTACTACTTGTTTTCACGTATTATGTTTGAGACCTTTAGACCTAAAATTTTAGTTAGTGTTGGAGTATTTGATTGTGTGCAGGTACGATCCTTAGTGAATATGTGTTTAAAGTCGAAAAGTTGCTTTCTACCCTCGAAAACTCGACCGAGTGTAACTGCATACTCGACCATATTTATATATATAGAGAGAGAAGGGATCAAGTGAGTCCTTGTATATGTATTGAGTCCATAAGTCCTCATAAGAGCCATTGGATGGAGGGAGATGGAGGGATGAGATGAACCCACCCAATGTCATTATAAAGGCTAATTAACACACTTTACTAATCTACCCTAATTAATCACTAATTTACTATATATATGTTTTCCACCCACCCATTTCTCTCTCATCTCACACATTTCACTCTTCTCTTCTCTCAAAACCTTAATAAAAAAAACCCAAAAAATCCAAATAAATAAAAAACCCAAAAAATCCAAATAAATAAAAAAACCCAAAAAATCCAAATAAATAAAAACCCAAAAAATCAAAAATCCAAACAAATCAAAACCCCTCTTCCTCATACACCACCACCCCACCCGACAGCACCACTCACCACCACCACCGCACCGCGAGTAAGTTAACTTTTTTTTTTTTTTTTTCAAATTTTGTATTAAATTTGTTGTTTGGAGTTGTTTTATTTCTATTTGTTAATATTAATCATAAATATATTAAAGTTATTATAATTCATATTTTGACATTTCAAAAATCGTCTTGTTTTTTATTTTTTCAAATCTCGTCTCGTTAAAATTCGTTGTGTTATATAAATTTATCAGTTTAGTATTTAAATTTCAATGTATATTTAGTTATTTTCTCAAATTTCAATGTTTATAACTTCAACCGCTTGTTTTATAAATTATTTAAAATTTCGTCTTGTTAAATTCCGTGTTGTTATATAAAATTTTCGGATTTATTATTAAAACTTCAATATGTATAACTTCACCGATATTATGTATAACTTGAATCAACATTATGTATAACTTCACTGACATTATGTATAACTTCACTGACATTATGTATAACTTTAATTTACATTATGTACAACTTCAATGTTATTGTGTGCAACTTCACTGATATTATGTATAACTTCAATGAACATTATGTATAACTTCACTGATATTATGTATAACTTCACTGGCATTATGTATAACTCCACTGACATAATGTATAACTTCACTGACATTATGTATAACTTCAATGAACATTATGTATAACTTCACTGATATTATGTATAACTTCACTGACATTATGTATAACTTTAACTTACATTATGTACAACAATGACATTGTGTTAGTTTCAAATCTGAATTACATTTGGACAAAAGTTATACTATTATGGATTAAAGTTACACGATTTTGGACTAAAGTTATACAAAAAAGGACTAAAAATATATAGAAAAGGACTAAAGTTATACTATTATGGACTAAAGTTACACAATTTTGGACTAAAGTTATACAAAAAAGGAATAAAGTTATACTATTATGGACTAAAATTATACAAAAAAGGACTAAAGTTATACTATTATTGACTAAAGTTACACAATTTTGGACTAAAGTTATAGAGAAAAGGACTAAAGTTATACTATACGTAAATTTACATGACAAGTTTTATATAAATTGTCATACTGTAATTGTGCAACTTTAGTCTAAATAAAAAGGAGAAATGAGAAGAATAAGAGATTTAATATTATAAATTTATAACTTTAACCCATAATGATATAACTTTTATCCTAAATATTGTAACTTTAACCAATAAGTGCACACTCGGTAGAACAAATGTACTCTACTTGCCAACAACAATATTTGCCAGTCTCAAATCCTTTAGATGTTGATATTCAAGTATTTTGTGTTCTTAAAGTTGCTTTGTTTCTAAAATTGCCTTTTTGTGACTTGTAGGGTCTTCATCGAGAAAAGAACCCCGTTATTTGGGGTCAATACATAAAGGACAGTTACACTCCAGTTGATGGTAGCCATATCGACAAGGTCAGATATTTGTGATATGTTTATTTTACTTATTTGTGAATTTTGGAACTTGTTTTGTGAATCTTGGAGCTTATTTTGTGAATCTTGCAACTTATTTTGTAAACTTATTTTGTGAATTCTGGAACTTATTTGTGAATCTTGGAACTTATTTCGTGAATCCTGGAACTTATTTCGTGAATCCTGGACCTTATTTGGTGAATCCTGGACCTTATTTTGTGAATTTATTTTATGTATCCTTAACCTTATTTTGTGAACTTATTTTGTGAATCCTGGACCTTATTTTGTGAATCTTGGACCTTATTTCGTGAATCCTGGACCTTGTTTTGTGAATCCTTGATTTTATTTTGTGAACTTATTTTGTGAATCCTGGACCTTATTTTGTGAATCCTGGACCTTATTTTGTGAACTTATTTTGTGAATCCTGGAACTTGTTTTGTGAATCCTGGACCTTATTTTGTGAATCCTTGACCTTATTTTGTGAATCCTGGACCTTATTTTCCTTATTATAGCATTAATCTCTTGGTTTATCTTATACATTTATTATCTCAGGTTTTTATCCCTTTGCATAGTGAAATGGGTAAGCATTGGTGGGCTTGTGTCTGTGATATAAAGCAGGGAAAAAATTTCATCCTTGACTCAAGCGTGGATATTAATGTGGATCCTGACAACAAGCATGCCAAAGAGCTTGTATGATTTTTTTTCCAAAATATTGTCATTGCCTTTTCTTTTAAAAGTATACTCCAAAATATATTTTGATCTTGTTATTGCCTTTTCTTTTTCAGTTGTATCATGTTTCATCTATTTTGGGACAGTCATATAAATCTTTGGAGTTCATGCACACGAACGAATTTGTCAATCTCGAAGTCCCTCAACAAACAACATGATATGTAAGCATGTATCTTTTTCCTGTTGTTAACAGATCAATAGTTATTATTTTGAGGTTGTTGATTTTAAACCATTTGCTGCTTTTTTTGTCTAGTTTTGATTGTGGAGTTTTTTTGTTGAAGTGGTTGAGTGCCTTGGACGATAATAGTTTATGGACCAAAAGTGAATACTTTGAGGTAAGTCATTAGTATACGAAAATATAGCCTTATCTTGTGAATCTTAGACCTTGTTCAGTGAATCTTAGAGCTTGTTTTGTGAAACAAGCTCTGAGATTCACTGAACAAGCTCTGAGATTCACTGAACAAGGTCTGATATTCACCAAATAAAGATAGGTTGTCTATATACTTCATTAATATATATATATATATATGTCGCTCTTTGCAGAAATTGCCACAATATCAAAAATCGATCATGTTGGAACTACTTAGATGGGATGAAAATACTAAAAAGGTACACTTCATTGTCTTAAAAATGATGTGAAGTTCATTTCTTCATAACTTTAGCGAATATTTCGTAAATAAGTCGACTGTACTTGTTTTTGGTTGTATAGGTGTTTAATTAAAGAAGACAATTGTCCGTGTTGATGGGATGATGTGAAGTCATATTATGCAAAAGTGGGTCAAGGCTCCTGTAAAGATTGTTGCCTTCATCAACTCTTATAAAGATATTTGATAGTTGTAAAGCCATAATAATTTTTCTGGGTCACTTATGTGACTTATGTAGCTAATTTGACATTGAGTTGAGCAATTTGAGCTTGGCTTGGACTACTGTTATACGATTTCCCACATTTCAGTTCATGTTTCACGAAATCACCTTCCACCTTCCGTAGGATTCACAAACTTTGAAAGTAAACAATTCGACAAATTAAAGTCTAGCATTCACAACATTGAAAACAAATAAACGTCGTAAGTAAATCAACAAGCTCTGAGATTCACTAAACAAGGTTTGACATTCACAAAACAAGGTCTGACATTCACAAAATTAAGAGCAAAATAGATGATTTTAAACCATGACCAAGTTTCATAAAACAAGCCCTAAGATTCACTGAACAAGGTCTGAGATTCACAAGATAAGGCCTGATATTCACAAGATTAAGAGCAAAATAGATGATTTTAAACCACGACCAAGTTTCACAGAACAAGCCCTAAGATTCACTGAACAAGGTCTGAGATTCACAAGATAAGGTCTGAGATTCACAAGATTAAGAGCAAAATAGATGATTTTAAACCACGACCAAGTTTCACAGAACAAGCCCTAAGATTCACTGAACAAGGTCTGAGATTCACAAGATAAGGTCTGAGATTCACAAAATTAAGAGCAAAATAGATGATTTTAAACCACGACCTAGTTTCACAGAACAAGCCCTAAGATTCACTGAACAAGGTCTGAGATTCACAAGATAAGGTTTGAGATTCACAAAACAAGGTCTAACATTCACAAAATTAAGAGCAAAATAGATGATTTTAAACCACGACCAAGTTTCACAAAACAAGCCCTAAGATTCACTGAACAAGGTCTGAGATTCACAAGATAAGGTCTGAGATTCACAAAATTAAGAGCAAAATAGATGATTTTAAACCACGACCAAGGTTTACAGAACAAGCCCTAAGATTCACTGAACAAGGTCTGAGATTCATAAGATAAGGCCTTTGAGATTCACAAAATAAGCTCTGAAATGAAATAAAAACGCTTGATGCTAGATTCAGGACCAATTTTCACAATTTTACGTTCCAGTTTCACAAAATAAGGTCCAGGATTCACAACATTAACCAAAATAAAACGATCTTAAAACTTTTCTTCTTCAATCGTCGTCTCTATTCTCGTTGCTTAAGAATACTCCTTTACATCAATCTTCATCCTCGACTTCTTCCCCTTCTTCCTCTTCTTCCGATGTGTCTCTCTATGTGAATAATCAAACCTTAATTAGATACTTTTTAAAAAAAAAAAAAAAAAATTAGTAGACAAGAGTAGTTGCGTTTTCAAGTAATAATAAAATGGAAAGACGAGTAGAATTATACATACTTGATTCTCAGGAGGATGCTCTGCAAACTCATTTGGACAATTTCTTTTATCGTGGTGTGACATGCATTTACACTTAGCACACATCCTTTTTGGTTTTTTTGCCTTCATAATTGCCTTATTTTTGATGCTCACCAACCTTTTACCACTACCTTTGTTTTTAGAGACTTTAGGTGGTAAGATCTTGACTTCTTTTGGAGCCTTGCAGTTCAGAAGGAGCTCCAATTCTTGTTCTTTGGTCAAAGGTTTTGGGTTTGGCTCCAACTTCTCTCGGAATTCTTTAATTAGCTTGGCAAACTCTCTTATATCCGACTCTTCTTCTTTTCTTTTGAGCATACTAACAGTTGCGTAAATCTCAGACCACACCCGAGACATTCCAAATTTACTACTATTACCAGTAAGATTGAAGTTTTCCAGCAGATTCCCATTCAAATCATAAACCGGGTTTCTGAGTGCATTTTTACTCCAACTACGCAAAATGTATTTCTCAGGTATTTCCTTAAACTTGCCCGAGCAAATCCAAATGATGTGGTTGCATAAAATACCTTTCCTTTCAAATTATTTACATGTACAACAAACATCCATTGTTCTCCTATTGTACTCAACTGCATATCTCTTTCGCTTGTTTGCGTCCTCAACAATTGAATTTCAAAGTTAGTTACTAGATCTGGTGGGGTGTATCCACAAACACTACACGCATTTACCGAAAACTTAACCTCCTGTTGGAAGTCGAAGAACACTTCATGTGTATAGACCTTGACTGCATGGGCCTCCCAGTTTGACCCGAATAGGGTTTCAGGCATTGAGTTTTCGCTCTCTGCTTCAAGAAGCTGTAGATTATGCCTTTGTTGGTCCATGGCACTCTCAAATCTCATCCAAAATTCTACAAGAGTCCCATATTTATTTTCAAATCTCTTGAAGAAACTATTTTCACTCTCTGATCTTTGTGTGGTTTTGAAAATGTTGCCCATAGGCACATTCCTAAAGTAAGCGGGTATCCACTTCTCTCGTTCCGCAAACTTTCCAGTCAACCATTTATTTCCTTCTAACGAGAAGTCGCTAATGACCTTAGCCCAATTCTCTTCAAATTCCTCAAGCTCCAAGTCCGCGCTCCAGACAACATTGTTCAAACGACTTAAGAAATCTGTCTCTTTACAAATTGTGCTACCAACCTTGTCTGTTAATTTCTTCATAAGGTGCCACATGCAAAAGCGATGTCTTGCTTTTTTGAACACGGCTGCAAGTCACAAGATAAGGTTTGAGATTCACAAAACAAGGTCTGACATTCACAAAATTAAGAGCAAAATAGATGATTTTAAACCACGGCCAAGTTTCACAAAACAAGCCCTAAGATTCACTGAACAAGGTCTGAGATTCACAAGATAAGGTCTGAGATTCACAAAATTAAGAGCAAAATAGAGGATTTTAAACCACGACCAAGTTTCACAGAACAAGCCCTAAGATTCACTGAACAAGGTATGAGATTCACAAGATAAGGTTTGAGATTTACAAAACAAGGTCTGACATTCACAAAATTAAGAGCAAAATAGATGATTTTAAACCACGACCAAGTTTCACAAAACAAGCCCTAAGATTCACTGAACAAGGTCTGAGATTCACAAGATAAGGTCTGAGATTCACAAAATTAAGAGCAAAATAGATGATTTTAAACCACGACCAAGTTTCACAAAACAAGCCCTAAGATTCACTGAACAAGGTCTGAGATTCACAAGATAAGGTCTGAGATTCACAAAATTAAGAGAAAAATAGATGATTTTAAACCACGACCAAGTTTCACAGAACAAGCCCTAAAATTCACTGAACAAGGTCTGAGATTCACAAGATAAGGTTTGAGATTCACAAAACAAGGTCTAACATTCATAAAATTAAGAGCAAAATAGATGATTTTAAACCACGACCAAGTTTCACAAAATAAGCCCTAAGATTCACTGAACAAGATCTGAGATTCACAAGATAAGGTCTGAGATTCACAAAATTAAGGGCAAAATAGATGATTTTAAACCACGACCAAGTTTCACAGAACAAGCCCTAAGATTCACTGAACAAGGTCTGAGATTCACAAGATAAGGCCTGAGATTCACTAAATAAGCTCTGAAATGAAATAAAAACGCTTAATGCTAGATTCAGGACCAATTTTCACAATTTTACGTTCCAGTTTAACAAAATAAGGTCCAGGATTCACAACATTGACCAAAATAAAACGAGCTCTGAAATGAAGATGCCGTTTACAGACATAGCAGCAAATAAAAAACAAGATTAACGAATAATGTTCCTAGATTCACCAAATAAATAACCAGTTTCACAAAAGTAAGATAATTCAAACACACCTTGAACCGCATTTATTATTCTGGGGTCTTGGTTACTGATGATATAATGGGGTTCTTTGCCACCCATTGCTTTCAAGAACTGCTGAAATGCCCAAATAAAAGCATTATCGTCTTCATGGTCTAAAAGAGCACATCCAAATGTTATTGACTTTTTATGATTATCAATCCCAGTGAAAGGCGCGAATTTCATGTTATATTTGTTCGTTCCATAGGTTGGATCGAATGACATACAATCACCAAACAATGCATAACATCTGAAGGAATCCACATTTGTCCAAAAAATTCTTGTCAAAGCATTGTCAGCATCTGTTTCATATGCAAATACCAACCCTTTTGTTTCTCTGAGGGCTTCTAAACGAGAGATGAACATATGTCCATCCTTACCATTAACTAGACACTTTAAATTTCGTTGGAAATTATTGAACTGCATAAGGGAAGCTCCCACATTTTCGAAACCCTCTGCTTGTTCCTTGCATAAGTTGTATGTTAAACTAGCGCCGACATTCAATCTCGAATTTTGAATGATCAATTGCTTATGATATTCATTCAGATGATTTATATTGTCTGCAAGTTTCTCAAATTCCCTATTTTTGACCGGCGTCACTGGGTGATTGTGACCCTCACGGAACTGTTCAATCTTGTACATTTTTTCATGGAACATGAATTTTATCATTGCTTCACAACCCCACCTTTTAATTTTAGTTATTCTTGTACCACTTTGCTTATTGGAACTCTCAAACCTCACCGCACCTCCACCCTTTTTCGTGATCGGTTTTAGCAGACTTTTGTTTTTCTATTTCCACTTATTGCACCAGCTTTTGTTTTGTCACCAGTTTCAACGGTTGTTGTTTTTGCATCAGCTTGGGGAGGACGTCTTTTCCTATTATTAAAACCTTGACGATGGCAAACCATGCATTTTGTTCGAATAATACCATCTTTAAACCTTTTGGTGGAAGACTTCCTTGCTTCAAACCCACAAGCAATAGCATAAATTTTATAGAACAACATCGCTGACTCTAAGCCCAAAAATCTTTTGCCAACCACGGGTGTAAACTTCTCTTCAATCCTACTTATCCATTGCTCAGTGCCACCCGGTGTGTAAGTTACCATAGTAGTAGGTGTGAAAATAGTTGACATTGTAGGAGTTGTTAAGACAGTAGTATAACCCTCACCACC
Organism: Silene latifolia; assembly: GCF_048544455.1. Classification (NCBI taxonomy): domain Eukaryota; kingdom Viridiplantae; phylum Streptophyta; class Magnoliopsida; order Caryophyllales; family Caryophyllaceae; genus Silene; species Silene latifolia. The sequence goes on along the minus strand of NC_133532.1, from coordinate 62,768,279 downwards.
CTGACCAGAGCCAACATTAGAGCAAGGAACCTCACCGCAACCGACACGAGGCGTCACACTACCCTCTGAGTTGTTGTTGTTGACATTTGAATCAACACCTAAGAAGATAAAAGGTTCACAAAGTCACATCTCACATTCACAAAACAAGGCTTAAGATTCACTAAATAAGGTATGTGATTCACAAATAAAGGAAGAGAGCAGAATAGGTGATTTAGAAATAAAGTCTCAGAATATTATCTTCGAGTTACACAAATTACGCCTCAAGATTCACAAAACAAGGTCTGAGGATCACAAATAAAGAAAAGAGCAAAATAGGTCATTCCTAAAGGGTTCACAAAAAGAGCTCTAGGATTCACAAACACAAGGACTGAGATTCACAAGTTCACTTTTTGGTTCAGATTATTAGTTCAGTTTTTAATCTTACCCAGGTTGTATATATTAGTTATTAAGTTTCACAAAATAACCTTCTAGTTTCACAAACTAGGGTCTCTGCTTTACACGAAAAGAAATAAATAAATTGCATCACTAACGTTTAACAACAGAGATTCACAAAACAAGGCCCGGGATTCACTAAATAATGGCTGAGATTCAGTAAATAAAGGCTGAGATTCACTAAATAAAGTATCAGATTATTAGTTCAAATAACTAAAAAAAAATTTGGTGAAGATTATGAGTTCACTTTTAAGAAAAGGCCAGGTTGTATGTATCAGAATATTTTGATGATTTGTTAATAACACTTCCATTCCCAAGAAAAGGACATTGAACAATCAAGCATTCAATCAAAAAATTTAATATATGGGTAATGCGAACAGCATCTGTTGATGATTGTGCCAAATACCAGGCCTATAAATATCTAATTTCTGAAACATAATAGTATATCCCAATAACCTCTCTTCTCTCTTCTGTAAAACATTTCAAAAATCCCTATTGCACACAATGTCTAATTTATTTGTATTCCCCTATATATGTGTTTTGGCGAATGTTCCAGGTTATATGGATAAAAAAGGGCAGTATGTTTGTCGCAACCTCTCTAAATTGGCAGATTGTTTAACGAGCCAAGGTTATGAGATAGAGTCTTTGGTGCTTGTTATGTGCAGGCATACTTCTCATTTTATGGGATTAGTACTAATTCAATTTGGCACAAATGACACTAGATACAAATAGGCTTTTAAGTTGCAGGAGAAGTTCGAGCAATTTGGGCGTACTAGATCAGAATGGCTGGCTACCTATTCCCGAGTTCAGGGACCCTTTCTATGGGTAGCATCAAGGCTTGATTCAAAATATTTTAACTACACTCCAGTATGTAGAAGAGCCCCGTATTCATCTAAACACGCAGGAAGATCACTCGCTGATGCAGATGAATTGTGCACCTATAGTTATATCAATATTGCTCTATGTGCATTGCCTCGAACAAATAGGGGTGATTGATAAACTAAACAAATATCATATCTTGCTTAATTTTTCAGCTTTTTATTTATTTTATTTTTGAATTTTGTTGTTTAGTTAATTCGAAAGCCATGAACCTGCGAAATTTTATGTGATGAAAAATTACAAGATTTTTAAGTTTGCTGAATATTACTTATGTTTTAATTGGTACCAATATCATCATTTGCTAAGATTCACTGAGTAAGGTCTGAGATTTACAAAATAAGGTCTAAGATTCACCAAATAAGTAAAAGAGCAGAAAAGGTGATTCTAACCACTTATGATGACCAAGTTTCACAAAACAAGCTCTAAGATTCACTAAACTAGGTCTGAGATTCACAAAATAAGGTCTGAGATTCACTAAAAAAGGAAAAGAGCTTAAAAGTAACAGCAAAATCGACTCAATTCATAAACTCTTACAGTAACAATTCAACCAACTCTTACAGTCACACAATTAGGTCCTTAATTCACAAAATCGACTCAATTCATAAACTAAACCTTGCAAAAAAAAACTGAAATACAAAATCGATCAAATAGTACACAAAAAACGATATACCTGATTCAATAGCACTATTATCATCAATCATTGTGATATCTACAATCTCCATAGCAATTAGAGCTACAAAATCGTCAAAAACAATGTAATAAGTGGTGCGAAATCGCGAGAAAAAGGAAATCGCCAAAATATTGATCAAATTCTAACGTTATATTTATGAAATCGCCCAATTTGATCAAATTCAAACCTTATATCATAAATTTATGAGTGAATCAACAAAATTATATGAATATGCTCAATTTTGATCAAAATTATGAAGATTACCTGAAAAATTAATCCAAATCTTCCTCTAAAATTGCTAGAATGACGTTGTTGTGTGTTGTTTTGATGAAATCTACGAACAATTTTCAAGGAAATTGCTTGAATTAATGTCGGAGATTATGATTTTGGAGAACGAGATGTCGTTGATGAGTTTTTGCGGATGTTATATTTTTAGAGAGAAAAACAGAGGTAAGATTGTTTAGTTTAGATAGAGAAAATATATGGGCCAAATGAAGTTTGAATGACCCCCCAAATTTTCAAATTTCAAATGAATCACCCACCCAAGTTTAAACATTGAAAATCATCCACTAAGTTTAATATATATATATATATATATATATATATATATATATATATATATATATATATATATATATATATATATATATAGCGAGATAATTTAACAAAAGTTCAAAGATGAACCGTACGAACTAACTTAAAAACCACATCCAAGTATCTAACAGTTAAAAAAACCAACCCCACTACTCTTTCTTCCCGTATCTATACTGGCTTCTGCTACGAGCACCAACCACGACGGCGACGGACCGATCACTGCGCAGATTCAGGCGCACTGCCGGCGGCCACCTCCGTGCACCACAAGTCATCTAGCGATCAACTTTCTTCTAATATTTTCTTATTCCCATCCACCACCACCTTTATGACAGCCACCATTGCCTAATGCCGGCGTCACCCTCGACCACCCAAAAGCCGGAGAATCGACGACCACCTGCGTCACTACTATTGTCATTGTCGGCCACCGCGCGCTTCTCTTCTTCTCCAATATACATCCCTATCAAGTCCTAGATCTAGCGATAAAACCGACTTCTATGGGCGCGGCGTCTATTAGAGATTGATGTGGGTTGGTTGGTGGCGTTGGGTGGCAGCCAACAACCAGATCTATTTAGCTAAAATGGAACTGTCATCTAAGAAGAAGAAAGTTGATAGGATTGTCTTTGTGGGGATTCCAGTTGACGAGGTGGTGTTGGTTGTGGTTGGGCGGCGATGGTTGTAGTGAAGAGGCGGTGTTGGTTATAATTCTGATGAGGTTGCTGGTTGTGGATGGGGAAGCTTGTGGATGTCGTCAGCGCCATTTGAGGTGTCTGGTAATATCTTTTGCGCCATCAGAGTTGTTCACTTATATCTCTGGTGCCGTCTGAGGTGGCCGTTGATATTGTCGGTGGTTGCAAGGGAAGTCGCCTACCACTATGCTGGTGGCTGAATACACAAAATTATGCTCCAGGTACACATAATTCTACTCTAAGATACACAAATCGACAAGTGTATCTGAAATAGAAATAGGAATCATGTGATATTGTGTAAACTATCACATAATTCCCGTGATGATGACGACGATGATAATCAAGTTCATTAGGCTGCTGAGTACACAGAGGGCTCAACCATGGAGTGAGGTGACATGAATGATGACTCAAGAATGCAAAGGGCTTAATATGAGATAAGCTATGTCTCCGTATAAAAAGTTTTGATTTTTTTTAGTATGTTGATTTTACATTACTGCTACTGCTAATTTCTGCATTCTATTTGTTTTACTTTTCATTTCTGTGCTCTTGTGGTTGTGATCTTCTGCTTTGACAGTACATATGAGCTTATTAATGGTTTCGAGGAGTATTTAGAGGAGGTTAGGGATAGGGAATCGACGATTGCTGCAGGGGCGTTGCTTCCTCATAAGTTAATCGCTGGGGATGATGAAGGAAATTTGAAATTAGATAATGTTTTGGAGTTACAATGGAAGAGGATGGTTGGTGATTTGTCCAATCAAGGGACATTAATTAATTGTGCTGCTGTGTGTGATAACTCGATCTCTGATGTTTGTATCGCGCTTGTGCTTTTGGTGTCGGAGTTGACCTTAGAGCCATGGAAGGGCAAGACGGTCTCAACTTATGACGGGATGGTTGAGATTAATGGGGAAAAGCTTGACTTCAAATTTGAATCTGTGAAAGGAATGTTCAATACTTGTAAAATTGATTTGTAGGAAGTGTTTGACAGTATATTGGAATTGGCAGTCGAAAAGAATTTAAGTGGAACAGATGGTAAGGAGGCTGTTTGTGTTGACTGAGATGGAGGCAGGGCAGTTTAGAGAGGAAGAGTATAGTGGGTGAGATACAGAGGAGGTTTCTCGATAAAGGGTACCAGAAAGTCCCTGAAATTGTGTTTTGGAATGTGAAGCACACTGCAGGTATGGGAATTGTTGTCAAATCTGATCAACCTGGTGTGGCTTCGGTTAGCGGGTTTTCGAAGAATTTGCTGACTTTATTCTTCAAGGAGCTTGGGAAATTAAGTCCAGAGGGTGTTATGGATGCTGCTATTTCTAAGCCTGAGTATGATTTGCTTTGTAGTTCACGACTGATTATGAGATAATAGTAGTTTAATTCTACTGTTTTGAACTTCTATTGCATATTCTATTGCAGTCTTTGTTTCACATTCTTTGCCATTTGTTTCTAATAATATCAGGAGACCGTGTCTCTCAAGTTTTTGTGTATTCTAGCATGTCCCAACCCAAATTGATAAAACTCAATTAGTTATCCACCATTCGTTTGCTCGTAAAATTTAATTACCAATCATTCGTGTTAAAAGTAAAACCTGGAACTCTCTATATTACTCTGAAGTCTGAAATAGAATAAAACCCAACTCGTTCAATGATCCAATGATTTTAGACTAATTTGGTTAGCGATTTTTGTGGAAGAGCATGATGAATGATGACTTAGCTAAAGATAAACACGTTAAAAAAAACCCAACCCGTATGCACAAAGAGGTCTAATCCAAATTCAACCCGCCCCAAAAATGACCCAAATATAAGCGATAAATATGTAATTAGACGTGGCGAATTTTGGTGTAACAAGATTATGTATAGACCAGGAAACTAAACTTAAGTTTGCGGTTAAATCAATTTCCAAAATAAAGTTGCGAACCAAGGTTCACCTAGAAGATATAAGAAGAGAAGTTGACATCTTGAGCAAATTGCCGGTTCATCCGAATATAGTCCGACTCAAAGCGGTTTATGAGGATAATGAGGATGTTCACTTGGTCATGGAGCTATCTTTACAAATTCGAAGATATAAGTGATATTATGAACAAAAATTCAAATTCAATAACATTGAATTTGAGTTTAATAATATTGCGTTGTTTGATGGCACATGTGTGCTCTAGTTAAATAAACCATTACATTGCAGGCATGCAAGACGAACATCTTATCAAGGTATGTACACTATTTGTTTAAGTATATGATTCAAAGTTAAAGATGTGATTCTAGCCTAATTAAAGTGACGATCTCAGTAGTTTAAAGGAATGTATCTAGATAGCTAGATGTATGTATCTAGCTAGTTAGTTAAAGGTAAGTATCTAGCAACATTACGAAGTGTATCTAGCTAGCTAGATGTATGTATCTAGCAAGTTTAAAGAGTGTATCTAGTAGATTCTAGTTAGCTAGAGAAATGTATCTACAAACTTAAAGGAATGTATCTAGCTAGTTAACGGTAAGTATCTAGCAATTTAGAGACGTGTGTCTAGCTATCTAGAGGTATGTATCTAGCAACCTAAAGAAATGTATCTAGCTAACTAGAGGTATGTATCTACGAACTTAGAGGAGTATATCTATCTAACTATCTTAAGGTATGTATCTACCAACTTAGAGGAGTGTATCTAGGTAGCTAGAGGTATGTATCTAACAGGTTAAAGGAGTGTATCTATCTAGATAGAGATATGACGATATCTAAAGAACTTAAAAAGTGTATTTAGAATGTCAAAGGCCAGATTCAAGAATGATGGGGTCAAACAAAAAGGACGGATATCCTAAATTGAAGACGGAAAAAGGATTAAAGTAGGATTAAGCGACATTGAAAGCATTTATTAAATTATTGGCATACACGACCAATCATGCAACCATAAGCACTTCATTTAACAAAACTCTTCTTCACTCATTTCTTTACCCTAATCTGTGAACTCTTGGAGGGTTACTTTAGATGAGGTCACACTAACTTTACATGGCACTATGCTATTACACTTCTTATTCTTATTTTGTTGCAAACTATTTGTGCATTTACTTCCATAAAGTAACCCATTTTCATGCTACCAGTACATACCTCTTCGCACTCTTGTGGTTTTTTGGAAAATTAGAGTGGATCTTACAGTGCACCAGAAGAATTAGTTGACAAATAATGTGGAAGGAGATTACAAAAGGAAATCGATCGCGTAAATTCCCAAGAACAAGAAGAGAATTCGGATGAAAGTTCAATTTGTTAACTATATTTAGAGCCAGTAGAAAAAATTACTACTGTCAGATACACATATCAATACTGCCGGATACACATATCATACATGTATCTAGTAGTATTTATACATGTATCCGGTAACAGTACTTCATGTATCCACCCCAAATTATGAACTACCACGCTATTAGCACCACCACCACCTCACTCACCACCACCATCTCAGCCTCAACAGCCAATTGAACCTATTGCCAGCACCACCACGGCCACCTCAGCCCCAACGGCAATCCAGGCCCACCAACACTCGCGACACAGCACCACAACTTCACCTTACGGACACCACCAAATCAGCGCCATTTCCTTGACCAGCACAAACCCTTCACGCCGAAGCCCATCAACAAGCGATCACTCCCAATGACAACCACCTGAAACGCCGATCACATTAGCTAAGTCCGGCGAGAACATTTTACCGTCCTGAATTCTCCGACATAAAGCCTAACAAACTTGAATTTTCGAAATTGCTATTCATTTGCGGTGTACCTACAATTTAAATCGCCATCTCAGTTTACATTACTATTCAAACAAGCTCCGATTGAATTTAATAGAACGATTCAGGTATTGCGAGGTTCGTGGCCCAGTTACACCCCACGCCGACAACTACTCCTTCCTTTTCGTTCATATTCAAATGGTAGATCTACAAAACGGAAAATTCTTGTACCCGGATCCACCACACCTCACAACCATTAACCCACCTCAAATATTGCGAGGTTCGTCGCCGGAGTAACTCCCCGGAGAAGAGAAGAGGTGGATGGAACGTTGGTGTCGAGTGATTCACGAGGAAGAATTAATTAATATGAATGGGTAGAGGAAAAGAAAGGCAAGTCGGGTGGCCGGTGACGGAGCTGCAACTTGGTGAATGGCGTCGGAGCTGCGTCAACGTCGTCGGCGGCATAAGATGGTGGTTGGGGGAGATGGTAGGATAGTGGGAATTGGGAAGGTAAATGTACGTATGAGTTGAGGAAAGAGATAAAGAGTGATTTGTGGCTTATTATGAGCCGCTGATCTGTTTGATCTGAGGGTTTAGATTGAGTTCGTACAGTTCGCACCGTAAATCAGTTCGTACGGGATCCTGATTCTATATATATATATATATATATATATATATATATATATATATATATATAGAAATGGGATCAAGTGAGTCCCTTAGAATAGGTGAGTCCCATGAGTCCTAAAATAAGCCATTGGATCTAAAAAAATAAATGGCTAAGATTAAAGTCAAATAAAGTGCTGACATATAAAAGATACAAACCCTAATCTCACTTCCCATTTTCTCATTTCACTGCCTCACCAAACTCACTTCTCTCTCTACCTCTCATCTCTCTCTAACCGACAACCACCGCCGCCTTCCTCCTCTCCTTTTCCGCCTCTTTCACACCCACGATGCACCCGACAACAACACCCCCGACAATAAAACGACACGCTCCCTCTTGCAGCCCGCCCACGCCGCCACCTTGCAGCCGCCCACGCACCAACAAACCGCACCTTCGTCTTCCTTTTTCATGTTTTTTTTTTTCGATAAAATTTTTTGTTTTGGTTGGTTGTTTATTTGTTTTTTTCCTAGATTTAACACTTTTTGGAATGGTGGTTGTTAGTGGTGGTTTTAGTGGTGATATCGAGGGGCTGCTGTTGAGGGTTGTTGCCTCCACCCTCGGCCACCACCCGTGCCGCCTTCCTCCTCTTCTCTTCTCGCTCCATCGGCACCACCCGCCGCCGCCACCTCCCTTTTCTCTTTTTTTTTTTTTGATTGTTGGTTGTGGGGTGGTGTTGTGGTGCGGCATCTGGGGTGGTTGGTGGTGGTTGTGAATGCCGCCGCCTCTATCCCTCCCCCTTTCTCTTTTTTTTTTTTTCAGATTTCATTGGTGGTTGTCGTGGTGTTTTGGTGGGTCGTGTGTGGGTGTTTGTCGCGGTTGTGGCTGCTTTTTTTATTTTTTTCTTCATTTTCAGATCTATATTGGGTGTTTTTTTTCTTTTCATTTTCAGATTTACCGCCTTTGTTTTTTTTCTTTTCGTTTCAGTTTTTTTTTTTTTTTCCCTCTTCCGCGTATGGTTGCTCGTGGTGGAGGCGGTTGCAGGGTCACGTCATGGTGGTTGGTGAAAGTAGCGGTGGTTGTGGGTGGTTTTTAATATAAAGTTTTAGGGGCTTGGATTAAAGTTACAAGGCATATGGACTAAAGTTACGGACTGAAGTTTCGCTGATTAACTATACTTGCCAAGGACCTAAATTACATAAAAAAAATAAAGTTTCAAAAATTCCGACTAAAGTTACAATTTAAAACATTAAAGTTACATTCATCAAATTATAATATTTACATAGAATTTAATAAATTAGAGTAAAATTTAATAAATTCAAACTTTTATATTAGAAATTGTTTAAAAAAATTAAAGTTATAATTTATATTATTAAAGTTTCACTCGTAAAACACTAAAGTTATATTTATAAATCCATAAAAGTAAATAAATTCAAATTTTAATATTAGAAAATTGGCTAAAAAAATTAAAGTTTTCACAAAAATAATTAAAGTTTTAATTTTTAGCATTAAAGTTTCACTCGTAAAACATTAAAGTTATATTTATAAATTAAATAAATTCAAATTTTTTTTATTAAAAATTGGTTAAAAATATTAAAGTTTTGATTTTTAGTATTAAAGTTTCATTCGTAAAACATTAAAGTTTCATTTATAAATCAGTAAAATTAAATAAATTTAAATTTTTATATTAAAAATTGTCTAAAAAATTAAAGTTTCAATTTTTAGCATTAAAGTTTCACCTTAAAATATTAAAGTTATACTCAAAAATTGATTTTATATATTTAAAATCAAATTTTATAACATAAATCTAAATTTTTATTAATAAAATTATTTTAAATATTAAAGTTATAATTATAAAGAATTAAAGTTACAATCATAAATTAAAGTTTCATTTCTAAAACATTAAAGTTTTCATCTTAAAATTTTAAAATCTCAACCATCAATCTTAAAAGATCAATGGCTAAGATGAGGACTTAGTGGACTCACCATTTTAGGTGGACTCATTTGAACCCCTCTCTATATATTTCACTCGTAAAACACTAAAGTTATATTTATAAATCCATAAAAGTAAATAAATTCAAATTTTAATATTAGAAAATTGGCTAAAAAAAATTAAAGTTTCTGTCAAAAAATAATTAAAGTTTTAATTTTTAGCATTAAAGTTTCACTCGTAAAACATTAAAGTTATATTTATAAATTAAATAAATTCAAATTTTTTTTATTAAAAATTGGTTAAAAATATTAAAGTTTTGATTTTTAGTATTAAAGTTTCATTCGTAAAACATTAAAGTTTCATTTATAAATCAGTAAAATTAAATAAATTTAAATTTTTATATTAAAAATTGTCTAAAAAATTAAAGTTTCAATTTTTAGCATTAAAGTTTCACCTTAAAATATTAAAGTTATACTCAAAAATTGATTTTATATATTTAAAATCAAATTTTATAACATAAATCTAAATTTTTATTAATAAAATTATTTTAAATATTAAAGTTATAATTATAAAGAATTAAAGTTACAATCATAAATTAAAGTTTCATTTCTAAAATATTAAAGTTTTCATCTTAAAATTTTAAAATCTCAACCATCAATCTTAAAAGATCAATGGCTAAGATGAGGACTTAGTGGACTCACCATTTTAGGTGGACTCATTTGAACCCCTCTCTATATATATATATATATATATATATATATATATATATATATATATATATATATATATATATATATATATATATATATATATATATATATATATATATATATATATATATATATATATTCGGGATCCTATGAGAACCATCAAGATAATGAGAACTGTGAGAACCACTCACAGCCATTAGATCAAATGCGGAATGGACGACGAGATTAACTCATCTAAGTTCGAAAAATATCGCACAGCTAACCCCTTCCCCCAAAACCTATTCTAATCACCTCATTTTACGAAACCTATTCTCTCTCATCTTTTTTTTCTCTCTCTACGATTATCCATGTTTCTTTCTTTCATTTCCAGCCACCGACCACGGTTGTCAGCTGCCGACGACGACATGGATAGGCGGCTAGACGACCACTCCTGCCCAAGTTGTTCCTAATTCGGGTAATTATTTCCCCCAAATTTTATCTAATTCAAAGAAATCGAACCCTAATTCGTCATCTTGTTATTATTTTTCATCTTCAACCTTCGAAAATCATTCATTTTACTTAGTTGATCATACACTTATCTTTACGGTTCGAATATTGCCGAACTCTTCATGAAATTTTCACGTGGTTATTATGAGTAAAGGAACGTTTTAATTATTCAGATTTTGGAAGAAATTTATGCATATGAGTTGAGTTGCTACGCTTAATGCTCGCTTCTTTCTCGATCTACCATTGTAATTTTTCATATTTGTATATGCATTCAGAGCACCATAGTTTAAAAATGCATCGGGTGAAATAGAAAACAGCTAAACGCGCTGTTACAGAAGTTGCATTTAGATCTGATTTTTGTCTCAATTTAGTTTTCGGAAAATTAGATTTAAGCTTTGAACCGACAATATTTCAAGTGAAATCAGTTGCATCAATCTGTTTTGCGTCTTTTCTCATTCGTTGCATTACAGTAAGTTCTAACTTCTGCTGGTAGTACTTACATGAGGTTATTGTCTATATGTGATCACAGGCTGCAGTGCCTGCCTTCAATAATGCCAATGCATCTCTCAAAGTTTTGGATCACCCAACAACTTTTGAGTTGATTTACTACATGGTAATAGTCAACTAATCATCTACCAACATAATTTAGCATCTTTTTCAGTAGTTGTTACTCTATTCATTTGCAAATATGAGTGAATGTTCAAGTAGCTTGTAGCACCTTGATTTCAAATCTAATTATGTTGTTGTTTATTGTTATGATATTTGAAAGTCTCATCGGGCTAGTTTAGTAGTTTAACTAATCATCACGTTTTGCAAGTTTTATCTCTGGTAGTTGTATCCGTTTAGTATTGTATTTGTGATTTGCCATTGATTTCTCTCAAATTGTAAGTTTAAAGCTGTTAGAATTGCTTGTAGCTAGCTAGACGTGAAATTTACTTGGGATGTTGTGTTTGTTCTTACGATATTAAGGGCATTTGGCTCAAAAGTTCAGAATGGATTGATGGATTTAGAACTCCATACTTATTAATTCTTGCTTGGTTCACTGTAGAATTTGTATAGAGAGGACTAGCTTTGAAATTTGAGGGAGAAGGTGGGTTTGAATTCCAAGTTGTTAGGGTGGAAGTAGAACCTATTAGGTTTCTAACTCGATTTCAGAATGCCCTATCGAGACACTAGAATGGATCAAATCTATTCCATTCCTACTCCCCCAACCAAGCACCCCCTGAGAAGCCTAAGTTGTGAGTTGTGATGCTGGTGAAGGGCTTGAGATGTGACGCATGTAAGGGTCCGAGGGTGATTATATGTGTACTAAGAAGAGATATTAGACATAAACTTATGAAACTCTTACTCTAAGATCAACCAGGATTTAGGCTTAAATAGCCTTATCATTGCATAGAATAGCCTTATAAATGCATGAAAAAGCGTTATATGTGCATTAAACAACCTTGTACATGCATCATTTTGTCGTTTTTTTTTTGGTATTTGATTCTTGTTTGAATGGCGACTGCATGTGTTTTTGTTTTTGATCCCCGACCCAGTAATAATGTAAGAGTTTAGGGTGCAATGGAGTAATAATGTAAGAGTTTCAGGTGCAATGGCCCTACCTGTGCATGAAGTAGCCTTCTAGATGCATGAAAAAGCGATATATGTGCATTAAACAACCTTGTAAATGCATAAAATATGTAAAAATGTGCGCCGTTTCGTCTTTTTTTTCTCTTTAATCCCCTTTTGAATGACTTTTCTGGAAAATGGCACCTCGGAGTTGGATAATCCTACCCCAACCCTTTTCCCCTAAAAAAGGGTTCACTCTTCCTCTCTAGGGTGTCTTTTGGTCTTGCTCCCGTTATAATGACAATAAGGGGAAGGGTCCTAATTTTAATTCTATGTGCATGAAATAAGGTTCGATGTGCATGAAATAAGGTTTTATGTGCATTAAAAAGTTCTTCAGTTGTATTAGTTGGTTATATTATGATACTAATTACTGTTGGTTAAGGATATTAAATTTAATTCTATGTGCATGAAATAAGGTTCTATGTGCATTAAAAAGTTCTCCAGTTGCATCAGTTGGTTATATTATGATACTAATTACTTTTGGTTGACGACATTAATTTTAATTCTATATACATGAAATAAGGTTCTATGTGCATGAAATAAGGTTCCATGTGCATGAAATAAATGAAATGACTCTGAAGGTGATTTAATGTACTTATGTCAGTTATTTAGGGGGGCATAATCATATGATACGCCCGTTATTACATACTCGTATTTGTTTAGCGTATTTTAAAGGCTATTAGATCAATGGTAGAGCAATGTGCAAATTTTGCACAAAGGTATGGGTTCGAGTCCCATATAGCCTATTAGATCGCAAATCCAATATAATCATATTTGGGCAATGGCGCGAAGATCTCGATCGGTCTTAAGCGAGCAACAACAACGACAATCAGCCAGTGTAATAGCTTTGCATTTATCTGAAGTTCAGCACAAGCATTTCAAAGTCTAGCATATATACCAAAACTATTACCATACATGCCATACTTGAATTAATTGGGATTACCAATTACACTATTTTTCATTCTTAGAGTAAAAGAAAAATTTTGTATTTCATAGCCAATATGGGAGTCGAACCCATATCTTGTGCATTGCACAATGCTCTCCCGTTTGAGCTAATTGACTTTCAAAAATAAGTAAAATGTAAATAACAGTAACATAAGTTATTCCAAAGAATTTCAGATGAGTTGGCAAGATGAGAATAAGTTACGTATGCAAAAAACGGCAACTACACATCTTTCAAATGCACTTAATAACAGCACACATGAGTTGTTCCAAGACTTTCCACTCTTCTAAGTAGGGGATTCATTGGGGTTGAAATGAGCATATGGAGACACCCAACGCATATAATTTGATCTCTTCATACTAAGCTACTATTATGCATGTATAAATAAGTCTAATTTGATGAAGCCATGAAGCTGACGGTACCTGAACCATCTATAGAAAAAATACCTTCAACCTTCGCCTACCTTTTCTCGGTTCCCTCTCGCAGTAGCATTAATGTTAATAGCAACCCAGCCAGCCACTCAAAGGTGGAGACCGCCTAACTTAATTGATGAATTGAAAAATCGCTCATGAAGAAGTCACGGTCAGTGTCCTGATTGATCCTTTGCAAGCTCTGTCCTGTGTGGTATGTCAGGTAGCCATTGAGATTTGCCTTATGGTGTAACATCTCATTTGCCTGCCCACAAATATATGAGCCATCAGCTTCAAACGGTAAAAACTATCCCAGAAATAAATCTGACTTTCACAAATAGTTTGAAATTTGGTTACAAATTTTGTCGGATCCTCCGATGTCGAAGACCAAAACCCAATATGTTTTTTTCAGGGTGCTATTGTGCAAACTGTAACCAAACCAGTTTATTTCAGATTCGTAACACAAGGGTGCTCAAGCTCTCTCATTGTATGAAGCTACTTCATTTGGGAGCTGGGTTCAGTGGTTAAGCGGTCGGGTTTAACTATTGGAAGGAATCACTATTCAGTATCAGAGGAGTGGCGTTTACCTGGATGTCTATGTCAGTTTGACCACCCTGCGCACCACCAAGAGGCTGATGGATCATTATTCTTGAATTAGGCAAGCTATACCTTTTGCTTTTGGTTCCAGCACTAAGAAGAAAAGCTCCCATACTGTAGAACAATGAAAAATACATTTTTACAATACAAACAACATAGCACAAGCACAAGTGCTTTAAGCGATGAATGCTTCGAACATAGTTCGGTCAGTTCACTTAACCCCAAAGAGGTCCATTTGCTCATGTTAAAGCTTAGACGAGACTAAAATGAACTACGTGAAAATATTTTCCTTAACTATCCGCAAAGTAGGAACTTTAGAGTAAATTTTTGTTACTGCATAGGCTTCCAAATTATCGAAGTACAGAGTAACAAAAAATGAAATCATAACTATTATATCTAAATCAAAGATCAACTATCAGAGAACTGATGGTAAGAGAATAAGGCATCATCAACGATGAAAATTGGAGTTACCTTAATTATAAGATCAACTATCTAAACTGATGAATATAAACCTAATTATCTTCAATGAAACAAAAATACAGATTAAATGATGAATATACACCCTGATTTCGACTAACTCGACTAACTTAATTGATGAATTGAAAAATCGAAAACACATAAAAATATAAACCCTAATTTCAGAAAAATAAAAATCAATTTTAGGTCTTTACCTCGTCGAATCCATATCGTCCATTGATGAAGGAGGCAAAACGAGGATGAATTCACAGTCTCGAATGCAATCGAAGTGAGAGAAAGTAAGATTACTAGCAACGAGGACGCGCGAGATTGATGTTCGATCAAGGGAAAAAAATTATGCTGTGTGTTTCGATTAGGGAGAAAAAAGAAGCAACTGGAATGAAAATGGTTAAACGAAGGGTGATTGGAGATTTTGGGGGCGTGGGAATTACTTATTTTCTTTTATTTCATGGTTGTGAGAGGTTCTCACGGTTCTCATTATACTAGTGGTTCTCACCGGATCCCGACCCTATATATATATATATATATATATATATATATATATATATATATATATATATATATATAGGTTCAACTAAGTCCACCTTCTTTAGATGAGTCCCTAAGTCCTATTTTGGACCCTTAGATGATAGAAAATCAATGGCTAAGATTAAAACAAAAAAAAAGCTAAGATATAAAAGACACCAAACTCTATTCACTCAGCCACTCTCACAAACCCTAACATATACATCTCTCTCATCATTCTCTCTAAAACCTCTCTCTCTCTCTCTCAACAGTTCTCATCTCGAATGTTTTTCCAAAATGGGGTTTTATAACAAACAATTTAATGAAATGGAGTGACTTTAAAACTAATTACCTAAAATGGGTCCACGTAGGCTCGGTTTTAGCGATGTTAGGGTCAGATTAAGGTCATTCAGCGGGAGAGCGACTTGAAGCCAAAACGCTCGGCCGCTGAGCGACTTAGCAATTTATTAAAAAAAAAAATAATAAAAAAAACCAAAAACGTAACTGATGGGAATCGAACCCGCAAACTAAAACAATCACTTCACACCCCCTAACCATAACACCAAGGATAATATTATGACTTATTATAGGGAGATTAAAATTACATATTTAATATTAATAGCCATAAATGCATTTTGGGAGTTTAACAACAATAACTCAATATTATATTTAAGCACTTAGATTTAACATATAACTTTGATTGCTTTGGTGGTTATGTAGTGTAGAATAAGTGTCATTTTTGTGGATGGTCTTGAGTTCGAATCTGTTTAAGAGCGTTTTTTTTTTTTTTTTTTTTTTTGCAAAGTCCCAAGACGCTGTAGGGGAGGACGATTTGAACTCAAATCGCTCACCCCCCGAGCGACTTGCCTTGAAGTAGTATACTGCGGTTTGGGTGGACTTCAAGTGACACTTTGGGTAAGGTCGTTGAGCGGGAGATCGACTTGAATCCGAGCCTAGCTTCGGTGATGACGTGGACCCATTTTGAGTAAATACTTTGAAACTCAACCCATTTCGTTAATTAGTTTGTGTTTGACCCCCATTTTCGAAAAAAATTCTCTCATCTCACCGGCAACACCACCGGGCTGCTGCCACCAGTCCCTCCCTCCACCACCGGACCAACGCACCTCATCACCATCCAAACAACGTCTTCCTCTCCTTGTCCTTTCTTTCGTCTTCAAATCTGCCGCGCCGCCCCTGCCGCCTTTTTTTTTCGGGTTGTTGGTGGTGGTTGTCAACGGTTAAACATGGTGGTGGTGGGGTGGTGAAGTGTGGGATGTCGTGTATGTGGGGGTTGTCATGTGCCGGTGGTTATGGGTCTTTTTTTTTGTTTTTTTCTCAAGATCTGGCCGTGGGGGTGAGTGTGGTGGAGCCGTGGTGGTGGTGGGGTGGGGAAGTGTGGGATGTCGTGTATGTGGGGTCTGTCGTGTGCCGATGGTTGTGAGTCTTTTTTTTTCCTCCAGATCTGGCCGTGTGATGGGTGTGGCGGAGTGGTTTCGGTCGTGGTGGTTGATGGCGGTTGTGGTGACTTATGTTGTGGTCTTTTTTTAAGGTTTGCTTTTTTTTTTGGGTTAATGTTGGTGGTGAACCGTGGGGGGTGTGGGTTGGATGGGTGGTAGCCGTTTCTGTATTTTTTTTCTGTCTTCCATTTGCGGCGGGTGGTGTAGTCGTGTATGGTGGTGGGTCAGGCGTGGGTGCTGGTGGTGGTCGGCGGTGTCGACGTGTGGTCGAACATGCGTAGTTGTTGGTGGTGCTGGTTGGAGGAGTTAACGAATTAAACTACATAATCACCAAAGTTTCGCTCGTAAACCGTTAAAGTTTCACTCATAGACCATTAAAATTACAATCTTAAATTAGAGAAATTACAGATTTTAACATTATTACATAAATTTTCAATTGAAAACGACTAAAAAAACTAAAGTTTCGCTCGATACCATTAAAGTTTCACTTGTAAAACCTTAAAGTTATATTCAAAAATACATAAATTAAAATTTTTATTTACAAAATAACTTAAAACAAGTAAAGTTTCAATCGTAAAGAAGTAAAATTTTATTTACTAATTAAAGTTTCAATTATAAAACATTAAAGTTTCATTTCAAAATTGCATAAAAGTTTCAAATCTCAACCATCAATCTTAGAAGATCAATGGCTTAGATTAGGACTTAGGGACTCACCATTTTAGGTGGACTCATTTGAACTTGACTCTCTCTCTCTCTCTCTCTCTCTCTCTCTCTCTCTCTCTCTCTCTCTATATATATATATATATATATATATATATATATATATATATATATATATATATATATATATATCAGGAGTTAGAGAGAAATGGAACCGTCAAAACTGAAATGAGACTCACGAACTCGTGTTTTATAATAACACGTCAACAACGAGTGTACTCGGTCGAGTACTTTCATACTCGGCCGTGTAAGCCCTACTCGGTCGAGTGTTTAGACCACTCGGTCGAGTAGCCCATACTAGGTCGAGTAAAACATCACATAAGTCTCGTATCCTCTCACCTATCCCCTCCTAAGGTCTTCCGTGGTCAAAAGGTCGGTCAAAGAGTCCTTAAACAGGGCGGGTATTACAATAAATACCTTTGAAATTATAGTAACCTTAACCTTGACACGAAACTTAAAGTTATACTAGCACCAACCAAAACCTTGAGCCATAATCCCAGGGTTACGTTAGTCCCAGCTATAACCTTAACTCGTATTCCAAAGTTATAGTAGTTTCAGGTATAACCTTGAAACATATTTCCAAGGTTATACCTGCTTCAGCCATAACTAGAGTAACAATCCAAAGTTGTACTAACTTCAGCTATAACACTCGGATCATCATCAAATTATACTAGCTTTAGCTATAACTTTGAAAATAATTCGTGGCCGTCTATCACGCCGCCATTAGGGTTCATTCGTAAACCCTAATTGCGCTCATGACACCCATATTTAACGCATAAACAACATATGATATATAATTAATACATTAAAGCATATACAAACGTGCGAAAACATAATAAACAATCAAGCAAACTAATCATTAAATCGTATTAATTACATCAATTGGCATAAACATAAATAAAAGAGAAACACCTAGTTACTTTTTTACGCAAATAATCCTAAAGATCATCTTCAACGATACAAATGTCCTCTCCAGGAGCAACTTCCACGCCTTCATTGTCATTTCACACGTGCCAAAGAAGAACAAATCTAATAAATATACTTACTATATAAATATATTAAATAAACGCGTAAACTACGAAACTTACAACGAAGATTGATATATCCAAGGAACAAGGATCTAGGCACGAAGAACGATGAAGAATAAAGGAAAAAGGAAAGGCAGAAAAAAACCCTAGGCGGGATCTCGCGCAGCACCAAGGGCGAGAAAAGAGAGGAGTGAAAACTAGGTTTAGGGTTTTGTGAGAATTATGAGAAAAGAAAGGCAAGGGTTTGGTTTCCCTTCTTATTTATAGAAGAATCTCATGGGTTTATTCCAAGCTTAGGTCCAAAACTCCACCAAAAATCACGTGAGACCCAAGAAAAGAACGGGTCTTCACCGTTTTCGAACCCAATGAGCTAAAAAGATAAGAGACGGATATTTTCCCGGAAAAATAAAATATGAAATATGAGAAAATAAAATTAAATAAATATATTAAGGAAATTAGGGGTCTTACATAATCGCATTGACAATCATGTTCATCGCTCTCAACTCTTGTTCGAGTACTGTTTGAATATTTTTTTCCAAATTGGCGATCAATCCCATTGACATACCATTTAGGTTTGCCATTTCAAAAAGTTCGTATTTTAGTGAGAAGACTAGGAGAACTATTGTTCTCGTAAATGATTTAATTTTAGAATGATTAATGTATGTTAATTCTCGAGTATTTATAATTAAATTTGTGACCTTGGTGAACCGTGCCGTGAATGATACACTTGCAAACAATTGTCACTTGCAAATTTTTTTTTGATAAAATGGTTCATAAATAAATAAAAGTAAAGACTGACACTTGCATTTACATTGCAAACAATTGTCACTTGCATATAATGGCCCACTTGTGGAATAGATAACAAATGACTGATACACCTGAAAATGGAAATAGATAACAATTCAACGGAAGGGAGGGAGTATATATAAAAGAGGTAGAAGAAGTGAAAACCCAACAATGTTACTAATTTAGAAATAATATTAAGATGACCTTAAAAATAAAAGAACAATATAAACTGATGTAAAACATGAATAGGTATTGATTGAAAAAAGGATGTATAAATAAGATCTCCTAATCCTTATTAATAATGAAATTTAAAGCATCAATATCCTCTTCAAATTATTTTCTAAGATTGTTAAATTTTTCATAAGTACCCAACACATATTTGATGAAATCATCCGCGTCCTTTTCCATTTCCTTAATTCCCTTTGAATAACAATCGTTACAAGTTTGAATCACCCCGAAAACCACCTTCATTGCTTTCAACTCGTGTTCACAAAGTGTGGAAACTTGTTCTTCTAAAATACCAACGATTCAATTAACAAGTCATTAAGGTTTCTCATTTAAAAAATTCCAATTGATTTATTTAGAGAGAAGATAAAAGGTGAAATAGTATATAAAGAGAAAAATAGTTACGTTTTAGAATGGATACTTTTGGTTAGCTCCCCACTATTTATAGTTAAGTTGCTGACTTTTGGTGTACCATGACATCAATGAATTAAATTTATAGTTTAAAGGTAAATTAAAGAGCATTGAAAATAGGACCTTAACAAATTCGACCATCTAAATTTCAAACGAGACTATGAAGCTACTTGAAATTTGATTAACAAACGATCCATCAAAGTTATTCGGTAATCTCTATGATCCGCCCTTGATAAAATTCTTGCAACCCTAAGCTCTAGTATGGCAAGGCTTTCGTCAAGATGAAACAAATCTTTTGTTACTGGGTCGAATATCCCCCGACATAGATAATATTCCTTGACTAAATTATTCCCTCTACATATAGTATGGGCACCAAACTTCACCTCTCTTCGTAAGCAACGACGGTAATCTCGTATAAACGTGGGTCCATGGTCTCCAACAAGAAACCATTTAGCCCAAACTTTGCATACATCTGCTACATTCTTCCTATCAACACAGGCCAACCTATTGAAAATATGAGTACCCATAATATCCTCAATGCTGAGGACTTCGGTAATAGGTGAACCCGTTCCTCGGTTTCTTTGAACATTATAGTCAACATCGAAATCCATTTTCATGGAGTGCTTCTTGTTGGCGATATATTCTTCTTTGAAGAATTTTTTGTCCTCTTCCAATCTATTGATTGAACAAAACCGACAGTCAATAATTCTCATATTTGAATATTTTTTTTCTTAATTTTTTTTTAATTTAACTTGAGATAATCTTTTAGGCTGAAAGCATAAGGTATTTATTTAAGAAGTGTGAGTAATGAGCCTATGCGCTTAAGTACAACTGTAAATTTAATGCTTTTCTGTCTGTCATTGGTGGAAAAAAAACCCTGTTTAGATAATGAAAGGAAACCTGAAACTATTTTATTTAACATGCAAACAACTATAATAAATGAGACGTATTTTAATTATAGATTACTAGACGAAGTTCATTTGTACAACTTAAGTGATCTACTATTTTTTGTTGGAATATTAACATTACTAGGTTTAATTTATGGCACTTTGATTTCTATGTTTGGTTTATTTTAGGGTTAGTTGTTTTTAGGGTTTGATTTTAGTGTTTCTATGTTAGGTTCATTATAAGGTTGGGGTATTTTTAGCATTTGTTATAATTCTTTTTATGTTTAGTTTATTTTAGGTTTGGTTTTGATGGTTTAAGAGTTGGATTGTTTTTAGTGTTTGTTTTTAGTTTTTCTAGGGTAGGTTTATTTTAGGGTTTGGTTTTAAAAAGGGTTTTTAGGGTATATACTCTTTCCTTTTCGATCATAGGTTTATCTATTCATTTTTGCACAGAGTCCAATGTAATTAAAAAATAACACGAAAATATTGATAATTGATAATCTTTCTCAAAATACCTCCCTTCATCTTAGGTGAATTAGTCAATTGTTATTACTAAAAATAGATTTAGATAACAATTGAGTAATACTCCTTCGGTCCCGGTCAATTGTTATCTATTTCCTTTTTGGGTGTATTAGACAAATGCTATTACTAAAAATAGATTTGGATAACAATTGAGTCCTACTCCTTCTGTCCCGGTCAACTGTTATCTATTTCATTTTTGGGTGTATTAGTCAAATGTTATTACTAAAAATAAATTTGGATAACTATTGAGTCATACTCCCTCTGTCTCGGTCACTTGTTATCAATTTCCTTTTTGGGTGTATTAGTCAAATGCTATTACTAAAAAAAGATTTAGATAACAATTGAGTCATACTCCCTCTGTCGCGGTCAATTGTTATCTATTTCCTTTTTGGGTGTATTAGTCAAATGTTATTACTAAAAATAGATTTAGATAATAATTGAGTCATACTCCCTCTGTCCCGGTCAATTGTTATCTATTTCCTTTTTGGGTGTATTAGTCAAATGTTGTTACTTAAAATAGATTTAGATAACAATTGAGGCATACTCCCTCTGTCCCGGTCAATTCGATTGTATTACACCGACCTATGTATATATTGTCACAACCCTACCTACGCTATATGTTACAGATTGATAGTATTTATCCTTCTATACATATATAGTTTGACCTAACATGCGTATACCTCATAATAAATCCCGACTATACGATATTTACGATCTAACCATACTTCATTAATTCCGATATTACATTGTACTTTTTAAAGATCACAGTGATTTCTTAATAGTTTACGTTTTGTGATACATTAGTAGAACCATTTAAGCAAAAGTTTAATAGTTTGTGATAATATAAATATAATATACATAAAGTATTAAAAAAAGAACTAAAAATAGTGAACAATGTATAGTATTTTACAGTATACATTAGTAAATCAATTAAACCAAAAGCAAGCTATTTATCCACAAGTCACAAAATACATTTAATTTTTCATTATATACACTTATCCAATTTAAATATACAGCCAAAAAATACATCTGACTAAAATATTTCCTAACCTAATGCATCCCAATACGATGTTCGACGGCGACTGTGACACATGTCCGGTGATCCATTTTAATATAATGGATGAAGATAAGAAGTCATTCAAAGAAAATCATGTGAATGAGATAAAGAGTGGAATTGGATGGCTATTTAATTTTAGTCACACAGTTGAAGAAGTTGGGATAAGAAGAAATCATAGTTGTCATATAGTTCTCAATCTGGAAGAGATTATGCGGGAAGGAGTCTTTGATAAGTTGGAGGTGCGAGATAAAAAGAACATGGCTGAGGGTACCAAAGCCTGGACAAAATGGTTCATCATTGGAACAGATGGTCCTACGCAGAGGCGGACCGGGGTGTGCGCACAACACCCCACGTGCGCACCCTCGGTTTTTGGATTTTTTTTTTCTTAAAAAAAACACCTTAAGAACAGAATGTATAGATCATGCGCTTCTTAATATTCACTATGCTAGGTGTGGCGCAGTGTCTGAGAGTTGTGATGTGAACTGAAGGATGCGGGTTCGAACCCCCACACTGCCCTTTATCACTACTTTTTTTTCATCCTTGTTAATCATGAGTTCATGACTCCAAGACTAATGCAAATTTGTCTTCGTTAATCATGAGTTCATGACTCCAAGCCTAATGCAAATTTAATGTACTATTATGATTATTATCATGCCTCTGTGGACATGGGCCCACCTATACGCCGAGCCGATCTGTTGGACGTATAGCGGTCGTTTGAAAGACACGCTCGGCGGCGTAAAGATGCTTTCGACCGGATCGTTTTAGATCGGTCGGTTTCGTCTCGGTAAGGGTCTCGAAACGATTAGAGATGTTCGGAGTCGCCACCAAGCATTTGTGGGATGCTTGGAACCCGTTCGAATCCACTTTATACCTCGGTCAAACGAAGCACAAAGCAGTGTTTTACATAGGTACTAAAGATAAGGAAGCGTCCCTCTTTAGCATCCTATCTCTAGAATGACTCTCGTACGCCCTGGATAAGGTCGTCCACTATCCAAAGTTTCTGAGTAAGAGGTGAAGGTACGTATTGGGAAGCCCTTTAATCAGACACCCAATCCCGCCATGATAGCGGCCTCACCGATCGATCTTGGTTGGTTGAATGCAAAAGTTGATAAAACGGTTTAAATCCATGAATGCGCATCCAATAATTTAAACCTAACATGTGAGAGCTTTCTAAGTCGGTTGATTTAATCCAAGTATCAAGTATAAGATGTCGAGTTGGATTTATGGTTGATTTGCATGCACGATGGAAATTAAACATCCATTTAACAAATTAGGTACATGGTGCATAACGTGATCCATTTGTCTTAGTAAGGCATTTTGCAAATACGATTTTCGAATGAGCGGATTAGTCGTCTAATCCGTCCTATATCCGGGTTAGCCGGAGTCAGGATCGTCCTAGACTAATGCTGGAAAGGGAACAGACCCTGCACCAGGTAGCCGGATAAGGCACGAGCCTATTGGCGATATAAGGGGTCTCCCCTGGTTTGAAAATAGGAAAAGAAATGGCCTGTTTAGGCGCGGGTCAGTCAACGATATATGACGTGTTCTGACCTTTGATAAAGGTTTGTAAAACGTATTGAAAAATGGGTATTTGAACTCGTTTTGGTTTGAAAGGACCGTTTAGGCCGCATTTGTGTTGATTTGAAGAACGAGACTTGAATAATCGTCATTATTTTGACGGTACTCGATGTCGGGTTCGACTTAGCGATCTTGACATGAAAGGTTTTAGATATGAACTAATTGTTTTAAGTTCATTTGAATATAATTAGTCAATACTCATCATCGTACTCGGGTTAAAATCCGACATGGTATGTAGAACCAAGGATGACTTTGTGTTGGTGACTAATACATTTATTTGAAAATGTAAAGAAATGATGAAAGGCTTTAAAATACCTTCCAAAATGTAAAGAAATGAAATAAAAGGTTTTAAAATACCTTTTAAATGTAATTAACCAAATATTATCACCGAAACACGGATTAAACCGTCATGGTATTGAGAACCAATGGTGAAAAATGTTTTATGGTTAAAACTTGTAGAAAATGGTTTGAAAATGCTTGAAATGGTAAAAACCGATTACAAATATGAAAATGAAAATGGAGGAAAAGAAGAGACCAAACACGGTTTGGATTTGAGGTTGGGCAGGGTCCTTTAGGCGCGAGCCTATGTGCTACGTAAGTAGCCTCTGCCTCAACCAAAAATCCGGTTTTGGCTCATTTTTCCATGTTTTGGACCATGTTATGCATGATTTAGCATGTTATAGTCATGAAACAAGTAAATATATGATAAAAAGAGGATTTTTACACCCTCATACTTACATGCTTGGCTTATGGCGAGAAACCGATTATATGGCTAAAGTCGTATCACCAAATCAAAATAAAACTATCTCAAAACTAACAAGAATAGCTAGTGGTAAGACAGGTATCGAATCCACAGGGAGGCGGTAATAGTCAGTCTGTAAATATTTAAATTGTCTAAAGGTAACCGTTTTCTTGGGGGTTTGTTTTGTTTGTTATCTAACCAACTAATTGCGAGTAATTAAAAAGAGTTTAAAACAATAATATTAAAAGTCTAGGATTTCCGGTTCACACGTCACTTATATGGGGTCTCTTAATCAACTGCTAGATCTATCAAGCTGTCTAAGGTCATAAGATTGGTCGATTCTATTTATGCCCTTTAGATCGATTCTAACACGCGGTCGCTATAATTAGGTATAATCTATTCGATTATCGCAGCCTATATTAATTCTAACCTGGTCGGTGAAAGGATTAATTTGTTACACTAATTAATAACTCAGGCCTAAGTTAATTAACTAGAATAAGAACAATAATCAAAGGACAACTTATATGATTTCTCTAGCAATTAATTAATTTCCCCTTTCTAATTAACCTAGATTCCCTTCATCCTAGATGAGGAATTTAGATACTCATGACTAAAGCAATAATAACAATAATGATAATTGAAGACATGATTAAAAACATGAAGTAAGAACAATAATTGAATAACATAAACTTTGAATGATTAATTGTTGAAGAAATATTAGTACCGTAGCAAGGAAAGATTAAAGCTAGAGAGTATTCAGCCGTCCAAAGTAAAATAAAGCGTAACCTAATAAAAACCTACGAGTTTTGAATTTATAATACAAGATAACGTTTTAGGAAAATCCGGAAACAGATCTGCCAGAGAGGTTCCTCGATCGAGCCTGAGGTGACTCGATCGAGGACGATTGCTCGATCGAGCCTCAGGGGACTCGATCGAGGAACCAGCTTCACAGATGATTTCTTCGTTTCTTTCACTCCTAGCCTTCATGCTACCTTGTTCTTCGTGCCATGCTCCGTGTACTCCACTATGCCATCTCCGCTATGCTCACCTTAGCTTGATTATCCTCGTAATGCGTCATTTCTGCATTAAAACATAAAATAGCGACAGTATCGACAATTCACTGAAATAAGGCATATAAATGATATATTGGCACGTAAACGGTATATAAAATGGTATGAAAGGAGCTATAAAAGTATATATAAAAGTGATACATCAAACTCCCCCAAACCAAACCTTTGATTGTCCTCAAGCAAAGCAATCAACCCAAACAAAGGACAAACAAACAACTGGTCAATGAATAACTCAGAGCAAATGTCTAGGCACATACAAATCCCAGCTATCCACATCTATAACAAAGTAATGACCAAAAATTGTGCCAATAAAACGAATTCAAAGGCAAGGGTAACAGATTAACGCAGCTCTACTCAAGATGTGACATGATACCGAGACTCAGCCAAATGCTTTTCAACCTTGCAAGACAATTTTGTCGGATTCTCGCGGTTTCACTCATGCACTCATCAGGGGTGAGATATATGTAAGATAGAAAGAATAAAGACACTCACTCAACTTATGAAACATGCATGCAATCTAATGTGACAGAAGATTCTCCAACTAGTGCGCATTCACAACACAGACCAAGTACATGTATCAAGGACAGAATGGTGGTAAAGTGGCATGGATATAGAAGTGGCTTGTGCAAAAGCACGTATGGGTGTGTGAGGCTCGGACGGTAGTCGCAGCGCTAAACCAATAGCCAAATCTAATAGTATATAAAACAATCATCCAACTGGAGAAATCATCTCAACTTTGACAACATATGAGAGAATGAAAAGACTCTCCAAATGTGCATTAGACTCCAGTAATTACCACTCATGACCTCCTAACAAAACTTGATGAAGCAAATTTTTTCTTCTTCTTTTCTTTTGCTTGTTTTTTTTTTCGATTTTTTTTTCATCTTTTTTTTTTCTTTTCTTTTTTCTTTCTTTTTTTTTTCATAATATTTTTTCTTTTTCAACATAGGAGGTCACACAATTGCTACAAAAAGATAGCTACTATCCACATGACAATAAAAGTCCCAACCCAACCAAAGCAGCTATAACAATAAAGACTCAAGCAACTGTGACTGTCCCGAAGAAGGTAGGCAAATTCTGGAATGTAGCTAAGAAATAGGATATAAAATGGTTACATGGTTCAAACGGGCTAACAAAAACTGGGTAATGTATGGCATATTTGAACAAAAAGAACCGCCTCTCCTCATGTACTCAATCATATGAACGCGCAAAAGCTAAGAAACTAATGTCACACTCATGCAGTTTGATAATATATATTCCACAAGGAGACCACACTCTTCAACCTAAATAACAATGAGACCGGTTTATTAATGTTCGCGGCCTAGGAAGCTCTAAAGACCTCAGAAGTTTAAGTGGTTTACCAACAAAATAAAGTCAAGTTTACTCGGCATAAGGCATATTGTGACGGTCAAGACTTGAGTAAAGAGCTTTGCTGATCATAGCTAACGGGTCAAAACAATGTACATGGGCAACTATATGCGATTCAAATGCAAAAACAAAGCAAATTATCATCATTGCTAAACAATTCACCAAGACTCGACTCAAAAATAAATAAAACATGTTTTTGTATTTTATAAATTTTTCAATTTTTTTGGATTTTTTTTAAACACACAACAATAAAATAAACACACAACAGAAATAAATACTCTCCCCTAAACCTAAATGTCACAGTGTCCTCATGGTGACGCCTATAACATAGCAATCATACAGAACTCCAGCAACCTATGGGACATAACTAACAGAGGGAAGAGGGAAAATAAGAAATGCAATAAAACAAAAACAGGAAAGAAAGTACCAGTTGTAATGCAAAAGCCTCCCCCAAACCAGCTGCAAAGTGAGGGATGTAGTGAGGAGCTGTCACTACTGAGCTCCATCATCATCATCAAGGTTGGCTTCATCGAAGCCATAAATCTCAGCATACATGGCCAGCAGCTCAAGGTCAGTAGCAGGGGTCCCACGGCCTCTAGAACGGCCAGCTCGGCGACCACGACCTCTAGAACGGCCACCACTCGGAAAAGCTGCTGCAGCAGAAGTAGAAGCTACAGACTGACCAAACTGCCCACGCTGTAATAAAGGAACACCCACATCCTCTGGAAAAACAGAAGAAGGCTGATGGGGACGGACTGGAGTGTAGAAAGGACGACCCAAAGCCCCATAATCAGTACTAAACTGTCCAAACTCAGCAGGAGTCATACCATAAAGGTGGAAGACACGGCTATCATCACCAGGTGTGGTGTAGTAGCTAGGAGAAGTGCCCGTGTACTATCCCCCTGCAGCAAGAGTCATAGCCTCCATCTGCTCCCACATACGCCACTCAGTCAATGCGGTGTTGATGCCCTCGTGAATCCTCACCTCTTTCGCAAGAACTCGGTCAAAGTGGTAACCCTAGATAGGATAGGCTGTAGGAGGTGGAGGAGGAGGAGTGGGATGGAAGGAACCAGGTAAGTGGGTGGCAGGCTGACGACGTCTCTGACGCCGACCAGTAGAAGTAGTAGTGCTGGAACTGGGAAAAGTAACTAAGAGGTCCTGTGGAATCAAATAAGTGACAGGTGGGGGTTTCTCCCTAGCCGTACTCTCCTCAAGAGAATCCACAATCGGCAAACGGTCACAAGGCAAAAGCATATAAGAATGACCCTGGACTTTCCAATAACGACCCTTCTCGTTCCTAATGTCAATGTAGGAGATATCGTAGCGCAGGTGGTCGTCATCAACTAAGGGCTCATGGTCATCCATAGGCTCATAGGGGTCATCCCCCTGAAAATCACACACAGCCTGAGCAATCCTAGTAATGAGAGCACCACAATCCAAATCACCATATCTTCCAATCATACGGTCAAAAGCTTGGCAAACAAGAGCAGGGGGAGAAAACTGGAAGGTTGTCTCCTGAAATGGGTTCAAGTAACTAGCTATAATCAAGACCTCTAAGGAAGAGGCCTTGCTCTTGTCATGCCTCCCATAAAGCAAGTAGCTCAAATACCGTAGAAAAAGTCGAAGACAATCATGTTGAACATCCAACAAAGACATACTACTAACGTCTGCATCCGCATAGCCAGTAAACAAAGGGAAATATCGGACCGCAGACAGCCCACTACCATTATACAAATCCCCATCGGTATGCTTATCAATCCCCAGAATTTCGGAAAGACGGTCAAAAGTCAAAGACCGTTCTACATTAAGCAATCTAAACCGAATAAGATGGTCACTAGGGAAGTAAGCATATGTGTAGATACCCGTATCCGTCGATATTGGAATTTATAGAGAACCCAACAAACACCCGATGATGATAGGACACATGTATTCTTTAGTTGTCACTGTCATTATTTGGAGCTCGTTTTACGATGTAGAATGGGCGTCGTCGATGAAGTATTTTATTAATTTAAATGATATTTAAATTAATGTTTTTTAAGTGAGTTCATTTTATTAATTTAAATGATATTTAAATTATGGTTTTTTTAGGTGAATTCAATTTATCTTATTTTATTTTGAATTTATTTTCCCAAGTTTATTTTATTGAAAATAAAATAAATATTTGATTTGAAAAATCATTTTATGAATATATTTGATTTGAAAAGTCATTTATTTTAATGGGTTAATTGATTTGAAAAATCGATTTTAAAAGCGAAGGAAACTCGTTTTTACACTTGTTCTTGAGCTCGTTTTTTAGCTCGGTTTTTGAGCCCGTTTCCTTTACTAATTGGCACGAATCTCGAGTACACTAACCAACCCAAGCCTCTACCCATCCACCCTTGTTCGAACCCCCAACCATGGCTCAAAATTCCATCCCAAACACCTCCCCAAACAGCCCGCAACAAACGAGCAGCCCCCTGTTTTGGCAGCTCAATCTCGAGCCCAAAACCCGCTCCAAACACTACCAAGACCCGTACCCATTAACCCTAACCCATACCCTAGTATCCTACCCATATTATCCTAGCTTAATCACCAAGAAAACCCCAAAACGAACCCTAGAAACCCCCCCAAAAGCTGCTGGACAGCAGCTATGTTCAGCAAGCCCGATTGCCCCTCCTTCTCTTTTAACCTATTTTAACTCCTTATAAATACCACCCCTTCACCATACATTCATTCCTCTAAGTTCTCCATACATCCAACCATCACCCACAAGCTTTAAACCTCAGAAACAAACCCTAAACATCCTTCAAAAACCCTAACCAAAACCGACACACAAACTGAAACTGTTTGTGTGTCTCCTTCGAAAACCCTTTCGTTCCTCCATCAAAACTCCATAAAAATTCGAGTTTCTTGTTCCTAATTAACCACATAACATCCATCTACATATTAGACAAAGAATTACGAGCCAAATTGCCCTCGAGAGTACACGAGATCCCTCGAAAAACAGAGTGAAATAACACTCTGTTTTCGCGGTTTACTCTTGTCTGTCCAGTTCTGTTTGCGCTCGTTTTTCGTGCCCAATAACCCAAAACGAGCCGGGGTTGCTTTAAGATCCTTGTTCTCCTCTCTTTCTAGTTTCCAAAACATCTTTCGGATCGAATTTTCGTCGTGAAACGAGGGAGATATCACTGTTTTAAAATCGCTGTCCAGAAACTTTCCAAAACCCGTGTTTGCTTTGTTCTTCGTCGACGACGGCCTCTCGAGATAAAATCTACCATCGATTACGACCCAAGACGGTGTCAACGATACATGTAGGTTGAGGGTGCATCAAATCCTCCTCTTCTCCCTTTTATTTCGTTTGTTTTATGCTCGTTTTTATTGTCTTTTTTTTGTTTGTTTTTTCGTTCGTTTATCGATTGTTTTAAATTGACTATGAAACTAGTTAGTCCGAGTATGAGTTAAAGTACCACCATGAACACCCGCGTTGACTTGAGATGGGAAAAGAAACCGCTACTTCTGTCGGTCGTACACCCCCGTCTCATTTACATATCCTCGTGTTCAAGGTAGGGCATAAATAAACGAGTTGTCTAACTTTCATCGCTTTCGACCCCTTTCTTTATTTTCGCCAAATCGATATACCCTAGGACCCGTTGCATGTTAGTTTAACCTCTGGTTGTTAACCTATGACGTATTTAGATGACTTTAATTTAATTTAATAACCTAATTAGACACGATAGGTGGCTTCGACGTAAGTTATAAAATAAATCGACGATTCTGTAAATAATTGAATGCATCTCTCTCTTTCACCTAATTTCTCGCTAGTATAAGAGTGCGTGATTAGCACCTTCTTATTGACACTCGATGAGTTAAATTAATTAGCGAATTTGACCTAATTAGACCCTTTAGGCCGTGTAGAATGCACCCTCATGCGACAATCAATCAACATCGTTTTTAACTCGTTTTCTAACTTGTTTCCTATCCCTTTTCGCAATCATTCGATCTAACCAATGAATCTAACTTAGGAACTAGGTTGGCCTTGTCTCGGCCGTGAGTTGGCCGTGGGTTTTGTCTTTCCTATTTCGTTTCTCTTTCCTTGTTTGTCATTCGTTCTTTGTTTATTTTGTAGCTTGTAATTTATCGTTGTTTATTGAGTTGTAATTTTCGAGTTTGTTTTACTTCTTTTGAGTCAAAACCTCTTCAAAAACCTTGGTCTTGTTTGGTTAGACGGTTGTTCCCCAATGTTTGTAGAAGCGTAGTAAACCGCATGTTGTTTAAAGCAACATGGCCCGGTTTATGCTAATGCATGCTTTGGTGCGTAGCCTTATGTCTAATTCGATGAGATTAAGCGCGAGCACGCATTACGAGGAGTGACCCAAGGACCGTGGGTCATGTGAGCCGTGGGCCACCCTCATGTGCACGGTTTTCAAGGCCCAATGGCCGTGTGTTTTGTGTTGTGTTTTGAGTTGTATGTAGCAATTGTAATTAGATCGAGTTGTAATTTATTTATCGTTGTGTCGGCATGAAATGCCTGGTTTGTAATAGGTAGATCCCAACGGCTCCCCATTCCCCCTAAGCCTTGTTTGTTTGCTTTACATGTTGTTAGATCAATCAACCCACATGCTAAATTACAACTTTGACAAAGTTAGTTTAGTTGCATCTAAAACGACATAGAAATTGTTGTCACATGTTAGGGTTAAAACAACGTTTGCATATCATACATCGTACGTAGCTATGACCTTGTTTGAAATCCGACACTTGACTTAGTAGAGGCCGTTATTGACGGGCGGGGTTAGGTGTCCTTATGGGCTTCCTAACACGTACCCTCACCCCTTACTCAAGATCTATGGTTTGTGGATCCGTCTAAATACCATTGGATTACGAGAGTCATTCAAATCGAGTGATATAGGGTACAAGTCTTTATCTTTAATCACTCGTAGTCGATTGGCTTTATGCTTTTCGATGAAAGGTGTAAAGTTGACTTGAACGGTTCCAAGTTCCCAAAAAACTTGGTGGCGACTCTAATTTGTCTTAATTCGATTCGAAAGAACCTCGAGTCGATTATGCCTAGTGTGGATCCCATGGACGCATTTCCGAGGGCCTTGTCCACAGTTTGGCGACTCCGCTGGGGAAAAGAGGACTAGTTACACTTTGTTTCTAGGGTCTTTTCCTCCGAGGTGAAACTTGAAAAGAAAGTGTTGGAAAGTAAAACATTACTCATAGTGCTACGATTCATGCATAAACCCTTAAGGACTTACCCGGGCCGTCCCAGCGTTTCTTCGTGATGCGTGGGGGCGCGTCCCACTATGCCGGGAAGTCTGCACATTGCTCGCTTCCACTTCGCCTCGCGTGGTTCTTGATGGTGGGGACGATCTTCTAGGTACTTTACCTTAAGACACCTTGCTGTATAAGACCGCAAAAGGATGGAGGGCATAGACCTTCTCGTAGAAGACTTGCCGAGACTTAGAAATGTCTAGGAGCATACATGAGAATGACAATGTGCAAATTGTTTTCCCGAGTCTTTTCGAAATTTCCCATGTCCTTTTCAAAACCGAACTTTTGAACACCTTACTTTCAAAATAGCATGGTTTTAAAAACGCGGAATGCTGCCCAAATAGGACTAGAATTTTCGGCCCAAAATGAGCTTTTATATAGGCATCTTGCCCATTTCAAATCTCATTTTCGAATCAATCTTTCGTTTTTTTCAAAACCAATCCAAAATGCCTCTCGAACCTCAACCAAGCATGAAATGCGTCAAGTCGTGTCCGGGTCATGGCCGTGTTAGGCCGGGTGTGTTTCGTTCTAAGAGTCTAGAACACGACCTTGTTGGGTCACCCAAGCTCACCTCTTGGGCCTTGAGTCATGTTGGTCGACCATTTGGTCTAGGATAGTCCACAAAAACGCCCAAGCTAGGCCATTTAGGGCGTTTCACCCGAACCTATGGGCTATGTTAGTCCAATCACGGGTTTAGTCGCACCAAGTCCAGTTTAAAATCGTGCCATGACAGTTTGAGTCATGTTGTTTTGCCGAGTCTAAAATGAACCAAGGTCTAAATCAAACCGTGAGTCGAACCCTTGTTTAGTCAATCTCAAGTCGAGTCTTTGTTTGAGTCAAGTTGGGGTCGTGTCCTTAAGTGTGCAGGGGCTCTTACTTTAAATATTGACTTAGTACGGGGTTTTCTTGTAGAAAGGCCGCCAAAAACCCGACGTCAAGCAATGGAAGATGCTGTTAACAAGCTCACTGAGGCCGTGAACCTCATGATGACCCGAATGGATGCAATCGAATCTAAGTTGGGTGAAGATTCCCCTCCACCTCTGACTGATCTGGAGAAACGGTTCAAGTTCATCGAAGACCGTTTGAAACTCTCCCAGGGGAAGAACATCCACTATGAGAATGCTAGGGCCTATGCCCCAGTTCAGGATAAGTTGCCCACGAACATGGTACTCACTGACATCCCAAAGTTCAAGGGCACCGAAGATCCAGTCCACCATGTTAAGGCCTATAAAGGGTACTTAGCACTGAAGGGAGTACCTGCTGACATGCTCTCTGAAATTTTCGCTCAATCTCTGGATGAACACCCGAAGGCGTGGTTCTACAATCTGGACCTTAAGAACTTCCCCACTTTCGAAGATGTCACGGTGGAGTTTTGTAAGCACTATGCTGATAATGTCGAGATTCAAACCAACATAAGAACATTGGAGGTGATGACACAGAAAGACAAAGAAGGCTTTACTGAATTCCTTGCAAGATGGCGCGCTGAAAGCGTGAAATTAGCCAAGAAGCCTGATGAAGTTGAAATGGTAGATAAGTTCGTAAAGAATCTACGACCTATTTACCGCAATGCTCTGAAATACCAGAATTTTGGCTCTTTCAAAGAATTGATAAGAATCGGGATAAAGGTAGAAGATGATGTCCGAATGGCAGAAGTTGAGAAGCCAAAAGGATACCAAGGGGCCTCATCGTCTAGGACCAAAGCCCCAACAACGACCCATTTAGATGAAGGCATCAATCTCTTAGAAGGGCAATCGAAGAAGCCGCAGCGCCAAACACCTAGGGCATTCACCGATATCGGATGCACTTATACATACGCTCTCCAAAGGCTCATAGCCCAAGGAAAGCTGAAGCCTATTGGTCCAACTCCGGACCCTCCCGCTGATCAACAAGGTAAATGGTATAAACCAAATGCCTACTGTGCCTTTCATCAAGGGAAAGGCCATGATACTGAAAGGTGCTATCGACTGAAGCACGAAATCCAAGACATGATTGAGAACGGAACGCTCCCGATCCCAGCTGTTAAACCTAATAACATCACCAATCCATTTGGCGATCACTCCAACTTTGTTTCTGTCGAAGACAATGTCGATTATTCCCATCTTATATGCCCATGTCACTTGAAAGGGGTGTTTATCGGGAAAATATTTGTGGATTGCTTTGAATTCTTGCCAAACCCGAAGAATGAAATTCAAGTCGGGAGTCTTGCTCTAGAATGTACTCCTCTCGTTAACGAAGTTAATAAAGGACAATTCGATTCACCGACCTTCATCATTGGCGTAGATCCTCAGAGGACTACCTTGGGATGGAGGCATACCATCAAAGGGATCAGGGATCAGAGCCGAGCATCTAAGCTGACAGCTGAACAAGAGAAAGCTCAAGACCAGATTTGAAAATTATGAGTCGGGATCTATTTTCTTATTTTAGTCGAGTCGAGTCTAGGACTTTCTTTTCCTGAAGTTGAGTCGTTTGTTCCGCGATGACCTAGGGTGTGTCCTAGGAATCGTTCCTTTGAGTCTGTTAAGCAATCGCCTTTCCAATAAAAGTTGCAGTTTCGTTTCCAAATATGTCTTGTATCCAATCCTCAATCATTCTGAAAGCATGATAAAATGCACAACACACTCAAAGGCATCCCTGGGGTAGAAATATGTCCCGTTTCAAAACGGAAGGTACACTAGGATCCCGTGTTTGATTCCTTTACCTATTCCACGTCTGGCGGTAGAAAACCTCCATCGGAACCAGTGCTTTTGACAAGCTTTTAGATGATTCTATGACAAACCCGGACTAGCTCCTTGTTTCCCCTATCGATGACGAAAGGCAAGCCTTTTCCCCATAGAATCATCCCATCTCGAAGAGAGAAGATATCAACCCGTTCTAACAAGGAATTGTTAGTTCCCACCCAAATTAGTTGGCGAAGCCCAGTTTTCAAGGTGTATCCATTTATGACTAAGAGAATGAATAGAAGATCATTTTCAAAGAGAGAAAAAAGATGAAAAAGAATGAAAAGTGAGAAAAAGAGAAAAATTGGAAAAATGAAAAAAAAAAATGAAAAAAAAAAATGAAAAATGAAGAAAAAAAGATGAAAGAAAAAGAAAAAAGGAAAAAGTTGTTATTGCGGAATGCTTTTTGGTTGAATGTCGAAGTTACGGAAGCCAGAAGTCAAGTCAAGTACCCATAGTTGAAGTTCAATGGGCGAAGCCCAAAAGCTTAAGTAGTAACCTCTTTACCCCTAAGTCCTTCCCCGAGACGATTCAAGGGGATAGTCGGGAATTTTGAGAATCATTCCGCTTGTGTTGTTACACCCAACCTTTAGGGTCCAGACATGGAAATTTGAACCCACATCATTTTTCAACCCATTTGCACTCGTGGTTCATCAAACCCGAGACACCCATTCCAACCACATCAGCAGCCATAGCCCTTGGCCTTAGCACCACAAAACAAACCTTCAGAATGATGGTTAACCATTCCAACTTGTTATTACCAAGCTCCACATCCCAAAGATCCAAGCCTTTTACACCTAACCCTAGACACGGGATTTAACGGTACTTTACAGGCTAGAATGGGATATGACATGATACCTTAGGTGAAACCTTTGAGTGTGTACACACAATCAAAATGCCATGTTTATGCACCATGTTCGAACTACGTCGGATTTGATTTCGCTCCACGCGAATACGTAGGCAGTCCTTCTGAACAAGGGATTCAATCCACTCATCAACCAAGTTGTCATCTTGTCGGTTTCTTACGGGTCTTAACCAAGTCCAAATGAAGCCACCTTTGTTTGAGTCGGTCTTAGTACTCGATGTAAGCTAGGATAAGGATATAGGTTCAGATGAATAGTATCAAGTCTCAGAATGAGCTTTATCTAACGGTTTAGGCAAAGATGCTGAGTCACATAGATGTGGGTTTGTGTTGGGAACAGAAAATATGAAAAACCCGCTGAAAAGAAAGAAGGCGTGGAAGAAAAATAGTAAAAGCCCGCTGAAAAGAAAGAAGGCGGTGGCAAGAAATAATGAAAACTCGCTGAAAAGAAAGGAGGCGAGGAGAAGAGTGACAGAATATTCCCAACAAAAGTCATGTGTGATGTCTAAGTGTTCTCATAAAGTCAGTCTGTGTTTAGTGTCTGGGCGAAGCCAACGTTGTTGCTCTGTGAGTTTAATCCTCCTTGTCAATGCCAAGTGATCTTGATTCCCATGTGCCCTCGGGAGCACGCCCATGACATACGATATCTACATCCCAAGTCGACGACCTTGTGATTCCCATTTGCCATTTTGGTGTGCCGGATTGGCCAATTTACATTTCTACCCCCAATAAGTCAATAATTGAATTAAAACCCGTGCACACTTAGGGTTTTATTTTCTTTTTTTGTTTTACGGTAGCGGGCTACGCCCACGTTGTTTACGGGTCATGCAGAGTGTCTGAGTCGTATTTCGTGCTCACCCGTCAAGGTTCGATTTCAAAATGCCAAATTTTCAGAATTCCGAAATTTCAAAAACTTTTTGCGAATTATGGATAGATGATCCAAGTCAAGGTTCAAACCTCAGAGTTCAAAATCAAATTTTGGGTCGACGACCCAACATCCAAATGATTCATTTCAAATTATTTTTAGGTCGACGATCCAACATTCCAGCACTTCAACTTCAAACCTCGGGTCGATGGCCCAATATTCTAAGTGATTCAAAATTCGGGTCGATGACTCAACTATTCAAAATTTTCAAATTCAATTTTCGGGTCGATGACCCAATCTTTCAAATGATCTAATTTTAGGATCGATGATCCAAACGTGCTTATGTGATGATTA
Source organism: Silene latifolia (assembly GCF_048544455.1). Lineage (NCBI taxonomy): Eukaryota > Viridiplantae > Streptophyta > Magnoliopsida > Caryophyllales > Caryophyllaceae > Silene > Silene latifolia. The sequence goes on along the minus strand of NC_133532.1, from coordinate 62,731,153 downwards.
TTGCTAGTACGTTTTTGTGTTTCAAATATAGCAGGATATGCTTCAACTGGGGGCTCTAAAGTCTTCGACTTTAGAGCCATTCAAATGGGGAGCTCGAAGCCGTTGGCTTCGAGAGACCATTATCAAGATAAAAAGGATGACATCCACTCAGAATTCAATTCAATACAAGAGTATGAAATGGAAGAATTCCGTAGCTGAAAGCAAATGATGAAAGCGGCGGCAACCTCCTCGGAAAGTCCCGTCCCATTTGGACACCTGCCAGCAGATGATAAGCTTTGGGCAAGTGTCAACAGATGAATTTCGGACAAGTGCCAGCAGATGATAAATTTTGGGCAAATGTCGTGAGATGATGAATTTTGGACATACGCCAACGTGAGATGATAAACTTTGGGCATGTGTCGGCGATTCTTAGAACTACGACGCGGGTTTGATTCCGTCAGAAACGGATACGTAGGCGCCTGAGGATAAGGCTCAATCCACCATTTATGCAATTGATAGGTCGATGACCAACGATGATATTTCGACACAACAGAAGTCAACCCCAACGAAGTTTCAGGTATGATCTCTTCTTATGGCTGGCGAGCTTATATACGCAAGTCTAATGGACTATAAACGACCCGAAGAATCCTCAGGTCGAGAGGGACCTGGGGTATACTTTGACTTTCGCCTTGTCCAAGCCTCAGTCAAAGTGGGGGCTCTGTAGATACCCGTATCCGTCGATATTGGAATTTATAGAGAACCCGACAAACACCCGATGATGATAGGACACATGTATTCTTTAGTTGTCACTGTCATTATTTGGAGCTCGTTTTACGATGTAGAATGGGCGTCGTCGATGAAGTATTTTATTAATTTAAATGATATTTAAATTAATGTTTTTTAAGTGAGTTCATTTTATTAATTTAAATGATATTTAAATTATGGTTTTTTTAGGTGAATTCAATTTATCTTATTTTATTTTGAATTTATTTTCCCAAGTTTATTTTATTGAAAATAAAATAAATATTTGATTTGAAAAATCATTTTATGAATATATTTGATTTGAAAAGTCATTTATTTTAATGGGTTAATTGATTTGAAAAATCGATTTTAAAAGCGAAGGAAACTCGTTTTTACACTTGTTCTTGAGCTCGTTTTTTAGCTCGGTTTTTGAGCCCGTTTCCTTTACGAATTGGCACGAATCTCGAGTACACTAACCAACCCAAGCCTCTACCCATCCACCCTTGTTCGAACCCCCCAACCATGGCCCAAAATTCCATCCCAAACACCTCCCCAAACAGCCCGCAACAAACGAGCAGCCCCCTGTTTTGGCAGCTCAATCTCGAGCCCAAAACCCGCTCCAAACACTACCAAGACCCGTACCCATTAACCCTAACCCATACCCTAGTATCCTACCCATATTATCCTAGCTTAATCACCAAGAAAACCCCCAAAACGAACCCTAGAAACCCCCCCAAAAGCTGCTGGACAGCAGCTATGTTCAGCAAGCCCGATTGCCCCTCCCTCTCTTTTAACCTATTTTAACTCCTTATAAATACCACCCCTTCACCATACATTCATTCCTCTAAGTTCTCCATACATCCAACCATCACCCACAAGCTTTAAACCTCAGAAACAAACCCTAAACATCCTTCAAAAACCCTAACCAAAACCGACACACAAACTGAAACTGTTTGTGTGTCTCCTTCGAAAACCCTTTCGTTCCTCCATCAAAACTCCATAAAAATTCGAGTTTCTTGTTCCTAATTAACCACATAACATCCATCTACATATTAGACAAAGAATTACGAGCCAAATTGCCCTCGAGAGTACACGAGATCCCTCGAAAAACAGAGTGAAATAACACTCTGTTTTCGCGGTTTACTCTTGTCTGTCCAGTTCTGTTTGCGCTCGTTTTTCGTGCCCAATAACCCAAAACGAGCCGGGGTTGCTTTAAGATCCTTGTTCTCCTCTCTTTCTAGTTTCCAAAACATCTTTCGGATCGAATTTTCGTCGTGAAACGAGGGAGATATCACTGTTTTAAAATCGCTGTCCAGAAACTTTCCAAAACCCGTGTTTGCTTTGTTCTTCGTCGACGACGGCCTCTCGAGATAAAATCTACCATCGATTACGACCCAAGACGGTGTCAACGATACATGTAGGTTGAGGGTGCATCAAATCCTCCTCTTCTCCCTTTTATTTCGTTTGTTTTATGCTCGTTTTTATTGTCTTTTTTTTTTGTTTGTTTTTCGTTCGTTTATCGATTGTTTTAAATTGACTATGAAACTAGTTAGTCCGAGTATGAGTTAAAGTACCACCATGAACACCCGCGTTGACTTGAGATGGGAAAAGAAACCGCTACTTCTGTCGGTCGTACACCCCCGTCTCATTTACATATCCTCGTGTTCAAGGTAGGGCATAAATAAAACGAGTTGTCTAACTTTCATCGCTTTCGACCCCTTTCTTGCTTTTCGCCAAATCGATATACCCTAGGACCCGTTGCATGTTAGTTTAACCTCTGGTTGTTAACCTATGACGTATTTAGATGACTTTAATTTAATTTAATAACCTAATTAGACACGATAGGTGGCTTCGACGTAAGTTATAAAATCAATCGACGATTCTGTAAATAATTGAATGCATCTCTCTCTTTCACCTAATTTCTCGCTAGTATAAGAGTGCGTGATTAGCACCTTCTTATTGACACTCGATGAGTTAAATTAATTAGCGAATTTGACCTAATTAGACCCTTTAGGCCGTGTAGAATGCACCCTCATGCGACAATCAATCAACATCGTTTTTAACTCGTTTTCTAACTTGTTTCCTATCCCTTTTCGCAATCATTCGATCTAACCAATGAATCTAACTTAGGAACTAGGTTGGCCTTGTCTCGGCCGTGAGTTGGCCGTGGGTTTTGTCTTTCCTATTTCGTTTCTCTTTCCTTGTTTGTCATTCGTTCTTTGTTTATTTTGTAGCTTGTAATTTATCGTTGTTTATTGAGTTGTAATTTTCGAGTTTGTTTTACTTCTTTTGAGTCAAAACCTCTTCAAAAACCTTGGTCTTGTTTGGTTAGACGGTTGTTCCCCAATGTTTGTAGAAGCGTAGTAAACCGCATGTTGTTTAAAGCAACATGGCCCGGTTTATGCTAATGCATGCTTTGGTGCGTAGCCTTATGTCTAATTCGATGAGACTAAGCGCGAGCACGCATTACGAGGAGTGACCCAAGGACCGTGGGTCATGTGAGCCGTGGGCCACCCTCATGTGCACGGTTTTCAAGGCCCAATGGCCGTGTGTTTTGTGTCGTGTTTTGAGTTGTATGTAGCAATTGTAATTAGATCGAGTTGTAATTTATTTATCGTTGTGTCGGCATGAAATGCCTGGTTTGTAATAGGTAGATCCCAACGGCTCCCCCATTCCCCCTTAAGCCTTGTTTGTTTGCTTTACATGTTGTTAGATCAATCAACCCACATGCTAAATTACAACTTTGACAAAGTTAGTTTAGTTGCATCTAAAACGACATAGAAATTGTTGTCACATGTTAGGGTTAAAACAACGTTTGCATATCATACATCGTACATAGCTATGACCTTGTTTGAAATCCGACACTTGACTTAGTAGAGGCCGTTATTGACGGGCGGGGTTAGGTGTCCTTATGGGCTTCCTAACACGTACCCTCACCCCTTACTCAAGATCTATGGTTTGTGGATCCGTCTAAATACCATTGGATTACGAGAGTCATTCAAATCGAGTGATATAGGGTACAAGTCTTTATCTTTAATCACTCGTAGTCGATTGGCTTTATGCTTTTCGATGAAAGGTGTAAAGTTGACTTGAACGGTTCCAAGTTCCCAAAAAACTTGGTGGCGACTCTAATTTGTCTTAATTCGATTCGAAAGAACCTCGAGTCGATTATGCCTAGTGTGGATCCCGCGGACGCAGTTTCCGAGGGCCTTGTCCACAATATGAGCTCAAAAACTCAAGGGTCAAGGCAGGATAAGATAACTTATGTAGTAGAAAAAGACCCTGCAATCCAATCTTAACAAACATACCCAACATAATGTTATCAATCTTCAAGGTTCGCAAGATTTTCCGATCCACACATCTAGTGGCATTCATGGTTTTAGTCATCAAGAACTCGAACCTGTCCCGTTGCTCCTTGTCACGGAACTCAACAAAAGGATAATCGTCAAATGGTGATAAATCTTCCTCCTCGGAAGACTCTACCACCTCCGGCACCACCTCTGGTTGACGAATAGGAGCGCCGCTCTCCTGTGTCCTCTTGTAACCTTGCCTAGTAGACGACATTATCTGCAAAATAGACAAGTATACAATCATACCCCAACCAAGAAGCAAAAACAGTCCCGTTTTTGGCAAATATGGGTCGAAAAATCGATTTTTAAGACCGAAAAGCACAATTAAACCATCCAAAAAGCTAGGGGATCATGATTATATATCAAATAATGAAGATTCCAAGCATAAGAACACAATTTCTAACCAATTTAATGCATAAATTCAACCCGGATTTTGAAGAACCCTTATTCCCAAATTAGCAAATTAGGCATTTAATTCAACAAATAAAGGGCTAAAAAGCAAGGAAATAGCAATTGTATATGAGCAATGAAAGATTCAAAGCAATAAACGCAAGATTTAAGCAAGAAATTTCAGATTTTCCGGAACAATTAGAGGGCAAATCGGGACATACCTTAGCAAATAGAGCAATGGAATTGCAAAAATAAGCACAATAGATTGATGTAATCACTTAATATGCAAACAAACACAAGTTTTATGGGAGATTTGATGATGAATGATGATGATTTAAGAGAGAAAAAGGAGAAGCAGTCGAAAATAGAGCAAGCATGAATGACGGAAGAAGTAGGAAGTTGAAATAATAATAGCAATTAAGGAGAAAAGCGGCCGGTTCAGAAGACGCGGAACCCGGTCCAGAGTGGTGCCTCGATCGAGCCTGGGGCGACTCGATCGAGGAACCAACATCCCAGCATGTCAACTCTCGTTTTAAGGAAGTTTAATTAACCATGTGGTGCCTCGATCGAGTCCTGACTTGACTCGATCGAGGATGTTGGTGCCTCGATCGAGCCCCACTTGACTCGATCGAGGAACCTGCTGGTGCTCTCCTTTTTCGTTGTTTGTGAATCATGTCTTTAAATTCCGTGTTTAATCTACACACAACACTTGAAACTCATGAAAATCCATTCCTCACATCTCTCAAAGTTCAATGAAAAAGCAAAAGTAAATGCAATACATAAATTTAAATCCTAATTACAAATTAATAAATTACAATGTCCGAGCTGCCTCTCGGTAGCGCTGGTTTTTGCGGTCCCGCACGACTGTAATTATTCATCAGTAAGAAGAATCAATGGCAAAGAGGTCAAGGGCCTCTATTACCCCAACATATGCTCCTTCATAGTAGATTTTCAATCGTTGCCCATTCACTTTGAAGGTCTCTCCTTTGTCAGTTTGCAGTGTAACTGACCCAAATTTGTTCACATCAGCAACAGTGAACGGTCCAGACCATCTACTCCTCAGCTTACCTGGAAACAAACGCATACGAGAGTTAAATAAGAAAACTTTCTCACCAACTTGAAATTCCCTTTGCAAAATATGCTTGTCGTGCCACTTCTTCGTTCGCTCCTTGTATACTTGAGCACTATCATAGGCATGCAGTCGAAATACATCGAGCTCATTCAACTACATCAGTCGTTTCTCACCCGCCAGTGAGGGATCCATATTCAGCTCCTTTATGGCCCACATAGCTTTGTACTCAAGCTCCACAGGTAAATGGCAAGATTTGCCATAGACTAGACGGTAAGGCAATGCTCCAATCGGTGTCTTGAATGCAGTACGGTAAGCCCACAAGGTGTCATCTAGCTTCCGACTCCAGTCCTTTTTGTTCTTGCTTACTACCTTCTCTAAGATCTGTTTCAGTTCTCTGTTGGAAACCTCCACTTGTCCACTGGTTTGAGGATGATAAGCCAATCATTTGCGGTGTGTAACGCCATATTTCTTCAGTAAAGAATTAAGATGACGCTCATTGAAATGCTTCCCTCCATCGCTTATCAACGCACGAGGTACTCCAGACCGTGGAAAGATAATTTTCTGAAGCATCTTAACAACAGATTTAGCATCACAAGTGGGAGTGGCCATTGCCTCCACCCATTTAGAAACATAATCCACAGCTACTAATATGTATTGGTTCCCAAAAGATGTAGGGAACGACCCTTGGTAGTCAATGCCCCAAACATCAAAAATCTCCACCTCTAAGATTCCAGTTTGAGGCATCTCATGCCTTTGCGAGATATTACTCGTTCTTTGACACGCATCACAAGAACGGACAAAAGTAGTAGCATCCTTTAAGATAGTAGGCCAATAAAAACCCGATTGCATTACCTTAGCAAATGTCCTAGAAGGACCATGATGACCACCATAAGAAGAAGAGTGACAATGAGAAAGGATGGCACGTACCTCATCCTCTGGAATACATCGTCTGTAGATATTGTCTGCGCACTCCCGGAACAGATATGGATCGTCCCAGAAATACCGCTTCACATCATGCATAAATTTCTTGTTCTGCTGATAAGACAAGTCAAGAGGAAATATACCTCCTACCAAATAATTGGCGTAATCTGCAAACCGTAGAGTATTTGCAGCTACAGCTAGAAGATGATCGTCTGTAAAAGAGTCATCAATGGGCAAAATCTCTCTTCCTGCAAATCTCAGTCTAGACAAATGATCTGCAACAACATTCTCAGCACCAGACTTATCACGAATTTCTAAATCAAATTCTTGTAACAACAAAATCCATCTAATAAGTCGTGGCTTAGCCTCTTGTTTGGTTAAAAGATATTTTAAAGCTGCATGGTCAGTGTGAACAATAACTTTAGAGCCAATAAGATAAGCTCTAAATTTGTCTAAAGAACAGACAACTGGAGGAAGCTCCTTCTCCGTAGTAGCATAGTTGATCTGTGCGTCATCAAGAGTCTTACTTGCATAGTAAATGGCATGTAACACCTTATCTTTTCGCTGCCCCAAAACAGCTCCAACTGCATAGTCACTGGCGTATCGCACATAATCTCAAAAGGAAGGCTCTAATCCGGAGATCGGATTATGGGAGCTGAGATGAGAGCTTGTTTAATCCTGTCAAAGGACTTAACACACTCGTCAGTAAACACAAAAGGTGTATCTTTATGAAGAAGCCGAGTTAGAGGTTGAGCAATTTTAGAGAAATCCTTAATAAAGCGGCGATAGAACCCTGCATGACCGAGAAAACTACGCACACTTTTAACATTAACCGGGTACGGGAATTGCTCAATTACCTCAACCTTAGCTTTGTCCACTTGAATACCCTTACCTGACACCAAGTGACCGAGTACCACCCCTTCAGTAACCATGAAGTGGCACTTCTCCCAGTTGAGAACAAGGTTGTTCTCCTCACAGCGCTGCAAAACTTTAGTCAAGTTTCTCAAACACACATCAAAATCAGTACCACACACACTGAAATCATCCATAAAGACTTCCATGATAGACTCTATGTAATCAGAAAATATGGCCATCATACAACGCTGAAAAGTAGCAGGAGCGTTACATAAACCAAAGGGCATCCTCCTATAAGCAAATACACCATATGAACATGTGAAAGTGGTCTTCTCCTGATCGTCAAGATGAATGGGTATCTGAAAGAAACCGGAGTAGCCATCTAGGTAACAGAAATAACTATGACATGCTAATGTCTCTAACATTTGGTCAATGTAAGGAAGTGGGAAGTGGTCTTTCTTAGTAGCAGTGTTCAACTTCCTATAGTCAATGCACATCCTCCACCCTGTAACAAGTCTAGTAGCAATCAATTTATTCTTATCATTCTTTACTACTGTAGTACCTCCCTTCTTAGGTACAACTTGGACAGGACTGACCCATTTAGAATCAGATATAGAGAAGATAATACCATCATCAAGTAGTTTCTGTACCTCTTTTCATACCACCTCCTGCATTGGAGGATTTAGTCGTCTCTGACCTTGTGCACTAGGTTTGTGGCCTTCTTCCAAATGAATACGGTGCATACAAAAATCAGGACTAATACCTTTCAGATCATCAATGCTATACCCAATGGCCTTTTTATGAGTTCTCAAAACAGTCAACAAAGCAGATAGTTGACCTTCAGTTAGGCTAGCATTGACAATCACGGGGTTCCTTTCACAGTCATCAAGAAATTCATACTTAAGATGAGAGGGAAGGGGCTTTAGTTCAGGTTTATTTACCTCAGTTACCTTAGGTGCGGTACCCACACTGTATACCTTTTGATGGGGGCATTCCTCTCCAGTTAGAAGCCTCTCAATCTGATGAACTTCTGGACTCCATGAACCCGTCTGATCAGCTAAATCCGAAACCAGGGCAATCTCCAGAGGATCCCTGTCCAAACACATAGGAAGACACTCATCAATAGTAAAATCAACAACATCTATACTATGACAAGTCTCTTCTATCATGGGATATTTTAATGCTTTTTCAAAGTTAAAGATAATTGTTTCATCCCCTACAGCTAGAGTCAATCTCCCTTGCCTAACATCTATAACCGCCCCCGCAGTGTGTAGGAACGGTCTGCCCAAAATGATAGGGATTTGGTTGTCTTCAGCCATGTCCAAGACAACAAAATCAACGGGGATGAAAAATTTCCCAATGCGAACGGGAACATCCTCCAACACCCCCAGTGGGTGTTTAACAGATCTATCGGCCATCTGCAGTGTCATATTAGTAACCGTCAACTGACCCATATTTAATTTCTTACAAATAGAATAAGGCATAACGCTGACGCTAGCTCCTAAATCACAAAGAGCTTTACTAATAGCAAGATGACCAATATGACAAGGGATAGAAAAACTTCCCGGGTCCTTTAATTTAGGTGGTGAATTGATTGACAACATGGCACTGCACTTCTGAGTATAAGCAATAGTTTCCACCGCATCAAAGGATCTCTTCCTTGTCAAAATCTCCTTCATGAACTTTGCATAAGCCGACACTTGAGTAATTAATTCAGTGAAGGGAACACTTACCTGTAGATTCTTCACGACCTCCATAAACTTACCAAACTGCCTGTCCAGCTTAGATTTTTGTTGCCGATGAGGAAAAGGTAGTGCAACAGTAATGGGCTCGGCTTGCTTGACCTTAGAATCAGGTTTTGAAACACCGTCGTCTGTCAAGGGGGTGCCTCGATCGAGCCTTGATGTCACTCGATTGAGCACACTAGTTCCTCGATCGAGCCTGGGCTGACTCGATCGAGGAACCTCAGCAGGTTCAGCTTTTTCGTTCTTTTTGCTTTTGTCGTCAGCTCGTGATTCAACTTCGTCAGGTTCCTTCTCATCATCACTAAGCTCCAGATTACCCAATACCTTGGGATGCATGTAATGTACCTCATTATCAGCAGTGGGCACATCATTATCAAGGCTTTGTTGGTCGGGATTTGCATATGTGGTACCGCTTCTCAGCTGAATAACATTGGCTTGCTCGTGAGCCTGTTTACCTTGAGAAGGAAGACCTCCGGCCTGCTTTGATGGATTTTGAAGTGCCATCTGGGCCACCTGATTATCTAACATCTTATTGTGGGCAATCAGCTCGAAAATTTGAGCCGTCTGCTTCTGCTGCATTGACAAAGTTTGTTGCAAAAGATTACGCAACTCTGCCATCTCATTGTTCGGAGCTTGTTGAGGAGTTTGTTGAGGAGGCTGTTGATATTGATTGTTAAACTGCTGGCCTCCTTGATTTTGCCTTTGATATCCCCCTTGTGGTTTATTACCACGATTGTTGGGAGGGACATAAGTATTCTTTTGTGGTGGCAGCTGCTGCGGGTTTTGCACATTCTGACTAGACCATTGAAGTAATGGATGCTCCTTCGTTCTTTCATTATAAAAATTGGAGAAGGGTGTACCTTGTGCACCTTGTCTGTAAGCCTGAAAGGCATTAACCTGCTCCAATGTGCTCAGGAAATCAGCTGCACTGTGACCGTCTAAACCACATCTAGCACAAGACTCCTCTACTTGCTGACTCATAGCATGAACTCTCTCTTTACTACCCACTGATTGGGTAGTCTTTATCTCAGCAATCTGGGCAGATATAGACTCTAACTGTGCCGCAAGAGCACTATCTATGCCAGTTCCTCGCGTGCTTCCCCTAGGATTCCCATACCTGGCAGTATGGCTGGCAATCTGATCAATTAACTTCTACGCATTAGCATCATTGGTGTTGTCCTGAAACCTCCCATTAGCAGAAGAATCCAAAAGGGCACGATGATCGTCGTACAACCCGTTATAAAACTGGTTGCAAAGAAACCACTTAGGGAAACCATGATGGGGAACTGATCGGACCAAACGTTTAAAGCGAATCCAAGCTTCATTCAAATCTTCAGTAGCTCCTTGCTTAAAACTAGTAATTTGACTTCGTAGTGCATTAGGCTTCTGAGGCGGGAAGTACCTCTTGTAGAAAGCAAGAGCTAAGGTATTCCAGTCTGTAATTCCTTCACCCTCCATATCCAGATTTCTCAACCACTCAGCAGCTCCATCTTTCAAAGAGAAAGGAAAAAGCACCTGCTTTATCTAGTCTTGTGTCACTCCAGCTGTAAAAGGAATAGAACAGCAATAGGTGACAAATTTCTCCATATGTGTCGAATGATCCTCAGCAGCTGCCCCTCCAAATAAGTTTCGTTCCACCAAATTGATGTAAGATGGCCGAATTTCGAAAGTTCCATTGTCAGTAGTGGGCAGCTTAAATCCTTGTGGGATAGAAGCTAAGGTCGGCTCGGAGTGACTGGCTAGAGTAGGCATGATGGTAGTCTTGGGAATAGGAGTTTCGACTGGGATATCGGCCTCGGGAATTTCGTCCTCTGTGTAGGACTGATCAGCTGACTGTGCTGAGCTCGTCGTCTCGACGTAAAGTATACTCAAGTCTTCTACTTGACCTACTTCTTGATTAAATTTCCGTCTGTAGCGAAAAGTCTTTTCTGGTTCAGGATCAAAAGGAATAATCGTGGACCTATTCGACCTGGGCATACACGGAACTAACAACAAAAGTGTGAGAACGGTCTCAAGGAACTAGGTTCCCTGAGACAAGGAGACAAAATAAAAAGAGACAAACTAAACAATTGTTGCCTCCCCGGCAACGGCGCCAAATTTGATATGGATAAAGTCGTATCACCAAATCAAAATAAAACTATCTCAAAACTAACAAGAATAGCTAGTGGTAAGACAGGTATCGAATCCACATGGAGGCGGTAATAGTTAGTCTGTAAATATTTAAATTGTCTAAAGGTAACCGTTTTCTTGGGGGTTTGTTTTGTTTGTTATCTAACCAACTAATTACGAGTAATTAAAAAGAGTTTAAAACAATAATATTAAAAGTCTAGGATTTCCGGTTCACTAGGTCAATTATATGGGGTCTCTTAATCAACTGCTAGATCTATCAAGCTGTCTAAGGTTATAAGATCGGTCGATTCTATTTATGCCCTTTAGATCAATTTTAACATGCGGTCGCTATAATTAGATACAATCTATTCGATTATCGCAGCCTATATTAATTCTAACCCGGTCGGTGTAAGGATTAATTCGCTACACTAATTAATAACTCAGGCCTAAGTTAATTAACTAGAATAAGAATAATAATCAAAGGACAACTTATATGATTTCTCTAGCAATTAATTAATTTCCCCTTTCTAATTAACCTAGATTCCCTTCATCCTAGATGAGGAATTTAGCTACTCATGACTAAAGCAATAATAACAATAATGATAACTGAAGACATGATTAAAAACATGAAGTAAGAACAATAATTGAATAATATAAACTTTAAATGATTAATTGTTGAAGAAAGATTAGTACCGTAGCAAGGAAAGATTAAAGCTAGAGAGTATTCAACCGTCCAAAGTAAAATAAAGCGTAACCTAATAAAAACCTACAAGTTTTGAATTTATAATACAAGATAACGTTTTAGGAAAATCCGGAAACAGATCTGCCAGAGAGGTTCCTCGATCGAGCCTGAGGTGACTCGATCGAGGACGATTGTTCGATCGAGCCTCAGGGGACTCGATCGAGGAACCAGCTTCACCGATGATTTCTTCGTTTCTTTCACTCCTAGCCTTCATGTTACCTCGTTCTTCGTGCCATGCTCCGTGTACTCCACTATGCCATCTCCGCAACGCTCACCTTAGCTTGATTATCCTCGTAATGCGTCATTTCTGCATTAAAAAATAAAATAGGGGCAGTATCGACAATTCACTGAAATAAGGCATATAAATGATATATTGGCACGTAAACGGTATATAAAATGGTATGAAAGGAGCGATATCAGTATATATAAAAGTGATACATCAACCGACGTAAGTGTATCAACTCGTTTGGTCGGAAAAGACTCGGTTTAAAACCGTTTTAGTATGTAAAAAGAGTGTTTTGTTAAGTTTAGTGATGGTGTAGTGGTCGAGATGGTCGGTCAAGTGATTTAATGCATGATGACGGTACCAAAGAATGTGTAAGGCTTTTGTTTACGATCAGTAGGTTGTAAACACGTGTCGGATTGTGACTTAGGATGTCGAGTCTAGAAGTTTAAGGGAGAGGTGAGGGGCGAAAATTCGCGTATGTTTTCAAATAATGGCATTTGAGAGGTATTTATTGGAAAATGAGTGGTTGTGTGACTTTTGAGCGACATGGCCACCTGGGCTGCTCAAAGAGGCGCGAGCCACATCGCACATCTTCGAGGTGTCTTGTCGCTTTCACACAAATGCAATCATGATTTGTTCTATCCTAGGATTTGTATGCACATGTTTGGTACTTGACCATTCATGATCCCGGGAAATCTTAACATGGAAGCAGTTGAATGGTTTATTTTTTGTGTTTGACTCGATTTGACTCGTTGTTAGAGTCGGGATTTGAATTTTGAGTCGGTTTTTGGTCCGGTGTCGGTTTTGACTCTAGTTAGTGTCATTGTGACCCCGTCGTCATGCATTAAACACTCCAGGTACTTTTGAAAAGTTTTGAAAAATTTTATTTTCGAAATTGTTTTATGTTTTCCGACGTAAAGTTGTACACGAACTGTCGATCAAACGCAGCGATTTCAAAGCATGTTGTAGTCTGATAATCATCGGGTGTTTGTTGGAGTCTCAACAGATACTGGGTATCTACAGAGCCCTCACTTTGACTGAGGCTTGGACAGGGCGAAAGTCAAAGTAGAGCCCCCAGGTCAATCGAAGATTACAACCTGGAGACCCAAGCGACGTCGAGGCGACTCAAAAGGATTCAGGCCAAGGACCTGCCGTCGGGAAGGGCGACGCTAAGGCGACTCGAGGGTAAGAGTCAAGGACCTGTTGTCGAGAATAGTTTAGAATCTGTTGACTGTCTGTGTAGGTCATTTAAAGTCCGTTAGACCACGTACAAAAGCTCGCCAGGCATAAGAAGGAGTCATACCTGAGGCATCTTCGGATATGTCCTTGCGTGTTTGCGGACAAAGGCTTGCCAGCTATGGTGCGTACATGAGGAGGGCTCGCCAGCCGCGGTGCGTTGTAAGGCTCGCCAGCCATGGGGCGTATATAAGGAGGGCTTGTTAGAAATCTATATCTCTATACTCAACATATTCATAATGTTATAATTTTAATTTAGTCATAAAATTAAAAGGTGATCTTATGCATGCAAACAATAAGTAAAATAAGGAAGAAAACTTCATCATACATTGAGTTTTCGGTTTATATGGGCACAAGAGAGTTCTCCTACTCTCTTGTTCTTGAGCTTCCTTTAATGGATGAACTAGGATTCAAGTAGAGAATCCCTCCCAAGGTTTTATACCCAAGATAACAACTTAATAAAATTAATATTATTATTACTAGAATAATACTAATTTTTGTATAAAAATTGACCCAAAAATTATTTGGTCTCTCTATTATTTCGGTTTAGAGAGAGGGAGGAGAAGGAAGTTTTTTTTATCTTTCTAAAATTCTAATTTTTAGATGAATGAATGGAATAATACACTAGTGAATATCATAGTGTATATTAGGCAAAAATAAGGAGAAAAACCCATGCAATTCTCCTCTTGTACAACCGGGTGGAAGGAGAAGGAAGTGCCCAATGCATGCACAAGTTTGTCTTCACAAGATCAAGTAGGTATGCATGGCTATTCCTTAGGTAAATCATTATGCTTACCACTAACACAATTATCATAATATATTCCTAATACCACCCTAAATTTCGGTCATATGGAGATAAAATGGGTTCCATTTTATCTTTGTCAAATTGTCAATTTGTCATATGTCACATGTCACATGTCACATAAAATTGATATGTATTTTTAACATATTAAAAATCAACGCATTAATAAAAATACGTCATATACAAAACGACTTAGTAATTCATAATTACTTGTACCAAAATATTTTACCAATTATAAATCACAACATCTTGTATTCATAATAATTTATTCATTCAAATGCAATTGTTTCTTTAAATAATAATTTCATCTAAGTAATAAAACAATTCGATTACTTAGACCGTATCTTATTTAATCAAATTACAATGAGACACGTAAATATCACTTCCAAAATCGTCCGTCAATTTTAAGTAATTTAATTAACCCGTATCGTCATACGATCAATTAAATGATCAATTAAGTGTGTTACCCTTTAGGTATGACCTAAGGGGATCAACTGATCACCACCGTCGCACGACAGTAATGTCAAACTCTAGTCAGCCAATCATTACCGATATGTGTGGACCAGTTGACAGTAAAATATTACTTCCCAATTGTATTCTTTAAAATGAGATTTAAACATGTGATCATCATGATCACAGTTGTGATCGCATTATTGTCGGAGGACACATATTCCAACAATCTCCCACTTGTCCTCGACAAGTGTGCGTCACCAATTCTCTTGTCCCATTACTATCTCCCACTCAATGCAAGGTGTCTTTCAGGTCGTACTTGCAAGTGATCATATCGAGAGTGGTTTCCTCGATCTGGAGAATAACTGATTGACCGGATTTATCTATCATAGATATCTTCCGAGCGTAGCCACGCATTTCCAGTTCCTTACTCCTCGAGTGGCCCTGAGATATTGTTATGACCCTGACTAGGGGTGGACAATTCCTATCGCACTCATTCCCTTCGACTAGCCACAGCCATCATAACCCAAAATATGCCCATTTGACCCCATTTACGAAGGTCGTAGTAACACAAATCAAAGTTAATCTGAAACTGTGCCATCTTAGGTGAATAGTCTTTAGTCAAAAGAATCGACTCATTAGAATACTATAGTAGCTCTCGCCACGACCAGGCTATATAAATTTGCCAGAACTCTATAAGCGGTCATAAGGCCCGACAAAATGTTCCTAACAGTCTGCCTATGTGATCGACTAGTCATTCTCATATGACTCTATGGCACTTGAACTTGCCATCAATCGCATCACACTCTAGTCACTTCGAGACGTCACCTCATGTAAGTGACTATGGGCGAATACAATGCTAATCCGTGTTCACTTTAACGGGGTTCAATTATCTCTACAACCCGTTGGATGTAACAAAGTATAAGATGAGTTAATAATAACTCAAACGACAAATGTCGACATCACACTCGGGTAGTCAATACCATATTACAACCTTGTGATGCATATCGCAAGTGTGTAAACACTTGTTGATTGCAATAGAAGTTTAACATATTATGTATCCATGTGTTCAAACTTCCTTTTTATCGCATTTTCCTTTACGTTCATGTTATCTATCATAGCATGAACCTTACCAAGTACGCATCTAGGCTCACAACCTCGGTTTCGGCTCTTTTTCTTGAAATAACTTCTTTGTCGATTATCACATAACAAACGAATTTGTGGTGAATGATATAACTTGTACTGATCAAGTACTCCACCCACACACAATGCACTAGGTATATGTTTTGTAGAATCTTGCAACAATTTTCAAGATGATTAGCCTAGCACTTCTCACAAGTCCTAGCATGTTAGGAAAGATTAGTTTTAAGTAATTTCTTATTCAACTAAGTATCTTTCCAAACTTCTTATTTCTCCTTTTAGCTTGAAAAGCTTAGGATTTTCATAAATCCTTACATGTGTTCATACTGCAATATGTGCAACCTCTTGACACACAACAGAGTCTTCTGTCAAACACTGAAATCGCTCATCGGATTCTCCTCGAGAATTCATGACGTTTCTTCTATGGCTTCCCAATGATCCATCATGCTCTTATGCATATGATTTATTTTGGACATGTGCATGATTATTCTAATGGCGGAAACATTAGTAACCTTTAATCATGTCATCAACTATTCTTAGGTTCAAGGAACGACCTTGACTGCTAATGGCAATTCCATTTTCATTTACATGAATAACCTACGTTTCTCGTTGATTCGATGTGTATGTCTCAATACCTATCCAACATCTCATGATGTAATTGGATTCATCATAGTCCATTTTCATTTAGAATTGAAAACTCAAATACTTCTTTGTAAAAGAAAGTACTAGCTCGTCATTCTCAATGAGTAGTGAGTTGTAAATTTTTTACAAGATGATTGCTCCCACTAAATTCCATGTCTTCACACGATAATTTCCAACTCCCACTTAATTCCAGATGTTTCGTAATTGACTACTCAATTGAAACATTTCAAGAATTGAGATTTGTTGCTTTGCTAAGTTATTGAGATAAAACCATATATGTTCCCATCATATCCTTTCAAAATACCTATTTTGAAGTGGTCTCATCTTATCCTTATGGAAAGAGATTTTAATCTCTAACTCATTCATATCATAATGATGAGTAGCAATGTCATTATTTAAATATGAATAATATCTCATACACGTCCTTCAAAATACCCTTTTCGGAAGGAGGTTTAACCATTTCATTTCATAATGAGGTTAAGTAATGACATTAGCGTGGTTAAAACTTAGCTATTGAAGATATCGGTATATCAATCTTTGCAACTTCTAGTCATAAATCTCATTTATTCTCTAGGATGTAATTTTGATTCATTTAGGCTCTTAAGTAAATATCAATGTTGAAACTATTGATCAAAATTTATCATAAACTAGTCAAAACTCTTGTTAAGACTTTACATTAGTCATTTTTCTTCCAAAACTCTCTTTTGGTCTCCTCGTGTAGTTATCTACGCAAAGAAAAATCTTTTGATTACTTCACTTGGTCTCTTTTGTCATATAGATCTATTCGAGACCATAGATCTCATCTATTGGGCATACTATATAAATAGATATACCTTTATTCAAATCATTTTCCCTTGCGTAGATCTCATTTACACAAGTACACAAATTTTATCTTGGTGTTGTGTCCTCATTTTTCTGCCACTCTATCTTTAGAATAAATACACTAGAGATTCAAAGATAGCATATGAGACACAAATAATGATTTTTGAAGTATAAGGAGAACTATCTCATAGTTTGACTAATTGTTTTTGATTTTGTAAGTGTACTTGGTGATTAACTTTCCTTTAAGAGAGTTCATTAACTCAATCTCACTTTGTAAATGATCATACACAAGTCTTTAGCTTGTGGTCATATAATGAATCCCATCATTATAGTTGTCAATTAGATCACTTTAAGTGAATAATCATATGTTTCTATGAGCAAGCATGTAAAGACGAATTTTTTAGAACAAGGATAAAATGATAAAACGGGTGACTTGGGTTGCAAACCAAGCCACCATTATCCAAAATACAACCAATTATCCAAAATACATTTCCATGTCGAACACGGAAATCAAAAGGTTCTAAAATTCAAAACATAATTAAAATAAGACAATAAAAAGCGAAGCTTCATGGAAGCTATTCCTAGCTTCTCGATGGTTTCTCAAGCTTGCTTTTCTTTTCCCTTGTCCTTGCTTGGTGGAGGCCCTATTTACAATAAAAAGGCTATACATTATCACAACTTTGTATCACAATACCATAGTTGAATTAGAAACATAAAAGAAAGGATAGTCATTTACCTACTGGAGTGATCTTTCCAGCCTTAATATCACCAAGGTATTTGGAACAATTTCTTTTCCAATGTCCAACACCATAACAATAATGGCATTTATCAAGAGGACCTTTCTTGATATTGGAAGTGCTAGCTTCATAAGTCTTAGCTTTGGTGAAAGTGGGAGCTTGCTTCTTACCCTTCTTCCCATTCTTCTTGAACTTCCCCTTGCTTTTGGTGCTTATGTTAAGCACATCCTTTGGTGGGTTCACATTTAACCCCATGTCCCTTTCGGCTTGCACAAGTAACTTGTGCAATTCTTCAAGAGACACGTCCTTGTCTTGCATGTTAAAATTCACCCGGAATTGAACATACGCTTTGACCTTGGATAAGGAGTGTAGAATCCTATCTACAATGAGTTCTTTGGGGATTTCAACCTTTTGAATTTTCAAGGTCTCGACTAGCTCCATTAATTTGAGCACATGAGGGCTAACCTTTTGGCCCTCTTTGAAGTCGAGATCAAAGAATGCCGCGGCCGCCTCATATTGGACGATCCGCGGAGTTTGTGAAAACATTGTCACAAGCTTGGAGTAAATCTCATTAGCGGTGCCCATTTTAAAGGCTCTCCTTTGGAGATCCGCCTCCATCGCAAAGATCAACACATTTTTCATTTCGGCGGACTCCTTATGGTAAGCCTCATATGCTTCCCTAGTGGCGGCGGTCGACCTAGTATTAGGTTCGGGTGGAGAGGCCTCGGTGAGGTAACGAAGCTTGTCGTCACCTTGGGCGGCTAATTTGAGTTGGGCATCCCAATCGGAGAAATTTGACCCATTCTTTTCAAGTTTATATCGATCCATGAAGGATCGAAGCCATGAAGTATTAGTGAGAGGCGTGGCGTTGGTGTTTGGATTTGCCATTTGTTATGAGAAATAAGAGCGGTCTACAAAACAAAACATAAAAGGAATAAAACATATGTCGTTTTTAATTTAAATAATACTCGTAAAAATTTAATTTAAACAAGTTTTATTGCATTTTTCTAGTGACCTCTACCCAACTAGATAAATGATTCCGAGATCCATATTCATATTAACTCGGGCACGGGGTAGCCGATAAAACCCTTATCAATATAACTCGGTGGACTAACTTTTTAATCGATTCTACTCTTAGAACTCTCGGTCGATAAAATTACTCTAATATTTATCTATAGCCCAAAACACATCCGACAAGGGCACGGGGTAGCCGATGAAACCCTTATCAAAAACTTTTGTTGAGTTCAATCCAAATTTCGAATAAATGTGTCCATGATCCAAACCCATATTAACTTGGGCACGGGGTAGCCGATGAAACCCTCATCAACATGAATTCGGTGGATAGACATTTATCACCCACTTCCCCTACGTAACAAGGTTTGTACCCCGGGGTGGCCGAGTGCACTCCCTCGCGAAATAGGTTTTCATGGTTTCTACTATTTAGTAAGGCTAAGTCTCAATTGTTTATTTTAGCGAGAGGTCATGTCAATTTATTATCTATCACGTTTTAAGTGAACTAAAGCGGTGAACTACGATAATTGTATTTGACACGGTCGATGAACTCGATTAAATGATGATGCATGTTTTAGTTATGGCGATTTAGCGATGCATGCAACATATAAATAAAATGCAAAGCATAAAATTAAATCCTAGTATGGCCTTCCTAAAATAGAAAATCTAATTAACTATTACATATTCGGAAACCAACTCCATTGGTCCCTTGAACTTCGGTTAGTGGCACGCATCTCGAGGTAACACTGTCTTTATGTATCGCCTTCTTGAGTGACACCGTCTTCAAGGAACTCCGGAATAAATAAATTACATAACAAATTACATAACTTCCTATTATACATTTGTAATTAAAATAAAATAAAATAAATCTATTAAATTACAAAACGGTGATACGAGATCACAATAAATTACAACCGAATCGATATTCCCATACATTTCGGGTAATACCAATTAAAAACTAAAGCCATACTAAGTAAAAATTACATAATTCAAAAATTACATAAAGTAAAATTTTGACAATCATAAATAAAATGCAGCATTATAATATGTATGAACATGCCCAATTTTATGCTAAATCGCCTTTAAGGAGCCAATATCGTATATTACATGGTTTTTACGGATTTGCGTGATTCAACATTTTATAATCACAAAAATTACATAAATTCATATTTATGCACAAGTTAATTACCCTAACCTCTTAGGACTCAAAATTAGTCTTCACTAACTATTTGACTATAATTAACTTATATTTCTTAAAATTGTTCATAAATGGACCTAAAAATACAATAAAAATGCTATAAACTTCAAATAAATCACAAAAATTCCAAATAAATTCAAAATTCAAAATTTAAACTTATGAACATGCTGGAAAAAAAACCATGACACTCATAATGTTCAAAAACTTAGGTTAAAATTTCGTAAAATTATCGGAAAAACTATGTTGCGGTTTATCGGATTTATCAATAAAAATCATAAAAAACATGAGAAAAAATATATTCACCAACTTTTCAATTTTAGATCTGAAAAAGATAATAAAATGCAACATGTGACGTTTTTCCTTAGTCATGGGGTATGTTTTAGCAATTATTCACTAATTAAGTCACTATTTATGCTATTTTTTATCAAAAATCCATAAATCATGCATAAAGACTTCAATATAGCCTATTATTTTACACACATCTTGTAAAATTGCATGTGACAACATACTAAATTTCTAAGACCAGATTCGAAATTTATCTCATATTAACCTATTTTTCTTCTAAATCCGATTTTAAACATGAAAAAACCATATTTCGAGCATAATAACTCCAAAAATTATGAACATTTACAGGTCATCTCAAAATAATATATGTGATAACATATCCAAAAATCACTGGAAAATTCGAAGTTTAGCTAATTTTAGTCCGAAAATGACATTTTAATCATAAAATCATATTTTTAATGCCATTATTATATAAGATGAACAATAAAAATCCATAAATTTACCAAAATATCCTAAAAATATTTTAGGACCAGAAACTTTAACATGCATAAAGTTATTTTGTGATATACCATAATAACACAAATTTACAAGTTTTATATGTTGATCGTATAACTCGGAAAAACTATAACCGATTTGCATGCAAACAACCAAGGCTCTTGATACCGCTTGTTAGAAATCTATATCTCTATACTCAACATATTCATAATGTTATAATTTTAATTTAGTTATAAAATTAAAAGGTGATCTTATGCATGCAAACAATAAGTAAAATAAGGAAGAAAACTTCATCATACATTGAGTTTTCAGTTTATATGGGCACAAGAGAGTTCTCCTACTCTCTTGTTCTTGAGCTTCCTTTAATGGATGAACTAGGATTCAAGTAGAGAATCCCTCCCAAGGTTTTATACCCAAGATAACAACTTAATAAAATTAATATTATTATTACTAGAATAATACTAATTTTTGTATAAAAATTGACCCAAAAATTATTTGGTCTCTCTATTATTTCGGTTTAGAGAGAGGGAGGAGAAGGAAGTTTTTTTATCTTTCTAAAATTCTAATTTTTAGATGAATGAATGGAATAATACACTAGTGAATATCATAGTGTATATTAGGCAAAAATAAGGAGAAAAACCCATGCAATTCTCCTCTTATAAAACCTGGTGGAAGGAGAAGGAAGTGCCCAATGCATGCACAAGTTTGTCTTCACAAGATCAAGTAGGTATGCATGGCTATTCCTTAGGTAAATCATTATGCTTACCACTAACACAATTATCATAATATATTCCTAATACCACCCTAAATTTCGGTCATATGGAGATAAAATGGGTTCCATTTTATCTTTGTCAAATTGTCAATTTATCATATGTCACATGTCACATGTCACATAAAATTGATATGTATTTTTAACATATTAAAAATCAACGCATTAATAAAAATACGTCATATAAAAAACGACTTAGTAATTCATAATTACTTGTACCAAAATATTTTACCAATTATAAATCACAACATCTTGTATTCATAATAACTTATTCATTCAAATGCAATTGTTTCTTTAAATAATAATTTCATCTAAGTAATAAAACAATTCGATTACTTAGACCGTATCTTATTTAATCAAATTACAATGAGACACGTAAATATCACTTCCAAAATCGTCCGTCAATTTTAAGTAATTTAATTAACCCGTATCGTCATACGATCAATTAAATGATCAATTAAGTGTGTTACTCTTTAGGTATGACCTAAGGGGATCAACTGATCACCACCGTCGCACGACAGTAATGTCAAACTCTATTCAGCCAATCATTACCGATATGTGTGGACCAGTTGACAGTAAAATATTACTTCCCAATTGTATTCTTTAAAATGAGATTTAAACATGTGATCATCATGATCACAGTTGTGATCGCATTATTGTCGGAGGACACATATTCCAACAGGGCTCTCCAGCCGCGGTGCGTTGTAAGGCTCGCCAGCCATGGTGCGTACATGATGAGGGCTCGCCAGCCGCGGTGCGTTGTAAGGCTCGCCAGCCATGGTGCGTACATGAGGAGGGCTCGCCGGCCGCGGTGCGTTGTAAGGCTCTCCAGCCATGGGGCGTATATGAGGAGGGCTCGCCAGCCGTGGTGCATTCTAAGGCTTGCCAGCCATGGTGCGTACATGAGTAGGGCTCGCCAGCCGCGGTGCGTTGTAAGGCTTGCCAGCCGTGAGGCGTATATGAGGAGGGCTCGCCAGCCGTGATGCGTTGTAAGGCTCGCCAGCCATGGTGCGTATATGAGGAGGGCTCGCCAACCGCGATGCGTTGTAAGGCTCTCTAGCCATGAGGCGTACATGAGGAGGGCTCGCTAGCTGCGATGCGTTGTAAGGTTCGCCAGCCATGGTGCGTACATGAGGAGGGCTCGCCAGCCGCAGTGGGGTCGGTTGATCGACCGTGAGAATAGCCGCGTTGGATGGGCTTGTTTGAAATAAGCGGGTTCCACGAGGAAGCCCCTTGTTGACATTTGAAGGAATAGTGAATTTTGAATTTTCACTGCTCGTTTTTGAATTTGAAGTAGCGGTTTTAATCGCAGTTTGTTTGAATTTTGAAGAAAATAGCGAATTTTAAATTTTCACTATTATTTTGAGAAGTGACGGTTTATGTTGCCGCCGTTGACATGTGAAAGAAATAGTGAATTTTGAATCTTCACTACTATTTTTGAAGTGACGGTTTATGTTGCCGCCATTGAAATTTGAAGAAATAGTGAATTTGAATTTCACTATTATTTTTGAAAATGACGGTTTTAATTGTCGTCGTTTGAAATTTGAAGAAATAGTGAATTTTTGAATTCCACTATTATTTTGAAATTGACGGTTTTAATTGCCGTCATTTGAAATTTGAAGAAATAGTGAATTTTTGAATTTCACTATTATTTTAAAATTGACGGTTTTAATTGCCGTCATTGAAAATTGGAGGTTTTGATGGGCAATTGGGCCAAAGCCCAAAATTCCGCTGAACAGAGCAGGGAGCACCCCATTGAGGCGCGAGCTTCTTGGCGAGGTAAGGGGGCTTCCCTATTTTATGTAAAAGACGCGAGATTGGTTTTCATATCATTCTCACTTAGTCTTCTTCATCTTCTCGTCAAAACCACACAAAATCGCCATTGTTGGTTTCGTAGCTTGCTCCCATTCGTGCCATTATCAACATGTCATCTCAAGGTATGTATTTCCTCTTGAATTCATTTGAATTTGTTGGTCTTTTTGATAGATTGAATTAGGGCGAAATGTTTGCCCTTGAAAATCGATTTGGGGGTTTTTGATTGAGCCCATTTCGAGTGAAATTGATGATTGCATTAGGTTAGAAACCTGTTTAGGAGTATAGGGGTGCTTTTAGTTTGCATTTTGGACCCCGTTTGCGTCCCCTATGCTCGAAAAACGTGAGTGAGGCGAAGAAACCGTCTCATTTCACAATGCCGAGTTTATTTGGTCGGGTAGTGGGTTTCACTAGGTTGCATTGTAGTCGGGAAAGACTGTATTTGCCATTGTGGACCTTTGTTTGGTATTGTGGGCAAAATTGAAATTTTTGTCTTTTGAAGCGGTCTTATGTCTGACAAAACATGCGTCTGTTTGGGCTTGAATTGAGTCAGTTTGCCTTGAAATGGACCTTACTGGTAGTTTAGGTCGCTTTGAGGCGTGATAAAAATCATGTTGCCTTGCTGTGGTCGTATTTTGAAATTTTGACCGATTTGCGTTCAAATTGGCGTAGAAATTGCCTTTTCGAGTTGTAGAAAAATATCCCACAGCATCGGGAACGTATTTTTGGTTGTTCGCGGACCTTGTGTGGGTCTTGAGATGCCATTTTTGCTTGTCGTTGTTTTGACTCGTCTTTTGCTTGAAAAGAAGGGCGAGTCGTTTTTTTTTGTGCGTTTTTGCAAATTGTTTTTGTTTGGTTGGGTTTGGGCGGGATGCCCTTGTTCTGCTTTGCAGGTTTTTTGGATTTGCCCATTTTACACCTTCGTAATGCCGAAATTTTAACTGACGTTCTTTGTTTGCAGGAGAGTGTTCGGGACCTACTGGGTCTCTTGCTGCGACTTTAGAGGACCTATTTCGGACATGGCCAGTTAGTACTCCCGCCAGTGCGCTTGACGTGACAGTGGAGGATGCTTCTGAGGATGAGGGGCCCCTGATGAGGCTGTTAGGGCTGAGAGAGCCGCAGAGGTTCGTGAGGGGCCCGTTGTTGGGGCTGCTGGTACTGAGGGAGCCGTTGGGGCTTGGGAGGAGCTCGTTGGTGAGGCTGCTCACGTTGAGAGAGCTCAGACAGGGTCTGAGGCTGGTACCTCCGGAAGGTGGGTCACTAGGAGGAGGCGGGTTCCTCGACCGACCAGACGGACGTTACAGAACGTCACTAGGGTCACTGAGATGCCTCATATTCGTCACGTTGAGTCCTGTGGTCAGAAGAGACGTAGGGCGGAGATGGTTGAGGACGACGCTCATGTCGCGGGTTGGGACGCTAGCTGGGTTACAGCCCCGCGGGGGTTGAACCTGGGGGCGGCGCCAGCCTGGGCCGAGGGGTTTGATGGTAGCCAGTTGTTGCTTCGGCTGGACAGGTACATCTCCTACCGTGCACATGAGGGCTTGGTAAGTTATACCATTTCATCGAATCTTCGTTGTTTATGAAGTGTCAGACCTGAATAGGTGTTCTGACATTGTTTGTTTTTGATTTCAGGAGATCGGCACCATGAGGACTTTCTCGGGCTTCACTCCCTGCCTGGGCTTTTACGACGTTCTCCGAGCCGGTATGAGAGCGTTGATAGAAAGGTCGGCTTTTGGGCCGTTTGGTGGCCGCTTGGCGGGACATTCACATGTCTTCGATTAGGTCAAATATGTGTCTGATCCGCGCCATGTTGGATCCGTACTGGGATATGACGTCGTCGTTCCACATGGAGTTTGGGGAGGTCGGTGTGACCTTAGAGGATTTTGCCATAATATCTGGCCTCCTCTGTGGCGAGACGCATGTTGTGTTCACAGAGACGCCGGAGAGGGTGTCTTCTCCTGCGGTTACTCATCTGATCGGTACCGTTTTGCCCGAGCCTTCTGATGTTACTTCGTACCTGATGGCAAGCTCGTATGTGAGAGACCACTTCAAAGGGAGAGCGGTGGGCTACGCTCCGGCGCCGTTGGCGAGTCCGGAGGCTGAGGCTAGAGCTGACGCGCATGAGGCACGGTTGTGGTTGGGGTACTTCTTGGGTGCCACGTACTTTGGTGGCTAGGGTGAGCACTTGTCGACCAAGGTACTTCCTCTTCTTGTTGACCTTGACATTTTAGGTCAGTTTGACTGGGTTACGCCGATTTTGGCGAGTTTTACCCGGTACTTGCACGCTGCGGTGCGTCCGGAGGCAGTGGGGGATGGTAGTGCTCCTGCTTTGGTTGGTCCCGGTCTCATCTTGGAGGTACGAGGATTTCTTGTTAGTTTTGATTTTGATTTTGATTTTGGCAATTTTTGGAAAGGTTTGCTGATTTGTGTTTGCTGTGTTTGGTTACAGCCTTAGTTGTACGCTTACTTCGTCCCTCTACGCCCGGGGACTACAGGTGGCATCCACTCGACTTACCCCGCTGTAATGGCTTGGACGGTGGCTCGGAAGAAGTCGATTAAGTCGACTTACGAGGACTGTAGGCATCGTGTGAACGCCCTTCGAATTGCTGACGTAAGTTGTTGTTCCTTACTCCTTCTTCTTTATAGAAATAGATAGAGATATGATGACTAGGTAGCTTAGGAAGCCCCCAGCCGGTTGAGTAGCTTTGTCTTGAACGCAGTTTTTCGGGTTGCCTTGGGAGCACTACATAGAGGTGCCGGCCACTGTCAGGGAGCGTCTACAACCTCGCAGCTCTCAGCATTTGTACCTTGAGACGGCGATCGAGCCGGTTTGGTACTTGGGCGAGCGTTTAGCTCGTTAGTGCCTTACTGAGATTTCCGTGGTACCGGTCGTTCCCCCTAGGGTGTTTTTCCAGGAGTCGACCTCCGACGAGGTTGAGGAGCACCTCCACGCTCAGGGAGGTGAGGAGCTGTTGCTGCGGGTGGTCGACTACGACACCTTCCGATTATCGAGGCTTGCCTGGTACCCGATCGAGGTATGTTTTCTTCTGTTCTTGTTTTCATTGTCTCCTTTGATAGGAGGGTTTGTTACCTTTAATGCAGACCCGAATTGCAGAGGGTCGATGCGTTGATGAGGACTCAGCCCCCAGTTTTCCTGGTGGAGACCACCTTTCGGGGGCCGGGCGGTGAGGAGCTACAGTTGCGCCTACCAGAGCCTGCGGTTGCTGAGGTGACCGACGTCGGCATGGAGTGGAGGTTGAGTGATCTGAGGGTGAGTTCTTGACCTGAACATTTTTCCTCATTTATGTTTTGTCTTGCATTGTATTGAAGGACCTTCTTAGTTGTAGGTGACGACTGCTAGTCATCAGGCTTTGTGGGGGACGGCCAACCGCTGGAGAGCGCTTGCCTGTGACATGGCTGCGAGGGAAGCTCGGCTTACTCAGGTACTTTTTGTGTGTTGTTTTTTATGTATTTTGTGTTGCATTTCACGTTTTTAGATCTTAATGATCTGTATTTGTGTCTTGCAGGGTGCTGCGGATCCGGCGGAGCTCGCTTGGGTCCGCGCTGAGTTGGACATAGCCAGGTCAACGATCGAGGCCTAAGGGTTGGGATCACCCGTCGAGACCAGAAGCTGAGGCGTCATGGGGACGTGTTGCGGAGCCGAGATGCGGAGATTGCCTCTCTCAAGGCTCAGTTGGCTGTCGCGGAGAAGCTTCATGTCGAGATGGAGCGCGAGATGCTGGAGTGTTCTCCGGAGTGGGAGTCTGAGCAGATGGTGGTGTGTGCCTTGCTCGCGACTCCTTGTGAGACCGGGACTGGTCCGACGGGAGGCGCTGAGTAGTCGTAGTAGCTTGTCCTTGTTTTGGACTCTTGTTTGTACATATTTACATTTTGCGTGAGGCGGTTTGTATATATGTGTTTTTGGATTGTGGTTTATTTCGGGATTTTCGGCTTTTTTGTGTTGTGTTTCGGAGAAGCGCTGTCGGCTGTCAATTCCCCTTTTTGCTTTGCACTAGTTCCTGCATCGTTAGTGAAGAAAACAGGCAACAGGTAGCACATATGCATAAACGTGAACACGTAGCAAGCACTTGATTGAAAACAAAATCTAACCACGATGACATGAAGTTAAAATTGAAAATTGAAATTTGAAATTTGGAATGATATTTTGAAAATTCCGCGACAAGTCGTCAAGTTTGGATTTCAAAAGGAATTGATTTGAAAATTGAGCAATTAACTCATGTCTTGAATTAAATTGCACTGAAATTGTTGAAATTGATTTGTGACTCAAAAAATTCTAACTCAAACCGTCAGGGGTGAATATTAGAAAAGATTTTTGCGAGTGTATTTGATTTGATTTTTTTGTGAGATCAAGACTCGAATTTGTGAGTGCTTTAATTTTTGAGGAAAACGATGTTGTGTTGTTAATTTTCGATTTTTATTTTTGTTGGGAAAATTGCGAAAAAGCGAAATTTTTTTTGGAATTTCGAATGACATGGAAACGATCCGTCGCGGATCGGCGCGGCTAGCCCTTCCCCCTTTTAAAGAAAGAAAGAAAAATCCGTATGTTTAAAGCTGCGCCATGGAAACCATGTCGAATTTCGTAAAACGCGAAAACACGGAAATGTGAGTGTGATGAAACACAAAATGTCCTGGACCAGTCCGAAGAGGCGCGAGCACTCCGGCGGGAGGTTTGAGGTGTCAAGATAAAACACAACTTGAAAGGGACCATTCAAGGTGGGAATCCTGAGAACAAGCCTAAAGAGGCGCGAGCAGCTTGGCGATAGGAGCCAGGTCTCCCTTTTTTTTTCTGAAATACGCGCTGATTGTTTTGTATAAATAGTGATGTGTGTGCTTCATTCTTTCATCATCCGAAAAACATCTCTCAAAACCTCTTCTTCATCCACAAAAATATTTCATGGATGCCTTTGAGAATGCGTTGCAACAATGGTGCTGGGATTTGTCGCCTCTCGAAAAGTATCAACTCGTTTGCATGGGAGTTGGTCAATTGTTGGTTCTTTGTCAAGTCAAGGTGCAATCCTCATTTCTCGAAGCATGTTCTCGGTTTTGGGATTCGAAACATCATGTTTTCGTTTTCCCAAAAGGTGAAATTTGTCCTCTTGCCGTGGAAGTTGGAGCTATTGGTGGGTGGCCGGGTTGTGTTCCGGTGCTTCCTCCGACTCGGTTGTGCTACAAGGAGAAATTCCGTTCAATGTTGGGCTTGTCGACAGGCCAAGTCAATTTCCTCCTTGCTCCTTATGGTGTGGATATATTGGCTCTTATCAACATCTTTTCAAACCGATCGGATACCAATGTTTCGGAGGTGGCTAGGATAAGGGCTCTTGCCTTTTGCCTTGTCCATGCATACCTCTTCGTTGACGTTTTGAAGGAGGGGCCAAAATGCCATGGTAGCATGACCCTTGTGCATGTGGTTGAGCAAATGGAGCATGGTAGGGACACATCATGCTTGGTGCTTGGCGAGATCATCCAAGCTTTGGACAAGGAAGGCTCTTGTGGAGAAGTTCCCTCATTTGGATCTCCAAGGATCCTCCAAGTCTGGCTATTGGAGAGGCTAAGCTATGTACAGCCTCCGGTTGACTCTTCCTCTTATTCCTTCTGTCACCTTACCATGAGGAAGAAGTCGTACTCGGATAGTTTTGCTTCCACCGAGGCTTATTGGGCCGCGAGATTGGCGGAGGAGGGTGGTCCTCATATCCGATGGGTGGTGCCATGGTGGCACTTGAGGTCCTTTACGGGGTTTCCCGCTTCGGGTGTTAGTCCTCGTTCTTTGATGGTGGTGGGTTTGAAGGTTTCTTCCTTCATTTATCCCGAAAGGCTCATGAGGCAAATGGGGCGTCAACAAAAGGTGCCCGCTCAAGATACCCTTGTTCAAGAGAATGTTTTCCGGAACTCCGAGCTTGTGGAGGTCTTCGAAATATGGTGGGCCACCCGTCCACTTTGGGAGGTACCAAACCCCGTTGCCACAACATGGGTGACTCTCGCTTATGTCAAGTGGTCAAGAGCTTCGTCCTTAGAAGAGAGGTCCAAATAGCGTAAGGACGAAGTTGTCGACTTGAAGTATCAAGAGGTTGGCAAGGTCAACCGTGCCTTCGTTGAGGACTATGTTGATGGAGTTAGCCCGGATGTGATGAGGCCACCAAAGAGGAGAAGCTCGGGTCCCAGGAATGTAGCAAGCCGTGTATGGGCTCGTTTTAGGCCGAACATGGGGTCTTGCAATAGACCGGAGGCCGTTGCCATTGTAGATCCATTGAGGATCCGTTCCGAGGAGGAAATTCATGCTAGGCGGGCCAACAAGAAGAATAAGGGGAAGATGTACCCCGAAGGAAAATGCAAGGGTAGAATGGAAGAGTGAAGACCTCCATTACCCACTTTATTATTATGTTGTATTATTGTTGTGAGTTTTTTTTATTATGTTGTACTAGCTACGTTTTGTGTGTTTTGGGCTAGTTTTACTATGTGAGGTGTTTTAGTCGATACCTTAGCTTTGACAAAAGTCGTAGACTTGCCTAGCTTTATTTGTTGTTGAATTTGTAATCCCTCCCATTATTAATTAAATAAGAGGATTGCTTGTGTCAAAAATGTGAACGCTTGTTTCTTCCATCCATTTTGTAAAGGTAATTCGATTTGAATCATCCTAAACATTTGCACTTAGGAAAGTGGGATTTTTGTGGAAAGGGAGAAAGGCTATTTTTGTATTTTGTGGGAAAGGGAATGGTCTTCCCTTTCCTTTTTTTTTGAAAGTTGATGTGGGTGATCCCTCATGTATAAGAAGGACTGCCTCATGTATCCACCCGAAGAGGTGAAATAAAACCATGCTCGTAGTTCAGGGGTTTTTTTAGTGCAAATGGAGGTTGCCTTTGACAGATCAAAGGGCATTTGAAACGGACAAGGTGCCGCAACTTAGACTCGACAAAACATGCAATTTCAAATCAGAACACGTTTGAGGAACTTGACTTGAAAAAGGGTTAAGGTGGTCGCTAGTTGTAAAACTAGGGTTAGGTCGTTGGTTGCTATGGTTCAAGGGTAGTATTTCTTGAGTTGGTCTAGGTTGGTCGGGTTTGTAAAATCCTCCCCAACTAGGTCACTCAGTCTCACTGCGCCCCCGAAAGTATTTTCTTGATCAGGTATGGCTCGGCCCAGTTGAGTTTGAATTTTCCCCTCGGATCGATGGGTAACGGTGCTCGAACCGATTTGAGGACCAAGTCGCCCTCCTTGATGTTCCTGGGTTTAACCTTCTTGTTGAATGCCTGTTGTATACGTCGTTGGTATAGCTGGACGTTGTGCAAGGCGTTGAGCCGCCGCTCGTCTAGAAGAGTGAGTTGTTCGTATCTTCGGCGGATCCATTCCGCCTCAGGGACTTGACTCTCCTGTAGGATGCGTAGAGAAGGGACCTCTAAATCTACCGGTTGAACTGCCTCCATACCGTATGCTAAGTAGAAGGGCGTGGCGCCTGTCGGTGTTCGGATGGAGGTTCGATATCCCCAGAGTGCGAATGGGAGTTTGCTCGGCCAAAGGCGGTAGTTATCTTGAATTTTCTTGATGATGGTGACAAGAGTTTTGTTTGCTGCCTCCACCGCTCCGTTGGTTTGGGGACGGTATGGGGATGATCGATGTCGTTTGATCTTGTATTTGTCCAGCAAGGTCTTTGTTTCCGCCCGGAAGTGAGAGCCTTGATCGCTGATGATTTCATGGGGTACCCTATATCGGCAGATGATGTTGTTTTGGATGAATTTGGCCACTTGTTTGGGGTCAAGATTACATATGACTGCTCTTCCACCCATTTGGTGAAATAGTTGTTGGAGTTAGTGTTCTCCACAATAGTGCTTTAACATAATAAATCTCATTAATTGAATATCATCAGATATTTATTTATTTGATCCTCGTCAGTTGATTAACGTAAATCGATAACGGTTGGCTGACTAGAGTTTGACGTTATTGTCGTGAGACGGCGGTGATCAACTGACCCCTTTCGGTCACACCTAAAGGAACGAACCCCAATTGATAACTAATTAATTGTATGAGATACAATTTGTTTAGTCCCTTGATTTATAGACTAAGAGGTTAGTCGATTATTTTTAGAGAGATTTCGAGTTGCGAACTCGAGGAGCGGCAGTTATTATTTAATTATGCGATAATTAAATAATAAGTTTTGGGAAACGGGTTTTAGTTAATTAACTGTTAATTTACTAAAATTATACTAATTGATTAATGTGATTAATATTAGTATGTAAATAATATGTGTAGTGGTACACGTATATTTACGGAGTGAATTGGACGAATTAATTATGGAAGTATTTAAACATGATACGATGTTTAAAATAAAAATTACACGGATTTGTGTGACAAATATAAGAACCAACATGGACCCGTATATGGGCAAGTGGACCGTGTGAAATAAGTGTAGTGGATGATTACTCACATAATCATTTCACCTTATTATGTATACTACCATAATTTATCTTATACAAGATTTTGCATGTGATGTAAGATAAAAATGTAAGACAAAATTGTCCACTAAGACACTCCTCCACCCGCCACTTTCCCCACTACTTCACTCCATCATTTGTTCACATTTTACTCTACCTCATTTTACACTCTACATTTTGCATGTGAACTTTTCTCTCTATCTCTCTACAATAATACTTCATCAACTAGTATACATTATTAATATTACTAAGATACGTTAGTGATATTACTAATATTTATCAAGGGAGCAATATTAACAAGTTACTAGTACAAACTTGTTATTATTATTGGGTTAGTTCTTGGGTGCAACTTGAAGGAGACTTTCTTTTTGAAGGTTTTTCAAGGAGGATCATCCATATCATTTTAGCTCAAGAACATACTAGTAAGGAGAACTAGTTTGTGCCCATTTTACCATATATTCAATGTAAGGAAATTGTTTTTCCTTATACTCTCTTTTTATGCTTTCATATTAGCATGCATGTTACATAGATCACCTAAATGATAATTTATGAGATAAATTAATTTTATTAGAGAGGCTAATATGGATCTATGATCTTTCAAGTGGTATCAGAGCTTAGGCTCGTAATTTGCATGTTGATTTTAAGCATTTTAATGAATTATGAGATAATTAGTAAAAACTCAAAAATTGTGTTAGAAGAGGTTTTAGCACAAAATTTTTAGGACATGCATACCTACTGATATCAAAAGGTTTGTGGAATTTTTAAGTGATTTCTGAAGTGATTTTGCTATTTTTAATGTTTTTTGGTAGAAAACCGAGTCAAAATGTCGCATTTTAGTGAAAAAATTGACTAAAATTGGTTAAACGTTGATTCAGTGCATGGATTTTTTATCGTAGTTCATGCATGTTTTCTACTGTTTGTATGCAAAAAGTTGAAGGTTGGTTCGGACTTTTGCATGTTTATTGATTTTTTGAGTAAAAAGTCGATAAAAGTCAAATTAATTAATCATAATTTCGAAATTTTTGATTCTGCCCATGATAAATTTATGTACATTTAAGAATATTATTTAAATGTCAAAAGTGATTTTGCATGTATGTTTTCACTTTGTTTTGATGTTTATTGGTTTTTGTGGTTAAAAACCGATAAATATCAATCTTTTTCTTCACAAAATTTATCCGGAATTTTTGGGCAATTTTTCTGACTTTTTGGTGTTCTTGGGAGTGTTCCAGAATACTAAAAAATTTTTGTTTCAATTTTTGGGTAATTTTTCAATTATTTTGGATTTTTACTTAAATATTATGATTTTACCGATTAAATTAGCAAAATATCAGCAAATCAAACTAATTATTTATCATAAAATTAGTGAGGACTAATTTTGAGGTTCAAAACAGTTTGGACAATTAGTTTGGACTTAAATGAGATTTAAGAGTTAATTATTGATTTTTACATGTTAAAAATCGATTAAATCCACAAAAACCGAGATGGATACCAACGATTGATAGATAGGGCGATTTTGGCATCATATTTACTGCATTTTAAGCATATTTATTTAAGTTGAATGAATGATTGTCATTTATTTAAAGTATTTATCTTTTTGTACCTAGTATGGCCTAGTTAATTTTAATCGTTATTACCCGAAATGAATGGGAATATCGATTTGTTTGTAATTAAATACGATCTCGTATCGTCGGTTTGTAATTAATTAATAGTTTTATTTATTTTATTAATTAATGTATAATAGGAATAGCTATGTAATTCATTTGTAATAGTTATTTTACCGGCGTTTCCAAAAGACGGATTACAACGAGACGGAGTCTATTTTTGGAAGGTGTTCCAAATCCCACAAGGAAGAGCCACTTATGGAATGAAGAGGCAAGGGACCAAGGAGTTGGTTTTCGAAATGTAATAGACTAGTTTTTATTAACTAGGTGGCCATACTAGGATTTATTCATATGCTTACATGTTTGCTTGTTTTATTTCGCGCATGCCAAAATCGCCATTCACATGCATTTTATTTTCGCGGTTGTCAATTCACGTCATTTACATTCACCGAATTAATTCACTTGTAAGGAATTTATTACTAAATTGACAAGATCTCTCACATAACTAAAATTGAGATTAGCCTTACCAATTAGTAACACCTATGAATCTCTTGTTCATTAGAGCCACGCTCGCCCAAGCGGGGTGTTCTCTTTTTACCTTGGGTAAGTAGGGTGGTAAGCGGTTATCACACGCCAAAATTGGTTGGACTCAACGGGATATAAGACGGTCTTGTGTTCCGGGGCTAGTAGATGGATTTAAGGAAATTCGTCGACCAAGAGTTCTAGAGGTAGAATTAGTCAACGTGACTTACCGAATTTACACAATTATGGGATGTTTCGCCCAAGCGATGCTCTTTTTTGTTTAAAATTTGGGTCTTGGAATCATTTATATAATTTAGTGGGAGATCATTATATAAATGCTAAAACTTGTTGAACATGTTTTTCACAAGTATTTTTAAAAAACATTGAATGTTAATTTTTTCTATTTTTCGTTCTTTTTCATTAATGAATTTACTATGACATCGCGTACTTCATCCTCCTTTCATCTTCTATTTATTATTATACTCGTTTTGTTCTTTCATAGGAAGCGGTTTCTTTAAAGGAATTCAGATTTACCAATTCACCTACATAAGCTTACAACGATTTTTTGCGATTATTATACAACTTAACGTCCATACATATTAAAAAGGGGTTTTATGTTGCAAACTCATATTACGAGTTTAAAAGGAAGTCACATTTTATCAAGAGAGTCCTGATTTCGGAAGTGACACCTCCGTCATGAAGATGACGTATTAGTTTTAATTACTCAAGTGTAATTCAAAAGTTTGCGAAAAGAGTTTTCAAAAACACTTATAATACTCCAATATGATACCGTCAAATGGCTCACTTCGAGAAAGGCCAAATCAATTGTTTATGCGCTAACGAGTTTAGGCATATTATAACAATTGAACGGTTAAGTAGTCCAATTTCGCAAGAAGTTGAGATTTTGCCAATGTTACACTCACTTTATAGTAATTCACTCTTACTAAGTGTATAAAATATCACGAATGACATGAAGAGAGGTCTTCATGAGATTCATTTTTGCTTGATTGAAGCAAAGAGGAATGTGAAAATGAGTGGGAGTTAAGAAGTATCAACCCTAGATGTATGCGATAGAACAAAGTTGAAAGAGACATCTACTCAATGGATAGGCTAGTTCCACTATCTTGGTATGAGATATCAAGTATGGATCATTTCTTTGTAAAGAAGTTTACATGAATTGATAAAACGTAAGACGTCTAGCATAGGACATTTTTGTATCGAAATGGTGCTAGATTAGCAATGATTTCGATGGGGACAGATGTACCTAAATTTGGTTTTAAAAGAATGTAATCATCTATGTTTATACATAGAAGGCATCACTTATGTGATTTAAAACAAAATGTTGTACCTACTCCTATGATAACTTGGTGGTTGGTTTAGACCACTTAAGTTAGAGGAATTTTACATTCTTCACGAAAACTAAATACTATCTAGTAGATTTTAAAGTCTCTAATCCGTTGAACCCAATTGATCAAACCTCAAGTAAATTCGTTTCAAACGAGTAAACGAAAAGCACATTGAATAACCATTTGATTGTGAGTCTTATGGTATGTGTGCATGTATTATGTTTTTCTTTTGCAGAAAAGAAACACAATAGTGAGGTGATTGACCATATACATACGGATGTGTAAGGCCGATAGTTGGTAATATACATACTTGGTTACTTTTACCGTAATGTTAAGTAGATATGAAAACCTCATATCTATTTAATAAGACATAAAAGTGATTTTTTGAAACGTGGAATATTTTCAAAATGAAGTAGTAAACCAAAAGCACGTCAAGATCAAGATGTTAATCGAGAGTTTCAAAGTAATGACTTTGAAGATCAAATGGGTAATATCAAGCAATGACCTTGATAATCACTAAGAAGGTTGTGAACCAGTTCACATAATACCTTCTCCTTGGGACACCATAGCGTATGGTGTAGTCAAGTATATAAACCGAACTTTATGTGATATAGTTTGAGGTTTTTCGCAATTTTGTAAGCTATTTTCTCATTAAAAGTTTAAAACCCGACTATAATAGCCTAAATGACTCCATATGAGATATGGATAGGGAGAGTCCCTAACTTGTCTTTTTATACATTTGGGATCATAAATGTTTATGTTCAGAACCAATTTGTGTATCTGTGAGGGTTATCCAAAATTAAACCACATGGTTTTTACTCCTTCAACACGAGAACAAAGAGTTTGTGGCTCATAATGCTGTCTTTTTAGAAAGCTTTTCAATTTTCTGGAAGACAGAGTGGGAGAAATTTTGAACTTGCGGAAGTCCAAGACCCACAAACTGAGTACAATGCAAGAAGACGTTATTTATTAAGGCTCAGTGGTGAGTACAATACAAGAAGACGTTCTTTATTGTGGCTCAGTGGTTATAAGGAGATAATTTTGAGATAATATTGCGTTATTTTTTAAAGGTGACGAATCATAAACCCTCATCAAAGGCTTTTCTATAGCATGAACTCTATGTGATAGCGTGTCACCATGCAATTCGAATTGATCTCCTTGCACACGATGCGATAAGGATAGAAACATGAGATGTTTTAGAGACTTGATTTATGGTGAATACTCTTTTCAATTCTCTGGAAGACAGAGTGGGAGAAATTTTGAACTTGCGGAAGTCCAAGACCCACAAACTGAGTACAATGCAAGAAGACGTTATTTATTGAGGCTCAGTGGTGAGTACAATACAAGAAGACGTTCTTTATTGTGGCTCAGTGGTTATAAGAAGATAATTTTGAGATAATATTGCGTTATTTTTTAAAGGTGACGAATCATAAACCCTCATCAAAGGCTTTTCTATAGTATGAACTCTATGTGATAGCGTGTCACCATGCAATTCGAATTGATCTCCTTGCACACGATGCGATAAGGAAGGAAACATGAGATGTTTTCGAGACTTGATTTAAGGTGAATACTTTGGTTGGTTACCTTGATCTTGTCGTAAAGGTTACATAAGATGTTTAAAATTTGGGCTTGTTATAGAGAGTTTATGACAACCCAAATGCCTTTATCAATTCGTATGTTCTTAGCAATATAGCCTCTCATGAGGATGAGTTTAGGCAAAAGG
Source organism: Silene latifolia (assembly GCF_048544455.1). Classification (NCBI taxonomy): domain Eukaryota; kingdom Viridiplantae; phylum Streptophyta; class Magnoliopsida; order Caryophyllales; family Caryophyllaceae; genus Silene; species Silene latifolia. Next base: position 62,693,988 of record NC_133532.1, on the reverse strand, counting down.
ATAACGAAACTTTCTCCTTGGGAGACGTTTTGTTGATCTTGTCAAATGCTAAGATGCATGGCATGCTTGAAAGATCCCTTTTGTGATCTATATACGTCAAAGAGTTGGAACTTTGGGTTCAATCATGTAGTCTATCAAAATGGTATTAATCGAGTGTCAAGGTACCATGATGATACATGGAGTTTAGTGGGAGCTAAAGTGAGTTTCTTAGTCTAAATATGTGCTTGACATATTAGTGACTAGAAATGTAGCTAAGGTGATGTTTCTTAGTCTAAATATGTGTTTGACATATTAGTGACTAGAAATATTCTCGGGTGAATACTTGAGAGTAGCATGGCGCATCTTAAATATCCAGATCTAATGAGATAGATCTCCATGGATATTAGCATTATAGTCAAGAGACTTATGTGATAAATTTCTTGACTCGTTCAAGTTGTTGAACAAGTTAATATGATCTCTTGTGCTTCCGCTGCAGGATCTATTAAATATGCTAAAAGCTTCTCTCGTCGGGACTTATCATGTTGAGAATATGAGAAGTCATTACCAATCATTTCCTAGTGAGTGTCACTAGATGATTTCAAGAGCATCCTTGAGTACTTGAGAAGCACTGAGGATTTACTCTTGTAGTTTGGAGGAATTTATGAATTTTGTGTAAAAGGATTACACGGAAACATTCCTATGCTTATAAGATGTTATGGGCCTCGTTAAGGAATGGTTAGCATGTAAGAGTGCTATGTGCATAAAGAATAATATGTATAAGAAGTTATACATATGTGTATAAGAAGTTATACATGTATAAAGCAAACATGTATGAGAAGTCATACATAAAAGATGTCATATGAAGGATGTGTATGTATAAGTGTTATACGTACAAATTATGAACGAAAACTAAGTACATTACAACATCCGATGTTGTAAAAGAGATAGTTGATAACCGGAATTTAATGGGACTAGAGTAGTTCTGTTAGCCGAATATCGTATCCCAAGAGACTGTGAAAACAGTGGGAGTGTTTGACTGGCTTTAGAACCAGAGTCTGAAAACTTGTTTAGACGTGTACTTAGAAATGCTCTATGTGATGAAAAGATTACATAGAACAAAGGAAAATAGCAATGGAAATTAGAGTAACGCAACTGTTGCTAATCCTCTAACCAAAGCCGTTGGCATAAGGTAGACATGATGGTTATGTCATCTCAATGTGATTGAGCAGTATACCTTAATTGCTCAAGATCGTTATGTAAATATTGGATAGAGTATTGATATTTACATAAGTGATGATCGCATTCATTGTTAGAGTTTCTTTAAGAACTCAATTATTCAGTTTGACTGAAAACATGAATACCTTATTTATCTGAATAAGTTGTGGAGACAATGTTGAACAATATTCAAGTGAATAAGATGAACATTGTATTATGTCCCTAGTCACTTAATGAGGTGACGTCTCAGAGTGACTAGATTGTGAGTCGATTGATGGTTGTTCAACACCATAAGGTCATATGTGATGACTGGTCGATTACATAGACAGAGTGCGTGACACTTTGCCGGACAGTGACCATTTAGAGAGTCCCTAAGTTCTATTATAGACGCCTGGTCGTGGCGGGGATCTCAAAGATGTTCTAATGAGTCGATTCTTTTGACTGGAGACTATTATCCGAGCGGTGCGTTTCGAGTGACTTTGGTTTTTGTCCTAGGTCGTGCCGTGAAAGGAGGCCAAAAGGGCATTTACTAGGTCATGGTGAGCTGTATTGTGCAAAAGGATAGATAGGGCATACAGGAATTGTCCACCCACGTTGGGTAACTATATCTCAAGGCCACTCGAGGAGTTAATGACTACAAATGCGTGGCCACGCTCAAGTAATCTGAGAGATTTTTCCGGTCGGGTAGTCACACTCCCGATCGAGAAAACCACTCGCGATGTGTTCATGTGCAAGTGCGACCTGAAAGACACCTTGCATTGAGTGGGAGATTGAAACGGACAAGAGAATTGGTAGCGCACACCTTGTGTCGGACAAGTGGGAGATTGTTGGAGTTAGTGTCCTCCACAATAGTGCGTTAACATAATAAATCTCATTAATTGAATATCATCAGATATTTATTTATTTGATCCTCGTCAGTTGATTAACGTAAATCGATAACGGTTGGCTGACTAGAGTTTGACGTTATTGTCGTGAGACGGCGGTGATCAACTGACCCCTTTCGGTCACACCTAAAGGAACGAACCCCAATTGATAACTAATTAATTGTATGAGATACAATTTGTTTTGTCCCTTGATTTATAGACTAAGAGGTTAGTCGATTATTTTTAGAGAGATTTCGAGTTGCGAACTCGAGGAGCGGCAGTTATTATTTAATTATGCGATAATTAAATAATAAGTTTTGGGAAACGGGTTTTAGTTAATTAACTGTTAATTTACTAAAATTGTACTAATTGATTAATGTGATTAATATTAGTATGTAAATAATATGTGTAGTGGTACACGTATATTTACAGAGTGAATTGGACGAATTAATTATGGAAGTATTTAAACATGATACGATGTTTAAAATAATAATTACACGGATTTGTGCGACAAATATAAGAACCAACATGGACCCGTATATGGGCAAGTGGACCGTGTAAAATAAGTGTAGTGGATGATTACTCACATAATCATTTCACCTTATTATGTATACTACCATAATTTATCTTATACAAGATTTTGCATGTGATGTAAGATAAAAATGTAAGACAAAATTGTCCACTAAGACACTCCTCCACCCGCCACTTTCCCCACTACTTCACTCCATCATTTGTTCACATTTTACTCTACCTCATTTTACACTCTACATTTTGCATGTGAACTTTTCTCTCTATCTCTCTACAATAATACTTCATCAACTAGTATACATTATTAATATTACTAAGATAAGTTAGTGATATTACTAATATTTATCAAGGGAGCAATATTAACAAGTTACTAGTACAAACTTGTTATTATTATTGGGTTAGTTCTTGGGTGCAACTTGAAGGAGACTTTCTTTTTGAAGGTTTTTCAAGGAGGATCATCCATATCATTTTAGCTCAAGAACATACTAGTAAGGAGAACTAGTTTGTGCCCATTTTACCATATATTCAATGTAAGGAAATTATTTTTCCTTATACTCTCTTTTTATGCTTTCATATTAGCATGCATGTTACATAGATCACCTAAATGATAATTTATGAGATAAATTAATTTTATTAGAGAGTCTAATATGGATCTATGATCTTTCAATAGTCGATGGCGATGAGGACAAAGCAATGCCCCTTAGTGCCTATCGGGTTGACTTTCCCGATGATGTCGATGCCCGAGGGTGATGTCATGGTGTACAAAAGGGATGGTGGTACGTGTTGTATGTTGGCGAAGATTTGGCAGTTATGGCAATGTTTGACGTAGTTCCGGCAATCGGCTTCCATGGTGGTCCAATAGTAGCCTAACCGCATGATTTTTCGGGTAAGCATCATTGCGCTCATGTGAGGGCCACATTCTCCGTCATGGACCTCTCCCATGATCGGTTTGGCTTTGTGGTGGTCAATGCAAAGGAGGAGAATCCCCTGGGGTGTTCTTTTGTATAGTTGATCTTGGTTTATCACGAACTGTGATGCAAGTAAACGGATGGCTCTTTGTCCTCTTGGGTCTGAGTTGGGAAGGAATTCGTTTTTGGTTTTGTAGTTGAGGATGGCTTGGTACCAAGGTTCGACATGGATTTCCTCGTCGTTGTTGATGGCGCAGATGTGAGCTGGCTCGTTCCTTCTCTCGACACATAGGGGCATCGATGTCATGTCGTTAGGTATATTGACGAGCGCGGCAAGTTTTGCCAGGGCATCAGCAAATTGATTTTCCTCTCGTGGCAGGTGAAGTAGTCGAATTGGTCGAAGAATTCGGCCTCTTGATTAATTCCCGCTCGGTAGGGAGCTAAGCTGTCACTTCAGATTTTCCATGATCCGGACACCTAATTGATGATGAGCGAGGAATCGCCTTAGACCCTCAATCTCTTGATGCCAAGTGTTATGGCTGCATGTAGACCGATGAGGCATGCTTTATATTCAGCGGCATTGTTGGTGACGGTAAAGTCTAGTTTGACCAAGATCGGGACATGTTCTCCCTCCGGTGATATTAGAAGGATTCCTACCCCGAAGCCTCTCAGATTAGATGCACCATCAAAGTATAGGTTCCATGTGTCAGTGTCGGCACAAAGGATGTCCTCGTCAGGAAGTGACCATGTGTCGGTCGCTGGATCCTCATTGACGGGATTCTCTGCTAGGAAATCGGGGCCTGCTCTTCCCTTGATAACCTTGAGGGGTAAAAACATGAGGTCAAAGTCGGACAACATGAGTGTCCACCTAGACAGCCTTCCGTTTAGTACGGGTTTCTCGAAGATGTATTTGACTGGGTCCATCTTGGAGAGGATGTGGACCGTGTACCTGAGCATGTAATGTCGCAGCTTCTTTGTTGACCATACTAGGGCAAGGCATGTCTTTTCAAGTTGGGTGTACCTCGTCTCTTACTCAATGAACTTTTTTCTGACGTAGTAGATGGTTCGTTCTTCACCGTCGACTGTTTGTGCTAACATTGCTCCCATGGCTGTCTGTGATAGTCAGGTATAGGGATAAAGGAATCCCTGGTTGAGGTGGCATGAGGACAAGAGGTTTGGATAGGATCTCCTTGATCCTGTCGAAGGCCTTTTGACAGTCGTCGTCCCAATCAGTGTTATCGGAGGCGCGAAGTTTCTTGAATATTTGTTTACAAATCATGGTGAGCTTGGCAATGAAACGGCTGATGTATTGAACCTGACCGAGAAATCGCCGAATCTCCTTCTCATTCTTCGGTCGTGGCATTTGTTGAAGGGCTTTGATTTTGGTTGGATCAATCTCAATGCCTCTTTTGCTGACGACATGTCCCAAGAGTTTTCCGGAGGTGACCCCGAATGCACATTTCTGAGGATTTAGTCTCATGCTATACTTCCGCAAACGAGCGAAGAATTTCCGAAGGGCACGGATGTGGCCGTCCCGTTCTCTTGATTTGATGATCATATCATCGACATATACCTCTACCTTCTTGTGCATCATATCATGTAGGAGAGTGGTAGCGGTTCTTTGATAGGTTGGTCCGGCATGGATAAGGCCGAAGGGTATGACCGTCTAGCAGTATAGACCCCACTGTGTAGTGAATGCAGTCTTGTGCATGTCTTCCTTAGCCATTTTGATTTGGTTGTACCCAGCATACCCGTCCATGAATGATAGGAGGGCGTTCTTGGCGGTGTTGTCCACCAGAATGTCAACATGTGGTAAAGGGAAGTCGTCCTTTGGACTCGCCTTGTTCAGATCTCTGAAGTCGACGCAAACCCGAATTCTCCCGTCTTTCTTTGGTACAGGAACAATGTTGGCCACCCAGTCAGCGTATTCTGACACTTTGATGAAACCGGCCTTGAACTGTTTATCCACCTCTTCTTTGATCTTCAGGGCCCATTCAGGACGCATTCGGCGCAGCTTTTGCTTCACGGGTTTAGCACCGGGTTTAATGGGTATCCGGTGTTCAGCAATTTCCTTGTCAATCCCAGGCATATCTCTGTAGGACCAGGCGAATACGTCCTTGTATTCGTGCAGGAGGTCAATGAATTGCTGTCTTTCCGAGGGGTCAAGGGTTGTCCCTATCCTAAGTTCTTGAGGTGTGTTGTCGGTTCCTACGTTAATAGGTTCGGTCTCCTCAATGACAGGGGTTCTGGTTTCCCGTTTGTCAAGTTCTTTGGCTAGGTGAGGTGGGTAGTCACTCAAGTCAAATTCCTCATAGTCATTCAGAATTGCATTGTAGTTAAATTGAGACGAATCATAAGCAAACTTAGCGTTCATTAAGTTGACACGAGCGAAAAGCTCGGAGAGGACAGACATCTCATGGTCAGTCAGAGGCGACATAGCAGAGGAGGTGGCCCCTGGAACAGGCTCCAGGTTGAAACCTTCCATGGGAGTAGGGATGACCCTAGTTGACTCAGCCTCTAAAGTAGCCACAAGTTTGTGATAAAATAGCGGGAAGGGGACTTTGACTGGGACATCAGGAGTGTTAGGAGCTATGACATACTCTGACTCCGACTCAGACTCAGATTCTTTTTCACTTCCCTCTTTGAACATGGGGCCTTCTCCAGTTGTGACCTTGAGAATGCGGCCTTGGCGATCGGTCCACTTGTCAGGGATGAAGTAGCAGTCCTGGAAGACTTCTACACCCGGGTGCCTGACCTTGGCCACAGAATCATAGATCGGTTCCGGAAAGCCATCGTAGAGCTCGGACTCTCCCTCGGGGACAAAGTATCCATTGAGGGTCAAATGGTAGGGACGGAGGATGACTCCGTGCTTCTTGCGCTTCCGAATTATGAGGTTTATTTCCTGGATATCTTCGTCGGTAGGTTCATAACCCAGCCCGAAGGGGATGTTGGGGACCTTAGCCTGTTTCAAGGGAGGTAAGGTGCTCTTCAGCGGATTGAGGGGCAAACCCGAGAAATAACCCTGACGCATCAGAATGCGGTTGACCATGAGGTTGGCAAATGGGTCACAATCAGAGGGTGGTGATTCATCGGTTATGCCATTTACGGCTTGGAGTCCCCACATTTCATTGTCGTCCTCCTCAATGGCTTGGGAGGCTATTCCTTTTCTCATGACGGCTTCAAACGGGGAAGCAGGAATCGTGATCCTTTTCCCATTGAAGGGGACCCGGAAGCATGTTGAAGGAGGCGTCGATGACGACTACCTGAAAATTGGTTTGCCTTTCCAGTGGTCCGGTTGCGACGGTTAGAGTGATAAGCCCCGCGACCTTACGACAAGTGTCGTCATAAGCGCGAACTCCTTGATTTGTTGGGACAAATCAGCTTCTTTGATTCCAAATTTGTGAGCCGTTTTGAGGGGAATGAAATTCACCATAGATCCGTCATCCACAAGAACCATAAGAACATTCTTTTTTAGGCACTGCACGGTGATGTACAGGGCCAGGTTGTGGTTGGCTCCGAAGGGAGGGATATCTTTGTCGGAGAAAATGACCGGATTTCTTAAATCGGAGACATCCCTTGTCATGTGTGCGACCACTTCTTCCGGGGAGGAGGTAGAGGGCACAGTCAGTTTCCCCAAGGCTTGTAGCAGAGCTTGTCAATGCTCGAAGGACGTGGCAATAAGTTGCCAAATTGAGATTTCGGCTTTTGCCTTTTGTAGTTGCTTGAAGACAGAATTCTCGGGAGCTTTTGGCTGAGTGTCCGCGTCCGAGACAACGTGATCGTTCGTTGTTGGAACGACTGTTGGGTTTTGATAGGGGAGTCCAGACCGGGTAAGATGACCGATCTCCTTTGTCCATTTCTCTTTCCCTGGGACAATATAGACATCCTCAACATCATCTCTCCAGATGCCATTGATTTCGGGATCTCGAGGGTACCTTGGAGGGGTATTGCTCGATGGGTAGTTTTTGTGAGGGAAATTTTTGTGGGGGTAGTTTTTGTGAGGTTGATTATTATGGAGGCGATTATTGTGAGATACATTCCAGGATAGTCGCGGGAGCAATGCTTCATGGTGAGGGTAATTTTGGGTGTTTGGTGGACCCTCCCTCGGGCGTGGCGTTGGGGGACTGAAAATCAGATGGTGGTAAGCGTCATCAAGTCGAGTTATCCTTTCGGAGAGGCTGGCTATAGCCTCCTCGACCTGTTGGAACATGGTAAGCATTGTTGCGGCACTGAACACAAATACTCCGTCCAAGGCATCCTTTTCCAAGGCATTCACCTCGTCATCAATCGGTGAGATGAGGTGTGAGCTGTCTAGGGTTGGCTCATCGTCGGAGATGGCTTGGATTCCCAAAGGGTTGGTTTTGTTGTTTGGCTTAGTTGGTGGGGGCAAAGGCAGTTCCCCTTTCTCGATCATGTCTTGGATGATGTGTTTGAGCTTGAAGCAGGTTTCCGTGTCATGCCCTTTCCCTTGGTGGTACTGACAGTAGGCATTAGGGTTCTAGAAGCGGGATTTCTTAGCATCAGCCGGATCTGGGGTGGGCCCGATCGGTCGTAGTTTCCCTTAGTCCGTGAGCCTTTTCAGGGCACTTGCGTAAGTCGACCCTATATTGGTGAACACTCTTTGGGGGCGCTCAGCTCTCTTGGCGGTTGGTTCAAGGAGGTTGACCTCATCAATCTTGTTCGTCTGACCATAAGGGCGAGATCCGGTTGACGTGGATCCCTGGTAGCCTCCACCGATGGTTTTGGCTAGGACACCCTTGCGGAGGTCGTCTTCAATGCGTGTCCCAAGGATTTGCAGATCCTGGAACGTCTTGATGTTTTGGTCCCTCAGTAAATTGGCATACACTGGGCGGAGATTGTTGACAAACGTTTCCACAAAGGTTGACTCACTTGGCTTGCTGACCAACTGAGTGCTTACCCTCCTCCAGCGGGTTAGGAACTCGATGAATCCCTACTTATCATTCTCGGTTAGGACCTCAAGAGTACGGGTATTAGCTTGGATTTCGACATTGTCGGCATATTGCTAAGAAAATTCAACTGCGACCTCATCCCAGGTAGTGAGGTTCTTCGGGTCAAGGAAGTAGTATCATTGGCGAGGGATCGTTTCCAAAGACGATGGGAAGATCAGGGTGAAGAGTTCTTGTTTGACCTCTTTTATGGCCATGTAGTCTTTGAAGGCTCGAATATGATTGAGTGGGTCCTCCACTCCCTTGAATTTGGGCACATCAGTCAGGGTAAAGTTATCGGGTAGTTGATCCCCAACAGGTTCAAACCTTCGGTTGTTCTCAAGATGGATATTTTTACCTCGGGCTAGGAGCTGTTCTTCCAAGAGCTTGAGCCTTTTCTCAGTTTCAGTCAAGGGTGGAGTGTTGTGCTCTCCAGTTTCCTTGATTTCCAGGGTGTCGATACGGGTCTCGACACGATCCAGAGTGACCTTAAGAGCAGTGATCAGGCTGGCTAGCTGAGCAGTCGTGACGTCTCTGTTGTTATCATTGTTGTTATTGGACGAAGTCGAAGACGGGGCCATGGTTATGAGGCAGAAAAACGGCTCACATTACAACTCAATCCGACACCGTTCAAAGACTGAACGAAGACAACGCAAAGGACGGGACAAATATCAGACTCAACAAGACGAGGGTGACCGTGTGTGGTACCTCGGTGATGACTCGATTTATGACGTGACGGTGTTTGACCGAACTTTTGACACGCGTCTAGGTAGCGGCATGACGCCATTGGATGAGTCTCGTGGTGAGATGACTCATAAGTAAAGACCCATAAGTACGTTTGCTTCGACTCAATAGACACGAGGCGGAATTGGAGTGGTGGACTAAAGTTTTCGAAAATAGAAATTTTCAAAAAGATTCATTTGTCGCTTTATAGACGGCTTCCGAAGATAGGGATCTCCGCAAGTCGGTTAGTTGAAAGGGTTGTCTTAAGTTTATTTGCAAAAGAAGGTTTTGAGTTTGAGTCGGCTCGGAAAACAATGTACTGCTTCCCAAGACGGTTTTTGAAATTCAAACTTATATGTTTTGAAAATCGATGTTTCAAATGTTTGAAGAGGCCTCGGGGACAGTGTATGGTCCTCGAGATCTCGAAAGTGTCTCGAGAAAAGGGTGTGTGCTTTTCTCGTGTGTTGAAAGGGCCATTGTCGGCGCGAAACGGGTTAACGGCGTAAAAAGGTGTTTTTGAAATGGTTGTAACAATCGGGTTTTGAAAATCGTCATTACGACGGCCTAGAAAGGCGTGTTGAAATGGTTAAAAAAGTCGGGTTTGCAAATCGTCATTACGACGGCCTAGAAAGGCGTGTTGAAATGGTTATGAAAAATCGGGTTTGAAAAATCGTCATTACGACGGCCTAGAAAGGCGTGTTGAAATGGCTATAAAAACCGGGTTTTAAAATCGTCATTACGACGGCCTAGAATGGCGTGTTGAAATGCGACGGTCGGCGGAAGACCGAGGTTTAAAACGGCCATTGTAACGGCGCAAAAAGGTGTTTTTGAAAGTTTGAAAATGACACGGAAGGACTTAGGATAATATAGCACATAAGCACTCACAGTTTCATTATATTATGCACAATGCCGACACGGGTTTTGCCTTAAAAGGGTGGGTTACACACCAAGAAATCAACCCCCGATTTTCGAGAGGGATACTAATCCAAACAAAATGTGTAAGGAGAGTGCCCTAGCCTCGTGCTCGAAGGTGATGAAAGCTCTTTGACGAAACAGAAATATGTATCGTCAATGGTATGCTTGACTCAATCGGGATTCGAACGCGGGGATGAGAAAACTCACGCCCACGAGACGAGCGAATTAGTCGAAAAGGGTTAGGTTATGGGCCCGGACAAGAAACCCGACCGTGACCGTAATATCAATTAATGCATTCCAACTAAGACCTCGTTCGAGTCTCACCATCTAGGGATCACAAAGACACAAGTGTCCTAGTTTTCCCCAGCGGAGTCGCCAATCTGTGGACATAGGCCCACCTACACGCCGAGCCGATCCATCGGACGTATATCGGTCTTTTGAAAGCCACGCTCGGCGGCGTAAAGATGCTTTCGACAGGATCGTTTTAGATCGGTCGGTTTCGTCTCGGCAAGGGTCTCGAAACGATTAGAGATGTTCGGACTCGCCACCAAGCATTTGTGGAATGCTTGGAACCCGTTCGAGTCCACTTTATACCTCGGTCAAACGAAGCACAAAGCAGTGTTTGACATAGGTACTAAAGATAAGGAATCGTCCCTCTTTAGCATCCTATCTCTAGAATGACTCTCGTACGCCCTGGATAAGGTCGTCCACTATCCAAAGTTTTTGAGTAAGAGGTGAAGGTACGTATTGGGAAGCCCTTTAATCAGACACCCAATCCCGCCCGCGGTAGCGGCCTCTACTGATCAATCTTGGTTGGTTGAATGCAAAATTTGATAAAACGGTTTAAATGCATGAATGCGCATCCAATAATTTAAACCTAACATGTGAGAGCTTTCTAAGTCGGTTGATTTAATCCACGTGTACGGGGAAGTGGGATTAATATGAACCGTTTAAAAGTAATTAGTTTTTTTTATTTTTAATTATAATAAATGTATAGCTGTTATTAGAGAATATGTTGTGGGACTAAAATATACCGTTTGATATCGACAATTGTGCAAAGTAAGATAGAGTATCTACGAAGATGTGTGTTGATTACTCGAAGTCTTTTTCAATTGGGCAACTGATATCTTTTCAGATATTTAAATTTTCGATTAAAAGAAAATTATGAACTTAAAAAAATATGGAGTATACGATAATGAATCATGAAGATAGATATTAACATATAATCGAAACGATATTGTCATATCTGAAGCTTGATGACTTGTTTTTAATATTTCTTCAATTTGAAATATAATATAAAAATTGTACTTGTGAAAATTCAATCAAATTTATATAATTCAATAATGGAACACAAAATAAAACAATATTCAAATTGCATAAACGATAATGTCAACAATCCATAACGATTGTCAAATACAACAGAAGACAATAAAACGATCATGCTTCGACATAAGGGACTTCTACATCAACCCAGAAAATCTGCAAAACAAATTAACAACAAGAGATAAAAACAGATATTAGATAGGTTCACATAATACGCATGTCCTCCAAAAGAGTTAATTAATTACTAGACATAATACACTAAGGATGACTTTGTGTTGGTGACTAATACATTTATTTGAAAATGTAAAGAAATGATGAAAAGCTTTAAAATACCTTCCAAAATGTAAAGAAATGAAATAAAAGATTTTAAAATACCTTTTAAATGTAATTAACCAAATATTATCACCGAAACACGGATTAAACCGTCATGGTATTGAGAACCAAGGGTGAAAAATGTTTTATGGTTAAAACTTGTAGAAAATGGTTTGAAAATGCTTGAAATAGTAAAAACCGATTACAAATATGAAAATGAAACTGGAGGAAAAGAAGAGACCAAACACGGTTTGGATTTGAGGTTGGGCAGGGTCCTTTAGGCGCGAGCCTATGTGCTACGTAAGTAGCTTCTGCCTCAACCAAAAATCCGGTTTTGGCTCATTCTTCCTATGTTTTGGACCGTGTTATGCATTATTTATCATGTTATAGTCATGAAACAAGTAAAGACATGATAAAAAGAGGATTTTTACACCCTCATACTTACATGCTTGGCTTATGGCGAGAAACCGACGTAAGTGTATCAACTCGTTTGGTTGGAAAAGACTCGGTTTAAAACCGTTTTAGTAAGTAAAAAGAGTGTTTTGTTAAGTTTAGTGATGGTGTAGTGGTCGAGATGGTCGGTCAAGTGATTTAATGCACGATGACGGTACCAAACAATGTGTAAGGCTTGTGTTTACGATCGGTAGGTCGTAAACACGTGTCGGATTGTGACTTAGGAAGTCGAGTCTAGAAGTTTAAGGGAGAGGTGAGGGGTTAAAATTCGCGTATGTTCTCAAATGGTGGCATTTGAGGGGTATTTATAGGAAAATGAGTGGTTGTGTGAGTTTTGAGCGACGTGGCCACCTGGGCTGCTCAAAGAGGCGCGAGTCACATCGCACGTCTTCGAGGTGTCTTGTCACTTTCACACAAATGCAATCATGATTTGTTCTATCCTAGGATTTCTATGCACATGTTTGGTACTTGACCATTCATGATCCCGGGAAATCTTAACATGGAAGCATTTGAATGGTTTGTTTTTTGTGTTTGACTCGGTTTGACTCGTTGTTGGAGTCGGGATTTGAATTTTGAGTTGGTTTTTGGTCCGGTGTCTGTTTTGACTTTAGTTAGTGTCATTGTGACCCCATCGTCATGAATTAAACACTCCAGGTACTTTTGAAAAGTTTTGAAATTTTTTATTTTCGAAATCGTTTTAAGTTTTCCGACGTAAAGTTGTACACGAACTGTCGATCAAATGCTGCGATTCTAAAGCATTATGTAGTCCGATAATCATCGGGTGTTTGTTAGAATCTCAGCAGATATTGGGTATCTACAGCCTCATTTTCAGATCTCAATTTTTTATTTTGTAAATTATACGGAGTATTTTGTATTTCAAATGCAATTTTATCTATTATAATAATGTTTTTTAGTTCTTCGATTGGAAAGTTTGTTCTCGGTGATTGAACAATTTAGACTCTTCTAAATCAATTAAAATTTGGCGGAGTTTATTTCCATGTCATGTTACTTTAAATTTTACTTTTTATTATTCAAATCAATTTTTTTTGTATATGAACACTTAGAACGATCGGCTCGTTTTTGTCGCTCCTAATTTATCGTCTTTATTGAAAAATGCACCCCCGCCGTATAAATCCTGGGTCCGCCACTAGCCCTACGTTGGGCATAATTTACGCTCAATCTCTAACTTCCAGAGTCAACAGAGAAAGACACATCATTAGTCTAGGTGAAATAGAGGTGAAGAAGTTCTGCTTGTGTAGGTACCTTATATGTGATGGCAAGAGAACCTTCCATCTTTATCAAAGAGTATATTTCTTATAACACTCAGTTCTTCGAGTAAAAGAAGTTGTTCTTATAAAGGATTTGAACATATAATAGTTTAGTTTACTTACATTTTTTTATGACTTGCAGGTTTTCTGGAGTTACTTACCATTTTGTGAGAGAGAGAGAGAGAGTAAGATTGATTGTCGTAGTTGTTATGTAAATTTTTTTTATTATGTTTTGCTGAAGATGTAATCCATTAAAAATTAAGACGAATTTATGTTAATTTATTTTGAATTTAATCGTTAATTCGTTTTCTACTCATGGCATGTTTTGTTTAGTTACAAAATAAATTATTGTTGTACATAATTAGGATTACTGAATTATAAAAACGCACTAGGTTAATAAATACATTCCCTCGTAAATAGATGGCATAATAAAGATTACATAAGGAACTTAACAAACACAATTTACTTTTCCAGCTTAAAAAAGAACAAGATCATCATGAAATAACATTGGAATATTAAAAAAATGTCAGAACTCAATGGCCTTTTAGATTAAAAACATTTTATTCGATACTTGCATGAAGTAATTGATTCAAAATAAAATGTAATAGAAATGGAATTTATTTATTTTATAGTAAACAAGATAGCAGTTAATTTACTTTAAACTGTATTATATATTTTTTGTTTTGTGCTATATATCTTTTAGATTAAGATTGGAATAATATTATTGAATATCGTATCAAATATTTGGAAAGGAATGTTATATGTTACTTTTAATTTAGTATATGAGACTTTAGTGTTTGGATGAAAATTTTTGAGGGAAAGTTTATTACATTAGTGTAATTTTGGAAGGAAACTTTACTACATTAGGGTAATTTTGGAGGGAAAGTTTACACTATAAAACAACCACTCCCTCCAATTTTTATACACACACAACTTAATACTCAAGTAATAAAGATCACACACAAATCAACTCAACACTCAACTAATAAAAATCATTTTTTACCTCTATACAAAACAATGTCGATGGAAAGAAAGGCGCACATGGCTGATCTTTTTTCTTTGAGGATGTTTAATTTATGAGGGAAATGCTGAAGAAATCTGGACAAATTGCTGTTTCGAACGCAATATCTAGAGTTCCTAGAACTCCAAATCGATTACTAGATAACATGTACGACGAAGAGTTCAACATGATGTTCGAGTCAAAGTTGAGAAGAGATCAACTGTATATGAGGGAAATCAACGGTGTCATTGATGTTGCAAGGCCAAGAGATAAAGATGTCATTGTTTACCCGGTGGAGAATAATATTGTTGAAACACCAACTGCTAGAAGGAACAATCGTGTAAGGTTAGCAACACCAACATTGAACACACCATCACCAAGGCCAAATGTTCTTACTAGAGGAATGAAAAGAAAATATGGATGTGAAAACATAATAGTTAGAAGACTACATTTCTAACAAGCTTTAATCTACAGATTAATGTTAAATTTATTTTATTAATATCCTTTTTTTTTATATTCAATATGCAAGATAATTTGTAATGGTGTTGGTTTAGCATTATCTTTCGCAATTGTTATAGTTCTATTTTGCATGCTTAACTTTCATTAATGGAATTTATTTTCATATTAAGTGCATTAATAGTCTAAATTACATTTTAAATTAAATGTATTTCACTAATCATTATATTTGTAGAAGTTTACATTTGAGAGGTATAATCAAGAAAAGTTAAGCATTGTTAGGGTTTAATATAAATTCATTTCAAAGACATTTTTATCGTAGAAATTTATGTTTTACATGTATCCACATTTAAAAACCATTAGATTTTAGAATTATTCAGTAGTTTCTACTATTTTGCATTAACCATGTGATTCAATTCCATAAAAATTTAACAATGTTACAAACTCATATTACATAAACAACATTACCTAATTAAATTTTAAAGACTTATAATAATTTTATTATAAAACCTCAAAATACTACGAACTTAGTAGACTACTTCATGGACAATATAATTTTTCATCATATACGCC
This sequence comes from Silene latifolia, assembly GCF_048544455.1. Lineage (NCBI taxonomy): Eukaryota > Viridiplantae > Streptophyta > Magnoliopsida > Caryophyllales > Caryophyllaceae > Silene > Silene latifolia. The sequence continues at coordinate 62,678,526 of NC_133532.1, read as the reverse complement.
GTAGAAGTCAAATTCTTCTCTTGTCTTTTTCTCCATCTCTTCCATCACCCACTCAGACCGAAACCACCATTGATGCCATGCTCTGGTTTTTTTTGCTCACGACAATGGCATTCCATCCACACCGGAGTATTATATACCCTACAATCAAGTCCTCAGAAGAACCGACTTGGTAATCAGATGACTTCTTCTCCGTACCGTCGAGACTTATATTTTTCTCGGGCTTTCTAATGAAATCCAAATAATCTTTCTCCGGCCGTTGACGATGTTCCAGTTTGCTCTTCTTCACTTCCATACCATGGTTCTTGTCTTAAGGCCTTTTCTCTCCTTTTATCTTCTTCAAACTTCTGACAGAAGCATCGTTCCCATGGACATTCTTCATCCGCCATGTTTTAGGTTAACGTGTCTGATTTTTTTTGTAATAAAAAATATAAAATGATTAAGGAGTAAAATGGAAAATGTAGATTGGTGGAAATGGTAAACCAATTAGGCTATTGATATGAACGTCGCGTGTTAAGACTTTTCAAAAGTTATCTTTGGATTGACCAATTGGGTTTAACGTGTACGGGGAAGTGGGATTAATATGAACCGTTTAAAAGTAATTAGTTTTTTTATTTTTAATTATAATAAATGTATAGCTGTTAGAGAATATGTTGTGGGACTAAAATATACCGTTTGATATCGACAATTGTGCAAAGTAAGATAGAGTATCTACGAAGATGTGTGTTGATTACTCGAAGTCTTTTTCAATTGGGCAACTGATATCTTTTCAGATATTTAAATTTTCGATTAAAAGAAAATTATGAACTTAAAAAAATATGGAGTATATGATAATGAATCATGAAGATAGATATTAACATAATCGAAACGATATTGTCATATCTGAAGCTTGATGACTTGTTTTTAATATTTCTTCAATTTGAAATATAATATAAAAATTGTACTTGTGAAAATTCAATCAAATTTATATAATTCAATAATGGAACAAAAAATAAAACAATATTCAAATTGCATAAACGTTAATGTCAACAATCCATAACGATTGTCAAATACAACAGAAGACAATAAAACGATCATGCTTCGACATAAGGGACTTCTACATCAACCCAGAAAATCTGCAAAATAAATTAACAACAAGAGATAAAAACAGATATTAGATAGGTTCACATAATACGCATGTCCTCCAAAAGAGTTAATTAATTACTAGACATAATACACTAAGGATGACTTTGTGTTGGTGACTAATACATTTATTTGAAAATGTAAAGAAATGATGAAAGGCTTTAAAATACCTTCCAAAATGTAAAGAAATGAAATAAAAGATTTTAAAATACCTTTTAAATGTAATTAACCAAATATTATCACCGAAACACGGATTAAACCGTCATGGTATTGAGAACCAAGGGTGAAAAATGTTTTATGGTTAAAACTTGTAGAAAATGGTTTGAAAATGCTTGAAATAGTAAAAACCGATTACAAATATGAAAATGAAACTGGAGGAAAAGAAGAGACCAAACACGGTTTGGATTTGAGGTTAGGCGGGGTCCTTTGGGCGCGAGCCTATGTGCTACGTAAGTAAGCTTCGCCTCAACCAAAAATCCGGTTTTGGCTCATTCTTCCTATGTTTTGGACCGTGTTATGCATTATTTATCATGTTATAGTCATGAAACAAGTAAAGACATGATAAAAGAGGATTTTTACACCCTCATACTTACATGCTTGGCTTATGGCGAGAAACCGACGTAAGTGTATCAACTCGTTTGGTTGGAAAAGACTCGGTTTAAAACCGTTTTAGTAAGTAAAAAGAGTGTTTTGTTAAGTTTAGTGATGGTGTAGTGGTCGAGATGGTCGGTCAAGTGATTTAATGCACGATGACGGTACCAAACAATGTGTAAGGCTTGTGTTTACGATCGGTAGGTCGTAAACACGTGTCGGATTGTGACTTAGGAAGTCGAGTCTAGAAGTTTAAGGGAGAGGTGAGGGGTTAAAATTCGCGTATGTTCTCAAATGGTGGCATTTGAGGGGTATTTATAGGAAAATGAGTGGTTGTGTGAGTTTTGAGCGACGTGGCCACCTGGGCTGCTCAAAGAGGCGCGAGTCACATCGCACGTCTTCGAGGTGTCTTGTCACTTTCACACAAATGCAATCATGATTTGTTCTATCCTAGGATTTCTATGCACATGTTTGGTACTTGACCATTCATGATCCCGGGAATCTTAACATGGAAGCATTTGAATGGTTTGTTTTTTGTGTTTGACTCGGTTTGACTCGTTGTTGGAGTCGGGATTTGAATTTTGAGTTGGTTTTGGTCCGTGTCCTGTTTTGACTTTAGTTAGTGTCATTGTGACCCCATCGTCATGAATTAAACACTCCAGGTACTTTTGAAAAGTTTTGAAATTTTTTATTTTCGAAATCGTTTTAAGTTTTCCGACGTAAAGTTGTACACGAATCGTCGATCAAATCTGCGATTCTAAAGCATTATGTAGTCCGATAATCATCGGGTGTTTGTTGGAATCTCGCAGCGGATATTGGGTATCTACACCTCATTTTCAGATCTCAATTTTTATTTTGTAAATTATACGGAGTATTTTGTATTTCAAATGCAATTTTATCTATTATAATAATGTTTTTTAGTTCTTCGATTGGAAAGTTTGTTCTCGGTGATTGAACAATTTAGACTCTTCTAAATCAAATAAAATTTGGCGGAGTTTATTTCCATGTCATGTTACTTTAAATTTTACTTTTTATTATTCAAATCAATTTTTTTTGTATATGAACACTTAGAACGATCGGCTCGTTTTTGTCGCTCCTAATTTATCGTCTTTATTGAAAAATGCACCCCCGCCGTATAAATCCTGGGTCCGCCACTAGCCCTACGTTGGGCATAATTTACGCTCAATCTCTAACTTCCAGAGTCAACAGAGAAAGACACATCATTAGTCTAGGTGAAATAGAGGTGAAGAAGTTCTGCTTGTGTAGGTACCTTATATGTGATGGCAAGAAAACCTTCCATCTTTATCAAAGAGTACATTTCTTATAACACTCAGTTCTTCGAGTAAAAGAAGTTGTTCTTATAAAGGATTTGAACATATAATAGTTTAGTTTACTTACATTTTTTTATGACTTGCAGGTTTTCTGGAGTTACTTACCATTTTGTGAGAGAGAGAGAGAGTAAGATTGATTGTCGTAGTTGTTATGTAAATTTTTTTTATTATGTTTTGTTGAAGATGTAATCCATTAAAAATTAAGACGAATTTATGTTAATTTATTTTGAATTTAATCGTTAATTCGTTTTCTACTCATGGCATGTTTTGTTTAGTTACAAAATAAATTATTGTTGTACATAATTAGGATTACTGAATTATAAAAACGCACTAGGTTAATAAATACATTCCCTCGTAAATAGATGGCATAATAAAGATTACATAAGGAACTTAACAAACACAATTTACTTTTCCAGCTTAAAAAAGAACAAGATCATCATGAAATAACATTGGAATATTAAAAAATGTCGAACTCAATGGCCTTTTAGATTAAAAACATTTTATTCGATACTTGCATGAAGTAATTGATTCAAAATAAAATGTAATAGAAATGGAATTTATTTATTTTATAGTAAACAAGATAGCAGTTAGTTTACTTTAAACTGTATTATATATTTTTTGTTTTGTGCTATATATCTTTTAGATTAAGATTGGAATAATATTATTGAATATCGTATCAAATATTTGGAAAGGAATGTTATATGTTACTTTTAATTTAGTATATGAGACTTTAGTGTTTGGATGAAAATTTTTGAGGGAAAGTTTATTACATTAGTGTAATTTTGGAAGGAAACTTTACTACATTAGGGTAATTTTGGAGGGAAAGTTTACACTATAAAACAACCACTCCCTCCAATTTTTATACACACACAACTTAATACTCAAGTAATAAAGATCACACACAAATCAACTCAACACTCAACTAATAAAAATCATTTTTTACCTCTATACAAAACAATGTCGATGGAAAGAAAGGCGCACATGGCTGATCTTTTTTCTTTGAGGATGTTTAATTTATGAGGGAAATGCTGAAGAAATCTTGAAAAATTGCTGTTTCGAACGCAATATCTAGAATTACTAGAACTCCAAATCGATTACTAGATAACATGTACGACGAAGCGTTCAACATGATGTTCGAGTCAAAGTTGAGAAGAGATCAACTGTATATGAGGGAAATCAACGGTGTCATTGATGTTGCAAGGCCAAGAGATAAAGATGTCATTGTTTACCCGGTGGAGAATGATATTGTTGAAACACCAACTGCTAGAAGGAACAATCGTGTAAGGTTAGCAACACCAACATTGAACACACCGTCACCAAGGCCAAATGTTCTTACTAGAGGAATGAAAAGAAAATATGGATGTGAAAACATAATAGTTAGAAGAATACATTTCTAACAAGCTTTAATCTACAGATTAATGTTAATTTTATTTTATTAATATCCTTTTTTTTATATTCAATATGCAAGATAATTTGTAATGGTGTTGGTTTAGCATTATCTTTCGCAATTGTTATAGTTCTATTTTGCATGCTTAACTTTCATTAATGGAATTTATTTTCATATTAAGTGGATTAATAGTCTAAATTATATTTTAAATTAAATGTATTTCACTAATTATTATATTTGTAGAAGTTTACATTTGAGAGGTATAATCAAGAAAAGCTAAGCATTGTTAGGGTTTAATATAAATTCATTTCAAAGACATTTTTATCGTAGAAGTTTATGTTTTACATGTATCCACATTTAAAAACCATTAGATTTTAGAATTATTCAGTAGTTTCTACTATTTTGCATTAACCATGTGATTCAATTCCATAAAAATTTAACAATGTTACAAACTCATATTACATAAACAACATTACCTAATTAAATTTTAAAGACTTATAATAATTTTATTATAAAACCTCAAAATACTACGAACTTAGTAGACTACTTCATGGACAATATAATTTTTCATCATATACGCCGTAGAAGTCAAATTCTTCTCTTGTCTTTTTCTCCATCTCTTCCATCACCCACTCAGACCGAAACCACCATTGATGCCATGCTCTGGTTTTTTTTGCTCACGACAATGGCATTCCATCCACACCGGGGTATTATATACCCTACAATAAAGTCCTCAGAAGAACCGACTTTGTAATCAGATGACTTCTTCTCCGTACCGTCGAGACTTATATTTTTCTCGGGCTTTCTAATGAGATCCAAATAATCTTTCTCCGGCCGTTGACGATGTTCCAGTTTGCTTTTCTTCACTTCCAAATACCATGGCTCTTGTCTTAATGCCTTTTCTCTCCTTTTATCTTCTTCAAACTTCTGACAGAAGCATCGTTCCCATGGACATTCTTCATCCGCCATGTTTTAGGTTAACGTGTCTGATTTTTTTTGTAATAAAAAATATAAAATGATTAAGGAGTAAAATGGAAAATGTAGATTGGTGGAAATGGTAAACCAATTAGGCTATTGATATGAACGTCGCGTGTTAAGACTTTTCAGAAGTTATCTTTGGATTGACCAATTGGGTTTAACGTGTACGGGGAAGTGGGATTAATATGAACCGTTTAAAAGTAATTAGTTTTTTTATTTTTAATTATAATAAATGTATAGCTGTTATTAGAGAATATGTTGTGGGACTAAAATATACCGTTTGATATCGACAATTGTGCAAAGTAAGATAGAGTATCTACGAAGATGTGTGTTGATTACTCGAAGTCTTTTTCAATTGGGCAACTGATATCTTTTCAGATATTTAAATTTTCGATTAAAAGAAAATTATGAACTTAAAAAAATATGGAGTATACGATAATGAATCATGAAGATAGATATTAACATAATCGAAACGATATTGTCATATCTGAAGCTTGATGACTTGTTTTTAATATTTCTTCAATTTGAAATATAATATAAAAATTGTACTTGTGAAAATTCAATCAAATTTATATAATTCAATAATGGAACACAAAATAAAACAATATTCAAATTGCATAAACGATAATGTCAACAATCCATAACGATTGTCAAATACAACAGAAGTCAATAAAACGATCATGCTTCGACATAAGGGACTTCTACATCAACCCAGAAAATCTGCAAAACAAATTAACAACAAGAGATAAAAACAGATATTAGAGAGGTTCACATAATACGCATGTCCTCCAAAAGAGTTAATTAATTACTAGACATAATACACTAATTGTACTCTTTGATGAAGATGGTAGGATCTTTTGTAGTTTTCTCCGTTCATATACAGACAGAGGCAATACCTCTTAACATCTAAATCATCTCGACTAATGACTTGTGTTCCTAGCCGGAATTTATAAGTCAGAGTTTGATCATAAACTCTGTCAAGCCTAAGACCATTTGTTCCAATGAGAAACCATTTTGCCCGGGATTTGGAAACCTCGGCCATATTATTCTTATCTTCCACCTCCAACTTATCAAAAACTTCATCCCGTATAATCTCTTCCATATTGAGAATTATGTTACGACTTTTATTTCTCCTTACACCATCTTTTTCAATTGTGTGGCTATGTTTAAATAGCCATTCCATTGCACTTTTTTGCTCCTTCACATGATTTTCCTTGAAGGACTTCTTATCTTCATCCATTATATCTAACTGGATAACTGGACATTCGTCACTGTCGACATTGAATATCATTTTGAAAAGCTAGCTGATAATATATTTAATCAAGATTTAATATTGGGGTAGATATGAGGAGTTCATAATAAAGTGTGGGTTATGAAACTCTTTAATAGGAAGATGAACAAGGTTACATTATATAGAACTATTAAATTGTTCTGACGATAAATATGTTCGGTTATTAGGATTTCTAGGGTTTCTATGGTTAAAATAACTATTTTTAATTTATATTAAAATAAATTATAGAAAATAATGATTTATAAACTCCGATAATGAGCTAAAGTAACATCACATATAGATGATTACTACAATATTGGCACCCTTGAGCCAGTTTCATCGTTCTTAAGAGGGTAATATGATTCTCGTGTAGGTAATCCCTATGCAGGTTGATACAGAACATTGTCCAAAGTAGTGTATATGTGAACCCCATACACCATAGTACTTCATATTTGAGGATTTTAACATCACATATAGATGATTACTACAATTTTGGCACCCTTGAGCCGGTTTCATTGTTGTTAAGAGGGTAATATGATTCTCGTGTAGATAATCCCTCTACAGGTTGGTACCAGACATTGTCCAAAGTAGTGTATATGTGAACTCCATACTCTATAGTACTTCATATTTGAGGATTGGAACATCACATATAGATGATAACTACAATGTTGGCACCCTTGAGCCGATTTCATCGTTGTTAAGAGGGTAATATAATTCTCGTGTAGGTAATCTCTCTGCAGGTTGGTACCGGACATTGTCCAAAGTAGTGTATATGTGAACCCATACTCGATAGTACTTCATATTTGAGGATTATAACATCACATATATATAGATGATTACTACCAGGTTGGCACCCTTGAGCCGATTTCATCGTTGTTAAGAGGGTAATATGATTCTCGTTTAGGTAATCCCTCTGCAAGTTTGTACTGGACATTGTCCAAAGTAGTGTACATGTGAACCCCCATACTCTATAGTACTTCATATTTGAGAATTGTAACATCACATATAGATGATTACTACAATATTGGCACCCTTGAACGGGTTTCATCATTCTTTAGAGGGTAATATGATTCTCGTGTAGGTAATCCTTCTGCAGGTTGGTACCATACATTGTCCAAGATAGTGTATATGTCAACCCCATATCCATAGTACTTCATATTTTGGGAGTGTAACTTCATATATAGATTATTACTATAATGTTTACACCCTTGAGCCGGTTTCATTTTATAGTAGTCATCGATATTAATAGGGTAATATGATTCCCGTGTAGGTAATCCCTGTGGTTGGTACCGAACAATGTCCAAAGTACTATGTAAAACATTTTTAAGTAGTTACTAAACTACTTAGTAGAATAAAATATATTATACAAAGTTTCATTGACAATAATGCCCCTCCATTTCACTAAATCTACTCTTTCATAGTTGCAATAGTTCAAGGGTATAAGTGAAAAAAATTGTTAAAAAATAAAGGGAAAATAAATAGGGAAAACATTCATTCAGGGGCCGTAGTGAAAAATCGAAACAGAGCACCCCCCAAATCAAGAAATTCAAAACCCTATTTCGCGAAAAATTAAAAAATTTAACTTCCTTCCAAGTCGAAAGTAATGGATGTAGGCAGAGAATATTGGGAAAATGTTCTAGATTGTTATGGAGATATCAATAAGGGAAAAGACATGGGTGACAAAGGAGTAGAATACGAAGTAACATGTTCAAACAAAGCAGCTGAAGACGTTAACGATAACGTATTTCCATACTTTCTTTACACTATTACATTTGTTAATTAGTCAATATTTTTAGCCATAATTGAACAACCATATTCACGATGCAGCTTGACAATGACGGGGAATCTAATGTGGGATATGAAGAAAAGGAATCAAAATCCGGAGACGAAAAGACAGGAGAAGAAACTGAATCTGTATGTCTTTAAATTAATTTCATACTCATATCACTCCTTGTGCTAATCAATTGGAGGAGATGTACTAAAATTAAGCTCACTAGTTCTTTTGAAGGACACCCAATCAAAGAATAGAAGCATCAATAACCGCAAAAAGCGTGGGAGACCAAGGAAGCTCGACAAATCGTCTGGGCCGAGAAAGGTAATATTTTAATTTAATTAGTATTATTTTAGTGTTCTCTAATTATTTAATTATAATTTGTTCAATAAAAAAAACCCAATTTGTTTTCTTTAATTTCTGTATCCTCCAATGCGTATTTATCCTCATAAAGTAATGGAGCTCCTTGTTAACTTAAATAGTAATGAAATAGAGTGGGTAAAGCAGTGCATTTTTTAGACGATCCTTGACCTCAAAATAAATAAGTCACTGGACCCTTTTTTGTCATGGTTGAGTCGTAGGTGGAACCCTAGATCCTGTGAACAGAAAATTCGGGATGATTATATTGTTAAGGTTGATGATGAAATTATTGGGTGGGTGCTGGGTTTACCATATGATGATGACGCCTTCGAATTTGAAGAAATGTCTTCAAGGCGTTTAAAGTTTAAGGAATTGAAGAAACACTATGAATGTTATGGTTGTGTCCCCTACAACTTCATCTACAATGCATGTATATATGAGGTCAAAAATAGAGTAGTTTTCTTTCGGCATTTCATTTTTTATGTATTAGGTGTCCTTCTATGTACTACGAAGAGCAACTACGTCCAGAGCTGCTACAAGCGATTATTTACGATTATGTTTCTGAAAGTTGGAAATGTAATTAGTCTAAGTTCATTTTACAATGGATGGTGAAATATATTGGTGAAGGTATATGTGATGGTAGTTCAGGTTGTGCACTAGTCTTAATGGTAAGTGATTCCTCATTATATTTGAATTGTTTCAGATATGGTTATTAATTTTATGTGAAAGTTATACTCCATAATTGTGCATTGTGTCTGTCACGTGTTGTACTTGCAGATCATCTATCTTGATAGGATGAAATTTGAGGGTAAGGGCCATAGGTGGAAGGTTGATGAGCCAAGGTTAGGTGCATGGCGACAATCTGATATTCAAAAGGTAATAATAGCTGATAGGGTAGGTGATTAAGAGGATCAGTTTGGAAGGTCTGATGTTATTCGGAATGTCGTATATGGGCAACCTTACCCAATAGGTCCACGCTATTGTAGACCAAAGTGGCTTGAAGGTAAAGGGTGCTCGGTGACTAAGGAAATGGCTGTTGATGAGGATTTGAAGAAGATGAAGGTAAAGCGAGCAACGGTAGGACGTAAGCAAGTTAAAAAGGTTACAAAGAAGGAAAAAAATAACAGTAATGTTGACGATGGAGATCTAAATACATTTATCAATGCAAGGGTGAACAAACTTCTACGCCGTATAGTTCTAAATCCTACCAAAGGTTAGTACGGGTTAGTGCATGATCATTGTTAGGATTCTTTAATTGCTTTCATATTTCCACACTTTGTGTACATTGCTATCGTCGAAATTGTTACTTTTTAGGTGCAGAGATGACGAAATTTTCAATGACGGAAAAATTGAATTGTCGGACAGTCGTGTTCGTCATCATACTATTCTTGGAAGAACCCATTGGTGTAGAGGTTGTTGAAAAAGGTTTCCATCTTATTTACCATAACTGATTGTTTATGTTTTACTAAATCAGAATTTCAATAATTTTTTACTAGGTAATGGAGGCCTTGGCAAGGGTAATCAATTATAATTTTTTTATGGAAGATCCGATTGACATTGAACACTACATACTTTGTCCAAACGTTATGGTAAAGTATGAGGGATATTCAACCTAACTTTCTAATGTAGAATCTTAGAACTACATCTTTGATTAATGTATGTAGAGGGAGATACTTGATATGGTTGTTAAGGGTCAAAATTTTCATTAGTTCATGCCGAAAATTGATACCCTACTAAAGAAAGATATAAGTAAGGGGTTTAAACTAAGTGAGACCACACATGTAAGTGCCTTTTCTGCATAATTTTGTATACGTAATGGTTTTATCGGTGCCTCATTCGTATTTTTTTTTAATTTGTGCCTCAACCCTCCATGTTTATTGACTAGTTCCATGTACCTGTATTACTTGATGGCCTTTGGATGTTGTATTTGGTGAACAAGAGTAAAACGTTAGTACGCGTTTACAAGACAACCGAGGATTCAGTTGAGAACACGAATATTCATGAAGCTGTGGTAAGCAAGCACTATTAATGTCCTAATAACGCTTCATATATGTTATATGCTACTAAAGCCTTAATAGCAAAACGTTAATATACGGAACTTTCTTATATGTTTTTTTGCAGAAAAGGACGTTGGACAAAGCAACAAGTTTAGCCAGTGGCATTTCGCTCAAGTGCAGTAAATGGCAGGTGAAGGAGAAGAAAGTAGTGCCAATCGAGGGGGATTGAGCAACTTACGCCGTGCACCGTTTACTTAAGTTACTTTATCCGTCTGATGAAAACCTAGTTGAACTTGAGAAAGACGGTAAAATGTGCCGTAAGTTTGGGTTATGATTTATGTTGGGTCACCAAAATAACGGGAGCAGCTACATCATTAAGAAACTGATTGGAGAAGTCTATTAACAACATACTCCGTATGTACTAATTTATGTATTTTGTTTGTATACACTTTAAATTACCGAATTGTATTTCCACGTAAAGACGACGTTTGTATTTTATATAGTAAACGGAGCTTTTCAATCATATGACAAATAAATATGACTAATTACACATCTTCAATTTAATTACAAATTAAATAAAACATTGAACCTATACAATATACCTAAAAACTGGCCATTTAGTAGAGTATAAAAATAAAAAGACACCATTTGATCTCCTATATATATATATATATATATATATATATATATATATATATATATATATATATATATATATATATATATATATATATATATATATATATATATATATATATATATATATATATAAAATCCCCATAGCATTTTTTTTTCTCTCAACCAACATATTCTAGCAAAAAAAAAACCCTAGAAAACCAAAGATGTTAACCCAACGAAAAGAAAGAGGATGTGGTGGGAACCATGCTTTATCCATATACCAAAGAAAGTTAAGGGATACAACAAGACATCGCCCGCATTCAGAGATGGTTTGTGCAAGGGCCTTATTCTGTCCTACATAATGCCAAGATGTGATAGGGAAACTAGAAGAAATACTACCCTGAGTTGCAAAGCATGGTGCAGTTGGTACAATACTAAATGTGGTCGTACTGAAACGAGCAAGCATATTCATGCAAATGTCCCTGGTTGGGGAAGACCACCTCCAAAAGAAGGCGAGAAGCCAATAGTGTACAAATATTGTCCTTGAAAATGGACGATATTCAATAACGAAAAGTCTTGTTTGTTTTTTATTTTATGGAATAATATAATAATATAATATATAATGTTTATGTTTATTTAAGTAGGTTTTTTTTATTTTTTAGATCATCATATCACATATATTATAATATCCATATCAAAATTATCTAATAAAATAACGCAATATTGTTAAGTTCTTATCTCTTTTTTATTTGGTGCGTATCTCTTCTAGATAGGTCTATAAACTACCAAAATTACGTAGTATAATCCTCTAGTAATCATATTCATATTGTAATGAATACAAAAAAAATCAAATTGTTCATTTAAATACTACACAACAAATTGGCACCCACTCATTTATTTTTGCACTTCCCCATATAAACCGACTGTGCAGACAGTTTGAGAAGTTGAAGAGACATTCTCCTTACCTTCTGATAACGTCTACATCTCGCCTATTTCTTCATCATCAACAACAAGGTTTGATCTCGCATTTGAACTTTAATATGTTTATTTAATAATTTAATAAGTATGTATGTTATATCGTTATATCTTAAAGGATTTTTTTCTTAATCAGCAGAAGATGAAGTTCTTGATGGAATATTGTTCTTCGTATACAAATTTTGCCCTAAATTTATACAAGTGTAAATTGATAAAAAGTACCAATATAAGGACCCTTTTTAATGAATGGTACCAACATAAAAATTAATTTGTAAACAGTACCTGAATATTTACTCTGATCTACTAATAGTACCAAGTCGCCTGAAAGTCGCACTTTTTAGGTGGATTTGAAAATTCCCGCCAATATTTGCTTTTTTATACCTATTCTACCCCTCCCCTATTTCCTAAACACTAACATAGCCTAACCAAACCACCTTAATACACCACCCCTTATCTAACCCGCCAAACACCACCCTCGCCGGAAAGTCGTACTTGCCCCGCCATCGCTGCCATCACCCCGATTAGGGTAGAAGATTCGATTGGCTTTAAGTGCTTCGAGCCAGGGTATTTCGTACCGAGCCCCGGTCCGTAAAAGTAAGCAACCAGAGCCCTATGATTGCAGATGAATTAAAGAAAAGGCCAGTCAGTTAACCGCCAACCGATCTACCACTGCTTCGTATTCCGCTTCGTTGTTCGAGGCGCGTCCTTATTTTAAATTAGAAACCTCCTAACCTGCTCGCATTTTGTTGAAAAATCACGGGGTTTGAAGCACCGCAGGTGTACTAATCAATTAACTTTCGCATTTTAAAAATGATGTTCAGGGAGGGTCTGTATCAGATGGTTTCCTACCTGTATCTGATGGTACGACGCCACACTCGACTAGACACCACCTCCACATCCTGCCTTTTCTCCCCATCTCTTACTCCTCCGTCATCTCCTTTCTCTCCCATTACTCACTCCCGACCCCACCACCAACGACCACACACCGCCTTTACTTCTCTCTTGTTCTACCTTTTCTTCCTCTTCCTCTTTCGTAATTTGAAATTTGAAAATGATGTCGGCTGGAGAAGAGGCGAGGTGGTGGTTGTTGGTTGGAGAAGAGGGTGTATTGGTGGTGATTGTCGGCTAGAGAACAAGTGTTGGTGCTTGACGATGGCGGTGGTCAAAGGCTGATGATGGCGGTTGTTGACGGTGGTACTGGTGTTGTGGAGGTGGTGGTGTATTGGAGACAAAAGACGAGGTGTCGGAGAGAGAAAGGAGTGGTTTTTTTCAGATCTAAATATAAGGGCATTTTGGTCATTTTATGTCATTTTTTGCCGGAAAGTGTGTATTGGTACTATTAGTAGATCGGAGTAAATATTCTGCTACTATTTAGAAATTAATTGTTAATACCATTCATTAAAAAGGGTCCTTATATTGGTACTTTTTATCAATTTACACTTTATACAATGTATATTAAATGATTATTGTTGCTTAGTCAGTCAAAGATGCATGCTTGTTCTTCATATATTGATGTTTAAGTTTAAAGGATTGATGATTCTGATTATATGATATAGGCCGCTTGTTTAGCACATCTCTCGCCAAACTCCCAGTGATGATTGGGTCGCTTGTTTAGCATATGTCGCGATTTTATGAAGTTTTGTAAATCGGTTAATAAAAGGTAACGCATACACTTTTGTCTACCCCTTGGTTGTCATCTAGGTGTCATTACGATCGTTTTAGCATAATTAGAGTACATTTGGAGTCCGGGTCAAAAATCATCTTCATTTCCTAAAACCGTCAAATCCCGAGTCAAAAAGCAATAAGCTTGTCTACCTAAGGTTAGGATGTCATAAAATTTTAGGATTATATCTCATTATTAGTCCCATAGCACTTCCTTGGCCTAAACTTAAGTTTACATTACAAAATGTGCATTTCATTTAGCTAAAATGACAACCCGACATTTAGGCCCGTTTTATGAGGTGATAATGACTTTTTTAGGCCTGGCCTATTTCACAGAAAGTTCTAGATATTCCTCTTATATTTCCAAGGCCTCCGAAATTACCTTAATCCTAGTCTTGTAGAGAAAGTTATGCCTAAAATACGACAGACTGTCAAACGCGTTTTCTTGCGCAGAAGAATATTACCCGAGAAAAGACGCACCAAATGATGCGCCCCTTCTAGGGAGCGCATCTCTTACTGCGCCTTTTCTCAAGGCTTTCTTTTTGTCCACGTTTCCGTGTTTTAAACTAAGTCGCTTGTTTCCGGATCTTTGCTTCCATATCCATATCCTAAACCCTACTCCTCGTGATTAGTATAAATAAAGGCCTTCGCCTCACGTATTTTCCACACGAGTGTCCTCTCTTCTCTTCTCCCTTTGAATTCTAAGACCGCACTCTTGATTTTCAACGCCTACGTTCTTGAACAATCGACCACGTAAGCTCAGATCATTCTAAGTACCAGTCACGTTTGGATGACCGACCAATTTGACCACTACATAATCTATTAAATCAATTTGTTCTAAATCCTTTTTCAAACACACTCTCATATTTGCATAGATAAAGTCGAGTTACTACTAAAAAACCGATTTAGTTAAATCTCGCGACGCTAACATGTAAGTCTGAGGGTGTAAAATCCCAATTTTCTTTATTTAATTTCTATATTATAATTAATGTAAGATTATATCATAAATATGCTCAAACTGTTTTCAAAAGTCAAGTTTCAAACCGTTTTAATAAAAACAGCAGCGATATGACGTCGAGAAGAAACGCATCAACTAATACGCCTTCTGGAATATTCGCAGCGTCTGCTGCGCCTCTTCCAGGGGTTGCTTATCTGTTACTGCTCTTCTTCTTCTTCCTCTTACACTGTTTGTTTCCATCTTTCGTTTTTTCTTCTTTTTTTCGTCAAACCTTTGCAGTTTTCAGTTTCTATTTATTTCATAAAATCCTTTTCAATAATTTTCAACTTAAATTCCTTATAATTCAATATTTGCGGATTTTTGTCATCTTATTCAAACCCGGATTTAAGAGACTCGATTCATTCATATCAAGACCCTGAAATTCTTCTTTTGTACATATTTCTCTTTATTCTTCAGACTTTGTTCTTTTTGCTTTCAATCGTCTTTAATTCAAGCCTTGTATATAAATCGATTCCGACATTGTAAATAACCATAATTTATAAACCTTCGCTTTAATTCCTTTTTTTTTTCTCACTTTACAACAATCTTAGATGCATATAATCTGATTAAAACACTTCTACTTGAGTCGTATGCTAATAATCGACATAAATCAACCAATGAACAATACTTAACCCGCGGGTCTGACCTTCACAGTCAGAACCCAACTCAAGAACAGTCGCAACAAGTGATGCGCCTCTTCCAGAGGACGTAGTTGTTGCTGCGCCTGTTCTGGGATGGCTTCTGCCTCTGAACTCGTCTCGTTTTGACATAACTTTTCTTATTAGGATTTTAATCAACTATTATTCTTATTTTCCATAATTCGACTATTTTCCATATAATTCATATTTTTCATATTTTCTATTTTATTTTTATTTTCCTAATTTATTTCATCTCTTATTCCTTTTAATTTACTTATTTCATCTATTTTGTGTTATCTCTTTCATTTTATTTTCTTTTCAAATTATTTTGAGCATGTTTATGTTGTAAATTCAAGTTTATCAATTGTACTGTAACTTATTTATTTATTTGTTTGTTCTTTACTTATTATCTTGTATGATTTATTTACTTGGCATTCACATGTAATTAATCTAACTTCCAACTTTGACCCAATTGAGTGCTAAAGTGTTTGTTCACCGACTTACTCTATTTCTCATATGCTAGGATTAACCAACTGGATGTTGCATTGCATGCATAAAAATTGACAACATATCGAGTATAAACCACTTCCCTGATCATTAGTAGAGGCCGCTATTGATACACCACTTTTATATATGCTTTTATAACTCCTTTCATACCATTTTATGTACCGTTTTCGTGCCTTTATATCTTTTATATGCCATTTTATAGTGAATTGTCGATATTGCCGCTATTTTATGTTTTAATGCAGAAATGACGCATTACGAGGATAATCGAGCTAAGATGAGCATAGCGGATATGGCATAGTGGAATACACGGAGCATGGCACGAGGAACGAGGTATCTTGAAGGCTAGAAGTGAAGGAACGAAGAAATCAACCTGTGAAGTTGATTCCTCGATCGAGTCCTCCGAGGCTCGATCGAGTAATCGTCCTCGATCGAGTCCTGCTAGGCTCGATCGAGGAACCTCTCTGGCAGATTTATTCCGGATTTCCTAAAACAGTTATTTTGTATTATAAATTCTAAACTCGTAGGTTATTATTAGGTTACGGTTTATTTTTACATTGAACGGCTGAAAACTCTTTAGCTTAACCCTTCCTTGTTGCTACGGTATTAATCATTCCTCAATAATTAGTCATTTAAGTTTATGTTCTTAATTAATTGTTCTTATTTCATATTGTCAATTATGTCTTTAATTATCATTGTTGTTATTGTTACATTAGTTATGAGTAGCTAAATTCCTCATCTAGGATGAAGGGGATCTAGGTTAACTAGAAAGGGGATTATTAAATGATTGCTAGTAATATCGCATAAGTTATCGTTTGATTATTGTTCTTCTTCTAGTTAATTAACTTAGGCCTGAGTTGTTAATTAGTGTAGCGAATTAATACTTTCACCTACAGGGTTAGAATTAATATAGGCTGCGATAATCAAATAGATTGTGTCTAATTATAGCGATTGCATGTTAGAATCGATCTAAAGGACATAAATAGAATTAATCAATCTTGTGACCTTGGACAACTTGATAGATCTAGCAATTGATTAAGAGACCCCATATAATTGACCTAGTGAACCAGAAATCCTAGAATTTTAATATTATTGTTATAAACTCTTTTAATTACTCGTCTTTAGTTGACTAGATAACAAACAAATCAAAACCCCCAAGAAAACGGTTACCTTCAGACGATCTAAATATTTGCAGACTGACTATTACCGCCTCCCTGTGGATTCGATACTTGTCTTACCACTAGCTATTTTTGTTAGTACTGAGATAGTTTTATTTTGATATTGGTAATACGACTTTAGCCTTATCAAATTTGGCGTCGTTGCCGGGGAGGCAACAATTGTCTAGTTTGTTTTTGTTTATTTTTTCTTTTTATCTCAGGGAACTTAGTTCCTTACGACTGTTTTCACACTTTTCCTGTTAGTTTCGTGTATGCCCAGGTCAACTAGGTCCGGGATTCTCCCTTTATATCTGAACCAGAGAAGACTTTTTGCTACAAACGGATGTTTCAGAAAGAAGTGGGTCAAGTAGAAGACTTGAGTATACTTGACATAGAGACGGAGAACACAACGGATTCGGCCGATCTGTCCTACGAAGAGGACGAAATTCCCGAAACTGAAATTCCAGTTGAAAGTCCTACCATCATGCCTACTCTAGCCAGTCACTCCGAGCCGACCTTAGGTTCCATCCCACAAGGATTTAAGCTGCCCACTACTGACAATGGGACCTTCGAAATTCGTCCATCTTACATCAATTTGGTGGAGGGAAACTTATTTGGAGGGACAACTGCTGAGGATCCTACGACACATAGGAGAAATTTGTCACTTACTGCTGTTTTATCCCTTTAAAATAACAGCTGGAGTAACGCAAGATCAGATAAAGCAGGTGCTTTTTCCTTTTTCACTGAAAGATGGAGCTACAGAATGGTTGAGGGACTTAGATATGGCAGACGAGGGGATTACCGATTGAAATACTTTAGCTCTTGCCTTCTACAACAGGTACTTTCCACCTCAGAAAACAAATACACTGAGAAGTCAAATTACGAGTTTCGAGCAAGGAGCTACTGAAGATTTGAATGAAGCATTGACTCGTTTTAAACGGTTGGTCCATTATGTTCCCCATCACGGTTTCCCAAAGTGGTTTCTTTGCAACCAGTTTTATAACGGGTTGTTTGACGACCATCGTGCCTTATTGGATTCGTCAGCTAATGGGAGGTTTCAGGACAACACCAATGATAGTAACGCGTGGAAGTTGATTGATCAGATTGCCACCTATATCGCTAAGTATGGAAATCCTAGGGGAAGCACGCGAGGAACTGGAGGAGATAGTGCTCTTGCTGCACAATTACAGGCTATTTCTGCCCAAATTGCCGAGATGAAGACTACCCAATCATTGGGCAGTAAAGAGAGAGTTCATGCTATGAGTCATCAACAAGAGGAGCTATGTGCTAGTTGTGGTTTAGACGGTCACAATGCAGCTGAGTGTTTGAGCACATTGGAGCAGGTTAATGCTTTTCAGTCTTACAGACAAGGTACACCTTTCTCCAACTTTTACAATGAAAGAACGAAGGAACATCCTTTCCTTCAATGGTCAAGTCAGAATGTGCAAAACCCGCAGCAGCAACAACCACAAAAGAATGTTTATATTCCTCCCAACAGTCGTGGTAATCAACCAAACAGAGGATATCAAAGGCAAGTTCAAGGAGGTCAGCAGTTTAACAATCAATATCAACAACCTCCTCAACAAACTCCTCAACAAGCTCCAAACAATGAGATGGCAGATGTGGACACGAGCCCACCTGCGTATGCCCAACCGATCTGTGGACAATGGCAGCGGTCTCTTGAAAGCCACGCTCGGCGGCGTAAAAATGCTTTCGACCGGATCGTTTTAGATCGGTCGGTTTCGTCTCGATAAGGGTCTCGAAACGATGTTGAGATGTTCGGAGTCGCCACCAAGCATTTGTGGGATGCTTGGAACCCGTTCGAATCCACTTTATACCTAGGTCAAATCAAGGCAAAAAGCGGTGTTTTGACATAGGTACTAAAGATAAGGATTCGTCCCTCTTTAGCATCCTATCTCTAGAATGACTTTCGTACGCCCTGGATAAGGTCGTCCACTATCCAAAGTTTCTGAGTAAGAGGTGAAGGTATGTATTGGGAAGCCCTTTAATCAGACAGCCAATCCCGCCCGCGGTAGTGGCCTCTACTGTTCGATCTTGGTTGGTTGAATGCAAAAGTTGATAAAACGGTTTAAATGCATGAATGCGCATCCAATGATTTAAACCTAACATGTGAGAGCTTTCTAAGTCGGTTGATTTAATCCAAGTATCAAGTATAAGGTGTCGAGTTGGATTTACGATTGATTCGCATGCAAGACGGAAATTAAACATCCATTCACCGTATTAGGTTTATGGTGCATAACGTGATCCATTTGTCTTAGTAAGGCATTTTGCAAATATGATTTTTGAATGAGCAGATTAACCGTCTGATCCGTCCTATGTCCGGGTTAACCGGAGTCGGGATCGTCTTGGACTAATGCTGGAAGGGGAACAGACCCTGCGCCAGGCAGCCACATGAGGCGCGAGCCTGATGGCGATGCAAGGGGGTCTCCCCTGGTTTGAAAATGAGAAGGAAAATGGCCTGTTTAGGCGTGGGTCAGTCAACGGTATATAACGTGTTCTGACCATTTGAAAAACGTTTATAAAACGTGTTGAAAATGGGTATTTGAACCCGTTTTGGTTTGAAAGGACCGTTTAGGCCGCATTTGTGTTGATTTGAAGAATGAGACTTGAATAATCGTCATTGTTTTGACGATACTCGATGTCGGGTTCGACTTTGCAAGCTTGACATGAATAGTTTTGAAAATGAATATGAACTAATTGTTTTAAGTTCATTTGAATATAATTAGTCGGTACTCATCATCGTACTCGGATTAAAATCCGACATGGTATGTAGAACCAAGGATGACTTTGTGTTGGTGACTAATACATTTATTTGAAAATGTAAAGAAATGATGAAAGGCTTTAAAATACCTTCCAAAATGTAAAGAAATGAAATGAAAGACTTTAAAATACCTTTTAAATATAATTAACCAAATATTATCACCGAAACACGGATTAAACCGTCATGGTATTAAGAACCAAGGATGAAAAATATTTTATGGTTAAAAACTTGTAAAAATGGTTTGAAAATATTTGAAACGGTAAAAACCGATTACAAATATGAAAATAAATCAAAAATAAAAGACGAGAACAAACACGGTTGAGTCTGGCCTGGACACCCCATTGAGGCGCGAGCCTCTTTGCATAACAAGGGGCTTCTGTCTTAGGCCAAAACTCAGTTTTGGCTCGTTTTTCCCATGTTTTGGACCATGTTATGCATGATTTAGCATGTTATAGTCATAAAACGAGTGAAGACATAATAAAAAAGAGGATTTTTACACCCTCATACTTACATGCTTGGTTATGGCGAGAAACCGGCGTAAGTGCAACAACTCGATTGGTCGGAAAAGACTGAGTTTAAAACCGTTTTAGCAAGTAAAAGAGTGTTTTATTAAACTTGGTGATGGTGTAGTGGTCGAGATGGTCGGTCAAGTGAATTAATGTACGATGACGGTACCAAACAATGTGTAAGGCTTGTGTTTACGATCGGTAGGTCGTAAACACGTGTCGGATTATGACTTAGGAAGTCGAGTCTAGAAGTTTAAGGGAGAGGTGAGGGGCGAAAATTCGCGTAAGTCTCAAATGGTTGCATTTGAGGGGTATTTATAGGAAAATGAGTGGTTGTGTGAGTTTTGAGCGACGTGGCCACCTGGGCTGCTCAAAGAGGCGCGAGCCACGTCGCGGGTCTTCGTGGTGTCTTGTTGCTTTCACACAAGTGTAATCATGATTTGTTCTATCCTTGGATTTGTAGTCATATGTTTGGTACTTGACCATTCATGAATCCGGGAAATCTTAGCATAGATGGTTTTGAATGGTTTGTTTTTTGTGTTTGACTCGGTTTGACTCGTTGTTGGAGTCGGGATTTGAATTTTGAGTCGGTTTTTGGTCCGGTGTCGGTTTTGACTCTAGTTAGTGTCATTGCGACCCCGTCGCGTGCATTAAACACTCCAGGTATTTTTGAAATGTTTTAAAATGTTTTATTTTCGAAATCGTTTTAAGTTTTCCGACGTAAAGGTGTACACGAACTGTCGATCAAACGCTGCGATTCTAAAGCATGTTGTAGTCCGATAATCATCGGGTGTTTGTTGGAGTCTCAGCAGATATTGGGTATCTACAGAGCCCCCACTTTGACTGAGGCTTGGACAGGGCGAAAGTCAAAGTAGAGCCCCCAGGTCAATCGAAGATTACAACCTGGAGACCAAGCGACGTCAAGGTGGCTCGAAAGGATTCGGGCCAAGGACCTGCCGTCGGGAAGGGCGACGCCAAGGCGACTCGAGGGTATGCGCCAAGGACCTGTCGTCGGGAACAGTTTAGAGTCTGTCGACTGTCCGTGCGGGTCGTTTAAAGTCCGTTAGACTACGTACAAAGGCTCGCCAGCCATAAGAAGGAGTCATACCAGAGGCATCTTCAGATATGTCCTCGCGCGTTTGCGGACAAAGGCTCGCCAGATATGTGCGTACATGAGGAGCGCTTGCCAGCCGCGATGCGTTGTAAGGCTCGCCAGCCATGGGGCGTTTATGAGGAGGGCTCGCCAGCCGCGGTGCGTTGTAAGGCTCGCCAGCCATGGGGCGTATATGAGGAGGGCTCGCCATCCACGGTGCGTTATAAGGCTCGCCAGCCATGGGGCGTATATAAGGAGGGCTCGCCAGCCGCGGTGCGTTATAAGGCTCGCCAACCATGAGGCGTATATGAGGAGGCTCGCCAGTCGCGATGCGTTGTAACGCTCGCCAACCATGGTGTGGTCGGTTGATCGACCGTGAGAATAGTCGCGTTGGATGGGCTTGTTTTGGAAGTAGCGAACTCTTGATGCCGCCGTGGAAATAGTGAATTTGAATTTTTCACTACTATTGTTTTTGAAATAAGCGGGTTTCGCGAGGAAGCTTCCTTGTTGATATTTTGAAGGAATAATGAATTTTGAATCTTCAGTACTCGTTTTTGAATTTGAAGTGGCGGTTTTGATCGCCGTTTGTTTGAATTTTTGAAGGAAATAGCGAATTTTAAATTTTCGCTATTACGTTTGAAGTGGCGGTTTATGTGGTCGCCGTTGACATGTGAAGGAAATAGTGAATTTTGAATCTTCACTATTGCTTTTGAAGTGACGGTGTATATGGCCGCCGTTGACATGTGTGGTGAAAACAGTGGAATTTAATTTCCAACCACGATTTTGAAAATGACGGTTTTAATTGCCGCCGTTAGAAATTTGAAGAAATAGTGAATTTGAATTTTCACTATTATGTTTGGAAAATGATGGCTTTAATCGTCGTCGTTTGAAAATTTGCAGAAATAGTGAATTTTGATTTTTCACCATTATGTTTGGAAAATGACGGTTTTAATTACCGTCGTTGAAAATTTGCTGAAATAGTGAATTTGAATTTTCACTATTTGTTTTTGTATTTTGAAAAATGACAGTCCTTAATGTCGTCATTGCAAATTTGAAGTTTGTTGTGGGAAATTGGGCCAAAGCCCAAAATTTCGCTGGAAAAGGGGCTGGTAGCCCCATTAAGGCGCGAGCAAGCTGGCGAAGGAAGAGGGCTTCCCTATTTTCCTGTAAAAGACGCGAGAATGGTTCATATACCATTCTCACTTCGTCTTCAACCTTTCGACAAAACGAACTAAAAAAAGCCGCCATTGTTGGTCTCTAGCTTGCTTCCATTCATGCCATCATCAATAATGTCATCTCAAGGTATGTATTTCCTCTTGAATCCATTTGAATTTTTTGGTCTTTTTGATAGATTGAATTAGGGCGAAATACTTACCCTAGAAAATCGATTTGGGCGTTTTTGATTGAGCCCATTTCGAGTGAAATTGATGATTGCATTAGGTTAGAAACCTCTTTAGGAGTATAGGGGTGCTTTTAGTTTGCATTTTGGTCCCCGTTCCCGCTCCCTGTGCTCGAAAAACGTGAGTGAGGCGAAGAAACCGTCTCATTTCACAATGCCAAGTTTATTTGCTTGGGTAATGGGTCCCTCTAGGTTGCATTATAGTCGGGAAAGATCGTATTTGCCATTGTGGACCTTCGTTGGGTATTGTGGGCAAAATTGGAATTTTTGCCTTTAAAGCGGTCTTACGTCTGACAAAATAAGCGTCTGTTTGGGCTTGAATTGAATCAGTTTGCCTTAAAATGGACCTCATTGGTAGTTTATGTCGCTTTGAGGCGTGATAAAAATCACGTTGCCTTGTTGTGGTCGCAAAATGAATTTTGACCGGTTTGCGCTCAAATTGGCGTAGAAATTGTCTTTTTGAGTTGTAGAAAAATACCCCATTGGATTGGGAACGTATTATGGGTTGTTAGCGGACCTTGTGTGGGTCTTGGGGTGCCGTTTTTGTTTGTGGTTGTTTTGACTCGTCTTTTGCTTGAAAAGAAGGGCGAGTCATTTTTTATGCGTTTTTGTGAATTGTTTTTGTTTGGTTGGGTTTGGGCGGGATGCCCATTGTTCTGCTTTTCAGGGTTTTTTTTTGCATTTGTTCATTTTACGCCGTCGTAATGCCGAAATTTCGGCTGACATTCTTTGTTTGCAGGAGAGTGTTCGGGACCTGTTGGGTCCTTTGCTGCGACTTTTGAGGAGTTGTTCAGGGCAGGGCCGGTTAGTACTCCCGCCAGTGCGCCTGCCGTGATAGTGGAGGACGCTTCCGAGGAGGAGGGACCCCCCGAGGAGAGTGTTAGGGCCGAGAGGGACGCTGAGGTCCGCGAGGAGCCCGTTGTTGGGGCTGCTGGTGCTGAGAGAGCTCAGACTGGGTCTGAGGTTGGTACCTCCGGGAGGAGGGTTTCTAGGAGGAGGAGGACCCCTCGACCGACTAGACGGACGTTACAAAACGTCGTCAGGGTCGTCGAGATGCCTCCTATCCGTCACCTCGAGTCTCGTGGTCAGAAGAGACGGAGGGCGGAGACGGTTGAGGATGACGCTGACGTCGCAAGTTGGGACGTTAGACGGGCTACAGCTCGGCGTGGGCTGAACCTGCGGCGACGCCTGCCTGGGCCGAGGGTTTCGACGGTAGCTAGTTGCTGCTTCGACTGGACAAACACATCTCCTACCTGGCACATGAGGGTTTGGTAAATTATACCTCCTCATCGAATCCTCGTTGTTCTTGAAGTGTCGGACCTGAATAGGTGCTTTGACATTGTTTGTTTTTTATTTCAGGAGATTGGCACCATGAGGACTTTCTCGGGCTTTACCACCTGCTTGGGCTTTTACGACGTTCTCTGAGCCGGTACGAGGGCGTTGATAGAGAGGTCGGCTTTTGGGCCGTTGGTGGCCGCTTGGCGGGACATTCACAGGTCTTCGATTAGGTCGAACCTGTGTCTGATTCGTGCCATGTTGGATCGGTACTGGGATATGCCGTCATTCCACATGGAGTTTGGGGAGGTCGGTCTGACCTTAGAGGATTTTGCCATGATATCTGGCCTCCCCTGTGGCGAGACGCCTGTCGAGTTCACAGAGACACCGGAGAGGGTGTCTTCTCCTGCGGTTACTCATCTGATCGGTACTGTTTTGCCCGAGCCTTCAGACATTACTCCGTACCTGATTGTGAGTTCATACGTGAGAGACCACTTCCGGGGGAGAGTGGTGGGTGCTGCTCCGGTGCCGTTGGCGAGTCCGGAGGCTGAGGCTAGAGCTGACGCGCAGGAGGCGCGGTTGTGGTTGTGGTACTTATTGGGTGCCACGTACTTTGGTGACAAGGGTGAGCGCTTGTCGACCAAGATACTTCCTCTCCTTGCTGACCTTGAAGCTTTGGATCAGTTTGACTGGGTTACGCCGACTTTGGCGAGTTTTACCCGGTATATGCACGCAGCGGTGCGTCCGTAGGCGGTGGGGAACGGTAGTGCCCCTGCTTTGGTTGGTCCCGGCCTCATCTTGGAGGTACGAGCGTTTTGTTTTTGTAGTTTTGAGTTTGATTTTGATTTTGGCAATTTTTCAAAAGATTGGCAGATTTGTTTTTGCTGTGTTTGGTTACAGGCTTGGTTGTATGCTTACTTCGTCCCTCTGCATCCGGGGACTACAGGTGGCATCGCCTCGACTTATCATGCTGTGAGGGCTTGGACGGTGGCTCGGAAGAAGTCGACTTACGAGGACTGCAGGCGTCGTGTGAACGCCCTTCGAGTTGCTGACGTAAGTTGTTATTCCTTACTCCTTCTTCTTTGCAGAAATAGATAGAGATAGGATGACTAGGTAGCTTAGGAAGCCCCCAGTCGGTTGAGTAGCTTTGTCTTGAATGCAGTTTGTCGGGTGGCCTTGGGAGCACTACACAGAGGTGCCGACCGCTGTCAGGGAGCGTTTGCGGCCTCGCAGCTCCCAGCGTTTGTACCTGGAGACGGCGATCGAGCCGGTTTGGTACTGGGCGAGCGTTTAGCTCGTCAGTGCCTTACTGAGATCTTCGTGGTATCGATCGACCCGCCTAGGGTGTTGTTCCAGAAGTCGACTCCCGACGAGTTTGAGGAGCACCTTCATGGTCAAGGAGGTGAGGAGCTGTTGCTGCGGGAGGTCGACTACGACACCTTTCGGTTGTCGAGGCTTGCCTGGTACCCGATCGAGGTATGTTCTCCTCTGTTCTTGTTTTTATTGTCTCCTTTGATAGGAGGGTTTGCTACCTTTGATGCGGACCCGAATTGCAGGAGGTCGACCAGTTTTTCCGGCGGAGACCACCTTTCAGGGACTGGGCGGTGAGGAGCTACAGTTGCGCCTGCCAGAGCCTGCGGTTGCTGAGGTGACCGACGTTGGCATGGAGTGGAGGCTGAGTGTTCTAAGGGTGAGTTCCTGACCTGAACATTTCCCTCATTTATGTTTTGCCTTGCATTGTATTGAAGGACCTTTTTGGTTGTAGGTGACGACCGTTAGTCATCAGGCTTTGTGGCGGATGGCTAACCGGTGGAGGGCGCTTGCCAGTGACCTGACTGCGAGGGAGGCTCGGCTTTCTCAGGTACTTTTTGTGTGTTGTTTTTGTGTATTTTGTGTTGCATTTCACATTTTTAGATCTTGATGATCTGTATTGTGCTTTGCAGGGTACCGCGGATCCGGCGGAGCTTGCTCGGGTCCGTGCTGAGTTGGATACAGCCAGGTCGATGATCGAGGCCCAGGGGTTGGGGATCACCCATCGAGACCAGGAGTTGAGGCGTCACAAGGACGTGTTGCGGAGCCGAGACGCGGAGATTGCCTCTCTGAAGGCTCAGTTGGCTGCTGTGGAGGAGCTTCATGTCGAGATGGAGCACGAAACATTGGAGAGCTCTCCGGAGAGAGAGTCTGAGCAGATGTTGGTGTCTGCCTTGTTCGCGACTCCTCGTGAGACCGGGACTGGTCCGACGGGAGTTGCTGAGTAGTCGTAGTTGCTTGTCCGTATCTTGGACTCTTGTTTGTACATATTTACATTTTGCGTGAGGCGGTTTGTATATATGTGTTTTTGGATTGTGGTTCATTTTGTTATTTTTTGGCTATTTTGTGTTGTGTTTCGGAGAAGCGCTGTCGGCTGTCAATTCCCCTTTTTGATTTGCACTAGTTCCTGCATCGTTAGTGTAGAAAACAGGCAACAGGTAGCACATATGCATAAATGTGAACACATAACAAGCACTTGATTGAAAACAAACTTTAACCGCGGTGATACGAAGTTAAAATTTGAAATTTGAAATTTGAAATGATTTTTTGAAAATTCCGCGACAAGTTGTCACGTTTGGATTTCAAAAGGAATTGATTTGAACATTTGAGCAATTAACTCGTGTCGTGAATTAAATTGCATCGAAATTGTTAAAATTGATTTGTGACTCGAAAAATTTCAAACTCAAACCGCCAGGGGTGAGATATAGAAAAGATTTTGCGAGTGTAGTTGATTTGATTTTTTGTCAGATCAAGACTCGAATTTTTGAGTGCTTGAATTTTCTGAGGAAAATAGATGTCGTGTTAACAATTTTCGATTTTTATTTTTGCTGGAAAATTGCGAAAAAGCGAAAAAAATTCGGAATTTCGATTGACATGGAAACGATCCGTCGCGGATCGGGGCGATTAGCCCCTCCCCCTTTGAAAAAAGAAAGAAAAATCCGTATGTTTAAAGCTGCGTCATCGAAACCGTGTCGGATTTCGTAAAACGCGAAAGCAAGGAAATGTGAGTGTGAGGAAACACAAAATGTCCTGGGCCGTCCCGAAGAGGCGCGAGCATTCCGGCGGGAGGTTTGAGGTGTCAGGAGAAAGCACAACTTGAAAGGGACAATTGAAGGTGGGAATCCTGAGGACATGCCTAAAGAGGCGCGAGCTACTTGGCGATAGAAGCCAGCTCTCCCTTTTTTCTGAAAAACGCGCTGATTGTTTTGTGTAAATAGTGATGTTTGCGCTTCATTGTTTCATCATCCGAAACACAAAAACATTTCTACAAAACTTCTTCTTCTTCCACAAAAATATTTCATGGATGCCTTTGAGAATGTGTTGCGACAATGGTGTCGGGATTTGTCGCCTCCCGAAAAGTATCAACTCATTTGCATGGGAGTTGGTCAATTGTTGGTGCTTCGTCAAGTGAAGGTGCAATCCTAATTTCTTGAAGCATACTCTCGGTTTTGGGATTCGAAACATCATGTTTTTGTTTTCCCGAAGGGTGAAATTTGTCCTCTAGCCGAAGAAGTTGGAGCTATTGGTGGATGGCCGGGTTGTGTGCCGGTGCTTCCTCCGACTCGGTTGTGCTACAAGGAGAAATTCCGTTCAATGTTGGGCTTGTCGACAAGACAAGTCAACTTCCTTCTTGCTCCACATGGTGTGGACATGTTGGCTCTTATCAACATCTTTTCAAACCGATTAGATGCCAATGTTTCGAAGGTGGCTAGGAGAAGGGCCCTTGCCTTTTACCTTGTCCATGCATACCTCTTTGTTGATATTTTGAAGAAGGAGGGGTCGAAGTGCTATGGTAGCATGACCCTTGTACACGTGGTTGAGCAAATGGAGCATGGTAGAGATCCATCATGGTTGGTGCTTAGCGAGATCGTCCAAGCTTTGGACAAGGAAGGCTCTTGTGGAGAAGCTCCCTCGTTTGGATCTCCAAGGATCCTCCAAGTGTGGCTATTGGAGAGGCTAAGGTATGTAGAGCCTCCGGTTGATTCTTCTTCTTATTCCTTCCGTCACCTTACTATGAGGAAGAAGTTGTACTCGGATAGTTTTGCTTCTACCGAGGCTTATTGGGCCGCAAGATTGGCGGAGGAGGGTGGTCCTCATATCCGTTGGGTGGTGCCATGGTGACACGTGAGGTCCTTCACGGGATTGCCCGCTTCGGGTGCTAGTCCTCGTTCTTTGATGGTGGTGGGTTTGAAGGTTGCTTCCTTCATTTATCCCGAAAGGCTCATGAGGCAAATGGGGCGTCAACAAAAGATGCCCGCTCAAGATACCCTTGTCCAAGAAAATGTTTTCCGAAACTCCGAGCTCGTGGAGGTGTTCGAAAGATGGTGGGCCACTCGGCCGCTTTGGGAGGTACCAAACCCCGTTGCCATGACATGGGTGACTCCCGCTTATGTCAAGTAGTCAAGAGCTTCGTCCGTGGAAGAGAGGTCCAAATACCGTAAGGACGAGGTTGTCAGCTTGAAGTATCGAGAGGTTGGCAACGCCAACCGTGCCTTTTTTGAGGATTTTGTCGATGGAGTTAGCCCGGATGTGATAAGCCCACCAAAGAGTAGAAGCTCGGGCCCCAAGAATGTACTGAGTCGTGTATGGGCTCGTCTTGGGCCGAATATGGGGTCTTGCAAGAGACCTGAGGCCGTCGCCGTAGTAGACCCGTTGAGGATCCGTTCCGAAGAGGAAGTTCAAGCTAGGCGGTCCAACAAGAAGCACAAGGGGAAGATGTACCCCGAGGGAAAAGGCAAGGGTAGAATGGAAGAGTGAAGACCTCCATTACCCACTTTATTATTATGTTGTATTAGTGTTGTGAGTTTTTATTATGTTGTACTAGCTATGTTTTGTGTGCTTTGTGCTAGTTTTATTATGCGAGGTGTTTTAGTCGACACCTTAGCTTTGACAAGTTGTAGACCCTTCAAGCTTTATTTGTTGATGAAATTGTAAGCTCTCTCATTATTAATTAAATAAGAGGATTGCTTGTGTCGAAGAAAAATGTGAACGCTTGTTACTTCCATCCATTTTGTAAAGGTAATTCGATTTGAATCATCCTAAACATTTGCACTTGGGAAAGTGGGATTTTTGTGGAAAGGGAGAAAGGCTTATTTTTTTGTATTTTTGTGGGAAAGGGAATGGTTTTCCCTTTCTTTTTTTTGAAAGTTGATGTGGGTGATGTTTTTTTATTATGGGAATGGTTGTATCCTTCTTGTGTAAGAAAGGACTGCCTACGTATCCACCTGAAGAGGTGAAATCAAACCATGATCGTAGTTCGGGAGTTTTTATAAATTTTGATTGGGTTTTGTGGTTGTATCCCTCATGTATAAGAGGGACTGCCTACGTATCCACCTAAAGAGGTGAAATCAAACCATGCTCCTAGTTCAGGGGTTTTGTTTATTTTAGTGCAAATGGACGTTGCCTTTGACGGAGCAAAGGACATTTGAAACGGGCAAGGTGCCGTAACTTAGACTCGATGAAACATGCAATTTCAAATCAGAACGCATTTGAGGAACTTGACTTGAAAAGGGTTGAGGTAGTTGCTAGTTGTAGAACTAGGCTTAGGTCGTTGGTTGCTATGGTTCAAGGGTAGTATTTATTGAGTTGGTCTAGGTTGGTCGTATTTGTAAAATCCTCCCCATCTAGGTCACTCAGTCTCACTGCGCCCCCCGAAAGTATTTTCTTGACCAGGTATGGCCCGGCCCAGTTGGGTTTGAATTTTCCCCTCGGATCGACGGGTAATGGTGCTCGGACCGACTTGAGGACCATGTCGCCTTCCTTGATATTCCTGGGTTTAACCTTCTTGTTGAATGCCCGTTGTATACGTCGTTGGTATAGCTGGACGTTGTGCAAGGCGTTGAGCTGCCGTTCGTCTAGAAGAGTGAGTTGCTCGTACCTTCGACGGGTCCATTCCGCCTCAGGGACTTGACTCTCTAGTAGGATGCATAGATAAGGGACCTCTAACTCTACCGGTTGAACCGCCTCCATACCATATGCTAGGTAGAAGGGTGTGGCGCCAGTCGGTGTTCGAATGGAGGTTCGGTATCCCCAGAGTGCGAGTGGGAGTTTGCTCGGCCAATCGCGGTAGTTGTCTTGCATTTTCTTGATAATGGTGACAAGAGTTTCGTTAGCTGCCTCCACCGCTTCGTTGGTTTGGGGACGGTAGGGGGATGATCGATGTCGTTTGATCTTGTATTTGTCCAGCAAGGTCTGCCGCTCGGAAGTGAGAGCCTTGATCACTGATGATTTCATGGGGTACCCCATATCGGCAGATGATGTTGTTTTGGATGAACTTGGCCACTGGTTTGGCGGTCAAGACTGCATACGACTGCGCTTCCACCCATTTGGTGAAGTAGTCGATGACGACGAGGACGAAGCAATGCCCCTTAGTGCCTATCGGGTTGAGTTTCCCGCTGATGTCGATGCCCCAAGTTGAGAAAGGCCAGGGTGACGTCATGGTCTATAAAAGGGATGGTGGTACGTGTTGTACGTTGGCGAAGATTTGGCAATTGTGGCAATGTTTGACGTAATTACGGCAATCGGCTTCCATGGTGGTCCAATAGTAACCTAACCGCATGATCTTCCGGGTGAGCATCATTGCACTCATGTGAGGGCCACATTCTCCGTCGTGAACCTCTCCCATGACTTTCTTGGCTTTGTGATGGTCAATGCAAAGGAGGAGAATCCCTTGGGGTGTTCTTTTGTATAGTTGATCTTGGTTCATCATGAATTGTGATGCAAGTAAACGGATGGCTCTTTGTCCTCTCTGATCAGAGTTGGGAGGGAATTCGTTTTTGGTTTTGTAGTTGAGGATGGCTTGGTACCAAGGTTCGGCATGGCTTTCCTCGTCATCGTTGATGGCACAGATGTGAGCTGGCTCGCTCCTTCTCTCGACACACAGGGGCATCGATGTCATGTCGTTATGTATATTGACGAGCGCGGCAAGTTTTGCAAAGGCATCAGCAAATTGATTTTCCTCTCGCGGCAAGTGGAAGTAGTCGACTTGGTCGAAGAACTCGACCTCTTGATTGATTTTTGCTCGGTAGGAAGCTAAGCTGTCACTTAATATTTTCCATGATCCGGACACCTGATTGATGATGAGTGAGGAATCACCGTGGACCCTCAGTCTCTTGATGTCAAGTGTTATGGCTGCTTCTAGGCCGATGAGGCATGCTTCATATTCAGCGGCGTTGTTGGTGACGACGAAATCTAGTTTGACTGAGATCGGAACATGTTCTCCCTCTTGTGATATTAGAAGGATTCCTACCCCGAAGCCTCTCAGATTAGATGCACCGTCGAAGTATAGGTCCCATGCATCGGTGTCAGGATAAAGGATGTCTTCATCAGGAAGTGACCATATGTCGGTCGTTGGATCCTCGCTGACGGGATTCTCTGCTAGAAAATCGGCGACTGCTCTTCCCTTGATAACCTTGAGGATTACAAACTTGAGATGAAACTCGGACAGCATGAGTGTCCACCTAGACAGCCTTCCGTTTAGTAAGCGTTTTTCGAAGATGTATTTGACCGGGTCCATCTTGGAGAGGATGTGGACCGTGTAGCTGAGCATGTAATGCCGCAGCTTCTTTGTTGACCAACTAGGGCAAGGCATGTCTTCTCCACTTGGGTATACCTCGTCTCATACTCAATGAACTTTTTGCTGATGTAGTAGATGGCTCATTCTTCGTCGTCGACTGTTTGTGCTAGCATTGCTCCCATGGCTGTGTCGGTAACAGTCAAGGTAAAGGGATAAAGGGATCCCCGGTTGAGGTGGCATGAGGACAGGAGGTTTGGATAGGATCTCCTTTATCCTGTCGAAGGCCTTTTGGCAGTCGTCGTCCCAATCGGTGTGATCGGAGGCGCGAAGTTTCTTGAAGATTGGTTCACAAATCATGGTGAGCTTGGCAATGAAGCGGCTGATGTATTAAACCTGACCGAGAAATCCTCGAATCTCCTTCTCGTTTTTAGGTTGAGACATTTGTTGAAGGGCTTTGATTTTGGTTGGATCAATCTCAATGCCTCTTTTGCTGACGACATGTCCCAAGAGTTTTCCGAAGGTCACTCCGAATGCACACTTCTGAGGATTTAGTCGCATGTTATACTTCCGCAGCCGAGCGAATAATTTCCGAAGGGCACTGATGTGGCCGTCCCGTTCTTTTGATTTGACGATCATGTCATCGACATATACCTCTACCTCCTTGTGCATCATGTCATATAAGAGGGTGGTAGCGGTTCTTTGATAGGTTGCTTCGGCATTGATGAGAGCGAAGGGCATGACCGTGTAGCAATATATACCCCATTGTGTAGTGAATAGAGTCTTGTGCATGTATTCCTCGGCCATCTTGATCTGGTTGTACCCAGCATACCCGTCCATGAATGATAGGAGAGCATGTTCGACAATATTTTCCACCAGAATGTCAACATGTGGCAAAGGGAAGTCGTCCTTTGGACTCGCCTTGTTCAGATCCCTGAAGTCGACGCAAACCCGGATTCTCCCGTCTTTCTTCGGTACTGGAACAATGTTGGCCATCCAGTCAGAGTATTCGGACACTTTGATAAAACCAGCCTTGAACTGTTTATCCACTTCTTCCTTGATTTTCAGGGCCCATTCTGGACGCATCCGACGCAGCTTTTGCTTCACGGGTTTAGCTTCGGGTTTAATGGGTATTCGGTGTTCAGCAATTTCCCTGTCAATCCCAGGCATATCTCTGTAGGACCAGGCGAATACGTCCTTGTATTCGTGGAGGAGGTCAATGAACTGTTGTCTTTCCGAGGGGTCAAGGGTTGTCCATATCCTAAGTTCTTGAGGTGTGTTGTCGGTTCCTACGTTAATAGGTTCAGTCTCCTCAATGATGGGGGTTCTGGTTTCCCGTTTGTCAAGTTCTTTGGCTAGGTGAGGTGGGTAGTCACTCATGTGAAAGTCCTTATAGTCATTCAGAATTGCATTGCAGTTAAATTGAGACGAGTCATAAGCAAACTTAGCGTTCATTAAGTTGACATGAGCGAAAAGCTCGGAGAGGACAGACATCTCATGGTCAGTCAGAGGCGACACAACAGAAGAGGTGGCCCCTGGAACAAGCTCCAGGTTGTCACATTTCATGGGAGTGGGGATGACCCTAGTTGACTCAGCCTCTGAGTCAGCCACAAGTTTGTGATAAAATAGTGGGAAGGGGACCTTGACTGGGACATCAAGAGTGTTAGGAGCTATGGCAGACTCTGACTCCGACTCAGACTCAGATTGAGATTCTTCTTCACTTCCCTCCTTGAACATTGGGCCTTCCCCAGTTGTGATCTTGAGAATACGGCCTCGGCGATCGGTCCACTTGACGGTTTTCCTCCAGCCCTGTGTAGCTTTCTCTGGGTCAGTATCAGATATCAAGGCGGTGGGGTCAAACGGATTGTCCTTCAAGGCGATGTTGAAGATGTCCTCGTAGTCGAGGTGTTTGATGTTGTCTTCTCCAAAGAGCAGAGTGACAGCTTGTCCATCCAGGCATGACGATGGCTTAGACTCGGTTGATGCAGCTTTGGTGTTGTCGGGGATGAAGTAGTAGTCCTGGAAGACTTCAACACCCGGGTACCTGGTCTTGGCCACAGAGTCATAGATCGGTTCCGAAAAGCCTTGGTAGAGCTCGGACTCTCCCTCGGGGACAAAGTATCCATTGAGGGTCAGATGATAGAAACGGAGGATAACTCCGTGCTTCTTGCGCTTCCGAACTAGGAGGTTCATCTCCTGGATATCTTCGTCGGTAGGTTCAGAGCCCAGTCCGAAGGGGATGTTGGGGACCTTAGCCTGTTTCAACGGAGGTAAGGTGCTCTTCAATGGATTGAGGGGTAAACCCGGGAAGTAACCCTGGCGCATTAGAATGCGGTTGACTGTGAGGTTGGCAAATGGGTCACAATCAGAGGGTGGTGATTCATCGGTTATGACATTTACGGCTTGGAGTCCCCACATTTCATTGTCGTCCTCCTCAATGGCTTGGGAGGCTATTCCTTTTCTCATGACGGCTTCGAACGGGGAAGCAGAAATCGTGATCGTTTTCCCGTTGAAGGGGGCCCTGATTTTCTGGTGGAGAGTAGAAGTAACTGCCTTGACGGCGTGGATCCAGGGACGTCCCAGAAGCATGTTGAAGGAGGCGTCGATGTCGACTACCTGAAAACTGGTTTGCCTCTCCAGTGGTCCAGTTACGACAGTTAGAGTAACAAGCCCTGCGACTTTACGACGAGTGTCGTCATAAGCGTGTACTCCTTGATTGGTGGGGATCAAATCAGCTTCTTTGATACCCAGTTTATGAGCCGTCTAGAGGGGAATGACATTCACCGCAGATCCGTCATCCACAAGAACCATATGCACATTCTTTTGGAGGCATTGTACGGTGATGTACAGGGCCAGGTTATGGTTGGCTCCGAAGGGAGGGATATCCTCGTCAGAGAAGACGACCGGGTTGTTCAAGTCAGGGGCGTCCCTTGTCATGTGTGCCACTATTTCTTCAGGGGAAGAGGTGGAGGGCACAATTAATTTTCCCAAGGCTTGTAGCAAAGCCTGTCGATGTTCAAACGAAGTGGCAGTCAGTTGCCAAATCGAGATTTTAGTTCTCGCCTTCTGTAGTTGCTTGAGGATAGAATTCTCAGGAGCCTTTGGTTGAGCATCCGCGTCCGGGACGACCTGATCGTTCGTTGTTGGAACGACTGTTGGGTTTTGATAGAGACGTCCTAACCGGGTAAGATGACCGATCTCCTTTGCCCGCTTCTCTTTCCCTGGGACAATATAGACATCCTCAACATCATCTCTCCAGATGCTGTTGATCTCGGGATCCCGAGGGTACCTTGCAGGGGTATTCCTCGGTGGGTGGTTTTTGTGAGAGGAATTTTTATGAGGGTAGTTTTTGTGGGGTCGATTATTGTGAGGGTAGTTATTGTGAGGTTGATTATTGTGGGGTGCATGCCAGAATGGTCACGGGAGCAATCATCCTGGTAGTTTTGGGTGTTTGTGGGACCCTGTTGGAATATGTGTCCTCCGACAATAATGCGATCACAACTATCGATCATGATGATCACATGTTTAAATCTCATTTTAAGAATACATGTGGGATGTAATATTTTACAGTCAACTGGTCCACACATATCGGTAATGATTGGCTGACTAGAGTTTGACATTACTGTCGTGCGACGGTGGTGATCAGTTGATCCCCTTAGGTCATACCTAAAGGGTAACACTCTTAATTGATTACTTAATTGATCGTATGTCGATACGGGTTAATTAAATTGCTTAAAATTGACGGACGATTTTGTGAGTATTATTGACGTGTCTTATTGTAATTCGATTAAATAAAGATATGGTCTAAGTAATCAAATTGTTTTATTACTTAGATAAAATTATTGTTTACGAAACAATTGAAACTGAATGAATAATTTATTATAAATACAAGACGTTGTGATTTATAATTGATAAACCATTTTTGGTACAAGTAATTATGAATTACTAAGTCGATTTTTGTACATGACGTATTTTTATTAATACGTTGATTTTTAATATGTTAAAAATACATTACATTGTGACATGTCATGTAACATGTAACATGTGACAAATTGACAAATGATACCCATTTTATTTTGAGTGTGCCGAAATTATGACGGGAGTATGAGATTTATATTGTGTTTTTATCTTAAGTAGAAAGCATAATGATTATAACTAGCTAGTAGCCATGCAAACCTAGTTTTTCTTGTGAAGAATAACAAACTCATGCATTGGCTCTACTCTCCCATGCCACCGGTTTTTGAAGGAGAAAAAGGCCAATGGTTTTTCTCTTAATCATTCACAATTTCACATTATAATTTCTAGTGTAAGAAATCATAAAAACATTCTCTCTACATCTTATGAAAAATTAGAGTGATAAAAACTCCAAAAATCCTTTCTCTTGACCGAAATTACAAGAGACCAAAACAAATATTTTGGGTCAATTTTTAGTAAGATTAATATTATTCTAGTTCTAATAATATTAGTCTTTTAAGAGGTTATCTTGGGTATTCATCTTTGGGAGGGATTCTAAGCTTGAATCTTTGTTCATCCATATAAGGAAAGCTCAAGAACAAGTAAGAAGGAGATCTTACTTGTGCCCTTTAATCCGAAATTCCATAGTAAGAAAGACGATTTCTTCTCTATTCTTATTTAAGTTTGCATGCATAAGATCTAGTTTTTAATTTTATGACTAAATTAAATGTCACATATATGAATATGTAAATGAATGAGAATATGAATTCCTAACAAGTAGTATCAGAGCCTTAGGTTGTTTGCATGCAAATCGGTTTATAGTTTTTCCGAGTTATATGATTAACATACAAAACTAATTAATTTGGTTTTATGAAGATAAACCTAAAAATAACCTTGTATGTTAAAAGTTTCTAGTCCTAAGTGATTTTTAGGATATTTTGGTTTATTTATGGATTTTATTGTTCATGTTATATAATAATGGCATTACAATGTGATTTTTATGATAAAAATGTCATTTTTGGACTAAAAATAGATAAACTTCGATTTTTTCAGTAGTTTTTGGATATGTTTTCACATATATTATCTTCTGATGACCTGAAAATTTTCATAATAAAATGAGTTGTATTGCTCGAAATATGGATTTTTCAAGTTAAAATCGTATTTAAATAGGTAAATAGGTTAATATGAGTTATATTTCGAATCTGGTCATGGAAATTTAGTATGTTGTCACATGAAATTTTAAAAGATGTGTGTAAAATATTTGGCTATAGTGAAGTCTTTATGCATGATTTATGAATTTTTGATGAAAAATCACATAAATAGTGACTAAAATTAGTACTAATGCTAAAACATACTTCATGACTTAAGGAAAAACGTCACATGTTGCATTTTATCCTATATTTCATATCTAAAAATGAAAAGTTGGTAAAAATAATTTTTCTCATATTTTTATGGTCATAATTTTTA
Source organism: Silene latifolia (assembly GCF_048544455.1). Taxonomy (NCBI): domain Eukaryota; kingdom Viridiplantae; phylum Streptophyta; class Magnoliopsida; order Caryophyllales; family Caryophyllaceae; genus Silene; species Silene latifolia. Next base: position 62,641,152 of record NC_133532.1, on the reverse strand, counting down.
AAATCGATAAACCGCAACATTGTTTTTCTCGATAAATTTTCGAAATTTTTAACCTAAGTTTTTGAACATTATGAGTGTCATGGTATTTTTTCCAGAATGTTCATGAGTTTAAATTTCAAATTTTGAAATTATTTGAAATTTTTATGATTTAATTTGAAGTTTATGGCATAATTTTGTATTTTAGGTCCATTCATGAACAATATTAAGAAACCTAGGTTAATTATTGTCAAATGTTAGTGGAGACTAATTTTGAGTCCTAAGAAGGTTAGGGTAATTAACTTGTACATAAATATGATTTTATGTAATTATTGTGATTTTAAAAGGTTAAATCACGCAAATCCGTAAAAAACGATTAATATACGATATTGGCTCCTTAAAGGCGATTTAGCATAAAATTGGGCATGTTCATACATATTATAATGCTGCATTTTATTTATGATTGTCATTTTTAATTTTATGTAATTTTTGGATTATGTAATTTTACTTAGTATGGCCTTAGTTTTAATTGATATTACCCGAAATGTATGGGAATATCGATTCGGTTGTAATTTATTGTGATCTCGTATCACCGTTTTGTAATTTAATAGATTTATTTTATTTTAATTACAAATGTATAATAGGAAATTATGCAATTTATTATGTAATTCATTTATTCCGGAGTTCCTTGAAGACGGTGCCACTCGAGAAGGCGATCCATCAAAGAATGTTGCCTTGAAATGCGTGCCAAGTGGTCGGACTCACTTGGAGGTTTAGTTTTTGGTACTTGTCGTTAGGAGCACCTAGACCAAAACAATATTTATAACTTCACAAACAACTCTACTATTAGTAAAGAGGCAAGTAAAGGTCGGATCCCAAGGGACGGGTATTGAAGTAAGATTTTCAGTTGTAAGTAGCGGTGTCTAGGGGTGTCACAATTTGGGGATTGAAGTAGAAGATCACTAAAATAAATAGCAATGAAGTTAAACAAGCAAGATGATTAAAAAGGGATGTAAACAACTGATAAAAGGCACTAGGGTGTCATGGGGTCATAGGGGATTCATGGGAATTGATCATACAAACATATTCTCAAATTATAAGCAAGCAATTATTGTTTTGATGGATCGAGTTGGTTTATATCTTACAATCCTAGGAAAGTTTGGGTCCCGGAGCCGAATCGATTAGATTGTACAACACCTACAAGTCGACTTAATCTTCCCTACTCAACTATATGCATGGTCTAATGAGACTCGAGTTGGTTTATGTCTTACAAGTCTCATTGAAAAGGTAAGTGATGGGTAAAAAATGCAAGGATTCATAGGCTCGCATTTCATCAAACATAACATGTGCATAAGTTGAGATCACAACAAGCAAGCAAATAAACTATGAAAACATATTAAATTAAGCATGAATCATCCCCCATGTTGGTTTCCCCTAATTATCCATTAACCCTAGTTAAGGAAACTACTCACTCATTGATTTCTTGCATTTGGAGTTTAAGCATCTCCACCATAGACTTCAATTCCGCACTCTCTTCAGAAGGAAGAGGGCCTTGCTGAGGCGGTGCAAAGGAATATGAAGGCTCTTGGAAGGCTTGCTGATAGCACGGATGTGGCGGCGCATAATGATCTTGTTTATAATGCCAGTAAGCATAGACTTGGTCCATATCTGCTCGGCACATAACAGAAGCATGCCCCTCAGCGCCACATCTCCCACAAATCTCCACCTGCTGCTCCCAAGAATGGAACGTGGGTGGACTCTCCAAATCGCAAATAAACAACACTAAAGGAGAAGATAAGAACTGCCTCAAGGTACTCAGTCTTCCCTTGAGGCGAAAAACAGACTAAAATAAAAACAACCAAAAATTAGAACAATTGCCTCCCCGGCAACGGCGCCAAAATTTGATACCCGTCGTTGTGAGTACCAAAAATAAGATTTATAATTTCCTATTAAAACTAACCTAGGCTAGTGGTAACAGGGTCGAACCACAAGGAGGCGAATGTAATTTCTAATTGTCTAATTTAGTCTACGGTCGACCGACTAGTTAAGCCAGTCGATCGACCAAGCCCTAATGCGAGGTCACCTATTCTAATGCCATCTACGCCATAGATCCCCTACATCTTAGCAAAGGGTACTTAGCTACTCATACTAGAAATAATGAAAGTAACAAAATCAACAATTAAAGCTAATGAATTCATACTTGAATTAATAAAATGAACAATTAACATAAAACGATAAATTTGGCTTCGGGAGATCTAACCTAGCAAATCTTATACTACGAAAGAAAGCAGTAAAACTGAATAAAGGAACAGAGAATACCGTGTAAAGGAATTGAAAGGAGAAGATCAAAAACCGAATGCGAAACTAGAGACTTTATTAACGGAAATAATCTAAACTAATGTATCTGTAGAACTTGATGATAAAACTGAATGAATATTCTGAAAACTAAGGTTATGTTTTTATAGGAATAATCCTTCGTAACCTTCATTCCTAAACCTAATCATAATGGGCTTTGGAATTCTCGATCTTTTATTTTGTGTCAGACCCGTTGTTCAGTCGATCGACCATAAGGGTCAGTCGATCGACCAACTTGCGCTGTACAGGAGCTTCTGTATGTCGTGCTCTGGTCGATCGACCATGTAGGTCAGTCGATCGACCAAGGGTGCTGTACAGAATTGCATTCTGTCGATTCCTGCAGCGCGCACCGATTTTAAAACAGCTGCCATTTCTTCGTTACTTGGTCAAATCTTGCGTTCTACACGGCGTTGGAAAGCTAAGAGGATAAGGTTTCACCTACAATTGGAATCACTCGATTATCAGCTCTAGAACTCGAGATATTGCCATCTGAAGTAGGCTGCAATAATGTGAAGTGCTTCTTTGCTTGTTAAACTCGTACGCACCCATGCTTTTGCTATCTTTAGGCCTTGAAACGCGCACCAAGCTCATTCCTCGAGTCACTACTCCATGTCAAATGCAATGCTAAGTACTTAGGGATGGATTTGGCTCGATTTATACTCATTTCCGCATAAATCTGCAATATTACATAAAAATACGAAAGTAGACAAAATGGGGCAAATAGTAGCATAAACTACATAAATGAGCTCTGAAATTCGTGTAAAATAGGGCGTAAAACAACATATTTAGGACACGCATCATTGGGTTACCAATTTGAGTCTTGCATCATCTTCATGATATATCATTCTAGTTTGGTTTAGAATATAATCACCTTGATAATGGGCTAGCCATACATCAAATCATGGTGTATAGGGTCACAAAAGTGAAACCTCTTTTGTATCTTAACAAGTTTATATTCTTATTTAGAGTTTATGCACTTAATAGTCACAATTAAGTACAACTCTAAACCCAAAAATAGATTGAGTACACAATGACTCTATCTCTCAACATCATTGTTGCTAGTCGTCATATTCTAATCATCCTATGTATCAAATACAATGATGAAAACCACCACCGATTTCTAATATTGACGAAGTAGTACTAGCAAAATTTATGCCAATCAAATAAACATTTAAAGAAGAAGGTCCCATTAGATGTCTCACAACTAACTTGTTGATTCTTCAATAATATGGAGTAGTTTCCTTTCTAGCGTCCAACAATTAAGACAATGGAAACTTTATCGGTCGGGATTGATAGGTTTAGTGTCGTTATTCTCAATAATTTTACTTTTAACACTACCTTGTATCAATTCCATTCTAATTTTATTTCTTTGAACCTCGTCCTTTTCTTAACGGTTAAGAGAATGCTCCCACTTATTTCAATGAGTCTTTGCTTAGAGAAACAAATCAAATGAGATTCCCTCCTAATTGTTGCACCCAAGACCTTGTCCGAGATATGCCCTTGTGCTAGAACGTGTTCTCCGATTGCCTTGCAATATTGGGAGAACTGATGTGAGTTTGCTTGAGATGTGAGATCTCGGTTTCTACAGAGAAGAATGCTCTTCGAAACCCTAATTATCTTTCACTAATGATGATTAGGTTAAACAAGAGGAGGAGCTCTCCTTTTGTTCTCCTAATTTCGGTCAAACCGAGTCCATGGGGAGGAAATGGGCTTTTCCATTTCCTCTTCATTTTGACTCGTAGTCCATACCCAAATGACTAAATGTATATGACGCGGTTTGATTATAAACTGTTATCGGTTATCGGAAATTAAGGCATCAGCTAATAATACGGGTTAGCTGAATTATTAATTCGTGTCCGACAAAAACAGTATTGTATAATTATATTCAATATACATTTAATTAAATATAAATCGTTTTATATTTAATTTTACGAATTAACTGGTTAATTCGCCTTAGCCCATGATATTTAATCCGTATTAAATATAATATCTCAACATCACATATTTGACTAATTACTAGTCAAATAACTCGGACTAACTGGTTAGTCAATCTTGGCATCTACATGACAGTATTTTCATACCGTCACATCTCTCGAACGTATCCTATAGGTGTGACTTTTAGGGACCAGTTGATCACCGCCATCTGTATGACAATAACGTCAAACTTATCTAGCAAGCCAACCGTTATTGATAAACGTGGATCAACTGATAATAATACCAAAAGTATGCCCTTTGATCCTTTTAGAGGTTTATAAGTCCTTGCACTAACTGTTAAGGACACCAACCCCAACAAGCTCCCACTTGTCCGTACAAGTGCACGTGCAATGACGTTATCCGCACTAACTGGAGGACACAAGCTCCAACAAACTCCCACTTGTCCGTACAAGTGTATGTGCGATAACCGATTCTCATATTCATTTAAAATTTCTCCCACTCAATGTAAAACAATTTGCAGATCTGGATCCACAAAGGTCGTATTTTACAATCGATCTGTATCTAGAGTGGTTTCCCCGACTAGAGAGTAACTTAACTGATAAAACGAATCCGTATTCGAGCATGGCCATGCATTTCGATTCTGACTCCTCGAGTGGCCCCGAGAAATATCGAGTACCGATAAAGGTGAATATTTCCTTCAACTCGAACTCCTTCCGATCTAAGCACAGCATGAAATGACCCAGAAAAAATCTACTTGGCCCCCTGTTACGGATGACCGTGAGAAAGAAACCAAAGTCACCCAAAATCTGCCGTAGTCTCAAGAGACAGTCGATAGTCAAAAGAATCGACTCTTAGGATCACTATGGAGGTCCTATCCACGACCGGGCACGGAATCTTATAAAACATTTAGGACTCCACGTCGATGTCACAATAGTGTCCTACGAAATATCCGTATAAATCGCCTCGTGATTGGTCGATCAACCAGGTTGACTTATGGCTCGTTGAACCCACCATCAACCAACGTCACAAAATAATTGCCAGAGTTATCAGCTCATGTGGGCAATTAAGGACTAAAAAGATATGATGTTTGTTCAGTTCACTTTGTGGTGTTCACAATTGTCGTACAATTCCACATGAAAAACAAAATATATATATAAAATATCAAAACGATGATGTCGTATAGAGTACAAGAGAGGATGAATCTGATCCATAAAAGAGTACTACAACTTAGGAACACGTTTAATTCCCATGGAATTAACATGCCCTTCATGCTTATCTTGTCGTAATGCTTTAGTGAGAGGATCTGCTATGTTATCATCTGTAGCAATCTTTTCTATCACTACTGTCTTTTGCTCCACGTAATCCCGGATTAGATGAGCTTTCCGTTGTACATGTCTAGACTTGTTGCTAGACTTTGGCTCCTTAGCTTGGAAGATGGCACCACTATTGTCGCAATAGATGGTGATCGGGTCATTCGAACTAGGCACTACAGAGAGCCCATGTAAGAATTGACGCATCCATATCGCTTCCTTTGTAGCTTCGGACGCGGCATAGTACTCGGACTCGGTCGTAGAATCTCTTTGTGACAGTTTGTTTGAACTCTTCGGTGATCTAGCGCCATTAAGAGTAAAAACGAATCAGACCGAGATTTCGAGTCATCTCGATCCGTTTGGAAGCTAGCATCTCACAGAAGGTTGCGCATAGCGTTTGAGAGCCTCCATAAGTCAATGCCCAATCTTTAGTCCTCCGTAGGTACTTAAGAATGTTCTTGACAGCCACCCAATGTGGTTCACCTGGTTCTTTGTTGGAATCGACTTGTCATACTCAATGCATATGCCACGTCCGGACGTGTGCATATCATGGCATACATGATTGATCCTATAGCCGAAGCATAAGGAATCCGTGTCATGCGCTCTTTCTCTTCCGGTGTCTCTGGTGCCTGAGACTTGCTCAAATGCACCCCTGGAGCCATAGGAAGAAACCCCTTCTTGGAGTTAGTCATACTGAATCTCTCTAGGACTTTGTCTATGTAAGACTCCTGACTGAGAGATAACATCCGACGTGATCTATCTCGATAGATACGGATGCCCAAAATTCTTTGTGCCTCTCCCAGATCTTTCATCCGGAAATGGTTTTTCAACCATACTTTCACCGAAGTTAAGAGAGGTATGTCATTCCCAATCGGGAGTATGTCGTCAACATACAATATTAGGAAGACAATCTTGCTCCCACTCGACTTGATATATAGACATGGTTCCTCGACCGATCGAGTAAATCCATTTTCTTTAATCACTTGGTCGAAGCGATGATTCCAACTCCTTGATGCTTGCTTAAGTCCATAAATGGAACGCTTAAGCTTGCACACTTTCTTAGGATTTCGGATCGATGAAACCTTCGGGTTGTACCATGTACAACTCTTCCTCCAAAAAGCGGTTTAAGAAGGCGGTTTTCACGTCCATTTGCCAAATTTCATAGTCATGAAAAGCGGCAATCGCTAAGATAATCCGAATGGAACGCAAAGATGACTACGGGTGCGAAAATTTCATCGTAGTGCAAACCCGGCACTTGGGTGAAACCTTTAGCAACTAGTCGTGCTTTATAGATATCTTGTTGACCTTCCACGAAATGCTTTATCTTGTAAAGCCATTTGCATTGAAGGGGACGAACCTTAGCGAGTAAGTCAACAAGATCCCATACGTTGTTCTCATACATGGAGTCCATCTCGGATTGCATGGCCTCAAGCCATAGCTTTGAGTCGAAACTAGTCATGGCACCTTTATAGGTTGCGGGTTCACTACTCGTTAAGAGTAGAACGTCATCTATGTCATGTTCCTCGACCATACCAATGTATCTGTGCGGAGGAATAGAGACTCTTCCCGACCTCCTAGGTTCCTCGGGAATGTTCGCGGCGGGATTGAAGGAATAGGTTCCTCCAATGGTTGCTCGGTGTTTGGTTCTGGAATCTCCGACATGTCGAAGGTTCTATCACTCTTTGCATTCTCGAGAAATTCCTTCTCTAAGAATGTCGCACTAGCCGCAACAAAAACGCGTTGTTCGGTTGGCGAATAGAAGTAATGACCACGTGTTCCTTTAGGATAACCTATAAAGTATGTCTTGACCGATCGCGGGCCGAGCTTATCTTGAGTCTCCACTTGACATAAGCCTCGCAGCCCCAAACCCGTATAAAGGACAAGTTAGGGACCGTTCCCTTCCATAGTTCATATGGAGTCTTGTCATGAGCTTTAGACGGACTTCGGTTAAGTATTAGAGCGGCTGACAAAAGAGCATAACCCCATAATGAATCAGGTAAAACCGTGTGACTCATCATGGATCGAACCATATCAAGTAGCGTTCGATTTCTCCGTTCGGACACACCATTCAGCTGAGGTGTTCCAGGTGGAGTTAGCGTAAAGGCAATCCACGGTCTTTGAGGTGTTGATCAAACTCGTGAGAAAGATACTCGCCACCACGATCCGAACGTAGTGTTTTAATCTTTCTACCTAATAGGTTCTGTACCCTATTTTGGTATTCCTTGAATTTCTCAAAGGATTCACTTTTGTGCTTCATTAAGTAGACATAGCCATATCTACTTAAATCGTCTGTGAAAGTGATGAAATACCTATAGCCTTCTCGTGCGGTGATTGACATAGGACCACATACATCCGTGTGTATGAGCCCTAATAGGTCAGCAGCGCGCATTCCAACACCTTTGAAGGAAATCCGAGTCATCTTACCGATGAGACATGATTCACACGTGCCATATGATTGAAAATCAAAAGCCGAGATAGCTCCATGTTTGATGAGTCATTTTACGCGTTTCTCATTAATGTGTCCCATACGGCGGTGCCATAGATACGTTTGATCTTTGTCACCAACCTTTAACTTTTTATTCATTACGTGTAATATTTCCGTGGTCGGATCTAAAACATAAATTCCGTTCATGGAGCGCCTTGTCAGTAAATCATATCGTGTAATGAGAAAATGCAAGAATTATTTTCTATTACAAATGAAAAACCAAGTTTATCAAGTGCGAAATGAAATGATGTTTTTCGAAAGACTAGGAACATAATAACAGTCATATAATGACAACTCGAATCCGCTAGGAAGCTGGATCACATATGTCCCCTTGGAGATGGCAGCTACTCTTGCTCCATTCCCAACACGCAGGTCCACCTCACCCTTTACGAGGGGTTCGATATTTCGGAGCCCCTGCACATGATTACACAGATGAGAACCACAACCAGTATCAAGTACCCAAGTTCCGTAACTTGCGTGGTTAATCTCAATCATATGAATAAAAGTAGAAGAAGAGGAAGACATACCAACAGGTTTAACACGACCTGCCTTTAAGTCCTCATGATAAACAGGACATGTGCGTCTCCAATGCCCAGTCTTGTGGCAATGATGGCATTCCATGTTTTCATTCTTGCTCTTTGTCACGCCTGATGAGTTACTCGACTCACCAGGACCACTCTTACCCGAGCCCGACTTCTTGAACTTCGCCTTACCTCCGCTAGGTTTGCCCGAGCTTTGCCCTTACCCTTTCCTTTATTTGACACAACGAGAACATCCTGTTTCATGCTCCCACTGGACTTCATGTCCTTCTCGGTGCATGTACGAGAAGGAGTGCAGTTCATGGGGAGTTTTCTTCAAATCATTCATATAGTAATTCGCTCTAAATTGCGAATAACCATCGTGGAGTGAGTGAAGTATGCGGTCGATAACAATGTTCTCGCTGATGTTACAGTTAAAGGTCTCCAGTTTCTCGACATTCTCAATCATCTTTGAGAATGTGTGGGCTAACCGGTTGGCCCTTCTCGGAGTCTCGCATCAAAAGAAGCGAGTGGTATGCTCATAAGTCACGATTCTCGGTGCTTTCGAGAATTCCTTGGTGAGCGTGGTGAAAATCTTGTTTGCACCATGGGCTATGAAGCGTTTCTGCAAATTGGGTTCCATTGCAAAAATGAGTACGTTTTTAATCGCTCCCGCTTCCATACAAAAATCATTAAACTTGGTGATTTCAGCGGCTCTAGCCGTGGGACCTGGGTTTGCCGGGATGGGCTCTAATAGATATTTGAGCTTCCCGTCAGCCAGCAGCGACATTCCGTAATGCCGCCTCCCGGTCCGCGAAGTTGGATCCATCATTCTTGATCGAGTAGACCGATTCATCCGATTCATGAAGATCTAAGCCGGGACTCACGGTCCAATGTGGCACTTGGCATTGGGTTATCGAGTAGAACCAGCCATTTGTTGTTTAGCGAGTTTAAAAACGTGATCTACACCGAAAAAGAAAGAAAACAAAACGAAATAAGCAACTCATCGAGGTGATTTAAGTCTATTTTAAAATTTATTTTAAACATGTAGACTCTTGCACTTGCATAATTGATCTCCCTCAAGAATGATACAAGTGATCCCAAGACTCAATTTCTGTAAATTGATAAGCCAACTGTTTAGCTAATTCTTCCGGAAGAACTCTTGGTCGATAGATTTCCGTAAATCCTATCTATAGTCCACCATGATCACAGGATCGTACGAGTGACCATAGTATTGAGATAAAATAGGTCAATCGGTTCCAACTTACCCGACGTAGAAGGGGTCATATTATGCCTACCGACGAAGAAGGGACTCATTGGAGTTTGACCTATAAAGACCGTTCTCAATTTTTGTTTATACGAGGAAGATCCCATCAACTAAATTATAATTCATATTAAGTGAACGAATAACTAGCGTCTGCGTGAATGAATTAATTTGGGTGATGGCTTATAAAAATCGTGTGACATACGAATGTCAATGAAAACTAACTCGTGACCTCTATATGTGTCAGTTTTCATGCAATTATTAGGTGGTTTGGTTTTTAGGCGGAATATGATGCATACTATCGTTACGATAAAATAAATAATTGAATGCAATACGTAAATAAAATTTCCTAGTGTGGCCTATCCTAATAAAAAGAACAAAATACAACTTTGGAATCCACCGTTGGACCCAAGAAGCTTGTCTTGTTGTTCCATCTTGATCCAGTTAGCGGGAGTGAGCATCTGGTCTCCGTCTTTGGTCTTCTCAAAAAATTACAATTAAAATTACAAAAATAAACCTATTTACATTTTAATTAAAACTGTAATTACAAGTGAAAAATCCAAAACGGAGATACGAGATCTCAAAATACAACCAAGACCGTGTTCCATCATTACGGTAACACGTTCTACTAAGGCCACACTAAGTTACAACCGTTTGCAAAATAAATAAATAAATACGTAATAAAAGGCATTCAAAAACATTCATAATTAACGATAAATAAAAATGCATCAACTAAAAACAAATTCATTCGTGACATAATTCCGTAATTATGTTAAATTTATCCAAACCACCTTTTAATGATTAAAATTCATGTGATAAAACCGCTTCTATCATTTAATTTTAATCCATTACAATCCGTTACTTTAAAAACGCTTTAAAATAACTTAATGGTACGTGTGTGAACCGTTTCACAATCATAGCGAGTGTACTATATCCGTATAAAGTACATATTGAAGCCAAAAGAAAATTTAAATCAAAAGAAACAAATTTTCAAAGTCATCAAAGCGAAATCCCTCGATCCAGGGACATAAGTGCTCGATCGAGGGACAGAGGGCTCGATCGACCGAATCGCAAGTCGATCGAGAGGTATGCTAATCAGAGGTACTCGATCGATTTAACGAATGGTGGTCGATCGAGGACTTATATCAGACATCTTTGCTCGATCGAGTACGAGGACTCGATCGAGCGGTGGGGTTTTAAAGCGTGTCGATCGAGTACAACAAGGACTCGATCGAGCAAAAACTTGTCAGAAAAACCACTCGATCGATTAAAAACTTGGTCGATCGAGTGCAAAAACCTCTGAAAACTTCAAACCCTCGTGAAAACAGTTTGACAAAACAAAATCAATTGCAATTTTGATCAAAAACGCATCAAAACAAGTTAACAATTGACAAAACTTGACATATTGTTATAATCTCCGTATAAAATAACAACATGCATAAAACAAATTGATAAACAAGATTAATGAACCGTGTAAGACATGTCACGGTATCAAAAAAACTTTAGCCGTGTAAACTGGACACGGTTTTCGAGACAAAGAAAACCGCAGCAACACAAAAAAAAAATTTCGTGATTAAAAACCTGCTGCCTCACGGTTTTAAAGCAAAAACTCAACATCCGTGTATACAAGGCACGGATTTCGAGACAAACATAACCATCGTTTCAAAAACGTTTTATGAAAAACACATAGAAAAATTTACGTGGCCTCGCTCTGATACCACTTGTGGGTAAATATCCGTATACTACCCTTTAAATTTAGGACTATAACGTAAATTTAACATGCGAATATCGTCATAAAACATAAATACAATATAGAAACGATAAGGAATTAGAATCAACCTCGGGTCCTTATAGTGCGGCGTAAAGAACAGAAATCAAATGAGATTCCCTCCTAATTGTTGCACCCAAGACCTTGTCCGAGATATGCCCTTGTGCTAGAACGTGTTCTCCGATTGCCTTGCAATATTGGGAGAACTGATGTGAGTTTGCTTGAGATGTGAGATCTCGGTTTCTACAGAGAAGAATGCCCTTCGAAACCCTAATTTTCTTTCACTAATGATGATTAGGTTAAAACAAGAGGAGGAGCTCTCCTTTTGTTCTCCTAATCTCGGTCAAACCGAGTCCATGGGGAGGAAATGGGCTTTTCCATTTCCTCTTCATTTTGACTCGTAGTCCATACCCAAATGGCTAAATGTATATGACGCGGTTTGATTATAAAGCATTATCGGTTATCGGAAATTAAGGCATCACTAATAATACGGGTTAGTGAATTATTAATTCGTGTCCCAAAAAAAAAATATTGTATAATTATATTCAATATACATTTAATTAAATATAAATCGTTTTATATTTAATTTTACGAATTAACTGGTTAATTCGCCTTAGCCCATGATATTTAATCCGTATTAAATATAATATCTCAACATCACATATTTGACTAATTACTAGTCAAATAACTCGGACTAACTGGTTAGTCAATCTTGGCATCTACATGACAGTATTTTCATACCGTCACATCTCTCGAACGTATCCTATAGGTGTGACTTTTAGGGACCAGTTGATCACCGCCATCTGTATGACAATAACGTCAAACTTATCTAGCAAGCCAACCGTTATTGATAAACGTGGATCAACTGATAATAATACCAAAAGTATGCCCTTTGATCCTTTTAGAGGTTTATAAGTCCTTGCACTAACTGTTAAGGACACCAACCCCAACATGTTGAACATGCTAGCAAGATTGTCAATCATACCAACAAAGTAAATCATGATGAATAAATGAAGATGATTAACAATAATTAAAAAGGGATTAAGAGAATTATACCTACTAATGATTCTAATAAAAAAGCAAAGAATAATAGAAGTACTTGATGATTGATTGGAAGGTTGTCAATCTCCCAATAATAACCCAAATAGTCTTCAATTACCCAAAATAAAAGATGAACAAAAGAGAGATTAAGGAAATGAGATTTGTATTAAGATTTGATTAAAAGTTGATTACAAGATTAAGAAGAGATTAGAATGATGTAAACTACACTAAAGATTGATAAGAAGAACATGATTATCTAATTTGACGAATGAGGTATTTATAGTGGGGATTAGGTACACAAATTAGGGTTTACTAAGGGATTAAATGACGATTAAGTCCTTGAGGAATCGCTCCTCTCAGAAAAATATGCGAGTCTCCTTTTTGCCGGTCTTTCCGAGATATGCGCATCCTTCATAGAACAAGGAGAAAATGGAAAGTTGCTGTAACACAATCCGAGCGTCCAAGGCACGGGACGAGCGGATTGTGGCCTTGTTGGACGAGCGGATTCATTGGCTGGACGGGCGGATTTTGGCGTTTTTGGACGGGCGTCCCTCTGGCAAAGACGCTCGGATTCCTGGTCTTGGACGGGCGTCCCGAGGGCAATCCGCTCGGATTCTGAGTCAGCTTCTTCCTTTCTTCTTTTCTTCCTTCTTCTTCCTACAATCCTCGGGGTTTTTGTCGGAGATGCAAGGATCTTTTCTCATCATTGCCCAACTACTATAATATGTACAAAGGCCTTCTAGTCTTGTCTTCTCTTTGATGCTTGGTCATTGAATTCAATCAATTTAGCTCTATTTTACCTTGAAAATGCAAGGTTTGCACTCCTTTCCTACCAAGGGAACAAAACCTCAAAGAATATGCAAAACAAAGGACTAAAGACAATAAATGACCTAAATATGCACTAAAAAGCATGGGAACAAGGCTAATTCGGGGACTAAATATGCTCAAATAATGGTCACATCAAATATCCCCAAACCGAACCTTTGCTCGTCCCGAGTAAAGAGGTGACAAAAACTAGGACCGTTATTTAAACTAACCTAATAGCATAGCCGATATGAGACAATTAGCGGGTCTCACTCCGCCCCTTCAACTCACAACAAGACAACCATGAGGTAGGATGCCTTCTTGCAAGGCAAGGTGGGTCTTGCCAAAATGGCGACACATCCAATCATTAAAGCACACAAAATCAAGTAATGGATGCATCTACAAAAGAATAGCCACTTTCCTCATCTAAGTGGCGGAAATTATCTACAAGGGAAGCAATTCAAGGGTACACACTCCTTTAAGATGCAATTTCTTCAAACTACTAAGCCTAGAAGGATACCAATAAATCACCTCCAAATTGTGTCAAGCTAGGGCACCTTTGTCCTCAATCATTAAATGCTTTTGTCAAGAGTAGACTCCCTATGGCGTTAGAAACACTGGAGGATCGCGGAATTCCCCTTCTTGCCTAGACAAGAAGAAGGGTCGTCCCCTCTCTACCATGCACAAAAATGGATACGATGGATAAAGGGATTGATAGTATTTGAGTTTCATATGGGAGTTTGCTTTTGTTGTTGTTTTTCCCCCCAATTTCTTGTGGCATATAACATTTGAGAACACTTTCTTTTGCCATTTCTTTTGATTTTTGGCAATTCAATACTTGACAACTTTTTGCATGTTCTTTTGAACATTTTCAAAGTCACCCCAATTAGTAACGAGGGTGCCTTATATTTGAAGCATAGGAGTTTTCATTTAGTTACTCCTCTTTTCATTTTGATGCATTTGCAAACTTTCTTTCACTTCTCATTTCATTTCTTTTTGTGCCCATTCCCTTTTGATGACAAAATATGGTAGAACATGGATGGATGATGGTTGCATGGTTTCAAGGGTCACCTTGGAATAAACGGTAGCCAAGGAGTTATCACACCACAAGGTACTCTTGACTAGGCCTTAATCCATGGGTCAAAGGATACTAGCATGACACATCCTAGGGTGTTTTACAAGTATTCTAACAAGCAAAGTCTTAAGAAGAAAAAGCATCTACTAGGGCCTATATACACTTGTCAAGCTTCCCAAGTAGACGGTTTCACAAAATTTTTCTAACATGCAAACTACATGCCATGATGCAACTAACATATATACATCCTAATGCATATGATTCTACCAACTAATATGCCAAATAATCTAAATGCAAGTCCTAAATTCACATTGTTTATACCGCATCAATCAAAATAAAGCCACATAGTCATTAACATAGAGAGGAAAAAGGAGATTGGAAAGATCATATCATGCGGTCTTCAATATCCTCATGTCTCGGATGTGGCGTAGTCGATCAATGTGAACAAGGATAGACAAACATAATATATACAAACAATATATACAAGACTACACTACAAAGGAAATGAACTTGTTTTTGGATTTTCAATTTTTCAATTTTTTGATTTTTTCGAAATTTTTGATTTTTTTGGATTTTTGAATAAAAGTCAAGTTAGAATTTCCCATCCCCACACTAATATGGGCATTGTCCTCAATGGCCAATATGATAGGAAATTATGCAAGTATGATGTATGATTTCTAAACTAAATGCAAGCTATACTAAGCTACACTACATGATGCATGGGTTTTTGTTATGACGGAGAGCGTAATTTAGATTACCTCCCGTTGCGTATGCATGTACTTCCCCAAACCAAGATAGAAATTATTTCTAATGTCTTAAATTTCGGGGTAGTCCATGCACACGAAATGCAATGTATGAAACTATATATTGTCATTTTGGGTTTTTCAAGTGGGAACAATAAAAAGAACATCTTAATGGAGCCAAGGTGTTAGTCCTCCGTGTTGCTATGACTCTCCAAACAAACCAAAGACAAATATTGCACAAGTTAAAAAAACATTAAATTCTTTCATGAAAATTGAAAATAAAGAGAGGGGATAAGGAAACTTCACTTAAGCTTGAGATGGGTGCCTCATGCCCGCTCCATCTAGCTATGAAGAGATCTTTTAGAGATCGCCATCATCCCCCTCTAGGTCACTATCCCATATTTCCTTGGATGCATCACTTGTATTAGGGTCCATGAACTCATCTTCTTCGCTATTAAGCTCCACCGTATCCCCACCGCAAGATTTGTCGCTCCCTTCATCTTGTTGCCCATTTGCCCCTTCATTTGCTCTTTCCGAATTTGGGAAGAGTATATCCATTTGTGCCCAAGAGGGAAACACTCCCTCTTCACAAATCTTCCCTCGTTGAATCATGTCGTGGAATTGAGGGTAAAGTGCATAATAATTATCCACGGTAGCTTCATATTGTTGGAAGTGCAAGTCTTGGAGAATTCTCGTTACAAAGTCATCACGAGGGAGGATGAAGGGGTTGGGGTGGTTGTATGGTTGATATGGAAAAGGGTAGGGAGGTATCTTGATTTTCTCATCTTGATGTTGTTGCTCTTGTTGTTGTTGGGTATTTGGGGGTGGTGGTGCTTGCCTTGCTTGGGTTGGGTTTGCGGGGATGAGGTAGGACGGGATCGGTGATAGAGGACCCCTTCTTGGTGAGATTCTTGGTAGACCAGTCATTGGTAAGTAGATTGGATCACTCCCCTTTGTTATCCACTTGATCCTTTTATCAACCCCCTCAAGGGTTATCCAATGATGATGCACAAGAAGGAGGTCTTCATTTATCCTTGTATTCCCGGAGAGAGGAGTGTACTCATTGTTCTCATTAAATTTTGGATTGAAATGCTTTGCAATCTTTGTAATGAGCGCTCCATTAATGATGTGTTTCATCCCATCATCATCTCCGTTTCTAAACTTAGCCCACTTCTCAAGTAGTACAAGGGGCGCATTAAAATAGTACCCACCCCTTCCTTGGATATCGAGATAAGACTCCATGAACACAAGATCGAGTTCATTCACAATTGCCGGGTCTCGGCGAGCAAGGAGGGTGCCGGAAAGGAACCGGTAAGTGAGTCTCAAGATAGGGTTTTGAATGTGGAAAGCTAGACACTCCTTGATGTACATGAAATCTCGGCCGGTCATGGCTCTCCATAGGGGAGCAACACTATATTTCTTCGGTTTTGATGTCCGGGTAGGCGAGACATCAAGACCAAGCACATTAGCAAATTCCACTAGAGTCATCATTATTGAAACACTTTCCAACCTAAATTCTATGCAAATCGTTCTATTCAAGGTTGTGATTTTAAAGAAGCTTAAAAATTCAAGAACAAGGGATCGGTAGGTTTGCTCGTGCATGCGAAATAGGGTAGAGAGACCAAACAACTCAAAAAGGGCTTCCATTTGATGGTAAATCCCAAGCTTCCTTAAAGTTCTATGGCATAAAAACTTAGTAGGGAGAATGTTCTTATGAAGAAGTCGGTGAAAAACGAGCCTTTGCACATCATTTACGAACTCAACATTAGAGAAGTCATCAAGCTTGGTAAGATCCACAATTTCTTCATGCTCCCTCCTTAGAGTGTTGATGTGAGAAGTAGAAGAGCTTCCTCTTACTCTTGGTCTTCTTCTATCCCTAAATGAAGATTCCTTTGGTCCCATCCTTTGATTGTGGAGTTGGAATTTTTGATTTGTTGAAGTATGGAGATCCTCTTTGTGGGTTGAATCTTGCCTTTGAAACCCTAGAAATTGGGGGTTTTTGTTTTTGTGGAATGAAAGAGTGTTTGGGATATGCTTTGGAGTCATAAGAAGGTGGGTTTTTATAATACAAGTGGAAGGAAGGGTGATGTGTCACAAATTGTGTGGTGGGGAGAATTAAAATTGTAAAAATCGGGAGTGAGGGCCGCAGGGAGACGAGCAGATTCGGGCCTGGGATGCTCGGATTTCCTTGATTTGGGACGAGCGGATTCCTGAGAAGACGCTCGGATTCTCTTACAACGGATTTCTCCAAAAATTGAAGCAACCAAGACGAGCGGATCGAGCTTAGGACGAGCGTCTTTTCTGAAGTAGGACGGGCGTCTTTTCTTAAAGACGAGCGGATTCTGTTACAGGAACTGTTCTTAAAGTGTTGCAGCAAAAAGACGAGCGGATTCTTCTTCAGACGCTCGGATTCCTGCTGGACGAGCGGATTCTCAATAAGACGGGCGTCTTTGTACAAACCGAGCGGATTTCCTCCTTAGACGCTCGGATTCCTTGCTGCGGATTCTCCTTGATTTCCTTAACTCCGATAAAAAGCTTCCCCACACTTGAAAACTAGTTCCTTCCTTCATCAAAAATCATTAGTGACCCTCCCTCACTTACTCTCATGGAAAGAATTTATGTTTATGATAAAAGGAATGCAATAAAATTATAAATACAAGTTAAAGGGGTTAGTATATTTACAAGTGGTGGTTTAGGGAGGACTCCACCAAACTCTCCCTTTGATGATTCCTTCAAGGATGAGGAGGCCCGAGGTAGGTGACCTCGACCTCTCCAATAAAAGCTCCCTCATAATATGGCTTCAATCTTTGACCATTGACCTTTAATTTGCTTCCATCTTCCGCCTTGATTTCAAAATCCCCATACTTTCCAACCTCGGTGATCACATAGGGACCCATCCATCTAGAGTTCAACTTCCCGGGAAAGAGTCGATATCGGGAATTGAATAGAAGGACTTTATCCCCTTTGTGCAAGGCTTTTTTCTTGATCCTCTTGTCATGGAGCAATCTTGTCCTTTCCTTGTAGATCTTGGCATTCTCATAAGATTGTAGTCGGAATTCTTCCAACTCTTGAATTTGTATCATCCTCTTTTGACCACTTAATTTGAGATTAAGTCTAAGGGCTCGAATTGCCCAAAAAGCTTTGTACTCTAATTCAATTGGCAAGTGGCATGCTTTTCCATAAACAAGCTTGTAAGGAGAGGCTCATATGGGAGTCTTATAGGCCGTCCTATAAGCCCAAAGAGCGTCATCAAGCTTTGTGCTCCAATCCTTTCGGGTCTTGTTTACAACTTTCTCAAGAATTTGCTTGATCTCTCTATTCGAAACTTCAACTTGACCGCTTGTTTGAGGATGATATCCTAAGCCGGTTCTATGTTGAACACCATACTTGGTCAAAAGGGATGCGAGCTTTTTTTCATGAAAATGCGTTCCTCCATCACTTATGATTGCTCTAGGGACTCCGAATCTTGGGAAGATTATTTTTTTGAAGAGCTTGGTGACCGTCTTTGCATCATCGTTTGGGGTGGCAATTGCCTCCACCCACTTTGAGACGTAGTCTACGGCCACAAGGATATACTTATTCCCATTGGATGTCACAAACGGCCCTTGGTAATCGATCTCCCAAACGTCGAAGATCTCCACCTCTAGTATGCCCCTTTGTGGCATTTCATTCCTCCAAGAGATATTCCCCGTCCTTTGACAAGCATCACAATGAATGATAAATTCCCTTGTGTCTTGAAACATCGTAGGCCAATAGAAGCCCGATTGAAGAATTTTTGCAATGCTTCTCCTTGCTCCATGGTGCCCAACGTAAGGTGACAAGTGACATCCTTCCAAGATTCCTTGGACTTCCCATTGAGGGATGCATCTCCGGTAGAGCCCATCACTACACTCTTTGTAGAGATTTGGGTCATCCCAAAAGTACCTTTTTACTTCGAATAAGAACCTCTTCCTTTGGTTGTAGTTCAAATTTGGAGGGAGTACTCTTCCAACGATATAGTTGGCATAATCGGCAAACCATGGGGTGATGTGTCTTTCAAGTTGTGTTTGAATGGCCATCAAGATATCATCGGGAAATGAGTCATTGATCGGCGTTTCTCCTTGTTCATCATGAAACCGGATCCTTGACAAGTGATCCGCCACTACATTTTCGGCTCCTTTCTTGTCTCTTATTTCCAAGTCGAATTCTTGAAGAAGCAAAATCCATCTCAACAACCTTGGTTTTGCCTCCTTCTTTTTCAAAAGAGGTGTCGGAGAGCACGGTGATCCGAAAAGACAATCACTTTGGATCCAAGTAAGTAGGAACGGAATTTGTCTAAAGCATAGACAATGGCAAGAAGCTCTTTCTCGGTGGTATCATAGTTCACTTGGGAGGGATCAAGAGTCTTGCTTATATAGTAGATGGCATGAAGAGCTCATCCTACCCGTTGGCCAAGAACCGCTCCAACGGCGTAGTTACTAGCATCACACATAATCTCGAACGGTAGTTCCCAATTTGGAGGTTGAATGATCGGTGCCGAGATTAGTGCTTCCTTGATTCTATTAAAGGCTTCAACACACTGATAAGTGAAATGGAATTGGGCATCTTTAAGTAAGAGTTGAGTGAGAGGTTTCGCTATTTTTGAAAAATCTTTTATGAAACGGCGATAGAAACCCGCGTGACCGAGAAAACTTCTCACCCCTCTAACATTCACGGGAGGTGGGAGTTTCTCTATTACCTCAACCTTAGCTTTATCGACCTCGATGCCCTTTTCTGAGATTAAATGACCCAAAACAATTCCTTCATTGACCATGAAGTGACACTTTTCCCAATTTAAAACAAGACTAACATCTTCACATTTTTGCAATACAAGAGAAAGATTATGCAAACATGAGTCAAAGTCTTTTCCATAAACGCTAAAATCATCCATAAAAACTTCCATTATGGTCTCTAGGTAATCGGAGAAGACACTCATCATGCATCTTTGGAAAGTGGCGGGGGCATTACACAAGCCAAAAGGCATCCTCCTATATGCAAAAGTACCATAAAGGCATGTGAAGGTGGTCTTATGTTGGTCATCCAGGTGTATAGGGATTTGAAAGAATCCCGAATACCTGTCAAGGTAACAAAAGAACTTGTTGGAGGCTAACCTCTCAAGCATTTGGTCAATGAATGGTAGGGGGAAATGATCCTTTCTTGTTACGGAATTCAATTTTCGATAGTCAATGCACATACGCCAACCGGTGATCTTCCTTGTGGGTATTAGCTCATTCTTTTCGTTTGTCACCACCATGGTACCTCCTTTCTTAGGTACCACTTGAACAGGGCTAACCCACAAAGAGTCCGATATGGGATATATGATTCCCGCATCAAGTAATTTCATAACCTCTCCCTTGACAACTTCTTGCATGTGGGGGTTTAATCTCCTTTGAGATTGAATGGTAGGTCTATGGTCCTCCTCTAGATGAATTCTATGCATACAAAAGTTGGGACTTATCCCCTTAAGGTCATCTACACTATAACCTATAGCCTTTTCATGTTGCTTCAACACATCAAGCAATTTTCCCAATTGGCTTTCATCAAGTTTGTCATTAACAATCACGGGTTTGGTCTTTGATTCATCAAGGTAAGCATATTTCAAATTTGGGGGAAGGGGTTTTAAAGTAAGGATTTGTACCTCACTTTCCTCCTTTGAAGGTTCATTGAGAATTTGCTCCATTTCCATTAGACACTCCATTCTTATGGCATGTTCAATTTGTTCTTCGGTCTCATCAATCTCGTCATACTCGAATTCTATGACGAATTCTTCTTGCTCTTCGGCTTGTAAGATGTCTTCTAGGATTGATTGCTCATGTTCTATAGGTTGATATGCTTCCACAAGGATGTTATGTACTAATTCGGATTGCTCATGAGTAAGTTCTTTGTTAGCTAGAGCGGCCTCAAAAAGATCTACCTCCAATTCCCAATACATATTTTTAGCCTCACTTGCTTCCAAGGCTTCCAATGCTTGCATGGGGTCTTTGAAGAAAGGTATACTTAAGTGGTCCTCTACAAAACAATCTATAAGGTCCATCTTGCAAAATATCGAACAACATGAAAACAAGAAGAACAGACCTTGAGGAGTTTTACTTCCCCAAGGCAAAGAAAGACACAACTAATAACAATCTAAGAAAATCTAAATCAAGTTAACACCGTCCCCGGCAACGGCGCCATTTTTGGTCGGACTCACTTGGAGGTTTAGTTTTCGGTACTTGTCGTTAGGAGCACCTAGACTAAAACAATATTTATAACTTCACAAATAACTCTACTATTAGTAAAGAGGCAAGTAAAGGTCGGATCCAAAGGGACGGGTATTGAAGTAAGATTTTCAATTGTAAGTAGCGGTGTCTAGGGGTGTCACAATTTGGGGTTTGAAGTAGAAGATCACTAAACTAAATAGCAATGAAAGTAAACAAGCAAGATGATTAAAAAAGGGATGTAAACAATTGATAAAAGGCACTAGGGTGTCATGGGGTCATAGGGGATTCATGGGAATTGATCATACAAACATATTCTCAAATTATAAGCAGGCAATTATTGTTGTGATGGATCGAGTTGGTTTATATCTTACAATCCTAGGAAAGTTTGGGTCCCGGAGCCGAATCGATTAGATTGTACAACACCTACAAGTCGACTTAATCTTCCCTACTCAACTATATTCATGGTCTAATGAGACTCGAGTTGGTTTATGTCTTACAAGTCTCATTGAAAAGGTAAGTGATGGGTAAAAAATACAAGGATTCATTGGCTCGCATTTCATCAAACATAACATGTGCATAAGTTGAGATCACAACAAGCAAGCAAATAAACTATGAAAACATATTAAATTAAGCATGAATCATCCCCCATGTTGGTTTCCCCTAATTACCCATTAACCCTAGTTAAGGAAACTACTTACTCATTATCATGTTGAACATGCTAGCAAGGTTGTCAATCATACCAACAAAGTAAAACATGATGAATAAATGAAGATGATTAACAATAATTAAAAAAGGATTAAGAGAATTATACCTACTAATGATTCCAATAATAAAGCAAAGAATAATAGAAGTACTTGATGATTGATTGGAAGGTTGTCAATCTCCCAATAATAACCCAAATAGTCTTCAATTACCCAAAATAAAAGATGAACAAAAGAGAGATTAAGGAAATGAGATTTGTATTAAGATTTGATTAAAAGTTGATTACAAGATTAAGAAGAGATTAGAATGATATAAACTACACTAAAGATTGATAAGAAGAACATGGTTATCTAATTAGACTAATGGGGTATTTATAGTATGGATTAGGTACACAAATTAGGGTTTAGTAAGGGCTTAAATGACGATTAAGTCCTTGAGGAATCGCTCCTCTCAGAAAAATATGCGAGTCTCCTTTTTGCCGGTCTTTCCTAGATATGCGCATCCTTTATAGAACAAGGAGAAAATGGAAAGTTGCTGTAACACAATCCGAGCGTCCAAGGCACGGGACGAGCGGATTGTGGCCTTGTTGGACGAGCGGATTCATTGGCTGGACGGGCGGATTGTGGCGTTTTTGGACGGGCGTCCCTCTGGCAAAGACGCTCAGATTCCTGGTCTTGCACGGGCGTCCCGAGGGCAATCCACTCGGATTCTGAGTCAGCTTCTTCCTTTCTTCTTTTCTTCCTTCTTCTTCCTACAATCCTCGGGGATTTTGTCAGAGATGCAAGGATCTTTTCTCATCATTGCCCAACTACTATAATATGTACAAAGGCCTTCTAGTCTTGTCTTCTCTTTGATGCTTGGTCATTGAATTCAATCAATTTAGCTCTATTTTGCCTTGAAAATGCAAGGTTTGCACTCCTTTCCTACCAAGGGAACAAAACCTCAAAGAATATGCAAAACAAAGGACTAAAGACAATAAATGACCTAAATATGCACTAAAAAGCATGGGAACAAGGCTAATTCGGGGACTAAATATGCTCAAATAATGGTCACATCACCAAGACCGAAGTTCAAGGGACCAAAGGAGTTGGTTTCCGAATTTGTAATAGTTTATTAGATTTACTATTTTAGGAAGGCCATACTAGGATTTTATTTATGCTATGCATTTTATTTATATCTTGCATGCATCGCTAAATCGCCATAACTAAAACATGCATTATCATTTTATCGAGTGTATCGACCGTGTCAATTACAATTATCGTAGTTCACCGCTTTAGTTCACTTAAAACGCGATAGATAATAAATTGACATGACCTCTCGCTAAAATAAACAATTGAGACTTAGCCTTACCAAAAAGTAGAAACCATGAAAACCTATTTCGTGAGGGAGTGCACTCGGCATTACCGGGGTACAAACCTTGCTACGTAGGGGAAGTGGGTGATAAATGTCTACCCACCGAATTTATAAAGATGAGGGTTGTATTCGGCTTTACCAATGCCCAAGTTGATGTAAATTTGGACCATGGACACATTTATTCGAAATTTGGGTTGAACTCAACGAAAGTATTCTCGACGGTTGCCGGATGTGTTTCGGGCTAAAGATAAATATTAATGTAAATTTATCGACCTAGAGTTCTAAAAGTAAAATCGATTAAAGAGTTAATCCACCGAGTTATATTGATAAGGGTTGTATTCGGCTTTACCGATGCCTAGGTTAATATGAATTTGGGTCTTGGAATCATTTATCAAAGTTGGGTAGAGGTCACTAGATAAATGCAATAAAACTTGTTTAAATTAAAAATTTACGAGTGTTATTATTATTTTGAAAACGACAAATGTTTTATTCCTTCCATTTTCGTTTTGTAGACCACTTTTATTTCTCATAAAAAATGGCCGCACCAAACACCAACGCCACACCTCTCACTAATGTTTCATGGCTCCGATCCTTCATGGATCGTTGTAAACTTGAAAATAATGGGTCAAAATTTCTCCGATTGGGATGCCCAACTCAAATTAGCCACCCAAGGTGACGACAAGCTTCGTTACCTCACCGAGGCCTCTCCACCCGAACCTAATGCTAGGTCGAGTGCCGCTACTAGGGAAGCATATGCGGCTTACCACAAAGAATCCGCCGCTATGAAAAATGTGTTGATTTTTGCTATGGAGGCGGATCTCCAAAGGAGAGCCTTTAAAATGGGCACCGCTAATGAAATCTATTCCAAACTTGTGACAATGTTTTCACAAACACCGAGGATTGTCCAATATGAGGCGGCCTCAGCATTCTTTGATCTCGATTTCAAGGAGGGCCAAAAGGTTAGCCCTCACGTGCTCAAATTGTTGGAGCTAGTCGAGACATTGAAACTTCAAAAGGTTGAAATCCCCAAAGAGCTCATTGTAGATAGGATTCTACACTCCTTATCCAAAGTCAAAGCATATGTTCAATTCCGGGTGAATTTTTACATGCAAGACAAGGACGTGTCTCTTGAAGAGTTGCACAAGTTACTTGTGCAAGCCGAAAGAGACATGGGGTTAAATGTTAACCCACCTAAGGATGTGCTTAATATAAGCACCAAGAGCAGGGGGAAGTTCAAGAAGAAT
The DNA here is from genome assembly GCF_048544455.1 of Silene latifolia. Taxonomy (NCBI): domain Eukaryota; kingdom Viridiplantae; phylum Streptophyta; class Magnoliopsida; order Caryophyllales; family Caryophyllaceae; genus Silene; species Silene latifolia. Next base: position 62,616,361 of record NC_133532.1, on the reverse strand, counting down.
GGGAAAAAGGGTAAGAGGCAAGCTCCCATGTCCACCAAGGCTAAGACTTTTGAAGCTAGCACTTCCAAGACCAAGAAGGGTCCTCTTGATAAATGCCATTATTGTAATGGTGTTGGACATTGGAAAAGGAATTGTTCCAAGTACCTTGGTGACATCAAAACTGGAAAGATCACTCCATTAGGTAAATGACTATCCTTTCTTTTATGTTTCTAATTCAACTATGGTATTTTGATACAAAGTTGTGATAATGTATCCCCTTTTTATTGTAAATAGGGCCTCCTCCAAGCAAAGACAAAGGAAAGGAAAATAAAGCTCGAGAAATCATCAAGGAGCTAGGAGTAGCTACCAATGAAGCTTGGCTTTTATTATTGTCTTATTTTAAGTTGTGTTTCGGATTTTTAGAAATATTTTGATTTCCGTGTTCGACATGGAAATGGTTGATCCTTTCTAAACAATGGTTGTATTTTGGATTATGGTGGCTTGGTTTACAACCCAAGTCACCTCTTTTATCGTATTTCCTTGTTCTAAAAATTCGTCTTTATATGCTTGCACATAGAAACGTATGATCATCTACTTAAAGTGATCCAATAGACAACTATAATGATGGGATTCATTATATGTCCACAAGCTTAAGGTTTGTGTATGATCAATTATAAAGTGATGTTGAGTTGATGAACTCTCCTAAAGAAATGTCAATTACCAAGTACACTCATCAAATTTAAAATCTATTAGTCAATCTATGAGATAGTCCTCCCTCTACTTCGAAATCATCACTTGTGTCTCATAAACTATCTTTGAATATTTAGTGTATTTATTCTAAAGATAGTGTGGGAGAAAAATGAAGACACAAAGAATACAAAGAATAATTTGTATACTTGAGTAAATGAGATCTACGAAAGAAAGAATGATTTGTATACCTAAATAGATAGTATACACGAATAGATGAGATCTATGGTCTCGAATGGATGAGATCTACATGACAAAAGAGACCAAGTGAAGTAATCAAAAGAATATGTTCTTAAGATAACTACACGAGGAGACCAAAAGAAAGTTTTGAAAGAAAATGACTAAAGAAAAGTCTTAACAAGAGATTTGGCTAGTTTATGAACAACACATGACCAAGAGTTTCAATATTGATATTTACTTAAGAGCCTAAATGAAACAAAGTTGCATCCTTGAATATAAATGAGATTTATGATTAAAAGTTACAAAGGAAGATATGCCGATATCTACAAAAGCTAAGTTAATTGTTAACCACGCGAGTGTCATTACTTAACCTCATTATGAAAATGAAATGGTTAAACCTCCTTCCAGAAAAGGGTATTTTGAGAAGGACGTGTATTAAATGGTATTTCACATTTAAATAATGACATTGCTACGCATCATTATAAAAATGAATGAGTTAGAGATTACAATCTCTTTCCATAAAGTTTAAGACTGAAACCTTTTCAAAATAGGTATTTTGAAAGGATATGTTAGGAACATATATGGTTTTAATCTTAATAACTTGGCAAAGCAAAATGTATTTCAATTCTTGAAATGTTTCGATTGAGTAGTCAATTGCGAAACATGTGGAATTAAGTGGGAGTTTGAAATTATCATGTGAAGACATGGAATTTAGTGGGAGCAATCATCTTGTAAAATTTATAACTCATTACTCATTGAGAATGACGAGCTAGTACTATCTTTCACAAAGAAGTATTTGAGTTTTCAATTCTGATGAAAATGGACTATGATGAATCCAATCACATCATGGGATGTTGGATAGGTATTGAGATATACACATCAAATCAACGAGAAACGTAGGTTATTCATGTCAATGAAAATGGAATTACCATAAGTAGTCATGGTCATTCATTGACCCTAAGAATGGTTGATCACATGATTAAAGATTACTAATGTTTCCGCCATTAGAATAATCATGCACATGTCCAATAATGAATCATATGCTTAAGAGCATGATGAGTCATTGGTAAGCCATAGAAGAATCGTCATGAATTCTCGAGGAGAAATAATGAGCTATTCTAGTGTTTGACAGAACACTCTGTTATGTGACAAGAAATTGCACATATTGAAATTCGAAAACGCGTAAGGATTGATGAAGATCCTAAGCTAATTAAGCTTAAAGAGAAATAAGAAGTTGGAAGGATACTAAGTTATAGTAAGAGGTTACTCAAAACTAGTATTTTCTAATATGCTATGACTCTTGAGAAGTGCTAGGCTAATCATCTTGACAATTGTTGCAAGACCCTACAAAACGTATACCAAGTGCATTGTGAGTTGATAGAACACTTGACCAGTGCAAGTTATATCATCCACCACAATTCGTTGGTTATGTGACAAACAACAAGAAAGTTCTTTCAAGACAAAGAACCTAAACCTAGGTTGGGAACCTAGATGTGTACTTGGTAAGGTTCATGCTATGAGAGATAACATGAATATAAAGGAAAGTGCAATACGAAAGGTTTGAACACATGGACACATGGTATGTTAAACTCATGTTGCAAACGATTAGTGTTCACACACTTACGATATACATCACAAGGTTGTAATATGGTATTGAATACCCGAATGTGATGTCGACATTCGTCGTTTGAGTTATTATTAACTCACCTTATACTTTGTTACATCCAAACGGGTTGTAGAGACAATTGAACCCTGTTAAAGTGAACACGGATTAGCATTGTATTCGCCCATAGTCACTTACATGAGGTGACGTCTCGAAGTGACTAGAGTGTGATGCGATTGATGGCAAGTTCAAGTACCATGGAGTCATGTGAGATGACTAGTCGATCACATAGGCAGACTGTTAGGAACACTTTGTCGGGCCTTATGACCGCTTATAGAGTTCTGGCAAATTTATATAGCCTGGTCGTGGCGAGAGCTACTATAGTATTCTAATGAGTCGATTCTTTTGACTAAAGACTGTTCGCCTAAGGTGGCACAGTTTCAGATTAACTTTGATTTATGTTACTACAACTTTCGTAAATGGGGTCAAATGGGCATATTTTGGGTTATGATGGCTGTGGCTAGTCGAAGGGAATAAGTGCGATAGGAATTGTCCACCCCTTGTTAGGGTTATAACAATATCTCATGGCCACTCGAGGAGTAATAAACTGGAAATGCGTGGCCACACTCGGAAGGTATCTATGGTAGATAATTCCGGTCAATCAGTTATTCTCCAGATCGAGGAAACCACTCTCGATATGATCACTTGCAAGTACGACCTGAAAGACACCTTGCATTGAGTGGGAGATAGTAATAGGACAAGAGAATTGGTGACGCACACTTGTCGAGGACAAGTGGAAGATTGTTAGAATATGTGTCCTCCGATAATAATGCGATCAAAACTGTCGATCATGATGATCACATTTTTAAATCTCATTTTAAGAATACATGTGGGATGTAATATTTTACAGTCAACTGGTCCACACATATCGGTAATGATTGGCTTACTAGAGTTTGACATTACTGTCGTGCGACGGTGGTGATCTGTTGATCCCCTTAGGTCATACCTAAAGGGTAACACTCTTAATTGATTACTTAATTGACCGTATGTCGATACGGGTTAATTAAATTGCTTAAAATTGACGGACGATTTTGTGAGTATTATTGATGTGTATTATTGTAATTCGATTAAATAAAGATATGGTCTAAGTAATCAAATTGTTTTATTACTTAGATAAAATTATTGTTTACGAAACAATTGAAACTGAATGAATAGTTTATTATAAATACAAGACGTTGTGATTTATAAATGATAAACCATTTTTTGTACAAGTAATTATGAATTACTAAGTCGATTTTTGTACATGACGTATTTTTATTAATACGTTGATTTTTAATATGTTAAAAATACATTACATTATGACATGTCATGTAACATGTAACATGTGACAAATTGACAAATGACAAAATAAAATGGACTACCCATTTTATTTTGAGTGTGCCGAAATTATGAAGGGAGTATGAGATTTATATTGTGTTTTTATCTTAAGTGGAAAGCATAATGATTATAACTAGCTAGTAGCCATGCAAACCTAGTTTTTCTTGAGAAGAATAACAAACTCATGCATTGGCTCTACTCTCCCCATGCCAACCGGTTTTTGAAGGAGAAAAAGGCCAATGGCTTTTCTCTTAATCATTCACAATTTCACATTATAATTTCTAGTGTAAGAAATCATAAAAACATTCTCTCTACATCTTATAAAAAATTAGAGTGATAAAAACTCCAAAAATCCTTTCTCTTGACCGAAATTACAAGAGACCAAAACAAATATTTTGGGTCAATTTTTAGTAAGATTAATATTATTCTAGTTCTAATAATATTAGTCTTTTAAGAGGTTATCTTGGGTATTCATCTTTGGGAGGGATTCTAAGCTTGAATCTTTGTTCATCCATATAAGGAAAGCTCAAGAACAAGTAAGAAGGAGATCTTACTTGTGCATTTTAATCCAAAATTCCAGAGTAAGAAAGACGATTTCTTCTCTATTCTTATTTAAGTTTGCATGCATAAGATCTAGTTTTTAATTTTATGACTAAATTAAATGTCACATATATGAATATGTAAATGAATGAGAATATGAATTCCTAACAGACCCTCCCTCGGGCGTGGTGCCGGAGGACTGAAAATCAGACGGTGGTAAGCGTCGTCAAGTCAAGTTATCCTTTCGGAGAGACTGGCTATGGCCTCTTCGACTTGTTGGAGCATAGTGAGCATTGTCGCAGCACTGAACACAAATACCTCGTCCGAGGTATCCTTTTCCAAGGCATTCACCTCGTCATCAATTGGTGAGATGAGGTATGAGCAGTCCAGGGTTGACTCATCGTCGGAGATGGCGTGGATTCCCAAAGGGTTGGTTTTGTTTTTTGGCTTAGTTGGTGGGGGCAAAGGCAGTTCTCCTTTTTCGATCATATCTTGGATGATGTGTTTAAGTTTAAAGCAGATTTTCGTGTCATGTACTTTCCCTTGGTGGTACTGACAGTAGGCATTAGGGTTCCAGAAGCGGGATTTCTTAGCATCGGCCGGATCCGGGGTGGGTCCGATCGGTCGTAATTTCCCTTGGTCTGTGAGCCTTTTCAGGGCACTTGCGTAAGTCGACCCTATATTAGTGAACACTCTCTAGGGGGGTTCAACTCTCTTAGTGGTTGGTTCAAGGAGGTTGACCTCATCAATCTTGTTTGTCTGACCATAAGGGCGAGATCTGGTTGATGTGGATCCCTGGTAGCCTCTACCGGTGGTTTTGGCTAGGACACCCTTGCGGAGGTCATCTTCAATGCGTGTCCCAAGAATTTGCAGATCCTGGAACGTCTTGATGTTTTGATACCTTAGTAAATTGGCATAAACCGGGCTGAGATTGTTGACAAACTTTTCCACCAAGGTTGACTCATTCGGCTTGTTGACCAACTGGGTACTTACCCTCCTCCAACGGGTTAGGAAATCAGTGAATCCCTCCTTGTCATTCTGGGTTAGGACCTCAAGAGTACGGGTGTTGGCTTGGAATTCGACGTTGTCGGCATATTTCTTAGCAAATTCAACTGCGACCTCATCCCAGGTGGTGAGATTCTTCGGGTCAAGGGAGTAGTACCATTGGCGAGGGATCAGTTCCAAGGATGATGGAAAGATCCGGGTGAAGAGTTCCTGTTTAACCCCTTTTATGGCCATGTAGTCTTTGAAGGCACGGCTATGATTGAGTGGGTCCTCCACTCCCTTGAATTTTGGCACATCAGTCAAGGTAAAGTTGTCGGGTAGTTAATCCCCAACAGGTTCAAACCTTCGGTTGTTCTCAAGATGGATATTGTTACCCCGGGCTAGGAGTTGTTCTTCCAAGAGCTTGAGCCTTTTCTCAGTTTCAGTCAAAGGTGGAGTGTTATGTTCTCCAGTTTCCTTGCTTTCCAGGGTGTCGATACGGGTCTCGACACGGTCCAGGGTGACCTTAAGAGCAGTGAGCAGGCTGGCTAGCTGAGCAGTTGTCTTGACATCTTTGTTGTTATCATTCTCGTTGATGGACGAAGTCGAAGACGGGGCCATGGTTCTGAGGCAGAAAAACGGCTCACATTACAACTCAATCTGACACGGTTCAAAGATTGAACGCAGACAACGCAAAGATCGGGACAAAGATCAGACTCAACAAGACGAGGGTGACCATGTGAGGTACCTCGGTGCTGACTGGATTTATGACGTGACGGTGTTGACCGAACCGTTGACACGCGTCCAATGTAACGGCGTGACGCCATTGGACATGTCTCGAGGTGAGACGACTCATAAGTAAAGACCCATAAGTACGTTTGCTTTGACTCGATAGACACGAGGCGGAATTGGAATGGTGGACTGATGTTTTCGAAAATAGAAATTTTCAAAAAGATTCATTTGTCACTTTATGGACGGCTTCCGAAGATAGGGATCTCCGCAAGTCGGCAGTTGAAAAGGTTGTCTTAAGTTTATTTGCAAAAGACGGTTTTGAGTTTGAGTCGGCTCGGAAAACAATGTATTGTTTCCCGAGACGGTTTTTGAAATTCAAAATTGTATGTTTTGAAAATCGAGTTTGAAATGTTTGAAGATGTCTCGGGGACGGTGCATGGTCCTCAAGATCTCGCAAGTGTCTCGAGAAAAGGGTGTGTGCTTTTCTCGGGTTTTGAAACAGCCATTGTCGGCGCGAAACGGGTTAAAATCCGTGTCTAGACGCGACGATTATAAGGGCGTAAAAAGGTGATTTGAAATGGTTGTAAAAACCGGGTTTTGAAAATCGTCATTACGACGGCCTAGAAAGGCGTGTTGAAATGGTTATAAAAACCGAGTTTGAAAATCGTCATTATGACGGCCTAGAAAGGCTTGTTGAAATGGTTATGAAAAACGGGTTTGAAAATCGTCATTACGACGGCCTAGAAAGGTGGGTTGAAATGGCAACGGTCGGCAAAAGACCGAGGTTTGAAACGGCCATTATAACGGCGCAAAAGGGTGTTTTGAAAGTTTGAAAATGACACGGAAGGACTTATGATCAAGTAGCACATAAGCACTCACAGTTCATTATATTATGCATAATGCTGAAACGGGTTTTGGCTTAAAAGAGTAGGTTACACACCAAGCAATCAAACCCCGATTTGCGAGAGGAATACCAATCCAAACAAAATGTGTAAGGAGGGTGCCCAAGCCTCGTGCTCGAAGGTGATGAAAGCTCTTTGACGAAACAGAAATGTGTAACGTCAATGGTATGCTTGACTCAATCGGGATTCGAAACGCGGGGATGCGGAAACTCACGCCGACGAGACGAGCCAATTGGTCGAAAAGGGTTAGGTTGTGGGCCCGGACAAGGAATCGACCGTGACCTTAATATCAATTAATGCATTCCAACCAAGACCTCGTTCGAGTCTCACCATCTAGGAGTCACAAAGACGTAAGTGTCCTAGTTTTCCCCAGCGGAGTCGCCAATCTGTGGACATGGGCCCACCTGCGTATGCCCAGCCGATCTGTGGACAACGGCAGCGGTCTCTTGAAAGCCACGCTCGGCGGCGTAAAAATGCTTTCGACCGGATCATTTTAGATCGGTCGGTTTCGTCTCGGTAAGGGTCTCAAAACGATTTTGAGATATTCGGAGTCGCCACCAAGCATTTGTGGGATGCTTGGAACCCGTTCGAGTCAACTTTATACCTAGGTCAAATCAAGGCAAAAAGCGGTGTTTTGACATAGGTACTAAATATAAGGAGTCGTCCCTCTTTAGCATCCTATCTCTAGAATGACTCTCGTACGCCCTGGATAAGGTCATCCACTATCCAAAGTTTCTGAGTAAGAGGTGAAGGTATGTATTGGGAAGCCCTTTAATCAGACACCCAATCCCGCCCGCGGTAGCGGCCTCTACTGATCAATCTTGGTTGGTTGAATGCAAAAGTTGATAAAACGTTTTAAATGCATGAATGCGCATCCAATGATTTAAACCTAACATGTGAGAGCTTTCTAAGTCGGTTGATTTAATCCAAGTATCAAGTATAAGGTGTCGAGTTGGATTTACGATTGATTTGCATGCAAGACGGAAATTAAACATCCATTCACCGTATTAGGTTTATGGTGCATAACGTGATCCATTTGTCTTAGTAAGGCATTTTGCAAATATGATTTAAGAATGAGCAGATTAACCGTCTAATCCGTCCTATGTCCGGGTTAACCGGAGTCGGGATCGTCCTGGACTAATGCTGGAAGGGGAACAGGCCCTGCGCCAGGCAGCCACATGACGCGCGAGCCTGATGGCGATGCAAGGGGGTCACCCCTGGTTTGAAAATTAGAAGGAAAATGGCTTGTTTAGGCGCGGGTCAGTCAACGGTATATGATGTGTTCTGACCATTTGAAAAATGTTTATAAAACGTGTTGAAAATGGGTATTTGAATCCGTTTTGGTTTGAAAGGACCGTTTAGGCCGCATTTGTGTTGATTTGAAGAACGAGACTTGAATAATCGTCATTGTTTTGACGATACTCGATGTCGGGTTCGACTTTGCAAGCTTGACATGAATAGTTTTGAAAATGAATATGAACTAATTGTTTTAAGTTCATTTGAATATAATTAGTCGGTACTCATCATCGTACTCGGATTAAAATCCGACATGGTATGTAGAACCAAGGATGACTTTGTGTTGGTGACTAATACATTTATTTGAAAATGTAAAGAAATGATGAAAGGCTTTAAAATACCTTCCAAAATGTAAAGAAATGAAATGAAAGGCTTTAAAATACCTTTTAAATATAATAAACCAAATATTATCACCGAAACACGGATTAAACCGTCATGGTATTAAGAACCAAGGATGAAAAATGTTTTATGGTTAAAAACTTGTAAAAATGGTTTGAAAATATTTGAAATGGTAAAAACCGATTACAAATATGAAAATAAATCAAAAAGGAAAGACGAGAACAAACACGGTTGAGTCTGGCCTGGACACCCCATTGAGGCGCGAGCCTCTGTGCATAACAAGGGGCTTCTGTCTCAGGCCAAAAGTCAGTTTTGGCTCGTTTTTCCCATGTTTTGGACCATGTTATGCATGATTTATCATGTTATAGTCATTAAATGAGTGAAGACATAATAAAAAAAGAGGATTTTTACACCCTCATACTTACATTCTTGGTTATGGCAAGAAACCGACGTAAGTGCAACAACTCGTTTGGCCGGAAAAGACTCGGTTTAAAACCGTTTTAGCAAGTAAAAGAGTGTTTTATTAAACAAGGTGATGGTGTAGTGGTCGAGATGGTCGGTCAAGTGATTTAATGCACGATGACGGTACCAAACAATGTGTAAGGCTTGTGTTTACGATCGGTAGGTCGTAAACACGTGTCGGATTGTTACTTAGGAAGTCGAGTCTAGAAGTTTAAGGGAGAGGTGAGGGGCGAAAATTCGCGTAAGTCTCAAATGGTTGCATTTGAGGGGTATTTATAGGAAAATGAGTGGTTGTGTGAGTTTTGAGCGACGTGGCCACCTGGGCTCCTCAAAGAGGCGCGAGCCACGTCGCGGGTCTTCGAGGTGTCTTGTCGCTTTCACACAAGTGCAATCATGATTTGTTCTATCCTAGGATTTGTAGTCACATGTTTGGTACTTGACCATTCATGAATCCGGAAAATCTTAGCATAGAAGGTTTTGAATGGTTTGTTTTTTGTGTTTCACTCGGTTTGACTCGTTGTTGGAGTCGGGATTTGAATTTTGAGTCGGTTTTTGGTCCGGTGTCGGTTTTGACTCTAGTTAGTGTCATTGTGACCACATCTTCATGCATTAAACACTTCAGGTACTTTTGAAAAGTTTTGAAATGTTTTATTTTCTAAATCGTTTTAAGTTTTCCGACGTAAAGTTGTACACGAACTGTCGATCAAACGCTGCGATTCCAAAGCATGTTGTAGTCCGATAATCATCGGGTGTTTGTTGGAGTCTCAGCTGATACTGGGTATCTACAGCAGAGTTGCGCAATCTTTTGCAACAAACTTTGTCAATGCAGCAGAAGCAGATGGCTCAAATCTCTGAGTTGATTGCCCATAATAAGATGTTGGATACTCAGGTGGCTAATATGGCAATTCGAAATCCGTCAAAACAGGCTGAAGGTCTTCCTCCTCAAGGTAAACAAGCTCATAAACAAGCCAATGTCATTCAATTAAGGAGCGGTACCACATATACAAATCTGGACCTGTAAAGCCATGATAATGAAGTGCCCACTAATGACAATGAGGTACCCTATATGCATCCTAAAGGGTTGGGCAATTTAAGGCTTAGTGATGATGAAAAAGAGGCTGGCAAAGTTAAAACACGAGCTGAAGATAAAAGAGAAACAGACGAAACAAACGAACCTGCTAAGGTTCCTCGGTCGAGTCACCCGAGGCTCGATCGAGGAATTTCAATGCTCGATCGAGTCCTACCAAGGCTTGATCGAGGATCCTTTCTGGCACCTGACGGTCTTTCAAAAGTTGATAATAAAGCCAAGCAAGCCGGGCCCATTACCATAGCACTACCTTTTCCTCATCGCAAGCAGAAGTCTAAGCTAAACAGGCATTTTGGTAAGTTTATGAAGGTAGTGAAGAACTTACAGGTAAGTGTTTCTTTCACTGAATTGATTACTCAAGTGTTGCTTATGCAAAGTTTATGAAAGAGATTTTGACAAGGAAACGATCCTTTGATGCGGTGGAAACTATTGCTTACACTCAGAAATGCAGTGCCATGTTGCCAATTAATTCACCACCTAAGTTAAAGGACCCAGGAAGTTTTTCTATCCCTTGTCATATTGGTCATCTTGCTATTAGTAAAGCTCTTTGTGATTTAGGAGCTAGTGTTAGTGTCATGCCGTATTCTATTTGCAAGAAATTAAATATTGGTCAGTTGATAGTTACTAATATGACTTTACAGATGGCTGATAGATCTGTTAAACACCCACTGGGGGTGTTAGAGGATTTTCCCGTTCGAATTGGGAAATTCTTCATTCCTGTTGATTTTGTTGTCTTAGACATGACAGAAGATAACCAAATCCATATCACCTTAGGAAGACCATTCCTTCACACGGTGGGGACGGTTATAGATGTTAGGCAAGGGAGACTGAGTTTAGCTGTGGGGGATGATACCATTGTTTTTAACTTATAAAAAGCATTAAAACATCCCATGATAGAAGAACTTGTCATAGTATAGATGTTGTTGATTTTACTATTGATGAGTGTCTTCCTATGTGTTTGGAGAGGGATCCACTGGAGATTGCCCTGATCTCAGACTCAGCTGCTCAGACGGGTTCATGGAGTCCAGAATTTCGCGAGGTTGAGAGGCTTCTAAATGGAGAAGAGTGCCCCCATTAGAAGGTATATAGTTTGGGTATCGCACCTAAGGTCACTGAGGTAAAGAAACCTGAGCTAAAACCTCTTCCCTCTCATCTTAAATATGAACTTCTTAATGACTGTGAGATGTACCCAGTAATTGTTAATGCTAGCCTAACTGAAAGTTAACTATCTGCTTTGTCAACTGTTTTGAGAACTCATAAGAAAGCCATTGGGTATAGCATTGACAATTTATAGGGCATTAGTCCTGACTTTTGAATGCATCGTATTCACTTGGAAGAAGGCCACAAGCCTAGTGCACAAGGTCAGAGACGACTAAATCCTCCAATGCAGAAGGTGGTAAGAAAAGAGGTACAAAAATTACTTGATGCTGGCATTATTTACTCTATATCTGACTCTAAGTGGGTCAGTTCTGTCCAAGTTGTACCCAAGAAGGGAGGTACCACAGTAGTAAAGAATGATAAAGATGAATTAATTGCTACTAGACTTGTTACAGGGTGGAGGATGTGTATTGACTATAGGAAGTTGAATGTAGCTACCAAGAAAGACCATTTCCCACTTTCTTATATCGACCAAATGTTAGAGAGATTAGCATGCCATAGTTATTTCTGTTACCTAGATGGCTACTCCGGTTTCTTTCAGATAACCATTCATCCTGACGATCAGGAAAAGACCACTTTCACATGTCCTTATGGTGTATTTGCTTATAGGAGGATGCCCTTTGGTTTATGTAATGCCCCAGCTACCTTTCAGCGTTGTATGATGGCCATATTTTCTAATTACATAGAGTCTATTATGAAAGTCTTTATGGATGATTTCAGTGTTTATGGTACTGACTTTGCTGTTTGGTTGAGAAACTTGACTAAGGTTTTGCAGCGCTGTGAGGAGAGCAATCTTGTGCTCAATTGGGAGAAGTGCCACTTCATGGTTACTGAAGGGGTGGTACTCGGTCACTTGGTGTTAGGTAAGGGTATTCAAGTGGACAAAGCTAAGGTTGAGGTAATTGAGCAACTCCCATACCCGGTTAATGTTAAGAGTGTGAGTAGCTTTCTTGGTCATGCAGGGTTCTATCACCGCTTTATTAAGGATTTCTCTAAAACTGCTCAACCTCTAACTCGGCTTCTTCATAAAGATACACCTTTTGTGTTTACTAATGAGTGTGTTAAGTCGTTTGACAGGATTAAACAAGCTCTTATCTCAGCTCCCATAATCCGATCTCCGGATTGGAGCCTTCCTTTTGAGATTATGGGTGACGCAGTGACTATGTCGTTGGAGCCATTTTGGTTCAGCAAAAAGATAAGGTGTTACATGCCATTTACTATGAAAGTAAGACTCTTGATGATGCGCATATCAACTATGCTACTACGGGGAAGTAGCTTCTTACAGTTATCTATTCTTTAGACAAATATAGAGCTTATCTTGTTGGTTCTAAAGTTATTGTTCATACTGACCATGCAGCTTTAAAATATCTTTTAACTAAACAAGAGGCTAAACCACGACTTATTAGTTGGATTTTATTATTGCAATAATTTGATTTAGAAATTCGTGATAAGTCGGGTGCTGAGAATGTTGTTGCAAATAATTTGTCTAGATTGAGATTTTCAGGAAGAGAGATTTTGCCCATTGATGACTCTTTTCGAGATAACCACCTCTTAGCTATAGCTGCAAATACTCCATGGTTTTCAGATTATGCCAATTACTTGGTAGGAGGTAAGCTTCCTCTTGACCTATCTTATCAGCAGAAGAAGAGATTTATGCAAGATGTGAAGCGGTATTTCTGGGACGATCCATATCTGTTCCGGGAGTGCGCATACGATATCTATAAACGATGTATTCCAGAGCGTGAGGTGCGTGCCATCCTTTATAATTGTCACTCTTCTTCTTATTGTGTTCATCATGGTCCTTCTAGGACATTTGCTAAGGTAATGTAATCGGGTTTTTATTGGCCTACTATCTTAAAAGATGCTACTAGTTTTGTCCGTTCATGTGATGCGTGTCAAAGAACTGGCAATATTTCACAAAGGCATGAGATGCCTCAAACTGGAATCTCAGAGGTGGAGATTTTTGAAGTTTGGGGCATTGATTACCAAGGGTCATTCTCTACTTCACATGGGAATCAATACATATTAGTAGCTGTGGATTATGTTTCTAAATGGGTGGAGGCAATTGCCACTCCCACTTGTGATGCTAAATCTGTTGTTAAGATGTTTCAGAAAATTATCTTTACACGGTTTGGAGTGCCTCGTGCGTTGATAAGTGATGGAGGAAAGCATTTTAATGAGCGTCATCTTAATTCTTTATTGAAGAAATATGGTGTTACACACCGCAGAGGATTGGCCTATCATCCTCAAACCAGTGGACAAGTGGAGGTTTCCAACAGAGAATTAAAACAGATCTTAGAGAAGGTAGTGAGCAAGAACAGAAAAGATTGGAGTCGGAAGCTTGATGACACCTTATGGGCTTACCATACTGCAAACAAGACGCCGATTGGAGCATCACCTTACCGTCTAGTCTATAGCAAATCTTGCCATTTACCTGTGGAGCTTGAGTACAAGGCTATGTGGGCCATAAAAGAGCTGAATATGGATCCCTCACTGGCGGGTGAGAAATGATAGATGCAGTTAAATGAGCTCGATCAGTTTCGACTACATGCCTATGATAGTGCTCAAGTGTACAAGGAGCGAACGAAGAAGTGGCATGACAAGCATATTTTGCAAAGGGAATTTCATGTCGGTGAAAAAGTATTACTATTTAACTCTCGTTTGCGTTTGTTTCCAGGTAAGCTAAGGAGTAGATGGTCTGGACCGTTCACTGTAGCTGATGTGAACAAATTTGGCTCAGTTACAGTGCAAACTGACAAAGGAGAGACCTTCAAAGTGAATGCGCAACGATTAAAAATTTACTATGAAGGAGCTCATATTGGGGTAATAGAGGCCGTTGACCTCTTTGTCATTGATTCTTCTTACTAATGAAGAATTACGGTCGTGCGGGACCGCTTAAACCAGCGCTACCGAGAGGCATCTCGGAAATTGTAATGTATTATTTTGTAAATTAAGATTTCAATTTAATTATTGCATTTACATTTATGTTTTTTTTTCCTTGAGTTTCGAGAGATGAGAGGAGAGGTTTTATTATGTTTTCAAGTGTTTTTTGCAGAATATGACTGAATTTGAAGCTAGGAATCACAAACAATGAAAAAGGAGGCCACCAGGAGGTTCCTCGATCGACTCCACCCAGGCTCGATCGAGGCACCAACATCCTCGATCGAGCGTACCCAGGGCTCGATCGAGGCACCAACTACCGAATTAAAATCGTGTTAAAACGAAAGTTGGCATCTTGGGATTTTTGTTCCTCGATCGAGTCCACCCAGGCTCGATCGAGGCACCAATTTAGACTGGGTTCCGCGTTTTGGACCGGCCGGTTTTCTTTTTAAATTGTTTCTAATATTTCCCAAACTTTCCTATATTCCGTCATTCTCCTTTGTATATTTTCGACTAGTTCATCCCTTTCTCTCTCAATTCATCCTCCTTAATCATCAAATCTCCAATAAATCTTGTGTTTCATTGCATATTTAGTGATTACATCAATCTATTGTGCTTATTTTCGCATTTTCATTGCTCTATTTGCCTATGTAAATCCCGTTTTTGCTCTTAATTTGGTCCGAAAATCTGAAATTTTGTGCTTAAATCTTGTGTTTATTGCCTTGAATCTCCCATTGCTCATATACAATTGCTATTTCCTTGCTTATTAGCCCTTTATTTTTTGAATTAAATGCCTAAATTGCTAATTTGGGAATTAGGGTTCTTCAAAATCCGGGTTGAGTTTATGCATTAAATTGGTTAGAAATTGTGCTCATATGCTTGGAATCTTCATTATTTGATATACAATTATGATCCCCTAGCTTCTTAGATGGTTTAATTGTGATTTTCGGTCTTAAAATCCAATTTTTCGACCCATTTATGCTAAAAAACGTGGACTGTTTTGTGTAATAGTCGGGTTGGTGATTGTATACTTTTCTCTTTTGCAGGTATGTCGACTAGTGGGCAAGGAAACAAGAGGCCACGGGAGAGGCGCGTTCCCGTTCGTCAGCCTGTGGTGGTTGAGTCATCCGAGGAGGAGGATGATTTATCACCAATTGACGAGTTTCCTTTTATAGAATTTCGTGACAAGGAGCAGCGGGATAACTTTTTGACATTAATGAACAAGACCATGCTTGCCACTCGGTGTGTAGATCGGAAAATCTTGCGCACTTTAAATATTGATGAGATGATGTTTGGTATGTTTGTCGAAATTGGGTTGCTGGGTCTTTTTCTGTTGCAGAATTATCATATCGTGCCTTGACCCTAGAATTTTTGAGTTCATATGCTTATTTCCCTTCAGACCATCTTATCCGGTTTAGGTTGTTTAATGAGGAGCGGTCCTTGCCTTTTGACCGACTGTCTGAGATTTTGGGAATTGACAAACATACTGAGGGTGATTTGTATAATGGTTCTGGTATGTCTGCGGTCCGATTCTTTCCATTGTTTACGGGTTATGCGGACGCAGATGTGAGTAGTATGTCTTTGCTTGATATTCAGCATGTGTGTCTGCGGCTTTTCTTACGGTATCTGAGTTATTTACTCTATGGGAGGCATGATATGAGCAAGGCCTCCTCTTTAGAGGTCTTGATATTAGCTAGCTACCTTAACCCATTTCAGGAAGCTACTTTTCAGTTTTTTCCCCCTGCACTCGTTTGCCAGGCCCTTGACCGCATGATTGGGCGGTATGCTGATTTAGACTGTGGTGCTATCATTACTAGAATTGCTAGAGTCTTTTGTGATTTTGAGGGAAATGGCCCCTATAAGCCGATGGACGACCATGAGCCGTTAGTGGATGATGACCACCTCTGTTATGACATTTTGTACATTGAAATTGTGGGTGGGAAGGATCATTATTGGAAGGTGAGGGGTCAGGCTTATATGCTTTTACCTAATGATCGACTGCCGGCCATTCCTCCTCTTGAGGAGAGTACGGCCCGACTGAGGCCTCCCCCTGTCACCTATGTCATTCCTGAGGAGCTTCTGGTTACTTTTCCTAGTTATATTACTACTACTACCACTGGTGGGCGTCGGAGACGACGTCAGCCTACTACTCATTTGCCTGGTTCTTTCCAGCCCACTCCGCCTCCACCTACTCCTACAGCTTTTCCTTCCTATGGTTATTATTTTGACCCGGTCCTTGCGAGAGAGGTGAGGATCCATGAGGGTATTAACACCGCTTTGACTGTGCGGCGTTTGTGGGAGCAAATGGAGGCTGTTACTCTTGCTGCAAGGGGGAATACATGGGCACTTCTCCGAGTTACTACAGCACTCCTGGTGACGATAGCCATGTTTTCCATCTTTACGGTGTGACCCCTGCTGAGTTTGGGCAGTTTAGTACTGAGTATGGTGCTCTGGGCCGTCCCTTTTACACTCATGTTCGACCTCACCAGCCCACAAGTGTTTTTCCAGAGGATGCGGGTGTTCCTTTGTCGCAGCGTGGGCAGTTTGGTCAGTTTGCAGCTTCTACTTCTGCTGCAATAGCTTTTCCAAGAGGTGGCCATTCTAGAGGCCGTGGTCGACGAGTTGGCCGTGCTAGAGGCGATGGGGGTCGAGTTCAGGACCCTGAGCTGTTGGCCATGTATGCAGATATTGATGGCTTTGATGAAGCCAATCTTGATGATGATGATGGTGGTGTACAGTAGTGACAAACGGTCACTACCTCCCTCAATTTTCCAGCTGGTTTGGGGGAGACTTTTCTTCTCAGATTTTATTATCTTTCTTTCATTTTGTTTATTTTATCGCATTTGTTATTTTCCCCCTTCCCTTTGTTAGTAGTGACCCATTAGGTTGCTGGATTTTCTGTGTGATTGATATGCTGTAGGCGTCGTAATGGGGACACTGTGATATTTAGGTTTGGGGGAGAGTATTTATTTATGTTGTGTGTTTATTTATTGAATTGTGTGTTATAAAAACAAAAATCCATAAAAATTAAAAAATTTATAAAATACAAAAACATGTTTTTATTTTATTTAGTGTCGAGTCTTGGTGAATTGTTTAGCAATGATGATAATTTGCTTTGTCTTTGTATTTGAATCCCGTTTAGTTATCCATGTACATTGTTTTGACCTGTCAGCTATGATGAACAAAGCTTTTAACTCAAGTCTTGACCGTCACAATATGCCTTATGCCGAGTAAACTTGACTGTATTCTGTTGGTAAACCACTTAAATTTCTGAGGTCTTTAGAGCTTCCTAGGCCGGGAACATTAATAAACCTGTCTCATTTGTTATTTAGGCTAAAGAGTGTGGTCTCCTTGTGGAACATGTAATATCAAATTGCATAAGTGTGACATTAGTTTCTTATCTTTTTGCGCGTTCATATGGTTGAGTACATGAGGAAAGGCGATTCTTATTGTTCAAATATGTCATACATTACCCAGTCTTGTTAACTCGTTTGAACCATGTAGCCATTTTATATCCTATTCTAAGCTACGTTCCACAATTTGCCTACCTTTTCGGGACAGTCGCAGCTGCTTGAGTCCTAATTTGTTATAGCTACTTTGGTTGGGTTGGGACTTTTATGTCATGTGGGTAGTAGCTTTGATTTGTATAAGCAATTGTGTGATCTCCTATGTTGAAACAAAAGATATTATGAAGCAAAAGAAAAAAAAAAGAAAAAAATCAAAAATTCCGGAAAAAAAAAGAAGAAGGAAAGAAAAGAGAAAAAAGAGAAATTTGCTTCATCAAATTTTGTTAGGAGATCGTGAGTGGTAATTACTAGAGTCTAATGCACTTTTGGAGAGTCTTTTCATTCTCTCATATGTTGTCAAAGTTGAGATGATTTCTCTAGTTGGATGGTTGTATTATTTATTATTAGATTTGGCTATTGGTTTAGCGCTGCGACTATCGTCTTAGCCTCACATACCCATACGTGTTTTTGCACAAGCCACTTCTATACCCATGCCTCTTTACCACCATTCTGTCCTTGATACAAGTACTTGGTCTATATTGTGAATGCGCATTAGTTGGAGAAGTTACTATCACATTAGATTGCATGCATGTTTCATAAGTTGAGTGAGTGTATTTATTCTTTCTATCTTACATATATCTCACCCCTTATGAGCGCACGAGTGAAACCATGAGAATCCAACAGAATTATCTTGCAAGGTTGAAAAGCATTTGGCCGAGTCTCGGTATCATGTCACATCTTGAGTTGAGCTGCGTTAATCTATTACTCATACCTTTGAATTTGTTTCATTAGTACAATATTTGGTCATTACTTTGTTGTAGATATGGTTAGCTGGGATTTGTATGTACCTAGATATTTGTTCTGAGTTATTCATTCACCATTTGTTTGTTAGTCTTTTGTATGATTTGATTGCTTTGCTTGAGGACAAGCAAAGGTTTGGTTTGGGGGAGTTTGATACACCACTTTTATATATGCTTTTATAACTCCTTTCATACCATTTTATGTACCGTTTTCGTGCCTTTATATCTTTTATATGTCATTTTATAGTGAATTGTCGATACTGCCGCTATTTTATATTTTAATGAAGAAATGACGCATTACGAGGATAATCGAGATAAGATGAGCATAGCGGATATGGCATAGTGGAATACACGGAACATGGCACGAGGAACGAGGTAGCTTGAAGGCTAGAAGTGAAGGAACGAAGAAATCAACCTGTGAAGTTGATTCTTCGATCGAGTCCCCTGAGGCTCGATCGAGTAATCGTCCTCGATCGAGTCCTACTAGGTTCGATCGAGGAACCTCTCTGGCATATTTATTTCCGGATTTTCCTAAAACAGTTATTTTGTATTATAAATTTTAAACTCGAAGGTTATTATTAGATTACGCTTTATTTTTGCTTAGAACGGCTGAAAACTCTCTAGCTTAATCCTTCCTTGTTGCTACGGTATTAATCATTCCTCAATAATTAATCATTTAAGTTTATGCTCTTAATTAATTGTTCTTATTTCATATTGTCAATTATGTCTTTAATTATCATTGTTGTTATTGTTACATTAGTTATGAGTAGCTAAATTTCTCATCTAGGATGAAGGGGATCTAGGTTAAGTAGAAAGAGGATTATTAATTGATTGCTAGTAATATCGCATAAGTTATCGTTTGATTATTGTTCTTCTTCTAGTTAATTAACTTAGGCCTGAGTTGTTAATTAGTTTAGCGAATTAATACTTTCACCGACAGGGTTAGAATTAATATAGGCTGCGATAATCAAATAGATTGTGTCTAATTATAGCGATTGCATGTTAGAATCGATCTAAAGGACATAAATAGAATTAACCAATCTTGTGACCTTAGATAACTTTATAGATCTAGCAATTGATTAAGAGAACCCATATAATTGACCTAGTGAACCAGAAATCCTAGACTTTTAATATTATTGTTATAAACTCTTTTAATTACTCGTCTTTAGTATATTAGATAACAAACAAACCAAAACCCCTAAGAAAACGGTTACTTTCAGACGATCTAAATATTTGCAGACTGACTATTACCGCCTCCCTGTGGATTCGATACCCTAGCTATTTTTGTTAGTACTTAGATAGTTTTATTTTGATATTTGTAATACGACTTTAGCCTTATCAGCTATCGAGGCGGGCGGGATTAGGTGTTCAAATAAACGAGCTTCCTAATACGTACCCTCACCCCTTACTTAAGATCTCTGTGAACATCCGTGTTCATTGGCATCACGAGAGTCATTCTGGACATAGAATGCTAAGGGTAAAGAATTTCGTAGTGTTCATGTCAGTACTTTGTGTCTTGACATAACGCGAAGTATTCAAACGGTTCCAATTTTCCATAAAAATTGGTGGCGACTCCACAAATGCAGGTTTGTCAAACCTTTCACCGGTTTTAATGCCTTTCAAATCGGTAACGGCCAATGACGTGCCTCGGCCTCGCGTCGGAGTTCCTTGGGAGAAGTGTCGCCGCCTCAAAATCAACGCGCGGGTGGGCGCGGCGTGGGTGGCTGTGTCCACAGTTTGGCGACTCCGTTGGGGATGATACACTTACGTGTTACCCAGGGTGAAACTTGAACAAGGTTAGGGAATAGTTTATATGAGACGGTTGTCAGTTTTCATTACTCGACCTTCTTAGGTCGTTTTAGCTTGCCTTTCTAGGCTTAACCCAACCCATTCGACCAATCGTCCCGTCCGGACGGTCCAAATTTCTTTTAAATGCACTCATCATACTGTTATAATGCCTGTTTGTATGTGTGTGTTTTCCAAATCAATCACGTGTCTAAATTCTTCATTTATAAACAAAATAATGTCAAAATTATTATGTAAATAAGACTCATTTTTAGGCCTTTCAAATGTCCCATTTGTAAACCAAATAATGCCGAATTGTTCGATTTTCAAATTTCAATTTTCCAACAAAAAAAAATAACCTTTTCAAAAATCCATTTTGTAAATTAAATAATGCCCAATTTTCTGTAAATGTAAAATACGTTTCCTTTCAAAAATCACTTTCTGTAAAATTCTATTTTCAAAATTCAAGTCAATTTTAAATTTTCCATAAATAAAATCCTTCGTAAATTCTCAAAATAAAAATAAAAAACAAAACAAAAAAAGTCCAAAAAACAAAAAAAAAACCAAATAACGTCTTGAACCAAAATATTTTCAAACCATGTAAATGTAAATATGTAAATTCAATTAGGCTAAGTTAGAGTCAAAATTCAAACCGACTATGTCCTAGTCGGAACTTTGTCGAGTCATAAACCCGTTTTCCTTTACATTTTGGGTCTTTTCAAATTCAAGTCAAGTCCTAAGGCGTCACGGCGTCATTTTGGACCCCATACCCCAATTCAGCTAGGATCTAAATATTTTTGACACCTCGTGTCACACGTGCCCGAGTCGTACACAAAAGACTTAATGGGGCTCACCTTTCAAATCCATTTTCTTTTAAAACTGTGTTTTCAAAACCTCCCTAATGACACGTCCCTAGACTCAACACACGAGTCTCAATGGGACTCACATTTGAGTCTAAACTACAGTCGTCTTCTTAACACCTATAAGCACACCTCGATTATCTACACTTATACCCGAGTCTAGAATCAACACGTGTCATCAATCTCGTCAATAAGGTCAACCATATAAAGGTCATCCCGTGAAAGTCAACACTCTAGTCTAAAGTTAAAGTCAAGCACCGTGAATTAAAACACGAGAAGTCGCTCACGACATTTCACAAATTCACAATTCAAGTCTATATTTGTCGTCTTATCCTCGTGATTACTTGTCCCTTCCTGTGTTCGGTGCTTATTGCCTTAGTATGCCTGACCCCATGTTGAATCGAGTTGTAATGCGCGTCATTTCTGTCGAGTAGAAATCCAACAAGTTTCGTCAGTCAGCAAAGTCACAAAGCAGTTCAAGCTACAATCACCGTATCTCTCCCAGACGTTTATGCCATGGTCCTACGACTTCAAGGTACAGTGGAAAATTTGAGCATTCGTGTCCTCGCCCTTGAAAATGGGATGCTGGAAAAGAACACGCCACCTAGAGAAACCTCTAGTCTAGGTCGTCCAAAGCTTACGTCTTGCAATAACTGTCGTCATAGATAGCCGAAAACAACCGAAAGGAAACCTGGGAGGCATCAAGGGGTGGTTTCTGATTTAGGCATGTTTTATGCTGATGCTTTGAAGACACTCTCTACCCAAGGTAAGGTATATCCAATAGGTCCCACTCTGGATCCACTTTAGAGAAACAGGTGAACCTTTGGAAGGGCAACAAATACTGCCTATATCACCAAGGTAGAGGCCATGATATTGAAGAGTGTTTTCTCTTGAAACACACCATCAATGTTATCATGGAAGAGGGCAAGCTTCCACTTCCGCCTTCTGTCGAGAAATTCGAGAGGATCAAGCCTCTTGGGTCTAGCAGCACTAAACATGATGAAGAATCATCCCTAGACTGTTCTCATCTCCTCGATCCAAGTGACAACGAAGAGATCAACGTGCTTAAGGAAGACGATATCCAAAGTGGAATGCTCATACTTTTCATTGCCTTCAACAATAAATTTTCCAAGTTAGAAGGAGCCATTGATAACCTAAACTCTCGGCTTTCCAACATAGAGAACCAGTTTGTTGAAACGGGTAAGAAGCTTGAGGCCCAACCTCTCAAGATGAAAAGTGTCCAAACAAACCCTCAACCTCATAGTCCTAAGAAGAACGCAACAAATGAGCAACTTATCTCTAGTTCGTCTCATCTAGGAATCAAAATCAACAAAGGCAATCTCATGGAGCTTTCGTCAAAGAAACCTAACAACTTTCCCAGGTCATTCACAAGTCTAGGCATACCTTATGCCCGATCCTTGAACAAACTATCCTCTCTAGGTCTTCTTCAACCAATAGGGCCTATACCAGACCCAGAAAAGAAATCTAAATTTTGGGATGGCAATTCGTATTGTCAATGCCATAGGGCTATGGGGCATGATACCAAAGATTGCTATAAACTCAAGCATGTCATACGAGATGGGATTGAGGATAGTAGGATTTATGTCTCGCTCCTAACTAGTTCGGATAAAGAAACTATGCGACCTTATAGGGAGTTCAACATCGCGGATGATCAAGAATATGACCGGCCCACCAATCATTTGGTCAAAATAAGGAAAACAGACTCACAGATACCCGACCAGTCAAAGGAGGCAATATTGGTTGAAGACGTTGTTGACTATTTGCACCCAGTTTACACCTCTCATTTGAAATGTGGCATCAAGACCGTCGAAAACTTATCAGCAGAGATTGTTCATATCGATGAAATCATCCAAGGAGGTTCACCGTCCACATCTACACCCAACAAACAGACAATGCACATTACCGACGTAAAGGTTATAGAACCTTCACCAGAAAGAGGAACTCCGCCTCCAAGGTCATTCTCCAATTTAGGCATGCCTTATACGATTGCCTTTGAAAGACTCTTTGCTAAAGGATTGGTCCAGCCAATCGGTCCAACCCCAGATCCTCAGTACAAGAGGAAAGGTTGCTTCTGGGACGGTTCTCAATATTGTTTATTCCATATGGGTAATGGACACGACACTGAAATATGTTCCAAACTAAAATATACCATCCACTATATGCTCAATCACGGCAAGATATCTTTATCGACCCTCGGTCCATTAAGAGAAAATAATGGCCCTCATGGGCGTCTTACTCTTCAAAGACAGGAAGGACTCTTGGGCCTTTACCCTTCTAGGACCCCAAACAACGAGAACAGGGTGCTCAAATCGTTCAACGATCAAGATTGGACATTCAAGCTACCAAATGCTGAAAGAGGATTCCCCAAAGATAACAATGATGATTAGGAGTCTAGATTTAGGATCGAATCAAAGTATGTGTCCGAGTCTTAGGCTTTCTTTCCCATAATTGTTCTAGTGTCTTTCTTCGTGTCCATTTTCATTCCTAGTGACAACCTGAGAGCTGTCCCACAAGTCACATGTCTTCTCGAGTCTATACATTTATTATTCATTTCAATAAAAGTACACTTTTCAATCCACATATTATATCATATCTCTTCCTTTACCCTTTTCCTGTGACAATAAGAATGGATTTGAGACATTTTAAAACGAGAGACGCATGGCAAGTCGATTTGAGTACACTTAAACGATGTTCCATTCCAAGTGGTAGAGGACCCGAAACTCTGTGTCCATTTTATTACCTATTCCATGTCTGGCAACAGAAACCACACTATACCCCAGTTTAGGACGACCCAATCTCAAGACATTCTAGGACGAATCAAGACCATCTCTCTTGCTAACGATCCATGACGGAGGGCGAGCCCATTCCCCCACAATAAACAACTTGTTTACTAAAGACCAACCCGTTTCACACCAAAGGTGCTAGTCTGACTCAAATCCAAGGTAGCAAGCAAATTCAGGACGATACGAGCCATGATCAAAGACAAAGTCTCAATCAAGAGAAACAGGTGTCAATATCCAAGTGCAGGTATGCCCATAATCCAAGACAAAAGAATCAAAAGAAGAGGCTCAACCACGCAAGTCGATGTCAATATCCGAAGTCAAAGATATCTTCAAAAACCTGAATCATGAATCTGAGCAAAAAGTCGAGATCTATTTCAGACCAGGAATCTGAGTCTGAATCAAGAACAAGCCTGAAATCAAATACTTAACATAATAACGCTGAAGTCTATATAAAATCAAGCTACGGGGTAGAATCAAGACGTCGATGAAGATGGTCAGCTAGCACACTCACTGAGCCTTTCACACATCACACACCCTAAGTCCTTCTCGAGACCGTTACATGGAGACATTTAGGAATTTTGAGTGTCATATCAAGCTTGTCAAGTATACCCATCCCTTAGAGCCAAGACATGGAAATTTAAACCCACTTCATTTCAACCTACCTATATGTGCTCAGGCTACATCATGCCAGGAGACTCCATTTCCAAGCCATATACAAGCCATAATCCCATCAAGCCTTAGCTCCACAAAATCAAGCTCCAGATATTTGTTCATAAAAGCCTCTTATTTCCAAGCTCTACATTCCAAATATCCAATCCAGTTTCACCTTGACCCAGACACAGAGTCTTCAAATACTTTGCTACCCGGGAGTCGAAGGGTCCACTTTTGAGTATGCTTACATGACAAGGAATTTTTTTATAAACTTACCTCTTTGGTCTATGATCAGGGGGAGTTATCTCAAATCGATTCTTTAAGTCACTAAAAGGATTATACTCTCCTGACCCAATAGCTTAGGCACACACTCAGAACTACGATCTGGTTTGATTTCACTTCAAGTGAATACGTAGGCAGTCCTCAAAGACATAACCATCCCAATTATCACCTTTCAACCCCAATTATCAACCATCGCAATTATCAACCATCCCAATTATCAACTTTCAACCTCAATTATCAACCATCCCAACCATCAACCTTTTGTTAGTTATTTAGACCATATTAATACTATCTTATGATATTAAAATTACAAATTAATTTAAAATGGTCTAAATCTACATGCATGCAAATAAAAGTATAAAAAGATGGTATTAAACTATCTTAAGACAAAAGTTCCTTACATTGAATAAGGCAAGTTTTGGGCACAACTCAAGGACTCCTTCCTTGATGCTGTTCTTGAGCTATGAAAATAGATGATCCTCCAAGACAACAAACCACCAAAAATATGGTCTCCTAAGGATACACCCAAGAATCAACCCAAAATACTACTATAATACTAACTAGGTATATGTAGTAGTAAACCTTGTTTATTGTATATTTGATGTAATAAATAACATTATTGCTTTGATAATATTATTATTTGATAAATATATGTGATTTTGATGATAAAGATGAACAAAATTAGAAGGAAAAATGGTCTCTAATGAAGGGTGAAGGCAACCGGTTTTTAGCTCACAAAAGGACCAATTTTTTACTTCTAATTTTTCCAACTTAAGAATGAGGTAAATAGTGGTGTATTTATAGGAAAATGTGGGAGACAAATCTTAGTGGAAAAACCACCTAAATGGACACATGTATGCCCTCAAAAAAACCGAAACATATGGACTACTTTTGGTCCATTTCGGTTTTCGACATTTGCCCCACAAATGCTTATAAGTCTTATATTTAATTATATTACATAATTAAATATTAATTTAATTATTTAACACTTAAATAATATAAATTAACTACCAATGACTACTTAAATATTAAGTAATCATAAGACCACTTTATCAACATACAATGTGTCAATATTAACCCATTTAGCTAATTTTACAACCTCTTGTAAAATTTAATAGCTAATTGATTCTACCTCAAAACATATACACATATCGTATAAAATTAATTAATTAACAATTAATTAATAAATTCTAATCATTTATTATTTAAATATCACATAATTAAATAATAAATCTCCTTGTCCCGAGTTCGTAACCCGTCATCAAATAATACCTTTACATGACTAATTAAGAGTCAAATAATACAAGGAATTAATTATCTTGTATCTCATACAAACAATTAATTTATTCTATTTGGGCGTCATCCTATAGGTGTGACCTAAAGGGATCAGCTGATCACCGCCGTCACACGACACTAATGTCAAACTCTAGTCAGCCAATCATTACCGATTAACGATGACCAGCTGACAAATAAAAAGATAAATCCCTGATATTCCTATTACGAGATTTAATATGTAAACGCACTTATTGTGGAGGACACTACTCCAACAATCTCCCACTTGTCTGACACAAGTGTGCGTTACCAGTTCTCTTGTCCAATAATATCTCCCACTCAATGCAAGATGTCTCTCAGGTCGTTCTTGCATGTGATCATATCATAAAGTGGTTTCCTCGATCAGGAGAATGACTGTCTAACCGGATAATCTACTATAGATCTCATCCAAGCGTGGCCACGCATTCACAGTCATCTCTCCTCGAGTGCCTTGAGATAAAATATGACTTAAAAGGACAATCTCGTTGAACTATTTTCTTCATTCGATACAGATCACAATGACCCAGTAAATGCTCATCGGCCTCCTTTTACGGTGCGACCTAGAACAAAAACCAAAGCCACCGGAAAATTATATCAACTCAGACAAATAGTCACCAGTCTAAAGAATTAACTCGAAGGAATAAATAGAAATCCTCGCCACGACCTAGCAACAAAAGGACTCTATAAACGGTCACTGTCCGACAAATTGTCTCACAATCTGCCTATGTAATCGACCAGTCATCACTATGACCATATGACAGTCGAACCTGTCATCTATCGCCTTACAATCTAGTCACTCCGAGACGTCACCTCATTACGTAACTAGGGACAAAATAAAATGTTAATCCAGTTCACTTAATAGGGTTCGACATTGTCTTTACAACCTATTTGGAGAAAACAAAGTATATAAATTCAGACATTAAACTGAATATAACGATAAATACAATTATCATATATGGAATAATAAATACAATATTTTTATTATTACATATTATATAATTTAAAACAGTTCTGGCATTCGTCTCAATCCCATCAAAACTACATGATTATCATGTTTAGCTTGAGACAATGGCTTGGTTAAAGGATCAGCGATATTGTCAGTTGTCCCAACCTTACAAACTGTAATTTCTTTTCTTTCGATTAAATCTCTAATTACATGAAATTTCCTAAGTACATGTCTAGACTTGTTACTAGACTTGGGCTCTTTTGCTTGAAAATAGCCCCATTGTTATCACAATACAAAGTGATAGGATCCTCAGCGGTCGGAACTGCCTTTAGTCCCTCTAAAAATTGCCTAATCCAAACAGCTTCCTTTGCAGCTTCAGAGGCTGCAATGTACTCAGCTTCCGTTGTAGAATTAGCAGTCACAGACTCCTTGAAACTTCTCCAGCAAATCGCCCCTCTGTTCACCAAAAAAACAAAACAAGCCTGGGATTTCAAATCATCCCTATCAGTTTGGAAACTGGCATCCGTATAACCTCTTATACGTAATTCAGATTCTCCTCCAAACACTAAGAATGAATCTTTAGTCCTTCTTAAGTACTTCAGAATATTCTTGACGACTATCCAGTGACTATCACCTGGATTTTTCTGATAACGACTCGTCATACTCAAAGTATACGAGACGTCTGGACGAGAACACATCATAGCATACATGATCGATCCAACAGCGGAAGCATAGGGAATCGATTTCATGCGTTCAATATCCTTAGGTTCCGTAGGACACTGTGACTTACTCAAAGTAATCCCACTGCCTATAGGTAGAAAACCTCTCTTGGAGTTTTTCATATTGAATCGGTCAAGAATCTTATTGATATAGGATTCTTGACTCAATGCTAATATCCTTTTGGATCTATCCCTATAGATCTGGATACCCAAGATGCGCTGAGCTTCTCCCAAATCTTTCACTTGGAAGTGATTTCCTAACCACTTCTTGACAGAAGCAAGCATATCTACGTCATTCCCAATGAGTAATATCTCGTCCACATAAAGAAGTAAGAAAACAACTTTACTCCTACTAAAATTCATGTATAAACATGGTTCCTCAACACTTCGAGAAAAACCATTCTGTTTAATAACATGATCAAAACGATGATTCTAACTCCTTGACGCTTGCTTAAGACCATAAATGGATCTCTTAAGTTTGCATACTTTGTTAGGATTTTTAGGATCCACAAAACCCTCAAGTTGTGTCATGAATACTTCCTCTTCCAGAAACTCGTTCAGGAAAGCGGTTTTAACATCCATTTGCCATATCTCATAATCATGAAATGCAGCAATCGCTAACATTATCCGAACAGATCTAAGCATAGCAACTGGTGCAAAAGTCTCGTCATAGTGTAAACCATGAATCTGAGTGAAACCTTTTGCAACCAATCTAGCTTTGTAGACATCTTTATGTCCATCCATGCCGATTTTAATCTTGAATATCCACTTACATTGAATAGGTCGAACATCTTTAGGTAAGTCAACCAGGTTCCATACCTAATTACCGTACATGGAATCCATTTCGGATTGCATGGCTTCGAGCCATAGCTTAGAGTCAGAACTCGTAATAGCTGCTTTGTAAGTCTTAGGTTCATCATTTTCCAAAACTAAAACCTCATAGTCACCATATTCCTCGATAATACCAAGGTATCTATCAGGCTGGCGACTAACCCTTTCTGACCTCCTAGGTTCAGCAGGAACAATAACCGATTCAGACGTAAAAGGAACATCTTCCAGCACTGTCACATCAGTTTGTGGCTCTTGAACTTCATCAAGTTCAAATTTTCTCCCACTCTGTCTCCTAGAAATAAACTCTTTTTCTAGAAAGACAGCTTCACGAGCCACAAACACTTTGTTCTCGTTACTATTGTAGAAGTAATATCCACAAGTTTCTTTAGGATAGCCTACAAAAATACA
This sequence comes from Silene latifolia, assembly GCF_048544455.1. Lineage (NCBI taxonomy): Eukaryota > Viridiplantae > Streptophyta > Magnoliopsida > Caryophyllales > Caryophyllaceae > Silene > Silene latifolia. The sequence goes on along the minus strand of NC_133532.1, from coordinate 62,587,192 downwards.
CTTTTCAGAATGAGGTGCAAGCTTATCATCAGACTTGCTCTTGACATAATGTGGACATGGGCCCACATGCGTATGCCCAGCCGATCTGTGGACAATGGCAGCGGTCTTTTTTGAAAGCCACGCTCGGCGGCATAAAGGTGCTTTCGACCGGATCGTTTTAGATCGGTCGGTTTCGTCTCGGTAAGGGTCTCGAAACGATTAGAGATGTTCGGAGTCGCCACCAAGCATTTGTGGGATGCCTGGAACCCGTTCGAATTCCACTTTATACCTCGGTCAAATCGAAGCACAAAGCAGCGTTTGACATAGGTACTAAAGATAAGGAAATCATCCCTCTTTAGCATCCTATCTCTAGAATGACTCTCGTACGCCCTGGATAAGGTCGTCCACTATCCAAAGTTTCTGAGTAAGAGGTGAAGGTACGTATTGGGAAGCCCTTTAATCAGACACCCAATCCCGCCAGCGTTTAGCGGCCTCTACTGATCGATCTTGGTTGGTTGAATGCAAAAGTTGATAAAACGGTTTAAATGCATGAATGCGCATCCAATGATTTAAACCTAACATGTGAGAGCTTTCTAAGTCGGTTGATTTAACCCAAGTATCAAGTATAAGATGTCGCGTTGGATTAATGGTTGATTTGCATGCAAGACGGAAATTAAACATCCATTTACCGTATTAGGTTTAGGGTGCATAACATGATCCATTTGTCTTAGTAAGGCATTTTGCAAATATGGTTTTGAACAAACGAATAGTCATCTGATCCGTCCTATATCCGGGTTAACCGGAGTCGGGATCGTCCTAGACTAATGCTGGAAGGGAACAGGCCCTGTACCAAACGGCTATAAGAGGCGCGAGCCAGCCGGCGGTGTAAGGGGCCTCCCTCTGGTTTTGAAAATGAGAAATGGAGAGCCTGTTTAGGCGCGGGTTAGCCAACGGTTGTATGCCGTGTTCTGACTATTTAGAAAACGTTATAAAACGTGTTGAAAATGGGTATTTGAACCCGGTTTGATTTGAAAGGGTCGTTTAGACCGCATTTGTTGATTTGAAGAACTAGAATCGAATAATCATCATTATTTGATAATATTCGGTGTCGGGTTCGATTTGACAAACTTGACATGAATAGTTTTGAAAAATGATTATGGACTAATTGTTTTAAGTCCATTTTGAATGTAATTAGTCGATACTCATCATCGTACCCGGGTTAAAATCCGGCATGGTATGTAGAACCAAGGATGATTTTGTGTTGGTGACTAATATATTTGTTTGGAAATGTGAAGAAATGAAATAAAAGGCTTTAAAATACCTTCTAAATGTCATTAACCAAATATTATCACCGAAACACGGATTTAACCGTCATGGTATGAAGAACCAAGGGTGAAAAATGCTTTATGGTTAAGACATGTGCAATGAAATAAAAATGGTTCGAAAATACTTGAAATGGTGACAACCGATTACAAATATGAAAAATGGATTAAGGGAAATGACGAGAACAAACACGGTTGATTTCTGGTCTGAAAACCCCATTTAGGCGCGAGCCAGTTGGCGACCTAAGGGGATTCTCGCCGGCACAAAAATCAGTTTTGGCTCGTTTATTCCATGTTTTGGTTCATGTTATGCATGTTTTAGCATGTTAGAGTCATGAAACAAATGAAAACATAATGAAAGAGGATTTTTACACCTCATACTTACATGTTTGGTTATGGCGAGTGACCGACGTAAGTGTAACAACTCGTTTGATCGGAAAAAACTCGGTTTAAAACCATTTTGGTAAGTAAAAGAGTGTTTTAAAAGTTTAGTGATGGTGTAGTGGTCGAAGTGGTCGGTCAAGTGATTTAATGCACGATGACGGTACCAAAAAATGTGTAAGGCTCGTGTTTACGATCGGTAGGTCGTAAATACGCGTCGGATTGTGACTTAAGAAGTCGAGTCGAGAATTTTAAGGGAGAAAAGAGGGGGCGGACACTCGCGTAAGTCTCAAATGGGTGGCATTTGAGGGGTATTTATAGGAGAATGAGTGTTTGTGTGAGTTTTGAGCGACGTGGCCACTTGGGCTGCTCAAAGAGGCGCGAGCCACGTCGCGGGTCTTCGAGCTGTGTTGTCGCTTTTACAACAAACGCAATCATGATTTGTTCTATCCTAGGATTTGTAGTCATATGTTTGGTACTTGACCAAACATAAATCCGGGAAATCTTAGCATAGAAGGTTTGAAATGTTTGTTTTTTGTGGTTAACTCGGTTTGACTCGTTGTTGGAGTCGGGATTTGAATTTTTGAGTCGGTTTTTGGTCCGGTGTCGGTTTTGACTCTAGTTAGTGTCATTGCGACCCCGTCGTCGTGCATTAAACACTCCAGGTATTTTTGAAATGTTTTGAGATGTTTTATTTTCGAAATCGTTTTAAGTTTTCCGACGTAAAGTTGTACACAAACTGTCGATCAAACGCTGCGATTCCAAAACATGTTGTAGTCCGATAATCATCGGGTGTTTGTTGGATTCTCAGCAGATACTGGGTATCTACAGAGCCCCCACTTTGACTGAGGCTTGGACAGGGCGAAAGTCAAAGTAGAGCCCTGTGTCAATCAAAGATTACAACCTGGAGACCCAAGCGACGTCGAGGCGGCTCGAAAGGATTCGGGCCAAGGACCTGCCGTCGGGAAGGGCGACGCCAAGGCGACTCGAGGGTACGAGCCAAGGACCTGTCGTCGGGAACAGTTTAGAGTATGTCGACTGTCCGTGCGGGTCGTTTAAAGTCCGTTAGACTACGTACAAAGGCTCGCCAGCCATAATAAGGAGTCATACCTGAGGCATCTTCGGATATGTCCTCGTGTGTTTGCGGACAAAGGCTCGCCAGCTCTTGTAAGGAAATGTACCCGAGGCATCTTCGGGATCTGTCCTTGAATGCTTGCGGACAAAGACTCGCCAGCCAATGGTAAGGAAATGTACCCAAGGCATCTTCGGGATGTGTCCTTGATGTGTTGCGGACAAAGGCTCGCCAGCCAATGGTAAGGAAATGTACCCGAGGCATCTTCGGGATGTGTCCTTGATGTGTTACGGACAAAGGCTCGCCAGCCAATGGTAAGGAAATGTACCCGAGGCATCTTCGGGACGTGTCCTTGATGTGTTGCGGACAAAGGCTCGCCAGCCAATGGTAAGGAAATGTACCCGAGGCATCTTCGGGATCTATCCTTGAAAGGGTGCGGACAAAGGCTCGCCAGCCAATGGTACGGTCGGTTAATGGACCATGGGAGTAGCCGCGTCGAATGGGCTTGTTTTGAAAGTAGCGAACTCGTGATGTCGCTGGGGAAATAGTGAGTATGAATTCTCACTATCACCATTTTTGGAATGAGTGGGTTCCGCGAGGAAGCCCCCTGCTGGTATTTGAAGGAATAGTGAATTTGGAATCTTCACCATTCGTTGGCTTGAATTTGCAGTGGCGGTTTTTATCGCCGTTTGTTTGAATTTTGAAGGAAAATAGCAAATTTTAAATCTGCTATTTCATTTGAAGTGACGGTTTATGTGCCGCCGTTGACATTTGAAAGAAATAGTGAATTTGGAATCTTCACTATTGATTGAAGTGACGGTTTATGTGCCGCCGTTGACATTTGATGGAAATAGTGAATTTGGAATCTTCACTATTGATTGAAGTGACGGTTTATGTGCCGCCGTTGACATGTGATGAAAATAGTGAATTTGGAATCTTCACCATTAATTGAAGTGACGGTTTATGTGCCGCCGTTCGGATTTTGAGGAAATAGCGATTTTGAAATTTTAGCTATTATTTTAAAATTGAAGGAAAATAGCGAATTTGATTTCACCATTATTTGGTTTTGTTTATTTTCGAGGAAATGACGACATTCAATATCGTCCACGAAAACTTTGAAGTTTGTTATGGAAAATTGGGCTAAAGCCCAATTTTGGCTGAAAAGCAAAGGGGAGGCCTGGTTTAGACGCGAACCATCTGGCGATGGAAGCCGGCTTCCCTTTTTTCTGTTAAAAAGACGCGAGGTTGAGCTGCGGATGATTCATTATTCATCTTCAACCTCAAAATCCCGCAAAATCGCCATTGAAGGACCTTCTAGCTTGCTTTCACTTGTGCCATTGTCAACAAATGTCATCTCAAGGTGTGTATTTCCTCTTGAATCCTTTCAAATTTTTTGATCTTCAGCTTGATTAAATTAGGGCGAAATTTTGCCCTAAAAATCGAATTGGGCGTTTTTGATTGAGCCAATTTCGAGTGAAATTGATGTTTGCATTAGGTTAGAAACCTGTTTAGGAGTATAGGGGTGCTTTTAGTTTGCATTTTGGTCCCCGTTCCCGCTCCCTAGGCTCGAAAAACGTGAGTGAGGCGAGAAACCGTCTCATTTCACAATGCCAAGTTTATTTGCTTGGGTAGTGGGTCCCACTAGGTTGCATTGTAGTTGGGAAAACCCGTATTTGCCATCTAAGGACCTTCGTTGGATGTTTGTGGGCAAAATTGGATTTTTTCCTTTTGCGACGGTCTTACGTCTGACAAAATAAGCGCCTGTTTGGGTTTGAATTGAGTCAGTTTGCCTTGAAATGGACCTTATTGGTATTTTAGGTCACCTTGAGGCGTGATAAAATCACGTTTGCCTTTTTGCGGTCGTTTTTGAATTTTGACCGGTTTGGGCTCAAATTAGCGTATGAATTGCCTTTTTGAGCCGTAGAAAAATACCCCATTATGTCGGGAATGTAAAATCCTCATTATGTCGGGAATGTATTTTGGGTTGTAGGCGGACCTTGTATGGGTCTTGAAATGCCGTTTTTGTGGTTTTGACTCGTCTTTTGCTTGAAAAGAGGGGCGAGTCGTTTTTGTGTTTTTTTTGTGAATGGTTTGGGGCGGGATTGCCCCTTGTTTTTGTATTGCAGGTTGTTTTTTTTTTGTTTTTGGATTTACCCATTTCATGTCGTCGTAATGCCGAAATTCCGGCTGACGTTTTTTGTTGTTGTTTTTTGATCGCAGGGTATCGTCTGGGACCGATGGGGTCCGTTGTTGAGGCTTTGGAGGAGGAAGTCGATCCTGGGGGGGAAGTAGCGGCCGAGGAGGCTGCCGTATTCGAGGCGGTGGTGGAGGATGCTTCCGTAGAGGAGGAGAGGCGGCTGACGTGGCCGGTCTGTCCTTTTCGTTGTGGCTCATAGACAGGGTGGCTGATGAGTGGGGTTCAGCATCGGAGTGGTGTATCGCATCATGGTTCTTGGCCTCCTCATCATCCAAAGTCTGCAAGGCACTGTCTTCTTTTTTGTTGCGGAGGAGGAACGTAGGGTTATCGCCATGGTAACCTCCTCTGCTTTCGTTGATGCTCCTCTGTTCCCTATGTTGCTCTCTTTCTTTTCCGTTTGAGAGGATAGAGGTGCTTAGTTCGGTAGGTGGCGGATAGCCCCCAGTTCGTTATCTTAGGCCAGTGTCTGTATGATAGACGTTTATTTTAGGCCAGTGTCTGTAGGATAGACGTTTGTTTTAGGCCAGTGTCTGTATGATAGACGTTTGTTTATGCGTTTTGCGTAAGGCGGTTTGTATATATGTGTTTTTGGATTGTGGTTTATTTTGTGATTTTTGGCTTTTTTGTGTTGTGTTTCGGAGGAGCGCTGTCGGCTGTCGATTCTCCATTTGCTTCGCACTAGTTCCTGCATCGTTAGTGTACAAAACAGGCGACAGATAGCACATATACATAAACGCAAACACGTAGAAGCACTTGATTGAAAACGCGTAAAGCATTTGAAAATCAAAATTAACCAAGATGACTTGAAGTTAAAATTGAAATTTTGAAAATTCCGTGACAAATCGTCGCGTTTGGAATTCAAAAGGAATTGATTTGAAAATTTGAGCAATTAACTCGTGTCGTGAATTAAATTGCATCGAAATTTTTGAAAGTGACTCGAAAAATTCAAACTCAAACCGTCAGGAAAGAATTTTAGAAAAGGATTTTTGCGAGTATATTTGATTTTTGATTTTTGAGGTCAAGACTCGAATTTGTGAGTGCTTGAATTTTTGAGGAAAATTGACGTCGTGTTATCAATCTTCGATTTTGATTTTTGAATTGCGAAAAAGCGAAAAATTTTTGGAATTCGACTGATATGGAAACGATCCATCGCGGATCGGGGCGACTAGCCCTTCCCCCCTTAAAAAAAGAAGAAAAATCCGTATGTTTAAAGCTGCGTCATGGAAACCGTGTCGGATTTTGTAAAACGCGAAAACAAGGAAATGTGAGTGTGAGGAAACACAAAATTTCCTGAATCATCCCGAAGAGGCGCGTGGTTCCTGGCGGGAGGTTTGAGGTGTCAGGAGAAAACACATGTTGAAAGAGACAAGTCAACAGCGGGAATCCTGGAGGAGCCTCAAAGAGGCGCGAGCAGCTTGGCGATGGAAGCCGGCTCTCCCCTTTTTCTGAAAAATGCGCTGATCATTTTGTATAAATAGGGGCGTTTGCGCTTCATTGTTTCATCACCCGAAACACAAAATCATCTCTACAAAACCTCTTCTTCTTCCACAAAAATATTTCATGGATGCTTTTGAGAACGCATTGCGACAATGGTGCCGGGATTTGTCGCCTCCCGAAAAGTATCAACTCGCTTGCATGGGAGTTGGTCAATTGTTGGTGCTTCGTCAAGTCAAGGTGCAACCTTCGTTTCTTGAAGCATGTTCTCGGTTTTGGGATTCGAAACATCATGTTTTCGTCTTCCCGAAAGGTGAAATTTGTCCTCTTGCCGAAGAAGTTGGAGCCATTGGTGGGTGGCCGGGTTGTGTTCTGGTGCTTCCTCCGACTCGGTTGTGCTACAAGGAGAAATTTCATTCCATGTTGGGCTTGTCAACAAGCCAAGTCAACTTTCTTCTTGCTCCACATGGTGTGGATATGTTGGCTCTTATTAACATCTTTTCAAATTGGCTAGATGCTAATGTCTCGAAGGTAGCTAGGAGAAGGACTCTTGCATTTTGCCTTGTCCATGTGTACCTCTTTGTTGATGTCTTGAAGAAGGAGGGGCCAAGATGCCATGGTAGCATGACCCTGTTAGAAATCTATATCTCATTACTAAACATAATCTTATATGTTTCAAATTTATTTAGTCATAAAATAAATTCTAGATCTTATGCATGCAAACTAAAATAAAAGAAGATAAGAAAACATTTTCTCACCATATGAATTTCGGTCATATTGGGCACCAACAAGATCTCCTTCTTGTTAGTTCTTGAGCTTTCCATTAATGGATGAACATTCTTGACTTCAAATTAGAAGCCCTCCAATTAGTAGCACCCAAAACTATCCCTTAATACCACAAACTAATATGTACTAGATATTTATATTGTGGTTTTCCTTAAAATTGATTACTAACACTCATATATTACATTAATAATTTTAGTAATCTTTTGGAACAATTAGAATCAAAAATCTCAAGTTTTTGAGAAAGATGATGAAGATAGAGAGAGGAATGCATGTGTAGCTTTTTCATGCATCAAGAGAATGAATTAGTAAAAAAAATGAGAACAAAAGTTCTCATTTCTTATGCATGCACACGGTGGGAAGGAGACAAGGAAAGCATCTTTTTCTTTCTTTTTGTCTTCACAATGTGTAGGTGTGTAAGACAAAGTAGGATAGGTGTAAGGCTACAAAAGCAAAGCCTATGATTATTTATCATAAAATAAATCAATCTTACACCATCACAACTCCCTCCATTCGGTCCATCCTCCATAATATGGACTACCATTTTATTTTGTCAATTTGTCATTTGTCACACAATATGTCACATGTAGTATGCTACATGTTATTAATTAATTTTAATGCATATTTATCACATAAATATCATTTTATAAATCAATTAAATTACATTTAACAAATTAACTAGTGATACTTGATCACATAAATAAAATGGGTCATATAATTATAATTCACAATATCTTGTAATTATAATCAACCATTCATTCTTATCTTTATTGTTTCTCAAACAATAAACAATTTTAGTAATAAAGCATTTTATTTACTAAAATAAATCTTATTCAATCCCATTACAATAAGATATCAATATTCTCTCTCACAAATTGAGTTGTTCAATTTTAAGGAATTAATTAATCTGTATCGGTATACAATTAATTAACCTTTTCAATTAAGGGAATCGTCCTTTAGGTGTGACCTCAAGGGATCAACTGATCACCACCGTCGCACGACAGTAATGTCAAACTCTAGCCAGCCAATCATTACCGATATGTGTGGACCAGTTGACTATATATGTAATGTATCATCCCTTTCGTATTCTTGGTAGGAGATTTAATAATGATATTTAAATCATGTGATCGCATTATTGTTGAGGACACATTTCCCAACAATCTCCCACTTGTCCTCGACAAGTGTGCGTCACCAATTCTCTTGTCCTATTACTATCTCCCACTCAATGCAAGGTGTCTTTCGGGTCGTACTTGCAAGTGATCATATCGAGAGTGGTTTCCTCGATCTGGAGAATAACTGATTGACCGGATTTATCTATCATAGATACCTTCCGAGCGTGGCCACGCATTTCCAGTTCATTACTCCCCGAGTGGCCCTGAGATATTGTTTTAACCCTGACAAGGGGGTGGACAATTCCTATCGCACTTATTCCCTTCGACTAGCCACAGCCATCATAACCCAAAATATGCCCATTTGACCCCATTTACGAAGGTCGTAGTAACACAAATCAAAGTTAATCTGAAACTGTGCCATCTTAGGCAAACAGTCTTTAGTCAAAAGAATCGACTCATTAGAATACTATAGTAGCTCTCGCCACGACCAGGCTATATAAATTTGCCAGAACTCTATAAGCGGTCACTGCCCGACAAAGTGTTCCTAACAGTCTGCCTATGTGATGGACTAGTCATCTCACATGACTCTATGGCACTTGAACTTGCCATCAATCGCATCACACTCTAGTCACTTCGAGACGTCACCTCATACAAGTGACTATGGGCGAATACAATGCTAATCCGTGTTCACTTTAGCGGGGTTCAATGTTGTCTCTACAACCCGTTTGGATGTAACAAAGTATAATAAAAGAGTTTTAAAGTAAAACTCGAACGACAAATGCGATTATCACATATGAATAGTCAATGCCTGATTACTATTTCATGTTCTATAATCTAATTTGATCTTGTATGTAGTTGTTCATTTCAATTTAATTGAAATGACATGACTCATCATGTTTAGCCTATGAGAAGGCTTTGGTTAGTAGGTTTTATCAACTTCTTGTACCTTACTCAACCTTACTACATATTCGTTTTCCTTTGTAATGTATACATTTGCATTACAAAACTTTCTGAGTACGTGTCGAGATCCAATCAAGACATAGGCCCTCTAGCCTTAGAATAGCTCCCACTGTTTTCACAGTGTGCGGGACTCATTCTCTTGCACATCTCATGATTGCAAGTGTACTCAATTTCCGTTATAAATATCTCTCATTGTTCTTTATTGCCTAGAACGATTTTAGAAAATCTATTTCTTAAATAACATAGCCACAATGGTATCTTAACCATCTCAAAATGTTTTGATTATGGTTTTGTCGGAAACCATGCGCAATCTCAATTGTCAATTGTCACTTGTGTAACACCCTTACACAAAATTGCATCATAAACACTTTGCTTTACTTCCTTAATGCTTCTGCAAGCACTTAAGGGTAATCTTTATGGCTTACTTGGTAAAGATTACTTAAATTCGATTTTGAAAACAACTCATCATACTCAAAGTATATGAAGTGTTATACATCATTACTCATTTAATTGATCCGGCAGCGGAAGCAAATGAAATCAATCAAATATGTTCAATTTAATTGAACTAGTCATGAATCTTATGAACGTAAGACTTCTTATTGACGCTAATATCATGTGGATTTATCTTCATAAATTCGGATATTCAAGATGTATTATATTACTCCAAAAGTCTTAAATCATTCGCAATGATAAATATGTCATCCACATATAAGACTAATAAAAATTTCCGTAACTCCCACTAAACTCCATGTATAAACACAACTTCTCGACTTATCGAGAAAAGTTTTACAACATGATCAAATCATTGATTCCAACTCATTGATGTCCTACTTAAGATCCTCTCTTAAGTTTCACATTATCTTAGGATTGCAAGAATCTACAAAACTCAAGACATGTATTGAATACATTCCTTCTATTGAAGAAGTGGGTTTTAGATTCACTCGCTATGTATTTCATAATAATGAAACACAATCCCTAAGAAGATCCAAATAAACTTAAGCATTTCAATTAGTGCAAAACCCTTTGCAACCAATCTTGCTTTGAAATCTCTCTTTATTAGTGCAAAACCCTTTGTCACTAATCAAGCCTTTTTATTTCGGATTTTCATGGCTCTAAGCCCTGTAGTGAGTTGTGACTTAAACATTCTTATGTAAGTCATTTATTCATTACTTTCCAGAAGTAATCAACTTGAATCAAACAATTTCTTTTGTAAGTTATAAGCTCTTTACTTTCTTAAAAGTAGCATGAATTCATCATTTTCAACAAGTGACGAACTTTAACTTCCTAGGTTTTAAAGAAACAACGTCTTACACAAAACATCTCATGTAGCCAAGAAAGACCATTTTCTTGCGACATAACATCTTTGTGGCTCTTTAATAATTTCTCCCACTCTGTCTTCTAGAAATAAACTTGTATTTTAGAAAGACAGCTTCATGAGCCGCAAACCCGTCGTACTCGTGATAATTGAAAGGGAAAAATGAGCATTTGTTTCTTGTGAAAACTTACAAGCATGGCACCCTTACCATTTCATATCTCATATGATTCGATTTAGTGGAAAAATAATCTAGACAAAATGATAAAATCCCCAAAAGGATCAAGTAACTCAAAGTAACTTGATCGAAGTCCAAACCTTATTGAATAGCGTTTGAATTCTTATCCAATCATACATTATCCCATAATGTGTGTTAAGAGAGATTAATTTGTGATACTATATCACAATTCATTTGGCTTATATCAAAGTCTTCACTTTGATAATCCCATCACGACTAAATCGTGATTCCTTGAACTTTTTGAAATTCTTCAAAGATTTCTCTATTTACTTTATTAAGTGAACATATTAGCGTCAACTTAAATCGTTGGTAAAAGAAAAAGATCAACCTATTTTGGATCGATGATTTGCAACCTCGATCTCCTTTTCAACCAAAAGGCACGAGACATCTTGCTTTGAATACAAGATACGCATATACCATTAACAATCTAATGGTCTCAAGAGTACTCGATAACTCTTTGCGTTCATCATTCCAAAATTTAAGGTTTAATCTTGGGTTACCAATTTGAGTCTTGCATCATCTTCATGATATATCGTTCTAGTTTGGTTTAGAATATTATCACCTTGATAATGGGCTAGCCATATATCAAATCGTGGTGTAAAGGGTCACAAAAGTGAAACCTCTTTTGTATCTTAACAAGTATGTATTCTTATTTAGAGTTTATCTACTTAATAGTCACAATTAAGTACAACTCCAAACCCGAAAACTAGATTGAGTACACAATGAATCTATCTCTCGACATCATTTATGCTAGTCGTCATATTCTAATCATTCTATGTATCAAGTACAACGATGTAAACCACCACCGGTTTCTAATATTGACGAAGTGGTACTAGCAAAATTTATGCCAATCATATAAACATTTAAAGAAGAAGATCCTATTAGATGTCCCACAACTAATTTGTTGATTCTTCAATAATTTGGGGTAGTTTCCTTTCTAGTGTCCAACATTTAAGACAATGGAAACTTTATCGGTCGGAATTGATAGGTTTAGTATCATCATTCTCAACAACTTTACCTTTAATATTACCTTGTATCAATTCCATTATTATCTTTACTTCTTGAACCTCGTCCTCATCTTAACGGTTTAAGAGAATGCTCCCACTCATTTCAATGAGTCTTTGCTTTGAGAAGCAAAATTGAATTCATGAAGATTGCTCTTCATTTGTTCGTTTTAGTCTTAAAACTTTCATTGAAGTGGTTGCGTTATTTTGGTCAATTACGAATTCTGAAAATCTAATCACCAAAATAATTTATCGCTTCAAGGTACTTAATTCATTTAAGTATATGAAAAACAATCCATTGTAAGTAGATGTGTTAGTCTAGAATCAAAAACCTGTTTGATAATGAATAACATTAATCTATACTCTTTACAAGAGATCCTTAGCAATGGTTCATTTGAGGGTTTTAGAAGCAAATTCATATTTGTCTTTAGTTACGATGTTTTAATGGAGATTTGAATCAAAAACGAAATGATATCGTATATGAATTGTGGTAAAGAAATAGAACAATATGACAACGGAATAGAGGAAAACTTAACATTTATCGTTATAATAATACTTGTAAATAACAAGTAAATCATTTACATAGTGACCTCTACCCAACTATGATAAATGATTCCAAGACCCAAATTCATATTGACTTAGGCACGGTGGGGCCGATACATCCTTTATCAATATAACTCGGTGGATTAACGTTTAATCGATTCTACTTTTAGAACTCTTGGTCGATAATATTACATTAACATTTATCTTTAGCCCAAAACACATCCGACAAGGGCACGGTGGGGCCGATACATCCCTTATCAAAAACTTTTGTTGAGTTCAAACCAAATTACGAATAAATGTGTCCATGATCCAAACCCACATTAACTTGGGCACCGTGTGGCCGATACATCCCTTATCAACATGAATTCGGTGGATAGACATTTATCACCCACTTCCCCTACGTAACAAGGTTTGTACCCCGGTGGGGCCGAGCGCACTCCCTCGCGAAATAGGTTTTCATGGTTTCTACTATTTGGTAAGGCTAAGTCTCAATTGTTTATTTTAGCGAGAGGTCATGTCAATTTATTATCTATCACGTTTTAAGTGAACTAAAGCGGTGAACTACGATAATTGTAATTGACACGGTCGATAAACTCGATAAAATGACAATGCATGTTTTAGTTATGGCGATTTAGCGATGCATGCGACATATAAATAAAATGCAAAGCATAAATTTAAATCCTAGTATGGCCTTCCTAAAAATAGAAAAACTATTTAACTATTACATATTCGGAAACCAACTCCATTGGTCCCTTGAACTTCGGTTGTGGCACGCATCTCGAGGTAACACCGTCTTTATGTGTCGCCATCTTGAAGAAATCCGTCTTTGGGAACTCCGAGATAAATAAAATTACATAACAAATTACATAATTTCCTATTATACATTTGTAACTAAAATAAAATAAATCTATTAAATTACAAAACGGTGATACGAGATCACAATAAAATTACAACTGAATCGATATTCCCATACATTTCGGGTAATACCAATTAAAACTAAGGCCATACTAAGTAAAAATTACATAATTCAAAATTACATAAAATAAAATTATGACAATCATAAATAAAATGCAGCATTATAATATGTATGAACATGCCCAATTTTATGCTAAATCGCCTTTAATGAGCCAATATCGTATATTACACGGTTTTTACGGATTTGCGTGATTCAACGTTTTATAATCACTAAAATTACATAAATTCATATTTATGCACAAGTTAATTACCCTGACCTTTTAGGACTCAAAATTAGTCTCCACTAACCATTTGACCATAATTAACTCATATTTCTTAATATTGTTCATAAAAGGACTCAAAATTACAATAAAATGCTATAAACTTCAAATAAATCACAAAAATTTCAAATAAATTCAAAATTTGAAATTTAAACTCATGAACATTCTGGAAAATTACCATGACACTCATAATGTTCAAAAACTTAGGTTAAAATTTCGAAAGTTATCGGGAAAAACAATGTTGCGGTTTATTGGTTTTTAACAAAATAATCATAAAAATATGAGAAAAATTATATTCATCAACTTTTCAATTTTAGATCTGAAAATGATAATAAAATGCAACATTTTATATTTTTCTTTAGTCATAGAGTATGTTTTATCAATATTTCACTAATAAAGTCACTATTCATGCCATCTTTCTTCAAAAATCCATAAATCATGCAAAAAGACTTCATTATAGCCTATTATTTTACACACATCTTGTAAAATTGCATGTGACAACATACTAAATTTCTATGACCAGATTCGAAATTTATCTCATATTAACCTATTTATCACTTAAATCCGAATTTAATAATGAAAAATCCATTTTTCGAGCATAAAAACTCATAAAATTATGAAAATTTCCAGATCATCTAAAAATAATATATGTGAAAACATATCAAAAAACCACTGGAAAATTCAAAGTTTAGCTAATTTTCGTCCAAAAATGACATTTTTATCATAAAAATCACATTTTAATGCCAATATTGTATAAAATGAACAATAAAATCCATAAATTAACCAAAATATCCTAAATACATTTTAGGATCAGAAACTTTAACATGCATAAATTAATTTTGTGATATATCATAATAACACAAATTTATAAGTTTTATATGTTAATCGTATAACTCGGAAAAACAATAACCGATTTGCATGCAAACAACCTTGTGCTCATGATACCGCTTGTTAGAAATCTATATCTCATTACTAAACATAATCTTATATGTTTCAAATTTATTTAGTCATAAAATAAATTCTAGATCTTATGCATGCAAACTAAAATAAAAGAAGATAAGAAAACATTTTCTCACCATATGAATTTCGGTCATATTGGGCACCAACAAGATCTCCTTCTTGTTAGTTCTTGAGCTTTCCATTAATGGATGAACATTCTTGACTTCAAATTAGAAGCCCTCCAATTAGTAGCACCCAAAACTATCCCTTAATACCACAAACTAATATGTACTAGATATTTATATTGTGGTTTTCCTTAAAATTGATTACTAACACTCATATATTACATTAATAATTTTAGTAATCTTTTGGAACAATTAGAATCAAAAATCTCAAGTTTTTGAGAAAGATGATGAAGATAGAGAGAGGAATGCATGTGTAGCTTTTTCATGCATCAAGAGAATGAATTAGTAAAAAAAAAAATGAGAACAAAAGTTCTCATTTCTTATGCATGCACACGGTGGGAAGGAGACAAGGAAAGCATCTTTTTCTTTCTTTTTGTCTTCACAATGTGTAGGTGTGTAAGACAAAGTAGGATAGGTGTAAGGCTACAAAAGCAAAGCCTATGATTATTTATCATAAAATAAATCAATCTTACACCATCACAACTCCCTCCATTCGGTCCATCCTCCATAATATGGACTACCATTTTATTTTGTCAATTTGTCATTTGTCACACAATATGTCACATGTAGTATGCTACATGTTATTAATTAATTTTAATGCATATTTATCACATAAATATCATTTTATAAATCAATTAAATTACATTTAACAAATTGACTAGTGATACTTGATCACATAAATAAAATGGGTCATATAATTATAATTCACAATATCTTGTAATTATAATCAACCATTCATTCTTATCTTTATTGTTTCTCAAACAATAAACAATTTTAGTAATAAAGCATTTTATTTACTAAAATAAATCTTATTCAATCCCATTACAATAAGATATCAATATTCTCTCTCACAAATTGAGTTGTTCAATTTTAAGGAATTAATTAATCTGTATCGGTATACAATTAATTAACCTTTTCAATTAAGGGAATCGTCCTTTAGGTGTGACCTCAAGGGATCAACTGATCACCACCGTCGCACGACAGTAATGTCAAACTCTAGCCAGCCAATCATTACCGATATGTGTGGACCAGTTGACTATATATGTAATGTATCATCCCTTTCGTATTCGTGGTATGAGATTTAATAATGATATTTAAATCATGTGATCGCACTATTGTTGAGGACACATTTCCCAACAGACCCTTATCCATGTGATTGAGCAAATGGAGCACGGTAGAGATCCATTATGGTTGGTGCTTGGAGAGATTATCCAAGCTTTGGACAACGAAGGCTCTTGTGGAGAAGCTCCCTCTTTTGGATCGCCAAGGATCCTCCAAGTGTGGCTCTTGGAGAGGCTAAGGTATGTAGAGCCTCCAGTTAATCCTTCTTCTTACTCCTTCCGTCACCTTACTATGAGGAAGAAGTTGTACCCGGATAGTTTTGCTTCCATCGAGGCCTATTGGGCCGCAATATTGGTGGAGGAGGGTGGTCCTCATATCCGTTGGGTGGTGCCGTGGTGGCACTTGAGGTCCTTCACGGGGTTGCCCGCTTTGGGTGCTAGTCCTCGTTCTTTGATGGTGGTGGGCTTGAAGGTTGTTTCCTTCATTTATCCCAAAAGGCTCATGAGGCAAATGGGGCGTCAACAAAAAGTGCCCGCTCAAGATACTCTTGTCCAAGAGAATGTTTTCCGGAACTCCGAGCTTGTGGAATTCTTTGAAAGGTGGTGGGCCACTCGGCCACTTTGGGAGGTACCAAACCCCGTTGCCACGACATGGGTGACTCCCGCTTATGTCAAGTGGTCACGTGCTCCGTCCTTGGAAGAGAGATCTAAATTTCGTAAGGACGAGGTCGTCGATTTGAAGTATTGAGAGGTTGGCAAGGCCAACCGTGCCTTCTTTGAGGAGTATGGTTATGGAGCTACTCCCGATGTGATGAGACCACCGAAGAGGAGGAGTTCCGGTCCCAAAAATATGGTGGGCCCTGCATTGGCTCGTCTTGGGTCGAACATGGGGTCTTGTGCTAGACCGGAGGCCGTCGCCGTCCTAAATCCGTTGAGGATCCGTTCCGAGGAGGAAGTCCATGCTAGGCGGGCCAACAAGAAGAACAAGGGGAAGATGTACCCCGAAGGAAAAGGCAAGGGTAGAATGGAAGAGTGAAGACCTCCATTACCCACTTTATTATTATGTTGTATTATTGTTGTAGGTTTTTATTATGTTGTACTAGCTAGTTATTGTATGTTTTGTGCTAGTTTTATTATGTGAGGTGTTTTAGTTGACACCTTAGCTTTGACAAGTTGTAGACTCGTCGAGCTTTATTTGTTGTTGAAATTGTAATCCCTCCCATTATTAATTAAATAAGAGGATTGCTCGTGTTGAAAAGTGTGAACGCTTGTTTCTTCCATCCATTTTGTAAAGGCAATTCGATTTGAATCGTCCTAAACATTTGCACTTGGGAAAGTATTGTTTTGTGGAAAGGGAGAAAGGCTCATTTTTGTATTTTGGTGGGAAAGGGAATGGTTTTCCCTTTTATCTTTTTTTTTGGGATGTTTTTTGTATGTGGGGAATGGTTGTATTTGATTGTGGGAATGGTTGTATCCTTCTTGCGTAAGAAAGGACTGCCTACGTATCCACCTGAAGAGGTGAAATCAAACCATGATCGTAGTTCGAAATGTTCTGTGAATTTGAATTGGGTTTTGTGGTTGTATCCCTCAGGCATAAGAGGGACTGCCTACGTATTCACCTGAAAAGGTGAAATCAAACCATGCTCGTAGTTCAGGGGTTTTGTAAATTTGATTGGGTTTTGTGGTTGTATCCCTCATGCATAAGAGGGACTGCCTACGTATTCACCTGAAAAGGTAAAATCAAACCATGCTCGTAGTTCAGGGGGTTTGTTTTTGTAGTGCAAATGGACGTTGTCTTTGACGGATCAAAAGACATTCGAAACAGGCGAGGTGCCGCAGCTTAGACTCGATAAAACATGCAATTTCAAATCAGAACATATTGAGGAACTTGACTTGAAAAGGGTTGAGGTCGTTGCTAGTTGCAAAACTAGACTAGGTTGTTGGTTGATAGGGTTCAAGGGTAGTATTTCTTGAGTTCGTCTAGGTTGGTCGGGTTTGTAAAGTCGTCCCCGTCTAGGTCACTCAGTCTCACTGCGCCCCCCGAAAGTTTTTTCTTGACCAGGTATGGCCCGGCCCAGTTGGGTTTGAATTTTCCCCTCGGATCGACGGGTAATGGTGCTCGAACTGACTTGAGGACCAAGTCTCCCTCCTGGATGCTTCTGGGTTTGACCTTCTTGTTGAATGCCCGTTGTATACGTCGTTGGTATAGCTGGACGTTGTGCAAGGCGTTGAGTCGCCGTTCGTCTAGAAGAGTGAGTTGTTCGTACCTTCGACGGGTCCATTCCGCCTCAAGGACTTGACTCTCTAGTAGGATGCGTAGAGAAGGGACCTCTAACTCTACCGGTTGAACCGCCTCTATACCGTATGCTAGGTAGAAGGGTGTGGCGCCTGTCGGTGTTCGAATGGAGGTTCGGTATCCCCAGAGAGCGAATGGGAGTTTGCTCGGCCAATCGCGGTAGTTGTCTTGCATTTTCTTGATAATGGTAACAAGAGTTTTATTCGCTGCCTCCACCGCTCCGTTAGTTTGGGGACGGTAGGGGATGATCGATGTCGTTTGATCTTGTATTTGTCCAGCAAAGCTTGAGTTTCCGCCCGGAAGTGAGAGCCTTGATCGCTGATGATTTCATGGGGTACCCCATATCGGCAGATGATATTGTTTTGAATGAACTTGGCCACTTGTTTGGTGGTCAAGACTGCATATGATTGTGCTTCCACCCATTTGGTGAAGTAGTCGATGGCGACGAGGACGAAGCAATGCCCCTTGGTGCCTATCGGGTTGACTTTCCCGATGATGTCAATGCCCCAGGTTGAGAATGGCCAGGGTGATGTCATGGTGTATAAAAGGGATGGTGGTATGTGTTGTATGTTGGCGAAGATTTGGCAATTGTGGCAATGTTTGACGTAGTTACGGCAATCGGCTTCCATGGTAGTCCAGTAGTAACCTAGCCGCATGATTTTTCGTGTAAGCATCATTGCACTCATGTGAGGGCCACATTCTCCGTCGTGAACCTCTCTCATGACTTTTTTGGCTTTGTGATGGTCAATGCAAAGGAGGAGAATTCCTTGGGGTGTTCTTTTGTAGAGTTGATTTTGGTTTATCATGAATTGTGATGCAAGTAAACGGATGGCTCTTTGTCCTCTTTGATCAGAGTTGGGAGGGAATTCGTTTTTGGTTTTGTAATTGAGGATGGCTTGGTACCAAGGTTCATCATGGCTTTCCTCGTCGTCGATAATGGCACAAATGTGAGCTGGCTCGCTCCTTCTTTCGACGCATAGGGGCATCGATGTCATGTTGTCAGGTATGTTGACGAGCGCGGCAAGTTTTTCCAGGGCATCAGCGAACTGATTTTCCTCTCGCGGCAAGTGGAAGTAGTCGACTTGGTCGAAGAACTCGGCCTCTTGATTGATCTTTGCTCGGTAGGGAGCTAAGCTGTCAGATCGGATTTTCCATGATCCGGATACCTGATTGATGATGAGTGAGGAATCGCCATGGACCCTCAATCTCTTGATGCCAACTGAGATGGCTGCTTGTAGGCCGATGAGGCATGCTTCATATTCAGCGGCATTGTTGGTGACGGCGAAGTCCAGCTTGACCGAGATCGGAACATGTTCTCCCTCTGGTGATATTAGAAGGATCCCTACCCCGAAGCCTCTTAGATTAGATGCGCCATCAAAGTATAGGTCCCATGCGTCGGAGTCGGCACAATGGATGTCTTCGTCAGGAAGTGACCATGTGTCGGTCGTTGGATCCTCGTTGACGGGATTTTCTGCTAGGAAATCAGCGACTGCTCTTCCCTTGATAACCTTGAGGGGTACAAACTTGAGGTCAAACTCGGACAGCATGAGTGTCCACCTAGACAGCCTTCCGTTTAGTACGGGTTTTTCGAAGATGTATTTAACCGGGTCCATCTTGGAGTAGATGTGGACCGTGTAGCTGAGCATGTAATGCCGCAGCTTCTTTATTGACTATACTAGGGCAAGGCATGTCTTTTCCAGTTGGGTATACCTCGTCTCGTACTCAATGAACTTTTTGCTGATGTAGTAGATGGCTCGCTCCTCGTTGCCAACTGTTTGTGCTAGCATTGCTCCCATGGCTGTGTTGGTAACAGTCAGGTATAGGGATAGAGGAATCCCCGGTTGGGGTGGCATGAGGACAGAAGGTTTTGATAGGATTTCCTTTATCCTGTCGAAGGCTTTCTGACAGTCGTCGTCCCAATCGGTGTGATCGGAGGCGCGAAGCTTCTTGAATATTGGTTCACAAATCATAGTGAGTTTGGCAATGAACCGGCTGATGTATTGGACCTGACCGAGAAATCCCCGAATCTCCTTCTCGTTCCTAGGCCGAGGCATTTGTTGAAGGGCTTTGATTTTGGTTGGATCAATCTCAATGCCTCTCTTGCTGACGACATGTCCCAAAAGTTTTCCGGAGGTGACCCCGAATGCACACTTCTGAGGATTTAGTCTCATGTTATATTTCCGCAGACGAGCAAAGAATTTCCGGAGGGCATTGATGTAGCCGTCCCGTTCTTTAGATTTGACGATCATGTCATCGACATATACCTCTACCTCCTTATGCATCATATCATGTAGGAGAGTGGTAGCGGTTCTTTGATAGGTTGCTCCGGCGTTGATGAGGCCGAAAGGCATGACCATGTAGCAATATGTACTTGTTTGTGTAGTGAACGCAGATTTTGTGCATGTCTTCCTCAGCCATTTTAATCTGGTTGTGCCCAGCATACCCGTCCATGAATGATAGGAGAGCATGTTCGGCGGTGTTGTCCACCAGAATGTCAACATGTGGCAAAGGGAAGTCGTCTTTTGGACTCGCCTTGTTCAGATCCCCGAAGTCGACGCAAACCCGAATTCTCCGTCTTTCTTGATGACGGCACAATGTTGGCCACCCAATCCGAGTATTCAGACACTTTGATGAACCCAGCCTTGAACTGTTTGTCCACTTCTTCCTTGATTTTTAGGGCCCACTCAGGACGCATCCGGCGTAGCTTCTGTTTCACAGGTTTAGCCCCGGGTTTAATTGGTATCCGGTGTTCTGCAATTTCTCTGTCAATCCCATGCATGTCTCTGTAAGACTAGGCGAATACGTCCTTGTATTCGTGGAGGAGGTCAATGAACTGTTGTCTTTCCGAGGGGTCCAGGGTTGTCCCTATCCTAAGTTCTTGAGGTGTATTGTCGGTTCCTACGTTAATAGGCTCGGTTTCCTCAATGATGGGGGTTCTGGTTTCCCGCTTGTCAAGTTCTTTGGCTAAGTGAGGTGGGTAGTCACTCAAGTCAAATTCCTGATAATCATTCAGAATTGCATTGCAGGTAAATTGAGACGAGTCATAAGCAAACTTAGCGTTCATTAAGTTGACACAAGCGAAAAGCTCGGAAAGGACAAACATCTCGTGGTCAGTCAGAGGCGACACGACAGAGGAAGTGGCCCCTGTAACAGGCTCCAGGTTGTCACCTTTCATGGGAGTGGGGGTGACCTTAGTTGACTCAGCCTCTGAATCAGCCACGACTTTGGGATAAAACAGTGGGAAGGGGACCTTGACTGGGACATCCGGAGTGACAGACTCTGACTCCGACTCAGACTCAGACTCAGATCCTTCTTCACCTTCGTCCTTGAACATAGGGCCTTCTCCAGTTGTTATCTTGAGAATGAGGCCTTGGCGATCGGTCCACTTGATGGTTTTCCTCAAGCCCTGGGTAGCTTTCTCCGGGGCAGTATCGGAGATCAAGGCGGTTGGATCAAACTGATTGTCTTTCAGGGCGATGTTGATGATATCCTCATAGTCGAGGCGTTTGATGTTATCTTCCCCAAAGAGTAGTGTGACAGCTTGTCCGTCGAGGCATGGTGACGGTTTGGACTCAGTTGATGCAGCTTCGATGTAGTCGGGGATAAAGTAGCAGTCCTGGAAGACTTCCACTCCCGGGTATCTAGCCTTCGCCACAGAGTCATAGATTGGCTCCGAAAAGCCGTGGTAGAGTTCAGACTCTCCCTCGGGGACAAAGTATCCGTTGAGAGTCAGGTGGTATGGACGGAGGATGACTCCGTGCTTCTTGCGTTTTCGGACTAGGAGGTTCATCCCCTGGATGTCTTCATCGGTAGGTTCGTATCCCAGCCCAAAGGGAATGTTGGGGACCTTAGCCTATTTCAAGGGAGGCAATGGGTCCTTTAGTGGATTGAGCGGCAAACCCGGGCGATAACCCTGACGCATCATGATACGGTTGACCGTAAGGTTGGTGAACGGGTCACACTCAGAGGTTGCCGATTCATCAGTTATAGCGTTCACGGCTTGGAAACTCCACATTTCATTGTCGTCCTCCTCAATGGCTTGGGAGGCTACCCCTCTTCTCATAACTGCTTTGATTGGGGAAGCGGGGATTGTGATCGTTTTCCCGTTAAAGGGGACCCTGATCTTTTGGTGGAGCGTTGATGTGACCGCCTTGACGGCGTGAATCCAGGGACGTCCCAGGAGCATGTTGAAGGACGCGTCGATGTCGACCACTTGAAAACTGGTTTATCTTTCTAGTGGCCCGTTTGCGACGGTCAAAGTGACCAGCCCAGCGACCTTGCGACGAGTGCCGTCGTAGGCGCGTACTCCTTGATTCGTTGGGATTAAATCAGATTCCTTAATACCCAGCCTGTGGGCAGTTTTGAGAGGAATGACATTTACGGCGGAACCGTCATCCACGAGGACCATTGGTATATTCTTTTGGAGGCATTGTACGGTGATGTACAGGGCCAGGTTATGATTGGCTCCGAACAGGGGGATATCCTCGTCGGAGAAGACGACCGGGTTACTCAGATCAGGGGCATCTCTCGTCATCTGTGCCACTATTTCTTCTGGGGAAGAGGTGGAGGGCACGGTTAATTTTCCCAAGGCCTGCAGCAAGGCCTGTCGATGCTCAAAAGACGTGGCCATCAGTTGCCAGATAGAGATCTCGGCTTTTTCTTTCTGGAGCTGTTTTAGGATTGAGTTCTCGGGAGCCTTTGGTTGAGTGTCCACTTCCGGGACGACTTGGCCATTCGTTGTTGGAACGACCGCTGGGTTGCTCGGATTCTGATAGGGACGTCCGGACCGGGTGAGATGTCAGATTTCCTTCGTCCGCTTTTCCTTCCCCGGGATGACATAGACATCCTCAACATCATCCTGCCATATGCCGTTAATTTCAGGGTCTCGAGGATACCTTGGAGGGGTATTCCTCGGTGGGTAGTTCTTGTGGGGAATATTTTTGTGAGGGCGATTTTTATGGGGGTAGTTATTTTGAGGGTAGTTATTTTGAGGGTGATTTTCGTGAGGTCTATGCAAGAATGGTTGCGGGAGCAATCCATCCTGGGGCGGGTAGTTTTGAATGCTTGGGGAATTCTCCCTCGGACGCGGTGTTGGGGGATTGAATATGAGTCGACGGTAGGCGTCGTCGAGTCGGATGATTCTCTCAGAGAGGCTGGCTATGGCCTCTTCAACTTGCTGAAACATAGTGAGCATGGTGGCAGCACTGAACAAACACTCCGTCTGAAGGATCCTTTTCCGGAACATTTACCTTGTCGTCAATCGGCAAGATGAGATGAGAGCAGTCTAGGGTCGGCTCATCGTCAGAGATGGCGTGAATTCCCAGGGGATTCGTCTTGTTGTCCGGCTTAGTTGGTGGGGGTATAGGCAAATCTCCCTTCTCAATCATGTCTTGAATGAGGTGCTTGAGTTTGAATCAATTTTCGGTATCATGCCCTTTCCCTCGATGATACTGGCAGTAGGCGTTGGGGTTCCAAAATCGGGACTTCTTGGCGTCGGCCGGGTCCGGGTGGGCCCGATCGTTGTAACTTCCTTGGTCCATGAGCCTTTTCAAGGCACTTGCATAAGTCGACCCTATGTTGGTGAACACTGCGTGGGGGCGTTCGGTTTTCTTGGCGAGATGGTTCGACGAGGTTAACCTCATCAATCTTGTTTGTCGGACCGTAAGGGCGAGATCCGGTTGAGGTGGATCCTTGATAACCCCCGCCGGTGGTCTTTGCTAAGACACCCTTTCGGAGGTCGTCCTCAATACGTGTCCCGAATCCGCAGATCTTGAAAAGTTTTGATGTTCGATACCTCGCAGAGGTTGGCATAAACCGGGCGGAGGTTGTTGACAAATTTTTCCACCGGAATTGATTCACTCGGCCATCGACCAACCGAGTACTCACCCTCCTCCAACGGGTTAGGAACTCGGTGAATCCTTCCTTGTCGTTTTGGGTTAGCACCTCGAGAGTACGGGTGTTGGCCTGGATCTCGACGTTGTCGGCATACTGTTTGGCAAACTCAACTGCGATCTCCTCCCAAGTGGTAAGGTTTTTCGGGTCCAAGGAGTAGTACCATTGGCGAGGAATCGGCTCCATAGAGGATGGGAAGATCCTGGTAAAAAGCTCCTGTTTGACCCCCTTAATGGCCATGTAGTCTTTGAAAGCGCGGATGTGATTGAGTGGGTCCTCCACTCCCTTGAACTTAGGCACATCATCGGGGTGAAGTTGTCGAATAAATTGGTCCCCAACAGGTTCGAACCTTCGGTTATTTTCAAGGTGGATATTGTTACCCCGGGCTAGGAGCTGTTCTTCCAAGAGTTTCAGTCTCTTCTCAGTTTTAGTCAGAGGTGGGGTATTATGTTCCCCAATTTCCATGTTCTCCAAGGCGTCGATACGGGTCTCGACGCGATCCAGGGTGACCTTAAGGGCGGTAAGCAGGCTGGCTAGCTGATCAGTTGTGACATCTCTGTTGTTATCATTGTTGTTGTGGTTGACAGATGAAGTTGAAGACGGGGCCATGGCTCTGAGGCAGACAAACGGCTCACATTACAACTCAATCCGACACGGTTCCAAGACTGAACGCAGACAACACAGAGGACGAGACAAAGATCGACTCAACAAGATGGGGTGACCGTATGTGGTCCCTCGGTGCTGACTCGATTTATGACATGACGGTGTTTGACCGAACCTTTGACACGAGTCCAATCATGACGGCGCGACGCCATTGGATGGGTCTCGTGGTGAGACGACTCATAAGTAAAGACCCATACGTACGTTTGCTTTGACTCGTTAGACACGAGGCGGAATTGGAATGGTGGACTGAAGTTTTCGAAAATAGAAATTTTCAAAAAGATTCATTAGTCGCTTTAATGGGCGGCTTCCGAAGATAAAGATCTCCGCAAGTCGATCAGTTGAAAGGGGTTGTCTTAAGTTTATTTGCAAAAGACGGTTTGAGTTTGAGTCGGCTCGGAAAACAGTGTGTTGCTTCCCAAGACGGTTTTGAAATTCAAAATTGTATGTTTTGAAAATCGAGTTTGAAATGTTTGAAAAGGTTTCGAGGACGGTGTATGGTCCTCGGGATCCGAAAGTGTCTCGAGAAAAGGGTGTGTGCTTTTCTCGGGTTTTGAAAGAAAGCCATTGTCGGCGCGAAACGGGTCAAAATCCGTGTCTAGACGCGGCGATTATAACGGCGTAAAAAGGTGATTTGAAATGGTTATACAAAACCGGGTTTGAAAAATCGTCATTACGACGGCCTAGAAAGGCGTGTTGAAATGGTTATACAAAACCGGGTTTGAAAATCGTCATTACGACGGCCTAGAAAGGCGTGTTGAAATGGTTATACAAAATCGGGTTTGAAAATCGTCATTACGACGGCCTAGAAAGGCGTGTTGAAATGGTTATACAAAACCGGGTTTGAAAATCGTCATTACGACGGCCTAGAAAGGCGTGTTGAAATGGTTATACAAAACCGGGTTTGAAAATCGTCATTACGACGGCCTAGAAAGGCGTGCATCGGTCGGCGAAAGACCGAGGTTTGAAATGGCCATTATAACGGCGCGAAAAGGGTGTTTTTGAAAGTTTGAAAACAACACGGAAGGACTTATGATCAGATATCACATAAGCACTCACAGTTCATTATATTATGCATCCTGCTGACACGGGTTTTGGCTTAGAAGGGTGGGTTACACACCAAGCAATCAAACCCCGATTTGCGAGAGGGATACCAATCCAAACAAAATGTGTAAGGAGGGTGCCCTAGCCTCGTGCTCGAAAGTGATGAAAGCTCTTTGACGAAACAGAAATGTGTATCGTCAATGGTATGCTTGACTCAATCGGGATTCGAAATGCGGGGATGAGAAAACTCACGCCGACGAAACGAGCTAATCGGTCGAAAAGGGTTAGGTTGTGGGCCCGGACAAGGAAACCCGACCGTGACCGTAATATCAATTAATGCATTCCAACCAAGACCTCGTTCGAGTCTCACCATCTAGGGATCACAAAGACGTAAGTGTCCTAGTTATCCCAGTGAAGTCGCCAATCTGTGGACATGGGCCCACTGCGTATGCCACCCGATCTGTGGACAATGGCAGCGGTCTTTTTTGAAAGCCACGCTCGGCGGCGTAAAGGTGCTTTCGACCGGATCGTTTTAGATCGGTCGGTTTCGTCTTGGTAAGGGTCTCGAAACGATTAGAGATGTTCGGAGTCGCCACCAAGCATTTGTGGGATGCCTGGAACCCGTTCGAATTCCACTTTATACCTCGGTCAAATCGAAGCACAAAGCAGCGTTTGACATAGGTACTAAAGATAAGGAAATCGTCCCTCTTTAGCATCCTATCTCTAGAATGACTCTCGTACGCCCTAGATAAGGTCGTCCACTATCCAAAGTTTCTGAGTAAGAGGTGAAGGTACGTATTGGGAAACCCTTTAATCAGACACCCAATCCCGCCCGCGTTTAGCGGCCTCTACTGATCGATCTTGGTTGGTTGAATGCAAAAGTTGATAAAACGGTTTAAATGCATGAATGCGCATCCAATGATTTAAACCTAACATGTGAGAGCTTTTTAAGTCAGTTGATTTAATCCAAGTATCAAGTATAAGATGTCGCGTTGGATTAATGGTTGATTTGCATGCAAGACGGAAATTAAACATCCATTTACCGTATTAGGTTTAGGGTGCATAACATGATCCATTTGTCTTAGTAAGGCATTTTGCAAATATGGTTTTGAACAAACGAATAGTCATCTGATCCGTCCTATATCCGGGTTAACCGGAGTCGGGATCGTCCTAGACTAATGCTGGAAAGGAACAGGCCCTGTACCAGACGGCTATGAGAGGCGCGAGCCAGCCGGCGGTGTAAGGGGCCTCCCTCTGGTTTTGAAAATGAGAAATGGAGAGCCTGTTTAGGCGCGGGTTAGCCAACGGTTGTATGCCGTGTTCTGACTATTTAGAAAACGTTATAAAACGTGTTAAAAATGGGTATTTGAACCCGGTTTGATTTGAAAGGGTCGTTTAGACCGCATTTGTTGATTTGAAGAACTAGACTCGAATAATCATCATTATTTGATAATATTCGGTGTCGGGTTCGATTTGACAAACTTGACATGAATAGTTTTGAAAAATGATTATGGACTAATTGTTTTAAGTCCATTTTAAATGTAATTAGTCGATACTCATCATCGTACCCGGGTTAAAATCCGGCATGGTATGTAGAACCAAGGATGATTTTGTGTTGGTGACTAATATATTTGTTTGGAAATGTGAAGAAATGAAATAAAAGGCTTTAAAATACCTTATAAATGTCATTAACCAAATATTATCACCGAAACACGGATTTAACCGTCATGGTATGAAGAACCAAGGGTGAAAAATGCTTTATGGTTAAAACATGTGCAATGAAATAAAAATGGTTCGAAAATACTTGAAATGGTGAAAACCGATTACAAATATGAAAAATGGATTAAGGGAAATGACGAGAACAAACACGGTTGATTTCTGGTCTGAATACCCCATTTAGGCGCGAGCCAGTTGGCGACCTAAGGGGCTTCTGCCTCAGACCAAAAATCAGTTTTGGCTCGTTTATTCCATGTTTTGGTTCATGTTATGCATGTTTTAGCATGTTAGAGTCATGAAACAAATGAAAACATAATGAAAGAGGATTTTTAAACCCTCATACTTACATGTTTGGTTATGGCGAGTGACCGATGTAAGTGTAACAACTCGTTTGATCGGAAAAAACTCGGTTTAAAACCGTTTTGGTAAGTAAAAGAGTGTTTTAAAAGTTTAGTGATGGTGTAGTGGTCGAAGTGGTCGGTCAAGTGATTTAATGCACGATGACGGTACCAAACAATGTGTAAGGCTCGTGTTTACGATCGGTAGGTCGTAAATACGCGTCGGATTGTGACTTAAGAAGTCGAGTCGAGAATTTTAAGGGAGAAAAGAGGGGGCGGACACTCGCGTAAGTCTCAAATGGGTGGCATTTGAGGGGTATTTATAGGAGAATGAGTGGTTGTGTGAGTTTTGAGCGACGTGGCCACCTGGGCTGCTCAAAGAGGCGCGAGCCACGTCGCGGGTCTTCGAGCTGTGTTGTCGCTTTCACAACAAACGCAATCATGATTTGTTCTATCCTAGGATTTGTAGTCATATGTTTGGTACTTGACCAAACATAAATCCGGGAAATCTTAGCATAGAAGGTTTGAAATGTTTGTTTTTTGTGGTTGACTCGGTTTGACTCGTTGTTGGAGTCGGGATTTGAATTTTTGAGTCGGTTTTTGGTCCGGTGTCGGTTTTGACTCTAGTTAGTGTCATTGCGACCCCGTCGTCGTGCATTAAACACTCCAGTTATTTTTGAAATGTTTTGAGATGTTTTATTTTTGAAATCGTTTTAAGTTTTCCGACGTAAAGTTGTACACAAACTGTCGATCAAACGCTGCGATTCCAAAACATGTTGTAGTCCGATAATCATCAGGTGTTTGTTGGAGTCTCAGCAGATACTGGGTATCTACACATAAGCATCACAACCCCATACTTTTATGTATCGCAAACTTGGCACCTTCCCTTTCCATATCTCATATGGGGTTTTGTCGGTTGCTTTAGTGGGACTTTTATTAAGTGAGCGTACAACAGATAAAATGGCAAAACCCCAGAATGACTTTGGTAACTCAGTTTGACTCATCATAGATCGGGCCATATCTAATAAAGTTCGATTCCTCCTCTTAGCCACACCATTTAATTGTGGAGTGCCAGGAGGAGTTAACTGAGATACAATACCACAGTTTTTAAGGTGATCTCTAAAGTCATTGCTTAAATACTCACCACCACGATCTGATCGTAATGTTTTAATCTTCTTATTTAATTGGTTTTCTACTTCATTCTGATATTCTTTGAACTTGTCAAAGGCTTCACTTTTATACCTCATTAAGTAGATATACCCATATCTACTCATGTCATCGGTAAAAGTAATGAAATAGTCATAATTACCTCTAGCAGTGACTGTCATTAGACCACACACATCGGTATGTATTAAACCCAATAACTCACTAGCTCGAGATCCTTTTCCTTGAAAAGGTGAAGGAGTCATCTTGCCAAGAAGACAAGATTCGCATGTACCAAATGATTCGAAATCAAAAGGTTTAATTACACCAGTCGATACTAGTCTTTTAATGCGTTTCTCGTCGATATGTCCTAATCGACAATGCCATAAATAAGATAGATCGGTATCACCAGTTTTGAGTCTTTTATTATCTAAATGATAAACATCATTGCAAGTGTCTAGAATATAAATTCCATTAATCGAAATAGCTTGGCTATATACAATCCCATTAAGGGAAAAAGGACAACACTTGTCTTTAATTACAAAAGAAAACCCTTCTGTGTCTAACACAGATACGGATATTATATTTCTAGATAGCGTTCGTACAAAAATAACAATTATTAAGATGCAACTGCATTCCTGAAGCTAAACTAAGTACATAAGTTCCTAATGAGATGGCAGCTACCTTAGACCCGTTTCCCATTCGGAGATCGACATCACCCTTGTTTAGCTTTCTTATGCTTTTTAGGCCCTGCAAATGATTACACAAGTGAGAACCATAACCAGTATCTAATACCCCATGTGTATTTGAAGCATAATTTATTTCTATCACAAAAGATTTGGTTGAGAAATTACATGTTGGCTTCACAACGCCAGCTTTAACGTCATCCAGGTACTTAGTACAATTATGCCTCCAATGTCCCTTGTTATTACAATAATTACAAGTATCTTTAAGAGGATTTACCTTCTTAGGTTTGGGCTTGGTAGAGATATTCACAATATCTTTACCTTTGCCCCCCACCTGTACGGGCTTCTTACCTGTATTCCTCTTAAACTGCTTCTTCCCCTTCACATTTATCGCAAGCACATCTTTCCTCGTGCTCCCACTCAATCCCATGTCCTTCTCTGCTTGCACAAGCAGAGAATAGAGCTCATGTAAACTCTTTCTCATGTTTGTTGATACGTGACTAATATATAGTCTTTTTAGCCTATTTCAGCACGTATTTCTATGCATTTTTATACTGTTTTTATAGTATTTTGCCCCGAATTGGCTACTTTGGTTCGTTTTGTCCATTTTGTAGAAATGAACGCGAAAGTAGTGGAATCGCACCCTTTTTCGTCCTTTTTGCATGCATTTAGAGGAGACGGGATTGTTCAGTGAGATCTTTGCATTTGGAAGCGTCGTGGCACGCATTACGAGGCATTTAGGCGAGGACTTGAGCTGAAATGAAGTCAAAGTACTCGATCGAGCTGTTTTACCACTCGATCGAGTGGTTTCTACGTCCCAGAGTGGTCGATCGAGCACTTTGTACTCGATCCTTAACTTGCAGAAAGACCATCTACTCGATCGAGTAACTTTCTGGTCGATCGAGTAGTTTTGGCTGAGGATTTGGTCGATCGAGTGGTTTTGATGGTTATGGGCTTTAATCAGCCCGTGTGAATGTTTATTTCGCTAAACTTATTTACTTTGCTATTTAAGCACGCTTTACTAGGTCATTAGGACTATCTAGCTTTTATCCTAGTCAGTTTGCACAAAACTTTTACTGCGTACTTCATTCTTCTTTACTGTAACCTTGTTTTGGGATTATTATTGCTCGGATTCGATTGTTCTCTACGCCGGATTCGCATTGATTGTAATTCCTTCTCTTCCTTTAATAATAACTAACCTTTTGTTTGCTTTAATTCTTTGTTTGTCTCATTATTTCTTCTGCCCTAATTTCTCTTTTATGCAATTTATTGTTTTTTTCATAATGTTTATTGCTGGGAATTTAATTGCTGTTAGTTTAATTAGCGATATGAGTAGCTAAACCCCTTCCATGTTGGGATTAGGGGATCTGCGGTAGAAATGTGACGATGTAGTGAATGAATTAGATGAATTAGTTGTGAGACCCTGTCACCATAGCAATTTAATTGTATTTATTCGACTTAGTTGAGTGCACGCTTCTATGTCATCCTTTAATCTGGCTAAAATTAATCCTAGATCGAAAGATTGGACTAAATAGGCCTGCTATGAACAGTAGACTACCCTAATGAGAATGAAAGTTAAGTTAGTGGTAATTTAGGATAGAAAGTGGACCGAAAGGACCTTTCAACATCCGTCTCGCATATAATTCGTCTGAATCATTTATAGCTGAGTCACTAGACTACCGTAGTGAACCGAATTCCCGACATGTCCCTTCTCTCTTGATAGTTCAATCTTTTTTCCTTGCTTTTACTGCTCTTTACTTTATTTCTCTTTCTTTTAAATCTCGTAGTTTAGCAACCAATTCAACAATCCCCATTTGTTACCTTAAGATTAGAATTAGGCAACTGATAATTGCACCGCCTCCCTGTGGATTCAATACTCGACTGCCTCTACTACATTTTAGTTGAGACCGTTAGGTTTTATCTTTGACAGGGTACACGATAGTCGTGTCAAATTTTGGCGCCGTTGCCGGGGAGGCAATTGTTTAAATTATTAGTTGTTTTATTTTTAGTCTTTCTTTTAGTTTAAGGGGCATCCGTTCCTTAAACTATTCTTATATTCTATTTGTAGTTTCTTCTTATGCGCAGGTCACAGGGTGGTGAACTACTACCGATCAATCCTGAGATTGAGAAGACTTTGCGTGAGTTGAGGCGATCATCTAGGATATTACCGACAGAGGAAGAGCTGAGTACTCTGTCTAGTTACTACGAGAACGCTCTGTTTGAGGAGGATCCACCTTCATCTCCTATTTCTACTTCATCAGCTGAGACCGTCACTTCTCCGGACTTTCTAGAAATGGCCGAAGAAGCAACTATTGCCAGTCACTCTGAGCCGACAACTGCGAATCTCTATAAGGGATTTACATTACCAGGGGAGGCGAGAAAATTCGAGCCGAAGCCGTCCTACATCAATTTGGTTGAGAGAAACCAATTCGGGGGAGCTGCAAATGAAGATGCAGCCAAGCATGTGGAGACTTTCATTGATTATTGCTGTTCCATACCCCCACCAACTGGCGTGACCCCGGATCAGATAAAAGAAACCATGTTTATTTTCTCACTCCGCGATGCTGCAAGGGAGTGGTATAGGGATCCGGACCGAGTGCTCATGGGATAATCGATCGGAATTCACGGCTTTAGCATTTTACAAGAAGTACTTCTCTGCCTCGAAGACTAATGCCATTAGAGCTCAGATCACGAGCTTTAAACAGGGCCCTGATGAGAACTTTCATGAGGCATGGGTCCGTTTCAAGAAGTTGGTGCGAACCATTCCGCACCATGGGTTCGAAAAATGGAGTCTATGCAATCAGTTCTACAATGGGCTGTATGACGATCAGAGGGCTATCTTGATCTTGCCAAAGTGGCCGATTTTGAGAATATGGGAGAGACTAAGGGGTGGAAGATCATTGATGACTTAGCCACCCATAAAGCTGAGTATGGGAATTCCAGAGGGAATCAAAGGAGGAGTGCTGAATCTCCTTCTGTAGCTGCACTTGAAGCTCTCACTGCGAGATTTGATAAGTACGAATTGGGAGGAGCTTCAGAAGGAGGGATTTATCATGTCAATGTTGTGTCAGACGGTCCTTTCGTCTGCAAAAGATGTGGAGGAGAGGGACATGTTTCAGATCATTGTCCTAACTCCTATGAGTCTTGTGCTGCCTTTCAACATTACAAGCAGACAAACACTTATTACGAGCCGAACGTCCATCCCAATTTGAGGTGGAGTAGTCAAAATGTGCTCAATCCTACTCCTCCTCCGCACTTTTGCCAGCAGCCGTATGTCCCTCCACACAAGAATCAACAAGGCTTTTAGAAGCCTCCTTCTTTCACTCCTTCTAATCAAGGTGCATCATCTTCAGGTGGGGTGAGTGAAATAAGTGAGATAAAGTCTATGTTGCAATCCATTACAAAGCAGTTTCAGTTGAGTGATCAACAGAAGGATGCGTCTATTAAGGCACTTGAAACTCAAGTTGCCCAACTAGCCGCGAATCAATCCTCGAGAAAGCAGGGTCATTAACCGACTCAAAATGAGAAGAATCCACATGAGACGGTAAATCTGATAAATTAAGAAGCGGTCTTTCTTATGAGGGACCGGAAGTGTTGAAATCGGACCGAGGAAGGCTAAAAGCGATGGTGAAAGTGTTCGTCGAAGAAAATAAGCTCACGGCAAAGCAAGTGCTCGATCGATTACGGGTGGTCGATCGAGCGAATCGGAGACGAAAGTGCTCGATCGAGTGGTTTTTCCACTCGATCGAGTGAACAGAAGAGATCGTCGATCGAGTAGTTTATCTACTCGATCGAGTGAAGCAGAAAATAGAGTTGCTCGATCTAGTGAAAATTCTACTCGATCGAGTGATATTGACGAAGAAACTGCTCGATCGAATGGGTATATTGGTCGATCGAGTAGTATTGATGACGGGAAGCTTATTCGAGAGCCTGCTAGTGCTCGTTTAAGCGAGGAATCACCGGAAAGACCTCGTTCGAGAGGTAAGAAGCGTCCAAAGGATACAGAACTTGCACCGGAAGACACATTGGAAGCGAGAAACAAGGGACTCGAGATACCCATCACGGTTCCCTTCCCAAAGCGGCTGCAGAATACAAAGGCCAATCAACAATTCGGCAAATTTGTCGAACTTCGAAAAGCTTGGAAGTCACCGTGCCGTTCATCGAATTGTCGACAAAGGTACCCTCTTATTTAAAGTTTATGAAAGAAATTTTATCGCGTAAGAGGACTATTAGTGATAGTGAGACCGTAGCTTTGATCGAGGTGGGGTCACCCTATTTCAAAATAAGTTACCTCCTAAGCGATCGGATCCAGGGTAGTTTTTCGATCCCTTGTCATATCGGTATCCATCTGATTGATAACGCGTTATTCGATCTAGGCGCTAGCGTGAGTGTCTTACCATTGTCTCTAGCTAAGAGATTTGGTTTGACAAAGCTGAGTTGTACCAACATGACTGTCCAGATGGCCGACCGTAGTTTATCACGGCCACTAGGTGTAGTAGAAGACGTACCTGTTCAGATCGGGAAGTTCTTTATTCCCGTTGATTTTGTTGTCTTAGACAACCCCGAAGATGCACACACCCCTATCATTTTAGGGAGACCATTTTTGTCTCACGCCCGTGCATTTATAGACGTCGGGGAAGACTTTGACCTTTCGAGGGTAGGGGACGAGGAGCCGATTTTTCATCAGTCTAAGTTCCGGAGAGCTCCCATGCAAGCCCAGCCTTGCAATGCTCTCTCTTCTATTGATCCTATTATTGACACTCCAGATGAAAATTTGGAGAATTGTGCTGCTATTGTTAACCCTCCGCCTCAGATAGAGAGCGAAAAGGAGGAAAGTTCGTCTTTTCCTTCTCATGCAGTGCGGATGAAAGCAATGAAGGAGCTGTCAAAGGAAATGGTGCAATTAAAGTCGATCAGATTGGAGATGATGACGCTACAGCTGGTGATAAAGGAGCAAGGACGAGGAAGGTTCGTGCTTATGTGGATGCGAACTACTCCCTTCCTACCGTTTCAAGTGATAATTCATGCTCATGGAAGTTGAAGAGGACAGTCAATGTTGCTGAGGTGACGTCCTCCAGTCAGGAGCCCACCGAGGGGCTACTGAATTGTATTGGGAATTGAGCGGGGAAATGCCCTGTGTAACACTTTGTAATAGATAATTTTTGAATTTTCGTTGAATTTGTTTTATTGCTTTTAATTAGGACAATTAGTTTTAGACAGTTTTTAGCATAGATTTAAGACTATAGACTGTTCTTATGCGTATTTGGTATTTTGGGAAATTTTTGCACATGTTTTTATGCAGGTTTGGGGAAGTTTTACGCATTCCAAGGAAGAAATGACGAAATTCAAGAGCTTACGCGAAAAAAGAGCTCGATCGAGTACTTTTGTACTCGATCGAGTGAAAAATTGATCGACCGAATGCTTTTTCCAGTCGATCGAGTAAAACAAAAAGGGGAACTGGTCGATCGAGTAAAATTCTACTCGACCAAGCAGCTGGACCATCAAAGTCCTCGATCGAGTAGTTTTAAACCACTCGATCGAGTGAAAATGAATAGGACGCAGGGAGTGTTTACTTTAAACTCTTTCTTTTTTGTTCTAATTTCATTTTATTCCTTTATTTCGTCTAACACCCCTAATTTCGATCAGAAGCTTCCCCAAATCCCCATTTTTCTTGCTCAAAAACCAAATCCGCCTCCTACAAATTGTTGTTTGTCAATTAATCTTTCAAAACCCCTTAAATTCCCCCTTGATTGTGTTCGTTTTCTCGGTTTTAAAAGGGTTTTAGGGTTTGCGATTTTTTCGATCAAAAATCGCCTTATCTTGCTTGTTTATTTGAAGATTGATTGCGTTTGTAGGATTCCTATCATCATATAAGTGATTCTTTCATCCTCTATGCATTTTGATTTCGATTATATTGAAATTTATGAGGAAAAATCGGAATTAGGGTTCGAAAATCCATGTTGGTCGAATTTTTTCGACTTTAATTGTGTTTATTGCCCTTATCTATCTTGCTTGATGATCAGTCCCAATTCCTCGCTGCTGTAGCATGATTAATTCGAATTCTCCATGATTTTTGTGATATGGGTTCAAGACAGTCGAATTTTTCGACTGTCACTTTGGTATTTGCTGCTGTAAATTGTCTAGTTAACATCTTTGTCGCGAAATTGCTGCTGATTGTTGACTGATATCGCACCCCTGTCGATGCTTAGACATGTTTACTCTGGACCTTTGCACAGAAATTGCGTTTAGGGCTGTTAAGTCGAATTTTTCGACTGTCAGACGGTTATTATGCTGCATTGCTTTAATTAACCTCAGTTACTTGTTAATCGTTACTGTTGTTAACTGTTATTCCCATTCCCTATCGCCTTTTACTTTCAGTAATTCGAAATTTTGAGGAATTGTTGGAAATTATATGCTGTAAGTCGAAATTTTTCGATTGGTAGGGGGTTTCACATGTTGTTTCTGCTGGTTTTTCGTGCTGATTAAGCTACTATTAGCCGCTGTTTCTTATCGTGTCCCCTTACCCTATGTTCACAGGATGGAGTCTAGTACTTTGCCTTCTACCAGTACCACCTCCAGCCCGTCCTTGAGTGAGTCAGTGGCCCCTGCTGTTGCCACTACCTCCGCCTTAGTCACTACTGCAGCCCCAGTGTTCCTAGTTTCAACTGCGGGGGACGGTTTTTGCTCCGCCTAGCTCACCGCTAGCTCGATTCAGCTGCCACTTCTTCTACGGTCACCACCATCGCTAGCACGCCGCTAGTCCCTTTTCGGTGGTGACCACTGCAGCCCACTACCTCCGCACCGCCTTCTACTTTTACACTGTGGCGGACTCGCCGAGCCGAAATGCCTTCGAGCAGCGACCCGGTTCCTCACACCGTCGCTTCACGGGCTTCGCTTTGAGTTCCAGAGGCCGGGGTCGTGAGACGATCTCGAGCTACGCCGGCTCCTGTTACCTCTACTTCCGCTCCTAGCACTTCTACACCGCCGCTTCGCTTCCTTCGCGCTTTCTACTTGCATCAGCATTACGGTCAGGGGACACCTCCTCGACTCTCACCAGATTATCCGCAGGTATTATTCGTTAACGCTTTACACCGTACGAAATTTTATAACCTGCTAAAGTGTGTACATGTACCTTCCCGATTTTTGGATAAATCGGCACTAGATAGACTCGGCATTTACGAGTCGGTTTGTGACTTCATCGGGCCACGGGGATGCCTCGGGCTCATCACTATGAGAGGCCGCACCTTTTTAGAGCCGAGCCTCGAGTTTCTCAGCTCTTTTACCTTCTCCCGGGGCACGGAGACGACCCCGAGAGTTCTTGGTGTCCTTCCGGTTGTTTAACTTAGGACCTTTCCGATGACACTAGGGAGTTTGGTAGGTTACTTGACCTTTCCTCCACGGGCTTGATCGCTGCCCCGAGGAAGGTCTACCGTTAGCTTTGGCGGTGTCCGGCCTGAGACCACTTTTCAGAGCGAAAGCTCCATCAGTCCATCTTCCACCCGTCCGTTGTTTCCTTAGAGGCGATGGGGAGCACTATTTTCGGCCGAAAGGAGCCGAACAACATTACCAACAACCAGCTCTCCATCGGGCGGTTACGAACGTCGATGCGAGGGTCCCTTCACCCTCAACATTGCCTACTTGACCGCCCAGTACCTCCATGTCCGGGGGTGAAGGAGACGGAACCATTACCACTGCGGTGGCATAGCCACCATTCTTGCCGTTCCTTTACCCCACCTCGGCCACGTGATCGGCGGACCCCACGGAGAGAGGTTACCGAGTCTGGATGCCATGCTCTCTCGATTGGCGACCCCGGACCACCGGACTTGGAAGATTGACGGCTCCTTGTGCGTTGACTTACTTTGTGATAGTCTCCCCGTCTGCCAGAGCCCTTGCCCATTGTTGCAAAGGGCCACCGTCTGCAAAGACTTGCCTCTCCTCCACCTTCCACTCCGACCACATCCACCTCCTGATGCACCCGCCGCCAAGAAGCGGCGACTTGAGGCGGAGAGGGGTCCACGCCTTCGAGGAGTACCCGGCCTTCCACGGCTACTCCCGATCCGACCCCTACTCCCACTACTACTACTACTCCTACTCCACCTCCCACCGACTGACAGATCGAGCCGGTCTTACGGGCTACTTTCGTACCACCTCCTCCTTTTGTGGCGCCGCGGTCCCTGGACCAAGGGCGCAGCATTCTGTTTGTTGCTTGAGGTTGCGCGCGATGGCTCGTATGGAGAGGGACATGGCTCTTGCCTTACACCCTCTCGTGATGACGAGTACCACTTGCGGCGACACAGACCGATCCCGGAGGGTTGGCCACACCCTTCCTTCTTCCGGTACCCACCTGAGGGGTACCCAGTGTCCGAGGAGGAGGAGGACGAGGACCCAGAGGTGGCAGTGGAGAGAGCTCGCGCTGAGGAGCGGAGGAGGAGAGAGACCCGGAGTACCGGGTGGTGGATGGAGATGGAGACAGTAGCGGCGACGACGATGACGAGTAGATACTGGTCTACTCACTTCCCCAGTTTTCTGGCTGGTTTGGGGAAGTTCGTATTTTGCATGTATCTCTTACTCTTTTATTTTCTCTCCTTTATTTTCATTGTTTTTATTTTGTTGGTTGTATATTCCCGTTCCCTTGTATATATCTGCTGGTGTATGCTGGAGGACAACGAGGGCGTTGTCCGTTTTGGTTTGGGGAGGGTATTGCATCCTCTTGAGTCTGCATTTGCATTTGTTTTTGCATTCACGTTTATTTTTCAGCTTGCATTGTTGTTTACTTTCATTAAAAAATCAAAAATTCAAAAAAATCAAAAAAATAGAAAAATTCAAAAATTTTCACGTTTATTTTTGCATATAGGTTGAGTCGGAACGGTAGATTTCCATGATGATAATGCACTATAATTTGTCATTTTACTTGAGCCTTGCACTTTATTGATAGTTATTAGCTTTGTCATACGCATAGTCTACGAGTTTCTGTTCAAATATAGCTGACTGTTTAGACTTGACCTGATAAATTGGCAAACTACTTAAAAATTCTGAGTTTTAGAGCTTTATAACTGGTGACATTCATGACCAGTTCATTAGGAATTGAGAGTAGTACTCCTTGCATAGCATGTTCGTCTTTTTTGCACATTTATGACATTCAATTTCTCGTCAAATGCACATATTCGGGTTTGTGGTTGGTGTCACATGCAGGGAGGTGCTTGCAGATTTCCCTTCCCTTATATTTTTCACCCATTTAACTCCACATTAGCCAAATTTGCCTTTTTGACCCATTAGCTACATCCCAAACTAAGCCTGCCTAGTCAAGCTAGTTAGTATGTTCTTTTGTGGTATGTTTTTCCATTACAGTTTGGTCCGTATTTCTTGTTTCAGAGTTGGTGTAAGTATTATGGAAGGAGGAAAAGAAAAAAAAGTATTGAAAAAGAAAAAAAAAAAGACGTGAAAGGAAAAAAAAAATGAAAGAGAAAGCTGAATCACGTAAGAAAAAGAAGAAAAAAAAAATAAAGGTTTGAAAAAAAAAAGTTGATTTGTTTCAGTTGGTTTATTCAGACGGTGTTTAAAAAAGGGAAGTTTGTGACCGTCTGACTCCTCCGTTCTATCCCATATTTTTGAGGAGATTGTGTTTGAGTTTAGTGAGTTGTGTGCCAAATGAAGGGTACTTGTACTTAGTTTTTCAGTCAGCTGAGATTCGGATGGTTTACTATGGTCCTGTTAGGAACTAGCTTGACGCTTTTACCTCCACATTTCCATAACATGTTTTGCCTTTTCTCACCTAAACCTCACTATTCCCATATTACTTGTAAGCCCTCGGCTGTGACGGACATTATTGGTTGGAGTGTGTGCATTAGTACTTGAATTGTCTTTCATTTTTGTTGCATGCATGCTATGTAGGTGTGATTAGGTGAGTGACTGTCTTTTCTTCTCTCTTTTACATTTAACATTCACCCTTTGCTTCATGAGAGAAGAGTGACCACGAGAGAGTCCGATTTTGTTGGTCTTGCAAGGTCGATAGGTTGGCTATATTTCTGAACAGCTTATAACTCGTTTGCGTATTGACTGCTTAGCTTTAATTGTTAGTCTTTGTTGCATTAAATTGGTTCAAGTAGACAAGTTAAGCTAGCTCTGATTTATCATTTCCGTTCCATTAGTTTAGTTTTGAGTTTACTCGAGGACGAGTAAAGGTTTGGTTTGGGGAGGTTTGATACGTGCCTAATATATAGTCTTTTTAGCCTATTTCAGCACGTATTTCTATGCATTTTTATACTGTTTTTATAGTATTTTGCCCCGAATTGGCTACTTTGGTTCGTTTTGTCCATTTTGTAGAAATGAACGCGAAAGTAGTGGAATCGCACCCTTTTTCGTCCTTTTTGCATGCATTTAGAGGAGACGGGAATGTTCCAGAGTGAGATATTGCATTTGGAAGCGTCGTGGCACGCATTACGAGGCATTTAGGCGAGGACTTGAGCTGAAATGAAGTCAAAGTACTCGATCGAGCTGTTTTACCACTCGATCGAGCTGTTTTATCACTCGATCGAGTGGTTTCTACGTCCCAGAGTGGTCGATCGAGCACTTTGTACTCGATCCTTAACTTGCAGAAAGACCATCTACTCGATCGAGTAACTTTCTGGTCGATCGAGTAGTTTTGGCTGAGGATTTGGTCGATCGAGTGGTTTTAATCCACTCGATCGAGTGGTTTTGATGGTTATGGGCTTTAATCAGCCCGTGTGAATGTTTATTTCGCTAAACTTATTTACTTTGATATTTAAGCACGCTTTACTAGGTCATTAGGACTATCTAGCTTTTATCCTAGTCAGTTTACACAAAACTTTTACTGCGTACTTCATTCTTCTTTACTGTAACCTTGTTTTGGGATTATTATTGCTCGGATTCGATTGTTCTCTACGCCGGATTCGCATTGATTGTAATTCCTTCTCTTCCTTTAATAATAACTAACCTTTTGTTTGCTTTAATTCTTTGTTTGTCTCATTATTTCTTCTGCCCTAATTTCTCTTTTATGCAATTTATTGTTTATTTCATAATGTTTATTGCTGGGAATTTAATTGTTGTTAGTTTAATTAGCGATATGAGTAGCTAAACCCCTTCCATGTTGGGATTAGGGGATCTGCGGTAGAAATGTGACGATGTAGTGAATGAATTAGATGAATTAGTTGTGAGACCCTGTCACCATAGCAATTTAATTGTATTTATTCGACTTAGTTGAGTGCACGCTTCTATGTCATCCTTTAATCTGGCTAAAATTAATCCTAGATCGAAAGATTGGACTAAATAGGCCTGCTATGAACAGTAGACTACCCTAATGAGAATGAAAGTTAAGTTAGTGGTAATTTAGGATAGAAAGTGGACCGAAAGGACCTT
This sequence comes from Silene latifolia, assembly GCF_048544455.1. Lineage (NCBI taxonomy): Eukaryota > Viridiplantae > Streptophyta > Magnoliopsida > Caryophyllales > Caryophyllaceae > Silene > Silene latifolia. The sequence continues at coordinate 62,546,284 of NC_133532.1, read as the reverse complement.
TCAACATCCGTCTCGCATATAATTAAATCGAATCATTTACAAATTTGAGTCACTAGACTACCGTAGTGAACCGAATTCCCGACATGTCCCTTCTCTCTTGATAGTTCAATCTTTTTTCCTTGCTTTTACTGCTCTTTACTTTATTTCTCTTTCTTTTAAATCTCGTAGTTTAGCAACCAGTTCAACAATCCCCATTTGTTACCTTAAGATTAGAATTAGGCAACTGATAATTGCACCGCCTCCCTGTGGATTCGATACTCGACTGCCTCTACTACATTTTAGTTGAGACCGTTAGGTTTTATCTTTGACAGGGTACACGATAGCCGTGTCATTTGTCATATTGTAATTTACCCTAAATTGGGTATATCCCTTGACGTGTGAGAGAGAGAGAGAGAGTGGAGCACTCGGTCCACCACAAGTTCATCGGGGATTTTACATCCCAATGCCTCTAAAGATTCCACGTACTCAATCATTTTAAGTACGTGGGAACTTACAGGTTGACCATCTTTGAGGTTTGCCTCAAAGAAACGAACTGCGGTGTCATATTGAATTATTCTCGGGGCTTGAGAAAACATAGTAGAAAGCCTCGAGAACACTTCATATCCATCACGAAACTTGACACATTGCAGTTGTAAAGCAGGATTCATGCCAAATCGTCACTACATGTTATTTTTGTTGTTATCGATTTAATCGTCTAGCATTCACTAATTTTGTTCACTTAAAAGTGATAGACAATTAAATTGATAAGATCTCTCACATTTGTTTAAAATTGAGATAAAGCCTTACCAAATAATAGCACCTATGAATCCCTTCTTCATTAGAGGTAGGCTCGGATCACCGAGGTACACTCTTTTTACGTTGGGTAAGTAGGGTAATAAAGGTTATTACACGTGAAAATTGGTTGGACTCAACGGAATGAATATGGGTTGAATCGGTCCACCGTGCCCATATTTATTCTGGGGCTAAAAGATAGATTTTAAGAAAATCCGTCAACCAAGAGTTCTAGTAGTAGAATCAGTCAAAATGTTGACTCACTTAATTTATATAAATATAGGTTGAATCGGTCCACCGTGCCTGTGTTTATATGAAATTGGATCTTGGAATCGTTTATATAATTCAGTGGGAGATCATTATATAAATGGGAACTTGTTAAAAAGGTTTTACAAGTTAAGATATTTAAAACGATAAATATTAATCTTTCATTCATTTCCTTGTAGTAATCACGATGGATTCTACTAGTCAAACTGTCACCCTACCTAGAGATTCTTGGCTTCGTTCATTTATGGACAAATATACTTTAAAAGATGATGGTAGTAATTTTAAAGATTGGGAAGAACAACTTCGATTAGCTGCCGCAGAAGATGGCAAATTACACTACCTTGTCGATTCCTCTCCCCCGTCACCTAGTACTTATTAATATGGTCTAAATAACTAATAAGTGGTATCAGAGCTATCGTAAGAGAAAAGTTCCTTCATTGAATAAGGCAAGTTTTTGGCACAACTCAAGGACTCCTTCCTTGATGTTGTTCTTGAGCTATGAAAATAGATGATCCTCCAAGACAACAAACCACAAAAAATATGGTCTCCTAAGGATACACCCAAGAATCAACCCAAAATACTACTATAATACTAACTAGGTATATGTAGTAGTAAACCTTGTTTATTGTATATTTGATGTAATAAATAATATTATTACTTTGATAATATTATTATTTGATAAATATATGTGATTTTGATGATAAAGATGAACAAAATTAGAAGGAAAAATGGTCTCTAATGGAGGGTGAAGGCAACAGGTTTTTAGCTCACAAAAGGACCAATTTTTTACTTCTAATTTTTCCAACTTAAGAATAAGGTAAATAGTGGTGTATTTATAGGAAAATGTGGGAGACAAATCTTAGTGGAAAAACCACCTAAATGGACACATGTATGCCCTCAAAAAAACCGAAACATATGGACTACTTTTGGTCCATTTCGGTTTTTGACATTTGCCCCACAAATGCTTATAAGTCTTATATTTAATTATCTTACATAATTAAATATTAATCTAATTATCTAACACTTAAATAATATAAATAACTACCAATGACTACTTAACTATTAAGTAATCATAAGACCACTTTATCAACATACAATGTGTCAATATTAACCCATTTAGCTAATTTTACAACCTCTTGTAAAATTTAATAGCTAATTGATTCTACCTCAAAACATATACACATATCGTATAAAATTAATTAATTAACAATTAATTAATAAATTCTAATCATTTATTATTTAAATATCACATAATTAAATAATAAATCTCCTTGTCCCGAGTTCGTAACCCGTCATCAAATAATACCTTTACGTGACTAATTAAAAGTCAAATAATACAAGGAATTAATTATCTCGTATCTCATACAAACAATTAATTTATTCTATTTGGGCGTCATCCTATAGGTGTGACCTAAAGGGATCAGTTGATCACTGCCGTCACACGACAATAATGTCAAACTCTAGTCAGCCAATCATTACCGATTAACGATGACCAACTGACAAATAAAAAGATAAATCCCTGATATTCCTTTTACGAGATTTAATATGTAAATGCACTTATTGTGGAGGACACTACTCCAACACCTTTAACCTAAATTTCAACCTTCTAACCACAATTTCCATTTCTACCTCTTTACTGGGGGGAGGGGGGCTCCTTCTTGTCGCGCAGTCTCCATTTTTACAAAATTCCAGGTTCATATTCTCATCCTGGGGGCTTCTCTTATAAGGCTCACCCGTTCTTTATCCCTCCCTTTTACTCTTTCAGTCTCATTTGAGTCAGACTAGTACTCGGTCCAGAAGATAGCAAGATCTTAGATCAGTTATCGAAGTTATCGTGCCTCAAGAAGAAGTCTCGTTACGCGAGACGATGGCGAAAGACATCCAAGTAGACATTTGATCCATGGCTCATACCATGCCTTTATATGTACCCATTGCAATTCTTTTTCCTTTAGAACTGATACGCATTGTCACCCACACTTGGCTAGGGGTTGCGCATACTTAAGAAAAGTCTGTCAAGGTCATCCATGTGTCGTGTCAAATCTAAGTTAGTGTTGCGTCAGTCTATGCCTGTATGAGTCTATATCGCATCAAGTCATTTGACTAGATCCCGTTGAATATGCATAACGCATTACACGCAACAAATTCTACCTTTATTTTAAGTTTTTTTCATAAAGAAAAGAGCTTCCAAAAGCTGTATGTTTCCTTCCACATTCGAGGTCCATATGTTAATTTTTTATGTGCTTATGTGCTATTTTCCTGTTAGATTGTTTGTGTGGCCACTAACCATTCAAATAGTCAAGGAGCAGTGCTCGCTCCAGCCGAGGCCTTCGCCAAAGTCTTCATTCTCTCCAGCGGCGGTCAAGATATTCCCTAGAAGTATTCGCAAGTGGCGCTCAAGGTTTCTTCCATCACGATCAAGATGTTCCTAATCGTCGAGGTGTTCCCCAGCAAGAGTTCGCTGTTGCTTACAGCCCGTGTATTTCTCGGAAAGCACGATTCGCTTGAGACCGACGCAAGCGGATTCAACCTCAAGTTTTTGCCATAGTTCACTTGAGACCGACGCAAGCAGATTTCCCAGCAGTTTATACCGACGTCCTGCTACCCTCAATATTATTGTTTCCTCACGGAGTTCAGCAAAGGTGTCGTTCTCCAGAAGTCCCCAAACCAGAGCCTCCTTCCTTAGGTTCATAAATCCAAAGTTAAGATTCTTACCCCTAGATTCTTAGATCCCGAAATAGCTTCCCTTAGTTTCATAAACCTGAAAGCTCTCATAAAAAATGTCCTTAGGTTCATAAACCCATAAATCCTTTTGAAGTTCCCATACCATAGAAAGCTTGGATGCATTTGTCCGAAACCAAAATTAATATCCCAATAGCTCTTAAGGATCCCATCTCCTTTTAGGTTCATAAACCAGTTTTTTAGGTTCATACACTCCAACTACACTCCTAATTCCCTAGAGTTCATACACTTCTACACTTAGAATCAGAATCCTTTAGGATCACTTTTCTTAGGGTTCCTACAGCCAAACCTTGGTAACCCCTTAGGTTGAACTTATTTTTGGCCTCCTTCCCGTCGATGTTTTCCTTTAGGGCCCCACACCCAAGCACAATCCCGTCAAACACCCAAACCTATGTAGATACCTCATTTCTACACCTCCCGCCAAACACCCAGTGATGATTGGGCCGCATGTTTAGCATATATCGCGATTTTATGACGTTTTGTAAATCGGTTAATAAAAGGTAACTCGTACACTTTTGTCTACCCCTTGGTTGTCAACTAGGTGTCATTACAATCATTTTAGTAGTAATTAGAGTAAATTTGGAGTACGGGTCAAAAACCGTCTTCATTTCCTAAAACTGTCAAATCCCAAGTCAAAAAGCAATGCGCTTGTCTACCTAAAGTTAGGATGTCATAAAATGTTAGGATTAGATCTCATTTTTAGTCTCATATCACTTCTTTGGGCTAAACTTGTGTTTACATTATAAAATGTGCATTTCATTTAGCTAAAATGACAACCCGGCATTTAGGCCCGTTTTACGAGGTGATAACGAGTTTTTTTGGTCTGGACTAATTCACAAAAAGTTCTAGATCTTTCTCTTAGCTTTCCAAGGTTAGCGAAATTAAATTAATCCGAGTCTTGTAAAGAAAGTTATGCCTAAAATACGACAGGCTGTCAAACGCGTTTTCTTGCGCAGAAGAAAACTACGCGCGAAAGGACGCACCAAATGATGTGCCCCTTCTGGGGAGCGCGTCTCTTTCTACGCCTTTTCTCAAGGCTTTATTTTTGGCCAAGTTTTCGTGTTTCAACCTAAGTCGGTTATTTCCGGATCATTCCTTCCATATCCCTTTCCTAAACTCTACTCCTCGTGATTAGTATAAATAGAGGCCTTCGCCTACATATTTTTTACGCGGGTGTCCGCCCTTCTCTTCTCCCTTAGCATTCTAAGACCATGCTCTTGATTTTCAACGCCTAGGTCCTTGATCAATCGACCATGTAAGGTCAGATCATTCTGAGTACCAGTCATGTTTGGATGACCGACCAATTTGACCACTACACAATCAACTAAATTAATTTGTTCTAAATCGTTTTTCAAAGGCACCTATCCATTGCTGCTCTTCTTCTTTTTCCTCTTGTACTGTTTGTTTTCATCTTTTATTTTTTCTTCTTTATTTCTTCAAACCTTTGCTATTTTTTCAGTTTCTATTTATTTCATAAAATCCTTTTCAATAATTTTCAACTTAAATCCCTTATCATTCAATATTTGCGAATTTTCGTCATCTTATTCAAACCCGGATTTAAGAGACTCGATTCATTCATATCAAGTCCCTGAAATTCTTCTTTTGTACATATTTCTCTTTATTCTTCAGACTTTGTTCTTTTTGCTTTCAACCGTCTTTAATTCAAATCTTGTATATAAATCGATTCTGACATCGTAAATAACCATAATTTATAAACTTCGTTTTTTTCTTTCATTTTACGGAATCTTAGATGCATATAATCTGATTAAAACACTTCTACTTGAGTCGTATGCTATAATCGACGCAAGTCAACCAACTAACAATAACAAACACGATAGTCTGACTTTCACAATCAGAACCCAACTCAAGAACAGTCGCAACAACTGATGCGCCTCTTCCAGAAGACGCAGTTGTTGATGCGCCTGTTCTGGGATGGCTTCTGCCTCTGAACTCGTCTCGCTTTGACATAGCTTTTATAATTAGGATTTTAATCAACTATTATTCTTATTTTCCATAATTCAACTATTTTCCATATAATTTATATTTTTCATATTTTCTGTTTTATTTTTATTTTCCTAATTTATTTCATCTCCTTTTCATTTTAATTTCCTTATTTCTTCTACTTTGTTTTATCTCTTTTATTTTATTTTCTTTTCAAATTATTTTGAGCATGTTTATGATGTAAATTGAAGTTTATCAATTTTAATTAATTTATTTGTTTGTTCTTTTCTTATTGTCTTGCATGATTTATTTACTTGGCATAACATGTAATTAATCTAACTTCCAACTTCGACCCAATTGAGTGCTAAAGTGTTTGTTCACCGACTTACTCTATTTCTCACATGCTAGGATTAACCTACTGGATGTTGCATTATATGCATAAAAATTGACAACATATCGAGTGTAAATCACTTCCCTGATCATTAGTAGAGGCCGCTATCGAGGCGGGAGGGATTAGGTGTTCAAATAAACGAGCTTCCTAATATGTACCCTCACTCCTTACTCAAGCTCTCTGTGAACATCCGTGTTCATTGGCATCACGAGAGTCATTCTAGACATAGAATGCTAAGGGTAAAGAATTTTGTAGTGTTCATGTCAGTACTTTGTGTCTTGACATGACGCGAAGTATTCGAACGGTTCCAATTTTCCATAAAAATTGGTGGCGACTCCACAAATGCATGCTTGTCAAACCTTTCACCGGTTTCAATACCTTTAAAATCGGTAACGGCCCATGATGTGCCTCGGCCTCGCACCGGAATTTCGTGGAAAAAGTGTCGCCGCCTCAAAATCGCGCGGGTGCGCGCGGCGCGGGTGGCTATGTCCACACTAACATTATGTAAGTCGTTAATCGTTATGAATGTTTGATCTTACTGGAATCTTTAGAAGAGGAAGCTCGTAATGGATATGTACAGAAACAGGAAGTGCGACCTTAACTGGTGGAAGTTTCACCATCCAAATAAAACACAAGCGGTTTCAAATCTGAATTGTCCTTGGGAGGCAGAAATAAGAAAAATTGAGGAAGAAAGATTTCTTAGAAGGGCTAGGCATGTACCAAATTCAGTTGTTTATCCAAAAAGAAAGGTCATCCTCAAAGGGACGGGTGAGAGATCATCCGCTTACGAAGTGGGTTCTTGTGATCGAGGACTTGATGGTGGGTTATATAATACGTAGGTGCGGCTGGTGGAAACGTTCTCTGAGCAAGGAAACAAGGGGATGGTATACCTGATGGTTCCACTCAGGCCCGACCCTTGAACGTATTCAAGAACAAGTGCGTATTGAGAACCTCTTCTGCGATGAAGATTATAAGAAGAGATATTGTCCATGACTTTATTTAATTTAAGATGATATTTTATGGTTCTAATTTTAAATTGGTATGTATATTTGTAATTATGGTTTGTGTAATTAAACTTAGGTATGGTATAAACTCATGGTATGTACAATTAAACTTGGTCGGATATCTTTTTGTGTGAGCTTATGGCATGTATATTATATGTATAATATAATTAGACTTAATTAAGTAGATGATTGTGTGCGTTATGCAATTTGATTCATATGCAATTTATATGACAAACATACTAACGATAAAATTCGTAAGACGACTCATACATCAATCGATCAACATCTCCTTCCATCCCATGCAAAGGAGGAGTAGGTTGTGATGCAGCAAATGTACTTCTGCTAGGGGTAGAATAAGGTGAGCGTAATTGCGATGCACCAAATAAGTCATTGTAGGAGTAGATTGCGATGCATCAAACTCGGTCCTTGTAGGGGTACATTGTAACGCACCAAACTGGCTCCTCGTAGTGGTACATTGCGACGCACCAAACTGGCTTCTCGTAGGGGTACATTGCGACGCACCAAACTGGCTCCTTGTAGGGGTACATTGCGATGTACTAAACTATCTTGTAGGAGTAGATTGCGATGCACCAAACCCGTTACATGCAGTATCTAAATGATTGCTATCATTAGCGGTGCATGGGTTTGCAACTTCAGTTTTTCTCTGCAATTAAAAAAATTATGAAGTTATTAAGAGGGTTATGCATAAAATTCGAGAACACGATTTAATATAACAATGAATAACAATTACTCAATTAATCACTTACTTATTATTTCTAGCATCGCGAGTTATATTGCCTCTTGGTACCCTCCCAGATTTTGTTGTGCCAACAGGATCCTGCAGACGACCATCTCTTGGTGTTGCGTTCCTCTTCATATGTCTAATATTACATTGCTTAGGTTGTAGCCTTCCATGACCCCATACCCTAGAAGAAACACCGCCAGGGACATAAGCGTTTATAGTTTCAACACCAACAATCCCCTCCAAATCCTTAATTAATTCAGAAGTCAGTCTATCGTATATTGCATAAGTTTCATCGTCTCGAAGCGCTAGTGTGCAAATGTAGTGGTTCCTTATAGTCACCTCGAATGACTTCTTTGCACGAGTTGAGGCTTCCGGATTATATTACCCAGTTTTGACTGTCTCGTATTCTCTACCCAAGTCCTTTTGACATCGATCAAGTATATAATTCTCCAGGATCACCTTCACATCTTCGATAACCATGCATCTAATAATATGTCGACAGAGTATAACCTTGAATTGAAATAACTTACATCGGCACTTGAGCAGTCCAACACTTCTGTCAATATCAACCCAATAGTTCTTACACTTACCAAATGACGCCACTTTTTTATCTTCAATGTTAAATGTCGCACTATGCCCAATTCTTCTTGGCGGATCAGTGTTGGTATAAATTAACCCAATTACCTCATCACATACCAACTTATATATCTTCTTAGTATACAACTTATAGAAAACCTGCTCAAGAAGTAAGTTGCACTCAATCTTATACGGTTTCTCTGTGCAATTGTGATTGTTCGCGGTCTCCTCCTCCACTTTCAATTTCAAGGCTTCCTCAATTTTCTTTGCAACCTAACTTTAGGTAGTCCTCCCATTGACATAAGTTTTGAAAAACCAGTTTTGTTGCTCACTCCTCTGCGTCGACGACATCCCAGCATAAAATATTCCACGCCAATATGCAGGGACCCAACTCTCCGTGATCAAGTACAACTTCGTCACCCACGCAGATTTTTCAATACCATATTTACGAACCATTTCCTTCCATGCTATCTCAAAATCATGCACATCCAAACTATCGTGAACTGCTAAATTCAGGTCACTTGAGATATCGTTTCAAAGTGAATGTTTTCCAAGATTTTTACCAGCATTTTTCAATATGTGCCAAAGGCAGAGCCTGTGGTGAGTGTTGGAGATGATTTTATTAATTGCATTACCAATTAATCTTTTCTGGTATGTCAGTATAACTGATGGAGCTCTACCCATACATTCTAAAAACTTAGCAAAAACCCACTCAAACCTTTCTTCATAATCGCGCGTAACCAAAGCACAAGCGAAAACAGCTGAATTCCCATGTTGACTCACCCCTATGAAAGGGGAAAAAGGCATGCGATACATGTAACACCATGATTTATTCTATCAGATTAATGATATATTACAATTAAGTTGGTATGTGTATAGTACTTCGTAATACCAAGCAACTAAAGTAAAATGCATACAAAAACACTATACAACTATCCTACGAAACAAAACTTAAACTTACATAACCAAACAAATAAAATCACTAATCAGAATAATGATAGTACAATTAAATTGGTAATTTTAATTTTAATTTTATAAATTCTTGAAGCAGGGTAAACCATTAAATTAAAAACATATATACTCCATACGAAAACACTTATATTCTTACATAACCAAACAAACAAATATGATTAATCAAAATAACATTTTAACACAGATAAATTGAGATATAACATCTTACATATTCGTCAAGAAAGTTGTATCGTACGTCACAGCGTCGTCATACGCTTTAAACATAGCTCGGCAGCGTGAATCACACCAAAAAACATTCATTGGAGCCCCAAAATCGTTGAGCTCAATTGCGTATAAATAATTAGAATCCTCCTCTTTCATCTTCTTAAAATATGCCTTCAATTCTTCAGCATCGCCATCTATAAGAATGCGTCTTCGTTCTTGATTGATGGCGTTTCGACTATCACTAAACTTAAAGCCAAGCTTCTCATGACCTCCCCCATTCAAGACCAACGACTTGTAATTATTTAATATTGAAATACCAGCAGCATCATTGATCATCATCCTCTTTTTGAAGTAGTCATTTATATGTCTAAACCCCACAAAAATCTACTTTTCTTAGGAACCATTTCATGGTTATGCTCTAAATGGCATTTTGTTATCTTGACTACGTCTTCATCATCGAAATAACGAGACTCAATGTAAACCTGGCAGGCATCCTTGGCTTTATCAGCATGACCACAGCAAAGCCTTAATCTTTCATACATATGATACCATGGTTCATTCTTAAAGGAATATTTTCTTGAAACACTGTCTTCCTTGTACTTGTCAAACAGTTTATTAGAACAAATGTACCATGAAAACCCCTTCTTATATGCGGATGAGTGGACGAAAGCTGCGAGTTCTTCAGATGACTTGTAAGTCAAACCTACAACAGGTTCAACAATGTTATCGTTCTCTGCAGCAGTAACGACGATGTCATCATCATCTATTGGACCGTCGCCATACAACTGGACATAGTCTCTGATTAATCACCATTGCCATTATCTTCTGCTTCACCATTGCTTGCCATTAGTTTCTGCTGCTCGTGAACATTCGGCTTCTTCATACACATTATTGAGATCAAAATCGAGCGCCTTTTAATCAAATGTTGAACGAGTATTAGAAAATAAGGTTTCGAAATTTTTAATTTTACAATATTAATCACTGTATTTTTTTTTTTTTTTTTGAATCTAAGTTATTGTATTTAATTTTAGAGTTGTTTAAGTAATAAAAAAATAAGAGTGATAAAGTGTTGATTATAACTAGTATATAGCCCATGAAAATGCACAGTATTTTAGATTCTAATGTGTAGAGAATTTAACAATTACAGCTAATAATAATAATATATAAATGAACTTGAATTTTATTTTTAATTATCTACAATTGTTAATATGTAAAAATACTAAGAATTATAATAGAACAAATTTTACATTTTTACTCGGGGTAAGTTTATAATTAAAAAAATAAGATTGTTAGTTTAATTACAAAAATGTATGCTTATTTTTACGCATTCGAAGCATATAAATTTTTTTGTAATTTTTGTTACAATATACGGAATAACAATTTAAACGGAGTTATAAGGTGAAAAGTACACACCGATTTTAATAATATGAGTAAAATCTGCATACGTTTTAAATATAAAACTAGTTTTTGTACCCCTGCAAAAGCACAGACCGTTTTAAATATTAAGATAAAATTTTGGATTTCAATTAATTTTTTAATATTCGAAATTAGTCTTAACGTTTTAGGAATAATTAACTGATCATAAATAATCTATACTATCTAGTTAAAAAAATATACTATGAGTACTTATATTTGTATATTTTAGAGTTGGACATACTTAGCATAACGATTTATATTTTAATAACTATATAATGGTCATGTTGCATATATAATACAGAGAATCCAACTATTTAGGCATAATCATACTATGCCAAGATAGAAATTAATAGATATAGATTTAATTAAACAATTAATCTTACATGTCTTTATCACTTTATCATACCACTGATGGAAATATCGTTTGTAAGTAATGTAGAGAGTCTATATTCGTGGCGTCACGGATAAGAAAAATCGGTTGTAAAATGTATCTTTATTGTGATCGTCCTTGGTCCAAATAAGCATATCTGAAAATTATTCACAAAATAAGTAGGTAAAAATAGTTTGATAAGAGCAATTACAGTAAATAATAAAGTTAGAGACAAAAGATAACTATAATACAGAACTATTTTGAGGGATTAGAAAACATTAGGAATGTAAAAAGAAAATCCAAAAAAATCTAACATTTATAAGTATCAGTGGGTCTCCTGAGAGACGGTCTCTCATTAACTTATTGAGAGACGACCCATATGATCAGCTTTGGTATGTGGTAAAAGTAACGGGTTATATTAAATGAGCTTCATTTTCTTAAAAAAAAAAAAAAAAAAAGGAAACAAAATATAGAATATCGTATCCCATGAAATTAGCAGTGTAATCTTTCAAACTTCCCATAATTATCTTCTTCTTTTCCATACCTAGAAATTCAAAAATTATTCTAACTAAAAATTGAAATCCTACTACAAACAATGAGGAAGAAAACTACTGCAAGAAGCCCTATCAAACTGCGCGCCAAGAAAAAGTGAAATTCGTACTTGGTATGTAATATATTTGTTTAGTTGGATTAATATTGTACCATAATCAATTATTTGTTTGTTGTTTACAATTGATTTTGTACCATTTTTTTAGATTGATCGGGATTAATTGATTTCGGTACCATGTTTAATTCGTATTTGGTAGCGTCAGATGTGTGGTAATCTCATGATTTCGATTAATTGATTTGGGTCCATAGTTCCTGCTAGTTTTTGTTTTTGCATGAACACGTTTTCTAAAGGTGATAATTTTTGGGACCGATGGTTAGTTGACGGATTATATTGTAACGGCTAACCTTGGTTTTGGTACCATTGTAATTATTCATTGTATTTGTGTTCCATGATTTTGTTCCATTTGTTCATTTCAGAGAAGGGGGAAAGCTCTAAAGGGCCGGACGAAAATGTTGAAGTGACCGAAATAACATGGGGTGTTAGGGGCAAGCGGAGCTCTAGTAGTGCTCAGGTTCGTGGTCCGGTTGTCGATGTGGTAGATGAGCAGCCGGTTCAAACTACGACGAGGTTTGTGTCCCATTCTTTGTTACACGATATAAAGTACCATGTTTGTTTATTTTTAGTACTACATGGGATAGTTTTGGTCGATTCTTCCACAATGACAAATTATATCCTAATATCCCTCTTTCGTACCACAATGACATTAGTACCATTCTATTGAACATTTTGTACCTAATTAAAACGATATAAAGCCAATGACGACTTTACCGTACCATGCGGCAATGTGTACCTACGTATCATCAATTTGGTAGTATAAAACATTTGTGTCCTATTTGTTTTATTTAGTACCCATTCCTGTTCTTCCTTTTGTCTTTGATATGTATTGGACTTGTTTAACTTTTGGACCTCTCTACAAAATTATCATACTACTTGGCATGTTGTACCTATGTACATTCTAAATGCTAGTGTTTATGATTTTTAATTTGTTTTTTGTTTCCTTGTACCTCCTTATACTCATTTCGTACCTAGATTTGTAATCAATATGGTATTATAACACATTTGTATTCTACTTTTTTTATTTCGTACCTATTTGTTTTATAAATCCATTTGTTTACTTTCCGCCTTCAATTTGTAGTGTACTTGTTATAGTTTAGTACCTGTTTACAAAAGTACCATACTACCGAGCATTTTGTACCTAAGTACTTTGAATATGTTAGTTGATATGATTTTTAATATGTTTTTCTTCATTGTACCTCCTTGAACTCATTTCGTACCTATCTTTTAGTGTAAAACATTTGTATTCTACTTTGTTTACTTAGTACCTATGTCTTAAATAAATCTACTAGTTTTGATTTGTAGTGTACTTGTTCTACTTTTGTACCTATGTTCATTTAGTATGTAAATGTTTATGTTTTGTACAATATTTTTTCTATTTTGTACCTATATACATATAGTATGTAAATGTTTATGTTTTGTACAATATTTTTTCTATTTTGTACCTGTATTCGGAAGTACCATACTATGACCATTTTGTACCTATGTACCATCCGTATGCTAGTAATAGTCACTTGTACTATATTTTTTTTATTTCGTACCTATTTGAATTGTAATATATTATTCCTTTTATTTGTAGGAAATGGAAGGATATTGACGCATATGGCTCCCCATCTGGCCTTCAACGATTAATTGGTCAGCTGAATGAGAAACAAAAGGATGATATTAAAGAGATCAATTTTGGGGGATTGTTAACTTTAAAGTTGACACAGTTTTACCAAGGGATGGTACCATTCCTTTTAGGTGCTTACCACCCCAAAAGTAGGCGATTTCATGTGGATGATAATAAGGAATGTTTTCTTACCGTGTATGATGTGTACGATGTGTTTATGTTGCCATGTGATACGGGCAAGAAAGTTATCGTAGCGACAAATAAGAAATCAGACAAACATCATATGGAATATGTGCAATTGTGGAGGGACAAGTTTGGTTTAGCACCCAACAAAGAACTTAGTGGTGAGATCGTTGCTTCTGAAATCCTTAAGTTGAAGGATGGGGGGACGACTTCAAAAGGTATTTCGTTTTGTTTGTTATGGGAACGGTTTTAGCACCCAAAGCACATAAGAATGTTGATCTTCACCTAGTACCTTCGGTGAAGGATGTTGGCGAGATAGGTACTTTTGATTGGTATGCATATGTGCTAGAGGAACTTGGTGACGCTGTTTCGAAGTGGAGGTCGAAAGATCTAAAGAATGTTGGAGGTTGTATGTTGTTCCTTCAACTTGTGTACTTTCACCGCTTGACTTGGCAGTCCCTCAAGGCATCATCAGAAATTCCTTTGATACAACATTGGGATACAAAGCATTTGAGAACTCGGGTAGAGGAGGAGCGGAAAGCAGCTGAGGAAATGAAAGGAAGGTACGGACTTGGTGAGTGGGATACTACTACATACCCTATCGGAAGGGAACGTATACTGGTGGCTAAGAAAGAAAAAATTCCTATAATAGAATTATCTCAAAGTGGCCATGGTAGAACAGTAACGTATAGAGTTCCAGATGACCTCCTAACAAATGAGGAAATTCGTCAACAAGCTAAAAATGTAAGTTTTTTTTTATCTTATTCCTACATTTTGTGCATGTTACCGTAGTATCTGTACCTTCTATGAAAATATAATGTCCATTTCTTCCCTGAAAATATAAATATTGTCCCTTTTATTTATAGGTTATGTACCTGTTTGGTTTTATATATATATAAACTATGGTTTCAAGACTTGTGTCCTGAATAATTTTTCTTTTACACTTTTTATACATATTTCCTTAACAATTTATGGCTTAATGACGCAGGAGTGTGAGGTAGACTCCATGCTGATAAAGAGGGATCAAGAGATACACTCAAGACTCACAATTGAGAGGGTGACACGAATAAAGATGAATGCCTTAAAGTTAAGCGAGAAGGAGAAGGAGAAAGAAGCAGCAGGAGAGGAGAATGGTGTAGGTGATATATCCTTTACACAATTAGTAGCTGACGATGAAGTGATGCGATCATGTGATGATTTGGTTGCGCGAATGATGGAGGCGACTAATGCTGCAAAGGAGATGCCTTCATTTGACCTCGGGATAAATGATGAAGGTTTTAATCGATTCCGCAATATAAGTCCCCCGCGGAAAAACATGGGATTAGTTAGAGTAAGAGTCCGAAGGAAAAATGGAGGCAACAAGAAGACTTAACTTTGGTTTATTTAGCATTGTTGAAGACTTTTTAAGACCATGTTTGTTTGATCACTTGGATTATTTGTTTTTCATTTGCTTCTTTTGGTAGACATAATTTTTAAACAATTATGTTCATTTAGCATTGTTGCGTAAGACTTACTTCTTTATTGGTAATTAGCTTGTCTAAAAGATGGAAACAATCATGTTTTGTACCTTCCAATATAGGTAATGTACCATTTCGGGACAAAGGTGGTACCATTTCAAATTGAGATAAAAGGGTTTGGTTTCTATTGTATGTTCATTTAGCATTGTTGCGTAAGACTTACTTCTTTATTGGTAATGTACCATTTGGAGGTCTTCTGAGAGACGGTCTTTTAATAAGCTTTATTGAGAGATCATTGTACAATTTTAAGAAAAAGTGGTACTAAAGGTAATAAAATAGGTACAAATCATGATTAATGATAAAATGGGTACATTTATTATGTAAATAGGTACGAAATTACTATGTCACGATCAACAATAAAAGGGGTACGAAATACAAATAAAAGGGTACGAAAAATTGGTCTCTCAAAAACTTAGTGAGAGACCGTCTCTCCCAAGTTTTAGTGCCTCATTTGATACAACATTGTTACCTCTATATTATATATTTAGGCTTAGTTGTATCGTATTTGGTACCGGCTTATATAGAAATTATACCTTAGCGAATTGAGTATGTAACATAATCAATTAATTTAAGCCTTTTGTGTTACCATGTATGTTTCGTACCTCCTATTTTTTTTTTTAAAAAAAAAAATTGTTTCTATTTTTTAGATAATGTTCCTCTTGTAATTTTTTATAGCGTAAAAAGTAACCATCTTAATTTATAGTAACAAAAATTTAGAGTTTTATTCAATAAAACTTGTAATAATTCGGTAAATTCTTAAAGCGTAAATGTTAAAGATGAAAACAACAATTTAAACTCAAAGAAATACAAACAAATCTAAATTAAGCGCTCAGGTGGAGTATATGGTACAACGCTATTAGTTGTAGTTGAAGTGACGCCTCTTCCCTTAGTTTTCTTGCTTTTAGAAGGACGCTTCAACCTAGCACTTCGGCCCTTGGTCTTTGAACGTAATGGATCTAGTACTTTGTGAGGGGAGTTGTGGCTATCATTGTTGGTGTTTTGGTTAGTACGTGACTGTTCAAGAATTTTACGTATGCCAGCACAAGCACTTGTGTAAACTTGGTCCATGAAAGCCCTTGCCTCGCTTGACCCTTGGCTTTGAAGTATGAGAGTGTGTAGATTGCAAAGAATCTCTCGACGCCACGATAAACGGTCATCTGATGGTACAATGCTAGACGATTGCTCTCTTAACCGCTCCCACACCTAGGACATATAAAAGTGACGGATAAGTACATTTGCTCGAATACTAGGTACGTTTTCTGGATTAACGGGTACGATAAGTGAAAATGTAACAAATATGTAACAACTACGATAAGTGAAAATGTAACAAAATATACCTCTGATTTTGCATATCTTGACCACCGTTTCTTGATATATCTTTCGGGAACATCGGAGACCGAACTCAAATGTAACACACGAAGGGAATGGTAGCACAACATTCCAACTTCATCAAACTTTCGGCATGAGCACGAGATGAGATTAATGGCAGAATCAAATGTTACCACATGATGAGAGACGGGATCATCCAATGGGTAAACCCTAAATACCTTTGTTGTGTCTTCGTTGTCTAGCAAGACAGCATTCGTACCTAAAGAGTATACAAATTCCTCTTCAAAGCGTTTAAACAAGTTGATAGTATAAAGGCTTGAAGCACTTTTAACAAGTCCCACCATGGACATATTTGAAGACGGCGTTGATCTACCGCATTGAAATTCATTTTTCTCTTCCTCGCTCCTCCACCTCCTTATAGTGTCATTATATATTCCGAAGAAATCGGTGAGAGAAGTTGTCTTATTGGCATGAAAGCCAATAGCATGATTTGTACTTTCACTTCTCTGTGATGAGAGGATACCCGCAGAGAAAAAATCCTTGCTATATGCAGTAGACCACTTTTCACGAATTTCATATAAACGTTGGAACCATTCATCATTCTCTAGGCCATAGTCATATATCATGTTAGCCCACGTCGATTCAAACTCGGCCACGTTATAACAGCCTCTTAGACATTTGTTGAAAATAGTTTGGAAGGATGTGTCATGCTTAAGGCATCCAAAATGAGACATTGCGTTCTGTTGTATATGCCACTGACAAAGACGATGCCTTGACATAGGTAACACACGAAATGACAACATATTTCCATTTTATCAAGTCGGTTTATTATTTTTGTTGGGTACCATTTCGTACCACTAAAATGGTCAGTTTTACTACTTAGTGGTAGATACGTACCATACAACAAATCTTTGTTTAATGATTATACAAGCCCATAAATTAGTTTAGTACCATAAAAATGTTAAATAGTACCACTTAATATTAGTGTAGTATGATGTGACAATTAATATTAAGACATAATGCAAATAAATTTGTGTAGAAATAAGATAGCTACCAGATTCAATAAAGTTATTGGTTTCTGATCATACCTCTTTTATGGCATTTGACATAGCTTGGTCTTGATCGGTAAAAATAGACGTAGGAAAAACATCTCCACCCATTGATTCATTGAAGGTGTTGAATAACCATTGAAATGACTCCTCCTTCTCGTCGGAGAGGAACGCACAACCAAACATCACATTTGACCAATGGTTGTTGACACCGACAAAGGCACCACATATAAGATTGTACCTATTTGTGCGATATGTTGTATCGAAGATTACCACATCATGATATATCATATAGTCTTCCTTCATCATCGCATCTCTCCAAAATAAATTTTGCACTCTATTTTCGGAATCATACTTAATCTTATAAAAGAATGAAGGGTCCTCAGCTGCTCTTTTTTTTAGCATGTCAACAACATTTTGGGCATCTCCACGGGCTATTACTTTCATCTTAAGCCTGTGAACAAAGTTAAGATGGTCTTTTTTAGTATGGCCAACATATTCTTCACCACCACAAGCTGCAGCTAGATATCGATATTGAGCGGTAGGAGGAAGTCTAGCTTCAGTCATAATTCTTATAACCTCACCCTCTTCCGGTGGTATTGCTCTTTCAGAACGATGGTGATGATGCCATTCTGGTGGTGTTAATGGATGATTATGTGCTACCACATGCATCACTACCTCATAGATATTGAACTCCATATTAAACTTTACTCTGATCTTCGCTTGACATCCAGTCCTAGTTATTAGAGTAGTCCGTTGCTTGCGTTTCCTTTCATTTATTGTAGCTGATTGTTCTTCACTAATTGATTTGCATTTTTTACCCGAATTTGTATCCCCCTGACATGAGCATGCGAAATATTTTTCCGTTACTAATGGTGGAACAACTTTGTTTGTACGCGTGGCCCATTTCTTTGGCCCGAATCCAACGCATTTTGAATGTTGGACATATAATTTGTATAATCCTTCCCACTTCAAAGCTTTTGCCCCGACTAATGAACCTCCAATGTCTATATCGTCTGCAATCACACCTACAACATAAAACGAGTACTCAGATTAGACGAAAATAGGGACGTAACAGTCGAACAGTGGTACGAATGAAGTAACGACATATATATGACAAACAAAACGACATATATATAGTACACAAAGTAGACGACATTAGGGACGTAAGCAAAGAGTAGGGGTACGAATGTAGTAACGACGTACATATACAAGAACAATGGTACGAGAGATTGAACAACAAAAATATGACAAAGGTGGAGGAGGAATTCAAGTACGACAAAATGTATATAAGAATGAGAAAATTGACTAAGAATGATGAAATGGAAAATGTATATAAGATGACAAAATGGAAAATGCAGTATTGTTATTCCCCTGCAGCCATGCATTATAATTTTCGTGACTATTGTTTTATAAGATTAAGTATTCTTAAGCCATGCATTATAATTTTCGTGACTGTTATTCCCCTGCAGCCATGCATTACATATTCTTCACCACCACGATCAACAACAAAAGAGGTACGAAATACAAATAAAAGGGTACGAAATATTGGTCTCTCAATAACTTAGTGAGAGACCGTCTCTCCCAAGTTTTAGTGATTAAAGTATGACAGAGCCATTATTTACCTTCTTCTTCCGTTATTATTAGTTCATCTTTCTCCGTCATTATCGAATCTTCGTCAATATTATCCAACATCATCAGTGCTACAATATACAAGAAAAATAAATTTATTTATAAACAAAAGTTTTAAACATGTCAAATAAATTATTCACTAATACCTTCTACTTCATTAGAAGTGTCATGTTCCGCCAAATCCATTGAAATTTCTTGGGAGTGATCTTCTACTACATACAAATTTACCGACAATCAAAATTTCATAAATATGATGCATGCTAATATCACATGAAATAACACAATAATAAACAAACCTTGTCCATTTTCCATTACGATGCAGCCGATTTAAGATACGAGACGTTTAATTTTGCTTGAATAGAGTGAAAATTGATTATGGATTTTTTTTCATGGAGGGTGGGGATGAGAATAGGATGGAAAATGGTGATTGAACGTATGATAATTGATTAGAGAAAAATAGGATAGAATCTCTCAATAAGGTAATTGCCTAATTAGTGCCATATGTTAATTATGGTATTGCATTAATTGAGAAAATAAAAAATCAGAATACCCATATTTTAATATGGTAGTAATTGAATCCAATACACAGTTAATAGGGCCGTCTCTCAATAAGTTATTGAGAGACGGTCTCTCCAAAGTCTTTGTGTATAAGTATTTACATAGAAAATTTAGTCTTATATTCCGCTCTATTTACCACGAGTTCATGCCTCATTATTTTCTTTGTTATGCCTTTTTTTATTTGTCTCATTATATTCCTAGGTGTTAAAAGCCATTAAAATATTTATTGTGGCATCTTAATTATGGTACACTAACAATCTTACAAAGTTAATACAACGGGATATCATTAATTCATTAATGTCGGGATATCTTGTGGCATCTTAATTATGGTACACTAACAATCTTAATTAATTCATTAATGTCGGGATATCACCATCCAGATTTTCATAATTTGAATTCATTAATTCAACTTCATCTTATATGTGGTTTGAGTATCGTCATTTGATATTGCATAATCCTTGAATTTGATGAATTGGGTGTTATTAATGTATTGAAAGAAGATAAATGGTTGTTTCAGGATGGAACCATTTTTGAGAAAACGGGAAGAAAGGGAACCGTAATACAAAGACATTGATTATTAGATTGACAACGAAAGTGGAGAGCATAGACGTAACCATGGAAATTGATGAGATTGATCAAGATGATAATTGAGGTGAGCACACTGAGTGAGAGTGGACAAAAAGTGGCAACTACAATGCGCCATATATTACATACTTGACAGTTGGCCCTCACTTGTGGTGTTGTCCGTTGGAATGGCATTTGGTCCATGATCAGACTTGTAATTTTGGAATAAATTGGTTTTTTAATTTGGAATTATTTTCCGTGTACTCGAGACTTGTTCTATACGTGTATCTAGTTCACGTATTAGTGTATCTATATATTTAGTGTATCTATATAAGTGTATAGATACACTAAAAAAAAGTGTATCTACATTCTTAAAATGCGTATATAGAATTTTGGTAAAAAGTGTACCTACTTTAGTTAAAAGTGTATATGAGATTTGGTAAAAAAAAAAAAAGTGTAACTACATTTTTAAAATGCGTATATAGAATTTTGGTAAAAAGTGTACCTACTTTAGTTAAAAGTGTATATGAGATATGGTAAAAAAAAATGTGTGTCTACATTCTTAAAATGCGTATATAGAATTTTGGTAAAAAGTGCACCTACTTTAGTTAAAAGTGTATATGAGATTTGATAAAAAAAAAAATAAGTGTATCTACATTCCTAAAATGCGTATATAGAATTTTGGTTAAAAAGTGGTACCTACTTTAGTTAAAAGTGTATATGAGATTTGGTAAAAAAAAAAAAAAAAAAAAAAAAAAAAAAAAAAAAAAAAAAAAAAGTGTATCTACATTCCTAAAATGCGTATATAGAATTTTGGTAAAAAAGTGTACCTACTTTAGTTAAAAGTGTATATGAGATTTAGTAAAAAAAAAAAAAAAAAAAAAAAAAAAAAAAAAAAAGTAAAAAAGTGCACCTTTTATATATATTCTAAGGTATCTAGTGCGTTCTCACCGGATCCCACCTCTATATATATTTAGGATCCGGTGAGAACGATCACTCGGTGGGAACGGTGAGAACAATCCTCCTCCCTTGGATGAGAGTGGAATGAATGGCTGATATTAAATACGGAGTATTCAATTAAACCCACACTAAGGTATAACCATCAGGCATTCAGGCCCCACGTAATTTCCTTTGTTTTCATTCAACTTCCATCCCATTTGTAAGTAACCATACAATTCCAATTCAATTCACCATTGTTAAGCAGTAAAGTCATCCACCACTTCATCATTCCATTTCCATTATTGAACACCTATCATTAAGATCCCAAGTCGTCGGAGGTCCGGCAAGATTCTCGTCAAAAAAATGGACAACACCTTGATCAACATACTCGTCAACGCCAATCTCCGACTAGTCACTCCGAATTCCGCCATTCTTACTGAACCTTCACTGTCAATGACGACACGCCATAATTGTTTGGTACAGGTTTTTGATAACTCAGATAAATCGTCTGTTACGCTGCCGCGGAGTGGGTTAGTTTGATCAAGCAATATAGACACAGTAATATTTCACCGGAACTATCAACGTTAACCGACTCCCAGCGGCGTCAGAGTGTATCTAGTTTGTATTTTGATGTATCTCAAACCATTTTTAATGTACCTACTAACTAATTTTGTGTATCTATATTAGATACATTAAAATAGTGGCTAGATACATCAAAAATTATAGTAGATACATTGAAATAGAATAGACAGAGAACAACTCGCCAACGATGTTACCGGAAAGTCTGGAGCGAAACATTGTTGGCATCAACCACCATCGTGTATCTCCAACTTCTATAATCACCAATAAAGACGCACAACCCATTTTTTAATTACACATCCCAGATTTATCATACCTCAAAAAACCAACTCATCCCCAATCTTCATCTGGTTCAGCCACCGGAAACCGAATCACGACCGACGATTCCGTCGTTTCCAATCAGTTACTGTCGGCAATTTGGGATTCATAATAGGGGCAATGTGCAATGGGGAATAAGGGCGACAATGGTGGTCGTCTCCCCATGACGTCTTTTCGGTGGTGGTCGTGTGTCGGAGGTCGGTGTCCACGATGAGTTATGGTCGCCGGATTTCGGTAGATGGGACGAATGATGTCTGTGTGCTAGTGTGTTGTTGATTGGTTGGTGATGTCGTGTTGTTAATAATAGGTTGGTAATGTCAGGTGTTTAATAATGAGGTGTTTAATAGTGGGATTAGTAGTGTGTTCTCACCGTTTGCACCTGGGATCTTGACTATATATATATATATATATATATATATATATATATATATATATATATATATATATATATATATAGGAATGGGATCATGTAAGTATACACTATCTTTTTGAGGATTGAGGATTTCGTTAAAATATCACAGGTTATTCGATAAAATATCACAAAAAAAACACCTGTGCAAAAAAAAAAAAAAATTATAATTTTTTTTTCCAAAAAAAAAAAAATGGTCAAAGGTCAAATTTTTCGTGATATTGTATTCACTAATCCTCAATCCTCAAATATTTAGGAGTTCTCACCGGATCCCAGCTCTATATATATATATATATATATATATATATATATAGTAATAAGTTCAAGTGAGTCTCCCTCTTACATTTGAGTCCATAAGTCCCATTATGGGCCATTGGATCTTGGAAATGGATGGCTAAGATGAGAACCCAAAAATTAAGCTTAATGCTTTAATTTTGCCATATTCCTCTAATTTTCTCATTAACTAAATTAATCCTCCTCATCTTTCATTCATCAACTCATTATCACATCTCCTTATTCTCTCTCTATATCTCACTTCTCCATATTCTCTCCAAAAAAAACCAAGAAAAGAAAAACCCAAAAAACCAAACTAATAAAAAACCCAAAAAATCCAAATAAATCATTTACTCATCTTTTCCTCATTCATCATCCACCTACCACCACCCACCGGAAACCACCACGATCGCCCGGCCGTCAACCGCGCCGCCCGCCCGACTTTTTTTTTTTTTTTTTTTTTTTTTTTTTTTTTAACTTGATGTTTGGGTGTTCTTTTTATTTTTTTGTTGTTTTTTTTTCCTTATATCGTCTTGCTATATAATATTGTTTCAAATTTGTGAGTTTTTTTTATTTTAATCTTAGATCTATTAAAATAGATCAATTTTCATTGACCCGTTTTTTTTTTTTCATTTCCGTTTTTTTTTTTTCAATTTTGATGTTTTGGTCTTTTTTTTTTCCCGGTTATTGACATTCTTACAAATTATAGTTTGATTTTATTACTAAATCTATTAGTTATGAAATCTCATTTTTTACTTTTTTCTTGTTGATATCACTTTGTTAATATTCGTCTTGTTATATATATTTGCCAAATTTCGTATTTAAAATTTTCTTTTGGTATTGTGTGATTTAGGATCTATTAAAATTACTTTATCGGTTAAAATTACACTTTTTTTCGTTAAAATTACACTTTTTTCCGTTAAAATTACACTTTTATCCGTTAAAATTACACTTTTTTTGGGTTAAAATCACAGTTTTTCCTTGTTAAAAATACATTTTTTTCCGTTAAAATTACACTTTTTTGTGTTAAAATTACACTTTTTTTTCCGGTTAAAATTATATTACTAAATCTATTAGTTATGAAATCTCATTTTTTACTTTGTTCTTGTTGATATCACTTTGTTAATATCCGTCTTGTTATATATATTTGCCAAATTTCGTATTTAAAATTTTCTTTTGGTATTGTGTGATTTAGGATCTATTAAAAATACTTTATCGGTTAAAATTACACTTTTTTCCGTTAAAATTACACTTTTTTCCGTTAAAATTACACTTTTTTTGGGTTAAAATAACACTTTTTTTCGGGTTAAAATTAAACTTTTTTCCGTTAAAATCACACTTTTTTCTGTTAAAATTACACTTTTTTTCGGGTTAAAATTACACTTGTATTCATTAAAGTTACATTTATCTCTACTAAGGTTATCTTCTCAATGACTAAAGTTACGCTTTTGGACTAAAGTTAGAACAATTTGGACTGAAGTTACAGAAATTTGGACTAAAATTACACAATTTGGACTAAAATTACATAATTTGGACTAAAGATACACAAATTTGGACTATAGTTATACAATTTGGATTAAAATTACACTTTTATGGACTAAAATTACACTTCCGTGGACTAAAATTACACTTTTGTAAACTAAAGTTATACATTTGTGGATTAAAGTTACACATTTGTAGACTAAAATTATACTTTTTTGGACTAAAATTACACTTTTGTGGACTATAATTACACTCATAAAATGATAAAAGATCAACACACTATCAATTTACTAAGTTACACTTTGGTGGACAATGATTGAAATTGCACAATCTAAATGACTCAAAATAAATGAATTGTGTAATTTTAGTTCAAATTGTGTAATTTTACTCTAAATTTAGTCGTAAATAGTGTATTATTAGTTCAAAATTATTCGTAAATAGTGTATTTTCAGTCCAAAATTGTATTTTTAGTCCAAAATTGTATAATTTTAGTCCAAATTTAGTTGTAAATATTGTATTCAATTTAGTCGTAAATAACTCCATTAGTTCGTCCAAATTAGTTAGTCCATATTGTCCAAATTAGTTAGTCCAAATTGTCCAAATAGTCCAAATTAGTCTGTCCATATTGTCCAAATTGTCCAAATTAGTTAGTCCAAATTGTCCAAATAGTCCAAATTAGTCTGTCTAACTTTAGTCCAAGAGTGTAACTTTAGTCATTAATAGAGATAAGTGTAATTTTATCAGGAAAAGGTATAATTTTAACCGAAAAAAGTGTAATTGTAAGAAGAAAAAGTGTAATTGTGACAGAAAAAGTGTAATTGTAACAAGAAAAAGTGTAATTCCAACAAGAAAAAGTGTAATTCCAACAAGAAAAAGTGTAATTTTAACATAAAAAGTGTAATTGTAACAAAAAAAGTGTAATTGTAAGAAGAAAAAGTGTAATTCCAACAAGAAAAAGTGTAATTTTAACATAAAAAGTGTAATTGTAACAGAAAAAAGTGTAAATGTAAGAAGAAAAAGTGTAATTGTGACAAGAAAAAGTGTAATTCCAACAAGAAAAAGTGTAATTTTAATAGGAAAAAGTGTAATTTTAATAGGAAAAAAGTGTAATTATAACAAAGAATAAGTGTAATTTTAACCAAAAAAAAAGTGTAATTGCTAAAGAAATAAGTGTAATTGTAATAAAGATAAGTGTAATTTTAACCAAAAAAAAAAAGTGTAATTGTAACTTTAATAAGAAAAAGTGTTATTTTAGCGGATAAAAGTATAATTGTAATGAGAAATAAATGTAATTTTTAAAAAAAAGTGTAATTCGAACAAGAAAAAGTGTAATTTTAACCAAAAAAAAGTGTAACTTTAATAGATTCTACCACACCCAAATCTGAAAAGAACCGACACTGCCACACTCAAACCTAAAATAAAAAAAAAACCGACACTACCACACTCAAATCTGAAAAAAAAAAAATAAAAAAAAAAAACGGTGAAACACTACACCAACAAAACAACAACAAGAACATCAAATAACTTCAAAAAGTGGCATTATAGCATTCATCGAGACTTTAGAAATTATTATTGTTCGTAACAATGTACGGAGTATTATTTGAGATTGATGAAGAGTCGTCGGTGATGTATGTGATTGGTCTAATTAAATTCTACTGAGGTATATTCCATTCTACTCCGTAACAATTTTTGGAAGTTGCAACCCAATTAAACAACTAGCTTAATCAAGCAACTTGGTTTATGAAATTACTTTGTTTATACTAGTTTATATATACACTGCCATATTCAATTCATCGCAGCTAAGTGAAAAAAAAAAAAAACAAGATCCATAAATGAAAAAATCTCAGATTTTGAAAAACGTCATGCCCAAAATCTCGCTAGCACCACCGTCACTCTCCCCTGCCGTGGTGGTCGACAACCATGCCCAACAACCACGAACACCCACCACTACCGCTCCCACCACCACTAACAACCCAAAAAAACGAAAAAAAAAAAAGCACAAAAAAACCAGATCTGCGAATGGAGTCGCGGTTGTGGGGCTGGGTTGTGGTCGTGGGTGGGTGGCAGTCGTGGTTGGTGGTCGTGGTTGTGGGTGAGTGGGCTGGTGGTTGTAATGGAGCCGCGTGTGGGTGGTTGTGGTGGTCTGCGTAAGGGTGGCTGGTGGTTCTTTTGGGTTTTTTTTTTGGTTTTTTTTGAGTAATTATTTTGGTTTTTTTATTTCCAGATTTTGTTTGTTTGGTTTTGTTAGATGAGAGGGGATGAAGGGATGATGAAATTAATTTTCAGAAATTTTTGTTTTGGTTTGTTTTGGTTTTGGGTTTTTTGTGGGTTTTTTTTTTTTTTTTGTGGTTTGGTGATGAGAGGAAGAGAGAAAAAGGAGAGATTGTGAGATTTAGAGAGAGGGAATGAGTTTGTGATAATGAGGGATGAATGGATTAGTGGGTAAACTTAATCAAGAAATGATGAGCCTAATTGATTAGATTGATTTGTGGCCATTCATTGAGATGTAATCTCATCCTTCATCCCTTCATCCAAGAGTTCTTATAAGGACTTAGGACCAATCGATTGATGGAAGGGACTTAGAAGAACTTATCACTATATATATATATATATATATATATATATATATATATATAAGATTAATTTATGTTTCTCTGTTTACCATGAGTTTATGACCTTGTCTCTTTATTTTCTTTGTCAATACATTTTATATTTATCTCCTTATATTCTTAGGTGTTAAAAAATTATTAAAATATTTATTGTGCCATATTAATTAAGGTAGACTAACAATCTTACCAAGTAAATATGCCAAATTAATCAAGTATTGTAGCAATTATTGATAATGACATGGAATAAAATTAAATATTTCTAGCAATTAATGACAATGACTTGGAATAAAATTAAATGACTTTTCCTAGCCTTTTAATTAGATAGTATAGATTTTTCTTCGTTCTATATATTCAGTTTTTATTTCAAATACATATAATACTACTCCATATGAAATCTTGAAATTATTAACTTATAGTTAATTCCTATTTTTTATCGTAGTTTTTTTGAATTAATTAAGTTTAAAGCTAATGCAATATGGATGGATTTTTAAATGAAAAATAAGTGAATTAAATTAATACAATATAATAATAAATTGGTAGTCCATGTTATATTAGTTTGCCAAGTCACATTGTTATTGTATACGTGACTTTTTTTCATCCTATGTGGCAATGCCTACGTGACATTTTTAGGCTAGCCTTCTGATAATATTTTATAGATTTATGACATTTAAGATATTTATATTAGACAATGAGATAATAATGAATAAAATACATTTGTCCCTACTATAAAAATTGCGGTGTTTGATAAGATACTGTGACACCATAAAGGCCATATATTAGGTCCAATACATATCTAGATAAAGTTAGACCCAATTTCTATCTAAAAGCATTTAGGCGGGAGGATTTTCAGTTTTTTTATTTTTTTTTTAGTATAAGGGGGAAGATTAGATTAAAATAAGTGTTGTTAATTATGAAAATTAGATAAAATAAGCGTTAATTAATATTGGGATTATTCCCAATACTATTCCCGCCAAATCCCTCCCATATTTCCTCCTACGTTCCCTCCAAACAAAAATGGGAATCTTTGACTAATCTTTACACGTAGCCCGCGATAGTGGTGGTTAACAGTGCGGGTCGGCCGGGTCCGGGACGGGTCGGGGCGGGCCGCGTCAGGTTTTGGGAGACCCGAAACCGGCCTGGGTAAGGGGGCGGGACGGGCCGGGTTGAGGCGGGTCGGGGCGGGCCGGGTCAAAAGTGACCCGCGAGGCGGGTCAAGGGCGGGTTTATGGGCGGGTCCGGGTTTGGGCGGGCTGGGTTTGACATTTAGGGATCCGTAACCGGCCCGTATATAGGACGGTCCGGGTCCGGGTCAGGCGGGCCGGTTTCATCAGTGGGTCACAGACGGGCCGGGTCCGGATTAGCAAGGCCGACCCGCACTGTTGACCACCCCTAGTGCCCCGCGCTGACTGGTCTGTGTACCAAGCCCGCCGTATACATCTAACATCTTTGGAATAGGAGGGAGTACAAAAGAAGTAACTTCGAAGTAAACAGTCTTTTTTCCAAAAGGCCACAAAGTTACATCTTTAACACTAGGCATAAGATCAAAGCATTGTAACACTCAACAACACGCCCATATACTCACATACACAATCTAGTAAATTACAACGCCATGATGCTGAACAAAAAGTTGTTCAATATTTGTTGTCCTTCACGTGAAGATAATTAGTGGCCGCCAGCGTAGTTGCCAAAAGTTGCTTCAGAGTTAGCCTTTGCCCTACCAAGGAACACTTGTTGTGCCCTTTGCACATTCTCTGTTATTCCTTGCCAAGTCTTAAGGGTACTTTGTTGAAGGGCACGTCCATAACAAAAAGACATGGTCCATGGCTTTTTTGTCTGAAGCTTGTTTATAGCATTGAGGTTAAGAGTCGCTTCCTCCTCGGTCTGGTGTCCACCAGATAAGAACATGATTCCGGGCACAGCAGCTGGGACGGTCCTCTGAAAGGTACGGGTGGTGTACGCAGCAACCACCATAGGGTCCACCTTTGTACTTCCTGATCCTGGTGTGACCATGTTAGGCTTCAAAAGAGTCCCCTCAAGGAGTACATGGTGGTCGTTGAGGGCTTTGTAGCAAGCCGCGAGCACCCGCTCAAAGGCTTCTGCACACTTATCAATGTCGTGGTCCCCGACGACCATGATCTCGGGCTCTACAATGGGAACCAAACCATTCTCCTGACAGATAATAGCGTAGCGAGCAAGGGCTTTCACGTTCTTTGAGATAGCGAGGACTGATGGCTCATTTGGGCCTACCTTGAAGAAAGCATGCCATTTAGCAAACCTGGCGCCGTCAGAGTAGTATTGGGCACAACGTTTGCCAAGGTCATCTAGACCCTGGGTGATCGTCTCACCATTGGTTCCAGCTAGTTCAACAACACCCTTGTCGACTTTGATACCCGGGATGACACCACCTTCCTTCAATATTTTAACAAATGGCTTGCCTGAAAAATAATCAGAAAAACAGTTACTCCCTCTGTCTCGAAGAAAGCATGCCATTTAGCAAATGACTTTTCCTAGCCTTTTAACCCGGGATGAAGCCAATGACTTAATGACAACAACAACATCAGAGCCTTAGGGTTCGTTTGGATTGAAGGAATTAGAGAGAAGGGGAGGGGAGGGAAAGGGAGGGATTTAATTTCCTTTGTTTGGAAAAAAAAATATGGGAGAAAGGAAATGTAATGGGAGAGAAATGAGAGGACTTATTTTCCTCCTATGTAACAAACTATAATCTTTCCGATGGTGGCAAGATTTGGAAAGAAAACATTATTTGGACTCTAATTATACCACCAACATCCTTCAATCCTCCATCCATTCTTCATCTCCCTCCTTCCTCCCCTTCCATTTCCCTTCATATTTTTTGTTATCCAAACACCCACATCTCATTTACCCTCCCCTTCTCTCCCCTCCCTTCACCTCCCCTCACTACCCCTCCCCTCCCCTTCCCTCCTAAAATTGTATCCAAACGGACCCTTAATCCCAAAATCATTTGAGGTCAGCTGAAATGAATCACAACAACAACATTTGAGCCTTAATCCCAAAATCATTTGAGGTGAGCTGAAATGAATCATACTTTAGAATCGTCTATGAGTGAACGCACATCTCATAATTCGAAAGAAAAAAAAAAGAGAAAAGAGAAAAATGAAAAACAAAAGGGAGTAATTTATTTTCCCTTTCATCTTTGGGGCATATCTTTATCGCATAAAAACCATAAAACACTCTTACATTTCAACCATCCCGCTTTAATTCTGTGGAAGAAATTGAGTGTGAATGATCAAATTACTCATCAATCAAGTTTATTATTAAAATAAAAAGACAATAATTGATGGAAATACCCAAGAATAAAAGAGGGAGTAGTTTATTTGGAGTTGGAAACCCATCATCATTGAAACTACCTTAACAATGTTTACCTGAAGCGGACTTTTGGTAAAAAGTTTCTTCAAAGAGAATTACGCCACTAAGGTACTGGAATACTCCGGGGGTGGTGAAGAGAAGCTCACGAAGAGCCCTCCTATTACACTCAACATTCTCAACATTAATGCTTGCGAACCGCTTGCCGATAGTAGCAGTGGACTCATCCGATGCAAGGATACCTTTACCAGGAGTGGATATGTAAGCGGCGTTGGCAATCAATTCATCTGCGAGTCAATCACAACATCGTATATAGTAATTTTAAAAAAAAATGTGATATTTCTTAATTTTCCAGTATTTAGTCGGAGTTAATTATATAAAGCAATTACTCCGTAACTGTTTTTTCGACACATATATTTAGAATACAATAAATGTCCAAGACATCGTCCATCCTAGACTAGTGTAAGGCATCCATTATCACTTAATACATAAGAAACTAACTGGAAAACGATAAATAATAAACCGGTAAATTAATAATTACAACCTTATATATACTACTTTTCTAAAATTACTAACTTATAAAAAAAAAGTGCTAAACTTACTACCTTACAAAGCATAAATGTATACAAATTGCTACCAAATTCACTTTCCGGTTACTTAAAAGAGAATATTCCGACACAATTTAAATTTCCCCCCTAAAACTTCAATTTTTTGACCAAAAACACCCCTCTTCTAATTTATCTTACTTTTACTCACCTCCCTTCTCTCCTATATTCTGATTTCCCCTTCTTTTACCATCTTCTTCCTCTGCATCTTTCTTTTTCTTCAACCTTATCCCCTCATCCAGTCATCCTTCAAGACTGAGAAATAACAATGACTATATTTTAAGGAAAAAAAAACCCATTATTTAGAGCAATATCCCCAAATCATTTTGGAATTAAGGTTCTGATGTTGTTATTCAGAGCACTGTTCTGAACACATCTACATCATCTTGTCTTGAACATCAACATCAACAACAATAATCAGCAACATTAACAATAAAAACAACAAAAATTTAGGACCCCAGTTCAAAATTAGGGTTTTAATTTGAATGAGGTAGCAATGTAGCAAGAAAAATTAGGAGATTTAATTCAAATGTATAATAAAAATGAAGTTAGGCTTTCAAATTATAAAACTCAAAAACAATAACAGGTTCTACTTCAATCATATTACTAAACAAAAGTATTAAAAATAAATTTGTTGATTACATACTTTGTTAGTTGAACAGAGGAGAAATCGATAAAATAGATTGATATAGATTAATTAAATTAAAAAGAAGGAATGTGAAGAGAGGAGATATAAGTAAGAGAAATAATTGAGTGTGTTTAGTGAAATTTTGAGGTTGACTATGTATTTAACTGAAAGGTATTTTCGTCATTAAGCATAAAAAATAACCGGATAGTGAATTTGATAGCAATTTGTATGCACTTATGCTTTATAAGGTAGTAAATTTAGAACTTTTTTTAATAAGGTAGTAATTTTAAAAAAGTGTTACATATAAGACTGTAATTATTAGTTTATCCATAAACTAAAGTGAATACAACATTATTAAAGGCCTTTCATATCAAAATTTGTCTCTAAAGTATGCCCCTCATGATTTTATATATTACATACTCATAAAATATACTCCAAGTATGTACTATTAAGTAAAATTTTCTGTGAGATTGTGATAATGTCATAAAGAGTCGAGTCAAAAGAGTGCTCTTAGCACTACTCATTTGTTTAATAAGGGTCCTTAAGTATGTTTAGGATAATAATTGATTCTCAATTGTCGGGACTATGAAACGTGTTGTGTTTAGACTTGCTCGGGATTGACAAAGTAGCACAAGATCATGTCCGAGTTTTGTCACAAGTCAAGGGATGGCAAGAAGAACCTTTGGGGCAAGAAGACAAGCATCAAGGAAGAATTTGGAGAAGACGGATCAGGCATTTTGGCAGACTGCCATTTGCCACAGCAGTCTGCCATGGCAGTCTTCCTTTCAGCCGGCAGTCTGCCATTCAGCCGGCAGTCTGCCGGTGTGCTGGACTCGTATTTATTGCTTGGGTTTTTGGCGTAAATGAAGGCCCATTTCCATGTTTACCCTAGAATTTCGTGCAGCACTATATAAACTCCAAAATTTGAGAACCGTCTTATCACATCATTATTGAATAATCACAAAAGACTTGTATGAGAAGAATACTTTGTTTTTGGGTTCAAGTTGTAATCTTTTATTGGGTCTTTATGTCAATCCTTCCACAATTCTTGGTTTCATCCATGGTTATGGAAGGCTAGACCTTTTTCTTGGTGTAATTTGGTGAGACACTACTCTCCTTAAGTTTGTAAGACTCTCTTAATCTTTCCTCAATAATTATTACATATTTCCTTGGTTTTATTGTTCATGTTGGATGTTATTGTGTTAGGAGTAATTAACCTTGCATGTTAATCATCTTACTATTGCAATTCTAGTAGCAAGCTTGCATCTTTATGAAGTTGGATTAAAGTTTGTATCTTTGTGAGTGGAACTTGTATGTTAATCTTTGGGATAGTTGGATTAAGCCTCCTAAAGGATTAATCTTGACACTTTTGTTTGGCTATTGTTCTTCTTGCTCTAATATGCAAACCTTGTTGTGGTTTTCAATTAGGTGACCATATTAGTAGGACCAACTATTCCGGTTTAGGAGTAAGTAGTCACCATCTTACATAAGTGGTTGAGTAATTGTTGAGGGAAGAAAAAAGAGAGGATCTTTGTGCTTAGGAAGTAGTTGTTGAGCCTTGTTACACCAAGTTCTCCTTTATATTGATCTTTGCATATCAAGTGTTTGTTGATTTATCTCTTAGAAAATTTCACATCTTTAACTTTGTTATGTTATCTCAAAGCCCAATTTCCTCTTTTATGTCAATCTATTGTTGCTCATTGTGAATATGCATAGTTTGTGATTAGTCCTTGATTGTTAATTTAAATCGTCATTAGTATCTCAATTAGTTTACTAGTCAAGTTTTAGTTGTTAGACCTTCTCTTGGGTTCGACCCTTACTTATGCTATACTACTATTCTTAATTGCATAGTGTAGAGTTGAGTTTGGTTTTATAAATTGTTAATTTGATAGGCTAATTCTAGTATTTAGCGACCTAGTATTTCGCTAATCAAATTTTGGCGCCGTTGCCGGGGAAGAGCAACATAGCTAGATTTTGAGTTTGTGAATTTATGCTTAGTTGTTTTTATACTCTTTTTGTTGTTATAGGTAAGTGGAAGTTCTAATTTGTTTTGTGTAGTGTGAAAGTTTATGTTTAATCCTCAACAAAGTGGTGAATCAACTCCCGTTGAAGACGATTCATTCGGAGCTTACTCTTGGTTGTTTACAAACCCGTGGTATCAAAGACAACCTAGGGAAACCCAAGTTGAAGAAGAACCACTTTCGGTAGACCCCATTGAAGTAGAGTATCCTAGAATGGCGAACGATACTAGAACCATTCGTGATATAAGGGCAAGAAACTACGATTAACAACCATTATGCATCACATACCCTCCTTTGGGAGCAAATGCCAACTTTGAACTTAAGGGTTTCTTCATTCACAACTTACCCAAATTTCATGGGCAAGCGGGAAATGATCCTAACCGACACTTATCGGAGTTTCACATGATGTGTGAAGGAGCCATCCCAAACGGAGTGACGGAGGACCAATTCAAGCTTCGTGCCTTTCCGTTTTCCTTGATGGATGCGGCTAAGGATTGGCTTTTCTATCTCACTCCGGGGTCCATAAGTACTTGGAAAGAGCTGAAAGCGATTTTCCTTGAGAAATTCTATCCCGACTCACGCCACAACCGTGCAAAAAAGGCAATCACCACCATAGAGCAAGATGGTGGGGAAACCATGTACGAATATTGGGAAAGATTTAAGAGGTTAGTGGCTCAATGCCCATACCATGGGTTGAGTGGGGATGATCTTCTTGTTAACTTTTATGAGGGTTTAGGCCAAGAAGATCAAAGGATGGTCAATTCCGCCACCGGGGGAGGTTTGGAGAATTATTCCATAACGGATGCTAAGAAGATCATTGAGAGACTTGTCTCAACCACAAGAAATTATGGTAGAATTCAAAGGGGATCAAGAAATGTATCTTCAATGGAAACCACCTCCTCTTCTACTCAAAATCTTGAGCAAAGTGTGAATGACCTAACTCACCTAGTGAAGAACATGATGGGAAACACTCCAAACAAGGAAGGAAGTCAAAGGAATCGAGTGGAATGCAACTATTGCCAAGGCCCTCATTTGGAGGAAGCTTGCCCCATTATGATAGAAGAAGGAATTGGGGTGGAAAATGTGAGTGCAATGGGTTATGGAAATTACAATGCTAGGAATCCTTCCAGGGGAGGATATTACAATTATGACCCCAATGGTAACACCTACAATGTTAGAAGTAGAGACAACTCTCGTCTTGGTTGGGGTGGTGACACTTCCAAGAGCTTTGTTAATGGCCAATTCAATCACTTGAGGGACCAAAATTCAAATCCTCCAAGAGACCAAAATTTCCGACAAGGGCAAGCTTCAAAATTTCAAGGAAATAGGAATGGCAATTCTAACAACCAAGGTCGAAACCAAAACCATGGTCAATCATCCCAATTTGGCAACCAATGCAACAACACCAATTCTCAAAAGGAACCAAGTGTTCAAGACTTTCTCAAGAATATTTTGCAAGAGCAAGTTAAAACAAACAAGAGGTTTGACAAGATTGATGCCGACAAGGGTGTTAGTGATGCCAAGGTTGCCAACCTTGAGGTCCAACTTGGACAAATTGCCCAAGAACTTGCCAAACACAACCAAAGGAATTCCACTTCTATTCCCTCCACTACATTCCCTCCTAGGAGAATGCTAATGCCATGACATTGAGGAAGGGGAGAACTTTAGAATCCCCTCCAAAGAAGAAGAGAAGGGCCAAGTCACATGAGAGGATCATTCACATTGAAGAGAAAATTGAAGAAGAGCTTGTAGTTGAAAAGGAGAAAGAGACACCCTCTAAAGCTAATGGAGAAGAGGAGAAGAGCCCCTTGAGCAAGGACAAAGCAAAGCAAGGAAGCAACAACACCAAAGCTCAAATTGAGGAGATCGAAAGAGAATACGTTGTGGAGGTACCTTTTCCTAATGCTCTCACACATTCTAAGAGGGTCGAAAGAGATGAGGATCTCTATGAAACTTTTAGAAAGTGTGAAGTAAACATCCCTTTGCTAAATCTTTTGAAAGGTGTTCCGAGGTATGCAAAGTTTCTCAAGGAACTTTATACACCTAGGAGAAGCCCAAGGAAGGGAACCCAACGAGTACGGGTAAGTGAACATGTCTCCGCCATATTTAAAAAATCACTTCCCAAAAAGTGTGGCGACCCGGGAATTTTCACCATACCATGCTCTATTGGGGACAAGAGTTTCACTCATGCTATGTTAGACCTTGGTGCATCAATCAATGTTATGCCCTATGCCCTCTATGAGACCTTGGGACTTCCACCATTGAACAAAACCGATGTAGTGATCCAACTTGCGGATCGCTCAAGCATATACACAAAGGGAATGGTGGAGGATGTGTTGGTAGAGGTAGATCACTTAACCTTTCTGGCCGACTTCTATGTTCTTGATATGGAAGCCGACTCGAGGGCCACTCCAATCCTTTTGGGGAGGCCTTTCATGAAGACCTCTAAAACCAAGATTGATGTGTCTAACGGAAACCTCACCATGGAGTTTGATGGAAAGAAACTCACTTACAACATATATGATGCTATGAAACATCCCGACGACAAACATTCATGCTATTTCTTAAATATAATTGAACCCATTGTCCATCAAGTGTATAATTTGTATCAAAGGGACCCTCTTGAGGTGACCTTAACTAACAATGTGGAGCAAGAAGGGTTGCGTGTTGTGTTGCCAAATGATGTGCAGGATTATGTCAACAAGTTAGAGGAAGAAATAACCTTTGAAGATGACCAAATGGAAAAGAGAGAAGTCGAAATCAGGGATTTTGGCAGACTGCCAAACACCACCGCAGTCTGCCACCGCAGTCTTCCAGTCCCACGGCAGTCTGCCACATCCCCTGTTCCGCGAGTACTTGTTTTTCTTAAAGAGAAATCATAACTACTCCAAGTTCATTCCCCTTGATGCCTCACTTGAAAGACCACTCCCTTTCGTAATGAAACCCCCAAAATGCGACCTCAAATCCCTCCCAACTCATCTAAAATACATCTTTCTTGGGGAGAATGACACAGTACCTTTAATCATCTCCAAAAAAACTCCAAGAAGATCAAGAAGAAAGGTTGGTGAGCATGCTCAAGAAACACAAAGGAGCATTTGGGTGGAGCATAGCCGATATCAAAGGGATAAGTCAAAGTACTTGCATGCACAAGATTCGGTTAGAGAAAGAGGCTAAACCCGTGAGACAACCTCAAAGGAGACTCAATCCGCCTATGATAGAGGTGGTGAAAGAAGAAGTCATCAAGCTTCTTCAAATGGGAATCATCTACCCCATTAGTGATTCCCAATGGGTAAGTCCTACTCAAGTTGTGCCTAAGAAAGGGGGGGTGACGGTAGTCAAAAATACCCAAGGGGAATTGATTCCCACCCGTTTACAAACGGGATGGAGGGTGTGTATTGATTATCGTCGCCTCAACCAAGTCACTTTTAAAGACCATTTTCCCTTACTCTTTATAGATCAAATGCTAGAAAGGTTAGGTGGAAAAGAGTACTATTGCTTTTTGGACGGGTATTCCGGGTACTTTCAAATCCCCATTCACCCGGAGGACCAATCCAAAACAACTTTTACTTGTCCATTTGGTACTTATGTCTACCGCCGTATGCCCTTTGGATTGTGCAACGTCCCCGAAACTTTCCAACGTTGCATGATGAGCATATTCTCGGATTATGTAGAGCGTATTTTGGAAGTCTTCATGGATGACTTCACCATCCATGGAGACTCTTTTGAGCCGTGTCTAGACCACCTCACTATGGTCCTAACAGGATGCATAGACTCCCACCTCGTACTAAATTCTGAAAAATGTCACTTGATGGTGAGTAGCGGCATTGTGTTAGGGCATATAGTGTCGAAAAGAGGGATTGAGGTGGATACGGCAAAGGTTGAAGTAATTAAGACCATACCGTACCCATCTAATACTCGAGACGTGATGTCGTTCTTGGGACACGCGGGTTTTTATCGTAGATTCATTAAGGATTTCTCCAAAATCGCTAACCCCTTGTGCAAACTTTTGCACAAGGATGTGGAGTTTCTGTTTGATGATCATTGTAGGGAAGCATTTGACTTATTGAAAGAGAGACTTTTATCGGCCTCAATCATTCAAGCACCCAAGTGGGATCGACCTTTTGAGATCATGACCGATGCAAGCGATTTTGCCCTTGGAGCCGTTTTAGGACAAAAAGATGACAAAGCTTCATATGTCATTCAATATGCCTCATCCCTCCTCAACGATGCCCCAAGAAATTACACTACCACCGAGAAGGAATTCTTGGCGGTAGTATATGCTCTAGAGAAGTTTCGTTCATACTTGCTAGGAGTCAAGGTAATCACTCAACTTGTGAGCAAGAAAGACACCAAACCAAGACTAATGAGGTGGGTTCTCCTACTAAGTGAATTTGACATAGAGATAAGAGAGAAGAAGGGATTGGCAAATATTGTGGCCGACCACCTTAGTCGCCTACAACTCAATGATGAACAAATGAAAAGGATGGGGGTAGTTGATGGGAGTTTGCCCAATGAATCTCTTTATAGTTTGAGAATGACGGAGCCATGGTATGCCAACTTGGTAAATTACATGGTGACTAAGAAGTTTCCAACTTCTTTATCATCAAGTCAAAAGAATAAGATCAAGGCCGATGCCCGATTCTACATATGGGATGACTCTTATCTATGGAAAATGTGCCAAGACCAAGTCATCCGAAGATGTGTACCGGATGTAGAAGTACCACCCATCCTTAAACATTGCCATGAATATGCTTGTGGAGGTCACTTTGGACCCCAAAGGACAGCCCGGAAAATTCTTGAGAGTGGCTTCTATTGGCCAAACATATTCAAAGATGCTCACATTTTCACAAAAAACTTGTGACAAGTGCCAAAGGGTTGGAAACATATCAAGGAAGAACGAGATGCCTCAACAACCCATGCTTTACTTGGAAGTCTTTGATGTGTGGGGGATAGACTTCATGGGACCATTCCCCAAATCGGATGGCTACCTCTACATTCTATTGGCGGTAGACTATGTTTCAAAGTGGGTTGAGGCCATACCAACTCGGAATGATGATGCAAGAACGGTCTCAAGTTTTGTTCAAAGCCATATTTTCTCGCGGTTTGGTTATCCAAGGGCATTGATAAGTGACCGAGGCACTCATTTTTTCAATCGGATTATGGAAGGGTTGTTAAAGAAGTACGGGGTCGTGCACAAAGTCTCCACCGCTTACCACCCACAAACAAATGGGCAAGCGGAGGTATCAAACCGGGAAATCAAGAATATATTACAAAAAACGGTGAACCCCGATAGAAAATATTGGAGTCAAAGATTGAATGACGCTCTTTGGGCGTACCGCACCGCTTACAAGACACCAATTGGTATGTCCCCGTACCGACTCATTTATGGAAAGGCATGTCACCTTCCTTTGGAAGTGGAGTATAAAGCCTATTGGGCCATCAAATCCTTCAACCAAAGCATAGATGATGCGGGCCTCCATCGGAAGCTTCAACTTCAAGAAATTGAAGAGATCCGTCTTGACTCTTATGATAATGCCGCCATATACAAGGAGAAAGCTAGAATATGGCATGACCGAATGATAAGTCGGCGGGTTTTCAAGGAAGGTACCAAGGTTCTTGTCTTTCAAAATCGGCTAAAGTTGTTCTCCGGGAAGCTAAGATCAAGGTGGTATGGACCGTTCATTGTGAGAAAAGTCCACCCTCATGGAACGGTCGAAGTTGAGAACCCAAGCACGGGAAAGATAATCAAAGTAAATGGGCAACGACTCAAGGAATATCATGAAGGCATGGAACCACAAATCATTGAACAAGTCAATTTGGAAGACCCCATTTACCAAGCATGATCATGAGAAGCACTAAGTCGAGCCATCGACGTTAAAAATACGGCAACCTTTGTAAATACACTATCTTTAGCATAGAATTTACCGCTTTCCATAGGTAGAATTTAAATTCACGTCATTTATCATTCTGTCATTTATATTCTTGTTAATAAGTGGCATTAAAATTCATGAAGTTACTAATCGTTTTGTGGAGTTTGAATTTGACTTTTACACTACCTCGGGAAGCGTCACCATTGATGGTATGACGGAAATGGGATAGGAAGTTGAATGGAAGCGTGTATAATGAAGAAGCAAGGAGGGACAAGAAAGGGATAAGGCTTGGTAGGCTAAAAATTGGTTTAATACCAATTTTTAGCTAGCGAAAAAATTGGGAAGCAGGGATTTTGGCAGACTGCCATATCCCTCGGCAGTCTGCCATACCCACGGCAGTCTGCCGTTTCTGCTCAACAGTAATTATTTTCCGAGTAATAACCACGAGAAACACCCCCTTTACCATAACTCCAGTTTTTTCCGAACCACAAGAACACTCCCATACCCAAACTCTCATCCAATTTCCCACCCAAATCACTTAAAAATTCCTCCCAACATTCATCAAATCATCAATCCTTCAATCTTTTGGCAACAATACTTCAATCACAAACACAAAATATCATTGATTTCACCCAAAACCAGAAATTTTCCCCAAATTTTTGAAGAACCCTAACTTTCAAGACCTACAAATTCAAGCTCAAGGGTTGGAATTCAAGGGTCTAAGACGGGTTTTTGAGCAACTAGGAGCAACAAGGAGCATTATTTTGTGGAATTCGGGGAGGTATAACAACCAAACTCAACTTTCATTTTTCATGCTCTCTTATAATCCTAAAATTAGCTTCTTTTAGTGAAATTGTTGGATTAGTTTTTGTCTATTGTTGCTATAGTTGTTGTTGGTGGTAAAAATTTTCTGGGTGAGGCAAGACAAACACCAAACACAAGCTTTTGAAACCGTCTTAAACTAGTGCACACCAAGTGTTTGGTGAATTGTCACAAAGAGCGAAAAATCTTTTGAGTGCCATATTTTGTGTTGTTTGTGTTATGTAAGCCATTGTGTAGGTACAAGAATGTCAAACTTGAACCCACTCCGATGGCCATCTAAAAAGAGGGTTGTAGAGGAGACCGAACATGTGGAGGAACCAATTTTTATCGGGGAGGAAGGGTTAGATGCCGCCCAAACAAAAATCTTTCAAAAACTCGGCATAACTCAAAAACAACCAATCAAAACCACCCGCTACCTTTGCCCCCACACCTTAAATGCTCTTAGGATGGGTACACTAGCTCGAGCTATGCTTGCTAAAGTGGGTCTAGAAGCATACTTTGACGATGAATTATGGGCTTACACTTTCACATCCTTCACCCGAGAGTTCCTTTCCACCTTGACGGAGTGTAATGTGGCGGAGGGGAGGGAGAAAAAAATCCGGTTTAGAGTGAAAGGGAAGTGGCACACCCTAATCCATACCCAAATGAGGGAGGTTTTGTGCATTTCAAAAGCTCCATCTCCAATTCTAATGCTCGGCCATAGGAGTGATGTGGCTTGGATCGAGATTGTGGGAACCATGAATGCTAAGCATGACAACATGATCTCTTATGTAAAAAACTCCGTAGTACAACTCCTTACCCGCTTCATCACCACCATCTTCTATGCAATCGGAGAGCCCACTAAGGTCAACTCAAAAATCCGCGCCACCATGTGGACTATGCTCCCGGAAGGGGTAGGGGTGCCCGATTGGGCACAACGTTTCATTGATGCATGCATGGTGCATAAGACCAGAGCTCGGGAGGGAGCATTAATTGTGGAGGGGCAATCACATTCTTTGTCTCACACTTTGAGGGTGACGTCGAAGATTCACAAGACATTTTCAAAACCAAGGGTATTCCCTTATACAATGATGTCGTCCTTGAAGAGTGCAAGATGTTTACAAAGGTGAGGGAAAACCCACTCAAGGGGTATTGGTTGGGTCCCGATAAGCAAAAATACTTGAGACTCCCTCGGCCCAAAAGCTCTCCTTTGCCAAACGGAAACTTCGGAAGGAGTTTCTTTTGTCCAATGGATTTGTCGGATTTTGACTCCGACGAGGAAGAAGAGGAGGCACCAAGTGCACCCCTTCCCGTAGACACCCCCATGTATGAAGCGAGGGGGGGCTCTAGTGACCCGGTTGCTCCTTGGCAACAAAGCATGTACGACTATTTCAAGGAGACAAGAGAGGTTTTTAACATCATTAGTGGTCGTGTGGAGGGTCTCCACTCTTGGCAACAACAACAAGTGCCAAGGTTGGAGAACTTAGATCATTGGAGAAGTGTAGTAGATGATTGGGGTAAGTTGATTGCCGATGCCGCATCAGCTCAAACGGAAATGATGAAGAGCATTCTTGCCAACCAAGCGGCCGACCGTCTTTGGCAACAACAACATGACCAAAGAATGGCGGCCAATGCGGCCTTATGGGAAGAGCAAACAAAGTGGAGAAGCCAAGTGGACCACCAATTTGGAGTCCAAAATGAAAGACATCATGAATATGTCCACGATTCTTACATCGATGCAAGAACTCAAGAGGACACGCTTGGTATAGTTAGTGGACTATTTGGTATGTCTCTCCATCCAACCGACCTCCCTCCATCACCCAAGAATTTGTGCAACAAAGCCTTGCCCGTGCAACAAGAGAACGAGAGAGAAGATAAAGGAGATGGGAGAACCAAGGCACCTATGATCAAGGAGGTGCCTCGGGTTCTCATAATTGAAGAGAAGTTTTTGCCCTCCTCCACATTGAGGACAATGTGGAAAGCAAGTGTGGGGGAGGGATTTGAATTGTAAAATATGTAAATTTCTTGAATTTAATTCAAAACAAAACAAACAAAAAAAAACGAAAATCCCGGCTAGGTGAAAACCCACAAGGGTGGGCACCTAAGGCAAAATTGGGAAGGTGGCCGAGGACGGAATGAAAACCCAAAAAGGGCATTCCGGGCAAAATGAAGAAACGAGTTGCGAGGCACCATGGGAGGTAAGGAAAAGTTAAGGTGAAAACCCGAAAGGGCGCCTTAAGCAAAATGAGGGATTTTCAACAAAAAAATTAAAAAATTGGAAAATGTAACACCAAAAAGATGGAGGGACAAGAAGGGAGTGATAAGGAGGGTCTTGGAAGGAGGCTAGGTCTAGGATTTAATTTCTTTTGAGTCACAAAAATTAGTTCCAAATTGGTGGATTGTTGATTTGGCTACTTCAGTTGTTGATGCTTGAGGGAGTTTGGCCAACCAAGTAGCACAATTTTCATTGTATGGAGTGATAAGGAGGTGTCATAAGTGGTGATGATAAGTGTGATTTTTTTAGGAGGATTTTGATGGGTCATTTT
Organism: Silene latifolia; assembly: GCF_048544455.1. Classification (NCBI taxonomy): domain Eukaryota; kingdom Viridiplantae; phylum Streptophyta; class Magnoliopsida; order Caryophyllales; family Caryophyllaceae; genus Silene; species Silene latifolia. The sequence continues at coordinate 62,503,358 of NC_133532.1, read as the reverse complement.
GCTATGCCTTGGGATAAGGCAAGAGTGGCCATTGCTATTCCTAGGGAGATATAAGAAGGGTGGAGTTATGTGATGAGTCGGAGTTGGAGTTGTGTCATGTATTGTGCGAGGGATGATATAAGGAGGGTGAGTGAGAGAAGATTTTGTGTCACCTTTGAGTCTAGATTTTCTCTTTAATTGGTGGTTGTTCAAGAGGGAGATATAAGAAGGAAGAGGTAAGGGAAGAGTGATCATTTACACCCATGCTCACTAGTAGACTTGTTCAGTTGTTTGTCTTGGGTTTTGCTCGGGACGAACAAAAGTCTAAGTGTGGGGGTATTTGATAATGTCATAAAGAGTCGAGTCAAAAGAGTGCTCTTAGCACTACTCATTTGTTTAATAAGGGTCCTTAAGTATGTTTAGGATAATAATTGATTCTCAATTGTCGGGACTATGAAACGTGTTGTGTTTAGACTTACTCGTGATTGACAAAGTAGCACAAGATCATGTTCGAGTTTTGTCACAAGTCAAGGGATGGCAAGAAGAACCTTTGGGGGCAAGAAGACAAGCATTAAGGAAGAATTTGGAGAAGACGGATCAGGAATTTTGGCAGACTGCCATTTGCCACAACAGTCTGCCACGGCAGTCTTCCTTTCAGCCAGCAGTCTGCCACGGCAGTCTGCCATTCAGCCGGCAGTCTGCCGGTGTGTTGGACTCGTATTTATTGCTTGGCTTTTTGGCGTAAATGAAGGCCCATTTCCGTGTTTACCCTAGAATTTCGTGCAGCACTATATAAACTCCAAAATTTGAGAACCATCTTATCACATCATTATTGAATAATCACAAAAGACTTGTATGAGAAGAATACTTTGTTTTTGGGTTCAAGTTGTACTCTTTTATTGGGTCTTTATGTCAATCCTTCCACAATTCTTGGTTTCATCCATGGTTATGGAAGGCTAGACCTTTTTCTTGGTGTAATTTGGTGAGACACTACTCTCCTTAAGTTTGTAAGACACTCTTAATCTTTCCTCAATAATTATTACATATTTCCTTGGTTTTATTGTTCATGTTGGATGTTATTGTGTTAGGAGTAATTAACCTTGCATGTTAATCATCTTACTATTGCAATTCTAGTAGCAAGCTTGCATCTTTATGAAGTTGGATTAAAGTTTGTATCTTTGTGAGTGGAACTTGTATGTTAATCTTTGGGATAGTTGGATTATGCCTCCTAAAGGATTAATCTTGACACTTTTGTTTGGCTATTGTTCTTCTTGCTCTAATATGAAAACCTTGTTGTGGTTTTCAATTAGGTGACCATATTAGTAGGACCAACTATTCCGGTTTAGAAGTAAGTAGTCACCATCTTACATAAGTGGTTGAGTAATTGTTGAGGGAAAAAAAAAAGAGGATCTTTGTGCTTAGGAAGTAGTTGTTGAGCCTTGTTACACCAAGTTCTCCCTTATATTGATCTTTGCATATCAAGTATTTGTTGATTTATCTCTTAGAAAAGTTCACATCTTTAACTTTGTTATGTTATCTCAAAACTCAATTTCCTCTTTTATGTCAATCTATTGTTGCTCATTGTGAATATGCATAGTTTGTGATTAGTCCTTGATTGTTAATTTAAATCGTCATTAGTATCTCAATTAGTTTACTAGTCAAGTTTTAGTTGTTAGACCTTCTCTTGGGTTCGACCTTTACTAATGCTATACTACTATTCTTAATTGCATAGTGTAAAGTTGAGTTTGGTTTTATAAATTGTTAATTTGATAGGCTAATTCTAGTATTTAGCGACCTAGTATTTCGCTAATCAGATTGTATCACTAATTATATTCTAATCAAATATTTATTTTTAAACTGGTAACATTTATCAAAAACTTTATTGGATATGCCATTATATTTATAGAGATTTTAGAATATAATGAAGGTTGGAGGACATGCCTTACTATGTTAATTTTGTTTTATTATTAATATCGGTCTGGCAAATAAATATGCTATTGGTCAATCAAGCAAGTTAAAAGTTTGTATAGTATATCAATTAATCAATTATACTCGTACTAGTTGAGATCCCGTGCTAAAGCACGGCATTTGTGAGGGTTAAATTAATTGAGCTTTAATTTTTACATAAATGAGTTGTAGTTATAATAGTATGTTGTACTCTACTGATTATAATGTTAGTAATATTATAAAAACAAAGTTCATTATTCAAAGGACTGTTAGATTAAGTTATTTTTGTGTGAATCTATTTTTATTATTAAAAATAATGATAGCATCCTAGATCTTTTTATGAAGAGAATATATAAAAAAGCACAAAATAACAATAATAATATCACATTTTTATATTGGACATTAAAACATGTTAGCTTGTATAGTTGTATAAGATGGAAAGATTGAAAAGAGCGAGTTGACACATTTTATTTATATAATCAGTTGATTTTTTACTTAGCTTTAATCAAACTCAGTTTTAATGTCAAAATTTATTTATACGTCATAGGTAATTTTGTACGTTATTTAAAAATGCAAAATTTATTTATACATCAAAATTTATTTATACATGCATCATAAGATTCTGGAGATTTTATTTGTATTAATTATACTCTGTAATCTATATTATACTTTATACAAACACTATAATGTTTGGAGCTAGAACTTTTCTGTGTATAGGATACTGAATATTTTATTTGTGGCAAAGATTGCGCATATTATGGAAATTCTATTATTATTAAATGAGGTAATATTAATATAAAATATCAATGTTTAGGGCCCACTTATAGGAGAATACATTTAGGCGGGAAAAACATTGAGTTTTCTTATTCTTTTAGTTTAGTGGGGATGAATTATAAGAAATGAGAAAACGAAAAATAACTATAGTTTCTTGTAAAGAAAGTAGAGTAGCAAAACTAAATAAAAAAGTAAAATGAATTTGAAAGGAGTCGAACCAAAGACCTAAGAAAGAAAAGCTTGTGTTGCTACGAACTATGCTACATACATTTCATCCTAACTTCTTGCACTGTCTTTTATATACAACCATTTATTAACCGCATTTCCAGAAATTGGCCCCCTAAAATTCGGGGACCCTGTTCCATTGAACGGATTGAACCCCTTATAGATGGCCCTAGGTCTAAGATGGCCGAATTTTGCAAATTAAAGTCATTTCTTTTTAGAAAGTAACTCAATATTGACTTTGACCGTTACTTAATTGCTTATGTTTCCACGTTATTATAATGAAGGCTCGCATAAATTTAGATGAAACTTAAGTTTAACACCGAGTATTTTTTTTTTAGGAAAATGAGATAACGCCACCGAGTGGTACTCATTTTCAGTGCCACCGTTGGCATTTTAGTAAATAAAATCATATTTTAATCTTTTTGTTAATTTTTAGTAGATTGAGTCAACTCATTTAACGAAGGGTAGAACCGGAAGACCACATATATATCGAGCTGATATTAATGTGTGTATTCGGATAATCAAATTACGCTCTCAATATCTCCCCCAGTCTCAATTAGCTTCCATGTTCATGTCCGCTGAATCATCATCGTTAGCTAACACACTATAATGCTTTTTCAAATATGTGTGCTTCCATGTTCATGTCCGCTGAATCATCATCGTTAGCTAAGACACTATAATGCTTTTTCAAATATGTGTAAACTTTACTCTAATTCTTTAACCGACTTACACTCATACATTAGTATGTGTTAACTAATTGAAAATCTCATTGTTAATTAAGATTATGGTGTAATGGAAAATGGATTAAATAAATTTTTTCTTTTTTGGGAAAAGTGTAAGTATTATATAATATATAAAATCACCCATACAATTTGTTCAGATGCTATTTTGCACTAATGGTAATTACATTTATCTCATACAAATCATATCCACCTAATCATGTACTCTTCCTATTTTTGTCTTGATTGTACTCCCACGTAATCTCATAACAATCTCAGCTTTGCATTTGATAACTAGCACACGAGGATGTGGTACTAATCCATCAAATCTACACTTGTTCCTGCTAATCCAAATCTGGTAACACAGACTAGCCAAAGCCACAACTACCACCTGCTTCACCACAAGTGATTTCTATAATGAACCCACCACGCAATAAAATCTTACTTAGGCAGTTGTATCAAAGCGAAAAAGCGACAGCTGAATGTACACTGAAAGAATAGATGGTCAATTGATTCAACATCGGCTCCACAGAGATATCAAACATTGTTCTGAGCAATTCCCATCTTCATGAGCCTATCCATAGTTAATAGCCTCCTATGAGCAACCAGCCAGATATTAAACTTATGCCTTGGAATGATTAATGAGTTACTGATCCAAGGATGCCAATCCTTATCAGTACCCTCCTCAACTAGCCACTGGTAGTCCTGCTTGATGTCATAAGTATCAGTCCCCTGATTAAGGAATAGAGGTTTTATAACCTCCTTTACCCAATAAATTTTTTTCCAAGCCAACTAGCCCCAACAGCAGGTTCATACTCAAACCAATCCTGTTGCTTGATGTACAAAGCATGTATCCAACAAACCCACAGGAGATCAGTTTTAATAGCAAGCCACCAGACGTACTTGGCTACTGCTGCCACATTCCACCAGTAGAGGTGCTTCAGGTCAAGCCCACCTTTTTTTGCAGATTGGCATACCTGATCCCAGGCAACCAGAGCTGGACTCCCTTTACTGTCAGTACCATGCCATAAAAATTGCCTGCACAGAGCTTCAATTCTATTAATAATGGTCTTTGGTAGTATAAAAATGCGAGCCCAATAGTTATGCAAGGTGCTCAGAACAGATTTGATAAGCACAGCTCTCCCAGCATAGGAGAGTTTTCTAGCACCCAAACCTTGAATCCGAGCACTTATTCTCTCAATAAGACACTGAAAGTCTTCTACCCCAAGTCTCTTAGGAGTGATATTCACTCCCAGATACTTAAAAGGAATCTTCCCCTTTCTCATTCCAGAGATTCTTTCAAGCATTACCATAGTACTCTCCTCCACTCCATTACTATAAATATTCGACTTACTATGATTCATATTCAACCCAGAAGCTTGAGAGAAAGTTTTAAAAGCTCTCAACAAAAGCATCACAGACTGTCTATCCCCTATACAGAACATGATCAAGTCATCTGCAAAGCACAGATGACTTAGTTTGACCCTCGTGCAGAAATGATGAAATCTGAACTCAGGACTGATCTGAACCCAATCAATTAACCTACTAAAATATTCAAGGCAAATTGTAAACAACAAAGGTGAGAGGGGGTTCCCCTGCCTCAGACCCCTCTTGCCTTGAAAGAAGCCAAACAGATTGTCATTAAGGGAGATGGAGTATGTGGTGGTGGATACACACTGCATTATAAGCTGCACTATATGAGGAGGGAACTCCAAAACGTCTAACATCTCATGCAAGAAAGACCATTCAACACTGTCATATGCTTTTTGTAAGTCTACTTTCATCAGAATTCTGGGTGAACAAGTCTTCCTCTTATACATCTTGATCAGATTTTGAGTAAGCAAAATATTCCCAACAATGTCTTTACCTTTCACAAAGGCACTTTGGGATTGGCTTATGATGTCAGGCAGAATGGGACTCAATCTATTGCAAATAACCTTAGCAACACATTTGTAAATTGTGTTGCAACAGGCTATAGGCCTAAATTGGAGGACACTATCGGGTACATCAACTTTAGGAATAAGAGTAAGAATGGTATTATTGCATTCTTTCAAAATTTTCCCAAACTGATAAGCATTCTTTACAGCAGCAGTCACATCCTTCCCTATTATAGCCCAAGCATCCTTGAAAAATTGGCTATTATAACCATCTGGTCCTGGGGCCTTGTACTAGGGATGAAAAACATAGCAAGCCTAACCTCTTCATTAGTGACAGGTGCAGCAAGAAGAGTTCTATGAGCATCAGTAATACAACTCCCCCTCTTGACAACTCCGGTATGAACCGAAGTAACAGCTTTAGAGCTTCCCAGCAACTCCTTATAATAGGTTTCAAAAGCCTCATGTATCTCATCAGGTTGAGTACACAAGATACCATCCATATCCTTGACTTGGTAGACCTTGTTCCTCAATCTCCTATGTTTAATGCTAGCATGATTATAAGCAGTATTATCATCACCATCTTCCATCCATTTTTCCTTAGACTTCTGAATAAGATACTGAAGTCTAGCTTTTTTCAACATGGTGAGCTCCTTAGCACAGGCAGCTTCAGCCTCACACCACTCAACATTAAAAGGGTCCTTGATCAACAGGGTCTGGAATTCCTTGAGAGAAATCTCAGTCACTCTTGTGATATTCTCAATATCACTGAAGTTGTTGTTATTCAGTCCCCTTAAGCCTTTCTTTAGAGATTTCAGCTTAGTAACCACTCTATACATGGGTGATCCATGGACAGTCTCCCCCCAACTCTGACTGACAGTATCCTCAAATTCTTCAACCAAAGACCACATATTAAAGTACTTGAAATGGGACCTCCTTCTAGGTTCATCATTCTTAAAGTTCACCAGACAAGAACAGTGGTCAAACAGTCCCTCTGTCAGGGAATTAGCAAAACATTCAGGATATGAAGTCAACCACTCACTATTAACAAACACTCTATCTAACTTACTGTAAATCTTTGAGCCAATCTCAGGTTTCATAAATTTTAATGGTATTTATTTTCATTAAATTGTTTGTTTGTACTTCGTATTTCGAACCAAAGTTCTCTTTGAACCTTCATGATTGAAGCTTGAAACAAATACCTACGGAAGAGTATGTACCCCTATACGAAACTTTTTATAAAATATCTAAATACTCCGTATCTAATTTACTTGAAAGTTCTCAACAGGAAGAAATGAACAAGAAAATGAGATTAGATTAGAGTTGTGCTGCCGTTGTGTCGATGTTAATTGCAGCTCAAATGTCAATGATGAAGATAACAGGTTTACTTCTATGTCCTTCCTTATAATGTGCTAAAGTAGTTACAATTTTTGAAATTAGTTATTATTTCATTATTTTAATTAGGGTGGTGTCGAGATTGGGCGCCACCCGGTGGCGCTGAATCCCGGCGCCACCTTAATTAAAAAAAAATTAAAAAAAAATTGTTGGTTTTCGTTTTTGCGCCAAATGTTGGAGGATAGGTTTGTAATTTTACCTTATTTAATAGGTATTCAATTACAATCAAACTCTTAACAAAATCAATTAAAATTACACTAAATTATTTATAACACAATATCGTTCTTCATCATTGTGTTCATCTGCTTCTTTTTAATTTCTTTTACGGGTTCTCTTCTCAAATATAATACGGTCGTTCTACTCTATGCCTTTTTTTACTTCAATTCTCCTATAATATTCAATTGATTGATTGAATTTAGTTTGCTCAGAGTATATATTAGATCAAATTGATACTGGATACGGCTCACGTTCTTTGCCGAAAATCACCGTTGCCCTTCATTCATTTTAAATCTTCTTATGTTGGACTCGGTTTCTAAGTTCCGTACTCAAGTTTTGTACAGCTTAGTTTAATTTAATTAAGCTCAATTTAGTTAAGCGCAACTTAGTTCACCATCTTTCAAAATCATTCCATCTAGCTTAGCTCAGCTCAATGCAGTTCAGTACGATTTTGCCCAACTAAGTTCAGTCCAATTCATTAACACTTGAGTATCTTAGATATCAATTTCTTTTGATAACATAATACTTTATAAATATATTTCAACATATAATTTTGTCATCAATATAAACAGTGGCGGAGCCAGGATTTAAACCTAGCGGGGGCGAAAAATTTCAGCGGGGGCGAACGGGTTATGGTATAAGGGGAATTCGAAAATTTCAACTAAAACTTTTGCGATTTCCTTCCGTCAGCGGGGGTGAGCGCCCTAGCTAGCCCCCTAGCTCCACCGCTGAATATAAACTATAAAATACAAGTATTAAATTGTCGCGATAAAAGTTTTAACATATTATATAGTCCTCCCGTCTAATGTGGTCACCTTTAACTGAAGAGGATGTCTATCCACCTTCTCCCTTTCTTCTCTCACAATCGATTAAACTAGTATATATCGTGTGGGGTCGGAAGGAAGTTTGATGAAGCAAAATATATGATATTTTAACCGGTTGTGAGAGGAGAAGGTAGAAGAGAAGATAGAAAGGAGAAGGTAGATAGTTATTCTCTTAACTGAAATACCGCTCACGAAAAACAAAAAATGTAAACAAATCATCAAAATAAAAGGAGCACAAGAATAAAAGATAAGTATACTTTACCATTTTTATCGTCTTAATTTATAATATAATAAGATGGTTTATAGAAATGTTTGTTTCAACCACTTAAGTAGGCAAAAAGACATTTAATATTCAAATTCAACTAAAACTAATTTATTTAAAAAAAAAAAATTAACAAAAACGTTGCTGACTACCCTTGAACCCGGGTTACTTCTTACCCACCAGTGACCACAACACAAAGATAATAAGATACCATCCTACCAAAGCTTTTAATTGTTCCTGTTTGAATTTGGATTTATTTATATATTTATAATTACTCTTGGTCAATGGTAAGAATATTAGTAGTTCCACTAAAAACGCCTATTTTCCGTGAGATTTTTTTTTTAAATATGTTACAATTATTAATTAATAATTTTAAATTCCTAAACTACCCTTTAAGACTATTTATTTAAATTTTCAAATTTTGATGGAGGGAAAGCAAATTACCTAATGAATTTACAATAATAACCCCGGTGGCACCCAAATTGAGTGTCATCGGGTGGCGTCATCTCATTATTCATAAAAGAATGTCTTAAAGTAGCACCATAACACAGAGAACTCACGCAACTAACGTAGAATTGTTTTTTTTTTAGAGGACCTAACGTAGAATTGTTTTTTTTTTAAACATCAAGACACAAAAGGCCAACTTTTCTGAAAATAAAATAGGAAAACGTTGTATTATCATAATATAAACAAATGAAGAGATGAATCACACCAAAAAAAAAAAAAAAAAACAAATGAAGAGATGATAAATGTACCAGCGTATTTGCCTCTATAAGCCGTCATTTTTGCGAAAGGTTTATTCTGTAGAGAGATTTTGGAAATTTTTTGTCCTGGGAAAACAAATGATGTTGATATATATATATATACACGAGATCAAAGCTTAACAACCTAAAAGATAATAAAAGAACGAAGCTGTAGTGGCATAAAAAGGATTAATATAAAATATAAAATATAAAATAATTAATGTTTCACGAGAAAACCGAAAGCGTACACAATATATCGCATTAGTCCTATTAAATTTGAAGTATATGGTGCTTGAAAAGGTGTGCTTGCTTTGTGAAAGTATCCTAAGAGAATTTGGAAGTGTGGAACCTACTGCAATTCATCGACGATTGTATGATGAACTGTTGATATTGGGTGGAGCATGTGATTATGGTTTCCACCGAAAGTAGTTAGAGATTAGGTATTAAACAAGTCTTGTGGTGGTGTTAATTATTACTTTATCTCGCTTATTTATTAATTTTTTTAGTTTTGTTACAACGATGAAAAAAAGGAGGAGGGGATCAATTCATAAGAGCATGTACAATAGAGATGATTGTGCCTCCTCTTAGCACACTCTCTCCTCTTGGAGGAGGTCCTCTCTATTGTGGAATTAATGTAAAAGATCTTCTTAGTAAGGGGATGAAGAGGTCTTCCTCTAATTTTAGAGGAAGTTGTGTCTTGGCCCTTGTGCTATTCAACCAATCAATATAGTTATATATTATTATTTTCTTTAAAAATTGAAGTTTAGAGTGTAGTGATTAATATAAGAGGAAGAGGAAGTTTTCCACTCTATTGTGGAAAAATATAAGAAAAATATAGAGGAAGAGGATGAAGATAGTGGAAAATGAGGTGGTTAAAAAGTGAATAAAGTGTCAAGAAAATAGAAGGGGAGAAGAAAATTAAGAGGATCAAAAGCTCCTCTCTATAATACATGCTCTAAATGACAAGTGCATCGAATTGAGTGCCGATAATCAAATAGTCCATCAATGGCATTTGATAGTGTTGTGAACATGGGCCACCTAAACGCCAGCCTGTGGACATGCAACAGGTAAAAAGCCACGCTCGGTGACGTAGAAATGATTTCGACCGGATCGCTTTAGATCGGTCGGTTTCGTCTCGGTGAAGGTGTCGAAACGATTTGCTAGAGATATTCGAACTCGTCATCAAGCATTTATAGGATGCCTGGAAACCGTTCGAATTCACTTTGTATCTCGGTCAACCGAGGCAAAAAGCGGTGCTTGACATAAATACTAAAGATAAGGAATCGTCCTTCTTTAGCATCCTATCCCTAGAATGACTCTCGTTCGCCCTGGATAAGGTCGTCCACTATCGAAAGTTTCCGAGTAAGAGGAGAGGATACGTATTGGGAAGCTCTTCATTGAACACTCAATCCCGCTCGCGGTAGCGGCCTCTACTGATCGATCTTGGTTGGTTAAGTGCAAAAGTTGATAAAACGGGTTAAAATCATGAATGCGCATCCACAAGCTTAAACCTGACATGTGATATTTGCTATGTCAGTTGTTTATTCAAGTATCAAGTAACTGATGTCGAGTTGGATTTAAATTTGATTTGCATGCAAGACGGAAATTAAACATCCATTTACGGAGTTAGCTTTATGGTGCTTAACATGATCCATTTGCCTTAAAAAAGTGTTGTTAGAATGCAAAGTGTAAAATGCAAACTCATCAATCTGATATGTCCTATATTCGGGTTAACTGAAGTCGGGATCGTCCTGAACGAGTGCTGGAAATGGGACAGGAGCAGTGCCAGGCAGCCATTGAGGCGCGAACATGTTGGCGATGCAAGGGGGTCTGCCGAGGTTTGAAAACTGGTATTTAGAGAGCATGTTTAGGCGCGAGCTAGGTGATGACCCAACGAGGTGCCTCATAGTTGTTGAAAATGTTTGTGAAATCGTTTGTAAAAGGGCGTTAAAACCCGCTTTTTTGGAAAAGGTCGTTCAGACGTTTTTGTGCTAATATGAAGAACGTGACTCGGAATAATTATCATTGTCTTGATAATATTCGATGTCAGGTTCGGTTTTTCAAGCTTGGCATGAATAGTTTTGTAAATGAAAGGTGTAAAAATACTTGATATGAACTAATTATGTTGAGTTCATTACTTTAATTAGTCGAAGTTTATCATCATACTCGAGTTAAACCGACATGGTATGTAGAAACAAGGATAATTATCCATGTATGACTAATATGGTTTTTTTGCAAATGTAAACAAATGAATAAGAGGGCTTTAAAATAACCTTTAAAAATGTAATTAACCAAATATTTCACCGAGTTACCGATTAAACCGTCATGGTATAAGGAACCAAGGGTGATTACGATTTGTGGTAAAAAATGCTCATCATAAAAATGATGTGTAATGGTAAAAACCAATTGCAAATAAGAAATGAAATAGAGGAAAGATGAACTCAAACACGTTTAAGTTCTGGCTAGGGATGCCTAAAGAGGGGCGAGGTTGGTGGTGGTGACTACCAGCCTTTGTCTCCAGTCAAAACTCGGTTTTGGCTCGATCAATCCATATTTTGGATCATGTTATGCATGTTTTATCATGTTAAAGTCATGAAAACAGATAAAAAGAACATGAAAGAAGAGGATTAGTTACACCCTCATACTTACATGCTAGGTTGCTTTACGAGAAATCGACAAAGTGTAAAAACTCGTGAGTCGGAAAACTCGATTTAAAACCGTTTGTGTAAAATATAGAGTGTTGCTTTGCTTTAGTGATGGTGTAGTTGGTCGAAGTGGCAAGTCAAGTGATTCAATGCACGATGACGGTACCAAACAATGTGTAAGACTCGTATTTTCAATCGGTAGGTCGAAAATACGTGTCGTTTGTTGACTCGAGAAGTCGAGATCTAGAATGTTAAGGTAGAAAAGAAGGGGCGGGCTCTCGCGTATCTTAAAATGGTGGCATTTGATTTGAGGGGTATTTATAGAGGATTTGTGTGGTGGTGTGCATTTTGAGCGACGTGGCTATAAAAGCTCTCTTGAAGAGGCGCGAGCATGTCCACGGGTCTTCGAGTTGTCTTGTCACTATGACACATTTGGAATTTGTGGTTTGTTTTATCCTAGGTTTTTTAGGATATGATTGTACTTGACCATCAATTATATCGGGTATACTTAGCATATAAGTATTGTGCAAGGCTTGGTTTTTGTAATTGACTTGGTTTAACTAGTTGTTGGAGTCTGGATTTGAATTTTGAGTCGGTTTTTAGTCCAATGTCGGTTTTGACTCTACTAAGTGTCATTGTGACCCCGTCGTGCATAAAACAATCCATGTATTTTTGAAGTGTTTTGAAATTTTTTTCGTTTTCGAAATCGTTTTTGAATTTTACGACGCATAGTTATTTAAACTGTCGAGCAAATGTAGCGATTCCTAAGCATGTTGTAGTCCGAGAATCATTGGGTGTTTGTTGGGAATTAAACAGATACCGGGTATCTGAAGAGTCCCCACTTTGACTGAGGCTTGGACAGGGCGAAAGTCAAAGTACAACCCCTAGGTCAATCGAAGATTACAACCTGGAGACCGAAGCGACGTCGAGGCGGCTCAAAAGGCTTTGGGCCAAGAACCTTCCGCCAGGAAGGGAGAGGTCAAGGCGACTCGGGGATTCGAGTCAAGGAGCTCCCATTGGGAACAGTATAGAGTATGTCGACTTCCAGCGCGGGTCGTTTAAAGTCCGTTAGACTACGTATAAAGGCTCGCCAGCCATAGGAAGGAGTCATACATGAGGCATCTTCGGGATATGTCCTTGAATTGCTTCTTGTCCGCGCGTAGAGGCTTGCCAACCACAATTATGTTGTAAGTGTTGGGAAATGTGTCCTCAACAATAGTGCGATCACATGATTTAAATATCATTATTAAATCTCATTACAAGAATACGGAAGGGATGATACATAATATATATAGTCAACTGGTCCACACATATCGGTAATGATTGGCTGGCTAGAGTTTGACATTCTGTCGTCGTGCGACAGTCTTTGATCGATTGATCCCTTGAGGTCACACCTAAAGGACGATTCCCTTAATTGAAAAGGTTAATTAATTGTATACCGTCTGATTAATTAATTCCTTAAAATTGAACAATTCAATTTGTGAGAGAGAATATTGATATCTTATTGTAATGGGATTAAATAAGATTTATTTTAGTAAATAAAATGCTTTATTACTAAAATTGTTTATTGTTTGAGAAACAATAAAGATAAGAATGAATGGTTGATTATAATTACAAGATATTGTGAATTATAATTATATGACCCATTTTATTTATGTGATCAAGTATCACTAGTCAATTTGTTGAATGTAATTTAATTAATTTATAAAATGATATTTATGTGATAAATATGCATTTAATTAATTAGTGACATGTATCATACTACATGTGACATATTGTGTGACAAATGACAAATTGACAAAAATAAAATGGTAGTCCATTTTATAGAAGTGGACCGAAATGGAGAAGGAGTTAGTGGGTTGTGGTTATTTTATTTTATGTGATAAAAATAAAACAGTGATGCCTACACCTAATAGCCTTACACCTACTCTTACACATCTATTTCTTGTAAAGACAAAAAGTAATAAGTAGATGCCATATACTCCATTTTTCAACCGTGAAACACTCCACCATTAAGAGGATTATTATTTTTCTCTTATAATTCATTCAATTAAACACATGCAAAAAGTTCATGTACTTTTCTCTCTTCTCTCTCTTTAATCTTCATCAAAAAGATGAGATTTTAATCCAAATTGTTCATGAAAGATTACTAAAATTATTAATGTAATATATGAGTGTTAGTAATTAATTTTAAGGTAAACCACAATATAAATATCTAGTACATATTAGTTTGTGGGTTTGAGGGATAGTCTTGGGTGCAACTAATTGGAGGGCTTCTAATTTGAAGTCAAGAATGTTCATCCATTAATGGAAAGCTCAAGAACTAACAAGAAGAAGATCTTGTTGGTGCCCAATATGACCGAATTTCATATGGTGAGAAAATGTTTTCTTATCTTCTTTTATTGATGTTTGCATGCATAAGATCACTAATTAATTTTATGACAAATTAAATTAAAACATATATGAATATGTTAAGTATATAGATCTACTTATCCTTCAATCGGTATCAAGAGCCATGGTTGTTTGCATGCAAATCGGTTAAAAGTTTTTCCGAGTTATAAAGATTAACATATAAAACTTGTAAAATTTGTGTTATTATGATATATCACGAAATTAATTCATGCATGTTAAAATTTCTGGTCCTAAAATGTTTTAGGATATTTCGGTTATATTTACGGATTTTTATTGTTCATATTATACAATAATGACATTTAAATACGATTTTATGAGTAAAAATGTCATTTTCGGTCTAAAATTAGCTATACTTCGAATTTTCCAGTGATTTTTGGATATATTGTCACACATATTATTTTGAGATAACCTGTAAATTTTCATAATTTTTGGAATTGTTATGCTCGAAAAATGGATTTTTCATTATTAATTTCGGATTTAGGTGAAAAATAGGTTAATATGAGTTAAATTTCGAATCTGGTCATAGAAATTTAATATATTGTCACATGAAATTTTACAAGATGTGTGTAAAATAATGGGCTATAGTGAAGTCTTTTTGCATGATTTATGGATTTTTGAAGAAAAATAGCATATATAGTGACATTTATAGTGAAAAATTAATAAAACATAATCTATGACTAAGGAAAAACGTCCAATGTTGCATTTTATTATCTTTTTCAGATCTAAAATTGAAAAGTTAATGAATATAATTTTTCCATGTTTTTATGATTATTTTATTAAAAACCGATAAACCGCAACATTGTTTTTCCGGAAAATTTCGAAATTTTTAACCTAAGTTTTTGAACATTATGAGTGTCATGGTATTTTTCCAGAATGTTCATGAGTTTAAATTTCAAATTTTGAATTTATTTGAAATTTTGTGATTTATTTGAAGTTTATAGCTTATTTTTGTAATTTTTTAGTCCATTAATGAACAATTTTATAAATATGAGTTAATTATGGTCAAATTATTAGTGAAGACTAAATTTTGAGTCCTAAGAGGTTAGGGTAATTAACTTATGCATAAATATGAATTTATGTAATTTTTGTGATTGTAAAATGTTGAAATCACGCAAATCCGTAAAAACCGAGTAATATACGATATTGGCTAATTAAAGGCGATTTAGCATAAAATTGAGCATGTTCATACATATTATAATGCTGCATTTTCTTTATGATTGTCATAATTTTAATTTATGTAATTTTTGAATTATGTAATTTTACTTAGTATGGCCTTAGATTTTAATTGGTATTTCCCGAAATGTATGGTAATATCGATTCGGTTGTAATTTTATTGTGATCTCGTATCACCGTTTTGTAATTTAATAGATTTATTTTATTTTAGTTACAAATGTATAATAGGAAATTATGTAATTTATTATGTAATTTTATTCATTCCGGAGTTCCCAAAGACGGATTTCTTCAAGAATGGCGATACATAAAGACGGTGTTACCTCGAGATGCGTGTCACAACCGAAGTTCAAGGGACCAATGGAGTTGGTTTCCGAATATGTAATAGTTAAATAGTTTTCTATTTTAGGAAAGGCCATACTAGGATTTATTTATTTATTTTTATGCTTGCATTTTTTATTTTATGTCACATGCATCGCTAAATCGCCATAACTAAAACATTCATCCTCATTTTATCGAGTTTTTTTTTCGACCGTGTCAATTAGAATTATCGTAGTTCACCGCTTTAGTTCACTTAAAACGTGATAGATAATAAATTGACATGACCTCTCGCTAAAACAATCAATTGAGACATAGCCTTACCAAATAGTAGAAACCATGAAAACCTATTTCGCAAGGGAGTGCACTCGGCCCTACCGGGGTACAAACCTTGTTACGTAGGGGAAGTGGGTGATGAATGTTAATCCACCGAATTCATGTTGATAAGGGATGAATCGGCCCTACCGTGCCCAAGTTGATATGGATTTGGATCATGGACACATTTATTCGAAATTTGGATTGAACTCAACAAAAGTTTTTGATAACGGATGTATCGGCCCTACCGTGCCCTTGTCGAATGTGTTTTGGGCTAAAGATAATTGTTAATGTAATATTATCGACCAAGAGTTCTAAAAGTAGAATCGATTAAACGTTAATCCACCGAGTTATATTGATAAAGGATGAATCGGCCCTACCGTGCCTAAGTCGATATGAATTTGGGTCTTGGAATCATTTATCATAATTGGGTAGAGGTCACTATGTAAATGCTATACTTGTTTACAAGTATTATTATAACGATGAATGTTTTGTTTTCATTATTCCGTTATCATATTGTTCTATTTCTTTACCACAATTCATATACGATATCATTTCGATTTTTGATTCAAATCTCCATTAAAACATTGTAACTAAAGACAAATATGAATTTTCTTCTAAAACCTCATATTATCCATTGGAAGGATCTCTTGTAAAGAGTATAGATAAAAGTTATTCATTATCAAACAGGTTTTTGATTTTTGACTAACACATCTACTTACAATGGATTGTTATTCATATACTTAATTGAATTAAGTACCTTGAAGCGATAAATTGTTTTGGTAATTAGTTTTGTCAAGAATTCGTAATTGACCAAAATAACGCAACCACTTCAATGAAAGTTTTAAGACTAAACGAACAAATGAAGAGTAATCTTCATGAATTCAATTTTGCTTCTCAAAGCAAAGACTCATTGAAATGAGTGGGAGCATTCTCTTAAACCGTTAAGATGAGAACGAGGTTCAAGAAGTAAAGATAATAATGGAATTGATACAAGGTAATGTTAAAAGTAAAGTTGTTGAGAATGACGATACTAAACCTATCAATCCCGACCGATAAAGTTTCCATTGTCTTAAATGTTAGACACGAGAAAGGAAACTACCCCAAATTATTGAACAATCAACAAGTTAGTTGTGGGACATCTAATGGGACCTTCTTCGTTAAATGTTTATTTGATTAAACATAGGTTTTGCTAGTACTACTTCGTCAATATTAGAAACCAGTGGAGGTTTTCATCATTGTTTTCGACGCATAAGATGATTAGAATGTGACGACTAGCAACAATAATGTCGAGAGATAGAGTAATTGTGTACTCAATCTAGTTTTTGGATTTAAAGTTGTACTTAATTATGACTGTTAAGTGCATAAACTCTAAATAAGAATATAAACTTGTTAAGAAACAAAAGAGGTTTCACTTTTGTGACCCTATACACCACAATTTGATGTATGGCTAGCCCATTATCAAGGTGATTATATTCTAAACCAAACTAGAATGATATATCATGTAGATGATGTAAGATTCAAAATTGGTAACCCAAGATTAAACCTTAAATTTTGGAATGATGAACGCAAAGAGTTATCGAGTACTCTTGAAACCATTAGATTGTTAATGGTATATGCGTATCTTGTATTCAAAGCAAGATGTCTCGTGCTTTTTGGTTGAAAAGGAGATCGAGGTTATAAATCATCGATCCAAAATAGGTTGATCATTATCTTTTACCAATGATTTAAGTTGACACCAATATGTTCACTTAATAAGGTAAATAGAGAAATCTTTGAAGAATTTCAAAGAGTTCAAGGAATCACGATTTAGCCGTGATGGGATTATCAAAGTGAAAACTTTGATATAAGCCAAATGAATTGTGATATAGTATCACAAATTAATCTCTCTTAAGACGCATTATGGGATAATGTATGATTGGATAAGAATTCAAACGCTATTCGATAAGGTTTGGACTTCGATCAAGTTACTTTGAGTTACTTGATCCTTTTGGGGATTTTATCATTTTTGTCTAAATTATTTTTCCACTAAATCGAATCATATGAGATATGAAATGGTAAGGGTACCATGTTTGTAAGTTTTCACAAGAAACAAATGCTCATTTTTCCTTTTCAATTATCACGAGTACGACGGGTTTGTGGCTCGTGAAGCTGTCTTTCTAAAATACAAGTTTATTTTTAGAAGACAGAGTGGGAGAAATTATTCAAGAGCCACAAAGAATGCCACAGAGAATGTTATGTCGCAAGAAACTGGTCTTTCTTGGCTACATGAGACGTTTTGTGTAAGACATTGTTTCTTCAAAAACCTAGGAGGTTAAATTCGTCACTTGCTAAAAATGATGAATTCATGCTACTTTTAAGAAAGTAAAGAGCTTATAAGTTACAAAAGAAATTGTTTGATTCAAGTTGATTGCTTCTAGAAAGTAATGAACATATGACTTACATAAGAGTGTTTAAGTCACAACTCAATACAAGGCTTAGAGCCATGAAAATCCGAAACAAAAGGGCTTGATTAGTGACAAAGGATTTTGCACTAATAAAGAGATATTTCAAAGCAAGATTGGTTGCAAAGGGTTTTGCACTAATTAAAATGCTTAAGTCTATTTGGATCTTCTTAGGGATTGTGTTTCATTAAAAGGATACGCATACAGCATGTGAATCTAAAACCCACTTCTTCAAAAGAAGGTATGTATTCAATACATGTCATGAGTTTTTAGATTCTTGCAATCCTAAGATAATGTGAAACTTAAGAGAGAATCTTAAGTAGGACATCAATGAGTTGGAATCAATGATTTGATCATGTTATAAAACTTTTCTCGATAAGTCGAGAAGTTATGTTTATACATGGAGTTTAGTGGGAGTTACGGAAGTTTTAATTAGTCCGATATGTGGATGACATATTGATCATCGAGAATGATTTAAGACTTTTGGAGTATTATAATACATCTTGAATATCCGGTTTTATGAAGATAAATCCACATGATATTAGCGTCAATAAGAAGTCTTACGTTGATAAGATTCATGACTAGTTCAATTAATTGAACATATTTGATTGATTCCATTTGCTTCCGCTGCCGGATCAATTAAATGAGTAAAGATGTATAACACTTCATATACTTTGAGTATGATGAATTGTTTTCAAAATCGAATTTAAGTAATCTTTACAAAGTAAGCAATAAAGATTACCCTTAAGTGCTTGCAGAAGCATTAAGGCTATGATGCAAAGTGTTTATAATGCAATTTTGTGTAAGGGTGTTACACAAGTGACAATTGACAATTGAGATTGCGCATGGTTTCCGACAAAACCATAATCAAAACACATTAGGATGGTTAAGACACCATTGTGGCAATGTTAATTAAGAAGTAGATTTTCTAGAATCGTTCTAGGCAATAAAGAACAATGAGAGATATTTATAACGGAAATTGAGTACACTTGCAATCATGAGATGTGCAAGAAGGATGAGTCCCGCACACTGTGAAAACAGTGGGAGCTTTTCTTAGGCTAGAGGACCTATGTCTTGATTAAATCTCGACACGTATTCAGAAAGTTTTGTGATGCAAATGTATACATTACAAAGGAAAACGAGTATGTAGTAAGGTTGAGTAAGGTACAAGAAGTTGATAAAACCTACTAACCAAAGCCTTCTCAAAGGCTAAACATGATGAGTCATACCATTTCAACTGAATTGAAATGAACAACTACATACAAGATCAAATTAGATTATAGAACATGAAATAGTAATCAAGCATTGACTATTCATATGTGATAATCGCATTTGTCGTTCGAGTTTTACTTTAAAACTCTTTTATTATACTTTGTTACATCCAAACGGGTTGTAGAGACAATTGAACCCCGTTAAAGTGAACACGGATTAGCATGGTATTCACCCATAGTCACTTGTATGAGGTGACGTCTCGAAGTGACTAGAGTGTGATGCGATTGATGGCAAGTTCAAGTGCCATAGAGTCATGTGAGATGACTAGTCGATCACATAGGCAGACTGTTAGGAACACTTTGTCGGGCAGTGACCGCTTATAGAGTTCTGGCAAATTTATAAAGCCTGGTCGTGGCGAGAGCTACTATAGTATTCTAATGAGTCGATTCTTTTGACTAAAGACTGTTCGCCTAAGATGGCACAGTTTCAGATTAACTTTGATTTGTGTTACTACGACCTTCGTAAATGGGGTCAAATGGGCATATTTTGGGTTATGATGGCTGTGGCTAGTCGAAGGGAATAAGTGCGATAGGAATTGTCCACCCCCTTGTCAGGGTTAAAACAATATCTCAGGGCCACTCGAGGGGTAATGAACTGGAAATGCGTGGCCACGCTCGGAAGGTATCCATGGTGGATAAATTCCGGTCAATCAGTTATTCTCCAGATCGAGGAAACCACTCTCGATATGATCACTTGCAAGTACGACCCGAAAGACACCTTGCATTGAGTGGGAGATAGTAATAGGACAAGAGAATTGGTGACGCACACTTGTCGAGGACAAGTGGGAGATTGTTGGGAAATGTGTTCTCAACAATAGTGCGATCACATGATTTAAATATCATTATTAAATCTCATTACAAGAATACGGAAGGGATGATACATAATATATATAGTCAATTGGTCCACACATATTGGTAATGATTGGTGGCTAGTTTTTGACATTCAAATGTCGTGCGACGGTGGTGATCGAGTTGATCCCTTGAGGTCACACCTAAAGGACGATTCCCTTAATTGAAAAGGTTAATTAATTGTATACCGTCTGATTAATTAATTCCTTAAAATTGAACAATTCAATTTGTGAGAGAGAATATTGATATCTTATTGTAATGGGATTAAATAAGATTTATTTTAGTAAATAAAATGCTTTATTACTAAAATTGTTTATTGTTTGAGAAACAATAAAGATAAGAATGAATGGTTGATTATAATTACAAGATATTGTGAATTATAATTATATGACCCATTTTATTTATGTGATCAAGTATCACTAGTCAATTTGTTGAATGTAATTTAATTAATTTATAAAATGATATTTATGTGATAAATATGCATTTAATTAATTAGTGACATGTATCATACTACATGTGACATATTGTGTGACAAATGACAAATTGACAAAAATAAAATGGTAGTCCATTTTATAGAAGTGGACCGAAATGGAGGAGGAGTTAGTGGGTTGTGGTTATTTTATTTTATGTGATAAAAATAAAACAGTGATGCCTACACCTAATAGCCTTACACCTACTCTTACACATCTATTTCTTGTAAAGACAAAAAGTAATAAGTAGATGCCATATACTCCATTTTTCAACCGTGAAACACTCCACCATTAAGAGGATTATTATTTTTCTCTTATAATTCATTCAATTAAACACATGCAAAAAGTTCATGTACTTTTCTCTCTTCTCTCTCTTTAATCTTCATCAAAAAGATGAGATTTTAATCCAAATTGTTCATGAAAGATTACTAAAATTATTAATGTAATATATGAGTGTTAGTAATCAATTTTAAGGTAAACCACAATATAAATATCTAGTACATATTAGTTTGTGGGTTTGAGGGATAGTCTTGGGTGCAACTAATTGGAGGGCTTCTAATTTGAAGTCAAGAATGTTCATCCATTAATGGAAAGCTCAAGAACTAACAAGAAGGAGATCTTGTTGGTGCCCAATATGACCGAATTTCATATGGTGAGAAAATGTTTTCTTATCTTCTTTTATTGATGTTTGCATGCATAAGATCACTAATTAATTTTATGACAAATTAAATTAAAACATATATGAATATGTTAAGTATATAGATCTACTTATCCTTCAGTAAGGTGCATAGAGGCTCGCCATCCGGGTTGCGGGTGTATGGAGGCTTGTTAGCCGGGTTAATATTGCGTAGAGGCTCACCAGCCATCGAAGGTCGAGTAATCGGCTTCGGGAAATAGCCTGATTTATTGCGCTTATTTCAAGAGGTTGCTTGTTTTTGGTGCGTAGAGACTTAGTCAGCCATGGGCCTGCTTCAAGAGGTTATATGTTGTCGGTGCATAAAAACTCGCCAGCCATTAATTGTAGAATGATCGACTGCGGTAAATAGCCTGAATCATTGCGCCTATTTCAAGAGGTTATCTGTTATCGGTGCGTAGAGGGTCGCCAACCATTAATGGTCGAATGATCGACTGCGGAAAATAGCCTGATTCATAGGGCCTACTTCAAGAGGTTGTTTGTCCAACCTACCCAATGGGGAGAGGCGTCGATGTTGATGGGGGTGAAAGGTGCTAGATTTCGCCTTGTTTGACGCCCGGTCGTTGCTTTTTATGTAGGTAGTTTTGCCAGTTTGCTAAAGGATGACTCCGTGCAGAGGTTTTCATTGGGTTCCCTTGGGGAATTTTCGGTGTTTATAAGGGATGTTTGCAGTGCTTGGAAGACATAGGCCTTTTGTAACATTGGCCTGACTCTTGTGGATGGCGGCCTCTATTACTGCCATTTGTAATTTTGAATTTTGAAGAGAAGTAACGGATTTTATTGCAGTCGTTTGGATTTTTCGCGAGAATAGCGAGTTTGAATATCGTTATTTGCTATTTTTGTCTGAAATAACGGTTTTTAGTTCCGTCATTTGGAATTTGTGCTGAGAATAATGAGTTTTATTTTCGCTTTTTGCTATTTTGTGTCGAAATTTTTTGTTGTGATAATAGCGAATTTTACTTTTGCTATTTGATACTTGTGTTTGAAAATAACGGTTTTTAATTCCGTCATTTGAAATTTGTGCTGAGAATAGCGAGTTTGAATTTCGTTATTTCGTATTTGTGTTTGAAAATAACGGTTTTTAATCCCGTCATTTGAAATTTTGTAAAAATAGCGAATTTGAACTTAGCTATTTGCATTGAGTGTTTTTGTGTTGACATTTGGACGTGCGTTTTGGGCCAAAGCCCAAAACTTGCCAGAAACGACAGGGGCGAGCCCTTTGGCGATACAAGGGGCTCCCCCTATTTTCTTCAAAACAGACGCGATAGTCTGTTGCTCCTCATTCACATCATCTTTTTCGACAGAACACACATAAGCTCGCAAAAATCGCCATTTGTTGATCTTACTTGTAGCTTGCACTTGTGCTATAATCATCATGTCATCTCAAGTTATGTAAATCCTTTCGATTCCACTTAGTTTAATTTGCATTTTTATTGTTTGAATTAGGACGAAAATCCTAACTTATCTCAAATCGAATATGGCGTTTTTATATCGCCCGTTTTTGGGTGAAATTGACGCTTGCATTAGGTTATAAACTTGTTTAGGAGTATAAAGGTGCTTTTAGTTTGCATTTTAGTCCCCATTCCTGCTCCCTAGGTGCGAAAAACACGAATAAGGTGTAAAAACCGTCTTATTTCACAATGTCGTGCTTATTTGCTTCAGTCGTGTGCCCCACTAGGTTTCATTGTAGTCGTGGAAGGCCGTCTTTGCTATTTTAAACCTTCGTTGTGTGCTAGGGGCAAAATTTCTTATTTTGCCTTTATCAGACGGTCTTATGCTCACAAAATAAGCACCTGTTTGGGCTCGAAGCTAAGCCATATTGTTTAGAATAGACCTTAACGGTAGTGTAGGCCGTCCCGGGTAAAGTTGTTGTGGCCGTAATTTTAATTTTTGACCTATTTGGGCTCAATTTGGTGTAAAATTTCCTTTTAAGCTTTGTAAAATGCCTGGTTGGGACGACCAGATGTTTTTTTTGTTATTTTTTTTTCGCAAGCCTTGTGTTACCCCGAGGGTGTTTGGTTGTTTTTGTTTTTGTTTTTTGTTGTTTTTTTACTCTTCTTTTGCTTGAAAAGAAGGGGGAGTCATCTTTCTTGTGAGTTTCCTTTTTGTGAGTTTTTTTTTTCCTGAAATGTTTTGCTGGATGGGATTGGGCTGGTTTCCCTGGCTGTTGTTTGTTTTTGTTTTGTGTTTGGAGGTGATTTTTGTTTTTGGGATTTTGTCTGCTTTGTGCCGTCGTAAGTCCTGATCAGTGACCTACGCCTGTAGATAGAGGGGCGTATGATGATTGGGGGTCAACATGAGGGCGACGTGTTGTATTGTGACTCTCAATCGTCACTGAATACTGATGAATGAGGATTAACATCGGGGCAATGCACTTTGGCACGGCTCTTGATCATCATGTTGTCCGAAGTCTGCCATACACTTTTTCTCTTTTTGTCCCTGAGTAGCAAGATGGGGTTATCGTCATGGTAACTGTAACACCCCAAAATTTCCACGTTATCCTAAATAATAAAACTCCTATTTTTAAATAATAAGAATGATTCACAATACAATTTTATCCTTTAAAATCTATTATTTTTCGACAATGATATCCAAATACCCATCCTAAATTTACACTCCTTATGCCGACGGATAACTACTTCATCGTTGATGCTAATTTTATGATATTTTAAAGACAGGTTTAGCTCTTGGTCATAAAATGAAAGTTGTAGATATTTCTCTTACCTTTCCAACGCCACCGAAAATACCTCAATCGGAGTTCTGTAGAGGAAATTATGCCCGAAATACAGAAGGCTGTCGCAGAAATCCGCGAACAAGGCCCACACTCGTTATTCCTCTTTTCACCTTGATTTATCATTTGCCTCATCACCTAGGCACATGGCAAGTTGACAACTTGATTTTTTTTCCTTGGAGCCCAAGGCCTACCCTCATAGGCATGTACCTAGAGTAATAGCCTAAGGTTTAACCTTAATGATTTCCCTAATCCATTCCTTTTTAGCCTCCTACTCATCTATAACTTACACAACACAATTTGCACTCACAAATCTCTCATGTTTGCCGTTAGCTTCTACCCCAATTCTCTACATTTCATTTCTTTCATTCTCACATCTCTTTCATCTTATTCATTAGTAAGTGTAGTGATTATTTAATTCCCATCCTTTTATTAGTTTATTTAGAGTAGTATTTAATTAATTGTTTTTCATTCTTATGTTTGTTCAAGAAGGTGAGCAAGAGACAATTGTTGAGGGAGAACATTTGGGTTGATCTTATAACATTATCCTTCTTATTTACTAATCTTAATCTCTATCAAGGTAACTAGGTTTTCTCCTTCCTATAATTTTTGAATTTCATGGAAATATATGAGATTCATGATTTATATAATAAATAGTAGTTTTCATTATTTTGTGATGAATATATACTTATTTAAATGTTTACTATGATTTATCTGTATTTTTATGTGATTTAACAATCTAATCAATATGTAAAATACATGGATGATTATAAAAAGTATATTTTTGATTATATTCTGATTTATTATCATTATTTATAATTTTGCATGTGATTATTAGAGTTCTATAATTATTATATGTTTATTTGTTGTTATTTGATATTTAATCACGGTCTTATGTGATAGTCATATAATAAATATATAAAACATGAAAATAATTTTGAAAACTTATTTACTTAATTTTATTCTGGTATATTATAATTTATATAGTATTTAAACACAATCTAGGTGAACAAGCTTTCCTCTTATACATCTTGATCAAGTCTTGAGTGAGTAAAATATTCCCAACAATGTCCCTACCTTTCACAAAAGCACTCTGAGAATGACTAATGAGATCAGGCAAGATAGGGCTTAACCTATTACAAATAACTTTTGCAACACATTTATAGATTGTGTTACAACAAGCTATATGTCGAAATTGGAGGACAGTTTCAGGTACTTCAGTTTTTGGTATCAAGGTAAGAATGGTGGTATTACACTCTTTCAGAAGCTTCCCTGCCTGATACACATTTTTCACAGCATGTATCACATCCTTCCCTACTGTAGCCCACGCATCCTTGAAAAATTGGCTACTGTATCCATCTGGTCCAGGAGCCTTGGTACCAGGTATGGAAAACATGGCCAATTTTACCTCTTCATCTGTCACAGGTGCATCAAGAATAGCTTTGTGAGCATCAGTAACACACTTCCCCTGCCTGACCAGAGCTTTGTTCACAGCACACACAGCATTAGAGCTCCCCAGTAGATCCTTATAATAGGATTCAAAGGCCTCATGTATCTCATCTGGCTGAGTACACAAGCTGCCATTCTTATCCTTGACTTGGTAAACTTTGTTCCTCATGCTTCTATGATTGATGCTAGCATGATAAAAAGCTGTGTTATCATCTCCATCAGCCATCCACTTTTCCTTAGTCTTTTGGAGTAAATACTGATCTCTGGCTTGCTTCAACAGTATTAGTTCTTTGGCACAAGAAGATTCAGCCTCACACCAATCCTTATTCAAAGGATCCTTACTCAGCTTGACCTGAAACTCTTTGAGGGAAATTTCAGTCACTCTAGTGATGTTTTCAATATCACTAAAATTCTTATTATTCAACTCCCTTAAATCCTTCTTCAGAGCTTTGAGTTTAGTCACCACTTGATACATGGGGGATCCTCTAACATTCAGCTCCCAATTCTTACCGACAATTCCTTCAAACTCTTCAACCAAGGACCACATATTGAAGTACTTGAATGGGGACCGTTTCCTAACCTCAGTGACTTGAAGGTTCACCAAACAAGGGCAGTGATCAAACAAGCCTTCTGGCAAAAAATTTGCATAGCACTCAGGAAAACTATTGAGCCAATCTCCATTGACAAGCACCCTATCAAGTTTACTGTAAATCCTAGTACCACTCTCATGCTTATTGTTCCAAGTGAAAAAAGCCCCTATGG
The DNA here is from genome assembly GCF_048544455.1 of Silene latifolia. NCBI lineage: Eukaryota > Viridiplantae > Streptophyta > Magnoliopsida > Caryophyllales > Caryophyllaceae > Silene > Silene latifolia. Next base: position 62,476,870 of record NC_133532.1, on the reverse strand, counting down.
ACTTAGCCTCAACTAGATTACAGTACCCAACCATTTGCCTCATAGGTAAGACATCATTCCAAGTAACTGGAGCACCTCCAATTCTTTCATTAATATGAAGCAAACTATTGAAGTCACCACAAACCATCCAAGCTGTTGTAATCCCAACACTCAAATGCTTAAGCTTAGACCACAGACTAATCCTCTCCTGATCCTTATTAAAGCCATAAACCAAGGTAAACCAGAAAGTAATGCCCCTGATTTTATCAGTAACCAGAGCATGAATTAACTGAGAAGTGATACATCTCACATCTACCACATACTGACTAGGCTGCCAAATTAACCAAATTCGACCTCCCTTACACTGACTACTATTCGTGCAAATAGACCAATTTTGACATATATTATTCTTAACTCTAACCCAGTTACTACTCCTTATTTTAGTCTCTAATAACCCAAATAAACCAATATTATTTTGACTGAGAAACCACTTTATTTCATTCTGTTTATTGATACTATTCATACCCCTAAAGTTCCAGAACCCTAAACTACCCATTTTCAAGTTGTAATTTCATGAATCCTCTTTTGCCAGCACTGACACTCTTTGAGATGGATAGATTCAGGGCATCCATGAATGAGATACCTCTGGGTGTATACTGCCTGCTATCTGGAAACTCCTGCCTCATCATCCTCGAGAGAATTCTCCTGGGGAAAGATTGGATTATTATTTCTCTTATTTAATATGTATTCGTGTTTTATGCAATTAATCTCAAGTAAATATGTAAAATATATAAATAAATGTTAAAATTGATAGGATGACTTATTTTAGTGTATTAAAGTTTTGCATGTCGATTTTGTAATTTGTATAAGTACTTTTGAATTTTATTACTAATTAGTCCATAAATAAGGTTTAATTGTGTTAGAATAATAAGTAAATATAAATAAAATATTTAAAATTTATTTTTTATGCATATTCTGTCCTATACTTATGAAAAATAAATTATTAATGGTCGTAACACAATTTTCTTAATTATTTCTTTATTTATGCATGAAATCGCCTGAGGTTAAATAATTTATTAGGTACTATTTTTATTGAATTTATAGCTCCCTAAAATGTCTAGTAATTTTCAATGGGAAGAATATAACTTTTGTTTTTGCTTAGAATAATATGTGTTTAATTAACATGATTTAATAAATGTTTGTTAAGGAAATAAGTAATAACATATTTGATGTTATCATGTCTTGTGAATATATTCTCCATAAAGATGTTTATAATTTGAGATTACAATAATGTATGTGTTAAGAATTGATTGTTACTTCTACAATGCTAAATGTCATGTATACGCTCTTGTGATATTGCCTTTCGTAAATTATATACTGACATGAGTGTCTCTTGTTTTATATTTGGAAAAGTTGAACTTATACTCTAACTTTGATGACCATTATTGAATTTCATTTGATATTATTTATCGCTTAGTTATGAGCATTTTGGTATTTTAACATGAGGTTATTCATGGTGCACATTGGTTATGTTTTGGACCTTGTTCCATTTTATATATGGTTTAGCTAGAGTATGAGATATCGAGTAGATTTCAGGTTATTGGTGTACTTGAGAAGAGCAATACCAAACTGAGTAGGTTTAAGGTTATTGGCCTACATAGTACCCTGGCATGGTTTCAGTTTATTGGCCTGCTATGGGTTGACCGTCCTTTTTGAATACTCTTATGAGTCTATGAATATGTCGTTTGGGGGTCAAGGGTCCGCACTTTTGCGCCTTGACTGGTTAAGGATCCGCACATTTACGCCTTAACTAGACATTATGTCCCTCGAGAGTCTGGCCAGTCTTAGACATGGGTTCACGGTTATGTGTCCCGCCATAGGGTTATTTTGGTGTCAGGTTATTGACACCAAGGTTTAGGATTTCAGGTTATTGGCCCTAGACGGCGCTCGTTCTTGTCTTGTGTTATTCTATGTATTTATGGTCCAAGATTTGGATGTTTTTACCACTCATATATTATCATTACTAATTTCATAGGTCATTCAGGTAAATTGGTGTTATTCTTTTTCATTATGACCACCTTCTTTTACAGTATTTCATATAATCATGTAAGTGACATGAAATTTGTAAGTTGGTTACACATTTTAATTAATCATATGGTATCATTACTACTCACTCATTTGTGATTATATACCTTGATATTTAATTTATACGAAGTTCACATGTTTTCATATTTTAAATGGATTATATGTTGTCTCCTATTATTTTCTCATAATTGTTTCCTGAATTTTCTTAAGTCATGGCTGGGAGGACTCCTAGTTACTCCCCACTGACGGTGGTTGTTGATATTTTTTCAGGTTGATGTGCTTCTTGGTCATGGTTGGATTTTGAGAGAGAGAGATAATAAATAATAGTTATGATGTTTAGTAATCGAACCTTGTTGTTTTATTTTGGACGGGTTTTTATTCCCGAGAGTAGTTGTATGCATAGTTAACTATTACTTTATCTATTTCGGTAGCACCCGGATTTATCGTCACAGTGTTTCCGCCACCATGGACTTTTATTAATATAAAATGCAATATTTATCTAGTTTATTTGTATTATTAAATCCGGGGTTGTTTCAGTTGGTATTAGAGTCAGAACGCTCCCAACACTCTCGGATTGAAATAAGACTTAAACAAAGATTAATTATGACTAAAAGAGAGTGGGGTAGAAACAAGTAAGGACTCTATTTATGTTTATATAATAGGTCTCTTACTTGCATATGAGTTTTGTTTTTGTTTATTCGTTACTTGTGGCTGAGTAGTTGCTTGCTAGTGGTAGTTAGGCTTCTACCACGTGGGTTACCTGATTGTTTTGTTGCAGATGAACACCCGACATGGAAACAACGGTGGTAATGGCAAAAATGAGAGAACTCGTTTAATCGAAACAGCTTTATTGAAGTTACTGGAGAAGTAGAACAATGCTCAACCAAATGAAAAGGGCAGACAGTTTTTTAGCGTTTCAATCGCCACCAACCTTTGGTCTACATGGGAGTCACTAACCTAGTCATCCTAGATGGATGGATTTGTGAAATGGAGAAGTTGTTTATGGTGACTCATATGAACGAGGAATAAAAGGTGGATATGCCCTAGCCGTGTTCATGGATTCAGATGAACAGAACCTTCCACGAGTATTTGGATAAATGTGTAGTTGTGTTCATAGATAATATTTTGATTTATTCACAGAATGAGGATGAACATGCACAACATCTTCGTTTGGTATTAGAGACTCTAAGGAAGCAAAGATGGTTTGAAAAGTTTTCGAAATGTGAATTTTGGCTTAAGAAAATTGCATTTTTAAGATATGTCATTTCTGGTGAGGGTGTTAGTGTCGATCCAATAAAAGTTCAAGTAGTAGTGGATTGGGAAAGCCCTAAGAATGTGAGCGATATTAGAAGTTTCTAGGGTTTGGCAGGCTGCTACCGTAGGTTCATTAAAGATTTTTCGAAAGGTGGCAAAACCAATGACTTCTTTACTAAAGAAGGAATCAAAATTTGCGTGGTTTAGTGCCTGCGAAGAGGTGTTTTAGGAGCTGAAGAGGAGATTGACATTAGCACCAATTCTAACATTACCCGAGGAAGGCGTCGGATTTGATGTCTATAGTGACGCGTCAAAGAATGGTCTAGGTTGTGTGCTAATGCAAAATGGAAAGGTTGTGGCTTATGCGTCGAGGCAACTAAAGGAAACTGAAAAGAACTATCCGACTCATGATCTCGAGTTGGCAGCTGTAGTTGTTGCCCTCAAGATTTGGAGACACTACCTCTATGGAGTTTCATGCAACTTTTATACAGATCACAAAAGCTTAAAATACATTTTCACACAAAGGGATCTAAATGCGAGGCAAAGGAGATGGTTAGAGTTGATCAATGATTATAACCTTCAGCTACACTACCATGAAGGTAAGGCCAATGTGGTGGCTGATGCATTAAGTAGAAAGGAAAAACACACGCTAAATATGGCTCTAGTGTTGCCTGACGAACTTTGCCATGATTTTCAAAAGCTGAATTTGGAAGTGGTCCGTCAAGGGAGTGCCAACTTGAGTGCCATGACAGCTGAACCTGAAATATATCATGAGATTCGAGTGAAGCAACGAGAGGATGCAATACTCGAAGGTTTGCGTGCCAAGGCTGGAGAAGCTAAGGAATTCAAGATTTGGGCAGATGGGAGTTTAAGATTTCATGGGAGGTGGTGTGTTCCTAACTGTGATGTGCTCAAAAGAAAGATTATGCAAGAGGCTCATAGTACACCATACTCTGTTCACCCGGGTGGGGATAAGATGTATAAGGATTTGAAGAAATTCTTTTGGTGGCCTATTATGGAAAGAGAGATTGCTGATTTTGTGGCCAAATGCCTCACTTGTCAAAAGGTGAAGTTTGAGCATCAAAGATCCGGTGGTCTTTTGCAGCCGTTGGAAATACCGGTGTGGAAATGGGATTCAATTTCCATGGACTTTGTGATGGGCTTGCCAATGACGCCGACGGGAAAGAATACCATTTGGGTTGTGGTTGATCGGTTGACTAAAGTAGCTCATTTCATTCCGATGAAAGAAACGTGGAGTTTGGATGACATGGCGATGGCATACCAAAAAGAAGTTATTAGATTACATGGTGCCGAAAGATATAGTTTCCGATCGTGACCCACGATTTTGTACGCATTTTTGGAGGAAACTTCAAGAGGCTTTGGGTAGTAAGCTAAAGTTGAGTACGACATTTCATGCCGCTACATATGGACAGACGGAGCGTACTATTCAAATGTTAGAGGATATGCTTCGAGCTTGTGCATTAGAGTTTCAAGTCGGTTGGGAGAAAAGTCTTCCCTTGGTTGAGTTCTCTTATAATAACAGTTTTCACTCCAACATTGAGATGGCGCCATTTGAGGCTTTATATGGGAAAAAATGTCGAAGCCCGTTGTGTTGGGATGATATAAGTGAAGCTGCGGTTCTCGAACCCGAAATGATTCAAGAATCCATTGAGCAAGTTAAGCTAATTCGGGAAAAGATGAAGGCGGCTCAGGACCGACAAAAGTCGTATGCCGACTTGCGTCGAAGGCCGATTTAGTACCAAGTTGGGGACAAGGTATTCTTAAAGGTGTCTCCTATGAAAGGCATGAAGAGATTTGGTATTAAGGGCAAGTTGAGCCCAAAGTTTGTTGGACCTTATGAGGTACTTGAGTGGATTGGAGAGGTGGCTTATAAGTTACCGTTACCCCAAAACTTATGAGGATCAACCAGTACGTATCCTAGATAGGAAAGATAAGACCCTAAGGAATAAGGTCGTTCCACTGGTGTAGATACCTCATTTCTGCACCTCCCGCAAACCACCCGGTGATGATTGGGCCGCATGTTTGATACGCGGAACGATTTGTGACAGTTCGTAAGATTATCGTCAAGTGGTTGCTCAAATATTAATGTCGACCTCTTAGTTGTCATCTACGTCCCGATACGGTCGTTTTGGCAGTAATTAGAGTACATTCGGAGTCCGGACCTAAAACCGTCTCCATTTTCTGATAACCGTTAAAACCCGAGTCGGAATGTTCTGGAATGTTCCGGATATTTCTATTCCATATTTCACAAATTTTATCTTTTGGCAAATAATATCCCGTAATATTCATATAAAATATTAAGGAAGATCGAATTATTTCCGTCCTACCATAACTCAAACGCGGAAATCTTTCTTCGGGGAGAGGAAACCTCACGGGAATAGACGCAGCAGTGTCTTTGCGCCTCTTCCAAGAGACGCAGCTCGCTGCGCCTCTTCCCAGGCCCTTTTCTGCGTGTTTTTCGTATCTTTTTCATATCTTTCCGAGATTCACTTCCAAAGAGTCTCCGAAACCCTAATTCTTTCACGTGATTAGTATAAATAGGAGCTTTCGTTCCTCATATTTCTCACGCGAGTGTCCGCCCTTCTCTTCTCCCTTTGCATTCTAGACTTTGTTCTTACTTATTGGCGCCTACGTGCTTGAACTTTCGACCACGTAAGCTCGGATCTTTCCGGGTACCAGCCTCTTCGTTGCATGACCGACCAATTTGACCAACTACACAATAATCAATTTAATTAATTAATCGTATTCCTCTTACGAGGGCACTCTCTTTGCATTCGCGTCGAGCATTCACTAATCGATATCTTAGTTCTTCTCGTTTCGTCAACATGTAAGTCTGAGGGTGTATAATCCTTATTTATTTATTGTATTTTACTTTTCGTATCATCAATTGTAAGGTTTACGTCGAAAATACCATTAAAACCGATTTCTAAAACCATGATTTAAAACCTCTTTTTACGGATTTCCAGTAGATAACCGTCGAGAAAGGACGCAGCAACTGCTGCGCCTCTTCGAAGGAGCGCAGTTCCTGCTGCGCCTCTTCGTGAGGCTGCCGCGGTTCCTGCTTCCTTTCTTCTTCGTTCGTCCTCTGTTATTCGTCAAATCCTTTTGATTTGTTTCGTTTATTCTTCATCACGATAGCATATAATTCACATGTATATTAATCATCATCATTAGCATGTTTTAATCGTCACAAATCCGACTTTAAATCCCAAGTAATCCAATATTTGCGGGTTTTCGTCATTAAATTCAATTCCGGGTTGTAGAGATTCAATTTGTTCAATATTGGGTTTCTGGAATTCGTCTTTGATATAGTTTTCATCTGTTTACTCGCATGTTCATCGCATATTCGTTATATATCCTCATGTTTAGACTAGTTAATTGATTTCAATAGAGGACTCATTAATATTTTTCACTTCTATCATTATTTCATCGTGTAATTAATCCGTGTGCATTCGTCTCATCCATGTTTTACTGTTTTTATGACCCATTCACATGTTAAGTAACTTTTTGTTAATCACTTTCATCCGAGTAAATAATTTAATCCATCATTAAATTTATCAATCGACATTAACGGCTTGCAAATACGGCTTCACGACGGGACCGAGCCGAGGGGAAAGGCGCGGCGTCACGCGCCTATTCAAAGGAGGCCGCTCTGCTGCTCGGCTGAAGTTCTCGAGTTCGTCCCGAACTCCGTTTCGCCTTGACATAGTTTAATTAGTTTACGTATTAATTAACTATTATCCGTATTATCACCTTCTGCTTCGTTAATTTTATTCTTTTATTTCTTTTTCTCAAATTATCCATTTTAAAGGTATTTTCGACATAAATCGCCTATTCCATTGTAATTATTGTAATTTTCATTATTGTAATTTTCTTTTATTGTATTTATCATATTTCTTGTATGTTTTCACATGTAATTGAGCATTAACTCCAACTTCGACCCAATTGTATGCTAAACTAATTGTCAACCGACTTAGTATTAATTCTCACATGCTAGGATTAAAACTTGGATGTTGCATTGCATGCATATAATCGACGATATATCAAGTACGAATAACTTCCCTAATCATTAGTAGAGGCCGCTATCGAGGTGGGCGGGATTAGGTGTTCGATCAAAAGAGCTTCCTAATACGTACCCTCACCCCTTACTCCAGATCTCCATGAGCACCCGTGTTCATTGGCATCCACGAGAGTCATTCTAGACATAGAATGCTAAGGGTAACGATTGCTTAGTGTTCATGTCTCTACTTTGTGTCTAGACATGGCACGAGGTATTCGAACGGTTCCAATTTCCCATAAAAATTGGTGGCGACTCCACAAAAATGCAAACGCTTGTTCTCTTCCTCCCAAGCGCCCCCGTGGGCCCCCGCTGTCCACAGTTTGGCGACTTCACTGGGGATCATACACTTACGTGTAGCCAAGGGTGAAACTTGAACAAGGTTAGGGAATAGTTTGTACAATACAATTGTCGGTTTTCATAACTCGGTCTTCCTAGACCGTTTAATTCGGCCTTCCTAGGCCCAACCCAACCATTTCGACCAATCGTCCCGTCTAAACGGTCCTAATTCTTATTTGGGCCTAAGGATGGATAGCGATTGACGTCATCCATACCATGATGCTTACTCTTGTTTGTATCAAGGGCCTTCACTACTTGAGGAAATGGACTAGGAATCGGCCTTACTCTTGTTTGGCACGAGCCTCTCCACAGACTTCGGGTTTGATGGTTCGGTATGGCAACCCACCCTTTAAACCAAAACCCTTCTAAATGCACTCAGCATCCCGTTATAATGCTTGTATAAATGTGTAAACCTTACGTGATCACCATTTCTAAACAAAACCATGACGAGTTTTCAAAAATCAAAACCCTTTTTCAAACAAGAATTTCGAAATAGGGCTTCTAATTAGCGCAAAATCCGGTCAAAACTCTGTCCGTTTGTCGTGTCAAAATTCGGGCCACAAGCCCATTTCAAAACCTCACTTCGAGTCCACTCCTACAACTACACTACAGTTGACTAGGACACACATTTTCAAAGACCTTGTCTTTCTTCAAAACTCACTTAACACAAGTGGCACACACCCACTTCACGAGTCAAAACTTTTCTTCTTTTAGCAAGTGTGTTAGAATGGTCGATCGTGTTTTGATTCGTCGCCGATCTCTTATCCAGTCTCCAAGATGCCCGGATCAAGTGATGAAATAAATCTCCAGCAAATTCAAGATGGTAATGATCGAATCCTAGCCGCGCTAGCCCAAATCCAAGTCACCCAAGATCAAGTCCATGATCGCCTTGAAACTATCGAAGGACGGATCTATTCCGTAGAAGGGAGACTCCCCCCTCAAGAAGAGGAAGTAATAGGTAATTCCGATGATGAATCTAGAGACGGAAATCCTCTCATGGGGATGACTGTAGCTGAGAAAAGACTCCAATACTTAGAGGAGCAATTGATGTACCTTAAGGGGGATGACATTTATAGGGAGAACAATCGCAAGTATGAGGCCGTCAATTCCAAATTGCCAACTAACTTTAGCATGACGGATATCCCTAAGTTCAAGGGGCACGAGAACCCTTTGAACCACATCCGTGCCTTCAAGGATTACATGTCTATCAAAGGCATCAGACCCGAGATGTTCTTAAGGATCTTTCCTTCATCTCTTGACACCATCCCGAAGCAATGGTTCTACACTTTAGATCACAAGAAGGTCGCTACTTGGGAAGACGCCGCAATCGAGTTCTCTAAACAATATGCGGATAATGCCGAGATCCAAGTCAACATGCGTACTCTAGAGGTTCTTACCCAAAATGACAAAGAAGGATTCACCGACTTCCTAAGTAGGTGGAGGAAGACTAGCACCCAACTAGTTGAACGCCCGGATGAGGCTACTCTTGTGGAAAAGTTTGTGGATAATCTCAAACCCATCTATGCCAATCATTTGAGATATCAAAACATCAAGACTTTCAAGGACTTAACCATATTAGGGACACGAATTGAAGATGACATCCGTAAAGGACTCTTGTCCAAAACGGTAGGTAGAGGACATCAAGGGTCCACAAGTCGTTCATACGGCTCTACTAGCAAGACCGATGAGGTTAACCTTCTCGAGCCATCCAAGAAAACTACCCCACCAAGGAAATTCACAAACCTTGGGGATACTAACTCCAACGCTCTAAAAAGGTTAATGAAGCAAGGTAAACTCCAACCCATTGGACCTACTCCCGAACCCGAAAGAAAATCCAAGTTTTGGGATGAAAATTCCTACTGTGAATACCATAGGGGCAAAGGGCACGACACAGAAAAATGCTACAAGTTGAAACACGTGCTTCAAGATATGATTGAAGATGGTCGACTCCCAATACCACCAGGAGGTAAACCCAACAACACTCAGAATCCTCTTGGAGTTCTAGTGATCACAAGTGATGAATCTACCTTAGATTGCTCACACCTCATTTCTCCCACCGAAAATGAAATTCATGCAATTGAGAAAGAGGGGCTCTACTCTACTATCTCCCCTACCATTTCCGACTTCATCACATGGGCAAGGAGTGTAGATAGACAAGTTTGGGAACTAGAAAGCATGGTAACAGCCTTACGCAATCCCAACGCAATACCCAAAGAACATGTGCCACTGATCTTCTCTCAAAATGCCACTATGCAGGAAGTAGTCACCGTGGTTGATAAACTAGTCGATCAAATCATACGACTAGAAAGTGATATCATGAGAATGAGGGAACTAGCTGCAATCAATGGGGTTTGGGCCGATGATGATGAGGACGAATATCTCATTGAAAACTCCCTAGTCAAAGAAATAGTCCAAAATGGTGAAGACCAAGATGTGGATCACCTAACTCGTTCGGGTCGCCCATATCAAAACACTACTCAAAACGGTCCAACCAACGTCATCACACCAAATGACAACGAAGATGACTCCACCGATCAGTTGCTCAAGCAATTACAGAAAACAAAGGCTGATCTTTCAGTCTGGCAATTAATAGCAAGCTCATTCCCACATCGCCAAGCTTTACTGCAAGCTTTGGCCAAGCTAAATGTAGCACATAACTCCACTCCTGAAGATGTAGTCAACTTGGTCTTCCAAGAATCACCTAAGCTAAGTAATCCTATTACTTTCTCAGACGAATATTTGCCACCTTTTGGCGCTAGTCACAACCTTGCTCTATACATCACTGTCATTTGTCTAAAGAAGAATGTGCCAATGACCTTGGTAGATGATGGCTCTGCGGTCAACGTCATACCCCTCAAAACGGCATACAAGCTAGGTATGAAAGAGTCGGATTGGACTCCCACCAATCAAGGTGTACGTGCATATGACGGTACACGACGAAAAGTGGTAGGACTTGCTAACCTAACCATAGCCACGGGACCAATCGAACGAAAAGTTAACTTCCAAATAGTGGACATCGAAGCTTCATTTAACATACTTCTCGGAAGGCCTTGGATTCACGCTTCCAAAGCGGTAACATCCACCCTTCATCAAAAGATCAAGATCCCACTAAATGGCAAAGTAGTGACGATCACTTCGTCACCCATCAAGGCAATAATCGAGAAGCAATCAAACAATCAAGTCCTTGCGGATCCCGTATACGAACTTGGGGGCTTCCAAAGTGTAAGTGTTATAGAAAGTGAGTTGGCACCCTTATACTATAATCCCTACTCCAACTTGGTGGTCAACCACATACTCAAATCCCAGGGATACTTCCCTGGAATGCCTTTAAACCCTATTCGGAAGAATACCTTCGCACCATACAAGGAAGGCAACTCAACGAGGATACCACTTGGGCTAGGGTACAAACCCACAAAAGAAGAAGTTCTCGAAATGCTCGCCCAAGTCCAAAACCGCAAGCACGTGGGAATCCAAATGAGGCCATATCTCCCCACTTTAAATGGGTATTTTGTTCAAGAAGGAAGTTCAGAGCTCTTTCATGGATTTCCCGAACCTTGGCATTATCTTGAGAGGAAGTTAGCCGGAATCGAGATCTTTCACGATTGCTACTTCATCCCTCCAGAAACGGTTCCTACCGTCAATACCCGTCAAGCACCGTGCTTAGACGAACAAGCGGTTAGCCTATTGTTTGGAGAAGATCGATTCATTAGGGCCGCGCAGGATGAGATCATTACCATGATACTTCAAGACGATCGCTTCAACCCCACCGCGTTGATCACAGAAACCGACGCAAGACAGCAGAAAGGATGGAGAAAATCAATCAAATGGACCAACAACCAAGGAAGACTCTTCAAGCTCACTACTGGAGAAGGAGAGATGTTCAAAGGAGAACCAGAAGACGATGAGTTCGAGTCGGAGTCGGAATCAGAGTCGGAGTCTAGAGAAGTCATTAGAGAGTCTATTCCTGTTGTCATCCCCACTCCCTTCGTTTCTCCTAGCTTAGCCTCGATTATTCACAGTGGTTCGGGAAATGCCCCAACCACTGTCCCTTTGCCGCCACTGACCATGGATCAGTTGGCTTCTTTGTTTCAACTTTACTCAAATCTTAATATGAATAAATCAGGTTCTGCTTACTCTTTGTGTTATCTTGAGTGCAATTCTGTTTACGATGATACTGAGGATGACCAAGACCCAGACTCAATCTAACTACCTCTCTACGTAGCCAAAGAAATATTACAGGAAGGGGAAGGGGGACCAGTAATAGAGGACACCGAACCCATCAACATAGGAACCGAACTAGAACCCAAAGAACATAGGATAGGGACTACCTTGAGCTCTACCGAAAGGGCCGATTTCATAGACCTCCTAAATGAATTCAAAGACGTTTTTGCTTGGTCCTACAAAGACATGCCAGGAATCGACAGGGATATTACCGAACATAGGATTCCGATTAAGCCAGATTTCAAACCTGTGAAACAGAAGCTTCGACGAATGAGAACAGAATGGGCTCTAAAGATTAAGGAAGAAGTTGACAAGCAATTCAAAGCCGGGTTCATCAAAGTTTTCGAGTATTCTGACTGGGTAGCTAACATAGTACCCGTGCCCAAAAAGGATGGGAGAATCCGTGTTTGTGTTGATTTTAGGGACTTGAACAAAGCAAGTCCAAAAGATGACTTTCCTCTACCTCACATCAACATATTAGTGGACAATACTGCAGACCACGCATTACTATCCTTCATGGATGGATATGCGGGTTATAACCAAATCAAGATGGCCATGGAAGATATGCATAAGACCGCATTCGTCACCCAATGGGGAACCTATTGCTATACAGTAATGCCGTTCGGACTAATCAACGCCGGAGCTACGTACCAACGCACCACAACTACACTCCTACATGACATGATGCACAAAGAAGTTGAGGTATACGTAGATGACATGATTGTCAAATATAAAGAAAGAGAGGGACATATTGCGAACCTTCGCAAGTTCTTCGCAAGGCTACGAAAGTACAACATGAGACTCAATCCTCAGAAATGCACATTTGGGGTAACATCTGGCAAACTCCTGGGATATGTTGTTAGCCAACGGGGTATAGAAATAGATCCTTCCAAAATCAAGGCTCTGATTGAAATGCCGCAACCTCAAACAGAAAAAGAAGTCAGAGGATTCCTGGGAAAAGTACAGTACATAAGTCGATTCATATCGAAACTTACGATGATTTTTGAGCCTATCTTCAAGAAACTCAAGAAAACAGACCACACCATGTGGGATGATGATTGTCAAAAGGCGTTTGACCGAATCAAGGAGATATTGGCTAAACCACCAGTGCTCATGCCGCCACAACGAGATCAACCTCTTGGTTTATATCTCACGAGAATCGAAACCGCCATGGGTGCTATCTTTGGCTCAAACTGTAGGAAGTGAAGAAAGAGCTATTTACTATCTAAGTAAGAAGTTCTTGGAATATGAGTGCAAATACTCACAGCTCGAAAACACATGCCTCGCTCTTGTGTGGGCAACGAAGAAGCTACGTCACTACATGCTTAGCTACTCCGTCAAGATATACTCCAAAATGGATCCAGTCAAATACCTCTTCGAGAAACCCGTCCTCAACGGACGTCTGGCAAGATGGACTCGATGCTCTCGTTCGACCTTAAATATGTGCCACTGAAAGTTATAAAAGGTCGCGCCGTCGCCGAATTCTTCGCAGAAAATCCTATCAACGACGCACAAACCATAGATACTTGGTCATTTCCCGACGAGGATATACTTCAAACAGATGTAGACTCCTGGGATCTATACTTCGATGGAGCATCAAACTTAAAAGGATTCGGAATAGGAGTGTTGCTCATTTCTCCTGAAGGTGAGCATACACCGATTGCTGTCAAACTCGACTTCGAGGTGACAAAAAAACGCCGCAGAATATGAAGCTTGTCTCATTGGACTACAAGCGGCAATAAGCTTAGGCATCAAAAACCTCCGAGTACATGGGGATTCATCACTGATCATCAACCAAGTTACAGGATCTTGGAAAATCCGAAGCGAAAGCCTCGCACCCTATCAGGCTAGGATAGACCAAGTCGCTCAATTCTTTGATCACGTAACCTACCTACACCTACCTCGGGAGGAAAATCAATTTGCAGACGCTCTTGCGAAACTTGCATCTTTGATAAATATGCCAGATCACATGATGGAAATGCCTTTGTGCATCGAACGACGGTCAGAGCCGGCTTATGTCCACCAAATCACCGATGAAGAGGAAATCGCGCAGGAACCCTGGTTCCAAGCGATCCTGAATTTTAAGCTTAATGGTACCTATCCACCGGATATGGACAAGAGGGGACAACGTGCTATACGCCTATTAGCTTCCCAGTACATTCTGATGCAAGGAGAATTATACAAAAGAACACCTCTTGGTGTAGTCCTACGTTGCTGATACGTGCATTTTATATAGTCTTATTAGCCTATTTTACGCACGTATTTCTATGCTTTTATCGTGGTTTTATGCTACGAAATGCCCCGAATATGCTACTTTGGTTTGTTTTGTCTTATTTGCAGGAATGAACCCAAAAGTAGTGAGATCAAGCCTTTTACCATCCTTTTAGCATGCATTTGGAGGAAGAGTGAATTTGGAGCGGGAATGAAGCTATTTTGAGATGCGCATTGGAGTAAGGAAGTTAGGCGAGCCAAGAGAGTGCTTCAATTTGCTAGTTCCTGCTTGTAAGAGCCATATCTCGAGTTCTACAACAGATATTCAGGTGATTCCAATTGGAGATGAAAGTTTGTCCTTTTAGCTTTCCAATGCCACCGGAATTACCCTGTTTGACCAAGTAACGAAGAAATGGCAGCCGTTTGAAGTTCAGTGCGCGAAGCAGGAATTACGCGCTGAGAAGTGCTCGATCGAGAACTATTTCTATTCGATCGAGAGCCACTTCTTCTCGATCGAGTGGTTTAGGATGAATAAGTACTCGATCGACTATTATCCTTTCGATCGACCAGTTCCTTTTATGCTTTTGCTCGATCGAGTGATTTAGTTACTCGATCGAGTGGACTTTGCTACTGGTGGGCTTTTAGGTTTATTTCCGTCAATTAGGTTTAGCTAATCCTATTTTCTTATAAATAGGAAGTCAGTATGTTATTATAAACTCTCTCAGACACTTTACTTCGTTCCTTTTTCTCTCGGGTTCGAATATACTTTCACTGTTACTTTTGTTCTTTCTCTTCCGGATCAATAATTCAGTAATTCTTTCTTCCTTTCTCTCCTTTTAATTTAATGTTTATTGTTCTTATTTCCTTTATGCTTGTTCCCCTTATTTCCATGTCTAGCTAATTCCCCTAGTATGTTAGGATTAGGGAAGCCGTGGTAGCGATGCTTTAATTGTATTAAATAGATTAGTCTTGCGATAGGAATTGTATTAGGCAATTTAATTGTTATCCGGTCGAATGAATGCATGCAGGAGACCATAAATTTAGTTAACCCCGACCTAGATCGAAAGATTGGAAGGGAAGACTTGCTTAATTACAATAGGGTATTGCAGTGAGGGCGAAAGTTAAGCTGTTTACACTCTAGGGCGGTTTAAGGACCGAAAGGTGACGACCATAGCTCTTCTTATCAATAGTCTAATCGCCTTAGTATTCCTGATAGTATAAGATCTGATAGCTGCCACGGTGGACCGACTCTTAGCATACTCCTTTCTCTTTCTGTTAATTCTCTTATTCATTTCCCTCGCTTTAGTCTCTAGTTAGTTTACAATCAATTCAAAACCCCCAATTGTGACATTTAGACAGATAAATAGACAAATAGATAGTACACCGCCTCCCTGTGGAGATCGACCCTACTTACCGCTGACTTCTGTTAGTTGTACTTAGGTATTTATTTTTGGTACCTGACGACGGTATCAAATTTTGGCGCCGTTGCCGGGGAGGCAATCTAGTTATTTATTTGTTTAAATTTTATCTGTTTTTAGCCTCAGGGGATTTTTCCCTTGAGGCCGTTTTAATCTTTTGTTTAGTCTTTGTTTTGATAGGCCTTACAGTACTACCTAGACGAGTTCTAGGTGAAAGACGATCAAAGGGAAGGCTTGAGTACCTTTGACCCATCACCGATGTCCCATTATATGGACATGCCGGTGATGCGCTCACGGGAGATGTGGTTCTGCGAGCACAATGCGGTATGTAGTTGTGCCGCCACATCCGCCCTATCAATGGCCACCGCAACAAGATTCCCCTGATATACAAGGAGAAGACATTGCGGAGCTGAAATCCTTGATGGAGGCACTTGCATTCCAAGTGCAAGAATATGTCTCGCGATTTGATGAGCTCGAGTCTGCAGTTGCTCAATTAGCAGCTGAGATGGAGAGAGAAGAGATCGCAGAGCTGACATATTTAATGAGAATGCTTGTATCACAAATGCAAGAGAGTGATAGATATATGGACGCTCGAATCCCTGAACTGGAGTCACAAATAGCTCAGTTAGCGGTGAGATGCAAGAAGAAGAGGTTTACCTTCTTTGAGAGCGGTTTTTCTCCGAGGAAACCATGTTGCCCAATGATGAGGATGACTTCTATGACTCGGACGACGAGTTCCTTTCATATTTCACTGCCCCACGTGAAGATTTCAGCTCTATGCAGGAAGAATCACTCGATCGAGTGACTTATAATGGTCGATCGAGTGAATTTCCGAAGAAGACGATCCTCGATCGAGTAATATCCCTTCTCGATCGAGTGACATACAGGAGGATAGTTCTCGATCGAGTGATGTTGTTACTCGATCGAGTGAGATGCGGGAGGAAGTTGGTCGATCGAGTGATTATTCTGCTCGATCGACTGAAATGGCCATTGGGAGCTTTGGTTCGTCATTTTGGTTTGATTTGGATGACGAGTCTGACGATGATGAAGGTTACGGTAAACCTCCCCTATTCACAGCCGAGTCGGATACACTTGAAGCTGCGATTTACGGGATGGATTCCACTGAGGAGGTTGATGAAGAAGCAGTTGAGACGGTAATTGCTCCTAGCACGGAAGAGGTAATAAACTCTTTTACCTATGATTCCGTGGTCAAGAGCAACAATCCGAGGTAGTAAACGATAATTTTATTATTGTTTGTCCTAATAGTATTTTGCCTCGTTTGACTCATGCTTTTTTCTTTCAGAGCTATACCCCCTCATATGTGGACGCACAAATTAACGATTTTTCACCGTCCTTATCATTATAAAATTGTTAATCTGAATTGGAGCCCTATATTATCGTCAATTGCTCCCGCGCTCCTATATTTTGTGGATAAATTTAGGAGCGCCCATAGGAAATTTGTTAGACTTAAATGTTTACATATCTTTATTTTCTACTTTGCTATTCCACTATGGTGCTACTTATGCTGTTGTGTAGCACATGCGCAGCTATTTGACAGGTTGCTGCGCGCTTTGAGCTGTTTTGATTGTGATTAATTAGAGGAGCTTGAAGAAAAGAAGGTCGAGCTGGGACCTGACTGAAGCTAGCGCTACCCGGGAGGCAACCCGGCGATTTATTTCTGCATTTATATTTACCTTAAGTTGTAATAAATGGTTTTATACCATAGACTATCTCAGTATGTTTGTCTTGTTAGTTTGCGGGCTGTTCTTATTGCGTTTTTGCAGGAGATACGATGAGAAGTACTCGATCGAGTACTTTTTGTACTCGATCGAGCACTTGTGCTGCCAAATCCTCTCTATCGAGCTAATATCTACTCGATCGAGTACCTGCAAAGTAAGAAGGCACTCGATCGACCTAGTTTCTTTTCGATCGAGCTGTTCTTGGATGCCCACTCACTCGATCGACCACTGTTGGACGGATATCGAGTGCTATTGACTTGGATTAGCTTCCTGAGACGGTTTTTCCGGGCCCTTAGCAACCTCCCATTTCATGGTCGGTTTGGGGAGGTCCCCTTATTCGCGCATTTTGTGAGTTTTTCCGCATTTACTCTCTTCCTCCTTTAGTTTGCATTTTCCTTTCCATGTTTTGGTACAATGGGGGCATTGTACAGTTTGGTTTGGGGAGGTTATGCATCCATATCTGTGTCTGCATGTTGTTTTCATTGCATTTCAGTTATCACGTCTAATTTATGTTTGCATTGTTGTTTATTTTTGTTGAAAATTCAAAATCACATAAAAATTGAAAAAATTCATAAAAATTCAAAAAAATTTCATGTTTATTTTAGCATATAGGTTGAGTCGGAACGGTAGATTTCTATGATGACATTGTACTGCGATTGTCTTTTTGCTTAAGCCTTGCAATAAACTATTATTCTTTTAGCTTTGTCTTTTGCATAATCTACGAGTTAATGTTTAAATTTAGCTGAACATATAGACTTGACCTGAAATTTTGGCAACCTACTTATAATTTCTAAGATTTAGAGCCTTATAAACTGGTGTCATTTGTGACCAGTTTCATGTAGGATTGTGAGTAGTTACTCCTTGCATAACATGTTCATCAATTTGCACATATATGAAATTCAATTGCTTTTTGCCGTCATACATTCGGGTTAGTGGTTGGTGTCACATGCAGGAAGGTGCTTACATTTTCCCTTTCTTTCATTTTTACCCATAAACTCCACATTAGCCAAATTTGCCAGTTGACCCTTTAGCTACATCCAAATTTAGCCTGCCTTGTCAAGCTAGTCTAGATTGTTGTTGTTTTGCGGTATATATTTCATTGTATCAAGTTTGGCTTGTATCTATTGTTTTGGAGTTGGTATTTATGAAGAAAAGGAGTTGAAAAAATGTGAAAAAGAAAGAAAAAAAGAATCGAAAAAAAATGAAAAAGAAAAATGAAAAAAAAAGGAATGAAAAAGAAGAAACCGAAGGAAATAGAAAGAAAAGAAAAAAAAAGATGTTGTTTGATGAGACGGTTTCTACTCCTATGTTCTATCTTATTTCATATGAGGAGTATGTTTGGTTCGGTTTGGTGAGTTTTATGCCAAGTGAAGGGCATGTGCTTATTTCATAATTGAGTTGAGAATTGGATGTTGTCATATGGTTCTGTTTAGGTACTAGCTTGATCACCTATACCTCCACATTCCCATAATTGTTTTGCCTTTTCTTACCCATTGCCTCACTTTACCATATCTTTGTAAGCCCTCTCTGATTTGTGACAGGACCTTGTTAGTTGGAATGTATGTTTGGTAGCTAGAATTGTCTATCATATTAGTTGCATGCATGTTTATGTGGGTCGTAGTTTAGGTGAGCGACTATCTTTCTTTCTCTTTTACATTTATATGTTCACCCTTTGCTTCATGAGAGAAAGAGTGGCCCGTGAGAGTCCATCATTAAAGGTCTTGCAAGGTCGAAGGTTCAGCTTTATTTATAAACATCCTATAACTCGTTTGCATTTGACTGTCTGTTATAAGTGTTAGTTTGCTTGCATTAAATTGGCTTAAGTGGGCATTTGTAGCTAGCTCTGAGTTATCTTTTTCCGTTCCTTTAGTTGCATTTTAGTTTACTCGGGGACGAGTAAAGGTTTGGTTTGGGGAGATTTGATACGTGCATTTTATATAGTCTTATTAGCCTATTTTACGCACGTATTTCTATGCTTTTATCGTGGTTTTATGCTACGAAATGCCCCGAATATGCTACTTTGGTTTGTTTTGTCTTATTTGCAGGAATGAACCCAAAAGTAGTGAGATCAAGCCTTTTACCATCCTTTTAGCATGCATTTGGAGGAAGAGTGAATTTGGAGCGGGAATGAAGCTATTTTGAGATGCGCATTGGAGTAAGGAAGTTAGGCGAGCCAAGAGAGTGCTTCAATTTGCTAGTTCCTGCTTGTAAGAGCCATATCTCGAGTTCTACAACAGATATTCAGGTGATTCCAATTGGAGATGAAAGTTTGTCCTTTTAGCTTTCCAATGCCACCGGAATCACCCTGTTTGACCAATTAACGAAGAAATGGCAGCCGTTTGAAGTTCAGTGCGCGAAGCAGGAATTACGCGCTGAGAAGTGCTCGATCGAGAACTATTTCTATTCGATCGAGAGCCACTTCTTCTCGATCGAGTGGTTTAGGATGAATAAGTACTCGATCGACTATTATCCTTTCGATCGACCAGTTCCTTTTATGCTTTTGCTCGATCGAGTGATTTAGTTACTCGATCGAGTGGACTTTGCTACGGGCTGGGCTTTTTAGGTTTATTTCCGTCAATTAGGTTTAGCTAATCCTATTTTCTTATAAATAGGAAGTCAGTATGTTATTATAAACTCTCTCAGACACTTTACTTCGTTCCTTTTTCTCTCGGGTTCGAATATACTTTCACTGTTACTTTTGTTCTTTCTCTTCCGGATCAATAATTCAGTAATTCTTTCTTCCTTTCTCTCCTTTTAATTTAATGTTTATTGTTCTTATTTCCTTTATGCTTGTTCCCCTTATTTCCATGTCTAGCTAATTCCCCTAGTATGTTAGGATTAGGGAAGCCGTGGTAGCGATGCTTTAATTGTATTAAATAGATTAGTCTTGCGATAGGAATTGTATTAGGCAATTTAATTGTTATCCGGTCGAATGAATGCATGCAGGAGACCATAAATTTAGTTAACCCCGACCTAGATCGAAAGATTGGAAGGGAAGACTTGCTTAATTACAATAGGGTATTGCAGTGAGGGCGAAAGTTAAGCTGTTTACACTCTAGGGCGGTTTAAGGACCGAAAGGTGACGACCATAGCTCTTCTTATCAATAGTCTAATCGCCTTAGTATTCCTGATAGTATAAGATCTGATAGCTGCCACGGTGGACCGACTCTTAGCATACTCCTTTCTCTTTCTGTTAATTCTCTTATTCATTTCCCTCGCTTTAGTCTCTAGTTAGTTTACAATCAATTCAAAACCCCCAATTGTGACATTTAGACAGATAAATAGACAAATAGATAGTACACCGCCTCCCTGTGGAGATCGACCCTACTTACCGCTGACTTCTGTTAGTTGTACTTAGGTATTTATTTTTGGTACCTGCCGACGGTATCAGTTGCCTTGATCATTCACAGGCACGAAAGGTGATGGAAGAAGTCCACGACGGAGAATGCGGTCCTCACATGAGTGGGCCCATGATGGCAAAGAAAATCACACGTCTGGGATATTATTTGACCACAATGGAATCCGATTGCATCAAATACGTAAGACATTGCCACAATTGTCAAATCTTCGGGAATGTACAACATGTCCCTCCTTCGTTGCTCTACATAATGACGTCTCCTTGGCCATTTTCTGCATGGAGAATTGACATAATCGGAAAGATAACCCCAGCCGGAACAGGAGGTCACTGTTTCATTCTAGTGGCAATCGACTATTTTACCAAATGGGTAGAAGCGGCTTCCTACACTGGTCTTACGGCTAAAAATGTAGCAAAGTTCATACAAAACAACATCATCTGTCGATATGGTTGCCCACATGAGATCATTAGCGATAATGGGTCACACTTCCAAGCCGAAACCGAGCAATTGCTAGCCAAATACAAGATTAAGCATCACCACTCTTCGCCCTATAGACCATAGACTAACGGCGCGGTAGAGGCGGCAAACAAAAATGTTGTCACAATTCTCAAGAAAATGATCGACAACTACAGAGATTGGCCAAGCAAAATACCCTTTGCCTTATGGGGATACCGTACATTTGTCAGGACGCCCACTGGGGCTACTCCTTTCTATTTGACCTACGGCATGGAAGCCGTACAACCAGTCGAGCTAGAAATACCATCCTTGCGTATTCTACTAGAAAGTCAAATCCCGGAGGCCGATTGGAAGAGGGATAGATATGAAGAACTCATCCTCCTGGATGAACGTAGGCTGCGCGCCTTACATAATGTCCAAACATATCAAGCACGTATCAAACGGGCTTTCAACAAAAGGGTTAAGCCAAGAAACATCAAAGAAGGAGACTTAGTACTCAAATCGGTTAGAGCTATTTTACCTGTTGACCCAAGGGGAAAATTCAAACCTAATTGGGCCGGACCATTTCTAGTCAAATCCATACTCCCAGGGGGTGCGGTTAGAATCATAGACCTAGATGGGAATGAGTTTTCAAACCCCACAAACCTTGACCAACTGAAACGGTACTATGCCTAGAATAGGAACAAAAACGCGCCTCGCGTAAACCCACGTGTCGCTCTTGTGGCACTAAATAAACGGCCCCTGGCCGAGCTGAAATAAGCTAAATGTCACTGTGCTCTTGCATTTTGACAAAATTGTCATCCTCATATCATCAAACAAACTAAATTCGCACCTCCAGAGTAAGCAAAAGCTCATGCTTATTTTCTATGTTCATTACAAGCTCTTGCTTCGAACAATTATTCTTTTACATTTACTCGAACTACGCGCAAGGGTTTGATTTCGCTTTTTTAAAGTGAATACGTAGGCAATCCTTCACAGGATTCAATCCATTATATCTAAAATGTAAATAGAAGGACATTTGCATTGCATTTGAAATTCGACAAGAATAATAAAGTAGAAAATCTCAACGGTTTCATAACCATTTAACCTTTTATTTTATTCGCTTCCTAAATAATAATAGTACGTTACATAATAAAAATAGAATAGGCTAGGATTCTAAAAATCCCTCCTTTTTATTACAACAACAATAATAATAATCAAATAATAAATAAAGACTCGGGCTATTCCTCCATCTTCCCTTTGCCCTTGTCATTCTTATCATATTTCTTGTCACGACCTCGAGCTGGGCGCTCTTGCACCACTTCAGACCTAATCACCAACGGTCTTTCTCGAGGCCTGACTCTTCCATTCTTGCCAACCACCATTTCTGCAACAGGAGTAGTCTTTGATTTCTTTGAAGGATGTATGACTTGAAACCCGGCTTCTTCTTCTCCCTCTGTCAGATGCTTCTCCTTCTCTTTCTCTCCCTCGTGCACCTTGTAATCAACAGGCTCGCGTTTCCTCAGTCTCTCGCGCTCTTCCGGAGTTGCAGCCTTTCTCCACCTCAGATAGGAATCCGACACCCACAAAGCATTGGCAGAGAAGTTCAAGAACCGCATGTTTCTTTGGGCCCATTTAATAGCCCACTCCCTCCGGCTCTCGGTAGTAAGCGCCATAGCAGTCTGCGGGACGGTGTCAAGCCTAGGGATCGTCTGCTTCAGCCCAACTTGCCTCATCAGTCTTTCCGGAAAGATGCATACCATAAACTCCAATCCGGGAATGCGCACGGACCTAGTGGGATCCAAAGAAGACACTCCAGTGACAGACTTGAGGTGCCACCACGGTACGACCCACCTAATCAACGGACCATCATCACTCTTCAGCTTATTCTTCCAATAATCACAGACCCGAGTGAAGTCCACCATGTACAACCGCGTCCTCATCGCAATCGAACGGGAATGATAGGAAAGTGCATGAACTGGGGGCTCGATCAATCGGAGCCGTTCCATAAGCCAAACCTACCAAAAGCAGGTATTAGACATCAAAAAAAAAAAAAAAAAAAAAAAAAACAAAAAAAAAAACAAAAAAAAAAAAAAAAAAAAAAAAAAAAAAAAAAAAAAAAAAAAAAAAAAAAGAGGCGTGTCTTTACCTGCAGAATGACGGGACTCCCCAAGAACGGCAGATCGCGGTTGGATTTCCTATTATCCAAGCCCAAAATAATCTCTCCTAAGCATAAGCAAGCGGGGCTCCTGCGCAGCTCCATTTGCTCAATAAGACCCAAAAGACGGGGATCACCTCTCAAGTCTTCATCAACATGCCCTTGGAAGACATACACATGCAACAAACAAAAGCCAAATGCCCTCCTCCTAGCAACATGAGAAACGGTAGGGTCGGCCCTGTTGATAAATCGGTCCACAAAGTCCAACATTCTCACACCTTTCGGGGTAACTAGACGATCCACCTCAAGTCTGGTCAGTCCAAGCAAGTCTCTGAATTTGCTCTTATACCCTTGTGAAGTGGAAGGAATGGCAGGCAAATGTTCGGGGTCCCACCCACCAATAACAGCTATTTCTTCAGGAAATGGGCAAATGTCACCTCCTGGGAACGCGAAAACATGATAATTCGGGTCCCAATAGTCAAGGCAAGCATCCAAGAACGGTTTTACAACCTTAATGAGTTTCAAACTCAATAAAGACCCAAGGTTATAAGCACCCATGTCATGCTTCTCCATATTTGAAAATTCATTGGTCCATTCCTTCAAACGGATCTCCAAAGTATTCATACTGAAAAATTTTCTTTTGAAGATTTATTTTGGGAGTTTTATGTGAATAGACGAAGAAGGGACGAAAGATTTATGTGAATTAAAGCACCGTCGACGCTTCTATTTATACTAATTGCTGTTTCCAAAAATCCGCCAGAAGGGACCAGCTTGGGAACAGGCGCATCACCTGCTGCGCCTCTTCAAAGGGACGCAGCTCATGCTGCGCCTCTTCCCCAGTCTCACTTCTGTGATTTCCGCGTTGGATCTTTCCTAATTCTATAACGCATGATTTCCTATTCCTGCGGGTTATTATTTTGGTAAATACAAGGAGATTACCATGCTTCAAGTTTCCTAAATTCGCGGGCACGCATTTCGAGACGACGTCGACACCTTCTCTATTTCATCACATTTAATTCCTTTCCTTTTTTTAGGAAATAATTCTCATTTTCTTTTTTAGGAAATAACTTTCATTTTCTTTTTGGGAAATAATTTTCTTTTATTTTCATTTTTAACGAATTTCAGCATTTCATTTCTACATTTTCCAACTTATAGATTTATCTTTTTTCTTTTTTTAGGGGGGTAACACTCCCTACCGTCCGGTCATTTCCGGCAAAATTTTTGCATTTTTGTGTTCTTTTGAGTCTCATTTTGCGCTAATTAAGGCCATATGTATATATAAATGTATGTTTTGCGTGATTTGTATGTAAATTTCGGCAGCATGACGGCGTAAACCGTTGTCTACCAAACCTGTTCAAAAACTAACCTGCAGATACAAGCAACACAACCCAGCAGCAAAGGCGCTCAGGCCATCGTATATACACCAAACAGAGCAAATGTACGAGCAAACTGGGGGCTTGCGCCCCAAACAAAGTCCAAAATGTTCAAAATCAAATGTCCAAATGTACAAGTCTACAAAACTACACAAAACTACTGCTGGGCGCCCTCCAACTCGGCAACTCTCGCCACAAGAGCAGCGATCTCGGCGTCCCGAACCTCGAGCTCCCTCAACAAGCGAGCTGTCTCCTCCCGAGACTGGGTCAACTCTCGCTCCAGCTCGCGGTCACCCTGTAAACAGCAATAAATTGGCTCATGTCAATCGATTCAAGCAAAATTAGAAAATCAAAAATCAAAAAGAGAAATAGGTGTAAGGTTCATACCTGACGACCTCGACCACCGACGAGCGCCTCGACGGCAGTCGCTCGCAGCCGGTTGGCCACCCTCCATAGTGCCACGAACCGGGACGGCGCGACCTGCATTTTCAAAGGAAATTCTCAGCAAATTGAACAAACTCAATCAAATGTGTTCTTACACGAAAGTTATATAAGCTAGAGGCTCACCCTCCGAATCAGATGCTGCCAGTCGTCCAGGCCAGCATCCGTCACAGCTACGTCAAAGTCACGCAGCTCGGAGATCGTCGTCCTCCCAGACGCGTCAGTGTACTCAAGGGTCTCGGGGTACTCTGGGGGCTCGATGCCGCCGCCTCGACCTCCTGCAAAGACAAATAGCTCTCACCAATCGATGATCTTTCATCATTCTCAAAATATCAAAATCAAAATGAAGATACTCACCACTACTGGCCAGTACGCCAACCTCCCGTAAAGGAACGCCGAGTAGTCCTCGCCAGGGAGAAGAAGGTCGTCGCCACTGGCACCAGCCAAGTCCGCCTCCCTCTCAGCCTCAGAAGGCTCCCTAAACATCGTCCTGGGAGGATCGACGGGAACCGTCAACGCATCCCGAGAGCACTGACGAGCCAAACGCTCGCCCAAGTACCACACAAGACCCATCGACGTCCTCAACAACAGTCGGCTCGGGCTCCTAGGTCGAAGGACCTCAGCGACAAAAGGAGGCGCTCCAGCATACTCCGCCCAAGGTCTGGGCACCCACTATGACAGGATAAGACAAAGATCATTCCTATGATCAAGTAAAGGCAAAGTATAAGAAGTAAGTGAATACGAATGGGATACTCACGCTGCTCAGCTGAAGGGCGTTCACGTCCCGCCGGTAGACGTTGTGAGAAGAACGCTTGCTCTTCGTCCGGCACATCACCCAATCCCTCACCACAGGATAGGCCCTCTCCAGTGGCTCCGTCCTCTTGGGCGCGAGACTCGGGAAGTAGGAGTACACCCACGCCTGTAAAGCAGAATAATCAATGACAATCTTTCGTGATTCGATAAAGAAAGGAATTTGCTTTGGTCTAAAAAAAAGGTTCATACCTCCAATAGTAGTCCAGGCCCGACAGCACCTGGAGAAGTCCCCTTCTCCATCAGCTCCGGACGAACCATGGCCCTCATGAAGCGGATGAGGACCGCAAAACCAGCAGTGACCCAGTCCCAACGTCCTAGGGAACTCAAGTCAGAAAGAAAGGGAAGGAGCTTCGTCGACAGCCTCTCGCCCTTGTCTCCGAGGTAAATCGAAGACGAAACCACCAAAGCCACGTACGAGCCCGAGCCCTCCGCTCGCTGTACAGGGAGGAGGAGGAGCCGTCTCCCTCCCGTCAATCGTCACCGCCGCCGGGTCTTCCCGCAAAGTAGTCTCGAACGTAAGAACGGGTACCAAACCCAAGATCAGAACACCTTCGGCGACAAGTTCCAGCCCGATCAATCTCCTCGCCTCGGCCGAGTCCGCCCTCATGGCAGTCTCCGACCACACCATCTCCTCGGTCCCACACTGCACTGTAAATCATGCCGTAATCCTCCAAAGTGACTCCCACCTCACCGAAAGGCAGGTGAAATGTGGAAGTCGTATCCCAGAATCGGTCCAAGAAAGCGCGGACCAGGCTAAGGTTAGCCCGCAACTTCCTCTTCACGATATCCCTCCAGACCTGAACCAGAGGACCAAACGCTCCACGCTCGATCATGGCCCTCTCCTCCGCCGACAGCCGCTCGTAGTGCTCCATCGCCGTCGTGTACCCCGAGAACGACCTGATATTCCCAGCCTCCTATTATGATTTGAAACAAAGCTATCTTTAGTTTTGAATGAAATTTGAAAGAAATTTGGACAAAAAGAATGAAAGAGGACAGGTGGTGAGTAGTGAATTCCTATTTACCAAGCTCTTCACCGTCCTGTAGGACAGGTGACCCTCTGCAGCCCACACAAGGTGCCTACTCTCCCAGGTCTCAGCCCACGCAGGAGCTCCCCTCAGCTGACGACCTCCTCGCCCGACGTTGGCCCGTCTCGGGATCTCCTCCTCCTCGACGGCCTCCTCCTCGTGAAACTCAGCAGCCATCACCGCAGCGGTGAAGGCCTGCTCTAAAGCCTCCTCAACAGTAGCGGCGTCTATCTCCATGGGAGTCCTCCCAGAAGTAGAAGCCTTATCACCTGCGACATTAAAGCAAATCCAGGCCGCGTCATATGACGACAAGCCTTGGTTAAGGAGTTTTCGGGCCTTCAAAGCCCTGAAAACGCCCTTTCCTTGCCATCTTTGGCCATATTCCCACCAACCCAATCACTCATGTGATAAATTGGGTCAAGTCGAGTCCAAGTCGAAGCCTAGTTCCGGGTTCAAGTCGAAAATTCGGCAGCATTTCGCTATAACGGCGATTATGCCCTAGAAAGGTGTCCCGAAAAAGTTGTTACAAACCAAAATTCCGAGATGGTAGAAAGTTTACCCATCACCCAAGGATCCCAAATATCAAATTTCATCGCAAATGGGCAAGCCTAAGGCTATTTTCGAAGCAATTTGGGTTTTTAGCTGTAAAACCGTCTCAAATCTCACTCAAAAGCTCAAAACTCGACAAAAATTCGAGACAAATACATGGTTATGTCCCTAACATCACCTAGTATCCATTTCTAACATCAATTTGACATGGCAAATCCATTTGGGGGAAAAGCCCCAAATTTTCGATCAAAAGGGTCGAAAACCCTAAATTTCGCGGCTCAAAATTCAACAAATGTAGAAGATTAATGCAAGATTGAGACACATACCTCGATTAGTCATGTTTAAAGCAAGCTTTTGAATCAAACCTTGGCGGAAATGGTGAAGATTTGAGAGAGAAATGAGTGATTTGTGTTTCGAATGCAAATGAAACAATCCCTCTTCCAAGAGACGCAGCTCTTGCTGCGCCTCTTCCTTCTGTTCCCTCCATACGGATTTTCAAAAAAATTCGTTATAAGTTCGTTATTTGTGGGCCCATCTTTGGTGCGCCTCTTCCCCGATGATATTTTACTCTCTTGGTCCGTTCGACGATTTTCTTTCGTTCCGGCTCTCATTTCCAAGCCAGCAACAGACTGTTTATTCCTTCCAAGACCCGCTTTTGCTTGTCGCAACGAGCATTTACTTATTTACAAAAATTCGACGCACATTCATTATGTCTCAAGCGAGAGTAAGCGGATATACTTTCCCTCTCATGACAAGAAGAATGATTCCCCATGATGTCTCCAGCGAGAGTAAGCGGACGTACTGTCTCTCTCAAGACGTGAGGATTAGCATTTATCCAAACAGTTTTCCCTCCAGCAGTTCCCAGCCGTGTCCTGCTACTTGCAATATTTTCCCAAAGATTATCCGAACAATTTCCTCTCAGCAGTTCCCAGCCGTGTCCTGCTACTCTCAATATTTCGTGTTTCCCCGCGGAGTTCGACGAGGGTGTCGTTCTCCAGAAGTTCCCAAACCCAAAGCCTTCTTTCTTAGGGTCGTAAACCCGAAATTAGGACTTTTTTTTAACTATAGGATCCCAATCCTTTTAGGTTCATAAGCCTTCAAATTCCCCAAACCGATAGAGTTCCTATACCCAACCTTCAGTTTACCCCTTAAGTTGAACTTACTTTAGGCCTCACTCCCGCCGATGCTTCCCTTTAGGGCCCCACACCCTAGCACAATCCTTATATATCCTTTAGGTCTTACCCTTAGCTCCCATGCTCAACCTTAGCTCCTACGCACCTCCGGAAGCATCTCGAGAAGAAGTCTCAGGTATGGTCTCTTCTTATGGCTGGCGAGCCTCCTTACGTAGTCTAATGGACTTTAAACGACCCTCCCCGATAGTTGACAGACTCTAAAATGTTCCCGACGACAGGTCCTTGGTTCAGACCCCTTGAGCCGCCTCGCGTCGCCATAGTCGTCAGGTTATAATCTTCGATTGACCTGATGGCTATACTTTGACTTTCGCCTTGTCCAAGCCTCAGTCAAAGTGGGGGCTCTGTAGATACCTAATTTCTGCACCTCCCGCAAACCACCCGGTGATGATTGGGCCGCATGTTTGATACGCGGAACGATTTGTGACAGTTCGTAAGATTATCGTCAAGTGATTGCTCAAATATTAATGTCGACCTCTTAGTTGTCATCTACGTCCCGATACGGTCGTTTTGGCAGTAATTAGAGTACATTCGGAGTCCGGACCTAAAACCGTCTCCATTTTCTGATAACCGTTAAAACCCGAGTCGGAATGTTCTGGAATGTTCCGGATATTTCTATTCCATATTTCACAAATTTTATCTTTTGGCAAATAATATCCCGTAATATTCATATAAAATATTAAGGAAGATCGAATTATTTCCGTCCTACCATAACTCAAACGCGGAAATCTTTCTTCACAGGAGGAAACCTCTCGGGAATAGACGCAGCAGTCTTTGCGCCTCTTCCAAGAGACGCAGATGGCTGCCGCGCCTCTTCCCGTGCCCTTTCTCGCGTGTTTTTCGTATCTTTTTCATATCTTTCCGAGATTCACTTCCAAAGAGTCTCCGAAACCCTAATTCTTTCACGTGATTAGTATAAATAGGAGATTTCGTTCCTCATATTTCTCACGCGAGTGTCCGCCCTTCTCTTCTCCCTTTGCATTCTAGACTTTGTTCTTACTTATTGGCGC
This sequence comes from Silene latifolia, assembly GCF_048544455.1. Taxonomy (NCBI): domain Eukaryota; kingdom Viridiplantae; phylum Streptophyta; class Magnoliopsida; order Caryophyllales; family Caryophyllaceae; genus Silene; species Silene latifolia. The sequence continues at coordinate 62,447,196 of NC_133532.1, read as the reverse complement.
CTACATGCTTGAACTTTCGACCACGTAAGCTCGGATCTTTCCGGGTACCAACCTCTCCGTTGCATGACCGACCAATTTGACCAACTACACAATAATCAATTTAATTAATTAATCGTATTCCTCTTACGAGGGCACTCTCTTTGCATTCGCGTCGAGCATTCACTAATCAATATCTTAGTTCTTCTCGTTTCGTCAACATGTAAGTCTGAGGGTGTATAATCCTTATTTATTTATTGTATTTTACTTTTCGTATCATCAATTGTAAGGTTTACGTCGAAAATACCATTAAAACCGATTTCTAAAACCATGATTTAAAAACTCTTTTTACGGATTTCGATGAATAGATAACGTCGAGAAAGGACGCAAAGAATCGCCTGCGCCTCTTCGAAGGAGCGCAGTTCCTGCTGCGCCTCTTCGTGAGGCTGCCGCGGTTCCTGCTTCCTTTCTTCTTCGTTCGTCCTCTGTTATTCGTCAAATCCTTTTGATTTGTTTCGTTTATTCTTCATCACGATAGCATATAATTCACATGTATATTAATCATTATCATTAGCATGTTTTAATCGTCACAAATCCGACTTTAAATCCCAAGTAATCCAATATTTGCGGGTTTTCGTCATTAAATTCAATTCCGGGTTGTAGAGATTCAATTTGTTCAATATTGGGTTTCTGGAATTCGTCTTTGATATAGTTTTCATCTGTTTACTCGCATGTTCATCGCATATTCGTTATATATCCTCATGTTTAGACTAGTTAATTGATTTCAATAGAGGACTCATTAATATTTTTCACTTCTATCATTATTTCATCGTGTAATTAATCCGTGTGCATTCGTCTCATCCATGTTTTACTGTTTTTATGACCCATTCACATGTTAAGTAACCTGTTAATCACTTTCATCCGAGTAAATAATTTAATCCATCATTAAATTTATCAATCGACATTAACGGCTTGCAAATACGGCTTCACGACTTTAATCGAGCCAGGGAAACGAGACGGCGCGTCGCTGCGCCTATTCCAAAGGACGCAGCTCTGCTGCGCCTGTTCCTGGCTGAGTTCTGTCCCTGAACTCCGTTTCTGCCTTGACATAGTTTAATTAGTTTACGTATTAATTAACTATTATCCGTATTATCACCTTCTGCTTCGTTAATTTTATTCTTTTATTTCTTTTTCTCAAATTATCCATTTTAAAGGTATTTTCGACATAAATCGCCTATTCCATTGTAATTATTGTAATTTTCATTATTGTAATTTTCTTTTATTGTATTTATCATATTTCTTGTATGTTTTCACATGTAATTGAGCATTAACTCCAACTTCGACCCAATTGTATGCTAAACTAATTGTCAACCGACTTAGTATTAATTCTCACATGCTAGGATTAAAACTTGGATGTTGCATTGCATGCATATAATCGACGATATATCAAGTACGAATAACTTCCCTAATCATTAGTAGAGGCCGTTATCGAGGCGGGCGGGATTAGGTGTTCGATCAAAAGAGCTTCCTAATACGTACCCTCACCCCTTACTCCAGATCTCCATGAGCACCCGTGTTCATTGGCATCCACGAGAGTCATTCTAGACATAGAATGCTAAGGGTAACGATTGCTTAGTGTTCATGTCTCTACTTTGTGTCTAGACATGGCACGAGGTATTCGAACGGTTCCAATTTCCCATAAAAATTGGTGGCGACTCCACAAAAATGCAAACGCTTGTTCTCTTCCTCCAAAGCGCCCCCGTGGGCCCCCGCTGTCCACAACTGGTAAAGGTTTTTTGGCGCAGCCAAAGGTATGAAGAGGCTAAATGGGAAACTGAAGCATCTATGCGGGAGAGATATCCGCAACTATTCAATTTGGGTAACCCTTCTATTTCAAGTTTCGAGGACGAAACTTTTCTTAAGGGGGTAGGGTTGTAACACCCCGCAATTTCCACGTCATCCTAAATAATAAAACTCCTATTTTTAAATAATAAGAATTATTCACAATAAAATTTTATCCTTTAAAATCTATTATTTTTCGACAATGATATCCAAATACCCATCCTAAACTTACAATCCTTATGCCGACGAATAACTACTTTGTCGTTGATGCTAATTTTATGATACTTTAAATACAGATGTAGCTCTTGGTCATAAAATGAAAGTTGTAGATATTTCTCTTAGCTTTCCAACGCCACTGAAAACACCTCAATCGGAGTTCAGTAGAGGAAATTATGCCCGAAATATGAAAGGCTATCGCAGAAATCCGCGAACAAGACCCACACTCGTTATTCCTTTTTTCACCTTGATTTATCATTTACCTCATCACCTAGGTACATGGAAAGTTGACAACTTATTTTTTTTTTCTTGGAGCCCAAGGCCTACCCTCATAGGCATGTACCTAGAGTAATAGCCTAAGGTTTAGCCTTAATCATTCCCCTAACCTATTCCTTTTTAGCCTCCTACTCATCTATAACTTACACAACACAATTTGCCCCCCCAAATCTCTCCTCTTTGCCATAAGCTTCTACCCCAATTCTCTACATTTCATTTCTTTCATTCTCACATCTCTTTCGTCTTATTCATTAGTAAGTGTAATACTACAGATTTTATAGGCTGGTACTCGACCGAGTATGGCCTACTCGGTCGAGTAAAGGGTGTGGGGTATTCTGTTTGGCTACTTCCCAAGAATACTCGGCTGAGTATGGGTAATACTCGACCGAGTAGAGGGTACTCGGCCGAGTATACTCTATACTCGACCGAGTATCCGGTCTGACGGGCTACATTTCAGCGGTTTGATTCGGGAATGGTTAGGGCGTTATATATTTCATTAATCAGTTTCCAATTACGTTTTGCCAAACCTAAAACAACATACGACACTCTAATGATTCTGAATCTCTTCTCTGTGTGTGGGCAATCTTAAGCAATCATATTCATTCCCTTAATTCTTCGTCAGTAAGTTTTTATTCTCATGTTTAATGGTTGATATTTCTAGGGTTTGTCTTTAATTATGACTTGGGGGAAATGGGGTGTTGGCAATTAGTGATTGTGTTATGTGATTGTTGTTTAGGCGGAGACTTCGTAGAGGAGCCGTTCTAGTTTCTTGCTCTCATTCATTGCTGTTGTGATAAGCTAGGGTCTCCCTACTCAGTTACTGTTAATTGATTTAAGAATGTTATTGTATTGTGTATGACTGTTGTCTGCTGATCATCGGAGTGTTGGTGTGGTGGTGGTGGTTGTGACGATGTTGTGATGGTTGTGGTGGAGTCACTTGCGGGAGTGGCTTCACACCCTAGTTCGCCCTCCGTGGAACCCGTCACGGAAGGGGATGTGCACATTAAGGGACAGAGTTATCGCTCGTTGATGAGCGGAATTTTGGTGGGGATTAGCTGCGGCCCTCCACTGGCGGCGTGGGCTACCTGTTGCGATGGGTAGTCTGGTTGGGCTACACACTTCGGTGTGTAGTCGGTTACTGTGTGAGATCGGGAGACCGAGAATGGAGGATGTTGAGCTGGTTACTTTATGCACTTGTCTTATTTTGATTAAGCAGAACTGACCCTGTTGTTGTCTGTAAAATCTGTGGTGATCCATTCGGGGATGGTGAGTAGATTGTGACAGGCGATGCATTTGGTGATCTTGGGGCGGTCATGGGAGAGTCATCACGCCGGATTAGTTATCACCATCACGAGTATTAGCTTTTGTTTTGTAATTGTTAGCATTTGGATATTTCTTTATTGGATTTTGGAAACAATGTAACCTTATATTTACCGTACTTTAACAAATGTGTTTGGACTGTTGCTTTTGATATGTACTAACCTCGGCAACCGAGATGGTAACATCCGTTCATGCTGGGGTAGTCCTGGTAAGAGACCTTGGTATGAGGGGGTGTTACAAAGTGGTATTAGAGCCGACGATTCCGGCACCTAAAACTAATGAACCTAATGAATATAGGGAGTCTAAATAAAATGAACCCGGGGAGAGTTGTTTGGAGCTACTGCAAGGACTTGAGAGACATCTCGAAGTTGCACTATGGCCCTCACAAACTCAAGCCGGTCACCGAGGGGAATGTGTTGTGTGTTTATTTGATACATGTGTGTGGTGTGTAGAGATTGAATGCTTGGAACATGTGGTAGAAGGCGTGATGTGTAAAAATATGTAAAGGACATAGTGAAATTTGTAGAAAGGCATGGTGGAATTGATGTGTAAAATCAATTGAAACGGTTTTGACATGAAATGTATTGGCATGTTACGTGTTTACTATGTGCCTTTAAGACCTATGACGTAATATGCTTAAATTTGGGTAGAAAGGTATGATAGGATGTATACTGGTACTGTTTGTAGCTCGTTTTTGGCATGACTCGGCCGAGCAGGGCGGGTACTCGACCGAGTAGGGGGTACTCGGCCGAGTAACTAGGCACTCAACCGAGTGTTGTTTGGCAGTGAGTAGCAGTGGCTACTGGAAGTGTTTACTCGACCGAGTATATAGTTATACTCGACCGAGTAGGACATACTCGACCGAGTATGGTTTATACTCGACCAAGTATGTTTCTGGTGATTTTGACGTTGGCTACTGGAGTGGATTACTCGACCGAGTATCAGTGATACTCGACCAAGTAATCTTTACTCGACCGAGTATTGCTATATACTCGGCCGAGTGCTTCTTTGGCGGAGGGTCGTTTACATTTTGAGCCGTAGGCTTTTGTTCTTATGTTTCTTTACCACTTATCAGCTCAAAATGCCGCCAAAGAGAACCGCCGCACAGATTCAAGCACCGAGATGACTATCGATGATATAGCTTGCACGATCGAGCAATATGAGGCTCTTCTTGAGGCTCTTAAGTACGTGGGTAAGGGTGCGCAGAATCCTGTGGATGCTACCCAACTTAGCATCATCATCGCTCGCTTTAACCCACCTACTTATGAGGGCGTCAGGGAACCCAAGTTGCTCGAGAACTGGCATCGTGAGATGGAAAGTCTCATGGAGGTTGTTAAGTGTCCACAAGAGATGATAGTTAAGCAAGTAGTATACTACCTGAGGGGCGAGGCCGCTGTATGGTGGCAGAACGTCAAGGAGAACGCCAGAGCTTACTACCAGGCTGAAGGTCTAGGGGATATACCATGGTCGGGTCTGAAGAGTGCTATAAGGGAGCAGTTTATGCCGAGCATATCCGTCACAAGTTGAGATCTGAGTTCGATTCCTTCACTATAACCGATGATATGACAGTCACCGAGTACTATCACCGGTTCCTTGAGTTGTCTCGCTATGCAGAGGACATGCAGCTAGGGCAGAGGGGTTTGACTCTTTGCTTTGAGAGGGGTTTGTCAGCTAATATCATGAACCGTTTACCAGCTGGAGTCATCACTGATCTTAAGGATGTGTGTGGACATGGCCCACTTGCGAGCCCACTTCGATCTGTGGACGTGCAACGGTCTTTTGAAAGCTACGCTCGGCGGCGTAAAAATGCTTTCGACCGGATCGTTTTAGATCGGTCGGTTTCGTCTCGGTAAGGGTCTCGAAACGATTAGAGATGTTCGGAGTCGCCACCAAGCATTTGTGGGATGCTTGGAACCCGTTCGAAATCCACTTTATACCTCGGTCAAATCGAACCACAAAGCAGCGTTTGACATAGGTACTAAAGATAAGGAAATCGTCCCTCTTTAGCATCCTATCTCTAGAATGACTCTCGTACGCCCTGGATAAGGTCGTCCACTATCCAAAGTTTCTGAGTAAGAGGTGAAGGTAAGTATTGGGAAGCCCTTTAATCAGACACCCAATCCCGCCCGCATGTAGCGCCTCTACTTGATCGATCTTGGTTGGTTGAATGAAAAAGTTGATAAAACGGTTTAAATGCATGAATGCGCATCCAATAATTTAAACCTAACATGTGAGAGCTTTCTAAGTCGGTTGATTTAATCCAAGTATCAAGCATAAGATGTCGAGTTGGATTAATGATTGATTTGCATGCAAGACGGAAATTAAACATCCATTTACCAAATTAGGTTTATGGTGCATAACGTGATCCATTTGTCTTAGTAAGGGATTTTGCAAATGTGATTTTGAATAAGCAAATAATCATCTGATCCGTCCTATATCCGGGCTAACCGGAGTCGGGATCGTCCTAGACGAGATCTGGAAAGGGAACAGGCCCTGTGCCAGACGGCTACATGAGGCGCGAGCCAGCCGGCGGTACAAGGGGCCTCCCCTGGTTTTGAAAATGAGAATTGAAAGGCCTGTTTTAGGCGCGGGTCAAACTACGATTATATGCCGTATTCTGGCCATTTAGAAAACGTTATAAAACGTGTTGAAAAATGGGTATTTGAACGCGATTTGATTTGAAAGGGTCATTTAGACTGCGTTTGTTGATTTGAAGAACTAGACTCGAATAATCATCATTATTTTGACGATATTCGTGTTAAAAATCTATATCTCATTATATTCAACATATTCATATATGCTCAAATTTATTTAGTCATAAAATAAATTACAAATCTTATGCATGCAAACATAAATTAAAAAGAGAAGAAATCATCAACCCTTACTAAGATTATTTCGGTTTTATGGGCACCAACAAGATCTCCTTCTTGTTAGTTCTTGAGCTTTCCAACAATGGATGAACAAGATTCAAGTTTAGAATCTCTCCCAAAAGCATATACCTAAGGAAAACTCATAATAACCAATATTATTTAGATCTAGTAACAATATTAGTTTTACTTAAAATATGACACAAAATAATTTTGTTCTCTCATGTATTTCGGTTGAGAGAGAATGATTTGTGAGATTTTATTTTTCTCTAAAATTCTTCACACGATGGAGAATAAATTTTCTTACACTAGAAAATATTAGGTGTAGTTGTGAATGAATAAATTTTGGAAACCATTTTGTTTTTCTTAGTTGGAAAACCGGTGGGAGGGGCTATATGGGAGCCAATGCATGGATCCAACTTTCTTCTCAAGAAGTGTAGGCTTGTATGGCTACATATAGGTAGGTTATCATTGTGTTTTCTCTTATTAAAATAATCAACACAATTTTTCCACTAAAACCCTCTAATATTTCGGTACATTCAATATAAAATGGAAGGTCCATTTTATTTTGTCATTTCTCAATTGTGACAAATGTGACATGTTACTTGACATGTGAAATTGTAATGTATTTTTAACATATTAAAAATCAACATACTCATAAAATATGTCATTTACAAAATCGACTAGTAATTTGTAATTACTTGTACCAAAACGGTTTATCAAATTATAAATTACAACGTCTTGTATTTATAATAAATTATCCATTCAATTTCAATCTCAATTGTTTCGTAAACAATAATTTTATCTAAGTAATAAAACAATTCAATTACTTAGACCGTATCTAATATAATCGAATTACAATAAGACACGTTAATTTTACTCACAAAATCATCCGTCAATTTTTAAGCAATTTAATTAACTCGTATCGGCATACGATTAATTAAATAATCAATTTAGAGTATTTCCCTATAGGTATGACCTAAGGGGATCAACTAATCACCACCGTCGCACGACAGTAATGTCAAACTCTAGTCAGCCAATCATTACCGATATGTGTGGACCAGTTGACTGTAAAATATTACATCCCACATGTATTCTTAAAATGAGATTTAAACATGTGATCAATATGATCGACAATTGTGATCGCATTATTGTCGGAGGACACATATTCCAACAATCTCCCACTTGTCCTCGACAAGTGTGCGTCACCAATTCTCTTGTCCTATTACTATCTCCCACTCAATGCAAGGTGTCTTTCAGGTCGTACTTGCAAGTGATCATATCGAGAGTGGTTTCCTCGATCTGGAGAATAACTGATTGACCGGAATTATCCACCATGGATACCTTCCGAGCGTGGCCACGCATTTCCAGTTCATTACTCCTAGAGTGGCCCTGAGATATTGTTTTAACCCTGACAAGGGGGTGGACAATTCCTATCGCACTCATTCCCTTCGACTAGCCACAGCCATAATAACCCAAAATATGCCCATTTGACCCCATTTACGAAGGTCGTAGTAACCCAAATCAAAGTTAATCTGAAACTGTGCCACCTTAGATGAACAGTCTTTAGTCAAAAGAATCGACTCATTAGAATACTATAGTAGCTCTCGCCACGACCAGGCTATATAAATTTGCCAGAACTCTATAAGCGGTCATAAGGCCCGACAAGGTGTTCCTAACAGTCTGCCTATGTGATCGACTAGTCATCTCACGTGACTGTATGGCATTGAACTTGCCATCAATCGCATCACACTCTAGTCACTTCGAGACGTCACTTCATACAAGTGACTATGGGCGAATACTATGTTAATCCGGGTTCACTTTAACGGGGTTCAATATTGTCTCTACAACCCGTTTGGATGTAACAAAGTATAAAAGGAGTTTTCAGATTTAAAAACTCGAACGACAAATGTGATTATCACATATGAATAGTCAATGCCTGATTACTACTTCATATTCTATAATCCAGTTGATCTTGAATGTAGTTGTTCATCTCAATTTAATTGAAATGACATGAATCATCATGTTGAACCTATGAGAAGGCTTTGGTTAGTAGGTTTTATCAACTTCTTGTACCTTACTCAACCTTACTACATGCTCGTTTTCCTTTGTAATGTATACATTTGCATTACAAAACTTTCTGAGTACGTGTCGAGATCCAATCAAGACATAGGCCCTCTAGCCTTAGAATAGCTCCCACTGTTTGCACAGTGTGCGGGACTCATCCTTCTTGCACATCTCATGATTGCAAGTGTACTCAATTTCCGTTGTAAATATTTCTCATTGTTCTCTATTGCCTAGAACGATTCTAGAAAATCTATTTCTTAAACAACATAGCCACAATGGTATCTTAACCATCCTAATGTGTTTCGATTATGGCTTTGTCGGAAACCATGCGCAATCTCAATTGTCAATTGTCATTTGTGTAACACCCTTTCACAAAATTGCATAAAAAACACTTTGCTTTACTTCCTTAATGCTTGTACAAGCACATATCAGTAATCTTTGTGGATTACTTGGTAACTATTGCTTAAATTCGATTTGAAACAATTCATCATACTCAAAGTATATGAAGTGTTATACATCATTTCCTATTTGATTGATTCGGCAGCGGAAGCAAATGGAATCAATCAAATATGTTCAATTCGATTGAACTAGTCATGAATCTTATCAACATAAGACTCCTTATTTGACATTAATATCATGTAGATTTATCTCCATAAATCCGGATATTAAAGATGTACTATATTTCTCCAAAAGTCATAAATCATTCGCAATGATCAATATGTCATCCACATATAAGACTACTAAAAATTTCCGTAACTCCCACTAAACTTCATGTATAAACATAACTTCTCGACTTATCGGGAAAAATTTATACCATGATCAAATCATTGATTCCAACTCATTTATGTCCTACTCAAGACCATCTCTTAAGTTGCACATTATCTTAGGATTGTAAGAATCTATAAAACTCATAACATGTATTGAATACATTCCTTCTAATTGAAGAAGTGTGTTTTAGATTCACTTGCTATATGTATATCATCATAATGAAACACAATCCCTAAGAAGATCCAAATAGACTTAAGCATTTCAACTAGTGCAAAACCCTTTGCTACCAATCAAGCTTTGAAATCTCTCTTTATTAGTGCAAAATCCTTTGTCACTAATCAAGCCTTTTATTTCGGATTTTTATGGCTCTAAGCCTTGCATTGAGTTGTGACTTAAACATTCTCATGTAAGTCATATGTTCATTACTTTCCAGAAGTAATCAACTTGAATCAAACAATTTCTTTGTAAGTTGCAAGCTCTTTACTTTCTAAAAGTAACACTAATTCATCATCTTCAATAAGTGATGATTTTAACCTCCTAGGTTTTGAAGAAACAACGTCTTACACAAAACGTCTCATGTAGTCAAGAAAGACCAGTTTCTTGGGACATAACATTCTTTGTGGCTAATTCTTTGTGGCTCTTGAATAATTTCTCCCACTCTGTCTTCTAGAAATAAAATTGTATTTTAGAAAGACAGCTTCACGAGCCGCAAACCCGTTGTACTCGTGATAATTGAAAGGGAAAAATGAGCATTTGTTTCTTGTGAAAACTTACAAGTATGGTACCCTACCATTTCATATCTCATATGAATCGTTTAGATTTAGTGGAAAAACAACTTAGACAAAATGATAAAATCCCCAAAAGGATCAAGTAACTCAAAGTAACTTGATTGAAGTTCAAACCATATCGAATGGAGTTTGAATTCTTTATCCAACCACACATTGTCCCGTAATGCGTGCTAAGAGAGATTAATTTGTGATACTATATCACATTTCCTTTGGCTTATATCAAAGTCTTCACTTTGATAATCCCATCACGGCTAAATCGTGATTCTTTGAACTCTTTGAACTTCTTAAAAGATTTCTCCATTTACCTTATTAAGTGAACACATTAGCGTCAACTTAAATCGTTGGTAAAAGAAAATGATCAACCTATTTTGGATCAATGAATTACAACCTCGATCTCCTTTTCAACCAAAAGGCACGAGACATCTTGCTTTGAATACAAGATATGCATATACCATAAGATTAACAATCTAATGGTTTCAAGAGTACTCGATAACTCTTTTCGTTCATCATTCCAGAATTTAAGGTTTAATCTTGGGATACCAATTTGAGTCTTACATCATCTACATGATGTGTCATTCTAGTTCGGTTTAGAATATAATCACCTTGATAATGGGCTAGCCATACATCAAATCATGGTGTATAGGGTCACAAAAGTGAAACCTCTTTTGTATCTTAACAAGTTTATATTCTTATTTGGAGTTTATTCACTTAATAGTCATAATTAAGGTCAATAATAATCCCAAAACTAGATTGAGTACACAATGACTCTATCTCTCGAAATTATGGTTGCTAGTCGTCATATTCTAATAATCCTATGTATCAAACACAATGATGAAAACCTCCACTGGTTTCTAATATTGACGAAGTAGTACCAGCAAAAATTTATGTTAGTCAAATAAACACTTAAAGAAGAAGGTCTCATTAGATGTCCCACAACTAACTTGCTGATTCTTCAAAAATTTGGGGTAGTTTCCTTTCTAGTGTCCAACATTTAAGACAATGGAAACTTTATCGGTCGGGATTGATAGGTTTAGTATCGCTATTCTCAATAACACTTTACTTTTAACATTACCTTGTATCAATTCCATTCTAATCTTTACTTGAACCTCGTCCTTTTCTTAACGGTTTAAGAGAATGCTCCCACTCATTTCAAAGAATCTTTACTTAGAGAAGTAAAGTTGAACCTTAGCAAGACTACTCTTCAATTCAATCGTTTAGTCTTAAAACTTTCATTGAAGTGGTTGCGTTATTTTGGTCAATTACGAATTCTGACAAATCTAATTACCAAAACAATTTATCGCTTCAAGGTACTTAATTCAATTAAGTATATGAAAAATAATCCATTGTAAGTAGATGTGTTAGTCAAGAATCAAAAACCTGTTTGATAATGAATAACTTTTATCTATACTCTTCACATGAGATCCTTTCAATGGATAATTCGAGGTTTTTAGAAGAAAATTCAAATTTTGTCTTTAGTTACGATGTTATAATGGAGATTTGAACTAAAAATCGAAATGATATCGTATATGAATTGTTGTAAAGAAATAGAACAATATGATAACGGAATAGTGGAAAACTTAACATTTATTGTTTTATTAATACTTGTAAATAACAAGTAAAGCATTTATATAGTGACCTCTACCCAACTATGATAAATGATTCCAAGACCCAAATTCATATTTACTTGGGCATGGTGTGCCGAAATACCCTTTATTAACATAACTCGGTGGATTAACCTTTTAATCGATTCTACTTTTAGAACTCTTGGTCGATAAAATTACATTAATATTTATCTCTAGCCCGAAACACATCCGGAAATCGTCGTGAATACTTTCGTTGAGTTCAACCCAAATTTCGAATAAATGTGTCCATGATCCAAACTCATATCAACTTAGGGCACGGTGTGCCGAAATACCTCTCATTAACATAAATTCGGTGGATAGACATTTATCACCCACTTCCCCTACGTAACAAGGTTTGTACCCCGGGGTGGCCGAGTGCACTCCCTCGCGAAATAGTTTTTCATGGTTTCTACTTTTTGGTAAGGCTAAGTCTCAATTGTTTATTTTAGCGAGAGGTCATGTCAATTTATTATCTATCACGTTTTAAGTAAACTAAAGCGGTGAACTACGATAATTGTAATTGACACGGTCGATAAACTCGATTAAAATGATAATGCATGTTTTAGTTATGGCGATTTAGCGATGCATGCAACATATAAATAAAAAGCAAAGCATAATGAAATCCTAGTATGGCCTTCCTAAAATAGTAAATCTAATTAACTATTACATATTCGGAAACCAACTCCTTTGGTCCCTTGAACTTCGGTCTTGGCACGCATATCAAGGCAATTCTTTCTTTAATGGATCGCCTTCTCGAGTGGCACCGTCTTCAAGGAACTCCGGAATAAATAAATTACATAACAAATTACATAATTTCCTATTATACATTTGTAATTAAAATAAAATGAATCTATTAAATTACAAAACGGTGATACGAGATCACAATAAATTACAACCGAATCGATATTCCCATACATTTCGGGTAATATCAATTAAAAAACTAAGGCCATACTAAGTAAAATTACATAATTCAAAAAAAAAAATTTCATAAAATAAAATTATGACAATCATAAATAAAATGCAGCATTATAATATGTATGAACATGCCTAATTTTATGCTAAATCGCCTTTAAGGAGCTAATATCGTATATTAAACGGTTTTTACGGATTTGCGTGATTCAACCTTTTAAAATCACAATAAATTACATAAAATCATATTTATGCACAAGTTAATTACCCTAACCAACTTAGGACTCAAAATTAGTCTCCACTAACTATTTGACTATAATTAACTTATATTTCTTAAAATTGTTCATTAATGGACTCAAAATTACAATAAAATGCCATAAACTCCAAATAAATCACAAAAATTTCAAATAAATTCAAAATTTGAAATTTTAAACTCATGAACATTCTGGAAAAATACCATGACACTCATAATGCTCAAAAAACTTAGGTTAAAAATTTCGAAATTTATCGGGAAAAACAATGTTGCGGTTTATCGGATTTATCAAATATTATCATAAAAATATGAGAAAAATTATATTTATCAGCTTTTCAATTTTAGATCTGAAATGGGTAATAAAATGCAACATGTGACGTTTTTCCTTAGTCATGAAGTATGTTTTAGCAATTATTCACTAATTAAAGTCACTATTTATGCTATTTTTCATCAAAAATTCATAAATCATGCATAAAGACTTCATTATAGCCTATTATTTTATACACATCTTGTAAAATTGCATGTGACAACATACTAAATTTATATGACCAGATTCGAAATATTTCTCATATTAACCTATTTTTCATTTAAATTTGATTTTTATCATGAAAAATCCATATTTCGAGCATAAAAACTCCAAAACTTCTGAACATTTACAGGTCATCTAAAAATAATATATGTGAAAATATATCCAAAAATCACTGGAAAATTCGAAGTTTAGCTAATTTTAGTCCGAAAATGACATTTTTATCATAAAATCACATTTTAATGCCATTATTATATAAAATGAACAATAAAAATCCATAAATTAACCAAAATATCTTAAATACATTTTAGGATCAGAAACTTTAACATTCAAAATTTATTTCGTGATATATCATAATAGCAAAAATTTATAAGTTTTATATGTTAATCGTATAACTCGGAAAAACTATAACCGATTTGCATGCAAACAACCTAAGGCTCTAGATACCGCTTGTTAAAAATCTATATCTCATTATACTCAACATATTCATATATGTTCAAATTTATTTAGTCATAAAATAAATTACAAATCTTATGCATGCAAACATAAATTAAAAAGAGAAGAAATCATCAACCCTTACTAAGATTATTTCGGTTTTATGGGCACCAACAAGATCTCCTTCTTGTTAGTTCTTGAGCTTTCCAACAATGGATGAACAAGATTCAAGTTTAGAATCTCTCCCAAAAACATATACCCAAGGAAAACTCATAATAACCAATATTATTTAGATCTAGTAACAATATTAGTTTTACTTAAAATATGACACAAAATAATTTTGTTCTCTCATGTATTTCGGTTGAGAGAGAATGATTTGTGAGATTTTATTTTTCTCTAAAATTCTTCACACGATGGAGAATAAATTTTCTTACACTAGAAAATATTAGGTGTAGTTGTGAATGAATAAAGTTTGGAAACCATTTTGTTTTTCTTAGTTGGAAAACCGGTGGGAGGGGCTATATGGGAGCCAATGCATGGATCCAACTTTCTTCCCAAGAAGTGTAGGCTTGCATGGCTACATATAGGTAGGTCATCATTGTGTTTTCTCTTATTAAAATAATCAACACAATTTTTCCACTAAAACCCTCTAATATTTCGGTACATTCAATATAAAATGGAAGGTCCATTTTATTTTGTCATTTCTCAATTGTGACAAATGTGACATGTTACTTGACATGTGAAATTGTAATGTATTTTTAACATATTAAAAATCAACATACTCATAAAATATGTCATTTATAAAATCGACTAGTAATTCGTAATTACTTGTACCAAAACGGTTTATCAAATTATAAATTACAACGTCTTGTATTTATAATAAATTATCCATTCAATTTCAATCTCAATTGTTACGTAAACAATAATTTTATCTAAGTAATAAAACAATTCAATTACTTAGACCGTATCTAATATAATCGAATTAAAATAAGACACGTTAATTTTACTCACAAAATCATCCGTCAATTTTTAAGCAATTTAATTAACTCGTATCGGCATACAATTAATTAAATAATCAATTATGAATATTTCCCTATAGGTATGACCTAAGGGGATCAACTGATCACCACCGTCGCACGACAGTAATGTCAAACTCTAGTCAGCCAATCATTACCGATATGTGTGGACCAGTTGACTGTAAAATATTACATCCCACATGTATTCTTAAAATGAGATTTAAACATGTGATCAATATGATCGACAATTGTGATCACATTATTGTCGGAGGACACATATTCCAACAATTCGGTGTCGGGTTCGACTTGACATGGATAGTTTTGAGAATAATTATGAACTAATTGTTTTAAGTTCATTTGAATGTAATTAGTCGATACTCATCATCGTACCCGGGTTAAAATCCGGCATGGTATGTAGAACCAAGGATGACTTTGTGTTGGGGACTAATATGTTTATTTTGGAAATGTAAAGAAATGATGAAAGGCTTTAAAATACCTCCCAAAATGTAAAGAAATGAAATAAAAGGGTTTAAGTACCTTTTAAATGTTATTAACCAAATATTATCGCCGAAACACGGATTTAACCGTCATGGTATGAGGAACCAAGGGTGAAAAATGTTTTATGGTTAAAACAAATAAAACAAAATAAAAGGGGTTTGAAAGTATTTGAAATGGTAAAAACCGATTACAAATATGAAAATGAATTAAAGGGGAAAGACGACAACAAACACGGTTGAATTCTGAGCTGGACACCCCATTTAGGCGCGGGCAAGCCGGCGAACCAAGGGGCTTCTGTCTCAGACCAAAAATCAGTTTTGGCTCGTTTAATTTATCCCATGTTTTGGATCGTATTATGCATGTTTTAGCATGTTATAGTCATGAAACAAATAAAACATGATAAAAGGAGGATTTTTACACCCTCATACTTACATGTTTGGTTATGGCGAGTGACCGACGTAAGTGTAACAACTCGTTTGGTCGGAAAAAACTCGGTTTAAAACCGTTTTGGTAAGTAAAAAAGAGTGTTTTAAGATTAGTGACGGTGTAGTGGTCGAAGTGGTCGGACAAGTGATTTAATACACGATGACGGTACCAAACAATGTGTAAGGCTTGTATTTACGATCGGTAGGTCGTAAATACGCGTCGGATTGTGACTTAAGAAGTCGAGTCGAGAATTTTAAGGGAGAAAAGAAGGGTCGGACACTCGCGTGTTTTCTCAAATGGGGGCATTTGAGGGGTATTTATAGGAAAATGAGTTGTTGTGTGAGTTTTGAGCGACGTGGCCACCTGGGCTGCTCAAAGAGGCGCGAGCCACGTCGCGGGTCTTCGAGGTGTCTTGTCGCTTTTATACAAGAGCAATCATGATTTGTTCTATCCTAATATTTGTAGTCATATGTTTGGTACTTGCCCATTCATAAATCCAGGAAATCTTAGCATAGAAGGTTTTGAATGTTTGTTTTTTGTGGTTGACTCGGTTTGACTCGTTGTTGGAGTCGGGATTTTAATTTTTGAGTCGGTTTTTGGCCCGGTGTCGGTTTTGAATCTAGTTAGTGTCATTGCGACCCCGTCATCGTGCATTAAACATTCCAGGTATTTTTGAAATGTTTTATTTTCGAAATCGTTTCAAGTTTTCCGACGTAAAGTTGCACACAAATTGTCGATCAAACGCCGCGATTCCAAAACATGTTATAGTCCGATAATCATCGGGTGTTTGTTGGAGTCTCAGCAGATACTGGGTATCTACATAGCCCCCACTTGACTGAGGCTTAGACAGGGCGAAATTCAAAGTAGAGCCCCCAGGTCAATCGAAGATTACAACCTGGAGACCTAAGCGACGTCGAGGCGGCTCGAAAGGATTCGGGCCAAGGACCTTCCGTCGGGAAGGGCGACGCCGAGGCGACTCGATGGTACGAGCCAAGGACCTGTCGTCGGGAACAGTTTAGAGTCTGTCGACTGTCCGTGCGGGTCGTTTAAAGTCCGTTAGACTACCTACAAAGGCTCGCCAGCCACAAGAAGGAGTCATACCCGAGGCATCTTTGGATACGTCCTTGCGTGTTTGCGGACAAAGGCTCGCCAGTTGTGGTGCGTATCTGAGGAGGGCTCGCCAGCCGCGATGCGTAGTGAGGCTCGCCAGCCATGGTGCGTAGTAAGGCTCGCCAGCCATGGTGCGTAGTAAAGCTCGCCAGCCATGGTGCGTAGTAAGGCTCGCCAGCCATGGTACGTAGTAAGGCTCGCCAGCCATGGTGCGTAGTAAGGCTCGCCAGCCATGGTGCGTAGTAAGGCTCGCCAGCCATGGGGCGGTCGGTTAATGGACCGTGCGAATAGCCGCGTCAAATGGGCTTGTTTTGAAAGTAGCGAACTCCTGATGCCGCCGTGGAAATAGTGAATTCGAATCTTCACTATCACTGTTTTTTGAAATGAGCGGGTTCCGCGAGGAAGCCCCCTGTTGATATTTGAAGGAATAATGAATTTGGAATCTTCACCATTCGTTGTTCTTTTTTTAATTTGAAGGAAATAGCAAATTTTAAATTTTGCTATCACGTTTGGAGTGACGGTTTATGTGCCGCCATTGACATTTGAAGGAAATAGTGAATTTGGAATCTCCACTGTTAATTGAAGTGACAGTTTATGTGCCGCTGTTGACATTTGATGGAAATAGTGAATTTGGAATCTCCACTATTAAATGAAGTGACGGTTTATGTGCCGCCGTTGACATTTGATGGAAATAGTAAATTTGGAATCTTCACTATTAAATGAAGTGACGGTTTATGTGCCGCCGTTGACATTTGATGGAAATAGTGAATTTGGAATCTCCACTATTAAATGAAGTGGCGGTTTATGTGCCGCCGTTGACATGTGATGGAAATAGTGAATTTGGAATCTTCACTATTAATTGGAGTGACGGTTTATGTGCCGCCGTTGAAATTTGTAGGAAATAGAGAATTTGAATTTTCGCTATTATTTTTAAGATTTGACGAAATAGTGGATTTTGAATTTTCACTATTATTTTTGAAATTTGAAGAAATAGTGAATTTTGGAATTTCACTATTTGTTTTTGTATTTGAAAAATAACGGTCCTTAATGTCGTCAACGAAAACTCGAAGTTTAATATGGGAAATTGGGCCAAAGCCCAAATTTCGGTGAAAAAGCAAGGGGAGGCCTGATTGAGGCGCGAGCCACCTTGCGAACCAACTTGCGAACCAAAGGGGCTTCCCTATTTTTGTGTAAAAGACGCGAGGCTTGGCTGCATTCCATTCGACCGGATCGTTTTAGATCGTTGGTATAAGTCCACAGATTTGAGCGAGGTATAAAGTGGCGACTCTAGTTAGTGTATGTTTTAGCATGTTATAGTCATGAAACAAATAAAAACATGATAAAAGGAGGATTTTTACACCCTCATACTTACATGTTTGGTTATGGCGAGTGACCGACGTAAGTGTAACAACTCGTTTGGTCGGAAAAAACTCGGTTTAAAACCGTTTTGGTAAGTAAAAAAGAGTGTTTTAAGATTAGTGACGGTGTAGTGGTCGAAGTGGTCGGACAAGTGATTTAATGCACGATGACGGTACCAAACAATGTGTAAGGCTTGTATTTACGATCGGTAGGTCGTAAATATGCATCGGATTGTGACTTAAGAAGTCGAGTCGAGAATTTTAAGGGAGAAAAGAGGGGGCGGACACTCGCGTGTTTTCTGAAATGGGGGCATTTGTGGGGTATTTATAGGAAAATGAGTGGTTGTGTGAGTTTTCAGCGACGTGGCCACCTGGGATGCTCAAAGAGGCGCGAGCCACGTCGCGGGTCTTCGAGGTGTCTTGTCGCTTTCATACAAGAGCAATCATGATTTGTTCTATCCTAATATTTGTAGTCATATGTTTGGTACTTGACCATTCATAAATCCGGGAAATCTTAGCATAGAAGGTTTTGAATGTTTGTTTTTTGTGGTTGACTCGGTTTGACTCGTTGTTGGAGTCGGGATTTTAATTTTTGAGTCGGTTTTTGGTCCGGTGTCGGTTTTGACTCTAGTTAGTGTCATTGCGACCCCGTCGTCGTGCATTAAACACTCCAGGTATTTTTGAAATGTTTTGAAATGTTTTATTTTTGAAATCGTTTTAAGTTTTTCGACGTAAAGTTGTACACAATTTGTCGATCAAACGCCGCGATTCCAAAGCATGTTATAGTCCGATAATCATCGGGTGTTTGTTGGAGTCTCAGAGATCGGGTATCTCAGAGCCCCACTTTGACCGAGGCTTGGACAGGGCGAAAGTCAAAGTAGAGCCCCCAGGTCAATCGAAGATTACAACCTGGAGACCCAAGCGACGTCGAGGCGGCTCGAGAGGATTCGGGCCAAGGACCTGCCGTCGAGAAGGGCGACACGGAGGCGACTCGATGGTACGAGCCAATGACCTGTCGTCGGGAACAGTTTAGAGTCTGTCGACTGTCCGTGCGGGTTGTTTAAAGTCCGTTAGACTACGCAGAAAGGCTCGCCAGCCACAAGAAGGGGTCATACCTGAGGCATCTTCGGATACGTCCTTGCGTGTTTGCGGAAAAAGGCTCGCCAGCTGTGGTGCGTATCTGAGGAGGGCTCGCCAGCCGCGATGCGTAGTAAGGCTCGCCAGCCATGGTGCGTAGTAAGGCTCGCCAGCCAAGGTGCGTAGTAAGGCTCGCCAGCCATGGTGCGTAGTAAGGCTAGTAAGGCTCGCCAGCCATGGGGCGGTCGGTTAATGGACCGTGAGAATAGCCGCTTCAAATGGGCTTGTTTTGAAGGTAGGGAACTCATGATGCCGCCATGGAAATAGTGAATTCGAATCTTCACTATCACTGTTTTTTGAAATGAGCGGGTTCCGGGAGGAAGTCCCCTGTTGGTATTTGAAGGAATAGTGAATTTGGAATCTTCACCATTCGTTGTTCTTTTTTGAATTTGAAGGAAATAGCAAATTTTAAATTTTTCTATCACGTTTGGAGTGACGGTTTATGTGCCGCCGTTGACATTTGAAGGAAATAGTGAATTTGGAATCTCCACTATTAATTGAAGTGACGATTTATGTGCCGCCGTTGACATTTGATGGAAATAGTGAATTTGGAATCTCCACTATTAAATGAAGTGACTGTTTATGTGCCGCCGTTGACATTTGATGGAAATAGTGAATTTGGAATCTTCACTATTAAATGAAGTGACGGTTTATGTGCCGCCGTTGACAATTGATGGAAATAGTGAATTTGGAATCTCCACTATTAAATGAAGTGACGGTTTATGTGCCGCCGTTGACATGTGATAGAAATAGTGAATTTGGAATCTTCACTATTAATTGGAGTGACGGTTTATGTGCCGCCGTTGAAATTTGTAGGAAATAGCGAATTTGAATTTTCGCTATTATTTTTGAGATTTGACGAAATAGTGAATTTTGAATTTTCACTATTATTTTTGAAATTTGAAGAAATAGTGAATTTTGGAATTTCACTATTTGTTTTTGTATTTGAAAAATAACGGTCCTTAATGTCGTCAACGAAAACTCGAAGTTTAATATGGGAAATTGGGCCAAAGCCCAAATTTCGGTGAAAAAGCAAGGGGAGGCCTGATTGAGGCGCAAGCCACCTTGCGAACCAAATGGGCTTCCCTATTTTTGTGTAAAAGACGCGAGGCTTGGCTGCATTCCATTCCTCATTCATCTTCAACCTTCGACACGAAAATCCTACAAAAATCGCCATTGTTGGACATTTGCTCACTTCCATTCGTACTATCAACCATAATGTCATCTCAAGGTATGTATTTCCTCTAGAATCTATTTGAATTTAATGGTCTTTAGCTTAATTGAATTAGGGCGAAATTTTACCCTAGAAAATCGATTTGGGCATTTTTGATTGAGCCTATTTCGAGTGAAATTGATGATTGCATTAGGTTAGAAACCCGTTTATGAGTATAGGGGTGCTTTTAGTTTGCATTTTGGTCCCCGTTCCCGCTCCCTATGCTCGAAAAACGTGAGTGAGGCGAAGGAACCGTCTCATTTCACAAGGCCAAGTTTATTTGCTTGGGTAGTGGGTCCCACTAGATTGCATTGTAGTCGGGAAAGATCATATTTGCCATTATGGACCTTTGTTAGGTATTGTAGGCAAAATTGGAATTTTTGCCTTTTGTGACGGTCTTATGTCTGACAAAATAAGCGCCTGTTTGGGCTTAAATTGAGTCAGTTTGCCTTGAAATGGACCTTATTGGTAGTTTAGGTCACCTTGAGGCGTGATAAAATCACGTTTGCCTCTTTGCGGTTGTTTTTGAATTTTTGACCGACTTGTGCTCAAATTGGCGTATGAATTACCTTTTTGAGCCGTAGAAAAATTCCTCATTGCATTGGGAACGTATTTTGGGTTGTTGGCGGACCATGTATGGGTCTTGAAATGCCGTTGTTTTTTTTGTGGTTGTTTTGACTCGTCTTTTGCTTGAAAAGAGGGGTGAGTCGTTTTTCGTGTGATTTTTTTTGTGAATTGTTTTTGTTTTGTTTGGTTTGGTTTGGGCGGGATTGCCCTTGTTTTGCTTTGCAGGTTGTGTTGTTTTTTTGGATTTGTCCATTTTACGCCGTCATAATGCCGAAATTTCGGCTGACGTTTTTTTGTTTATTCTTTTGATCGCAGGGTACCATTTGGGACCTAGGGGGTCCGTTGTTGAGGTTCGGAAGAGGAGGATGATCCCGAAGGAGCTGCAGTGACCGAGGAGGCTGCCGGATCCGAGGCGGTGGTGGAGGATGCTTCCGTAGAGGATGAGAGGCGGCTGATGTGGCCGGCTTGTCCTTTTCATTATGGCTCATAGACAGGATGGCTGATGATTGGGGGTCAGCACCGGGGTGGTGCGTCACATCATGGTTCTTGGCCTCCTTTTCATCCGAAGTCTGCCAGACACTGTCTACATTTTTGTCGTGGAGCAGGAACGAGGTATTACCATAATGGTAATCACCTCTGCTTCCGCTGTTGCTCCTCTGTTTCTTGTGTTGCTCCCTTTCTTTCTGTTTGAGAGGATAGAGAGTGCTTAGTTCGGTAGGTGGCGGATAGCCTCCAGTTCGTTGTCTTAGGCCAGTGTCTGTATGATAGATGGTTGTTTTAGGCCGGTGTCTGTATGATAGATGTCTGTATTGAATCCTGTTTGTACGGTCAGTTGTCCGTATCAAACGTGTGTCGATGTATTTTACATGAGGCGGTTTGTATATATGTGTTTTTGGATTGTAGCTCATTTTGTGATTTTTGGCTTTTTTGTTTTGTGTTTCGGAGGAGCGCTGTCGGCCGTCGATTCTCCTTTTTCTTTGCACCAGTTCCTGCATCATTATTGTAGAAAACAGGTAAAAGATAGCACATATGCATAAACGTAAACACGTAAGAGCATTTGATTGAAAACAAAATTTAACCAAGATGACTCGAAGTTAAAAATTGATTTTTGAGAATTTTTGCAACAAGTCGTCACGTTTGGATTCAGAAAAAAAGGAATTAATTTGAAATTTAGCAATTAACTCGTATCTTGAATTAAATTGCATCGGAAATTATTGAAATTGATTTGTGACTCGAAAAATTTAAAACTCAAACCGTCACGGATGAATTTTAGAAAAGATTTTATCGAGTGTATTTGATTTTTGAGGTCAAGACTCGAATTTGTGAGTGCTTGAAATTTGAGGAAAAATTGACGTCGTGTTATCAATTTTCGATTTTATTTTGATGGAAAATTGTGAAAAAGCGAAAATTTTTCGGAATTTCGACTGACATGGAAACGATCCATTGCGGATCGGGGCGACTAGCCCTTCCCCCCTTAAAAAAAAGAAAGAAAAATCCGTATGTTTAAAGCTGTGTCATGGAAACCGTGTCGGATTTCGTTAAACGCGAAAGCAAGGAAATGTGAGTGTGAGAAAACACAAAATGTCCTGGATAATCCCGAAGAGGCGCGAGCGTCCTGGCGGGAGGTTTGAGGTGTCAGGAGAAAACACAAGTTGAAAGAGACAAGTCAACAGCGGGAATCCTGGGGAAGGCCCAAAGAGGCGCGAGCTGCCTGGCGATGGAAGCCAACTCTCCCCTTTTTCTGAAAAATGCGCTGATCATTTTTGTATAAATAGTGATGCTTGTGCTTCATTGTTTAATCATCCGAAACAAAAAACATCTCTACAAAACTTCTTCTTCTTCTTCCACAAAAATATTTCATGGATGCTGTTGAGAATGCATTGCGACAATGGTGCCGGGATTTGTCGCCTCCCGAAAAGTATCAACTCATTTGCATGGGAGTTGGTCAATTGTTGGTGCTCCGTCAAGTCAAGGTGCAACCTTCATTTCTTGAAGCATGTTCTCGGTTTTGGGATTCGAAACACCATGTTTTCGTTTTCCCGAAAGGTGAAATTTGTCCTCTTGCCGAAGAAGTTGGAGCCATTGGTGGGTGGCCGGGTTGTGTTCCGGTGCTTCCTCCGACTCGGTTGTGCTACAAGGAGAAATTCCGTTCCATGTTGGGTTTGTCGACAAGTCAAGTCAACTTTCTTCTTGCTCCACATGGTGTGGATATGTTGGCTCTTATCAACACCTTTTCAAACCGATTAGATGCTAATGTCTCAGAGGTGGCTAGGAAAAGGGCTCTTGCCTTTTGCCTTGTCCATATGTACTTCTTTGTTGATGTTTTGAAGAAGGAGGGGCCAAAATGCTATGGTAGCATGACCCTTATCCATGTGGTTGAGCAAATAGAGAATGGTAGAGATCCATCATGGTTGGTGCTTAGAGAGATCATCCAAGCTTTGGACAAAGTAGGCTCTTTCGGAGAAGCTCCTTCATTTGGGTCTCCAAGGATCCTCCAAGTGTAGCTATTGGAGAGGCTAAGGTATGTAGAGCCTCCGGTTGATTCTTCTTCTTATTCCTTCTGTCACCTTACCATGAGGAAGAAGTTGTACTCGGATAGTTTTGCTTCTACCGAGGCTTATTGGGCCTCAAGATTGACGGAGGAGGGTGGTCCTCACATCCGTTGGGTGGTGCCATTGTGGCACTTGAGGTCCTTCACGGGGTTGCCCGCTTCGGGTGCTAGTCCTCGTTCTTTGATGGTGGTGGGTTTGAAGGTTGTTTCCTTCATTTATCCCGAAAGGCTCATGAGGCAAATGGGGCGTCAAAAAAAAGGTGCCCGCTCAAGATACTCTTGTCCAAGAGAATGTTTTCTGGAACTCCGAGCTTGTGGAGTTCTTCGAAAGATGGTGGGCCACTCGGCCGCTTTTGGAGGTACTAAATCCCGTTGCCATGACATGGGTGACTCCCGCTTATGTCAAGTGGTCACGTGCTCCGTCCTTGGAAGAGAGATCAAAATTCCGTAAGGACGAGGTTGTCGACTTGAAGTATCGAGAGGTTGTCAAGGCCAACCGTGCCTTCTTTGAGGAGTATGTTGATGGAGCTACCCCCGATGTGATAAGACCACCGAAGAGGAGGAGTTCCGGCCCCAAGAATACGGTGGGCCGTGCATTGGCTCTTTTTTGGTCGAACATGGGGTCTTTTCTAGACCAGAGGCCGTCGCCGTTATAGATCTGTTGAGGATCCGTTCCGAGGAGGAAGTCCATGCTAGGCGGGCCAACAAGAAGAAAAAGGGGATGATGTACCCCGAGGGAAAAGGCAAGGGTAGAATGGAAGAGTGAAGACCTCCATTACCCGTTTTATTATTATGTTGTATTATTGTTGTGAGTTTTTATTATGTTGTACTAGCTAGTTATTGTGTGTTTTGTGCTAGTTTTATTATGTGAGGTGTTTTAGTTGACACCTTAGCTTTGACAAGTTGTAGACTCGTCGAGCTTTATTTGTTGTTGAAATTGTAATTCCTCCCATTATTAATTAAATAAGAGGATTGCTCGTATCGAAAATTGTGAACGCTTGTTTCTTCCATCCATTTTGTAAAGGCAATTCGGCATGAATCGTCTTAAACATTTGCACTTGGGAAATGGAATTTTTGTGGGAAGGGAGA
Organism: Silene latifolia; assembly: GCF_048544455.1. Classification (NCBI taxonomy): domain Eukaryota; kingdom Viridiplantae; phylum Streptophyta; class Magnoliopsida; order Caryophyllales; family Caryophyllaceae; genus Silene; species Silene latifolia. The sequence continues at coordinate 62,422,366 of NC_133532.1, read as the reverse complement.
AAGGGTTATTTTTGTATTTTGTGGGAAAGGGGAATGTTTTTCCCTTTTTCTTTTTTGATGGGGATGTTTTTTGTATGTGGGGGTTTTTGTCGTATGGGGATGGTTGTTTTTGATTGTGGGAATGGTTGTATCCTTCTTGTGTAAGAAAGGACTGCCTACGTATTCACCTGAATATGTGAAATCAAACCATGATCGTAGTTCAAAATGTTTTGTAGATTTGATTGGGTTTTGTGGTTGTATCCCTCATGCATAAGAGGGACTGCCTACGTATCCACCTGAAGAGGTGAAATCAAACCATGCTCATAGTTCAGGGAGTTTTTTTTTTGTTTTAGTGCAAATGGATATTGCCTTTGACAGATCAAAGGACCTTTGAAACGGGCAAGGTGCCGCAACTTAGACTCGATAAAACATGCAATATCAAATCAGAACATGTTGAGGAACTTGACTTGAAGAGGGTTGCTAGTGGTAGAACTAGGCTTAGGTTGTTGGTTGCTATGGTTCAAGGGTAGTATCTCTTGAGTTGGTCTAGGTTGGTCGGGTTTGAAAATCCTCCCCATCTAGGTCACTCAGTCTCACTGCGCCACCCGAAAGTATTTTCTTGACCAGGTATGGCCCGGCCCGGTTAGGTTTGAATTTTCCCCTCGGATCGACGAGTAGCGGTGCTTGAACAGACTTGAGGACCAAGTCGCCCTCCTTGATGTTCCTGGGTTTGACCTTCTTGTTGAACGCCCGATGTATACGTCGTTGGTATAGCTGGACGTTGTGCAAGGCGTTGAGTCGCCGTTCATCTAGAAGAGTGAGTTGCTCGTACCTTCGACGGGTCCATTCCGCCTCAGGGACTTGACTCTACAGTAGGATGCGTAGAGAAGGGACCTCTAACTCTGCCGGTTGAACCGCCTCCATACCGTATGCTAGGTAGAAGGGTGTGGCGTCGGTCGGTGTTCAAATGGAGGTTCGGTATCCACAGAGTGCGAATGGGAGTTTGCCCGGCCGATCGCGGTAGTTGTCTTGCATCTTCTTGATAATGGTGACAAGAGTCTTGTTCGCTGCCTCCACTGCTCCGTTAGTTTGGGGACGGTAGGGGGATGATCGGTGACGTTTGATCTTGTATTTGTCCATCAAGGTTTGAGTTTCCGCCCGGAAGTGAGAGCCTTGATCGCTGATGATTTCATGGGGTACCCCATACCGGCAGATGATGTTGTTTTGAATGAACTTGGCCACTTGTTTGGCGGTCAAGACTGCATATGACTGCGCTTCTACCCATTTGGCGAAGTAGTCGATGGCGACGAGGACGAAGCAATGCCCCTTGGTGCCTACCGGGTTGACTTTCCCGATGATGTCAATGCCCCAGGTTGAGAAAGGCCAGGGTGATGTCATGGTGTATAAAAGGGATGGTGGTATGTGTTGTATGTTGGCGAAGATTTGGCAATTGTGGCAATGTTTGACGTAGTTACGGCAATCAGCTTCCATGGTGGTCCAGTAGTAACCTAGCCGCATGATTTTTCGGGTAAGCATCATTGCGCTCATGTGAGGGCCACATTCTCCGTCGTAAACCTCTCCCATGACTTTTTTGGCTTTGTGATGGTCAATGCAAAGGAGGAGAATTCCTTAGGGTGTTCTTTTGTATAGTTGATTTTGGTTTATCACGAATTGTGATGTGAGTAAACGGATGGCTCTTTGTCCTCTTTGATCAGAGTTGGGAGGGAATTCATTTTTGGTTTTGTAGTTGAGGATGGCTTGGTACCAAGGTTCATCATGGCTTTCCTCGTCGTCGTTGATGGCACAAATGTGGGCTGGCTCGCTCCTTCTCTCGACACATAGGGGCATTGATGTCATGTCGTCAGGTATGTTGACGAGCGCGGCAAGTTTTGCCAGGGCATCAGCAAATTGATTTTCCTCTCGCGGCAAGTGGAAGTAGTCGATTTGGTCGAAGAATTCGGCCTCTTGATTGATCTTTGCTCGGTAGGGAGCTAAGCTGTCAGATCGGATTTTCCATGATCCGGACACCCGATTGATGATGAGCGAGGAATCGCCGTGGACCCTCAATCTCTTGATGCCAAGTGTGATGGCTGCTTGTAGGCTGATGAGGTATGCTTCATATTCAGCGGCATTGTTGGTGACGGCGAAGTCTAATTTGACCGAGATCGGAAAATGTTCTCCCTCTGGGGATATTAGAAGGATTCCTACCCCGAAGCCTCTCAGATTAGATGCACCGTCGAAGTATAGGTCCCATGCGTCGGAATCGGCATAAAGGATGTCTTTGTCAGGAAGTGACCATGTGTCAGTCGTTGGATCCTCGTTGACGGGATTCTCTGCTAGGAAATCGGCAACTGCTCTTCCCTTGATAACCTTGAGGGGTACAAATTTGAGATCGAACTCTGACAGCATGAGCGTCCACCTAGACAGCCTTCCGTTTAGTACGGGTTTTTCGAAGATGTATTTGACCGGGTCCATCTTGGAGTAGATGTGGACCGTATAGCTGAGCATGTAATGCCGCAGCTTCTTTGTTGACCATACTAGGGCAAGGAATGTCTTTTCCAATTGGGTGTACCTTGTCTCGTACTCAATGAACTTTTTGCTGATGTAGTAGATGGCTCGTTCTTCGTTGCCGACTGTTTGTGCTAGCATAGCTCCCATGGCTGTGTTGGTAACAGTCAGGTACAAGGATAAAGGGATCCCTGGTTGAGGTGTCATGAGGACAGGAGCTTTGGATAGGATTTCCTTTATCCTGTCGAAGGCCTTTTGACAGTTATCGTCCCAATCGGTGTGATCGGAGGCGCGAAGCTTCTTGAATATCGGTTCACAAATCATGGTGAGCTTGGCAATGAAGCGGCTGATGTATTGGACTTGACCGAGAAATCCTCGAATCTCCTTCTCGTTCCTAGGCCGAGGCATTTGCTGAAGGGCTTTGATTTTGGTTGGATCAATCTCAATGCCTCTTTTGCTGACGACATGTCCCAAGAATTTTCCGGAGGTGACCCCGAATGCACACTTCTGAGGATTTAGTCTCATGTTGTATTTCCGCAGACGAGCGAAGAATTTCCGAAGGGCGTTGATGTGGCCGTCCCGTTCTCTTGATTTGACGATCATGTCATCGACATATACCTCTACCTCGTTGTGCATCATATCATGTAGAAGAGTGGTAGCGGTTCTTTGATAAGTTGCTCCGGCGTTGATGAGGCCGAAGGGCATGGCTGTGTAGCAATATGTACCCCACTGTGTAGTGAATGCAGTCTTGTGCATGTCTTCCTCAGCCATTTTAATCTGGTTGTACCCAACATACCCGTCCATGAATGATAGGAGAGCATGCTCGACAGTATTGTCCACCAGAATGTTAACATGTGGCAAAGGGAAGTCGTCCTTTGGACTCGCCTTGTTCAGATCCCTGAAGTCGACGCAAACCCGAATTCTTTCGTCTTTCTTTGGTACGGGCACAATGTTGGCCACCCAGTCGGAGTATTCAGACACTTTGATGAACCCAGCCTTGAACAGTTTGTCCACTTCTTCCTTGATTTTTAGGGCCCATTCAGGACGCATCCGGCGTAGCTTCTGTTTCACGGGTTTGGCTCCAGGCTTAATGGGTATCCGGTGCTCTGCAATTTCCCTGTCAATCCCGGGCATATCTCTGTAGGACCAGGCGAACACGTCCTTGTATTCGTGAAGGAGGTCAATGAACTGTTGTCTTTCCGAGGGGTCCAGGGTTGTCCCTATCCTAAGTTCTTGAGGTGTGTCGTCGGTTCCTATGTTAATAGGTTCAGTCTCCTCAATGATGGGGGTTCTGGTTTCCCGTTTGTCAAGTTCTTTAGCTAGGTGAGGTGGGTAGTCACTCAAGTCAAATTCCTCATAGTCATTCAGAATTGTATTCCAGTTAAATTGAGACGAGTCATAAGCAAACATAGCGTTCATTAAGTTGACACGAGCGAAAAGCTCGGAGAGGACCGACATCTCGTGGTCAGTCAGAGGCGACACAGCAGAGGAGGTGGCCCCTGGAACAGGCTCCAGGTTGTCACCTTTCGTGGGAGTTGGGATGACCCTTGTAGACTCAGTCTCTGAATCAGCCACGACCTTATGATAAAACAGTGGGAAGGGGACCTTGACTTGGACATCAGGAGTGTTAGGAGCTATGACAGGCTCTTCTTCACTTCCCTCCTTGAACATAGGGCCTTATCCAGTTGTGATCTTGAGAATACAGCCTTGGCGATCGGTCCACTTGACGGTTTTCCTCCAGCCCTGTGTAGCTTTCTCCGGGTCAGTGTCGGAGATCAAGGCGGTTGGGTCAAACTGATTGTCCTTCAGGGCGATGTTGATGATGTCCTCATAGTCGAGGTGCTTGATGTTATCTTCTCCAAAGAGGAGAGTGACAGCTTATCCATTGAGGCATGACGACGACCTAGACTCCATTGAAGCAGCTCCGGTTTTGTCGGGGATGAAGTAGCAGTCCTGGAAGACTTCTACACCCGGGTACCTGGCCTTGGCCATAGGGTCATAGATCGGCTCCGGAAAGCCATGGTAGAGCTCTGATTCTCCATCGGGGACAAAGTATCCATTGAGGGTCAGATGATAGGGACGGAGGATAACCCCATGCTTCTTGCGTTTTCGAACTAGGAGGTTCATCTCCTGGATATCTTCATTGGTAGGTTCGTATCCCAGTCTAAAGGGAACGTTTGGGACCTTAGCCTGTTTCAAGGGAGGTAAGGTGCTCTTTAGTGGATTGAGGGGCAAACCCGGGAAGTAACCATGGCGCATCATGATACGGTTGACTGTGAGATTAGCAAATGAGTCACAATCAAAGGGTGTCGATTCATCAGTTATGGCATTCACGGCTTGGAATCCCCACATTTCATTGTCATCTTCCTCAATGGCCTGGGAGGCTATTCCCTTTCTCATGACAGCTTTGATCGGGGAAGCAGGAATTGTGATTGTTTTCCCGTCGAAGGGGACCCTGATCTTCTGGTGGAGAGTTGAGGTAACTACTTTGACGGCGTGAATCCAGGGACGTCCCAGGAGCATATTGAAAGAGGCGTCGATGTCAACCACCTGAAAACTGGTTTGTCTTTCCAGTGGTCCGGTTGCGACAGTCAGAGTGATAAGCCCTGCGACCTTGCGGCGAGTGCCGTCGTAGGCGCGTACTCCTTGATTTGTTGGGACCAAATCAGCTTTCTTAATACCCAACTTGTGAGCATTCTTCAGGAGAATGACATTCACCGCGGACCCATCATCCACAAGGACCATGGGCACATTCTTCCTGAGACATTGTACGGTAATGTACAGGGCAAGGTTATGGTTGGCTCCGAAGGGAGGGATATCTTCGTCGGAAAAGACGACTGGGTTGTTCGAATCAGGGGCGTCCCTCATCATGTGCGCCACTATTTCTTCAGGAGAAGACGTGGAGGGCACGGTTAACTTCCCCAAGGTCTGTAGCAAAGCCTGTCGATGCTCAAAGGATGTCGCGATCAGTTGCCAAATTGAGATTTCGACTTTTGCCTTCTAAAGCTGTTTGAGGATTGAATTCTCAGGAGCCTTTGGTTGAGTGTCTACTTCCGGGACAACTTGGTCGTTCATTGTTGGAACGACCGTTGGATTGTTCGGGTTCTGATAGGGGCGTCCGGACCGGGTAAGGTGACCGATCTCTTTCGCCCGTTTCTCTTTCTCTGGGACAAGGTAGACATATTCAACATCATCTCTCCAGATGCCATTGATTTCAGGATCTCGAAGGCACCTTGGAGGGGTATTCCTCGGCGGGCAGTTTTTGTGCGGGATATTTTTGTGAGGGTAATTTTTGTGAGGGTAGTTTTTGTGGGGTTGATTATTGTGAGGGTGATTATTGTGAGGTGCATGCAAGAATGGTCGCGGGAGCGATCCATCTTGGTGAGGTTAGGTTTTGGCGCTCGGGGGACTCTCCCTCGGACGTGGTGGTTGAGGATTGAAGATAAGTCGACGGTAGGCATCGTCAAGTCGGGTGATCCTTTTGGAGAGACTGGCTATGGCTTCCTCAACCTGTTGGAACATAGTGAGCATAGTGGCAGCACTGAACTTAAATACCCCATCTGATGGATCTTTTTCCAAGGCGTTCACCTCGTCATCAACTGGCAGGATGAGGTGTGATCAGTCCAGAGGTGGCTCATCATTGGAGATGGCGTGGATTCCCAGAGGATTTGTTTTGTTGTTTGGCTTAGTCGGCGGGGGTAAAGGCAAATCCTCTTTCTCAATCATGTCTTGGATGATGTGTTTGAGTTTGAAGCAGGTTTCTGTATCATGCCCTTTCCCTTGATGGTACTGACAATAGGCATTGGGGTTCCAGAAGCGGGATTTCTTAGCATCGGTCGGATCCGGGGTGGGTCCGATGGGTTGTAACTTCCCCTGGTCCATGAGCCTCTTCAGAGCACTTGCATAAGTCGACCCTGTATTAGTGAACACTCTTTGGGGGCGTTCAGCTCTCTTAGCAGATGGTTCAACGAGGTTGACCTCATCAATTTTGTTCGTTTGGCCGTAGGGGCGGGATCCGGTTGAGGTGGATCCTTGGTAGCCTCTGCCAGTGGTCTTGGCCAAGACGCCCTTCCGGAGGTCATCTTCAATGCGTGTCCCCAGAATTTGCAGATCCTGGAAGGTCTTGATATTTTGATACCTCAGTAAGTTGGCGTACACTGGGCGGAGATTGTTGACGAACTTTTCCACCAAAGTTGATTCACTCGGCTTACTGACCAATTGAGTACTCACCCTCCTCCAACGGGTTAAGAATTCGGTGAACCCCTCCTTGTCGTTCTGGGTTAGGACCTCAAGGGTATGGGTATTGGCTTGGATTTCAACATTGTCAGCATATTGTTTGGCGAATTCAACTGCGACCTCATCCCAAGTAGTAAGGTTCTTCGGGTCGAGGGAGTAGTACCACTGGCGAGGGATTGGTTCCAAAGAGGACGAAAAGATCCGGGTGAAAAGTTCCTGTTTGACCCCCTTAATGGTCATGTAGTCTTTGAAGGCACGGATATGATTGAGCGTGTCCTCTGACACGTCTGTCGCGTACCTGTCAAAAATACCAACTGGCTCTAACTAATATAGCTAGGGAAGTCGGGTCGAATCCACAGAGAGGTAGGAAAATGTCAGCTAAATCTAAGTTCGTCAAGTAACCAAATTGGGGGTTTATAAAAGTGATTTTCTAACTAAAGAGAATAAGGGAAAGAGAAATAAAAGGGAGGAAATAACAGATAGAGAAAAATAGCTAAGACAAACGGTTCACCATAATCATCCGGTTGAGTAATCTAGGTCTCAGGTCAATGCAAATACGGTCTAAGGGGTAGCGAACGTCACCTTTCGGTCCTTAATTCACCCTAAAGTGTAAACAGCTTAACTTTCGTCCTCACTGCAATACTCTATTGTTCGCTACTAGTCTACCTTTTCCAACCTTTCGGTCCAGGTCAAGGATCACTAGGAATTATAGGTCTAATTGCGTCGACTCAATTAGAAAGATACAGTTAATTGTAGCATTTAACCAACAAAGACAGTACCAGCATTAACCTAATAAATCGATTACTCTCCCTTCATATTACGGATCCCCTATAGTCTTAGCATAAGAAAATTAGCTACTCATAACCATTGAATTATCAATAACAACGAACAAATAATTAAAACTAGACATAATGATAAAACTGACAACAATTCAATTGAAGCAATGATAACAATTCAGAAGAAGGGAAGAATTAAAAGCAATAATGAAATTAAGAATAACAGTGGAGCGAAAATACCAATCGTATCCCAGATCCGAGTAGCCAAAGTAAAAGAAGGGCAAAATCCAAAGAACAGTGACAAGAAATAGAGTCAAACTAACGTGTGTGTGGAAGAGATGAGTCACGTAGTTACTCCTCTCCAGTCTTATACTAGAAATCCATCCTAAAACCTAATCTATGGACTAATTACAAAAGCCCATAGTACGATTAGGCGGAAATTAGCTAAAGCACACGAAACCACTCGATCGAGTAGGAATAATCTACTCGATCGAGAAAGATCATCACCAAATCACTCGATCGAGTAAGAACAACCACTCGATCGAGGACTTCTTGCAAAACTCCTCGGTTGACCCTCTAAACAGCTCGATCGACCAACCTTGAGTATATTTGAGCATTCGATCGAGTAGAAAACCACTCGATCGAGCTATATAGGCACGTTAGGACTTGAATTGCTTCCGAACTCAGCTCACGCGTCTTCCAAGTGCTAGATTTCCAAGCTCCGGCTCCTTGTTTTCCATGAATGCATACAATTGGGACAATTAAGGCTCGATTTAGCTTATCTTCGGTCAATTCCTGCAAATTACAAATAAAGGACCAAAGTAGAATATTCGGGGGTATTTGTAGCCAGATGCTACATAAAAAGCACAGAAATGCGTGTAAAAATGAGGTGCAAACCTTATATAAAAGACACGCATCAAATCTCCCCAAACCAAACCTTTGCTTGTCCCCAAGCAAATATGAATGCAAACTAAGGGTGAACAATGGAACGGGACCAACGCATCGGCTACAAATCATCCACTAGAAGCAATTTAATGCGATAACATGACAAAGTGGCAGTGAAAAGTGCAAACGAGTTAGATTAATGTTTCAAACTTACTGAACCGTCGACCTTGCAAGACTCAAAAGATGTCGGACTCTCACGGATCGCTCGTAACTCAAAATCAGGCATAAGGTGAGTATATATGTAAAAGATAGGAAGAAATCAGACACTCACCTAACTCGACCTATAAGAACATGCATGCAGTTAACATGAATAAAGTCTCTACAACCGTACATATGCATTCCAACCATACTAATGACCAAGACACGTGCCGAGGACTTACATTTGGGTAAGTGAGATAATGGGTAAGAAGGGGCAAAAATGAATTTGGATATGTGGGGTTAATAGCCAGGCTAGCAACAACGGATCCAAATATAGACTGCATCCCAACTTCGTACTCATGATAGCAAGATAAAACGGTGCAAAATCTATGCACATAAACTCACAAACACCAGAAATCGTCAACTCCCCATAAAATATAGATAAGACATGGGAGTGTAAATTATTATACAATTCTCATTCTTTTTCATGTGTAATTTTTCTTTCTTTTTCTTCTTCTTTTCTTTTTCGCATTTTTCGCTTTTCATTCTTTTTTTTTTCTTTTTTTTTTCTTCATCATTTTTTCAACAATTCGACATTATCCTTCTTTCTTTCTTTCTTTCCCTTCAATTCCTCCACCATCTTCTGAAATCAGATGAAATAACCATGTTGCAATAAAACATTCCAAGAACTACTCGTTACTAGCTCAGCTAGGGTAGGAAGCATTATAGAAAGTAGTTGATAAGACAAAAAGGCAATTTGGCTATGTGAGGCTCATGGGTAGAATGAAATAAAGGGGACTGCCTCTCCTAACACGCGTCACCATCCACAGACCGAATGCATACAGGTATTAAGAAGACTAGACTCATGCTTATGCAAATTGATGTTACATGTCTTAAAGAGAGTACTACTCACATCCTAAATGAAACCGGTCATGAATGTCACAAGTTTAATAAGCTCTAACCTCAGAATGTAATGTAGCTTGCCGACATAATGAATCAAGTCTATTCGTTCAGATAAGGGAGAAACAAAAACTCGTAGATTATGCACATAATTACGCCAACTAAATGTCAAGAATGTGCAGGGCTCAAGTAAGGATTCAAAGTAGCGTCAATGTTCAAACGTTCCGACCCAAAATTAAACATGAAATTTGAAAAATTTTGAAAATTTTGTATGATTTTTTGAAGTAAAACAAACAACAATGCATGCGGAAATAATAAACATGGAAGCAAAAAAATGGAAAATTTTGTATGATTTTTTGAAGTAAAACAAACAACAATGCATGCGGAAATAATAAACATGGAAGCAAAAAAATGCAAGAAAACATGCAGACACAAATGTGGATGCATACCTCCCCAAACCAAACCGTACAATGCCCTCATTGTACCAAAAATAGGGAAGGAATTGCAAAATGAAAGGGAAAGGAGAGGTGGAGTCGGAAAACTTACAAAACGTCATAAGGAGGGACCTCTCCAAACCGACCATGAACATGGGAGGTCAAAGAAAGTCAAGCAGTAGCTCCATAGACGTAAAACAACAGCTGGGAGTCAAAACCACTCGACTGAGCTCTTGAAACAGCTCGATTGAGTGGACCAGTGCATTGGAAGGGCTCGATCGAATGAAAAACCACTCGATCGAGTAGGAGTGAGTCTGGTTCTGGTCGATCGAGGAGAACATCACTCGATCGAGTGAAGGCTGCCTCAAAAAGTGCTCGATCGAGCACAATATCATTCGATCGAGTACTTTGACCTGCAAAACACGCATAAAAAGCAAGAAAACAACGTAGGAAGTTCATAAAACAGTGTCTAAGGTTCAGCGTAAAGCCAAAGGAAAATAAAAGGTTCGACAAAAGTACAAAAAAACAGTCCGGGCTGCCTCCCGGAGAGCGCTGGTTTAAGAGGTCCCGCACGACCTTTCTGGCATCAATTAACTGGCGCGTCGAGCTCGTCGAAGCGCAAGACTTCAACGCGATTGTCCGCTTTAGTTGCCTCGTGGTAATGCTTCACATATTGGCCATTCACCTTGAATCTACGCCCCTCGGAATCTTCAAGCTCCACAGATCCAAATTTGTAACAAATTGTCACCGTATAAGGACCACTCCATCCGGACTTGACTTGCCGGGGAAATAGTCTCAGCCGGGCATTAAACAGCAGCACCTTTTGCCCAACATGGAACTCCCGAGGTAGGATTCTCTTGTCATGCCATCTCTTCGTCTTTTCCTTGTAAATGCGCGAGCTGTCATAGGCATTAAGCCTAAACTCCTCTAATTCATCTAGCTGCAAAAGACGATTCTGACCACACAACTTAGGATCATAATTAAGCTCACGAATTGCCCACCAGGCCTTACATTCCAATTCAACAGGTAAGTGACACGATTTCCCATAAACTAGCCTATAAGGTGATGCACCAATTGGTGTCTTAAAGGCAGTTCTATAGGCCCATAATGTGTCATCTAGCTTAAGACTCCAGTCCTTCCGTGATTTAGAAACTACCTTAGACAAGATCTCTTTCAACTCGCGATTAGAGACTCTCTACGATCACTAGTTTGGGGATGATACCCCAAACCACGCCGGTGTTGGACACCAACTCTAGACAGTATGGAAGTGAGTTTCTTTTCTTTAAAATGCATCCCCCCATCACTAATGACGACCCTAGGGACACCAAAACGGGGGAATATGATCTTTTTGAAGATCTTTATCACGGTCTTAGCATCACAATGGGGTGAAGCAATTGCCTCAACCCATTTTGACACATAGTCACAAACTACTAAGATGTACTGTTACCTTTTATGGATAGGAACGGTCCTTGGAAATCAATGCCCCAGACATCGAAAACCTCAACCTCTAGGATGCCGTTTTGTGGCATCTCATGTCTCTTTGAAATGTTCCCTGACCGTTGGCATGCATCACAAGCTGAAACAAAAGACTTAGCGTCAGCAAACAAAGAAGGCCAGTAAAAACCAGACTGAAGTACCTTAGCCACGGTGCGCGATGGACCGTGGTGACCACCATATGAAGAGGAGTGACAGCCTTCCAGGACTATTTTGGTCTCCCACTGCGGAATACACCGTCTGTAGAGACCGTCTGCACATTCCTTAAACAAGTAAGGATCATCCGGAAATCCGCTTAGCGTTATATAGAAAACGCTTCTTCTGCTGATGAGAAAGGTCAGGCGGCAGCTTGCCACTGACAACGAAGTTAGCTATATCTGCATACCAAGGTTCTTGGTTAACAATAGACGATATAACAGCAATTAAAGAATCATCAGGAAAAGAATCATCAATGGGTAGAGAATCTTCCCCTTCTTGTCGCATCAGTCGCGACAAGTGATCAGCTACAACGTTCTCAGCTCCTTTCTTATCCTTGATCTGCAAATCAAACTCCTGAAGAAGGAGTATCCATCTCAGTAGCCATGGTTTGGCCTCCTTCTTAGAAAGGAGATGCCTCAAAGCTGCATGGTCAGTAAAAACAGTGACTTCTGACCCAACTAAATAAGTACGAAACTTCTCTAAGGCATAAACTACAGCTAACAGCTCCTTCTCAGTGGTAGTGTACTTCACTTGAGCCTCATCCAGAGTTCGGCTCGCATAGTAAATAGCATTCAAGGCTTTGTCTTTCCTCTGGCCAAGCACCGCTCCTAGTGCATAGTCACTCGCATCACACATGATCTCAAACGGCAAGTCCCAGTTGGGAGGCTGTATGATCGGCGCAGAGACCAAAGCCTGCTTTAACCTGTTAAAAGCAGAAAGACAAGCATCAGTAAACACAAAAGGGGCATCCTTAAGTAACAACTGTGTAAGTGGTTTAGCAATTTTGGAGAAATCCTTGATAAACCGGCGATAAAAGCCGGCGTGACCAAGGAAGCTCCTCACCCCCTTAACATTAATAGGAGGTGGTAATTGCTGAATCACTTCCACCTTTGCTTTATCAACTTCTATTCCCCTATCAGAAACTAAGTGCCCTAAGACAACTCCCTCGTTGACCATAAAGTGGCACTTCTCCCAGTTCAGCACGAGATTAACCTCAATACAGCGCTGCAACACTTTCTCAAGATTAGACAGACAGTCAAAAAAATCACTTCCATATACACTGAAATCATCCATAAAAACTTCCATGATGGACTCAATATACTCTGAAAATATCCCCATCATACACCTTTTGAAGGTGGCAGGGGCATTGCACAAACCAAAAGGCATTCTGCGATACGCAAAAACGCCCTTAGGACAGGTAAATGTAGTCTTAGCTTGATCGTCTGGGTGGATAGGGATCTGAAAGAACCCTGAATACCCGTCTAAATAGCAGAAAAATTTATGAGAAGCTAACCTTTCTACCATTTGATCAATAAAAGGAAGGGGAAAGTGATCTTTCTTAGTGGCGGCATTCAGTTGTCTGTAGTCTATGCACATCCGCCAACCAGTTACTACTCGAGTAGGTATTAATTCATTCTTCTCATTCTTAACTACAGTTGTCCCTCCTTTCTTCGGGACCACCTGTACTGGACTCACCCATCTACAATTACCGACATAATAAATAATACCTTGCATCCAGCAGCTTCATTACCTCAGCCGTCACGAAATCTTGCATCTTCTGGTTCAGCCGGCGCTGACCCTGTCTGCAAGGTTTGTGATCCTCCTCCAACTCTATCCTGTGCATACAAATATCGGGACTAATCTCCGTGATATCGTCCAGTGAATAGCCCATTGCCTTCCTGTTTCTCTTAAGTACAGCTAACAAAGAGGTCAGCTGATCATCACTAAGCTTGGCACTAACAATGACTGGATATTGCTCTGTATCGTCTAAGAAAGCATATTTAAGATGAGAAGGGAGAGGGTTAAGTTCCGGTACCTTTTCCTCAATGGAGCAAAGAGTGCTAATCATTTGTTCCACCTGCTCGCCTTCATGCTCATCTAAATCATCAACAAGCAAATCCAACGCAGCGTCATCGTCGTCTGGGCTATCTGCACACTCATCAAAAAGCATAAGAGCTTCCAGTGGGTCCTTCATAAAAGAACCCGACCAGAAGTCATAAATAGACTCGTCAATGATATCGACCGAATAGCGGTGTCCTCTATCATTGGGTGGGCTAAAATCTTGGGCAAACCGAATGTGATAGCGTCATCCCCTCATCGCAAGAGGCGACGCCCTTGTCGACATCAATAACGGCCCATTTGTACAAAGGAATGGTCTTCCTAAGATAATTTGGGTCCGAGTGTCCTCGCCTATATCCAAAACAATGAAGTCTCTTTGGGATGTAAAGCTTGCCTATTTTCACGAGCACGTCCTCTAAGATACCTAAGGGCCTCCTAACGAGATCTATCACCATCCGTAGGGTAATGTTAGTCACTTTGAAATGACTCATCTTCAGTTTCTTGCAGACAGGAAGGGGCATGACAATGACACTGGCACCTAAATCGCAAAGGGCCTTATCAATAACCATATTGCCTATGACACAGGTAATAGAAAAGCTGCCCGGGTCTTTCATTTTTGGAGGGGCCTTATTCAACAGCAAATTACTAGACTCTTCCATAAATGAAATTGTCTCAAATTCACTCAAATTTCTCTTACGCGTCACAATATCCTTCATAAACTTAGCGTAAGTGGGTACCTGAGTAACAAGTTCGGAAAAGGGGACAGTTACCTGGAGGTTCTTCACGATGTCCACAAACTTACCGTACTGTTGCTCGATTTTTGCGTCCTTCAGACGACTTGGGAAGGGTACCCTGGTAGCGATGAGTGGCCTCACAACCTTTTCTTTACCCTTATCATTGCGTGACGTCTCCACAGCAGGGGAAGATGACACGGTGGCGGTATTAGATAGTAAATTAGGATCCCCGCCACTTAAAGTACTGGATCGAGTACTTTTATCAGTCGATCGACCAATTGCCCTTCCTGTTTCACTCGATCGACCCTGTTTTTCACTCGATCGAGTGATTTCTTCAGCATAGTTGGTCGATCGAGTAAGATTGTCACTCGATCGACCAACTTGGAGTTCTGCGCTTCTCGATCGACCACCGTTTTCACTCGATCGAGTGACTGGATGATTAGAACCGCTCGATCGAGTAGAAGAGTCACTCGATCGAGTGGTTACAGCACACACAGCAAGTATCTCCTTCAAAAACTCGTCTAAATCATCATCCGAGTTATCGTCAGCTATCAGAACCTCGTCTTCTTCATGAGTAAGGTCATTTTGAAAATTCATTGCACTGACTGGATCGCAATTTGGAAGAAGCTTGGCTTGGTCTGTCGCGAGTGTTAACTGCGCGACTTGTTCTTTCAATTCCGATATAACTGTTTCAGATTGCCGTGACATCTTTGACATACTCAACATGATGGATTTTAATTCGGCAATTTCTTCTCTTGCAGAAGGAGAGACCGGTTGTGGTACTGGCGTAGAAGGGGCAGAATCATTCTTGATTTCTTCATACAGCTGGGAGAAAGGAACTCCCTGCTTGTATTTCTGGTAGGCAAGGACGCGCTCAACACTTTCCATGCATAAGATAGGATCATGCCCTTCCGAGCCACATCTACCACATGGCTCTTTATGTTCCGTAATAGTAGGCATCTTGGCAGATAAACTTTCAAAGCAAAAGTTAACCTGCAAACTAACCAAAACTTTGCAGAAATGAGATCGGCCTCAAGGAATAAATTCCCTGAGACGAGAGACAAACTTAATTAAAGCAACAAGTTTGCGCCACCTCCCCGGCAACGGCGCCAAAATTTGACACGTCTGTCGCGTACCTGTCAAAAATACCAACTGGCTCTAACTAATATAGCTAGGGAAGTCGGGTCGAATCCACAGAGAGGTAGGAAAATGTCAGCTAAATCTAAGTTCGTCAAGTAACCAAATTGGGGGTTTATAAAAGTGATTTTCTAACTAAAGAGAGTAAGGGAAAGAGAAATAAAAGGGAGGAAATAACAGATAGAGAAAAATAGCTAAGACAAACGGTTCACCATAATCATCCGGTTGAGTAATCTAGGTCTCAGGTCAATGCAAATACGGTCTAAGGGGTAGCGAACGTCACCTTTCGGTCCTTAATTCACCCTAAAGTGTAAACAGCTTAACTTTCGTCCTCACTGCAATACTCTATTGTTCGCTACTAGTCTACCTTTTCCAACCTTTCGGTCCAGGTCAAGGATAACTAGGAATTATAGGTCTAATTGCGTCGACTCAATTAGAAAGATACAGTTAATTGTAGCATTTAACCAACAAAGACAGTACCAGCATTAACCTAATAAATCGATTACTCTCCCTTCATATTACGGATCCCCTATAGTCTTAGCATAAGAAAATTAGCTACTCATAACCATTGAATTATCAATAACAACGAACAAATAATTAAAACTAGACATAATGATAAAACTGACAACAATTCAATTGAAGCAATGATAACAATTCAGAAGAAGGGAAGAATTAAAAGCAATAATGAAATTAAGAATAACAGTAGAGCGAAAATACCAATCGTATCCCAGATCCGAGTAGCCAAAGTAAAAGAAGGGCAAAATCCAAAGAACAGTGACAAGAAATAGAGTCAAACTAACGTGTGTGTGTGGAAGAGATGAGTCACGTAGTTACTCCTCTCCAGTCTTATACTAGAAATCCATCCTAAAACCTAATCTATGGACTAATTACAAAAGCCCATAGTACGATTAGGCGGAAATTAGCTAAAGCACACGAAACCACTCGATCAAGTAGGAATAATCTACTCGATCGAGCAAGATCATCACCAAATCACTCGATCGAGTAAGAACAACCACTCGATCGAGGACTTCTTGCAAAACTCCTCGGTTGACCCTCTAAACAGCTCGATCGACCAACCTTGAGTATATTTGAGCATTCGATCGAGTAGAAAACCACTCGATCGAGCTATATAGGCACGTTAGGACTTGAATTGCTTCCGAACTCAGCTCACGCGTCTTCCAAGTGCTAGATTTCCAAGCTCCGGCTCCTTGTTTTCCATGAATGCATACAATTGGGACAATTAAGGCTCGATTTAGCATCTCATCGGTCAATTCCTGCAAATTACAAATAAAGGACCAAAGTAGAATATTCGGGGGTATTTGTAGCCAGATGCTACATAAAAAGCACAGAAATGCGTGTAAAAATGAGGTGCAAACCTTATATAAAAGACACGCATCATCCTCCACTCCTTTGAACTTAGGTACGTCAGTTAGGGTAAAGTTGTCGGGTAATTGATCCCCAACAGGTTCAAACCTTCGGTTGTTCTCAAGATGGATATTGTTACCCCGGGCTAGGAGCTGTTCTTCCAAGAGCTTTAGTCTCTTTTTAGTTTCAGTCAGAGGTGGAGCATTATTTTCTCCAGTTTCTTTGTTTTCCAGGGCGTCGATGCGGGTCTCGACGCGATCCAGGGTGACCTTAAGAGCGGTGAGCAGGCTGGCTAGCTGATCAGTCATGACATCTCTGTTGTTATCATTGTTGTTGTGGTTGACAGACGAAGTTGAAGATGGGGCCATGGTTCTGAGGAAGAAAAACGGCTCACATTACAACTCAATCCGACACGGTTCAAAGACTGAACGCAGACAACACAAGGGACGAGACAAAGATCAGACTTAACAAGACGAGGGTGACCGTGTGTGTTTCCTCGGTGTTGACTCGATTTATGACGTGACGGTGTTGACCGAACTTTTGACACGAGTCCAACATAACGGCGTGACGCCATTGGACGGGTCTCGTGGTGAGACGACTCATAAGTAAAGACCCATAAGTACGTTTGCTTCGACTCGGTAGACACGAGGCGGAATTGGGATGGTGGACTGAAATTTTCGAAAATAGAAATTTTCAAAAAGATTCATTTGTCGCTTTATGGACGGCTTCCGAAGATAGAGATCTCCGCAAGTCGATCAGTTGAAAGGGGTTGTCTTAAGTTTATTTGCAAAAGACGGTTTGAGTTTGAGTCGGCTCAGAAAACAGTGTATTGTCTCCCAAGACGGTTTTTGAAATTCAAAATTGTATGTTTTGAAAATCGAGTTTGAAATGTTTGAAGAGGTCTCGAGGACGGTGCATGGTCCTCGGGATCTCGAAAGTGTCTCGAGAAAAGGGTGCGTGCTTTTCTCGGGTTTTGAAAGAGCCATTGTCGGCGCGAGACAGGTCAAAATCCGTGTCTAGACGCGGCGATTATAACGGCATGAAAAGGTGGTTTGAAACGGTTGTAAAAAACCGGGTTTGAAAATCGTCATTACGACGGCCTAGAAAGGCGTGTTGAAATGGTTATAAAAACCGGGTTTGAAAATCGTCATTACGACGGCCTAGAAAGGCGTGTTGAAATGGTTATAAAAACCGGGTTTGAAAATCGTTATTACGACGGACTAGAAAGGCGTGTTGAAATGGTTATAAAAACCGGGTTTGAAAATCGTCATTACGACGGCCTAGAAAGGCGTGTTGAAATGGTTATAAAAACCGAGTTTGAAAATCGTCATTACGACGGCCTAGAAAGGCGTGCAACGGTCGGCGAAAGACCGAGGTTTGAAACGGCCATTATAACGGCGCAAAAAAGGTGATTTTGAAAGTTTGAAAATGACACGGAAGGACTTATGATCAAGTAGCACATAAGCACTCACAGTTTCATTATATTATGCATTATGCTGACACGGGTTTTGGCTTAGAAGGGTGGGTTACACACCAAGCAATCAAACCCCGATTTGCGAGAGGGATACCAATCCAAACAAAATGTGTAAGGAGGGTGCCCTAGCCTCGTGCTCGAAAGTGATGAAAGCTCTTTGACGAAACAGAAATGTGTAACGTCAACGAATTGCTTGACTCAATCGGGATTCGAACCGCGGGGATGAGAAAATTCACGCTGACAAGACGAGCAGATTGGCCGAAAAGGGTTAGGTTGTGGGCCCGGACAAGGAACCCGACCGTGACCGTAATATCAATTAATGCATTCCAACCAAGACCTCGTTCGAGTCTCACCATCTAGGGATCACAAAGACGTAAGTGTCCTAGTTTTCCCCAGCGGAGTCGCCAATCTGTGGACATGGCCCACCTGCGAGCCCACTTCGATCTGTGGACGTGCAGCGGTCTTTTGAAAGCCACACTCGGCGGCATAAAAATGCTTTCGACCGGATCGTTTTAGATCGGTCGGTTTCGTCTCGGTAAGGGTTTCGAAACAATTAGAGATGTTCGGAGTCGCCACCAAGCATTTGTGGGATGCTTGGAACCCGTTTGAAATCCACTTTATAACTCGGTCAAATCGAAGCATAAAGCAGCGTTTGACATAAGTACTAAAGATAAGGAAATCGTCCCTCTTTAGCATCCTATCTTTAAAATGACTCTCGTACGCCCTGGATAAGGTCGTCCACTATCCAAAGTTTCTGAGTAAGAGGTGAAGGTAAGTATTGGGAAGCCCTTTAATCAGACACCCAATCCCGCCCGCGGTAGCGACCTCTACTGATCGATCTTGGTTGGTTGAATGCAAAACCTGATAAAACGGTTTAAATGCATGAATGCGCATCCAATAATTTAAACCTAACATGTGAGAGCTTTCTAAGTCGGTTGATTTAATCCAAGTATCAAGAATAAGATGTCGAGTTGGATTAATGATTGATTTGCAAGCAAGACGGAAATTAAACATCCATTTACCAAATTAGGTTTATGGTGCATAACGTGATCCATTTGTCTTAGTAAGGGATTTTGCAAATGTGATTTTGAATAAGCAAAAAGTCATCTGATCCGTCCTATATCCGGGCTAACCGGAGTCGGGATCGTCCTAGACGAGTGCTGGAAAGGGAACAGGCCCTGTGCCAGACGGCTACATGAGGCGCGAGCCAGCCGGCGGTACAAGGGGCCTCCTCTGGTTTTGAAAATGAGAATTGAAAGGCCTGTTTTAGGTGCGGGTCAACCTACGGTTATATGCCGTATTCCGGCCATTTAGAAAACGTTATAAAACTTGTTGAAAAATGGGTATTTGAACGCGATTTGATTTGAAAGGGTCTTTTAGACCGCGTTTGTTGATTTGAAAAACTAGACTCGAATAATCATCATTATTTTGACGATATTCGGTGTCGGGTTCGACTTGTTTTAAGTTCATTTGAATGTAATTAGTCGATACTCATCATCGTACCCGAGTTAAAATCCGGCATGGTATGTAGAACCAAGGATGACTTTGTGTTGGGGACTAATATGTTTATTTTGGAAATGTAAAGAAATGATGAAAGGCTTTAAAATACCTCCCAAAATGTAAAGAAATGAAATAAAAGGGCTTAAATACCTTTTAAATGTCATTAACCAAATATTATCACCGAAACACGGATTTAACCGTCATGGTGTGAGGAACCAAGGGTGAAAAATGTTTTATGGTTAAAACAAATAAAATAAACGGGTTTGAAAATATTTGAAATGGTAAAACCGATTACAAATATGAAAATGAATTAAAGGGGAAAGACGAGAACAAACACGGTTGAGTTCTGACCTGGACACCCCATTTAGGCGCGGGCAAGCCGACGAACCAAGGGGCTTCTGTCTCAGGCCAAAAATCAGTTTTTGCTCGTTTATCCCATGATTTGGATCGTATTATGCATGTTTTAGCATGTTATAGTCATGAAATAAATCTGTGGACGTATAGCCACCTACATGCCACGCCAATCTGTGGACGTATAGCGGTCTTTTGAAAGGCCACGCTCGGCGGCGTAAAAAAAATGCTTTCGACCGGATCGTTTTAGATCGGTCGGTTTCGTCTCGGTAAGCGTCTCGAAACGATTAGAGATGTTTGGAGTCGCCACCAAGCATTTGTGGGATGCTTGGAACCCGTTCGAAATCCACTTTATACCTCGGTCAAATTGAAGCACAAGGTAGCGTTTGACATAGGTACTAAAGATAAGGAAATCGTCCCTCTTTAGCATCCTATCTCTAGAATGACTCTCGTACGCCCTGGATAAGGTCGTCCACTATCCAAAGTTTCTGAGTAAGGGGTAAAGGTACGTATTGGGAAGCCCATTAATCAGACACCCAATCCCGTCCGCGGTAGCGGCCTCTACTGATCGATCTTGGTCGGTTGAATGCAAAAGTTGATAAAACGGTTTAAATGCATGAATGCGCATACAATAATTTAAACCTAACATGTGAGAGCTTTCTAAGTCGGTTGATTTAATCCAAGTATCATGTATAAGATGTCGGGTTGGATTTATGGTTGATTTGCATGCAAGACGGAAATTAAACATCCATTTACCGTATTAGGTTTATGGTGCATAACGTGATCCATTTGTCCTAGTACGACATTTTGCAAATGTGATTTTGAATAAGAAAATAGTCATCTGATCCGTCCTATATCCGGGCTAACCGGAGTCGGGATCGTCCTAGACGAGTGCTGGAAAGGGAACAGGCCCTGTACCAGACGGCTACATGAGGCGCGAGCCAGCCGGCGGTACAAGGGGCCTCCCCTGGTTTTGAAAATGAGAATTGAAAGACCTGTTTTAGGCGCGGGTAAACCTACGGTTATATGCCGTATTCTGGCCATTTAGAAAACGTTATAAAACGTGTTGAAAAATGGGTATTTGAACCCGATTTGATTTGAAAGGGTCGTTTAGACCGCGTTTGTTGATTTGAAGAACTAGACCCGAATAATCATCATTATTTTGATAATATTCGGTGTCGGGTTCGGCTTGACAAGCTTGACATGAATAGTTTTGAAAACAATTATGAACTAATTGTCTTAAGTTCACTTGAATGTAATTAGTCGATACTCATCATCATACCCGGCTTAAAATCCAGCATGGTATGTAGAACCAAGGATGACTTTGTGTTGGTGACTAATATGCTTGTTTTGAAAATGTAGAGAAATGATGAAAGGCTTTAAATACCTCCCAAAAATGAAATAAAAGGCTATAAAATACCTTTTAAATGTTATTAACCAAATATTATCACCGAAACACCAATTTAACCGTCATGGTATGAGGAACCAAGGGTGAAAAATGTTTTATGGTTAAAACAAATGAAATAAAATAAAAAAGGTTTGAAAATATTTGAAATGGTAAAACCGATTACAAATATGAAAGTGGATTAAATGGAAATGACGAGAACAAACACGGTTGATTTCTGACCTGGACACCCCATTGAGGCGCGGGCAAGCCGGCGAACCAAGGGGCTTCTGTCTCAGGCCAAAAATCAGTTTTGGCTCGTTTATTCCATGCTTTGGTTCATGTTATGCAAGTTTTAGCATGTTATAGTCATGAAACAAATAAAAACATGATAAAAAGAGGATTTTTACACCCTCATACTTACATGTTTGGTTATGGCGAGTGACCGAAGTAAGTGTAACAACTCGTTTGGTCGGAAAAAACTCGGTTTAAAACCGTTTTGGTAAGTAAAAAAGAGTGTTTTAAGATTAGTTACGGTGTAGTGGTCGAAGTGGTCGGACAAGTGATTTAATGCACGATGACGGTACCAAACAATGTGTAAGGCTTGTATTTATGATCGGTAGGTCGTAAATACGCGTCGGATTGTGACTTAAGAAGTCGAGTCAAGAATTTTAAGGGAGAAAAGAGGGGGCGGACACTCGCGTGAGTTCTTAAATGGGGGCATTTGAGGGGTATTTATAGGAAATTGAGTGGTTGTGTGAGTTTTGAGTGACGTGGCCACCTGGGCTGCTCAAAGAGGCGCGAGCCACGTCGCGGGTCTTCGAGGTGTCTTGTCGCTTTCACACAAGATTAATCATGATTTGTTCTATCCTAGGATTTGTAGTCATATGTTTGGTACTTGACCATTCATAAATCCGGGAAATCTTAGCATAGAAATTTTTGAATGTTTGTTTTTTGTGGTTGACTCGGTTTGACTCGTTGTTGGAGTCGGGATTTGAATTTTTGAGTCGGTTTTTGGTCCGGTGTCGGTTTTGACTCTAGTTAGTGTCATTGCGACCCCGTCGTCGTGCATTAAACACTCCAGGTATTTTTGAAATGTTTTATTTTTTAAATCGTTTTACGTTTTCCGACGTAAAGTTGTAGACAAATTGTCGATCAAACGCCGCGATTCCAAAACATGTTATAGTCCGATAATCATCGGGTGTTTGTTGGAGTCTCAGCAGATACTGAGTATCTACAGAGCCCCCACTTTGACTGAGGCTTGGACAGGGTGAATGTCAAAGTAGAGCCCCCAGGTCAATCGAAGATTACAACCTGGAGACCCAAGCGACGTCGAGGCGGCTCGAGAGGATTCGGGCCAAGGACCTGCCGTCGGGAAGGGCGACGCCGAGGCGACTCGATGGTACGAGCCAAGGACCTGTCGTCAGGAACAGTTTAGAGTCTGTCGACTGTTTGTGCGGGTCGTTTAAAGTCCGTTAGACTACGTACAAAGGCTCGCCAGCCACAAGAAGGAGTCATACCTGAGGCATCTTCGGATACGTCCTTGCGTGTTTGCGGACAAAGGCTCGCCAGCTGTGGTGCGTATCTGAGGAGGGTTCGCCAGCCGCGATGCGTAGTAAGGCTCGCCAGCCATGGTGCGTAGTAAGGCTCGCCAGCCAAGGTGCGTAGTAAGGCTCGCCAGCCAAGGTGCGTAGTAAGGCTCGCCAGCCATGGTGCGTAGTAAGGCTCGCCAGCCATGGTGCGTAGTAAGGCTCGCCAGCCATGGTGAGTTGTAAGGCTCGCCAGCCATGGTGCGTAGTAAGGCTCGCGTCAAATGGGCTTGTTTTGAAAGTAGCGAACTCAAGATGCCGCCGTGGAAATAGTGAATTCGAATCTTCACTATAACTATTTTTTGAAATGAGCGGGTTCCGCGAGGAAGCCCCCTGTTGGTATTTGAAGGAATAGTGAATTTGGAATCTTCACCATTCGTTGTTCTTTTTTGAATTTGAAGGAAATAGCAAATTTTAAATTTTGCTATCACGTTTGGAGTGACGGTTTATGTGCCGCCGTTGACATTTGAAGGAAATAGTGAATTTGGAATCTCCACTGTTAATTGAAGTGACGGTTTATGTGCCGCCGTTGAAATTTGATGGAAATAGTGAATTTGGAATCTGCACTATTAAATGAAGTGACGGTTTATGTGCCGCCGTTGACTTTTGATGGAAATAGTGAATTTGGAATCTCCACTATTAAATGAAGTGACGGTTTATGTGCCGCCGTTGACATTTGATGGAAATAGTGAATTTGGAATCTTCACTATTAAATGAAGTGACGGTTTATGTGCCGCCGTTGACATTTGATGGAAATAGTGAATTTGGAATCTTCACTATTAAATGAAGTGACGGTTTATGTGCCGTCGTTGACATTTGATGGAAATAGTGAATTTGGAATCTCCACTATTAAATGAAGTGACGGTTTATGTGCCGCCGTTGACATTTGATGGAAATATTGAATTTGGAATCTTCACTATTAAATAAAGTGACGGTTTATGTGCCGCCGTTGACATTTGATGGAAATAGCGAATTTGGAATCTCCACTATTAATTGGAGTGTGAAGAAATAGTGAATTTTAAATTTTCACTATTATTTTTGAAATTTTTTGAAGGAAAATAGTGAATTTTGATTTCACTATTATTTTTTGAAATTGACGGTTTTAATTGCCGTCGTTTGAATTTTGAGGAAATAGTGAATTTTGATTTCACTATTTGTAGACACCTCATTTCTGCACCTCCCGCAAACCACCCGGTGATGATTGGACCGCATGTTTGGTACGCGGAACGATTTGTGACAGTTCGTAAGTTTATCGTCAAGTGATCGCTCAAACACTTGTGTCTACCTCATGGTTGTCATCTAGGTGTCATTACGGTCGTTTTGGCAGTAATTAGAGTACATTTGGAGTCCGGGTCAAAAACCGTCTTCATTTCCTAAAACCGTCTTCATTTCCTAAAACCGTCAAAACCCGAGTCAAAAGCAATGTGGTTGTCTACCTAAGGTTAGGATGTCATAAAATGTCATGAGTATTGTCATTTTGAGTCACATGTCACTTCATTGGGCTAAGCTTAAAGTTTACATTACAAAATGTGCATTTCATTTAGCTAAAATGGTAACCCGACCTTTAGGCCCGTTTTACGAGGTGATAACGACTTTTTTGGGTCAGGCCTAGTTCACAGAAAGTTCTAGATCTTTCTTTTAGCTTTCCAACGCCACTGAAATCACCTTAATCCGAGTCTTGTAGAGAACGTTATGCCTAAAATACGACAGGCTGTCAAACGCGCTTTCTTGCGCAGGAAGAACCCGCTGAGAAAAGGACGCAGCAAGTGTTGCGCCTCTTCCAAGGAACGCAGCATATGCTGCGCCTTTTCCTCAAGGTTTTCTTTTTGTCTAAGTTTTCGTGTTTAACCTAAGTCGGTTATTTCCGTATCTTTCTCTCCTTTCCTAAACCCTAATTCCGTGATTAGTATAAATAGGAGCCTTCGCTCCTCATATTTCTCACGCGAGTGTCCGCCCTTCTCTTCTCCCTTTGCATTCTAGACCTTTGTTCTTACTTTTTGGCGTCTACGTGCTTGAACATTCGACCACGTAAGCTCGGATCCTTCTGAGTACCATCCTCGTTTGCATGACCGACCAATTTGACCAACTCCACAATCAATCAACTTAATTAATCTAATCGTTTTCCTCTTACGAGGGCACTTTCATATTTGCATTATAGTTCGAGTCGAGCATCGCTAATCGATAACTTAGTCCTTCTCGTTTCGTCAAACATGTAAGTCTGAGGGTGTAAATCTCTCTTTTATTATTGTTCTTTACTTTTTGTATCCACTATTGTAAGGTTTATGTCGAAAATAGTTGTTAAAACCGATTTATAAAACCATGCTTTAAAACTTCTTTTTTTACGGATTTCGGAATGATCGCGTCGAGAAAGGACGCGCAAGAATGCCGAGCCTCTTGAAGGAGCGCGATTCAGCTTTGCGCCTCTTCGTGAGGCTTCCGCGGTTCCTGCTTCCTTTCTTCTTCCTTCGTCCTATGTTAGTTCGTTCTTTTAATTCGTTTCGTTTGTTTCTGTTAATTCTTCGATATAATCATCACTAATTTCACATGTATATTAGTTGTCATTCATTCACATATAATTCGTCATTAAAATCCGACTTAAATCCCTTATAATCCATATTTGCGGGTTTTCGTCATTAAACTCAATTCGGGTTTTAGAGGTTCGATTCAACCAATATTGAGTCTCTGGAATTCGTCGTTGACATATTTGCACCTTGTTGAGCCTGATATTTTACACTACCGTCAGGCTAGAATTCAGCCTCAGTAGTACCATTCAGGCAAGTTCAACGTAGCAGTCCAGGCAAGGAGACAGGCTAGAAGACTATATCAGACGGACAGGGCATCATACTAAAAATACCGATCAGGGTACAACTCAGGTCAGGCCTTATTATAAGTCAGCACAGTACAGCAGTACAGCAGGCATTGTCAGGGTACAACAGTACAGCAGGCATTGTCAGGGTACAGCAGACATAGTCAGGCATGCGTACAAAGCAATTTAGCCTGACAGGCATTGGTACAGGCCAGGAGAGGTATGCAGGGATGTAGGGGACGACCAACATACAATATGGAGAAGATATTTAACAAGCATTGGATACTTCCTAATTAGCACATGTTAATTAGATTGAGTCAAAGTTAGTTCCTACTTTCAAGGTCATCTTCATAAAAGGTGGGCTGCTGAATAACGACCAAGGAAGACGTCAACTAAATTTGAGGAGAAGATCCTACAAAAGTGGAGCTACCTCCAACTAATAAGCGACTACTCCTTCTACCTATTTCACTATAAATACGAAGCAACAAAGGCTAATATCACTCACTCCATCACCATCCAACATCACTACTACATGAATGTCACATAATTACCTAGCATTGTACAAATATATTCATATTATACGAAATACATAGTGAAATCCTCTCCTGGCTTGGTGCCCGTGGTTTTTTCCCATTCAAGGGTTTTTCCACGTATAAATCTTTGTGTCATGTCTTCTTTTATTATTCTTTATTTTTAATTTATCTCTTTTTACTTTATAATCAACCCTGCAAAGGTACAACCACAATACTATCATAATAGGATGATACTAGTTAACCTCACCATAATCTACCCTGGCCGGAATATCCTGGAATGCCTGGCCGGATTCCAGGCTGTGTAAAAATTGGTCAAAACAATTGGCGCCCACCGTGGGGCAACTAGTTTATCAATCCCACAAATTATTCACAAAATCTTTTCTTATCCACAACAAGTTTTGAAAGACTTGGGAAAAATTAATACAAAAGTTTCTACAAATTTACACTTGGAATGAAGAAATGTTATATCTAAGGGAAATATTGCCAAGGCAAGCCAGAAGTCCTATAAGAATACGGAGTTCAAGTGCAAATTTGTCACTAAAGAAATTCAAAGATAAGTCTTTCTTATATCCAATACAAGTTTCGCAAACTCTAAGCAATATATCTTAAAATTTTGGTGCTTTGATCTTAGTTCTACATTTAAATTTTAGATTTTGTTAATTCTAATAATTTGATGTTCTTAGAAAATGCAACTTTGAACCTCAAAATCCAAGCCTGGTTGGAAAACTTAGTCCTGACCGGAACAAGCTTAAAAGTCAGCCTTGAATAGTATCAGTACAGGACAGTCCAGTCTTATCAGGGGAAAAAGTTCTACCAGGAATTATTATGCGGGGCTATTAATCTATCATGATAGGCATGTCCTTCATTCCCTCTCTTGGCTGATACCTGGTCGTCATCTGCGAGCCTGGCTAGAACGCCCCAGCCAAATGTTTCCAAGCTGCACAAAGTTTGGTCAGAATATAATTTATCCTGGCCCAACAAAGGTGTTGAAATATTTCTACACAGATAAGTCCTTATCCTTTCTATAACATTTAAATATATATGTCATTGCAGTACAAATTCAAAAACAACTATGGATCAAATATTTTTCCAAAAATAACCATCTTACATATGATATTTTTAGTCAGTTCTGATACACTACTGTCAGTCAAGCCTGACCTAACTCTTTTTGGAGAGAAAATCAGCCTGACCTGACTGTTTTTGGATAGAAAATCAGCCTGACGTGACTGTTTTTGGAAAGAAAATTAACCTGACCTGACTGTTTTTGGAAAGAAAATTAGCCTGACCTGACTGTTTTTGGAAAGAAAATTAGCCTGGCCTGATTGTTTTTGGAGAGAAAATTAGCCTGACCTGACTGTTTTGGAAAGATAAATTGGCCTGGCCTGACCGGTTAGTCCCGATATGCTTAGATCTATCATCACACTACCTTAATGAATTCTCACATGATTACTCATTAACTTTTCCTTATTATGTTTCAAACTTGTGTACCATAAAACTAAAAACTTTGCACCAATAAAATAGTTAGTATTAATGGTTGACGATGCCTGGACAATTAAAGACACAATCTATCCTGACCAGCTAGTCAACATGGTTGTAATTGAATAATTTATGTGAATCATTTAGAAACTACTTGTGACTATTTTGGAAAATATGATTTTAGTCCTATCAAATACAACATTGTGTGCCATGTGGTAAGTTTATAAGTTACAAGGAAACCAAAAGAGGCCTAGAAGCCTGTCCTGAACAAATTAAAGCAAACTGGAGCTCCAATCATCAAAGTCAGTCAGGGGCATCCAAAAGCTCTCGCCTGGCAGGAAAAGTTGCAACCCTGGATAGATTCTTATCCAGGCCCTTAGAAACATGCAAAGCTTTCTATAACCTCCCTGAAAGGAAAATACAATTATTCGTGTGAACTCCTGATCATGAGACAACACTCCAAACTATTTTTCTACTCCTCTGTTATTGGCCTGGCCAGGCAAAAGGAAACCACTATCAGTTTACTCATTCCTGTGACTGAGACAATCGTCAGTATAGTCCTGGTCAGGAAAGATAACGATCAGCAACACCCAGCCTATTCAGTAAGTAAAAGTCGACTAGATGCGGACATGAGGTATGACTTTCTTGACAAATATGTTTTAGATATAATTATTTCATGTACTAAGTTTCGTCCCTACTATGAATGTCGCAATATTATAGTCAGAACTAACCTCCCATTAAACCTGTCATGAGGAAGCCTACACTGTCAGGCAATAAGATGACCAAGAAGTCAGTCCAGCCTCACACATAAGATATCACCTTTGAACCCAGGCCAGCAAACAACTCTTATGCCCTATCATACTTTGTGGCTGATTTCAGTCCTAACCCAGAATCAAACTTTAAACCAATTAGACACCTAGACCTCCGGTCAGGGATGAACCATGTTTACATATGGGGCAACCAATATGCAGGGGACATGATTAGGTTTAGTACTAAAATCGCCACAAGGGGACATAATAGCACATGTTGTAAACTGTTTATTCAAAGTTGTCATAGCAGGGCTCGTGGTGGAACCATACTTGAGATGTCTTGAACCACACAAAGCTAAGCAAGATCTCCAGGGCATACATGATAGATGTTGTGTCAACCACAAAGAGGAAGAAGCCTGGCCAGCAAAATGCTCACTGACTACTATTGGCCAACGCTGAGGGCCAATTGCCTGGACTACAACACAAAATGTGAAGCTTGACACAAACATGCTCCAATAATCTAACACGATTACTTGTCTCCTTTTTCTTTATCCGCAGGATGTCAGGCTATCCAAAAGCAAAATGTTAGGCACAATCAAACAACAAAGTGGTTATAAAACTATTTGAAAAAGAAGTTGATCAGGAAGCAGGGTAGATGGGAAAAAGAGAGGTCTACATACCAACACCAAGATACGGCCTGAACACCATTAAAACAAATGACAAGCCTGATCTTGAAGGAATAACTAAGAGATGCAGCCAGAATCAAGATAACATCCTAACACCACGCAGCAGCCAAGAGTTAAAGCAAGAATGTCAGGAATAAAGTTTTCAAAGATAGAGCACCTTATCTTGCGAAAAATCTTCCAAATACTAGAGATATGTCATCAGGCATAACTAGCTCTTACAATAGAAGGCTTCTACCCAATTGATTCAATTATTGAACAAGGCACTTACAGGCCACAAACACTACAAGGGTACATTATTCCAATATCTTGGAATGTAACCCATCCAAAAATGTTCCACGCCTATAGCATAATCATACTCGTGGTAAATTTTATCCTGCATAATCAAGGTAAAAACCCAAACTTACTCATTTGAATGTATCATATGCAATTCATGAATGATCAATATGCCTTTCCTGAACATGATACGTGACAATGTGCATTCTTTTCCTGCCTACCCGTCTGTAAATTCACATGCATACTATTCTAATAAAAACTACTTTACTTGAATCCTGAAAAATTGTTTCTGCTCAATATATTCATTTATCAATTTTCTATAATATGCATAAACAAATGTTCAGGATTGAGGGCCACTCCCTTAGCCTGTATAGCACTCAATCGTGCCTGAATGTAATTAGTTACCAACACCAAAACGGCATAATCAAAGCCCTCCAGTCAGGCTAAGGATAATAAGCCCTCCAGTCAGGCAAAAATCCTTTTATACGAGGACGAAGGTGAAATATCCTGACAACTCGTACAAAGCCCTCCAGACAGGCATAATCAAAGCCCTTCAGTCAGGCTGAGGATCATAAGCCCTCCAGACAGGCAAATATCCTTTCAAAAGTACAACTATCGAAAAAACAAACAAAAACAGGTGTAACCTTTGCAGCCATTTTTCAAATTTTTGCAGGTTATGAAATATACATAATACAAATCGTACATGATATTAAAAACAAATTCGTCCCGGGACGGGAACAATATTCATAAACCAACGAGTACGATAAATGTCCCCCTGGACATGATTCATATTTACTAACCCTTACCCCCTTGGGGCAAAGGCACAAAAGGTTAATTGTTCTACCAAGGACATTCTCCTTGGTTGGGCAAAACACCACAAGAAACTGTTTAATATTTCTTCCAATGACATCCCTCCTGCCAGGGTCAAACATTATCACCAATCAGAAATTGTTGCTCGCCTGACCGAGCACCAGAATTCTTCTTTTCTCATGAAGGACGTCAGCCTCCATGAGCTTAGGATCCCAGGCATTCACTTTGCTTAACAAGCTGTCTACCAAGAATGCCAAACGAAATGTAACACTGGCATAATAAAGTATCAAGGAAATACAAGATTAATTGAGGAAAACCAACTACGACGAGTCTTTGCAGGAATGTTCCGAACTAATGTCTTCACTCAAAAGGTGTCCTGAAAAGTTGTAGCATTATAAGCACTAGGGCATCCTACATAACATATTGCTCAAAATCATGTCCTGGAGGAGGAAACTTCACCTCAACTTCATCATCAGACTTCTAAAGAAAGTCGCGGTATATATCATCAAGCTATATCTTTCCTGACTTGGCAAAAGCTTCAGGAGTGATTCACATACATTTATAACAACCAATATATCAACAATTGCTTGATTATTAACGCCAGGTTTACTCTTTCCTATACTTAAATATTTCACTCTCCTGTTTTTCTTTATAATCTCCACCTATCAGGAGCTATCATTCACGTCCAGAACACAGAACGCATGACTAAATCTAAATTTTGTTTACGATTATCTAAATGCTAGTACAAAAAATATTGCAGGGATATTGATTCATACACACTTGGTAAATACACTTGATCAACATACAAACATTGTCGATCTGCACTTCACTCTAATTTTTTCTATCATATAGTGGGGCAAAAACAAGTCCTGCCAATTGTATGCAGGTTAGAAATAATCCTTAGACGCTTAAGAAAGCGGTTATTTTTTCATATCTGGCCTGACCCAGCGTAGTGAAGAAACAATAAGTCAGGAATATGTACAACTACATGATCAAGCTCTGTCTATGATTGGAATGAAGTTATCTCCTCATTATTGGCTTGAACCACAAATAAATAAGGAGATAAGGGGCAATTGTTGAGCCTGATATTTTACACTACCGTCAGGCTAGAATTCAGCCTCAGTAGTACCGTTCAGGCAAGTTCAACGTAGCAGTCCAGGCAAGGAGACAGGCTAGAAGACTATATCAGACGGACAGGGCATCATACTAAAAATACCGATCAGGGTACAACTCAGGTCAGGCCTTATTATAAGTCAGCACAGTACAGCAGTACAGCAGGCATTGTCAGGGTACAACAGTACAGCAGGCATTGTCAGGGTACAGCAGACATAGTCAGGCATGCGTACAAAGCAATTTAGCCTGACAGGCATTGGTACAGGCCAGGAGAGGTATGCAGGGATGTAAGGGACGACCAACATACAATATGGAGAAGATATTTAACAAGCATTGGATACTTCCTAATTAGCACATGTTAATTAGATTGAGTCAAAGTTAGTTCCTACTTTCAAGGTCATCTTCATAAAAGGTGGGCTGCTGAATAACGACCAAGGAAGAAGTCAACTAAATTTGAGGAGAAGATCCTACAAAAGTGGAGCTACCTCCTACTAATAAGCGACTACTCCTACCTATTTCACTATAAATACGAAGCAACAAAGGCTAATATCACTCACTCCATCACCATCCAACATCACTACTACATGAATGTCACATAATTACCTAGCATTGTACAAATATATTCATATTATACGAAATACATAGTGAAATCCTCTCCTGGCTTGGTGCCCGTGGTTTTTTCCCATTCAAGGGTTTTTCCACGTATAAATCTTTGTGTCATGTCTTCTTTTATTATTCTTTATTTTTAATTTATCTCTTTTTACTTTATAATCAACCCTGCAAAGGTACAACCACAATACTATCATAATAGGATGATACTAGTTAACCTCACCATAATCTACCCTGGCCGGAATATCCTGGAATGCCTGGCCGGATTCCAGGCTGTGTAAAAATCGGTCAAAACACACCTGTTATTCATCGTTTGTTCATCACATTCATCATTAATTTGTCATGTTTTAACTAATTAATTTGTTTAGATAATTTATATTTGCTAATTAATCGTTCATTCATGTAAATAACTCGTTTGCATCCGTCTCATCCATGTTTATTGTTTTTTATGACTTTAATCGCATGTAAATAACCTATTAATCACTTCTATCCGAGTAAATATCATAATTAATCCTTAAATTTACCAATAAATATTAACGATTTGCAGTTCCGGCTTCACAGCCAGAACTCACCCTTGGAACAGACGCAAAGAATCGCTCGTGCCTCTTCCAAAGGGCGCGATCTCTTGCCGCTTTGTTCAGTTGAGTTTCGTCCCGAACTCCGTTGTTGCTTGACCTAGTTTAATTAGCTTACGTATAATTAACTATTATCCGTATTATCACCTTCTGTTTTGTTCGTTGATTCATTCCTTTATTCGTTTTTCTCAAATTATCCGTTTTAAAGGTATTTTCGACATAAATCGCCTATCCCATTGTAATTATTGTAATTTTCATTATTGTAATTTTCTTTTATTTGTATTTATCGTATTTCTTGTATCATTTGTATGCCTTCACATGTAATTGAACATTAAATCCTACTTCGACATTAATTGCATGATTAAATTACGTGTTAACCGACTTAGTATTAATTCTCACATGTTAGGATTAAAACTTGGATGTTGCATTGCATGCATATAATCGACGATATATCGAGTATAGATGATGTCCCTAATCATTAGTAGAGGCCGCTATCGAGGCGGGCGGGATTAGGTGTTCGATCAAAAGAGCTTCCTAATACGTACCCTCACCCCTTACTCCAGATCTCTGTGAACACCTGTGTTCATTGGCATCCACGAGAGTCATTCTAGACATAGAATGCTAAGGGTAACGATTGCTTGGTGTTCATGTCATTACTTTGTGTCTTGACATGACACGAGGTATTCGAACGGTTTCCAATTTTCCACAATAAATTGGTGGCGACTCCACAAATGCAAACGCTTGTTTCCCAAGCGCCCCAGTGGCCCATGTCCACAGTTTGGCGACTCCGCTGGGGATAATACACTTACGTGTAGCCAAGGGTGAAACTTGAACAAGGTTAGGGAATAATTTGTACAAGACAATTGTCGGTTTTCATAACTCGGTCTTCCTAGACCGTTTTATTCGGCCTTCCTAGGCCCAACCCAACCCATTCGACCAATCGTCCCGTCTAAACGGTCCTAATTCTTATTTGGGCCTAAGGATGGATAGCGATTGACGTCATCCATACCATGATGCTTACTCTTGTTTGTATCAAGGGCCTTCACTACTTGAGGAAATGGACTAGGAATCGGCCTTATTCTTGTTTGGTACGAGCCTCTCCACAGACTTCGGGTTTGATGGTTCGGTATGGCAACCCACCCTTTAAACCAAAACCCTTTTAAATGCACTCAGCATCCCGTTATAATGCTTGTATAAATGTTTGTACCTTACGTGATCACCATTTCTAAACGAAACCATGACGATTTTTGTAAAAATCAAAACCCTTTTTTTAAACAGAAAAATTTCGAAAAAGGCCATTGATTAACGCAAAACCCAGTCAACACTCCGTCCATATGTCGAGTCAAACTTCGGGCCTCAAACCCATTTCAAAAAAACGAAAAAAAAAGAAAAAAAAAAAACCGAAATAAAAAAAAAAGGTCCGAAAAAAAAAGAAAAAGAAAAAAAGAGAAAACCAAAATATTTTTCAAATCGTGTAAATGTGAATATGTAAATTCAATTGGGCTAAGTTAGAGTCAAAGTTCAAACCGACTATGTCCTAGTCGGAACTCTGTCAAATAAAAAAAACTCGTCTTCCTTTATATTTTGGGTCTTTTCAAATTTCAAGTCAAGTCCTAAGGCGTCACGCCGTCATTTTGGACCCCCTACCCCAATTCAATTAGGAGCTAAACATTTCCACACCTCGACTCACACACTCGAGGCTAACACATCGAGTCATTCCCATATCCGTTTCTTGAATTCTCCTAGTACACGTTTGGGACACACATACCCGAACCTCGAGTCAAGTCTGTCTTAAACACACGAATTAGAATTAACACGTGTCGCCAATCCTGTCAATCAAGTCAACCACATAAATGTCACTCTGTCAAAGTCAACACTCGAGTCTAAAGGTCAAGATCAAACACCATGAGTCCAAACACGAGAGGTCACTCACGACATTTCCTGGATTCACAAATCAAGAGTCTAGTCATTGCGTCTCGTTGCATGTCCTTTGTTTGTTACCTTAGTATGCGTGATCCCATGTCAAATCAAGTTGTAATGCGCGTCATTTTCTTCTCGGTAGGAATTCTGCAATTTCCAATGAAAGTGTTCAAGAATATTTATCTGTCGACATCAAGGGACTAAGTGCTGCAATCATTAAGCTTCAGACCACCATCGAAGACTTGAGCGCTCGTGTCATCAATGTGGAAAACAAGATAGATATGATGAAACCTTTACCATCTTCTCATACCCCAAGGCCAGGCCATAGCTTCAACACGACTCACCCATCTAAGAAGGCCAATGAAGACAAGGGAGTCAGCCTCTTGGAAACCCCACCCAGAAGGCCGGGACGAGCTCATAGGGAATTCCATGACCTTGGAACCACATATGAAGTAGCTCTACAAAGACTAGTTTCCCAAGGAAAACTTCATCCAATTGGTCCAACCCCAGACCCTGAAAAGATATTCCCTAGATGGAAGGGCGATTCATATTGTCAGTACCATCAAGGTAGGGGACACGATACGGAGGAATGCTTTTGTCTAAAGCATATTATTCAGGATATGATCGAGGATCGCAAGCTTCCTGTGCCACCTTCCGCCAAGAAATCCAAGAAGACCGACCCTCTTGGGTCCAATATCATTAAACATGATGAAGAATCATTCCTGGGTTGTTCTCATCTCCTCGATCGTCATGATGACAAAGAAATCAATGTCCTCGAAGACGAAGATATCCAAGATGGAATGCTCATGCTTTCCAGGGCCTTTGACAATAAATTTTCCAAAATAGAAGGAGCCATTGATACTCTAAACTCTCGGCTTTCCAACATGGAGAAACAGATTGCTGAAATGGGTAAGAAGCTTGATGCCCAACCTCTTAAGATGAAAAGTGTCCAGACAAACCCTCAATTTGACAGTCATAAGGAGAAAGTAACTAGTGAACGATCTATTCCTAACAACTCTCCAAGGTCATTTACGAAGACTACCGAAAAGAAGGGCACGCCTCCTAGGAAATTTACCAACATTGGTATTAGATACGCCGATGCCTTTGAGAGACTCATGGAACAACGAATGTTGAAGACTATAGGACCTACGCCTAACCCAGAGAAGAAATCCAAGTTTTGGGATGAGAATGCCTACTACAAATACCATAGAGGCAAAGGGCATGATACAGGGAAATGTTACAAATTAAAAAACGACATTCAGGATATGATCGAAAGCGGGGAATTGTCCCTCTCGACCCCTAACTCACATGGCAGGTTAGGCAATCCTCATGGATATACCACTTATCAAGGAACTTTTCTTGACTATTACCCTTTCAATGTTCCCAATGACGAAGATGAGGTACTCAAATGGGTGAATGCTCAAAGTCAGATGCCGAAGCCAGTTGCTGGAAGGGAAAATGCTCAAGCATGGGCCGATGATTACGAGTCTAGGTCTAAGATCGCGTTAAAGTCCGGGTCCGAGTCCGAGTCTTAGGCTTTCTATCTCATATTTGTTCTAGTATCTTTCTCCATTTTCATTCCTAGTGACAACCTGGGGGCTGTCCCACGAGTCACATGTCTTCTCATATCTATGTTAAATACATTTATTATCCATTTCAATAAAAGCACACTTTTCAATCCACATATTCTATCATATCTCTTCCTCTACCCTTTTCCTGTGACAACAAGAATTGATTTGAGGCGTTTTTAAAATGAACAACAAAAACAACGTACGACAGTCGATGTGAGTGCACTTATATGATGTTCCGTTCTATGTTGTAGAGGACCTAAGACTCCGTGTTCGTTTTTCTTACCTATTCCATGTCTGGCAATAGAAACCTTGTTATAACCCCAGTTTAGGACGAGCATATCTCAAGAGATTCTAGGACGAATCCAGACCGTCTCCCTTGTTAACGACCCATGACGGAAGGCAAGCCCATTCCCCACAATAAATAACCCA
This sequence comes from Silene latifolia, assembly GCF_048544455.1. NCBI lineage: Eukaryota > Viridiplantae > Streptophyta > Magnoliopsida > Caryophyllales > Caryophyllaceae > Silene > Silene latifolia. Next base: position 62,385,835 of record NC_133532.1, on the reverse strand, counting down.
TGTTACTAAAGACCAGCCCTATTTCACACCAAAGGCTCTAGTCTAACCCAAATCCATGGTAGCAATCAAATCCAAGATGATACGAGCCACGATCAAAGACGAAGGCTCAATCGAGAGAAATACCCAAGATCAATATCCGAAGCCGTAGTTATGCCTATAGCCCAAGACAAAAGAGATAAAAGAAGAAGGCTCAATCAAGCAAGTCGAGTCAATATCCAAAGACAACGTTACCTTCAAAAACCTGAATCGAGAATCAGAGCAAAATCCAAGATATACTTTAGACCAAGAATCCAAATCTGAATCAAGAACAAGCCTGGAATCAAATACTGAACGGAATACTGCTGAAGTCAATATAGAATCAAGACATCGATGAAGTTGGTCAGCTAGCACCCTCACTTAGCCTTCCATACATTACATACCCTAAGTCCTTCTCGAGACTCTTACAGGGAGATAGTTAGGAATTTTGAGAATCCTCTCAAGCTCGTCAAGTATACCCATCCTTTAGGGCCAAGACATGGAAACTTGATCCCACATCACTTTAACCCACCTTTATGTGCTCAGGCTACATCAAGCCAAGAGACTCCATTTCCAAGCCACATTACAAGCCATAATCCCATCAAGCCTTAACTCCACAAAATCAAGCTCCAGAGATTTGTTTCATCAAAGCCTCTTATCTCCAAGCTCCACATTCCAAACATCCAATCCAGTTTCACTTTGACCCAGGCACGGAGTCTTCAAATACTTTTCTACCTAGAACGGGACATACCCATATTCATCCTTAGGGTCCACTTTTAGGTGTGATCACGCGACAAGGAAATTTTTACAAAACAAGTTATACCTCTTTGGTCTATGATCAAAGGGAGTTATCTCAAATTGATTCTTCGAGTCACCAAAGGAATATTACCCTTGTGACCTATGCACTTTAAGGTCCTAACAACATAGCTTAGGCACACACTTGAACTACGAGCACAGTTTGATTTCACCTTTTCAGGTGGATACGTAGGCAGTCCTTTCTTACACAAGAAGGATACAACCACAACACCCAAACAAAATTAACCAAACCTCAGAACTACGATCTGGTTTGATTTCACTTCACGTGAATACGTAGGCAGTCCTCAAGGACACAACCATCCCAACCTTCCAGCCTCAATTAACATCCCTTCCACAACCAACACCTCTATACTGGGGGCTCCTTCTTGTCGCCTAGTCCTCTTTTTTACCAAAGTCCAGAGTCATATTCTCATCCTGGGGGCTTCTCTTCCGAGATGCCACCCTTCCTTTGTTCCTCTAAGTCTAGCTAGTACTCGGTCTGGATAATGGCAAGGTCTTAGATCGATTCTCCAAGTTATCGTGCCTCAAGAGGGGTCTCTTTTACAGCAAACGATGGTGAAAGAAGTCCTAGTAGACAGATGATCCATGGCTCATGCCTTACCTTTATATGCCTTCATCATTCTTGTAAATCTTCTACCTTTGGAATTGATACGCGTTATCACCCACATTTGGCTAGGGGTTGCGCATACTTAAACAAAGTCTGTCAGAGTCATCCTTGTGTCGCGTCAGTCCAAGCTAAGTCTATACTTTCACGTCCGCATAAGGTCTACGTCACGTCAGTCACGTGTCTAAAGCCCATTGAGTATGCATAACGCATTACAAACGACAAATTTCTTTGAACAAGTTTTAAACGACTTTTAAAAAGAAACAACTTTTGAAAACCTATGTGTTTCCTTATTCGAGGTCCATGTGATAATTGCTTACGTGCATATATTAGATTGCATTCTTGTGTGGCTACTAACCATGCAGGTAAGTATCAGAAGCAGTACTTTATCAAGACCTCGCTTGCCACAACGAGCGAATACTCTTTGACAGGTGTTTCGACACACCTCTATTCTGTTCCCCCAATGAGAGTACACGGACAGACATTCCCTTTCGAGACATGGAGATCAGTTCCTAAGATTTAATCACCCAACGAGAGTTTGCTTGAGGACAGAAACATGCAGATTCCCCAAAATCATCGTTTTATTCCTCAGTGAGAGTTTGCTAGAGGACAGAGAGAGGCAGATACCCCCTAGGTAAACCTTCATATCTTTCAGGTAACCCTTTTCAGGATAAACCTTCATATCTTTCAGGTAACCCTTTTTCAGGATAAACCCTTCAGATCTTTCAGAAAATTACCTTCATATCCTTCAGACAACCCTTTAGATAACCTTTGGGATAATCCTTCCTTGAGCCTTCCTACCTTCAGATAATCCTTTATTTCTTCAGACACTTCAGGATAATCCTTTCAGTAACCTTCAGATAACTCCTTTTCAGTTAAGTCCCCTTTCAGTCCTTTAGAGAGAGTTGTCCTTCAGCCTTTCCTTTAGTGAGAGATAGCCTTCAGAGTTAGCCTTCGGAAGTGTTAAGAAGTTTCTTCAGAATCCCTGTGACCCCTAGATTCTTAGATCCCAAAATGGCTTCCCATAGGTTCATAAGCCTTTAAGCTCCCACACCAACATCCTTAGGTTCATAAACCCATAAAATCCTTTTGGAGTTCTCATACCTCAGAAAGCTTAAGCGCACGCGTTTAAAACAAGAATTAGTAACCCAACAGTTCCTAAACTTAACCTTAGGATCCCAATTCCTTTAGGTTCACAAGCCTTTAATTTCCCATACCAGCCGCCCTTTTAAGTTCATATACCCAGGTTCGCACACCTAGCTTCTTTTAAGTTCCCAAACTCCCTAGAGTTCATACACTTCTACCCTTAGGATCATATTCCTTAGGATCACCTTATACCTTTTAGGATCATATTCCTTTAGGATCACCTTTTCTCTTTAGAATCACGCTTCCTTAGAGTTCTTACACTCAAACCTTGATTATCCCTTAAGTTGAACTTATATTTGGCCTCCTTCCCGTCGATGCTTTCCTTTAGGGTCCCACACCCTAGCACAAACCTTATATATCTTTTAGGTCCCACCCTTAGCTCCTATGCTTACCCTTAGCTCCTACGCTTACCCTTAGCTCCCACGCTTACCCTTAGCTCCTACGCAACTCCGGAAGCATCTCGAGGAAGAAGTCTCAGGTATGGTCTCTTCTTATGGCTGGCGAGCCTCCTTACGTAGTCTAATGGACTTTAAACGACCCTCCCCGATAGTCGACAGACTCTAAAATGTTCACGACGACAGGTCCTTGGCTCAGACCCCTTGAGCCGCCTCGCGTCGCCATAGTCGTCAGGTTGTAATCTTCGATTGACCTGATGGCTATACTTTGACTTTCGCCTTGTCCAAGCCTCAGTCAAAGTGGGGGCTCTGTAGATACCTCATTTCTGCACCTCCCGCAAACCACCCGGTGATGATTGGACCGCATGTTTGGTACGCGGAACGATTTATGATAGTTCGTAAGTTTATCGTCAAGTGATCGCTCAAACACTTGTGTCTACCTCATGGTTGTCATCTAGGTGTCATTACGGTCGTTTTGGCAGTAATTAGAGTACATTTGGAGTCCGGGTCAAAAACCGTCTTCATTTCCTAAAACCGTCTTCATTTCCTAAAACCGTCAAAACCCGAGTCAAAAGCAATGTGGTTGTCTACCTAAGGTTAGGATGTCATAAAATGTCATGAGTATTGTCATTTTGAGTAACATGTCACTTCATTGGGCTAAGCTTAAAGTTTACATTACAAAATGTGCATTTCATTTAGCTAAAATGGTAACCCGACCATTAGGCCCGTTTTACGAGGTGATAACAACATTTTTGGGTCAGGCCTATTTCACAGAAAGTTCTAGATCTTTCTTTTAGCTTTCCAACGCCACCAAAATCACCTTAATCCGAGTCTTGTAGAGAAAGTTATGCCTAAAATACGATAGGCTGTCAAACGCGCTTTCTTGCGCAGGAAGAACCCGCTGAGGAAAGGACGCAGCAAGTGTTGCGCCTCTTCCAAGGAACGCAGCATATGCTGCGCCTTTTCCTCAAGGTTTTCTTTTTGTCCAAGTTTCCGTGTTTAACCTAAGTCGGTTATTTCCGTATCTTTCTCTCCTTTCCTAAACCCTAATTCCGTGATTAGTATAAATAGGAGCCTTCGCTCCTCATATTTCTCACGCGAGTGTCCGCCCTTCTCTTCTCCCTTTGCATTCTAGACCTTTGTTCTTACTTTTTGGCGTCTACGTGCTTGAACATTCGACCACGTAAGCTCGGATCCTTCTGAGTACCAGCCTCGTTTGCATGACCGACCAATTTGACCAACTCCACAATCAATCAACTTAATTAATCTAATCGTTTTCCTCTTACGAGGGCACTTTCATATTTGCATTATAGTTCGAGTCGAGCATCGCTAATCGATAACTTAGTCCTTCTCGTTTCGTCAAACATGTAAGTCTGAGGGTGTAAATCTCTCTTTTATTATTGTTCTTTTCTTTTTGTATCCACTATTGTAAGGTTTATGTCGAAAATACTTGTTAAAACCGATTTATAAAACCATGCTTTAAAACTTCTTTTTTTACGGATTTCCAGAAGACAGACTGTCGAGAAAGGACGCAAGCAATCGCCGCGCCTCTTGAAGGAGCGTTAGATTCGCCGCGCCTCTTCGTGAGGCTGCCGCAGTTCCTGCTTTTTTTCTTCTTCCTTCGTCCTCTGTTAGTTCGTTCTTTTAATTCGTTTCGTTTGTTTCTGTTAATTCTTCGATATAATCATCACTAATTTCACATGTATATTATTTGTCATTCATTCACATATAATTCGTCATTAAAATCCGACTTAAATCCCTTATAATCCATATTTGCGGGTTTTCGTCATTAAACTCAATTCGGGTTTTAGAGGTTCGATTCAACCAATATTGAGTCTCTGGAATTCGTCGTTGACATATTTGCACCTGTTATTCATCGTTTGTTCATCACATTCATCATTAATTCGTCATGTTTTAACTAATTAATTTGTTTAGATAATTTATATTTGTTAATTAATCGTTCATTCATGTAAATAACTCGTTTGCATCCGTCTCATCCATGTTTATTGTTTTTTATGACTTTAATCGCATGTAAATAACCTATTAATCACTTCTATCCGAGTAAATATCATAATTAATCCTTAAATTTACCAATTAATATTAACGATTTGCAGTTCCGACTTCACAGTCAGAACTCACCCTTGGAACAGACGCAGCAACTGCTGCGCCTCTTCCAAACGGCGCAGTGCTGCTGCGCCTGTTCCAGGTTGAGTTATGTCCCTAAACTCCGTTGTTGCTTGACCTAGTTTAATTAGCTTACGTATAATTAACTATTATCCGTATTATCACCTTCTGTTTTGTTCGTTGATTCATTCCTTTATTCGTTTTTCTCAAATTATCCGTTTTAAAGGTATTTTCGACATAAATCGCCTATCCCATTGTAATTACTGTAATTTTCATTATTGTAATTTTCTTTTATTTGTATTTATTGTATTTCTTGTATCATTTGTATGCCTTCACATGTAATTGAACATTAAATCCTACTTCGACATTAATTGCATGATTAAATTACGTGTTAACCGACTTAGTATTAATTCTCACATGTTAGGATTAAAACTTGGATGTTGCATTGCATGCATATAATCGACGATATATCGAGTATAGATGATGTCCCTAATCATTAGTAGAGGCCGCTATCGAGGCGGGCGGGATTAGGTGTTCGATCAAAAGAGCTTCCTAATACGTACCCTCACCCCTTACTCCAGATCTCTGTGAACACCCGTGTTCATTGGCATCCACGAGAGTCATTCTAGACATAGAATGCTAAGGGTAACGATTGCTTGGTGTTCATGTCATTACTTTGTGTCTTGACATGACACGAGGTATTCGAACGGTTTCCAATTTTCCACAATAAATTGGTGGCGACTCCACAAATGCAAACGCTTGTTTCCCAAGCGCCCCCGTGGCCTATGTCCACACTATTATTTTTGAAATTTGAAGAAATAGTTAATTTTGGAATTTCACTATTTGTTTTTGAAAATGACGGTTTTAATTGCCATCGTTGAAATTTAAAGAAATAGCGGATTTGAATTTTCGCTATTATTTTGAGATTTGACGAAATAGTGAATTTTGAATTTTCACTATTATTTTCGAAATTTGAAGAAATAGTGAATTTTGGAATTTCACTATTTGTTTTTGTATTTGAAAAATGACGGTCCTTAATGTCGTCAACGAAAACTCGAAGTTTAATATGGGAAATTGGGCTAAAGCCCAAATTTCGGTGAAAAAGCAAGGGGAGGCTTGATTGAGGCGCGAGCCACCTTGCGAACCAAAGGGGCTTCCCTATTTTTGTGTAAAAGATGCGCGGTTTGGCTGCATTCCATTCCTCATTCATCTTCAACCTTCGAAAATCCCATAAAAATTGCCATTGTCGGACCTTTGCTCATTTCCATTCGTGCTATCAACCATAATGTCATCTCAAGGTATGTATTTCCTCTTGAATCTATTTGAATTTGTTGGTCTTTAGCTTAATTGAATTAGGGCGAAATTTTACCCTAGAAAATCGATTTGGGCGTTTTTGATTGAGCCCATTTCGAGTGAAATTGATGATTGCATTAGGTTAGAAACCTGTTTAGAGTATAAGGGTGCTTTTAGTTTGCATTTTGGTCCCCGTTCCCGCTCCCTATGCTCGAAAAACGTGAGTGAGGCGAAGGAACCGTCTCATTTCACAATGCCAAGTTTATTTGCTTGGGTAGTGGGTCCTACTAGGTTGCATTGTAGTCGGGAAAAAAACCGTATTTGCCATTGTGGACTTTTGTCGGGTTTTATGGGCAAAATTGGAATTTTTGCCTTTTGTGACGGTCTTATGTCTGACAAAATAAGCACCTGTTTGGGCTTAAATTGAGTCAGTTTGCCTTGAAATGGACCTTATTGGTAGTTTAGGTCACCTTGAGGCGTGATAAAATCACGTTTGCCCTTTTGCGGTCGTTTTTGAATTTTTGACCGGTTTGCGCTCAAATTGGCGTATAAATTGCCTTTTTGAGCCGTAGAAAAATTCCTCATTGCATTGGGAACGTATTTTGGGTTGTTGGCGGACCTTGTATGGGTCTTGAAATGCCGTTGTTTTTTTGCTGTGGTTGTTTTGACTCGTCTTTTGCTTGAAAAGAGGGGCGAGTCGTTTTTTGTGCGTTTTTTTTTGTGAATTGTTTTGTGGCTGTGTTTTTTTGTGAGGTATTTTGTTTGGCTGGGTTTGGGCGGGATTGCCCTTGTTTTGCTTTGCAGGTTGTGTTTTATTTGGATTTGTCCATTTTACGATGTTTTTTTGTTTATTCTTTTGATCGCAGGGTACCATTTGGGACCTACGGGGTCCGTCGTGGAGGCATTGGAGGAGGAGGATGATCCCGGAGGAGCTGCAGTGACCGAGGAGGCTGCCGGATCCGAGGCGGTGGTGGAGGATGCTTCCGTAGAGGAGGAGAGGCGGCTGATGTGGCCGGCTTGTCCTTTTCATTATGGCTCATAGACAGGATGGCTGATGATTGGGGGTCAGCACCGGGGTGGTGCGTCGCATCATGGTTCTTGGCCTCCTTATCATCCGAAGTCTGCTAGACACTGTCTTCATTTTTGTCGTGGAGCAGGAACGAGGTATTACCAAAATGGTAATCGCCTCTACTTCCGCTGTTGCTCCCCTGTTTCTTGTGTTGCTCCCTTTGTTTTCTGTTTGAGAGGATAGAGAGTGGTTAGTTCGGTAGGTGGCGGATAGCCTCCAGTTCGTTGTCTTAGACCAGTGTCTGTATGATAGATGGTTGTTTTAGGCCAGTGTCTGTATGATAGATGTCTGTATTGGATCCTGTTTGTACGGTCAGTTGTCCGTATCAAACGTGTGTCGATGTATTTTGCGTGAGGCGGTTTGTATATATGTGGATTGTAGCTCATTTTGTGATTTTTTGGCTTTTTTGTGTTGTGTTTCGGAGGAGTGCTGTCGGCTGTCAATTCTCCTTTGCTTTGCACCAGTTCCTGCATCGTTAGTGTAGAAAACAGGCAACAGGTAGCACATATACATAAACGCAAACACGTAAATGCATTTGATTGAAAAACAAAAATTAACCAAGATGACTTGGGGTTAAAATTTGAAATTTTGAAAATTGAAATGGATTTTGAAAATTTTTGCAACAAGCCGTCACGTTTGGGTTCCAAAAAAAAAGAATTAATTTGAAAATTGAGCAATTAACTTGTGTCTTGAATTAAATTGCATCGGAAATTATTGAAATTGATTTGTGACTCGAAAAATTTCAAACTCAAACCGTCACGGATGAATTTTAGAAAATATTTTTACGAGTTTATTTGATTTTTGAGGTCAAGACTCGAATTTGTGAGTGCTTGAAATTTGAGGAAAATTGACGGCGTGTTATCAATTTTCGATTTTATTTTGATGGAAAATTGTGAAAAAGCGAAAAAAATTTCAGAATTTCGACTGACATGGAAACGATCCGTTGCGGATCGGGGCGACTAGCCCTTCCCCCCTTAAAAAAAGAAAGAGAAATCCGTATGTTTAAAGCTGCGTCATGGAAACCGTGTCGGATTTCGTAAAACGTGAAAGCAAGGAAATGTGAGTGTGAGGAAACACAAAAATGTCCTGGATCATCTTGAAGAGGCGCGAGCGTCCCGGGGGGAGGTTTGAGGTGTCAGGAGAAAACACAAGTTGAAAGAGACAAGTCAACAGCGGGAATCCTGGGGAAGGCCCAAAGAGGCGCGAGCTGCCTGGCGATGGAAGCCAGCTCTCCCTTTTTTCTGAAAAATGCGCTGATCATTTTTGTATAAATAGTGATGCTTGTGCTTCATTCTTTCATCATCCGAAACACAAAAACATCTCTACAAAACTTCTTCTTCTTCTTCCACAAAAATATTTCATGGATGCTTTTGAGAATGCATTGCGACAATGGTGCCGGGATTTGTCGCCTCCCGAAAAGTATCAACTCATTTGCATGGGAGTTGGTCAATTGTTGGTGCTCCGTCAAGTCAAGGTGCAACCTTCATTTCTTAAAGCATGTTCTCGGTTTTGGGATTCAAAACACCATGTTTTCGTTTTCCCGAAAGGTGAAATTTTTCCTCTTGCCGAAGAAGTTGGAGCCATTGGTGGGTGGTCGGGTTATGTTCCGGTGCTTCCTCTGACTCGATCGTGCTACAAGGAGAAATTCCGTTCCATGTTGGGCTTGTCGACAAGTCAAGTCAACTTCCTTCTTGCTCCACATGGTGTGGATATATTGGCTCTTATCAACATCTTTTCAAACCGATTAGATGCGAATGTTTCGGAGGTGGCTAGGAGAAGGGCTCTTGCCTTTTGCCTTGTCCATGTGTACCTCTTTGTTGATGCTTTGAAGAAGGAGGGGCCAAAATGCTATGGTAGCATGACCCTTATCAACGTGGTTGAGCAAATGGAGCATGGTAGAGATCCATCATGGTTGGTGCTTGGAGAGATCATCCAAGCTTTGGACAAGGAAGGCTCTTTCGGAGAAGCTCCTTCATTTGGGTCTCCAAGGATCCTCCAAGTGTGGCTATTGGAGAGGCTAAGGTATGTAGAGCCTCCGGTTGCTCCTTCTTCTTATTCCTTCCGTCACCTTACCATGAGGAAGAAGTTGTACTCGGATAGTTTTGCTTCTACCGAGGCTTATTGAGCCGCAAGATTGGCGGAGGAGGGTGGTCCTCATATCCGTTGGGTGGCGCCATGGTGGCATTTGAGGTCCTTTACGGGGTTGCCCGCTTCGGGTGCTAGTCCTCGTTCTTTGATGGTGGTGGGTTTGAAGGTTATTTCCTTCATTTATCCCGAAAGGCTCATGAGGCAAACGGGGCGTCAACAAAAGGTGCCCGCTCAAGATACTCTTGTCCAAGAGAATGTTTTCCGGAACTCCGAGCTTGTGGAGTTCTTCGAAAGATGGTGGGCCACTCGGCCGCTTTGGGAGGTACCAAACCCCGTTGCCACGACATGGGTGACTCCCGCTTATGTCAAGTGGTCACGTGCTCCGTCCTTGGAAGAGAGATCCAAATTCCGTAAGGACGAGGTTGTCTACTTGAAGTATCGAGAGGTTGGCAAGGCCAACCGTGCCTTCTTTGAGGAGTATGTTAATGGAGCTACCCCCGATGTGATAAGACCACCGAAGAGGAGGAGTTCCGGCCCCAAGAATACGGTGGGCCGTGCATTGGCTCTTTTTGGGTCGAACATGGGGTCTTGTGCTAGACCGGAGGCCGTCGCCGTTTTAGATCCGTTGAGGATCCGTTCCGAGGAGGAAGTCCATGCTAGGTGGGCCAACAAGAAGAACAAGGGGAAGATGTACCCCGAGGAAAAAGGCAAGGGTAGAATGGAAGAGTGAAGACCTCCATTACCCGTTTTGTTATTATGTTGTATTATTTTTGTGCGTTTTTATTATGTTGTACTAGCTAGTTATTGTGTGTTTTGTGCTAGTTTTATTATGTGAGGTGTTTTAGTTGATACCTTAGCTTTGACAAGTTGTAGACTCGTCGAGCTTTATTTGTTGTTGAAATTGTAATTCCTCCCATTACTAATTAAATAAGAGGATTGCTCGTGTCGAAAATTGTGAACGCTTGTTTCTTCCATCCATTTTGTAAAGGCAATTCGGCATGAATCGTCCTAAACATTTGCACTTGGGAAATGGAATTTTTGTGGGAAGGGAGAAAGGCTTATTTTTGTATTTTGTGGGAAAGGGGAATGTTTTTCCCTTTTTCTTTTTTGATGGGGATGTTTTTTCTATGTGGGGGTTTTCGTCGTATGGGGATGGTTGTTTTTTATTGTGGGGATGGTTGTATCCTTCTTGTGTAATAAAGGGCTGCCTACGTATTCACCTGAATAGGTGAAATCAAACCATGCTCGTAGTTCGAAATATTTTGTAGATTTGATTGGGTTTTGTGGTTGTATCCCTCATGCATAAGAGGGACTGCCTACGTATCCACCTGAAGAGGTGAAATCAAACCATGCTCATAGTTCAGGGAATTTTTTTTGTTTTAGTGCAAATGGATGTTGCCTTTGACAGATCAAAGGACCTTTGAAACGGGCAAGGTGCCGCAACTTAGACTCGATAAAACATGCAATATCAAATCAGAACATGTTGAGGAACTTGACTTGAAAAGGGGTGAAGGCGGTTGCTAGTGGTAGAACTGGGCTTAGGTTGTTGGTTGCTATGGTTCAAGGGTAGTATTTCTTGAGTTGGTCCAGGTTGGTCGGGTTTGTAAAATCCTTCCCATCTAGGTCACTCAGTCTCACTGCGCCCCCCGAAAGTATTTCCTTGACCAGGTATGGCCCGGCCTAGTTGGGTTTGAATTTTCCCCTCGGATCGACGGGTAGCGGTGCTCGAACTGATTTGAGGACCAAGTCGCCCTCCTTGATGTTCCTGGGTTTGACCTTCTTGTTGAATGCTCGTTGTATACGTCGTTGGTATAGCTGGACGTTGTGCAAGGCGTTGAGTCGCCGTTCATCGAGTAGAGTGAGTTGCTCGTACCTTCGACGGGTCCATTCCGCCTCAGGGACTTGACTCTCCAGTAGGATGCGTAGAGAAGGGACCTCTAACTCTACCGGTTGAACCGCCTCCATACCGTATGCTAGGTAGAAGGGTGTGGCGCCTGTCGGTGTTCGAATGAGGGTTCGGTATCCCCAGAGTGCGAATAGGAGTTTGCTCGACCAGTCACGGTAGTTGTCTTGCATTTTCTTGATAATGGTGACAAGAGTTTTGTTCGCTGCTGATACCCGTCGTAAGGTGTCAAAAATAATATTTATAATTCCAACTACAACTATAGATAGCGGTAGCAGGGTCGAACCACAGAGAGGCAGATGCAATTATCAGTTGTCTAATTCTAGTCTATGGTAACAGTTGTATGGGGGAGGGGGGGTTGAGTTGAGTTGGTCTATAACTAAAGGCAATAAAATAAAGAGATAGATAAAAACAAGTATTAAAAGGGTGCTAAGATGGTTGGTTCACTATAGTTTCGGCGGCAGTATACTAAGTAGGTCTAAATCAATCACGTGAGACGGGAAAATAAGAAGTCCTCTCGGTCCATTCTTATAGGTAGCATCTTTCGATCTCGCTACGGGTCCCTAATATCACTAGTACTGACTCTCGTCCTGAAAAGTGACTAAAAACCTAAACTTTACCTATCTTTCGATCTCAGCATAGTTTAGTCATTTTAATTGATAGTCTAACAACTTTCCCTATCTTCTGATCTAATGGGTCGGTCATTTCCTAAGCATTCAACTAGTCGCGTGCACTCGATTCGTGAAATATAGAAATTAAATTAATTAAAACGAAGCATATCTCACGTGACCAGTCGATCGACCAGGGTGTGCGGTCGATCGACCGTGGCGCGATTTCAGGTCACTATTCTAATGCCGCCTACTTCTACAGATTCCCTACATCCTGGCACAGGGTATTTAGCTACTCATGACTATTACGAAAACAACAATAAGATTAACGAAATAAACTACTGAATTCATGCTTAAATTAATTGAACAAAAGACTGGCATAAAACGATAATTTCGGCTTCGGGAAACTAATCTATCAATTCTATACTATGAATGAAAATAAAGCTTATGAATCTGAATATAAGAACAGAAGGAATACCAGTAGAAGAATTGCAGGAAGAAGATCAAAAGCACGAACGAAAGGAATTGTATTGAATGATTAAACTCGAAAACCAAACCCTAATTATTTGCCTAAACTAATGATAATAACTTAATGATAAAAACTGAATAAAGACTTGATGATTATTCTGAAAACCTAGGTTACGTTATATAGAATACAACGTAGTTCTTATTTCCCAAAGCCTAACTACTATGGGCTTCCTAATTCTCGACCTCTTAATTCACGCAGATTAACGGTGTGGTCGATCGACCGCTGTGACTGGTCGATCGACAGAACTATGCTGAACAGTAGCTTCTGTTTGTCGTGCGTTGGTCGATCGACCATGAAGGCCAGTCGATCGACTGCTTTAGCTGATAGTCCGCTTCTAATTCTTCATAAAATTATCTTTCAGGCCTCGGAATGCGCACCAAGCTCGTTCCTTGAGTAAATACTTCACGTCAAATGCAATGCAAGGTACTTGGGGACGGATTTAGCTTGATTTCCGCTGGATTCTTCACATTTCTTCAATAATGTACAAAAACACGAAAGTAGACGGAAATAGGGAGAATAGTAGCATAAACTACATAAATGAGCTCTGAAATGCGTGTAAAATGAGGTGTAAAACATCATATAAATGACACGCATCAAACTTCCCCAAACCAAACCCTTGCTTGTCCCCAAGCAAGAACTAGACTCGATCCTAAAACCTAATTGGAACGAGTACAATCTCAGAGCGAAATGCAAACTGTAAAGCCTAAACCAATTTAATGCAACAACTAACAATCAATTAGTAATGTGAATCATGCAAACGAGTTATGAAGTCGTTAAAACTGCTGAACCGTCAACTATAGAGACTTATCAAATTGGACTCTCACGGGTCGCTCAAATCACTCAAATAAGCACAAGGTGAATATATGTAAAGGATAGAAAGAAGTAAATGTAAAGACTCTCACCTAACTACGACCTATAAGAACATGCCTGCAATCTAATATGAAGATGATCTCTACAACCGTACATACGCATTCCAACCAAACAGATGACCATGACACATGCCGAGGTAAATATGGATATGTGAGGTAATGGGTAAGAAGAGGCAAAACAATTATGGGAATGAGGAGGTATAGGTGATCAAGCTAGTACCTAAACAGAACCATATGGACATCATCCAACTTCTTGCTCATAATCAACAATAAAACCGGTGCTAATTAGAAGCACAAATCTCGCAATCTCCATATAATTAACCAACTCCCCATAAGATAGAAATGTAACATGGGAGCAAAAATCGCCATTAAATAAAGACTTTGAATTATGCGAATTGATTTTTTCTTTTCTTCTCGGGCTTCAGTCGATCGACCAATGAGGCCAGTCGATCGACCGCCCTCTACAGTACAGCACGCATCTCTTTTTTCTTTCTTTTTCGAATCATTGTTCTTTTTCTTCTATTTTTTTCTTTCTTTCTTTCCTTTTTCCAGCTTCCCAAACATCATCTCAAAATGAGCATATGCCACCAAAAACGAAGTAACAATCCCAAGAACATAAACTACTAGCTTGACAAGGGCAGGCTAAATGTAGGATGTAGTAACGGGACAAAAAGGCTATTTTTGGCAGTGTGGAGCTTATGGGAAAAAAGAACAAAGGGGAGACCTCTTCCACATGTGTCAACAAACCACAGACCGAATGCATACAGGTATTAAGCAGATTAAGTTCATATTTATGCAAATTAATGAAACATGTCTCATAAGGAGCACTACTCACATTCCTAGATAAACTGGTCATAGGTGTCACCAGTTATAGGCTCTAAATCTTAGAATATATAAGTAGTTTGCCAAAAATCTAAGTCAAGTCTCAAGCTCAGCAAGGAATTTAACGAAAACTCGTAGATTATGCATATATGATTCTACTAATAACATGTCAATTAGCAAGGCTTAGGCACAAATAACTGAAAATGCAATGTCATCATTGAAATACTACCGTTCCGACTCGACCTATATGCTAAAATAAACATGCAATTTTTTGAATTTTTGAAATTTTTCAATTTTTTTTTTTTTTTGAATTTTGGAAATAATAAAAAAAAACAATGCAAAACAAATGCAATAAACGTGAAACAGAAATGCAATAAAGCATATGAATGCGACGCAAAACCCTTCCCCAAACCAAATCACACAATGTCCCCATTGTGCAAAATCATGTAAAGAAATAAAAAGGGAAATGGGAATTTGCGATAAATAAATAAATATGACATGAAATAAGGACTCAGAAACTCACAAGACTTTAAGCGCAGCAAAAGGAAACCTCCCCAAACCAGCGCGAGTTAGGAGGTTTTAGTAGCTAGCAGTGCTACCAATAAGTGCCTGAAAAGACAGAAAATACCGCGCGTAATCCGGGAAAGCAAAACTGGAACGGTAAAATTATGTGCGAAAATGAGAAAACGGAAGAAAACAGAAATTAAGCGGAGAATAAAGCGGAGAAAAGACTCCCTCAATTCCGCAAATCGACCAAACACAGTAGGGGAATGATCGAAAACAGGTACAGCAGCGCTGGGCGGTCGATCGACCACATCACCCAGTCGATCGACCAGGGTGAACAAGAACATAAGCTCCTGGAATTCGCAGCTCAGTCGATCGACTATTCTGGCCAGTCGATCGACTGAGAAACCTGCTGTAACTTTCTGATTTCTTCGAATTAGCTCAATAAAGTGAGCTAATATGGTCTTTTAACCTGCAAATACACATAATAACGCGCCCAAAAATTGCGCAAAACCCAAAGTAATAGTCTAAAGGTCTTAAATCCTAAACAAGCTTATAAAAGCGAAGTCTCGCGCACACAAAAGCGATAAAAATAGTTTAACGAAGGCAATAAAATAAATGTTTTTGAGAGAGCATTTAATCAACTAATAGTTGATCAAAAACGGCCACGGAATGGGCCACTTGCTCGGCTTCTGGCTACATGAGATAGCCTCAACAGTGCTCATCTTCTCAGCTGCACTCTTCTCAATTCCAACATCCGCAGAACTCAACGGGTCAATAGCTTCAACATCTTCCCAAGCAACGACCTCTTCTGGCTCATCAAAATCCAAGTCGAACTCCGTCACCTTTACTGGCTCATCATCAGGCTCCTCATCTGTGCCATAGCTAAGACATCCTAAGCCGCCTCTTGAAACGATTGGCTCCTTCACAGCTGGAGCAACATGCGGCTCCTCCTTCCCCAAACCAGCTCCTGCAATATCTAAAACAGAAGAATCTTCCTCCAAGTTGCTCCCAATCTGGGGCGGAGATGTTATAGCAGAAACAGGCATAGAGACAGGCATGTTAGAAAGCACAAAATAAGATTTTTTTTCAGAAACCGTATTACAAGTGACTGGCCACATGGGGTCTTTCTTCTTAGCTGTCTGGGCAAAGACAATGGAGTGTTTCCCTACTTTGAAGGTCAAAGTCCCTGAACCAACATCTATGACTGCACCAGCAGTGTGCAGAAATGGTCTACCCAATATGATAGGAATGTGGGCATCCTCAGGCATATCTAGTACAACGAAGTCAACAGGGAAAAAGAACTTTCCTATTTGCACAGGAATGTCCTCTAAGACTCCTATAGGCTGGACCGCAGAACGATCACCCATCTGTACTGTCATGTTGGTAACTGCAAACCTAGTCAATTTCAGCTTCCTAGCAAGACTCAAAGGCATAACACTAATACTGGCTCCTAGGTCACATAAGGCCTTCTCAATAGAAAAGGTACCAATATTGCAAGGAACGGAAAAGCTACCTGGGTCTTCTAGCATATGGGGTGCAGTATGGGTCAAATAAGAGCATGACTCCTCAGTGAGTGCGACAGAATGCATAGTTTCAAGTGACTTCTTTTTAGACAAAAGTTGCTTCATAAATTTCGTGTAAGCAGGCACTTGATTAACTAATTCAAGAAAAGGAACTTGTACGTTTAAGCTACGAATAACATTTTCAAATTTATTAAACGATACCTGTTCCTTCGTCGGCACTAATCTCTCCGGATAAGGGGCTGTAAGAAGCAACTTAGCCCTCTCCTCTAAATCTCTCATGCCGGCGTCAGCGGATTTAGGCTGAAAATCCACTACCTTCTCCTTGTTGTAGCTTGAACCCTCTTCAGACCGTCTCAAATATGAATCATTAATCGACAACGGGTCATACTTTGGAACCGGGACTGACCCATCAGCATTCGGGTCTTGCCTCAATATTTTCGGAGTCGTCGTACTCCGAAACAAGTGGTCCCTCAAGTTGTCTGGCATTGGAGGATGAAAAGACTCACCATCAGCAGCGCTGTCAGTCGATCGACCATGTATGTCAGTCGATCGACTGACTTCTACAGGACCAGAAGCTGCTGTAACTCGCGGACTAGTCGATCGACTGGGTATGTCAGTCGATTGACTGATATACCTGGTAATCGTCTTTTTCTTTCCACTGTTCGTTCCAGCTTTCTTCTTACTCGGTTCTGCCTCATCTTTTTCAGTAATGTCCTCGACCATAGCGGGCCCATCAAGGGTAGACCCACTCCTCAAAGTAATTGCATTAAGGGTCTCTTTTTTATCCGTCTGCGTCGGTAAATGTCCCGGAGCTCGAGTTGTATTCTTGCTAGCCAATTGGGCAATTTGGCTCTCCAACATTTTCATCCCGGCCTCTCTAGCTTGAGACTCTTTCAGCAACAAATTTTTCAATTCGGCAAAATCGGAGCCTTGGGAATACTGCTGCTGCTGCGGAACATACGGAGGCTTTTGGAACTGTTGTTGCTTATGAGGGGGCACATAACTTTGCTGCTGCTGCTGCTGTGGGGGTGGAGTCGGATTTTGGACATTCTGGCTAGTCCACCTCAAGTTTGGATGGACATTCGGCTCAAAATAAGTGTTTGTCTGCCTATAATGTTGAAAGGCAGCACAAGACTCATAGGAGCTAGGACAATTATCTGAAATGTGTCCCTCAGCTCCACACCTTTTGCAGACGAAAGGACCGTCTAACACAGCATTCACATGATAGATCCCTCCTTTTGAAGCTCCTCCCAACTCGTACTTATCAAATCTCGCCGTGAGAGCCTCTAATGCAGCTACAGAAGGGGATTCAGCACTCCTCCTTTGATTTCCCCTGGAATTTCCATACTCAGCTTTATGGGTGGCCAAATCATCAATAATTTTCCACCCCTTAGTCTCTCCCACATTCTCCTGGAATCTGCCACTAGCTGCCGCATCCAGGATAGCCCTCTGATCGTCATAGAGCCCATTATAAAACTGATTGCATAGGCTCCATTTTTCGAACCCATGGTGCGGAATAGTTCGCACCAGCTTCTTGAAACGGACCCACGCCTCATGAAAATTCTCATCAGGACCCTGTTTAAAGCTCTTGATCTGAGCTCTAATGGCATTGGTTTTCGAGGCAGAGAAATATTTCTTGTAAATTCTAAGGCCAGCGAATTCCAGTCAGTTATCCCATTAGCAGCTCGATCCAAATCTCTATACCATTCCCTTGCAGCATCACGAAGCGAGAATATGAACATAGTCTCCTTCACCTGGTCCTGGGTCACACCGGTTGGTGGGGGTATGGAACAGCAATAATCAATGAATGTCTCCATATGCTTGGCTGCATCTTCATTTGCAGCTCCCCCGAATTGGTTTCTCTCAACCAAATTGATGTAGGAGGGTTTCGGCTCAAATTTTCTGTCCTCCCCTGGTAATGCGAATCCCTTGTAAAGATTCGCAGCTGTCGGCTCGGAGTGACTGGCTATACTTGCTTCTTCAGCCATCTCTAGAAAATCTGGAGAAGTGACGGTCTCAGCTGAAGAAGTGGAAACAGGAGATGAAGGTGGATTCTACTCAAACAGCTCGTTCTCGTAGTAACTAGACAGAGTACTCAGCTCTTCCTCTGTCGGCAATACCCTAGATGATCGTCTCAACTCGCGCAAAGTCTTCTCAATCTCAGGATTGAACGGTAGTAATTCACCACCCTGTGACCTGCGCATAAGAGAAAACTACAAGAAGAATATGAGAATAGTTTAAGGAACAGATGTCCCTTAAAATAAGAAAAGACTAAAATAAAAAAAACAACTAAAAATTTAAACAATTGCCTCCCCGGCAACGGCGCCAAAATTTGATACCCGTAGTAAGGTGTCAAAAATAATATTTATAATTCCAACTACAACTATAGATAGCGGTAGCAGGGTCGAACCACAGAGAGACAGATGCAATTATCAGTTGTCTAATTCTAGTCTAAGGTAACAGTTGTATGGGGGGGGGGGGGGTTGAGTTGAGTTGGTCTATAACTAAAGGCAACAAAATAAAGAGATAGATAAAAACAAGTATTAAAAGGGTGCTAAGAGTGTTGGTTCACTATAGTTTCGGCGGCAGTATACTAAGTAGGTCTAAAACAATCACGTGAGACGGGAAAATAAGAAGTCCTCTCGGTCCATTCTTATAGGTAGCATCTTTCGATCTCGCTACGGGTCCCTAATATCACTAGTACTGACTCTCGTCCTGAAAAGTGACTAAAAACCTAAACTTTACCTATCTTTCGATCTCAGCATAGTTTAGTCATTTTAATTGGTAGTCTAACAACTTTCCCTATCTTCCGATCTAATGGGTCGGTCATTTCCTAAGCATTCAACTAGTCGCGTGCACTCGATTCGTCAAATATAGAAATTAAATTAATTAAAACGAAGCATATCTCACGTGGCCAGTCAATCGACCAGGATGTGCGGTCGATCGACCGTGGCGCGATTTCAGGTCACTATTCTAATACCGCCTACTTCTACAGATTCCCTACATCCTGGCACAGGGTATTTAGCTACTCATGACTATTACGAAAACAACAATAAGATTAACGAAATAAACTACTGAATTCATGCTTAAATTAATTGAACAAAAGACTGGCATAAAACGATAATCTCGGCTTCGGGAAACTAATCTATCAATTCTATACTATGAATGAAAATAAAGCTTATGAATCTGAATATAAGAACAGAAGGAATACCAGTAGAAGAATTGCAGGAAGAAGATCAAAAGAACGAACGAAAGGAATTGTATTGAATGATTAAACTCGAAAACCAAACCCTAATTATTTTCCTAAACTAATGATAAGAACTTAATGATAAAAACTGAATAAAGACTTGATGATTATTCTGAAAACCTAGGTTACGTTATATAGAATACAACGTAGTTCTTATTTCCCAAAGCCTAACAACTATGGGCTTCCTAATTCTCGATCTCTTAATTCACGCAGATTAACGGTGTGGTCGATCGACCACTGTGACCGGTCGATCGACCGAACTATGCTGAACAGTAGCTTCTGTTTGTCGTGCATTGGTCGATCGACCATGAAGGCCAGTTGATCGATTGCTTTAGTTGATAGTTCGCTTCTAATTCTTCATAAAATTATCTTTCAGGCCTCGGAATGCGCACCAAGCTCGTTCCTTGAGTAAATACTTCACGTCAAATGCAATGCAAGGTACTTGGGGACGGATTTAGCTTGATTTCCGCTGGATTCTTCACATATCTGCAATAATGTACAAAAACACGAAAGTAGACGGAAATAGGGAGAATAGTAGCATAAACTACATAAATGAGCTCTGAAATGCGTGTAAAATGAGGTGTAAAACATCATATAAATGACACGCATCAGCTGCCTCCACCGCTCCGTTAGTTTGGGGACGGTTGGGGGACGATCGATGTCGTTTGATCTTGCACTTGTCCAGCAAGGTCTGAGTTTCCGCCCGGAAGTGAGAGCCTTGATCGCTGATGATTTCATGGGGTACCCCATATCGGCAGATGATGTTGTTTTGGATGAACTTGGCCACTTGTTTGGCGGTCAAGACTGCATATGACTGTGCTTCTACCCATTTGGTGAAGTAGTCGATGGCGACGAGGACAAAGCAATGCCCCTTGGTGCCTACCGGGTTGACTTTCCCGATGATGTCGATGCCCCAGGTTGAGAAAGGCCAGGGTGATGTCATGGTGTATAAAAGGGATGGTGGTATGTGTTGTATGTTGGCGAAGATTTGGCAATTGTGGCAATGTTTGACGTAGTTACGGCAATCAGCTTCCATGGTGGTCCAGTAGTAACCTAGCCGCATGATTTTCCGGGTAAGCATCATTGCGCTCATGTGAGGGCCACATTCTCCGTCATGAACCTCTCCCATGACTTTTTTGGCTTTGTGATGGTCAATTCAAAGGAGGAGAATTCCTTGGGGTGTTCTTTTGTATAGTTAATTTTGGTTTATCACGAATTGTGATGCGAGTAAACGGATGGCTCTTTGTCCTCTTTGATCAGAGTTGGGAGGGAATTCATTTTTGATTTTGTAGTTGAGGATGGCTTGGTACCAAGGTTCATCATGGCTTTCCTCGTCGTCGTTGATGGCACAGATGTGAGCTGGCTCGCTCCTTCTCTCGACACATAGGGGCATCGACGTCACGTCGTCAGGTATATTGACGAGTGCGGCAAGTTTTTCCAGGGCATCGGCAAATTGATTTTCCTCTCGTGGCATGTGGAAGTAGTCGACTTGGTCGAAGAACTCGGCCTCTTGATTGATTCTCGCTCGGTAGGGAGCTAAACCGTCACTTCGGATTTTCCATGATCCGGACACCTGATTGATGATGAGCGAGGAATCGCCGTGGACCCTCAGTCTTTTGATGCCAAGTGTGATGGCTGCTTGTAGGCCGATGAGGCATGCCTCATATTCAGCGGCATTGTTGGTGACGGCGAAGTCTAGTTTGACCGAGATCGGAACATGTTCTCCCTCTGGTGATATTAGGAGGATTCCTACCCCAAAGCCTCTCAGATTAGATGCACCGTCGAAGTATAGGTCACATGCGTCAAAATCAGCACAAAGGATGTCTTCGTCAAAAAGTGACCATATGTTAGTCGTTGGATCCTCGTTGACGGGATTCTCTGCTAGGAAATCGGCAACTGCTCTTCCCTTGATAACCCTGAGGGGTACAAACTTGAGATCAAACTTGGACAGCATGAGTGTCCACCTAGACAGCCTTCCGTTTAGTACGGGTTTTTCAAAGATGTATTTGACCGGGTCCATCTTGGAGTAGATGTGGACTGTATTGCTGAGCATGTAATGCCGCAGCTTCTTTGTTGACCATACTAGGGCAAGGCATGTCTTTTCCAATTGGGTGTACCTTGTCTCGTACTCAATGAACTTTTTGCTGATGTAGTAGATGGCTCGTTCTTCGTTGCCGACTGTTTGTGCTAGCATTGCTCCCATGGCTGTGTTGGTAACAGTTAGGTATAGGGATAAAGGGATCCCTGGTTAAGGTGGCATGAGGACAGGAGGCTTGGATAGGATTTCCTTTATCCTGTCGAAGGCCTTTTGACAGTCATCGTCCCAATCGGTGTGATCGGAGGCACGAAGCTTCTTGAATATCGGTTCACAAATCATGGTGAGCTTGGCAATGAAGCGGCTGATGTATTGGACCTGACCGAGAAATCCTCGAATCTCCTTCTCGTTCCTAGGCCGAGGCATTTGCTGAAGGGCTTTGATTTTGGTTGGATCAATCTCAATGCCTCTTTTGCTGACAACATTTCCCAAGAGCTTTCCGGAGGTGACCCCGAATGCACACTTCTGAGGATTTAGTCTCATGTTATATTTCCACAGACGAGCGAAGAATTTCCGGAGGGCGTTGATGTGGCCATCCCGTTCTCTTGATTTGACGATCATGTCATCGACATATACCTCTACCTCCTTGTGCATCATATCATGTAGGAGAGTGGTAGCGGTTCTTTGATAGGTAGCCCCGGCGTTGATGAGACCGAGAGGCATGACTGTGTAGCAATATGTACCCCACTGTGTAGTGAATGCAGTCTTGTGCATGTCTTCCTCAGCCATTTTAATCAGGTTGTACCCAGCATACCCGTCCATGAATGATAGGAGAGCATGCTCGGAAGTATTGTCCACCAGAATGTCCACATGTGGCAAAGGGAAGTCGTCCTTTAGACTCGCCTTGTTTAGATTCCTGAATTCGACGCAAACCCAAATTCTCCCGTCTTTCTTTGGTACGAGCACAATGTTGGCCACCCAGTCGGAGTATTCAGACACTTTGATGAACCCAGCCTTGAACTGTTTGTCCACTTCTTCCTTGATTTTCAGGGCCCATTCGGGACGCATTCGGCGTAGCTTCTGTTTCACGGGTTTAGCTTCGGGCTTAATGGGTATCCGGTGCTCAGCAATTTCCCTGTCAATCCCGGGCATATCTCTGTAGGACCAGGCGAACACGTCCTTGTATTCGTGGAGGAGGTCAATGAACTGTTGTCTTTCCGAGGGGTCCAGGGTTGTCCCTATCCTAAGTTCTTAAGGTGTGTCGTCGGTTCCTACGTTAATAGATTCGGTCTCCTCAATGATAGGGGTTCTGGTTTCCCGTTTGTCAAGTTCTTTGGCTAGGTGAGGTGGGTAGTCACTCAAGTCAAATTCCTCATAGTCATTCAGAATTGCATTGCAGTTAAATTGAGACGAGTCATAAGCAAACTTAGCGTTGATTAAGTTGACACGGGCGAAAAGCTCGGAAAGGACAGACATCTCGTGGTCAGTCAGAGGCGACACAGCAGAGGAGGTGGCCCCTGGAACAGGCTCCAGGTTGTCACCTTTCGTGGGAGTGGGGATGACCCTTGTAGACTCAGCCTCTGAATCAGCCACGACCTTATGATAAAATAGTGGGAAGAGGACCTTGACTGGGACATCAGGAGTGTTAGGAGCTATGACAGGCTCTGACTCCGACTCAGACTCAGATTCTTCTTCACTTCCCTCCTTGAACATAGGGCCTTCTCCAGTTGTGATCTTGAGAATACGGCCTTGGCGATCGGTCCACTTGACGGTCTTCCTCCACCCCTGTGTTGCTTTCTCCGGGTCAGTGTCGGAGATCAAGGCGGTTGGGTCGAATTGATTGTCCTTCAGGGCGATGTTGATGATGTTCTCATAGTCGAGGTGCTTGATGTTATCTTCTCCAAAGAGGAGAGTGACAGCTTGTCCATCGAGGCATGACGACAGCTTAGACTCGGTTGATGCAGCTTCGGTGTTGTCGGGGATGAAGTAGCAGTCCTGGAAGACTTCCACACCCGGGTACCTGTCCTTGGCCACAGGGTCTTAGATCGGCTCCGGAAAGCCATGGTAAAGCTCTGATTCTCCCTCGGGGACAAAGTATCCATTGAGGGTCAGATGATAGGGACGGAGGATAACCTCGTGCTTCTTGCGTTTTCGAACTAGGAGGTTCATCTCCTGGATATCTTCATCGGTAAGCTCGTATCTCAATCCGAAGGGAACGTTGGGGACCTTAGCCTGTTTCAAGGGAGGTAAGGTGCTCTTCAGTGGATTGAGGGGTAGACCCGGGAAGTAACCCTGGCGCATCATGATATGGTTGACTGTGAGATTAGCAAACGGGTTACAATCAAAGGGTGTTGATTCATCAGTTATGACATTCATAGCTTAGAATCCCCACATTTCATTATCATCTTCCTCAATGGTCTGGAAGGCTATTCCCTTTCTCATGACAACTTTGATCGGGGAAGCAGGGATTGCGATTGTTTTCCCGTCGAAGGGGACCCTGATCTTCTGGTGGAGAGTTGAGGTAACTGCTTTGACGGCATGAATCCAGGGACGTCCCAAGAGCATATTGAAAGAGGCGTCGATGTCGACCACCTGAAAACTGGTTTGTCTTTCCAGTGGTCCGGTTGCGACAGTTAGAGTGATAAGCCCCGCGACCTTGCGGCGAGTGCCATCGTAGGCGCGTACTCCTTGATTTGTTGGGACCAAATCAGCTTCCTTAATACCCAGCTTGTGAGCAGTCTTGAGGGGAATGACATTCACCGCGGACCCGACATCTACAAGGACTATGGGCACATTCTTCCTGAGACATTGTACGGTAATGTACAGGGCAAGGTTATGGTTGGCTCCGAAGGGAGGGATATCTTTGCCGGATAAGACGACTGGGTTGTTCAAATCAGGGGCGTCCCTCGTCATGTGCGCCACTATTTCTTCAGGGGAAGAGGTGGAGGGCACGGTTAATTTTCCCAAGGCTTGCAGCAAAGCCTGTCGATGCTCAAAAGATGTCGCGATAGTTGCCAAATTGAGATTTCGGCTTTTGCCTTCTGAAGCTGTTTGAGGATTGATTTCTCAGGAGCTCTTGGTTGAGTGTCTACGTCCGGGACGACTTGGTCGTTCGTTGTTAGAACGACCGTTGGATTGTTCGGGTTCTGATAGGGGCGTCCGGACCGGGTAAGGTGACCGATCTCTTTCGCCCGTTTCTCTTTCTCTGGGACAAGGTATACATCTTCAACATCATCTCTCCAGATGCCATTGATTTCAGGATCTCGAAGGCACCTTGGAGGGGTATTCCTTGGCGGGCAGTTTTTGTGAGGGATATTTCTGTGAGGGTAATTTTTGTGAGGGTAGTTTTTGTGGGGGTGATTATTGTGAGGGTGATTATTGTGAGGTGCATGCCAGAATGGTCGCGGGAGCGATCCATCTTGGTGAGGGTAGTTTTGGGCGCTCGGGGGACTCTTCCTCGAGCGTGGTGGTGGAGGATTGAAGATAAGTCGACGGTAGGCATCGTCAAGTCGGGTGATCCTTTCGGAGAGACTGGCTATGGCTTCCTCAACTTGTTGAAACATAGTGAGCGAGCATAGTGGCAGCACTGAACACAAATACCCCGTCTGATGGATCTTTTTCTAAGGCGTTCACCTCGTCGTCAACTGGCAGGATGAGGTATGAGCAGTCCAGAGTTGGCTCATCATTGGAGATGGCGTGGATTCCCAGAGGATTTGTTTTGTTGTTTGGCTTAGTCGGCGGGGGTAAAGGCAAATCCCCTTTCTCAATCATGTCTTGGATGATGTGTTTGAGTTTGAAGCAGGTTTCTGTATCATGCCCTTTCCCTTGATGGTACTGACAATAGGCATTGGGGTTCCATAAGCGGGATTTCTTAGCATCGGTCGGATCCGGGGTGGGTCCGATGGGTTGTAACTTCCCCTGGTCCATGAGCCTCTTCAAAGCACTTGCGTAAGTCGACCCTATATTAGTGAACACTCTCTGGGGGCGCTCAGCTCTCTTAGCAGATGGTTCAACGAGGTTGACTTCATCAATTTTGTTCGTTTGGCCGTAGGGGCGGGATCCGGTTGAGGTGGATCCTTGGTAGCCTCTGCCAGTGGTCTTGGCCAAGACGCCCTTCCGGAGGTCATCTTCAATGCGTGTCCCCAGAATTTGCAGATCCTGGAAGGTCTTGATATTTTGATACCTCAGTAAGTTGGCATACACTCGGCTTACTGACCAATTGAGTACTCACCCTCCTCCAACGGGTTAAGAACTCGGTGAACCCCTCCTTATCGTTCTGGGTTAGGACCTCAAGGGTACGGGTATTGGCTTGGATTTCAACATTGTCAGCATATTGTTTGGCAAATTCAACTGCGACCTCATCCCAAGTAGTAAGGTTCTTCGGGTCGAGGGAGTAGTACCACTGGCGAGGGATCGGTTCCAAGGAGGACGGAAAGATCCGGGTGAAAAGTTCCTGTTTGACCCCCTTAATGGCCATGTAGTCTTTGAAGGCACAGATATGATTGAGCGGGTCAACCACTCCTTTGAAATTAGGTACATCAGTTAGGGTACAGTTGTCGGGTAATTGATCCCCAACAGGTTCAAACCTTCGGTTGTTCTCAAGATGGATATTGTTACCCCGGGCTAGGAGCTATTCTTCCAAGAGCTTTAGCCTCTTCTCAGTTTCAGTCAGAGGTGGAGTATTATGTTCTCCAGTTTCCTTGTTTTCTAGGGCGTCGATACGGGTCTCGACGCGATCCAAGGTGACCTTAAGAGCGGTGAGCAGGCTGGCTAGCTGATCAGTCGTGACATCTCTGTTGTTATCATTGTTGTTGTGGTTGATAGACGAAGTTGAAGACGAGGCCATGGCTCTGAGGCAGAAAAACGGCTCACATTACAACTCAATCCGACACGGTTCAAAGACTGAACGCAGACAACACAAGGACGAGACAAAGATCAGACTCAACAAGACGAGGGTGACCGTGTGTGGTTCCTCGGTGCTGACTCGATTTACGACGTGACGTTGTTGACCGAACTTTTAACATGAGTCCAATGTAGCGGCGTGACGCCATTAGACGAGTCTCGTGTGAGATGACTCATAAGTAAAGATCCATAAGTACGTTTGCTTCGACTCGGTAGACACGAGGCGGAATTGGAATGGTGGACTGAAATTTTCGAAAATAGAAATTTTCAAAAATATTCATTTGTCGCTTTGTGGACGGCTTCCGAAGATAGAGATCTCCGCAAGTCGGCCAGTTGAAAGGGGTGTCTTAAGTTTATTTGCAAAAGACGGTTTGAGTTTGAGTCGGCTCGGAAAACAGTGTATTGTCTCCCAAGACGGTTTTTGAAATTCAAAATTGTATGTTTTGAAAATCGAGTTTGAAATGTTTGAAGAGGTCTCGGGGACGGTGTATGGTCCTCGGGATCTCAAAAGTGTCTCGAGAAAAGGGTGTGTGCTTTTCTCGGGTTTTGAAAGAGCCATTGTCGGCGCGAGACGGGTCAAAATCCGTGTCTAGACGCGGCGATTATAACGGCGTGAAAAGGTGGTTTGAAACGGTTGTATAAAACCGGGTTTGAAAATCGTCATTACGATGGCCTAGAAAGGCGTGTTGAAATGGTTGTAAAAACCGGATTTGTAAATCGTCATTACGACGGCCTAGAAAGGCGTGTTGAAATGGTTATAAAAACCGGGTTTGAAAATTGTCATTACGACGGCCTAGAAAGGTGTGTTGAAATGGTTATAAAAACCGGGTTTGAAAATCGTCATTACGACGGCCTAGAAAGGCGTGTTGAAATGGTTACAAAAACCGAGTTTGAAAATCGTCATTACGACGGCCTAGAAAGGCGTGTTGAAATGGTAATAAAAACCGGGTTTGAAAATCGTCATTACAACTGTAACGCCCCGTAATTTCGGACCGTTAATATATTTCGGAAGTAATTTATTAATCAAGTAAAATTTGATATTAATGTATTTAAAGTAAAAATAATTCAAAGAAATATAATTTTATTATATTTTGAAGAAAAGTATTTATTTTGATAGTTTCGAAATGTTTAAAAATAGTTTAAACCGTGTAAAAACTTTTTATTTCGAAATAAGGGCATATCGGGGGGGGGGGGAATGACAATTCTATTGAAAATTGGGCAAACGATTTTGGAAATGGGTCGTATAAGTATTCAATTTTCTTGTAATCTCGTATTTAAGAACTTTGGTCTTGTCGGAATTTGCGTTTGACAAACGGTTCTAATTATCATCGAGACGAACCAAAACCGACTCGTAAAATCCCGACTAAACCCGCTCCCTTCCTTTCCTCATTTCCTTTCCCGCGGCACCCCCTTCCTTTCCTGTTGCTTTTTCTTTTCTATCTACACCAAACAATTCCAAATCAATAAAAACACCATTATCAAACAAACCTAAGCTTTTTCAAGCTATTTTCGCCATAATTTCTTCGTTTCTTATCGGATTTTCGCATAATTTATATTTTCGGAATCCTCTCTTCAAGATCTACAACCTGGTATATTTTAATTTCAGTTTTCTTGATGTCGTTTTAAGACGATTTTCGGTATAATTTCGATTTTTATGCTTATTTTTGTGTTTTTATTGTTTATTTAGGTGAAGATTTGGAGGACGAGTTTGGGGACTCGTATATAGTCGAAGATAGTGGTTAGTTGGCAGATTAGGGTTGGTTTTCAAGGTGCTAATTGCTCATTTTCTAGCTTAAGGTAACATATTTCGAGTTACTCGACGAATAATCGTCACATTCTTTGTTGTTTTTGTATGTTTTTGTGATTTTTATTTAAGTAGTTAATTTCACATAATAAAATGGGTTGCATGCATGTCTTTTGGTAGTTTTAGTACTCATATTAGTATAAAAATGGAATGGGAACGATTAAGTAATGCTTAAAACGAGTTAAAATGAACAAAAACGGAAATATGGAGGTGTAGGGGTGGCGGCAGCAGGCCCGGCAGGCCCACGGCTGGCCCGGGTCAGCCCGTTGCTTGTTTCGCGGTTTTTCATGCTTTGTTCATCGTTTTAGGTTCATTAATGTTATAGTTAGAATAAGAATCATATGGTTAAACCTTTGAAATGAATAATGTTAGTAGTAAAGATAATGAGGTTGGTAAAATTTTGCTCATATTGATAGTTATCACATGTTAGGGTAGATTATAAAATGAAATTGTAATGATTAGGCTCAAAATGAATTTTATAGCGATAATTGTAATGTTTCGATGATTGTGCCGAAAACTGAGCCTTAGTCCCTTTGACCGATTCGATGTCGATTAATTGAGTGATTGGTCACCGCAATTTAACCGCTGTCGCAGTAGGTGGGGTTGCGGGTAAAAATTCGGTTGGATGAAATTTTATATGAATTGGATAATCGGCCTTTTTCTTGTTTTAGGCCATTTATCAAGTTTTTAGTTCACATGTATAGTTGGTTGAATTTAATAGTTTCTTATATTGTAGAAACGGCCCTAGATTCCCTAAAGCCTTTAATATTGTTAATATTGCTAGAAATGGTATTGGTATTAAATACTTTCTTGCAGGTTGTTGTGTTTGTCATAGATAGGTCTTTATAGTCTTTGACGAGTATATGTTCACTGCTTAATAGCCTTTGTGTTCCTACTTGGTGGGATTATATCCAAGTTGGGGCATGACCTCGTTACTTATTTTGATAGTAAGTGGTCAGCTTAAGTACTAGCCAACCCTTTGGTGGACTCCTTAGGGTACTCACTTTGTTTTAGAAAAATTGTGGGTCTTGGGTGCGGTGGTGTGTATCCGCATGTCTAGGTCTGCGCAGATTTTAGGCTAGGGTTGTGTTGTGTCTTGGCCATGTTTTGATAGAACCTCTGAGCCAAGATACCGGTTCGATTACCTTCCCTACCTCGTGGTATAGACTCGGGATTCTGAGTGACTATTGACGGGACTAAGAACTTATGCCTGTCTTTGATATATTGCCCTTTCTTGTATGGTGATTTTATGAATTGTAATAGGTGAGATGTAAGCCGGTTACAATTGATAAAGTTTGGATTACTACTTGTTATATGTTTCACATGATAGTTTAAATTGGTCAGTTTAGTATTCATATGTTAGAATACTTGGAAATTAGATTAATTATCATGTTGTTTACATGTTACACTACATGTTACATTAAAAATGACATTTCGTGGCTGGGAGGACTCGAAGTTACTCCCCACTGAATTGTGGCTTTCGTGTTTGTATAAAATGCGATTGACAGGTACTTGATGCTTAGTTGGGGTTCACGGACGAGCTAGTGAGCAAGAGAACCTTGGACCTAGTTTGGTTATTTTTGTAGAAACCTTTTAACTTTTGGTTTTTGTATATATTTTGAAGGGACATATGTCTCCCTCTTTTTCTTTGGTTTGTATCTCTATATTTTCTTGCCTTTAGCATAGATATGTAAATTAGTTTGTTGGTATTTACAGGTTTTGGCACCCTCCTCTTGGAGATGTTTGTGAATGGTTTAGAAAAGTTTTAAAAATTACAGGTTTTGTCTAGTTGAACCAATTACAAACATATCCTGTCAGTTTTTCTGTAGAATTTTCGTGTTTATTTATCGCTAGAGTTAAGGGTGTCACAGTTGGTATCAGAGCTTGTTGCTCCCGACGCACGTTTGTGCACCCCACTTAAAATCACTTGACCTTTAAATAATAAACTTGAGAGATGGGTAGGATGGGTAGATTTAGGATTTTATGTGGTAGTCTGTTTGTGATTGCTAATTGATAGGTACTAATTAATTTTCTCTTTTGTAAGATGGCTCCGCCAAGAAGAATTGATGATGCTCTTTTATTAGTTCTTACTCAAATTCTCCAAAACCAACAAAATCAGCAGAATCAACAAGCTCCTCCTCCTCCGCCTCCTGAGGGTACTCCAGGCACCTATACTTGGGTGGCTAATCAATTAACCCGAATCAACACTCCCACTTATGGTGGAGAGATTGATCCAGCTGCTCTTACAGGGTGGTTTCGGGAGTTGGAGAAAAGCTTTACGTTGTATGATGTTAAGGAGGAACATAAAGTGAAGCTAGCCTCTCACTTCCTAGTTCGAGAAGCAGATCGGTGGTGGTCCATGACTGGGCCTACCGTTTCATCTGAACCAGGATTTGACTGGGAACGTTTCAAGGAATTAGTGGAGGCCCGATTCTATCCGCAAGAACTTAAGCAGCAGAAGTTGAAGGGATTCATGGAATTAAAGCAAGGAAGCCTTCCTGTTCAGACCTTCACCGATAAATTCAACGAGTTGGCTCATTATGCAACTAGATTGGTGAAGGATGACAACGAAAAAGCCTTCTTTTATCTTGAAAAGCTATCTCCTAAAATCAAAAGCATGGTCCGCCGAGACTCCACTATCTTTGTTTCAATTTACAACGATGCTTTGTGGGCTGAGAATTCATTGAAAGAGATTGAAAATGAAGCTCGTGCAACCAGTTCCAATCTTGGCAAGAGGCCTTTATATCCGTCTTCTAGGCCTTATACTCCTTCACCCAGGTTTATCTCTTCTCCCTCTGACTCAAACAAGAGGATATTTGTTTCTAATGTGCAAGTTAACCGGGGTGGTCAATCTTCAGCTCTTAACGACAATAAAGGTACTAAAGACCGAGTGTGCTATAACTGCAAGAAACCAGCACATCCTGGTAAATGCTTTGTTGATCCTATCATATGCTTTTCTTGCAACAAATCGGGCCACAAGGCTAATGTTTGCCCGGAGAAGAAGGTGACGGCTCCTACTACTCCCTGCCCCCAAAGTGAGGCGGTGAGGCCGAAGGGTCGGATTTTTGTCATGAGTCGAGCGAAGTCGAGGCACATCCTGATATCATTACTGGTACATTTTCTATTTTTGATGTTCCTTGTATGGTACTATTTGATACGGGTGCCTCTTTATCTTTTATTTCAATGAAACTCTCCGATAAGTTATCACTTGAATCATCACAAGAAGAAAGCACATCTATATCCTTACCCTCTGGTGATGTCTTTTCCTGTTCTAAAATCTATCCTGAAGTCCCTATTTCTATTGCGGGATCTATATTTCCAGCAAATCTTTTCCAATTTCCGCTTGAAGAATTTGATGTCATTTTGGGCATGGATTGGTTACATACTTATCATGCTCGATTTGAATGTCGAGATCAGAAAATAATTCTTACAAGCCCTTCAGGTCACCGTGTGTCTTATCAAATGGTTAAAAGACAAACCGGTACTAAATTAATTTCTGCTATGAAGTTTATCAATGCGATGAAAAAGGGTCATCAAGCCTTCTTGTGTATGGTGACTACTTCTGATTCTTCCTCTCTACCTCCTAAAGAGAACATTCCTGTAGTATGTGAATTTCCCGATGTTTTTCCTGATGAGCTACCGGGAATTCCTCCTGAAAGGGAAGTTGAATTTACTATTGATCTTATTCCTGGTACCGGCCCTATTGCTAAAGCTCCTTATAGGCTGGAACCGTCTGAAATGAAAGAGTTGAAGACTCAGCTGGATGATTTGATTGTCAAAGGTTTTATCCGACCTAGCTCTTCACCTTGGGGTGCTCCTGTTCTCTTTGTAAGAAAGAAGGATGGATCTATGCGATTATGCATAGATTATCGTGAACTTAACCGGGTTACTATTAAGAATAAATATCCTCTTCCTAGAATTGATGATCTTTTTGACCAACTCCGAGGTGCTTCTACTTTTTCTAAAATTGATCTTCGTTCGGGCTATCATCAAATTCCAGTCCGAGAAGCTGACATTCCTAAAACCGCCTTCAGTACGAGATATGGCCATTTCGAGTTTACGGTGATGCCATTCGGTTTGACCAATGCTCCAGCAGTATTCATGGATCAGATGAACCGTACTTTCAGAGAACATCTTGACAAATGCGTTGTAGTGTTCATTGATGACATCCTGATCTATTCTAAATCTGAAGAAGAACATGTCCAACACCTTCGTGTTATTTTAGAGATTCTGCGCCGTGAAAAATGGTATGCTAAATTCTCCAAATGTGAATTCTGGTTACCTAAAGTGACCTTCCTTGGGCACGTCATTTCAAAAGAGGGCGTTATGGTAGATCCTGCCAAAATTGAAGCCGTTGTTGATTGGAAAAGTCCAACCAATGTTTCTGAAATCCGTAGTTTCCTTGGCTTGGCGGGTTACTATCGGCGATTTGTGAAGGATTTTTCAAAGATTGCTAGGCCGATGACTCGATTCTTTGAAGAAAGAGTCTAAGTTTGTGTGGTCGAGGAGTGTGAAAATGCCTTCCAGGAATTGAAAAAGAGGTTGACTACCGCTCCGGTGTTGACCTTACCTGAAGAAGGAGTGGACTTTGATGTATACTGCGATGCTTCTAAGCATGGTATAGGTTGTGTATTGATGCAAAAAGGGAAAGTTATTGCGTATGCCTCTCGACAGCTTAGAGTTCATGAAGTTAACTACCCGACTCATGATCTTGAATTAGCTACGGTGGTGCATGCTTTGAAGATTTGGAGACACTACCTCATTGGAGTCCATTGCAACATCTACACCGACCACAAGAGCCTGAAATATCTCTTTACCCAAAAAGATCTGAACATGAGACAAAGAAGATGGTTAGAATTGGTGAATGACTATGATGCCGATCTAATTTATCATGAAGGAAAAGCTAATGTGGTGGTGATGCTCTTAGCGAGAAAATCCTGTCATTCTTTGAATTCTTTTCGGGAATTACCTCCTGAACTTGCTTTAGAACTTCAAAAACTAGGAATAAGCCTTGTAAAAAGGGGCTCTCATCATCTTGATGCCATGTCAGCCGAACCTGACTTCTACCGTGAGATCCGTGCTTGTCTTCCTGAGGATCCTACTTTCAAATCCATTCAAGCTAAAATTCAACTTGGGCAAGCTAAGGATTGTAAGATTGATGATGATGGGTATCTTCGTTATCATGGTAGAATCTATGTTCCGAGTGCAGCTGATTTGAGAAAAAGAATTTTTGATGAAGCACACCTCTCTCCTTACTCCGTTCATCCGGGAGGTACCAAAATGTATAAAGATTTGAGATTGCAATTCTGGTGGCCTAGGATGAAAATTGAAGTTATGGAGTATGTCAGTAAATGCCTCACCTGCCAGAAAGTAAAGGTAGAGCATCAAAAGCCCGGGGGTTTGCTTCAACCCTTGGATGTTCCTCTTTGGAAATGGGAGTCTATTTCCATGGATTTTGTGATGGCTTTACCCAGGACTTCCACGGGGAAGAATGCTGTTTGGGTGGTTGTGGACCGATTGACTAAGTGTGCTCAGTTTATTCCCATTAGAGAGACCTGGGGTTTAGAAGTTCTAGCTGGTGCCTATGTGAATGAAGTAGTGCGCTATCATGGGGTTCCAAAAGATATAGTTTCAGATCGAGACCCTCGATTTTGTTCTCGTTTCTGGACTGCATTACAGAGAGCCTTGGGTAGTAAACTACTGATGAGCACTGCTTTTCATGCCGCCACTGATGGTCAAACTGAGAGGACAATTCAAACTTTAGAGGATCTTCTTCGTGCCTGTGCTTTAGATTTCCAAACTTCTTGGGAGAAATGTTTACCTCTGGTTGAATTCTCTTACAACAACAGCTATCAAGCCTCCATTAGAATGGCACCATATGAAGCTCTGTACGGTAGAAAATGCCGTACTCCAGTCTGTTGGGATCAAACCCAAAATGTTCCAATGTTAGGACCTGATTTGGTGACCGAGTCCATTGAACAAGTTAAGATCATTCGGGAGCGGATGAAAGCCGCCGCCAGACCGTCAAAAATCATATGCTTGATGTCCGTCGTCGACCACTTTCTTTTGAGGTTGATGATCAAGTATTCCTTAAAGTGTCACCTATGAAAGGGGTGAAACGGTTTGGCGTTAAAGGAAGTGAGCCCTAAATATATTGGACCTTTCCGGGTGATTGAAAAGATTGGTCCTGCTGCTTACCGTTTAGAATTGCCCCCAAATCTGAGCAAGGTTCACAATCTCTTCCATGTTTCTCAGTTGAGGAAGTACATTAGTGACCCTAGCCATATCATCCAAGAAGAGATTCTTGAATTGGAGCCTAACTTGGTGGTTGAAGAAAGGCCAATTCGGATTCTTGAAAGAGCCAATAAGCAACTTAGGAGCAAAGTTGTACCTCTTGTCCGTGTTCTTTGGCGTTGTGGAAATGTCGAAGAAGAGACTTGGGAGACTGAAGCTTCTATGTTAGCTAAATATCCTGAGTTATTCTCGTAAGGTATTCCTTTTCTTGCTTTTTTCCGAGTTACTAAGCCGTGTTTAATCATAATTAGTAAAGATATTATTCTTACTATAGAACTTTAAACTAAAAGTTTGAAAATGCTTTTATGATTTTCAATGGTTTTAACATTAGTGAATGTTAAATCTCGTTGTTGGTGACGTCCCAATAATGGGTTTTCTCATTTATTGGTGTAGAAATATTTTTATATCTTGATATGAATGTGGATGTTCTTGTCTGATCAACGAGAGTATCACTGTTTCATTGAAAAGATACCTATATTTTTCTTATGATTATATTATTAAGATATTGTATACTATAATTTCTCCTTCTAAGTTTCGAGGACGAAACTTTTTAAAAGGAGGGGTGATTGTAACGCCCCGTAATTTCGGACCGTTAATATATTTCGGAAGTAATTTCTTAATCAAGTAAAATTTGATATTAATGTATTTAAAGTAAAAATAATTCAAAGAAATATAATTTTATTATATTTTGAAGAAAAGTATTTATTTTGATAGTTTCGAAATGTTTAAAAATAGTTTAAACCGTGTAAAAACTTTTTATTTCGAAATAAGGGCATATCGGGGGGGAAATGACAATTCTATTGAAAATTGGGCAAACGATTTTGGAAATGGGTCGTATGAGTATTCAATTTTCTTGTAATCTCGTATTTAAGAACTTTGGTCTTGTCGAAATTTGCGTTTGACAAACGGTTCTAATTATCATCGAGACGAACCAAAACCGACTCGTAAAATCCCGACTAAACCCGCTCCCTTCCTTTCCTCCTTTCCTTTCCCCTGCACCCCTTCCCCCTTCCTTTCCTGTTGCTTTTTCTTTTCTATCTACACCAAACAATTCCAAATCAATAAAAACACCATTATCAAACAAACCTAAGCTTTTTCAAGCTATTTTCGCCATAATTTCTTCGTTTCTTATCGGATTTTCGCATAATTTATATTTTCGGAATCCTCTCTTCAAGATCTACAACCTGGTATATTTTAATTTCAGTTTTCTTGATGTCGTTTTAAGACGATTTTCGGTATAATTTCGATTTTTATGCTTATTTTTGTGTTTTTATTGTTTATTTAGGTGAAGATTTGGAGGACGAGTTTGGGGACTCGTATATAGTCGAAGATAGTGGTTAGTTGGCAGATTAGGGTTGGTTTTCAAGGTGCTAATTGCTCATTTTCTAGCTTAAGGTAACATATTTCGAGTTACTCGACGAATAATCGTCACATTCTTTGTTGTTTTTGTATGTTTTTGTGATTTTTATTTAAGTAGTTAATTTCACATAATAAAATGGGTTGCATGCATGTCTTTTGGTAGTTTTAGTACTCATATTAGTATAAAAATGGAATGGGAACGATTAAGTAATGCTTAAAACGAGTTAAAATGAACAAAAACGGAAATATGGAGGTGTAGGGGTGGCGGCGAGCGAGCCGCAGCCCACGGGGCCCGGTCACCCGTTGCTTGTTTCGCGGTTTTTCATGCTTTGTTCATCGTTTTAGGTTCATTAATGTTATAGTTAGAATAAGAATCATATGGTTAAACCTTTGAAATGAATAATGTTAGTAGTAAAGATAATGAGGTTGGTAAAATTTTGCTCATATTGATAGTTATCACATGTTAGGGTAGATTATAAAATGAAATTGTAATGATTAGGCTCAAAATGAATTTTATAGCGATAATTGTAATGTTTTGATGATTGTGAAAAAACCGAGCCTTAGTCCCTTTGACCGATTCGATGTCGATTAATTGAGTGATTGGTCACCGCAATTTAACCCGTACCTGTCGCAGGGCTGGGGTTGCGGGTAAAAATTCGGTTGGATGAAATTTTATATGAATTGGATAATCGGCCTTTTTCTTGTTTTAGGCCATTTATCAAGTTTTTAGTTCACATGTATAGTTGGTTGAATTTAATAGTTTCTTATATTGTAGAAACGGCCCTAGATTCCCTAAAGCCTTTAATATTGTTAATATTGCTAGAAATGGTATTGGTATTAAATACTTTCTTGCAGGTTGTTGTGTTTGTCATAGATAGGTCTTTATAGTCTTTGACGAGTATATGTTCACTGCTTAATAGCCTTTGTGTTCCTACTTGGTGGGATTATATCCAAGTTGTGGCATGACCTCGTTACTTATTTTGATAGTAAGTGGTCAGCTTAAGTACTAGCCAACCCTTTGGTGGACTCCTTAGGGTACTCACTTTGTTTTAGAAAAATTGTGGGTCTTGGGTGCGGTGGTGTGTATCCGCATGTCTAGGTCTGCGCAGATTTTAGGCTAGGGTTGTGTTGTGTCTTGGCCATGTTTTGATTGAACCTCTGAGCCAAGATACCGGTTCGATTACCTTCCCTACCTCGTGGTATAGACTCGAGTTACAGAGTGACTATTGACGGGACTAAGAACTTATGCCTGTCTTTGATATATTGCCCTTTCTTGTATGGTGATTTTATGAATTGTAATAGGTGAGATGTAAGCCGGTTACAATTGATAAAGTTTGGATTACTACTTGTTATATGTTTCACATGATAGTTTAAATTGGTCAGTTTAGTATTCATATGTTAGAATACTTGGAAATTAGATTAATTATCATGTTGTTTACATGTTACACTACATGTTACATTAAAAATGACATTTCGTGGCTGGGAGGACTCGAAGTTACTCCCCACTGAATTGTGGCTTTCGTGTTTGTATAAAATGCGATTGACAGGTACTTGATGCTTAGTTGGGGTTCACGGACGAGCTAGTGAGGAAGAGAACCTTGGACCTAGTTTGGTTATTTTTGTAGAAACCTTTTAACTTTTGGTTTTTGTATATATTTTGAAGGGACATATGTCTCCCTCTTTTTCTTTGGTTTGTATCTCTATATTTTCTTGCCTTTAGCATAGATATGTAAATTAGTTTGTTGGTATTTACAGGTTTTGGCACCCTCCTCTTGGAGATGTTTGTGAATGGTTTAGAAAAGTTTTAAAAATTACAGGTTTTGTCTAGTTGAACCAATTACAAACATATCCTGTCAGTTTTTCTGTAGAATTTTCGTGTTTATTTATCGCTAGAGTTAAGGGTGTCACAACAACGGCCTAGAAAGGCGTGTTGAAGTGGTTATAAAAACCGGGTTTGAAAATCGTCATTACGACGGCCTAGAAAGGCGTGCAACGGTCGGCGAAAGACCGAGGTTTGAAACGGCCATTGTAACGGCGCAAAAAAGGTGATTTTGAAAGTTTGAAAATGACATGGAAGGACTTATGATCAAGTAGCACATAAGCACTCACAGTTTCATTATATTATGCATTATGCTGACACGGGTTTTGGCTTAGAAGGGTGGGTTACACACCAAGCAATCAAACCCCGATTTGCGAGAGGGATACCAATCCAAACAAAATGTGTAAGGAGGGTGCCCTAGCCTCGTGCTAGAAAGTGATGAAAGCTCTTTGACGAAACAGAAATGTGTAACGTCAACGGTATGCTTGACTCAATCGGGATTCGAAACGCGGGGATGAGAAAACTCACGCCGACGAGACGAGCCAATTGGCCGAAAAGGGTTAGGTTGTTGGCCTGGACAAGGAACCCGACTGTGACCGTAATATCAATTAATGCATTCCAACCAAAACCTCGTTCGAGTCTCACCATCTAGGGATCACAAAGACGTAAATGTCCTAGTTTTCCCCAGCGGAGTCGCCAATCTTTGGACATGGCCCACCTGCGAGCCCACTTCGATCTGTGGACGTGCAGCGGTCTTTTGAAAGCCACGCTCGGCGGCGTAAAAATGCTTTCGACCGGATCGTTTTAGATCGGTCGGTTTCGTCTCGGTAAGGGTCTCGAAACGATTAGAGATGTTCGGAGTCGCCACCAAGCATTTATGGGATGCTTGGAACCCGTTCGAAATCCACTTTATACCTCGGTCAAATCGAAGCACAAAGCAGCGTTTGACATAGGTACTAAAGATAAGGAAATCGTCCCTCTTTAGCATCCTATCTCTAGAATGACTCAAACGCCCGGGTAAGGTCGTCCACTATCCAAAGTTTCGAGTAAGAGGTGAAGGTACGTATTGGGAAGCCCTTTAATCAGACACCCAATCCCCCCTTGAGAGCGGCCTCTACTGATCGATCTTGGTTGGTTGAATGCAAAAGTTGATACAACGGTTTAAATGCATGAATGCGCATCCAACAATTTAAACCTAACATGTGAGAGCTTTCTAAGTCGGTTGATTTAATCCAAGTATCAAGTATAAGATGTCGAGTTGGACTAATGATTGATTTGCATG
Organism: Silene latifolia; assembly: GCF_048544455.1. NCBI lineage: Eukaryota > Viridiplantae > Streptophyta > Magnoliopsida > Caryophyllales > Caryophyllaceae > Silene > Silene latifolia. Next base: position 62,346,782 of record NC_133532.1, on the reverse strand, counting down.
CAAGACGCAAATTAAACATCCATTTACCAAATTAGGTATATGGTGCATAACGTGATCCATTTGCCTTAGTAAAGCATTTTGCAAACATGATTTTAAATAAGCAAATAGTCATCGGATCCGTCATATATCCAGGCTAACCTGAGTCAGGATCGTCCTAGACGAGTGCTGGAAAGGGAACATGCCCTGTGCCAGACGCCTACATGAGGCGCGAGCCAGCCGGCAGTAGAAGGGGCCTCCCCTGGTTTTGAAAATGAGAATTGAAAGGCCTGTTTTAGGCGCGGGTCAACCTACGGTTATATTCCGTATTCTGGCCAATTGGAAAACGTTATAAAATGTGTTGAAAAATGGGTATTTGAACCCGATTTGATTTGAAAGGGTCGTTTAGACCGCGTTTGTTGATTTGAAGAACTAGACTCAAATAATCATCATTATTTTGACGATATTCGGTGTCGGGTTCGACTTGACAAGCTTGACATGAATAGTTTTGAGAATAATTATGAACTAATTGTTTTAAGTTCATTTGAATGTAATTAGTCAATACTCATCATCGTACCCGGGTTGAAATCCGGCATGGTATGTAGAACCAAGGATGACTTTGTGTTGGGGACTAATATGTTTATTTTGGAAATGTAAAGAAATGATGAAAGGCTTTAAAATACCTCCCAAAATGTAAAGAAATGAAATAAAAGGGTTTAAGTACCCTTTAAATGTTATTAACTGATGTGAACATTATTTGCGCACATTCAGTCCCCTAATCGAGCCTATTTTACATACTATTATAGCATTTCATGGCCATTTTATCCGTCAAAACCTTCCTATTTGCTTTTCTATCGCATTTCATATGTTTTGTAGAAAAGAAGATAATAAGGCGGAAATTCCCGTCTTTCGTGCGTATTCGGAAGCTATTTGACGATATTAGATGGACTAGTATGAAGAGGAAGCAAGAACTAAAGACCAACCCCACAAGAATAAAAAGGGAGTGAAGAAATGGGACGCTGCCACAGAAGACGAGCGAGTTTCCCACACGACGCCCGTCCTGCACTTACAACCCGTGCGTCCCACCCACGAAGACGCCCGGATTCCTCCAAAGAATCCGAGCGGATTCCCACGAAGACGCCCGGACAGAATCTCCAGAATCCGCCCGTCTTCCTCCTTGGACGCCCGGATTTTCCTACAGCGAACTTCCGCCTTTTTCTTTCTCCGTGAAAGATGCCCACTCTTCCAAAGATACCGGCGTTTCCCTGCTCTAAACTCAAAAGTGTAATTACTAATTTAGCCTATGAAGCTCTACTATAAATACCCCACTTGTAAATAATCAAAGGGGGAGAGCTTTTATGTAGTTTTTAGAGTAGAAAGTTTCCTTAGATTAAATCAAGCTTTCTTAGATTAGATTAGGAGTAGATTAGAATAGATTTCTCTTTAATCTTTCCACAAATCTCACATTAATCTCTCCTTAATTATTGTTAAGTTTATTATTCAAGTTTATTATTGGGTAATTGAAGATTATTGGGTTTATTGGGAGATTGACAACCTTCCATCAATCATCAAGTTCTTCTATTATTCTTTGCTTTATTGTTTGGATCATCTTAAGTTGGTATAATTCCTTTACTCTTTACTCTTTATTGTTCATTTCTCCATTCCATTATCATGTTTATACTTGTTGTGATGATTGACACCATTAATGACATGTTTCCCATGATAATGAGTGAGTAGTTATTTAGCTTGGATTAATGGGTAATTAGGGGAAACCAACATGGGATTGATTAATGCTTAATCTAATGTGTTCACATGATTAAATTGCTTGCTTGTTGTGATGTCAACTTTATGCACATGTTATGTTTGATGAAATGCTACGCCTATGAATCCTTGCATTTTTACCATCTCTTATCTACTCAACTTGACTTATAAGACATAAACCAACTCGAGTCTTGTTAGATCATGCATAGAAGTTGAATAGGAGGAAAGTAAGTCGACTTGTAGGTGTTGTACAATCTAATCGATTCGGCTCCGGGACCCAACCCTTCCTATGAACCGTAAGACATAAACCAACTCGGTTCCTTTACAACATTAATTGCTTGCAACTTTGTAAACATGTTTGTATGATCAAAACCATGAATCCCCTATGACCCCATGACATCCTAGTGCTTTTAGTCAATTGTTTACATTTCTTAGTTCATTGTTTGCTCTACTTTGTTACTCATTAGTTTAGAATACAACTACAAACCCCATCAATTGTGACACTAGCATAAATTGAGATAGATAGACTTAGAACCCAAAGCACACCGTCCCATGGATCGACCTCGACTTACCGCTAACTAGTAGTTTGTTGAGTATTATAAATGTGTTTGATTGGATGTGACCCGACGACATCACCCACATCAAAATGGCGCCGTTGCCGGGGACGGTGCTATGTGATTAATTTCTTACTTGTTTGTCTATTTTGATTTTGCTTTCACCTTGAGGAACTTGTTCCTCAAGGATTGTTCTAACCGTTTTTGTGTAGTTTCCATGCTTGTAGTTGTTTCCTTGTCTTAGCTATGATGGCTCAAGACTTGACTTATGGAGTATGTGGTGGATCTTTTGAGTATGACTATGGGTATGGGGAGTTTGAGGAGCAAGTCAACACAAACCTACCTTACAACTCGTACAATGAAAATCCTAACTACTACCCCAAATTTTCCAACCAAAACACTCACATCCAATATCCACAACAACCACCCACCCAACACCCACTTCATAATGAGTTTCAATTGCCACAATACAACCACTTTCACACATACCCACAACAAGAAAATGAACCCATTCAAAATGTGATTCTCCAAATGATGGAAGATCAACAAAACTTCTTCAAACAAATGCTAGAAGAGAGCCAAAGAAGGGACATTGTTCTTCAAGGCATTGTTACTCAAGGTGAGGAGTTGGAAATTCAAATTGCCCAAATAAAAGGAACCCAACTAACTACCCCTCACCACTCTTTAGACATTGACCATGAATGTGAGTTTGAAGGAGTTACCTTTGATGGGAAGTGGGAAGAGCCAACCTCATTGAGCTCTTGTGAGTATGAAAGTGTGGTATTTGATGATGAAGACATGAGGTTAAGTAAGCCAAATACTCTTAGCCTTTGTGAGTATGAGGGTCTGACTTTTGATGTGAACATTGAGGTGTTGGATAAAGAGTTGATGAGGAGGAGTGAAGCCCCCATCTATGATTCGTATGGAGATAGCGATGATGACAAGCCTATGGAAGAAGCTTATGCGGGATATGTGTCTTGCAATGAAGAAGAGGAATGGAGTTGTGAGATTACCTTACTTGAGGAGCCTATCCTTGAGAAGTTTGAGGTATGCTTCCAAAAAGAAGATGAATTCCTCTTTCCTATTGACCATGAAGACCTTTTCGCACCCACCATGGAACCTATGATTGTTGGAGATGATATGGTGGACCTTCTCCAAAAGGTCAAAATATCATATAAAGGGTACTTGGTGGAGAAGCTCAAGAACAAAATTGCAAATGAACGTGCTTGTGGAGGTTTGGCACCCACAATCTCAACTCCTAAGGTATCCGATCATCAATGTTATGAGAATTCTCCTTCTACTTTGGAAGGATTGACAAATCAAAGTGCTATCATCATCACCGAACTTAGAGGAAAAGGTGGTGAGTGAAAGTCTCCGGACGAATATGAACCATACTTCATACCTTATGTTGGCAAGAATCATGGGCTTATTGGTTTGAAGCATCGGGAAAGCTCTAGTGCCAAGGGCAAGGTGAATGAGAGAGTAAGTGGCAAGCTACCTTGGCCAAGCTTCATATTGAATTGGAACAAACCGTATTCATGCTTATTTGAGGATTGTGCTCAAGCCTTTGACCGGTTATTGAGAGCATTGAGCAACATGGACAACATCAATAATCATGGCAACAAGGAATGAGTTTGGTGGAGTCATACCTCAAACCACCATTTGTAAGATATCCTTTCCTTTGACTTTGCATTACATTTACACTTGCATTTAGTTATATACATATGCATTTAGCTTGCATTTGTAATATATTTCATATTGCATTTACATTAGTTAGTTCATATAGTATAGTTGCATTGTAATATATCTCACATGATTCATGTAGATAGTTTTATATAGACTAGAATTCATGCATAGCCACTAATGACCAAACCTATTCATTTCTACACTAGAAATAGTGTTTAAATCGGTTTGGGGAGGTTTGATCATAGGTGACCATAGTTTACTAGAAATCATGCATCATATAGTATAGTTTAGATTGCATTCATTTGTTATATATGTCATATAGAATTTCATTTAGTTAGAGCATGCATTCATTCATATCATATCATTGCATTTGTACTTTATTTCCAAAAAATCAAAAATCCAAAAACATGTACTTTCTTTTTCATTCCTACTCCTACATGTACATTGAGGACAATGTCCAAAATAAAGTGGGGGATGGGAATTTATATTCCAAAAATGCATAAAAATTGAAAAATTTCCAAAAATCCCAAAAATATGTTCTTTAATTTCATAAAAACAAAACTCTTAAAAATTTGAAAATTTAAAAATTCCAAAAACATGTTCATTTCCTTTGTAGTGTAGTCGTGTATATATTGTTTTGTATATATTGTGTTTGTTCATCCTTGTTCACATTGATTGACTACGCCACATCCGAGACGTGAGGATATTGAAGACCGCATGGTATGATCTTTCCAATCTCCTTTTTCCTCTTTATGTTAATGACTATGTGGCTTTATTTTGATTGATGCGGTATAACAATGTGAACTTAGGACTTGCATTTAGTTTATATGTCATATTAGTTGCTAGAATCACTTGCATTAGGATGTATATAATAGTTGCATCATGACATATAGTTGCATTTAGATGAAAAGTTTTGAAAAGTGCCTAATTGGGAACTTTGACAAGAGCAACTAAGCCATTACAAATACTTTTTCAACTTAAGACTTTGCCTACTAGAATGGTTGTAAAACACCCTAGATTGTGTCATACTAGTGTCTTTTGACCCATGACCCAAAGCCTAGTCAAGGGTTTGCATGTGAGTCACCTATCCAACCCCGTGATGCGATGTGGACTTGGTTAACTTGTCTAGGTGACCTTGATTGACCTTGTGGTAAGGCAACCCAAAAATACTTTCTATCAATAAGTTTGAAGTGATCATTTCGAAGATTTTGTTATGTGGAAACAATTTATTTCTAAGGAAACCTCAAATGTTATGAAATGTTGAAATATTGAGAATTTTAGTCGTTTTGATGGAGGCGTACCACTTCGATGTGCTTTGGAGAGGGATCCATTGAATTGGGCCCCCACACGGTTGTGAATTCAACCGCCCAGAGACAGAGTGACTATCACCCCGAAAAGCTATTGTCTAGAGGTTAACCGGTTGCCTAATAAGCGATTGGCGAAACCAAAGGACACTAGCCCGGAAGGGACAAACCCCATCTCTAATTTTTGAAATGTGAAAGTTGAATGAGGTCAATTTTTGAATACTAGTCATATCCACCTTTGTTTACAACGATTTGAGCATTTCATTCCCAAAAAGCCTTTTTGTCAAGCCACTTTGTCAAGCTTGGGACGATCCTTGACCTTTACTTTTGTAGAGAACTCGAGACTTGTCATGTCATATGCTACTAGCATCATAGGGATCATCCTTCCATACCATCCGATCGCTCTTGACGAAAGCATTTGGAAATTGAGGACGAAAGTAGTCTAGTTTAACACCATTTGGAGGTGATTTAGTGCCATCCTCTTAGCCTTAGTAATTTGTTGAACTAGTATTTGTGAAGGAATATATGCTCTTAAATTTGTTCCTTTTTAGTTGACTCCGCCACTTGATGAGGAAGTGGCTATTCTTTTTGTAGATGCATCCATTATTTGATTTTGTGTGCTTAATGCTTGGATGTGTCGCCATTTTGGCAAGACCCACCTTGCCTTGCAAGAAGGCATCCTACCTCATGGTTGTCTTGTTGTGAGTTGAAGGGGCGGAGTGAGACCCGCTAATTGTCTCATATCGGTTATATTAGTAGGATAGTTTAAATAAAGGTCTAGTTTTTGTCAGCTCTTTACTCGGGACGAGTAAAGGTTCGGTTAGGGGATATTTGATGTGAACATTATTTGCGCACATTTAGTCCCCTAATCGAGCCTATTTTGCATACTATTATAGCATTTCATGGCCATTTTATCCGTCAAAACCTTCCTATTTGCTTTTCTATCGCATTTCATATGTTTTGTAGAAAAGAAGATAATAAGGCGGAAATTCCCGTCTTTCGTGCGTATTCGGAAGCTATTTGACGATATTAGATGGACTAGTATGAAGAGGAAGGAAGAACTAAAGACCAACCCCACAAGAATAAAAAGGGAGTGAAGAAATGGGACGCTGCCACAGAAGACGAGCGAGTTTCCCACAAGACGCCCGTCCTGCACTTACAACCCGTGCGTCCCACCCACGAAGACACCCGGATTCCTCCAAAGAATCCGAGCGGATTCCCACGAAGACGCCCGGGCAGAATCTCCAGAATCCGCCCGTCTTCCTCCTTGGACGCCCGGATTTTCCTACAGCGAACTTCCGCCTTTTTCTTTCTCCGTGAAAGATGCCCATCCTTCCAAAGATACCGGCGTTTCCCTGCTCTAAACTCAAAAGTGTAATTACTAATTTAGCCTTAGTTAACCTAATGAAGCTCTACTATAAATACCCCACTTGTAAATAATCAAAGGGGGAGAGCTTTTATGAAGTTTTTAGAGTAGAAAGTTTCCTTAGATTAAATCAAGCTTTCTTAGATTAGATTAGGAGTAGATTAGAATAGATTGCTCTTTAATCTTTCCAAAAATCTCACATTAATCTCTCCTTAATTATTGTTCAAGTTTATTATTCAAGTTTATTATTGGGTAATTGAAGATTATTGGGTTTATTGGGAGATTGACAACCTTCCATCAATCATCAAGTTCTTCTATTATTCTTTGCTTTATTGTTTGGATCATCTTAAGTTGGTATAATTCCTTTACTCTTTACTCTTTATTGTTCATTTCTCCATTCCATTATCATGTTTATACTTGTTGTGATGATTGACACCATTAATGACATGTTTCCCATGATAATGAGTGAGTAGTTATTTAGCTAGGATTAATGGGTAATTAGGGGAAACCAACATGGGATCTATTAATGCTTAATCTAATGTGTTCACATGATTAAATTGCTTGCTTGTTGTGATGTCAACTTTATGCACATGTTATGTTTGATGAAATGCTAAGCCTATGAATCCTTGCATTTTTACCATCTCTTATCTACTCAACTTGACTTGTAAGACATAAACCAACTCGAATCTTGTTAGATCATGCATAGAAGATGAATAGGAGGAAAGTAAGTCGACTTGTAGGTGTTTTACAATCTAATCGATTCGGCTCCGGGACCCAACCCTTCCTATGAACCGTAAGACATAAACCAACTCGGTTCCTTTACAACATTAATTGCTTGCAACTTTGTAAACATGTTTGTATGATCAAAACCATGAATCCCTTATGACCCCATGACATCCTAGTGCTTTTAGTCAATTGTTTACATTTCTTAGTTCATTGTTTGCTCTACTTTGTTACCTTCATTAGTTTAGAATACAACTACAAACCCCATCAATTGTGACACTAGCATAAATTGAGATAGATAGACTTAGAACCCAAAGCACACCGTCCCATGGATCGACCTCGACTTACCGCTAACTAGTAGTTTGTTGAGTATTATAAATGTCTTTGATTGGATGTGACCCGACGACATCACCCACATCATTAACCAAATAGTATCGCCGAAACACGGATTTAACCGTCATGGTATGAGGAACCAAGGGTGAAAAATGTTTTATGGTTAAAACAAATAAAATAAAATAAAATGAGTTTGAAAGTATTTGAAATGGTAAAAACCGATTACAAATATGAAAATGAATTAAAGGGGAAAGACGAGAACAGACACGGTTGAATTCTTACCTGGACACCCCATTTAGGCGCGGGCAAGCCGGCGAACCAAGGGGCTTTTGTCTCAGACCAAAAATCAGTTTTGGCTCGTTTATCCCATGTTTTGGATCGTATTATGCATGTTTTAGCATGTTATAGTCATGAAACAAATAAAAACATGATAAAAGGAGGATTTTTACACCCTCATACTTACATGTTTGGTTATGGCGAGTGACCGACGTAAGTGTAACAACTCGTTTGGTCGGAAAAAACTTGGTTTAAAACCGTTTTGGTAAGTAAAAAAGAGTGTTTTAAGATTAGTGACGGTGTAGTGGTCGAAGTGGTCGACAAGTGATTTAATGCACGATGACGGTACCAAACAATGTCTAAGGCTTGTATTTACGATCGGTAGGTCGTAAATACGCGTTGGATTGTGACTTAAGAAGTCGAGTCGAGAATTTTAAGGGGGAAAAGAGGGGGCGGACACTCGCGTGTTTTCTCAAATGGGGGCATTTGAGGGGTATTTATAGGAAAATGAGTGGTTGTGTGAGTTTTGAGCGACGTGGCCACCTGGGCTGCTCAAAGAGGCGCGAGCCACATCACGGGTCTTCGAGGTGTCTTGTCGCTTTCACACAAGAGCAATCATGATTTGTTCTATCCTAGGATTTGTAGTCATATGTTTGGTGCTTGACCATTCATAAATCTGGGAAATCTTAGCATAGAAGGTTTTGAATGTTTATTTTTTTTGGTTGACTCGGTTTGACTCGTTGTTGGAGTCGGGATTTGAATTTTTGAGTCGGTTTTCGGTCCGGTGTCGGTTTTGACTCTAGTTAGTGTAATTGCGACCCCGTCGTCGTGCATTAAACACTCCAGGTATTTTTGAAATGTTTTATTTTTGAAATCATTTTAAGTTCTCCGACGTAAAGTTGCACACAAATTGTCGATCAAACGCCGCAATTCCAAAACATGTTATAGTCCGATAATCATCGGGTGCTTGTTGGAGTCTCAGCAGATACTGGGTATCTACAATGTGTATCTATAATACTACGGTTTTATGAGTCTATGGGTACTCTATCGAGTGGGGCTTACTCTGTCGAGTAAGTATGTTTTTATACGAAACAGTAGTCTGTCTGATGGGTACTCGATCGAGTATGTGTGGCACTCGATCGAGTAAGGGGCACTCGATCGAGTAGGTTACTTACTCGATCGAGTAAGTGGGTCGTACGGGTTATTTTGTCGGGTTTTGATAGTAACGCGAGAAGGATATAAAATCATCTTCCGTCAGTTTCTCTTCATTTTACCCTTTCCTAAGTTTCTTAAAGAGTGAAAACATGTTACGTTACTCTTCTCTTTCGCATTGCTATCAAATCCTAAGGGCTAGAGTCATCGGATCGTTGTGTTCTTTACGCCGTTGAGACCGTCGTATTGTGGGTAAGGTCCTAGTACAGTTTTTATATTGTTTCATTGATTTTGGTTGAAACCATAATTGGGTAAATTGGGGGTTTTGGGAGTGTTGTGTTTATTAGATGTTGATTGTATGATTGTATGTTGATAGGTGGTGAATTCATTGAAGAACGATTTTGATTAGCTGCTAGACCGTATGTAGTGATTGCTTTTCCAGGTAGGGTTTCCCTACTTAGTATTAGTTACATGATGTGTGTGGTGATTGTGTTGTAGTTGTTGATTAATTACGTTGTTGGTAATTTTGACGGTTGTTGGCTTATACTGTTGTTTGTGTTGTTGTATATAACTGTCTGTGATCTTCGGGGTGCGTCCTTGGCTGAGTGGAGTCACTTGCGGGAGTGGCTTCATGCCCTTGATTCGCCTTCTGTGGAACCCGCCACAGAAGGGATGTGCACATTAATGAACATGGGTTTATCGCTCAATGGAGATGAGCGGGGCTTAGGTGGGAACGGCTGCGGTCCCCCACTAGCGGTGTGGAGTACCTGTTGCGATGGGTACTCTGGCAGGACTACACACTTTAGTGTGTAGTCAGTTGTGTGGAGATTGATGATGGAGAGTGGGGATTGATGTGTTGATTGAGCTGTTTGACATTTGTTTCCTATTGGTTTGTATTGTGTAATTAGTACTGACCCCGTTTAATGTTTTAAAAACTGTGGTGATCCATTCGGGGATGGTGAGCAGTTGTTGAGCATGTTTGATATGATGCTTATGGGCTAGCTGGGATGAGTCATCACTTGCAGTTAGAAGAGTCTTCCGCTGTGTCAGACGATGTCCTTTAGTTATTCAGTTTTGATAGTAGACAGTTTTGGATTGGTTGTATCTCTTTTGACAGTTTTGGTTTAAGACATGTAATCACTTAAATTATATCTACTTTTAAAGTACGTTTCTTTATTGTCTTATGATTATCATTGCCTCGGGTAACCGAGATGGTGATGTTCCTATACCTTAGTGGTAAGGCACTTGAAGTATGGGGGTGTCACAAAGTGGTATCAGAGCGACGATTCTGAAACCTGTAACCAATGAACCTAATGAATATAGGGTGTCAAATTAAAATGAACCCGGGGTAGAAGTTGTAGGAGCTAATGCAAAGACTTGGGAGACGTCCTAAATTCGTGAACTTGCCCTACAATTTTGAACCGGTCACCATGGGATATGAGTCGGGATCGCTATGTGTTTATCTTGTGAATTGTGTACCTATATAGTAATGAGTTGTATGAATCGGTGGATGCATGTATGTGGAGGATAAGATATGTGTAGTGAAGGAAGATGATGATATGATTATATATGTTGTTGGTTGAAAATATGAATGGCATGATGGATGATTTATGATCTGGTATAACAAGGAACATGTGAATAGGAATGTTGTGTCGTATACGTTTATTGTGTTTGCGTAAAGTCATATAATGAAGTTATTTTTTTGTTTATTGCTGTTTCATATGCACATGTTGGATGAATTAATTGGAAAAGATGGAGTGACAATTGCATGAGAATATGAATTTCATGATTATGAATATATTTAAGTGACAAAGTGGATTTGTAATATGTAGTAACATGGAAATAGGATTTGTAATGTATGAGTATGTTTTGTTTTACGAAAAGTTATAAAGTTAAAGTATGCAGTAGTACATAATTGATAAGTTGAATGTTATATGAACATGATAGATGTTATTGTTTGGCTTTTGGTAGGTAATAACATGTGGTTAGGGATAGTGGTTTTACAAGTATCGAGTCGCTTTTGTTCACCTTGTTGATGTTTAAGTTGTTTGAAACAGAATATCAAATAGTTATATCGTCTGCTTACAGCAAAGTTGTCTTTAAACTGTTATAACTTGAGATTCATAAATGATTTTGATGTGATTCCAATTGAAGGTGAAAGCTTGTTCTTTTACCATTCTAACGATAGGTCACACGCCCTAATTGACCAAGAAGCGAGTGAGTTATGACCGTTTTACGAAAATTGGACAGTGCTGAGAAATGCGTAGGGTACTCGATCGAGAGGCCCTCACTCGATCGAGTGCACCTCTTGTTACTCGATCGAGTAACCTTTACTCGATCGAGTAGCCCAGGTAATTTGCTTTACGTGCTTCCGACCTTCACCTACTCGATCGAGTAAGTCACTTACTCGATCGAGTGGCTTATACTCGATCTAGTGACCCATGTTTTGGGTCATATGCTTATCTTTTCACTTCGTTGCATATTATGTTTAATTCAAATGTGTTATTTTGCTTCTTTATGCATTGTTTTACATGTATGTTGGTCATGATGCGTAAGTTACCCAATCTTATGGTGTAGTGAGTGGCACCTTATGGTGGGTATGAGTTCGGTGGAAGGACATGAGCTATATGTGGTTGTGATGGATAGTGGAAAAAGAAAAGGAATATTGATGAGCTGATTGAGGCATGGTGCAAGTTTTGTGAGACCTGGTGAGTGATGTAAAGGCAAGTGTATATGAGCAAGGAGTGATGTAAGTGTAAGGAATCTGAGAATAAAAGGTTGACAGGAAGGATGTGGATAGTAGCAACTTGAGATGTGTAGAATTATGGAGGGAGATGGTTAGATTGTGTTGGTTAAGAATATATGTAATGAAAGGTCGTTGTAGAGGGATGGAGAAGAGTGGTCTATAGTGAACTTAGATGGAGACATGCCGCGAGGTGGATTTGTAGACAGTGAGTGAGTTTGAGAGATTTGGTTTATTAAGAAGTGAAACTAATGTGTGATTTCCTTGGGCAATTAACGGTATGAAATGAATTTTGATTTCTAGAGATGTACAAGGGAGATGCAATTGTTTGAACAGTGAACGTTGATTTTATGGATAGATTAGTGGCAAGTGTGAGTGATAGCATAATAAGAGAAGATCCATGGTAAGAAAGAGTGAGATGATATCGACATGAGATTATGAGATGTGAGTTTTGGAGCAATGAGAAGGTAACCGGAGCCCTAAAGAGTTAGGTAGAAGTAATAAGGAGTTGAATGGTTAATTGATTTTGTCGAGTGTAAAAACAAAATTATGAGGGGAGTAAAACTACGAAAGTGTTCATCGGAGTTATGTGATATAAAAGTAAGGAATCGTCGAGATGTGTGATATTGTCACGAGGATGTTGGTTAATGGTATATTGGAGTTTCAGGACAACACGATTGGTCGTGAGTTTCGAGGATTTAAGGGAGTAAGAAGTTGGTAGAGTACCTACACGATATGAGATTTTGGTGGAGAGTTAGATGACGATAAAAAAATTAAGGATAATATTGGGAAGAATGTTGAGGTAAATTTTGTTGGTAAATTCGATTTTAGTTATTTGGAATGATAACCGAAGATAGGAAATGAACTTTTATATTTAGAGGTGAGTGTAAGAGGTTTGATGTCTGAATGGTGGTAGTGTTGAGGTGTTGTCGCTAGTGGTTAAGGGTGATGATAAATAGGAAAAATGGCCATTCTAAAGAGGTTGATTTTGTAGAGACCCTATTGATGTGAATGGTTGTGAGGAAGTATAAGATGTGGTTGTAGGAGGTGGTTGCTAGTAGTTGAGTGTCAATGGTATGCTTATGTTTGGCAGAAGGTGATGGTTATGCGACTGGGAGAATGTGTTATGAGGGGCATACGGGTTAAGCTCGGGCGAGAGGTAACCTTTATCAGGTGGTAACTTACGTGATCAGGATTGACTAGTTGGATGTGATTACGGGTCTATGATGTGTATAAATGTTTGTGTGAGGATCTGACTTCACGAGAAGTGGTATGGTGTGATAGTTATAAAGTTGTTATCTGAATGTTGTATATGTTGATGTTGAGTACGGTAACCTAGTGGAATGATGTTTCAAAACGTAATAATTCGAGTGATCTGGCATGGCTAGTTATAGTTGTATGTGTATTCATGGTATATGTTTATTGCGTAAAAAGGTAGGGATGATATTCATGAGATTCTTGTCTATTTATTCGTATAATATGTTGTGTTGTGATCTATAAAGCGGTTTTGAGTAAGTTTTCTTGTCTGAGAAGTTGTCCTGAGTTAGTGTGTATGAGAATAGTGTAAGTGGTGACGTATATCGATGTGGTTGTTATGCCTCGAGTGGTGATCCGGGCACGGTACTTCGTGTTGTGATGCGGGTATTTTCGCACTGATGTGCAGCTGTTGGTGGCGGTGTTGCGATGTCGTCACCGGTTGCGGTGGAGTAGGTGGGATGATTATGATACGAGTTCTCAAAAGTACATACCAGTCATACATAAATTGTTTTTTTCTTTTTTTCTTTTTTTTTTCTTTTTTTTTTTTTGCTGCTGCTGCTTCATGAGAGTTTCAGTTTGTACAGATAGACAATTGTTTTGTTTAAAGATGTTTCTTACCAGTTTTAGTTTGGGAGTAAAGGTAGAGTATGATATGGAAGAGAGTTGTGTATGTCTTCGTTGTTGTCATGGTATAGTGATATCCTGTTGATGAGACACAGTTGCGAGAAGTTGTCGGAGTACTTGTGATGTTCTTTTAGAGTTGGCATTGGTAGACATAGTAATGGCAAGCGAATGGTGGAACATGTGTTGTATTGATCTGAAAGCTGCAAGTGATTCATAATCTCTTATTGGACAATGACAATAGGGTGTTGGAAATTAGTATCATGTTAAGTTATGGATGAGTTTTGCGGTAATGAAAGAAAAGAACTGGAGGATCTAGTGTGAGCATGTGTAATAATTGTGGATCGTGAGTTCTGATTATGGCGATAGGTGCATGTATAGAAGACTATGTCGTTTTGGCAGTAATAGGGAACAGCTGAAGTTTTGGTTAAGCTAAAGATTTTGTGGTATAGGATAGGTGGTGTGCCGAGTGAATTGAGGTATGAGAACTATTTAAGTAAGAGAGCCTTGGATATAGGAATGGGGAGTGTTTAGATTATAGGCGGTTATATTTGACATGTGGTGGTGATGAGGATAATGAGAAGATATAGCTAAGGATCTAGTATTAGTGAGTTACGAGGACGTAACATTTATCTTAAGAGGAGTAGGATGCGATAAAAGAGATTTTGATGGTTGTGCATGTTGTAGTATAATTGGAAGTAGAGTGTTGGTGTAGCATAAAGGACGGATATTTGCTTTGATTGATTTTATTAAAGGTCATGGCCGTGCTTGTAGTAGTGTGATGTTTAGGAGTGTGAGAATATTTCGACAGTGTTGACAGTTGGATGATGAGGTTATGAGTGTGAGTAAACTTCGAGGACGAAGTTCCTTTTAAGGGTGGTAGAATTTAACATTCCGTATGATGTTTATGAGTGTCTTGATATTGGATTTTCTAGTGGATAATATGTTAGTGAAAACGGAGCTAGCGGCGTTTGTGGATGGTAGTTAGTAGTGTATGAAGTTAGTGTCGAGAGAGATATAATGTAGTTGGTACGATATCGTGAGCCATGTTGTGGATATAGAAATAGTTGGTGGAATTGGTGTTACGAGTTCATGTCTTGTAGGTTGGAGTTTTGTTTTGAGTTCTTAGTTGCGTTGTTATGTCTTGATCGAGTTAGTATGATTTTTTTTTAGTACAAACTTCGGGGACAAAGTTCCTTTTAAGGAGGGAAGACTGTAATACTACGGTTTTATGAGTCTATGGGTACTCTATGGAGTGGGGCTTACTCTGTCGAGTAAGTATGTTTTTATACGAAACAGTAGTCTGTCTGATGGGTACTCGATCGAGTATGTGTGGCACTCGATCGAGTAAGGGGCACTCGATCGAGTAGGTTACTTACTAGATCGAGTAAGTGGGTCTTACGGGTTATTTTGTCGGGTTTTGATAGTAACGCGAGAAGGATATAAAATCATCTTCCGTCAGTTTCTCTTCATTTTACCCTTTCCTAAGTTTCTTAAAGAGTGAAAACATGTTACGTTAGTCTTCTCTTTCGCATTGCTATCAAATCCTAAGGGCTAGAGTCATCGGATCATTATGTTCTTTAGGGTGTTGAGACCGTCGTATTGTGGGTAAGGTCCTAGCACAGTTTTTATATTGTTTCATTGATTTTGGTTGAAACCCTAATTGGGTAAATTGGGGGTTTTGGAAGTATTATGTTTATTAGATGGTGATTGTATGATTGTATGTTGATAGGAGGTGATTTCATTGAAGAATGATTTTGATTAGCTACTAGACCGTCTATGGTGATTGCTTTTCCAGGTAGGGTTTCCCTACTTAGTATTAGTTACATGATGTGTGTGGTGATTGTGCTGTAGTTGTTGATTAATTACGTTGTTGGTAATTTTGACGGTTGTTGGCTTATACTGTTATTTGTGTTGTTGTATATAACTGTCTGTGATCTTCGGGGTGCGTCCCTGGCTGAGTGGAGTCACTTGCGGGAGTTGCTTCACGCCCTTGATTCGCCTTCTGTGGAACCCGTCACAGAAGGGATGTTCACATTAATGAACATGGGTTTATCGCTCAATGGAGATGAGCGGGGCTTAGGTGGGAACGGCTGCGGTCCCCCACTGGCGGTGTGGAGTACCTGTTGCGATGGGTACTCTGACAGGACTACACACTTTAGTGTGTAGTCAGTTGTGTGGAGATTGATGATGGAGACTGGGGATTGATGTGTTGATTTAGCTGTTTGACATTTGTTTCGTATTGGTTTGTATTGTGTAATTAGTACTGACCCCGTTTAATGTTTTAAAAACTGTGGTGATTGTTGAAAAATGTGTCCTCAACAATAATGCGATCACATAATTTAATATCATAATTAAATCTCATACTAAGAATATGTGAGGGATGATTCTATATATAGTCGACTGATCGTCATTTATCGGTAATGATTGGCTGACTAGAGTTTGACATTACTGTCGTGTAACGGTGGCGGTCAGTTGATCCCTTAAGGTCACACCTAAAGGACAATTCCCTTAATGGATAAATTGATTAATTGTATGACGATACAAGTTGGTCAATTCCTTAAAATTGAACAATTAAATTGTGAGAGAGAATATTAATATCTTATTGTAATGGGATTAAATAAGATTTATTTTAGTAATAAAATGCTTTATTACTAAAATTGCTTATTGTTTGAGAAACAATAGAGATAAGAATGAATGGTTAATTATAATTACAAAATATTGTGAATTATAATTTTATGACCCATTTTATTAATATGATCAAGTATCACTAGTCAATTTGTTATATGTAATTTAATTAATTTATAAAATAATATTTATGTGATAAATATGCATTAAAATAATTAATAACATGTAAAAAACTACATGTGACATATTGTGTGACAAATGATAAATTGACAAAATAAAATGGTAGTCCATTTTATAACATATGGACCGAATGGAGGGAGTATTATGGGTGTGATGATGACATTATTTTATGTGATAAATGGAACATCATCATAGCTAGTGCATACTAGCTTACACACCTAATATTTTGAGAAGACAAAAAAGGAAAAGTAAGATGCCAATTTTTGGCACCTTCCCCTTAACCCCACCGGTTCTCCCTCCTTCTCTACATGAGAATTTTGTTATCATTTCACCACTTACTCATTTATTTACATCTACATGCAAAAACTCTCATCCTTCTCTCTAGTTTTCTCAAACAAGTTTTTGAGATTCACAAACATTTGTTCATCCATTCTAATATCACAATAACATTACTAGTATAGTAATACATATAATATTAGAATCATTTTAAGGGTACTAGTATAATAATCTAGTTAATTAGTATACTAGTTTAAGGGTAAGTCTTGGGTGCAATCTGGTCCTAAAATGTTTTTAGGTCATTTTTATGATTTATGGAAATTTATTGCTCATTTTAAGGATTTTTGGTCATTTTATTACATTTTTATGACTAAAATGGGAATTAAAATGCTAAAAATAGTTAAACTAAGTTTCTGACGTTGAAAATTTTATATAATCTCACATGCATATTTTACAAGTTGTATGTAAAATCTCGTATTAATTGGATTAATATTGCATGATTTATAATTTTTATGAGATAAAAGTGGATTAAAAGAGGTAAAATGGTTAAAAATAGCTAAACTTCGAACCAGACCATGAAATTTTAATATGTTGTCACATGCATGATTTAAAGAGTGTATGTAAATTTTGAGATTAAATGATCTTTTTTTGCATGATTTATGGATTTTTAGAGTAAAAATGGCATAAATAGTGACTATTTTAGCAAAAATAGCTAAAACGTAATGCATGGCATGAGAAAACTATTTTAAGTTGCATAAATATCCCACTAATCAGATCTAATGTTGTAAAAATTATTGGATTAAATTTTGGATACTTTAAATATTTTATGAGATAAAATCGATAAAATGCAACTATATTTTCTCAAAATTAATTCGAAAATTTTAACCATGATTTTTGACATTATGAGTGTCATGGAATTATTCCAGAACGTTCAAAAATTTAAAATTCAAATTTTGAAATTTTTATAATTTAATTTGGATTTATTTCATATAAATAATGATTTTAAGGTCAAAAATGAGCATAAAAATTAAATCAAGTTGAATTATTGTCAAAAATTGAGTGATGACTAATTTTTGAGTCCTAAAAGGTGTTAGGATAATTAACTTGAGCTTAGATGTGATTTAAGTGTTAATTTGTGATTTTAAGAGGTTATTATCACGCATTTCCATGAAACCGGGGTATATATACGACATAAGTTAAATAGGGCGATTTGGCACATCATTTGGCATGATAGGTATATATTATAATGCTGCATATTTCAATTGTTGAATGTCTTTTATTTATATAATTTTGAATTATGTAATTTTATCTTAGTATGGCCTTAGTTTTAATAGATATTACCCGTAATGAAAGGGAATATTGATTCGGTTGTAATTTAATGTGATCTCGTATCACTTTTATTTTATTAGTTTTTCCATTTTACAAATGTATAATAGGAATAGCTTTGTATTTTTATTATTATTTGTAATTATGGAGTATCTTCAAGGACGGTGCCATTCGGAAAGGTGATCCGACGAAGACGGTGTCTTGGGAAGCGTGCCACTTGAAGATTCAAGGGACCAAAGGAGTTGATTTCCGAATATGTAATAGATTATTAGATTTCCTATTTTACGAAGGCCATACTAGGAATTTTATTTATTGCTTTCATTTCTTTTAATATGTTGCATGCATTGCCAAATCGCCATAACAACAACATGCATATCATATCGAGTCATCGACCGTGTCAATTATAATTATCGTAGTTCACCGCTTTAGTTCACTTAAAACGTGATAGATAATAAATTGACAAGACCTGTCACATATAATAATTGAGAAATAGCCTTGCCAAATAGCAGGAACCATGAACCCCAATTTCATAAGGGAGTTAAGCCGGCTTTACCGTAATACAAACCTTGTTACGTTGGTTAAGTGGGTAATAAAAAGTTATTACATCGAAATTCGGATTGAGCTCAATGGAAGTATTCGTGACCGTAGTCGCATGTGTTCCGGGCTAAAGATGAAAGTTAGAGTAATTTTTATCGACCGAGAGTTCTAAAAGTAGAATCGATTAAGAAGTTAATCCACCGAGTTATATTAATAAGGGATGACTCGGCTTACCGTACCCGTATTAATATGAATTTGGATCTCGGAATCATTTATATTAGTTGGGTGGAGGTCACTATATAAATGTTAAAACTTGTTTAAAAATGTTTACAAGTTTGATTAAAATGACATATGTTAATATTTCCTTTACCTCCAAATTTGTAGTTGATATATATATCAATATATATATATATATATATATATATATATATATATATATATATATATATATATATATATATATATATATATATATATATATATATATATATCACAATGGATCCATCACAAGCAACAACACCAATTACCATTGAGTCATGTCAAAACTTATTTGACGAAATTTGCTCCAACAACCACCTTGATACTACTAGAGAGCTTCATTTTGGAATCGGTTCTGATGGAAACCTCAATTTCATCACTTCCTCCATACCTCCTACTATAACTAGGCCTTGTGTGAATGCGTCTCGGCTAGACCATGTCACTAAGTCTATGAGATTCCTATCCTTGAAAGAAGGGGATGTCGAAGTAAGTGGGAGTTCAAGCAAGCAAGTTGATGTGACCATAATTTGAGCATATTTAGTCCCCGAATTAGCCTTGTTCCTATGCTTTTTAGTGCATATTTGGGTGATTTATTGTCTTTAGTCCTTTGTTTTGCATATTCTTTAAGGTTTTGTGTCCTTGGTAGGAAAGGAGTGCAAACCTTGCATTTTCATGGCAAAATAGAGCTAAATTGATTGAATTCAATGACCAAGCATCAAGGAGAGACAAGACTAGAAGGCCTTTGTACATACTATAGTAGATGGGCAATGATGAGAAAAGATCCTTGCATCCCCGAGGAAATCCTCAAGGATTTTATGAAAAAAAAGGAAGAAAAGAAGAAAAAAAGTAGCTGTAAGACAATCCGAGCAGATTGCCCACAATCCGCCCGTCCAGCAAGGGCAATCCGAGCGTCTTCCCCCAGTGGACGCCCGTCCAGAAACTGCACAATCCGCCCGTCCACCACCACAATCCGCTCGGCCAGAACCTCCCCAATCCGCCCGTCCCGTGCCCTGGACGCTCGGATTGTGTGTTAGCCATTTCGTCTTCTACAAGTTTCAAGGAAGGATGCGCATATTTTTCTAAGACCGGCGAAAAGGAGACCGGAGTCTCTCTGGAGACCGGCGATTCCTCAAGGACTTAATCGTCATTTAAGCCCTTAGTTAACCCTAATTTATGTACCTAATCCCCACTATAAATACCCCATTAGTCTAATTAGATTAGCATGTTCTTAGCAATCTTTAGTTTGGTTAATATCAATCAAATCTCTCTTTAATCTTGTAATCAACATTTAATTAAGTCTTAATACAAATTTCATTTCCTTAATCTCTCTTTTGTTCATCCTTTATTTTGGGTAATTGAAGATTATTTGGGTTATTATTGGGAGATTGACAACCTTCGAATCAAGCATCAAGTACTTCTATTATTCTTTGATTTATTATTGGAATTATTAGTAGGTATAATTCTTTTAATCCCTTTTTAATTATTGTTAATCATTTTCATTTATTCATCATGTTTTACTTTGTTGGTATGATTGACAACCTTGCTAGCATGTTCAACATGATAATGAGTGAGTAGTTTCCTTAGCTAGGGCTAATGGATAATTAGGGAAAACCAACATGGGGAATGATTCATGCTTAATTTAATATGTTTTCATAGTTTATTTGCTTGCTTGTTGTGATCTCAACTTATGCACATGTTATGTTTGATGAAATGCGAGCCTATGAATCCTTGCATTTTTTTACCCATCACCTATCTTTTCAATGAGACTTGTAAGACATAAACCAACTCGAGTCTCATTAGACCATGCATATAGTTGAGTAGGGAAGATTAAGTCGGCTTGTAGGTGTTGTACAATCTAATCGATTCGGCTCCGGGACCCAAACTTTTCTAGGATTGTAAGATATAAACCAACTCGATCCATCACAACAATAAATGCTTGCTTATAATTTGAGAATATGTTTGTATGATCAATTCCCATGAATCCCCTATGACCTCATGACACCCTAGTGCCTTTTATCAATTGTTTACATCCCTTTTTAATCATCTTGCTTGTTTACTTTTATTGCTATTTAGTTTAGTGATCTTCTACTTCAAACCCCAAATTGTGACACCCCTAGACACCACTAGTTGCAATTGAAAATCTCATCTCAATTCCCGTCCCTTGGGATCCGACCTTTACTTGCCTCTTTACTAATTGTAGAGTTGTTTGTGGAGTTATAAATTGTGTTTTGGTCTAGGTGCTCCTAACGACAAGTACCGAAAACTAAACCCTCCTAAGGGGACACGATCAAAAATGGCGCCGTTGCCGGGGACGGTGTTAACTTGATTTAGATTTTCTTAAATTGTTATTAGTTGTGTCTTTTTTTGCTTTGGGGAAGTAAAACTCCTCAAGGTTTGTTCTAATTATTTTCGAGTTGTTTGATATTTTGCATGTCTAGAAGGTCACAAGGTAACTTGTTACCCTTTGATCACGAAATTGAAAGGACTTTGACAAACAATAGAAGACTTGCTAGAAGAACTTTGAGAGGTATTGGTGAGGTTGTAGATATCCAACCAAACACTATTGAGTTCATCAACCCTTTTGCAAGAGAAGGTGAGGAGAACCCAACACAAAATCCAACACAAACTCAACCCACAATGCCTAAATTTTCATCACATTCCGTACCCACCGAGAAGAACCTACCCAATGGTACTCCCACACCACAACATTTAACCGGAAATTTTATTGCCAAATCCGCATTTATCCAATTAGTCGAAAGAAGCCAATTTGGGCGGATGCCTAGTGAAGACCCTCATTCTCATATGGAGACTTTTTGTGACTATTGTGATGCGATTTCTCAAACCGGTGTAACTCAAGACCAAATTCGATGGGTCTTATTTCCTTTTTCTCTAATTGGCACCGCAAAACAATGGTTAAAAGGCCTTGATAAGGCTACTCTCGGAATTGATTCTTGGAAGAAGTTGGCTCTAGCTTTCTACAAAAAGTTCTATCCACCGGAAAAGACTAACATGCTAAGAGCTCAAATTACGGGCTTTAAGCAAAGAGATGAAGAATCCTTGTATGAAGCTTGGGAGCGATTCAAGGGAATTTGTCGCTCATGTCCTCACCGTGGACTTAGCGAGTGGTTCTTGGTACAAGAATTTTGGGATGGTATTTATGAAGACTCAAGAAACATTCTCAACATGGGATCAAATGGAATGTTCACCGAAGTTGACGACAATCAAACTTGGAACAAGATTGAGGAAATGGCGGTCCATAACTCACAATATAGTAGACCTCGCAAGGCTACTAGAGGAGGAAAGCATGAAGTGGACTCCATTACTCAATTGGGTGCTCAACTTAGTGCTCACATTGATACCATCAACTTGAAGTTTGAAAAAGCTATGGCTAGACTTGAAGAAGCCTCAAAATCTCCAAAGCATCATGTTAATGCCATGACGGCATCTTCATCGATCCCAAGTGGGATATGTGAGAATTGTGGGACTTTGGGACATGACCAAAGTGAATGTAGGGGAACAAATGAACAAGTGAATGCTTTTCAAGCATACAAGAGTGGTACCCCTTACTCCAATTATTACAATGAAAACACCAAATTCCACCCAAATCTCTCATACAAAAGCCAAAATGTTCAAAACCCTCCCATGAGAAACCAAAATCAAAGACCCTTTTACAACCAAAACCAAGGTTACCAAAATCAAACTCCGTACAATCAACAAAATGACCAAGGTTTTGATGTTCAAAAAGCGGTCCTCCAAATGCAAAAGAATCAACAAGAGTTTTTCACTCAAATGCAAAAAGATAGTCAAGCAAAGGAAATCACCATCAACAACATCCTAGCTCACACCAAAATGTTGGAAACCCAATTGACTCAACTAGCATCTTCAAGCTCACAAAGACAAAAGGGGCAATTACCACCTCAAAGTAATCCCCCAAGATATGAAACGGTTAGTGCCATTCACTTGAGAAGTGGTACGAGGTATGAAGCACCAAAGAAGCAAGTTGAGGATGAAGTTGTGGAAGCTAGTGACAAAGAAGAAGTTATGCAAAACTCCAAGGATGGAGAACCATCAAAAGAAGAATTTTCAAAGAAAAATGAAGACAAGGCCAAGGAGAAGTAGCCCATTGTGATTAGACTTCATTTTCCAAGTCGTCAAGCCAAGCCCAAATTTGATGACCAACTTGGAAAATTTATGGAGATTGTGAAGAATTTGGAAGTCTCGATTCCTTTCACGGAATTAATCAATCACGTGCCGGCCTATGCAAAATACATGAAAGACATCCTTACAAAGAAGAAGTCGATCCGGAAGCTTGAGACCATCGCCTTCACTAAGGTGAGTAGTGCAATCCTTCAAGGGAGTTCACCTCCAAAACTTAAAGATCCGGGAAGCTTCTCAATACCGTGTACCATTGGCGACACCACGATCAACAAAGCCTTATGTGATCTAGGGGCTAGTGTGAGTGTTATGCCGTACTCGGTAAGTAAAAGGTTAGGGATGGGAGAGCTTAAATGCACCAATATCACACTTCAAATGGCCGATAGATCAACGAAGACACCATTAGGGATATGGGAAGATGTTCCCGTAAGAGTTGGGAAATTTTTCATCCCGGTGGACTTTGTCATTATTGACATGGAAGAAGACTCCAATATTCCAATCATTCTAGGAAGACTTTTCTTGCACACTGCGGGTGCGGTGATAGATGTGAGGCATGGAGAGCTCACTCTAGAAGTGGGAGATGAGAGCATAACTTTCAATCTTGACAAGACCATGAGAGCTCCCCGTTTGCATGAACCATGTTTTATGGTTGATCATTATATAGGAAGGATGATAGGAAGAAGTCGGAATTCCAATGGAAGAAGAAAGTTGATGATGCTCCATTCAAAGAGCAAGTGAATTGTAACAAAGAGAGCTTGAAAAGCTCACCAAAGTCAAGCAATGAAGAGGATGGCCTCATTGGCCAAGGCAAGAAAGTAGGAGAGTTGTCTCTATCAACTCAAGAGATCTTTAGTGACCAAGTAGATGAAGTTTGTGGTCTTTGGGACGATGAGTTTGAAGGGATTTTCAATCCCTATATTGGTAATGCTATCGATCAAGACCAACATGAAGGACAACAAGTGCAAAGATCTATTGAGGATCTTTATCATAACAATGAACAATGAAGAGTCTATTGATCCAAAATACTCAAGAGGGGGGGTGAATTGAGGATTTAAAATTTTTTAAAGCTTTTTCGATTGTGCGTATGTAATTGATTATTTAAAGTTTATTGATTAAACAGTAACTAATCAACTAACGATTGTAAGCAAAGTAAACGAAAGAACGAAACAAGAAGAGACACACGGATTTTTGAAGTGGTTCAGTTTCACAAGTCGAAACCTACGTCCACTATTCTCGATTAATAAATTTAGTACCTTTCTACGGATTACAAATTTACTAACCCAACTCGTACAACTAACTCTAGCTGTAACTCAATGAGTACCGTTAAATACTCGAGTGACTAACTTACGCTAATAAGAAAGCACTAATGATTCTAACAAAGGTTCACGTTAAGGAACAAGTTAAGAAATCAACTAAGCACTATTATCTTATAACGATAAATGAAGAACAAGTATGCGAGTTTTGTAACACACGACCTTTCAAAATTGCAAATCGGTTTTCGTTAAAAACACACGGTTTGCTTTTTAAAATATGAAAACAATTTTTAGGCTTCAGGTGTCTATTTTAGATGTTGTAAATAACAAAGTATTTATAGGCAAGGAAGATGTAGGCTACACGGTTTCTACAAGAACCCTAATAGCCGAAATAATAGGATATAATTACAAATTATATCTTCTTATTATCTCTTTCCTAAAAGCCATAAAAGATGATAAAGAATATTCTAAAAGATAGAATATATTCTTTCTAAATATTATCTTTACTATAAATTCTAAGATTATGATAAAATTTCCTAAAACAAGAATATCTTTTACCATAAACAAATATATTAAGTAAGATATGAGATATGTAAAGATATTATTATAGAATAAAATCTTTACCTAATATCTCTTAGGCAACACGCATAACACGGCTCATAAGCTCGTGAATCATGCAAACCCTAATCTTAATATATATTTAGAATTTAGGTTTTAAGAGAGGCTATATGGAAACCCTAATTGATAGTAAAGTCCAACTCATAGGTTGACCCAATAACCATCGATTAACGCTAACCATAAAACCGGACTCCTCACTAAACCGGGCTTTACAAAATAAATACTTTCATTAAAACATTTAAAATAAACTTTAAACCATTACAAAACAATTTTCAAAATGTTTACTAGTCGTGTATAAAAACTCAGCATTTCAATGTTATAGTAGAAGAGCTATAACATTGAGCTCTTTAACCAATAAGGTTATAGCTGCAAAGCTATAACTTTACTAATCAAGAACCTCATTCTTGATTACCATTATGAGATAATCACCTATACTATTCTAATCTTCAAGGAGATCTTCGAGTATAAGCTACATCATCATCCAAGCTTGATTATTCTTTAGACAAACTTCGTCTTCACATAATACTTGAATGAATCTTTGAATTGTTTGATCTTGAACGAAGGCTTGAACTTCTCATGTAATCGTCACAATCCTCTTTGTTGCTCGTAATAGGTTAATGCTAAAAACTTAACAAACGTTTACACGCAACAAGTATATAAAATGTAAAACACCTTGACATCATCAAAACATAAACATATAAGCTATATGGTCCAACAAATTCCCCCTTTTTGATGATGGCAAGTCTCCTAAAATTGTGACTAATAAGAAAGTTCCCCCTCAATATAATACCGTTATCTTGATAATAAAGAATAACGCAAGATCAAGACAATTATTCAAAAACCGAAACTTAAGGACTTTAAGAGACAATCGGTCTTGACAAGGAGCAAGCTTAGGTAGATGCTTACTATAGACGTTCTTTCCCCCTCTTGACATCATCGAAAAGTTAAGAACAAATCAAAAATGACTAGAATAATATAAGACGAGACAAGAGATAAAAACGCCATAAAAAATAAAATAACATGCAAGACTATAAGCATCAAAAGATAATTAGCATACAAACTAAGAATTAAACATGTTTAAAGCCAAAGTGGGCCGAATGAACACATGTTTAATAGAACACTTGGGCCATAACCACAAGTGTATTGCCAAAATGGGCCGAATAAGAGTTTTATTAACACACCATTAGATGAAATAAAAGAAAAGCTAATTAAGGTAAGGGCTAATGAGGGTAGGACGAGAGGAAATCAGATGTTGCGGGTCTTATACGGGTTCACGTAGTCGGGTCTAGTACGGTGCTCCAAAGCATCCAGACGGTCGAAGGAGCTCCTAACCAACTGTGAAAGAGTACCAATGCTCCTCTCAAAATTAAGCACCTTCAAGGAAAGAGCCTTTGTAGCTTCCAACGTGAGAGCTTGATCACTGGCCATCGCTTTCCCGTGCATCACCAAAGGACCACCCTGACTTGTAAGGAAAGTGAGACGATCACAGTGTGGGAACACTTCCCCACGTATAGCCTTCAGCTCCCTCTCAAAACCCGCTAATCTCTTGTCCACATCCTCCATCCACGAGTACACCCGACTAGCATCCAAACCCGAGTCTAAAGACCGAGATGGTCCAACCCGTGACAATGCCGTAGCCAAACTAGTCGAATGCTCCTCGAATTTCTCCATTAAACCACTCATAAACCCCTCCAACTTCGACTCAATAGCTCCTAAACCCGAATCCACCGGGACTTTCTCAACATCCTTTGCAAGTTGCAATTCGGGTCCATCAACAACAAGACCCATTAGCTTGATTAACTTGTCACACATACAATCTCTAGCACTAACACCGTAACTGTCAGGCCCGATCACTTTTTTAATTTCCAACAAACGAGATATCCACATACCATATGGCAAATCGATTGTGGTGCTCAATTTGTCCTTAGTAACCGTAAGACTAGTCTTAATGATACGATGCAAGACAACACTACCCAAATTCACCTTCTGACCTTCCAACCAAGAATAAACCATTATCGCCTCATAACTCGACACCTTATCACGGCCCCCTCTTCTCGGCACTACTGTGTTCCACAAAAAATTTAAGAGGAAATTGATCTTAGCCGAAAGAGGTCGAACCACGATATTGACACCCTCCGTCATCTCCTCAAAATACTTCTTTACTAACAACTCCTTTTCACTTCCAACATTAGACCATTCAAGACTCGGATTTAATTCAATCCCTTCATTAGGAACCGAAAAAGCAGAGAAGAAATCCGAAACAGAGACGGTAACATCGACACCATTAACAACCGCATGCAACACACCTTTCTTGATTGACACCCTAGCAAAGAACTGTACCACCTCAACCGGGTATATAGGACCCGAAAACTGACTTATGTGACTCCACCCTTGAAAATCAAGAAAATTAACAAAGAAAGCAAGAGCGGGTACACTAACCAACCAAGATTTCGGATAATACCGACCACCATGAATGGAATACCTCAAAACTCGATTAACCAAGATGCTTTCATCATGAGTAAGCCGAACACGATTCAACCCTTCCTTTGTCGCGGCTTTCGAAGCATCCCTAAGCAGAGTACGAGCAACACCATTCCGAACTATCACCTCGGGTTCCTCCACAATCGCTTCACCATCATCAACAACAACTTTATTTTTACCCTTGAAAAGACGACGTCTTTTGCCTTCGGAAACCGATTCGTCCCGACTATGAAACAGGGGTGGGTTTGAGTTTGGTTGTGGTGAAGAGTGATTCATGGAATGAGGAGTATGTGGTGGTAAAGGTGATGTTTGGTTAGGAAAGGGACGGTTTTGGTGGTGACGGGTTGAGGATCGGGTGTTTTTTGCATGAGATGAATGCATGATGATGGTGATGTGTTGAAAAAGGGGATGATGGTGATTGTTTGAGTAAAAGAGAAGATATGTAATGATGGTAAAAATTTGGAAGAAGAAAAAGTGAGCAAGTGGGGATGGGTGGACGGGTCAAGCAAGGGTAGATATAGGTGTAGGTTTTAGGGTTAACAAGTGGAGGTGTAATATGGTAAGTGTCTTTAATTAGGAATAGGAAAGTGATAAGTATGGAAATTTATGGTGATAAGACATGAATTAGGAAGTTAGTTTAATATAGGAAAGATATGAGCCGTGTACTTGTGAGCTTATTTGTGAGAATTTTTTTTTATTTTTTTTTATGATTTGGAAAGATAAAAGATATGGTGTGTTTGTTTATTGTGATAAGAATAAGTTTGTACATCAATTAAATTCTAAATAGCAAATAGAATCTTATGAAAAAATATTTCTATAAACGAAATTATTCATGCAACGCAATATACGGATACAGTCATACAATCTTAACTTAACTAGCCAGTCATAAAAAGATTAAACACATATAGAAGCTTAGGTACCACTGATTAAACCAATTTCCAACCGTAAAGTCTCAAATCGTTCTCTAGCTAATGATTTTGTCAAAATGTCTGCCCATTGTTTTTCAGTACTACAAAATTCAAGTTTTATATTCCCCTTCTCAACATGGTCTCTAATAAAATGGTGTCTGATTTCAAAATGTTTGGTACGTGAATGTTGTGAGGGATTTTTAGAAATTATTATTGCACTAGTATTATCACATAGAATAGGAATACATCCTACATCAACACCATAATCACGTAATTGTTGCTTAAGCCATAAAAGTTGAGTACATACCAGTCCTGCGGCAATATATTCGGCTTCAGCAGTTGAGAGAGCAACCGAATTTTGTTTCTTCGAACCCCACGTGATGATACACGGTCCGACAAACGTGGCGACACCTGACGTGCTTTTTCTGTCTAGAGAACATCCTGCGTAGTCGGCATCTGAATAACCGACTAGATCAAAATTGCACTCCATTGGATACCATAGGTATAAGTTGGCCGTTCCAATTAAATAACGTAGAATTCTTTTTACGGCCGTCATATGCGATTCTTTGGGAGACGATTGATATCTTGCGCAAACGCATACGCTAAACATAATATCGGGTCTGCTTGCGGTCAAATATAACAGTGACCCAATCATCCCACGGTAAGTAGTTTCATCAACTAATTTACCGTTTTCATCCAATGTCAATTTCTTGTTCTCGACCATTGGAGTAGGCATAGCATGTGAGTTTTCCATTCCGAATTTTCGAATCAACTCCTTGATGTATTTCTGTTGATGGATTTTAATGCCTTCATCAGTTTGTTGTATTTGCAACCCTAAGAAGAATTTTAACTCTCCCATCATACTCATCTCGAATTCGGAGGTCATCAACTCAGAAAAATATTTGCATAGGCTTCGGTTGGTCGATCCAAAGATAATATCATCGACGTATATTTGAACAACCAAAAGGTCAGAATCCTCAGTTTTCAGAAATAGGGTTTTGTCGACGGATCCTCTACTGAATCCACTGTCAAGTAGAAACTTGGATAATCTGTCATACCAAGCCCTAGGTGCTTGCTTTAATCCGTATAAAGTTTTATCTAGTTTGAAAACGTGATCCTCAAATTTGATATTCTTAAAACCAGGGGGTTGTTCAACGAAGACTTCCTCTTGTAAATAACCATTCAAGAATGCTGTCTTGACATCCATCTGGAAGAGTTTTATTCCCTTGTGTGCGGCGAATGCTATTAGAAGTCTAATAGCTTCAAGACGAGCAACAGGTGCGAAAGTCTCATCATAATCTATTCCTTCTTGTTGATTATACCCTTGGACCACCAATCTTGCTTTGTTTCTGACAATGACTCCGGCATCATCTAATTTGTTCCTGAAGACCCACCGAGTTCCAATGACTGTTCGATCTTTTGGTCTAGGAACTAAATGCCAAACCTTGTTTCTTTCGAACTGTTGTAGCTCTTCTTGCATAGCTACAATCCAATCTGATTCAGCAAGAGCTTCATTGATGTTCTTTGGTTCGATCATGGATAGAAAAGAATAGAAAGAGCAGAAGTTGTTTAAGGAACGTCTTATTTGGACACCCTTTTTAATATTCCCAAGAATATTGTCCATGGGGTGTGAGTTCTTGTATTTCCACTTCGTCAAAGTGCTTGGTTCTCCATCGTTATTTGAGCTTGTCCCGACTTCACTTGGTTCGGAATTAGAGGAAGTTCCCCCTGAATCCAATTCGGGTGTTGCGTTTGATCCGATTATAACCTCGGACTCTACACCTTGATTTGGATTCAATGTTATAGTAACATCATCTATAACATTGGTTTGGGAGTTCTTATTTTGAGTCGATGTTATAGTATCATCAACTATAACTTTGTCCTTCTCCTTTTTGTCTTTTGAGGAACGATCAAGTTCATCGTTTATTCCCTCAATCTCATTATCCTCTAATTCCAAATCCGGGGGTTCATCTCTTGAGAGACGAAAGTCTGGTTCATCCAAGTCTTCTTCCTCATCCTGTAAAGGCTTATCGAACACGTTATCTTCATCAAAGATAACGTGGACACTTTCTTCAATACAGAGAGTTCTCTTATTGAATACTTTGTAAGCCTTGCTATGATCTGAGTATACTATGAAAATCGCCTCATCACTCCTAGGGTCGAATTTACTTAAACGGTTTTTACCGTTATTATGTACAAGACATTTACTCCCAAAACAGCGAAGATGGGAGATATTAGGTTTTCGACCTCTAAGGAGTTCATAGGGGGTTTTCTTAAGGATAGGTCGGATCATAGCACGATTATGGATGTAGCAAGAAGTACTAATGGCTTCAGCCCAAAAGTTACGAGGTAAACCACTACACAAAAGCATTGTACGTGCCATATCTTCTAAAGTTCTATTCATACGTTCAACAACACCGTTTTGTTGAGGAGTTCTTGGTCCAGAAAAGTTATGTCCTACACCATTAACTCTACAATATTCTATAAAAGTTTGGTTGTCAAATTCGGTGCCGTGGTCCGTACAAATAGATACAAGATTAGTCTTATATTTATTTTGAACACGTTTCATAAGACAATCAAATTCATCAAAAGTTTCGTCTTTTGAATGAAGAAAGATAGGCCAGACATACCTTGAGTAGTCATCTACAAGAACAAAGACGTACCTGGATCCTCCTCTACTCCTTACCTTCATAAGTCCACATAAATCCATGTGTACCAGTTCCAAGGCTTGATTTGTGCTCACTACTCTTTTAGGTTTGAACGATGATCTTACTTGTTTACACCTTGCACATGTGTCACACATCTTTTTTTGGTCGAACTTGATTTTAGGCAACCCTTCAACCAAGTCCCACTTCTTGAGCTTGTTCAAGGTCAGTGAGCTAATGTGACCAAAACGTTTATGCCATAAACAAGGATCATCAAGTGTAACTTTCATGCACGAAAAAGAGTTAGTAGGCACAGCATTTAAATCTACCATATAAACATTCCTTTTTCGGTGGCCTTCAAGAATAATGTTGCTGGTTCCTTCAATAATAATGCGACAACTGTCAGTATGAAAAACTACTTTGTTACCTTTGTCGCATAGTTGAGATATGCTTAGCAAATTGTGTTTAAGGCCATCTATGACATAAACGTCACTTATTGCATGAGACTTAGAGATTCCGATTTTGCCAACGCCGATTACTTTTCCCTTTTTGTTGTCCCCGAACGTCACTTTTCCTCCGTTGAAAGGCTTGAGTGAAAGAAACAGATTCTTATCTCCGGTCATGTGTCTTGAGCATCCACTGTCAAGATACCATTGATTGTTTTCTTTCACTACTTCCTGCAAAAGGATTAGATACAATTTTTAGGTACCCAAGCTAAGTTGGGTCCCTTATGATTAGTTACTCTAAATACTAAATCCTTTCGAACTCAAACACGTTTAATGACCGTTTTTCTAACCTTAGGTTTGTTTGGCTTGGGAGGAGTTCTAGGGTTAGGGTTTTCTCTAGGTCTAGGAATTTCTCTAGGTCTCTCTTGACTATTTCCCTTGTGAATAGGTTTACTAGGTTGAGATCGACAAGGGCTTTGTGAGGTGCTAGGTTTCCTAGAGTAGTCAAAGGCCATGTCATAGAACCAACGAAATTTGTTGTTCCTTTCTTCGTTAGGTTCGTTAGTGGAAGTTTTCTTATCCTCGTCAACTGTGTCAACGGTTTTGGCATGTTCGGCATTTCTTCGTAGATCATGAGCCTTTTTGACACAATTGATTTGGATATGACCCGTATGACCACAGTAATTGCAAATCAAATATTCAGGAAGATCAGCATATTTCCTTTTTCTAAAATCAAAATCCGAAGGTGTTGATTTGCATTTAGAGTGATCTCTACGGCTGTAGCACTCGTGTCCTAACCCCATCTTCATATTATTGTCAGATTGTTCGGTTAGGAAGTTTAGGACTTTTGTGCTACCTTCCCACTTGTCATGGACCTTTCTAGCGTGTAGAAGTAGGTCTTTTAGGGTTTTAATTTCCTTTTGACATTTCGTGTGATCTACATCATTGTCCTTTTTAAAGTTGTCACGAAAGTCTTGGAATCGTTTGTTAAGAATGAACACAACATCAGTGTGGTGTTTCTTAACATTGATCATATCGGTCTTGGATTCTTTCAATTGCTTTGAAAGAGAATCTATCTCTTTCTTTTGATCCAAGATCACTTCTTCATTAGATGTGACCTTAGTTTCCAAGAGTTCTTTGACTTTTCTAAGTTCTAAGGTTATAGCTTCATTAGCTATAACTTTGGCTTGAAGGTGTTTGATGTTAAGCTTTAGGTCGGAAGTTATAACTTCATTAGCTATAACTTTGGACTCTAATTCCTTCTTTTCGGCCATAGTAGAATCTAATGTTGTAGCTTTCTCAGCTGTAACTTTAGATTTCAACTTCTTAGCTTTAGTCTTGAGAGTATGATTCTCTTCCGCGATTTCGAGAATCTGTTCCTTTAGATCTTTCAATTCCAAATCCTGTTCGTGACATTTATCAAGAGATTGTTCAAAGAATTCAATTAAAGCACTTTTAGACAATTTCCTAACACGTTTTTTAAGCTCAAGATAACTTACCTCCTCATCGTCGTCTTCGTCTGATTCTCCAAGAAAGCAATAGTTTGAATGAGAATTTGTGCTTTCATCGTCAATGTCGGAGATTAGGTCAAGACTAACACTGCTGAGACAAAGGTTTGCTACTTCGTCGTCTTCAGATTCCTCGTCATCTTCTGAGTCAAGGTCTCCCCAACACGAAGCCATCATAACTTGCTTGAATTCTCTCTTTGTCTTCTCACGTTTCGTCTTGTCCTTTATCTTCTCCCATGTTGGACAATCTTTGATCATATGACCAGATTCTCCACACTTGAAGCAACCTCTATTTGCGAAGGACGACTTCGAGTCATTAACCTTTTTGTTGAATGACTTGTTGTTATTGTTGTTATAGGATGATTTTGTTTGTTTATTTCGGAAAATCTTATTTTTAAAACGTCGTGCAAACAAGACAGTTTCATCCTCTAGGTCAGAGTCCACTTCTTCGCTCTTTAAGGCCATACTCTTATTGCGACTTGGTTCAGCGTCGTCTTTGTTAAGAGTAATTTCATGGGCCATGAGAGCACCAATGAGTTCTTGATAGGAAAGGGTTTCAAGATCTCGTGATTCCTCCATTGCAGTGACCTTAGCACGCCACTTCTTAGTAAGGCTCCTAAGAACCTTTCTAGCAATGTCCTCGGTACAGAATTTCCTACCTAGGTTTTTCAGTTCATTTATTATGCTTGAAAACCTTGCAGACATACTATCTAGAGACTCATTAGGCTCCATGATGAATAGCTCATATTTTTGCATAAGCAAATCAATTCGGTGCTTCCTAACAATGGAAGTACCTTCATAAGCTAATTCAAGCCCATCCCATATCTCCTTGGCCGTGGAACATGAAGAGAACCGATCAAACTCGGTAGAAGTCATTCCGTTTTGCAGAAGACTTATTGCTTTGGAGTTCTTTTCGGCCTTCTTGTAGTCGGCCTCGACGTAGTCCTCTTCTTTCTTTTCATAGGTAGTGCCTTCCTCGGATGCAACAAGAATTTTGTGCGGTCCATTTTGAATAATCCTCCAGCACTCCCAATCGTGTCCTTTCACATAGTGAGTCATCATGTTTTTCCACAATCCGTAATTCTTCCCATCAAAGACGGGACACTTGAGATATTTGGAATCCATTTATCACGTGATGGGCAGCGGAATATAAAACGATAAGATAAATGAAAAACAAGATAGATCAGCCTCTTTGCGGTTAGGCAATCAAGAGCACGAGGCTCTGATACCAATTGAAGAGTCTATTGATCCAAAATACTCAAGAGGGGGGGGGGGGGTGAATTGAGGATTTAAAGCTTTTTAAAGCTTTTTCGATTGTGCGTATGTAATTGATTATTTAAAGTTTATTGATTAAACAGTAACTAATCAACTAACGATTGTAAGCAAAGTAAACGAAAGAACGAAACAAGAAGAGACACACGGATTTTTGAAGTGGTTCAGTTTCACAAGTCGAAACCTACGTCCACTATTCTCGATTAATAAATTTAGTACCTTTCTACGGATTACAAATTTACTAACCCAACTCGTACAACTAACTCTAGCTGTAACTCAATGAGTACCGTTAAATACTCGAGTGACTAGCTTACGCTAATAAGAAAGCACTAATGATTCTAACAAAGGTTCACGTTAATGAACAAGTTAAGAAATCAACTAAGCACTATTATCTTATAACGATAAATGAAGAACAAGTATGCGAGTTTTGTAACACACGACCTTTCAAAATTGCAAATCGGTTTTCGTTAAAAACACACGGTTTGCTTTTTAAAATATGAAAACATTTTTTAGGCTTCAGGTGTCTATTTTAGATGTTGTAAATAACAAAGTATTTATAGGCAAGGAAGATGTAGGCTACACGGTTTCTACAAGAACCCTAATAGCCGAAATAATAGGATATAATTACAAATTATATCTTCTTATTATCTCTTTCCTAAAAGCCATAAAAGATGATAAAGAATATTCTAAAAGATAGAATATATTCTTTCTAAATATTATCTTTACTATAAATTCTAAGATTATGATAAAATTTCCTAAAACAAGAATATCTTTTACCATAAACAAATATATTAAGTAAGATATGAGATATGTAAAGATATTATTATAGAATAAAATCTTTACCTAATATCTCTTAGGCAACACGCATAACACGGCTCATAAGCTCGTGAATCATGCAAACCCTAATCTTAATATATATTTAGAATTTAGGTTTTAAGAGAGGCTATATGGAAACCCTAATTGATAGTAAAGTCCAACTCATAGGTTGACCCAATAACCATCGATTAACGCTAACCATAAAACCGGACTCCTCACTAAACCGGGCTTTACAAAATAAATACTTTCATTAAAACATTTAAAATAAACTTTAAACCATTACAAAACAATTTTCAAAATGTTTACTAGTCGTGTATAAAAACTCAGCATTTCAATGTTATAGTAGAAGAGCTATAACATTGAGCTCTTTAACCAATAAGGTTATAGCTGCAAAGCTATAACTTTACTAATCAAGAACCTCATTCTTGATTACCATTATGAGATAATCACCTATACTATTCTAATCTTCAAGGAGATCTTCGAGTATAAGCTACATCATCATCCAAGCTTGATTATTCTTTAGACAAACTTCGTCTTCACATAATACTTGAATGAATCTTTGAATTGTTTGATCTTGAACGAAGGCTTGAACTTCTCATGTAATCGTCACAATCCTCTTTGTTGCTCGTAATAGGTTAATGCTAAAACACTTAACAAACGTTTACACGCAACAAGTATATAAAATGTAAAACACCTTGACATCATCAAAACATAAACATATAAGCTATATGGTCCAACAAACAAGCTTTTGACTACTTTTTCAAGGTGTTGAGTAACATCAACAACACCTTGGACATGCCCCCATGACATCTCACTAAGGATGAGAGTTTGGTGGAGTCCTCTCCAAACCACCATTTGTAAATATTTCTAACTCCCTAACTTGCATTTTAATTTTTACATTGCATTTTTGTCATTTTCGGATTTTTATGCCTTGATCAAGATATTTATCATTTTTTTTGAGAAGTGAGGGAGGGACTAATGATTTTATTAATGTGTAGTGCTTTAGCTTAGTGTGGGGATAGCAATTGCCTAGGCCATTCATGCCTTTGTAGTGCCCCTACAATGAAGAACACGGGATTTGAAGAATGAAAAATGACACGGGATATGCAAGTGCACGGATGGAACTGAATCCGGGTAGACCAGGTGGAATCCGAGCGTCCCTAAGGGGAATCCGCTCGTCTTATGGGAATCCGAGCGTCTGTGGCAGAATCCGTCCGTCCAAATGAGCTGCAAAATTGAAAATTTGGGACTGGTAGAGAATCCGAGCGTCCCAGCAGAGAAGACGCTCGTCTGAAAGAATCCGCTCGTCTTTGCAGAAAGACGCCCGTCTTTTTGCCAGTGCAGATTAAGAAAACTCGCTGTAACAGAATCCGCTCGTCTTTAAAGGAATCCGCTCGTCCTGAATTGCAGAAATCCGCCCGTCTTCTATGAAAGACGCTCGTCTTTAGGCGAGAATTCCTGAACCCAGATTGAGCAGAATCCGAGCGTCCCGAAGGAAATCCGCTCGTCTTCCCCCTACAGTTCGAAATTTCGGGTGTTTTTAAATACCCCTTCCCACATACATTCTTTCATTCATACATTCAAAACACTACCCAAAAACCCCAAAACCCCAAAACCCTCATCCTCTCCACCACCAAAAACAAGATTTCCTCATCCAAATTCAACAAAATCAAATTCAAACTTCCTTACAACAACAATTAATCACTCCTTTTACAACAATAATCAATCCAAGTACCAAAATCTTCAACCTTTGAGTCGATTTTTGAAATACAAAGGCAAATCCTTTCATCTTAAAATCGATTTGGGTATAATTGGAAATTGAAGATTTTCAATCTTTTCTTGGTATAATCATCAATGGCAAGAACAAAAGGATCAACAAAGGCACTTAAGGCAAAGGCACTCTCAAAAAGGCAACAATGCCTTCAAGCAAAGAAAGCTTCAATGGCTATGGTGGTTGCTAGTGCAAACTTGGAACTTCAACAACAACAAAATCCTCCCTTGGAAGCAACAACATCAACAACTCCGGAAATTGCTCAATTATCAAACTATCCGGAGGTAATTTTCATTTCTAACTCCCATAGGGATACATTTGCCAAGTATGCTAAGAAAGCCATTCTACCCACCAAATTCATATGTGAAGATGCCTTGAACAAATTGGGTGTCCTTGAACAAACAAAAGCCTTCTTTGAAGCCATGGGGTTGGGAAAATTGTTCACTACAAGAGAATTAACATACCCCTCCCTTACCTTGGAATTCTTAAGTTCATTGAAAGTGACTAAGGTAGAGACTAGAACATACATCGAGTTTCGCCTTGCCAATGTGAATAGGCGCATCACCTTTGATGTTTTGAGTAAAGCATTAGGTCTTAGTGATACACCTTATTACTATAAGATGCCCGAAAAATATGACCCCGCTCCTCTTTGGGAGGCGATTTCCGGGAAGAAATTTGAGAACTTTCATGCTTGTCGCGCTCTATTAGTCCACCATCCGGACATTAGAGTATGGCACAAGGTAATCGGGAATACTATCATTGCAAGAATAGACACTAACCACTTTACCAAGCTCGATTGTGTTCTACTTGAGTCGGCCTTAACTGTCGGAAGGGAATTCACCAAGCCTTACAATGCTCTAAGGCTTTTGGTGGAAAGATGGCTCAATGTTGATTGTGGAAAGTAAGGCACCGCTTTTATCGTAAATGGAGGTCTAGTTACTCTCTTGGCCAAGTACTTTGATCCAAATTTCAACAAGGATAACAAGTATGTGGCGAAAAAAGGGGGTCATCTCATTGACATGGATGCCATGATTAACAAGTACAAGTGGGTCAAGCATAATCCTCATGACACCAAATATGGGTGGCTCACCAATGATGCTAGATCTTTTACTTTGCCTTCTAAGATATGTCGTTTGAGTGTCCATCGAACAAACTACCTTCTTCCACTCTCAAAGGAAGCCGAGTACATCAACCGTCAACAAAGTGGTGAAATTGAAATGCCCTCCTCCTCCATTGTCACACCACCCTACCCATTCAAATATCAAGAGTTCAAACCCGAAGGTGTTGAAGTGGGCAATGACTACATGACTCTACTTATGCAAGAGATGCACAAACAAGCTTATAAGGATCGGGAAGATGCATACTTGGCCCAATATCCACCCCTCCTTCATTTAGCTAGGCAAGGACTACTTGATCCTTCATGCCCTTTGCCTAGTTGGGCGGATAAGGAAGTTTTCTTTCCAAGTGCATATAGGGGTGAAAGACCGGGTGACAATGAGGTTGTCGGTGATGAGGTTGTTGATGATGAGGGCATTGTTGAAGAGGTAAATGAAGAAGAAGAGGCTAATGAAGATGATGAAGAAAGTGAGCAAGGAAGTGAAGAGGGAAGTGGAGATGAGTCCGCTTCTATGGAGGAAAATGATGACAATGATGATATGGTGGAAGACTAGCAAGCTTTGGAGGCTCCTACCCTCTTAAGGTTTGTCTACTTCTTTCTTTGTTTTATTTATTTTATCTTGATCAGGGTTTGGAGAGTCCTAGCAACATGAGGACTAACACCTCGGCCCCATTGAGGTGTTCTTTTATTGTTCCCACTTTTGAAAAATCCAAAATGACAATTAGTCTCATGCATTGCATCTTGTATGCATGAACTACCCCCAAATTTAAGACATTAGAAATAAAGTCTATTTTGGTTTGGGGAAGTACATGCATACGCAACGGGAGGTAATCTAAATTACGCTCTCCGTCATAAACAAAAACCCATGCATCATGTAGTGTAGCATAGTATAGCTTGCATTTAGTATAGAATTCATGCATCATACTTGCATAATTCCCTATCATATTGGCCATTGAGGACAATGCCCATATTAGTGTGGGGATGGGAAATTCTAACTTAAAACTTAACTTTTATCCAAAAAATCCAAAAAAAAAAAATCAAAAAATTTCGAAAAACCAAAAAAAATTGAAAAACCAAAAACAAGTTCATTTCCTTTGTAGTGTAGTCATGTATATATCGTTGTATATATTGTGTTTGTTCTATCCTTGTTCACATTGATCGACTACACCACATCCGAGACATGAGGATATTGAAGACCGCATGGTATGATCTTTCCAATCTCCTTTTTCCTCTTTATGTTAATGACTATGTGGCTTTATTTTGATTGATGCGGTATAAACAATGTGAACTTAGGACTTGCATTTAGTTTATATATCATACTAGTTGGTAGAATCATTTGCATTAGGATGTATATATGTTAGTTGCATCATGGCATGTAGTTTGCATGTTAGAAAAATTTTGCGAAACTGTCTACTTGGGAAACTTGACAAGTGTATATAGGCCCTAGTAGATGCTTTTTCTTAAGACTTTGCTTGTTAGAATACTTGTAAAACACCCTAGGATGTGTCATGCTAGTATCCTTTGACCCATGGATTAAGGCCTAGTCAAGAGTACCTTGTGGTGTGATAACTCCTTGGCTACCGTTTATTCCAAGGTGACCCTTGAAACCATGCTTCCATCATCCATGTTCTACCACATTTTTGTCACAAAAGGGAATGGGCACAAAAAGAAATTGATTTGAGTTCAAGAAATGAAAAGTGAAAGAAAGTTTGCAAAATGCATCAAATGAAAAGAGGAGCAAAAATAGAACTCCTAAAGCTTCAAATATAAGCCACCCTCACTACATATGGGGTGACTTTGAAAATGTTCAAAAAGAAATGCAAAAAGTTGTCAAGTGTTGAAAAGCCAAAAATCAAAAGAAATGGCAAAGAAAGTGTTCTCAAATGTCAAATGCCACAAGAAATTGGGGGGGAAAAACAACAAAAGCAAACTCCCAAAATGAAACTCAAATATATATCGATCCCTTTATCCATCGTATCCATTTTTTGTGCATGGTAGAGAGGGGACGACCCTTCTTCTTGTCTAGGCAAGAGGGGGAATTCAGCGATCCTCCAGTGTTTCTAACGCCATAGGGAGTCTACTCTTGACAAAAGCATTTAACGATTGAGGACAAAGGTACCCTAGCTTGACACAACTTGGAGGTGATTTATTGGTATCCTTCTAGGCTTAGTAGTTTGAAGAAATTGCATCTATGAAGGAGTATGTACCCTTGAATTGCTTCCCTTGTAGATAATTTCCGCCACTTAGATGAGGAAAGTGGCTATTCTTTTGTAGATGCATCCATTACTTGATTTTGTGTGCTTTAATGTTTGGATGTGTCGCCATTTTGGCAAGACCCACCTTGCCTTGCAAGAAGGCATCCTACCTCATGGTTGTCTTGTTGTGAGTTGAAGGGGCGGAGTGAGACCCGCTAATTGTCTCATATCGGCTATGCTATTAGGTTAGTTTAAATAACGGTCCTAGTCTTTGTCACCTATTTACTCGGGACGAGCAAAGGTTCGGTTTGGGGATATTTGATGTGACCATAATTTGAGCATATTTAGTCCCCGAATTAGCCTTGTTCTCATGCTTTTTAGTGCATATTTGGGTCATTTATTGCCTTTAGTCCTTTGTTTTGCATATTCTTTGAGGTTTTGTGTCCTTGGTAGAAAAGGAGTGCAAACCTTGCATTTTCATAGCAAAATAGAGCTAAATTGATTGAATTCAATGACCAAGCATCAAAGAGAGACAAAACTAGAAGGCCTTTGTACATACTATAGTAGATGGGCAATGATGAGAAAAGATCCTTGCATCCCCGAGGAAATCCTCAAGGATTTTATGAAGAAAAAAGAAGAAAAGAAGAAAGAAAGTAGCTGTAAGACAATCCGAGCGGATTGCCCACAATCCGCCCGTCCGCAAGGGCAATCCGAGCGTCTTCCCCCAGGGGACGCCCGTCCAGAAACTGCACAATCCGCCTGTCCACCACCACAATCCGCTCGGCCAGAACCTCCCCAATCCGCCCGTCCCGTGCCCTGGACGCTCGGATTGTGTGTCAGCCATTTCGTCTTCTACAAGTTTCAAGGAAGGATGCGCATATTTTTCAAAGACCGGCGAAAAGGAGACCGGAGTCTCTCTGGAGACCGACGATTCCTCAAGGACTTAATCGTCATTTAAGCCCTTAGTTAACCCTAATTTATGTACCTAATCCCCACTATAAATACCCCATTAGTCTAATTAGATTCGCATGTTCTTCTTAGCAATCTTTAGTGTAGTTAATATCAATCAAATCTCTCTTTAATCTTGTAATCAACATTTAATCAAGTCTTAATACAAATTTCATTTCCTTAATCTCTCTTTTTTTCATCCTTTATTTTGGGTAATTGAAGATTATTTGGGTTATTATTGGGAGATTGACAACCTTCCAATCAAGCATCAAGTACTTCTATTATTCTTTGCTTTATTATTGGAATCATTAGTACGTATAATTCTCTTAATCCCTTTTTAATTATTGTTAATCATTTTCATTTATTCATCATGTTTTACTTTGTTGGTATGATTGACAACCTTGCTAGCATGTTCAACATGATAATGAGTGAGTAGTTTCCTTAGCTAGGGTTAATGGGTAATTAGGGGAAACCAACATGGGGAATGATTCATGCTTAGTTTAATATGTTTTCATAGTTTATTTGCTTGCTTGTTGTGATCTCAACTTATGCACATGTTATGTTTGATGAAATGCGAGCCTATGAATCCTTGCATTTTTTACCCATCACCTATCTTTTCAATGAGACTTGTAAGACATAAACCAACTCGAGTCTCATTAGACCATGCATATAGTTGAGTAGGGAAGATTAAGTCGACTTGTAGGTGTTGTACAATCTAATCGATTCGGCTCCGGGACCCAAACTTTCCTAGGATTGTAAGATATAAACCAACTCGATCCATCATAACAATAATTGCTTGCTTATAATTTGAGAATATGTTTGTATGATCAATTCTCATGAATCCCCTATGACCCCATGACACCCTAGTGCCTTTTATCAATTGTTTACATCCATTTTTAATCATCTTGTTTGTTTGCTTTTATTGCTATTTAGTTTAGTGATATTCTACTTCAAACCCCAAATTGTGACACCCCTAGACACCACTAGTTGCAATTGAAAATCTCATCTCAATTCCCGTCCCTTGGGATCCGACCTTTACTTGCCTCTTTACTAATTGTAGAGTTGTTTGTGGAGTTATAAATTGTGTTTTGGTCTAGGTGCTCCTAACGACAAGTACCGAAAACTAAACCCTCCTAAGGGGACACGACCACAAGTTCTTGCTACAAAAGGAAAATGGTTCAAGAGGAAGGGAAAGAAAGGGATAAAAATCAACTATGGTAACAAAAGGACTAGTGGCTAGTAGAGGAGCCAAAGTTGATGATGAATGCCATTATTGTCATGGCATGGGACATTGGATGAGGAATTGCCCCATATATTTGGGAAATATAAGGGATGGAATTGTCATTCCACTTGGTAAAACTCCTTCTGAGATTTATGTTATTGATGTAAATTTCACTTCCACCACAACATGGGTACTAGATACTGGTTGTGGTTCTCACCTTTGTAATCATTTACAGGGGCTAAGAAATGTGGAAAAGCTGAGCAAGGCGATGTTGATCTCCGACTTGGAAATGGAGCTAGGGTAGCGGCCACGTCCAAGGGTACTTATGTACTTGTTCTAGCAAATGGATTTGAATTGTATTTGCATAATTATTTTTATGTACCTACTCTATCTAAGAACATTATTTCAGTTGCTATGTTAGACATAGAAGGCTTTAATTTTGCCATTAAGGACAATTGTTGTACTATTTCTAGAAATGACTTGGTCATAGGCCGTGGTTCATCTATTAATGGCATTTATGTTCTACAGACATCAAATCCCAAGAATGACATCTATAATATACAAACCAAGAAACTCAAATCAAGTGATCCAAATGAGTCGTACATTTGGCATTGTCGATTGGGTCATATCAATGAGAATCGCATCAAGAGATTAGTTTCTACTAACGTGATCAAACCATTTGATTTTCAATCTTATGGTATATGCGAATCATGCCTCCTAGGCAAAATGACTCATAGTCCTTTTAGTGGTAAAGGGACACGAGAAAGTGAACTTTTGGGCCTTATACATACCGATGTGTATGGACCAATGAGTGTCACCGCTAGGGGTAATTATGATTACTTCATTACCTTCACCGATGATTTAGGTAGATATGGGTGAAGCTTTTGAGAAATTTAAAGAATTTCAGAATGAAGTTGAGAACCAATTGAACAAAAGGATAAAGACACTACGATCGGATCGTGGTGGAGAATATCTCAGTAATGAATTTGATTCACACTTGAAAGATTGTGGCATTGTGTCGCAATTTAATCCACCTGGTACACCACAACTAAATGGTGTAGCCGAAAGGATAAATTGAACCCTACTTGATATGGTTCGATCTATGATGAGTCAAACCGAGTTACTTGACTCGTTTTGAGGTTTTGCAATCCAAACCGCAATCAAATCATTGAATTATAGTCCATCAAAAGCAACCGAAAAGACACCATATGAGATATGGAAAGGAAGAGTTCCTAATATTTCCTACATGAAGATTTGGGGATGTGATGCTTACGTCAAAATTAAGACCGACAACAAGCTAGCCCCCCGATCCGAAAAATTCACCTTTGTAGGTTATCCTACCAACTCACGAGGCTACTACTTCTACAAACCTCATGAAAACAAAGTGTTTGTGTCTAATGAGGCTGTCTTCTTAGAAAGTGATTTTATTTCTAAGAGACAGAGTGGGAGAAATTTTGAACTTAATGAAGTTCAAGAGACAAAAACCGAAGTACAGACAAATGGAGAAGCACGTGAAGACTTTCCTTCGTCATCTAATTCGGAAGTCATTCCTCAATTGAGAAGGTCGGTCGAGAAATTCGACATCCTGATAGATACGCGGGACTTATTTAAGAGGATGTGAATCTTGATGTGTTGCTACTAGAAAGCGACGAACCTGCCACTTAGAAAGCTGCAATCTCTAGTCCTAATTCAGCTTTATGGCTTCAAGCCATGGAATCCGAAATTAGTTCTATGCATGAAAATCAAGTTTGGAACTTGGTGGATTTGCCTGAAGGAGTGAGACCTCTTCAATGCAAATGGATCTTCAAATTAAAGAATGGCATAGAAGGACATGATGATGTCTACAAGGCTAGGCTAGTTGCAAAGGGTTTTACCCAAGTTCAGGGTCTTCACTATGATGAAATCTTTGCCCCTGTAGCCATGCTAAGATCCATTCGGATATTGTTAGCGATTGCTGCATTTCATGACTATGAAATATGGTAAATGGATGTAAAGACCGCTTTTCTAAATGGGCATTTAGAAGAGGAGGTGTACATGTTACAACCTGAAGGTTTTGTAGATCCGAAAAATCCAAACAAAGTATGCAAGCTTAAGAGATCCCTTTATGGTCTTAAGCAAGCATCTAGAAGCTGGAATCATCGATTCAATCATATTATAAGAAAAAATGGTTTCACTCAAAGTGTTAAGGAACCATGTTTATACATGAAGTTTAGTGGGAGCAATGTTGTGTTCCTAATATTGTATGTGGATGACGTACT
This sequence comes from Silene latifolia, assembly GCF_048544455.1. NCBI lineage: Eukaryota > Viridiplantae > Streptophyta > Magnoliopsida > Caryophyllales > Caryophyllaceae > Silene > Silene latifolia. Next base: position 62,302,212 of record NC_133532.1, on the reverse strand, counting down.
ACTTATTGGAAATGATATTCCAGTGTTATCCTCCGTCAAGGAGTATTTGGGAAATTAATTCCAAATGAAGGATTTAGGAGAAGCACAACGCATATTAGGTATCCGTGTAATACTACGGTTTTATTAGTCTCTGGGTACTCTATCGAGTGGGCCTTACTCTGTCGAGTAAGGGTGTGTTGCGATTTAAAATAGTTTCTGACCTGTTGAGTACTCGATCGAGCAGCCTTGATACTCGATCGAGTAGGCGGCACTCGATCGAGTATGTCAGTTACTCGATCGAGTAGCCGGTTTACGGGGGGATGATTTGTCGGGTTTTGTTAATAATGCGAATTAATATTTAAACACTTTCGTCACTTTAATAATACACTTTTACAAACCTAATTACTTTCAAAAGAGAAATCAATCTACGTACTTCGCATTCATCGCATTATTGGCAAATCCCGGAGCTTTGAGGGTCGGAATTCACCTTTCTTTACATCTTTGTGATCTTTGCGTCGAGGGTAAGATCTACATACTATTTTTAAGATATTTTGTTAAAGTTAGTTAAACCCTAATTTGGGGATTTGGGGGTTTTGTTGTCTTTCTTGATTGGTAGTAATTGTATGATCATATGTTAGGAGGAGGATTCGTAGAAGAGGCCTTTTGATAACAGCTATTGAGATCGTCTGACTGTATTGCATTCCAGGTAGGGTTTCTCTACTCAGTATTAGTCCCATAATGTGTTGGTGGTGATTTGTGATTGTTGATTGATATCATACGAGTATTGTGACGGTTGTTGGTTTTGATTGCTGTTTAGTAGTTGTGATTGTTTGTATCTGTCTGTGTTCTTCGGGGCGCGTCCCTGGCTGAGTAGAGTCACTTGTGGGAGTGGCTTCACGCCCATTATTCGCCTTCTGTGGAACCCGCCACAGAAGGGATGTGCACATTAATGGATTTGGGTTTATCGCTCGACGGAGATGAGCGGGGATTAGGTGGGAACGGCTGCGGTCCCCCACTGGCGGCGTGGAGTGACCTGTTGTGATGGGCACTTTGGCAGGGCTACACACTTTAGTGTGTAGTCAATATTGTGGAGTTGGTTATGGAGTTTGGAGTATATCTGTGATGATTGAGCTGTGTTGTTTGTTGTGCTGTTGGATTATATAAATTGTGTGATTAGTATCGACCCCGTTTATTGTTTTAAAACTGTGGTGATCCATTCGGGATGGTGAGCAGTTGTTGAGCAGGTATGAGTAGAGATACATGGGCTAGCTGGGATGAGTCATCACTGCAGTTAGAAGAGTCTTCCGCTGTTGTCAGACATTATGTTTAGTTTTTAGACATTTGGTTTTTGGAGAACATGTAGTCGTATTTTATCAGTTTGGTTTTCGGATTGTAATCACTTAACTTTATACTATTTAAACATTGTTTCGTTATTGTCTTATGATCATCATTGCCTCGGGGAACAGAGATGGTAACATCTTTATACCTGAGTGGTCCTGGTAAGGCACTTGGAGTATGGGGGTGTTACAAAATGGTATCAGAGCGACGATCCTGAAACCTGTAACCAATGAATCTAATGAATATAGGGAGTCAATTAAAATGAACCCGGGGTAAAGGTTGTAGGAGCTAATGCAAAGGCTTGGGAGACGTCCTAAAGTCGCGAACTCGCCCTACAATTTTGAACCGGTCACATGGGGGGTATATGTCAAGGTCATATGTGGTGTTTGTTAGCTTGTATGTGAATATGACGATATATGTTTTGAATTGTTGGATGTTGGGAGTAAAATATTGATATGTGATTGAAAATTGGTGGGGTGTGTTTGTATGTTGGTTGCATAAAGAAGCATGATGGATATTTACTATGTGGCATTTGATAACATGAATAATTTATTTGTTGATTGAATGAGGAGTTGTGTAGAATCGCATGCGTAGTTAGATTATAATGTTGAGTTTATAAAGTTGCATAGTATGTTGGGTTATGAGAGATAACATGCGGGTAGTATATACGAGTCGGCATGACTCGATCGAGTAGGGGGCACTCGATCGAGTAGGTGAGGTACTCGGTCGAGTGGGTCTGACTCGATCGAGTGGGTATTTTGACGTTTTTACAACCAGAATCGTGTTTTTGGGTACTCGATCGAGTATATAGGGCACTCGATCGAGTAGGGGGTCACTCGATCGAGTGGCTGTGCTACTCGGTCGAGTATGCTAGAGATCAGAAGGTCTGTTTTGGGTCTGAAGTCGGGGCACTCGATCGAGTATGGTGGGCACTCGATCGAGTAGCCTCTACTCGATCGAGTAGGTTTAGGCACTCGATCGAGTGTGTTCTGGGCAGTCTGTTTTCGTGTTTTCGGGTTATAGTACGTATGTTTATATCTACCCCTTTTCTTATATAGTTTCAAGATGCCGCCCAAGAAAACCGCGTTGTATGCGAGAGCTGAGAGCATGAACATCGATGATATAGTTAAGATGTTGGAGCATCAAGATGCTCTTACGGAGGCCCTAAAGAGAGTGGGAAAGGATAAGGACATTGATCACTCTAAGATCAGCCTTTATATAGCGAGGTTTAACCCAAAAGAGTACAAGGGGACCGGGGAGCCAATTCTTCTTGACAATTGGCATCGTGAGATGGAGAACATACTGGACCTGGTACACTGTCTTGATGAGATGAAAGTAGAACAAGCTGCGTTCTACTTGAGGGAGGCGGCTAGTGAGTGGTTGGAAAGGTGAAAGCGAGTGCTAGGGAGATGTATACGAAGCAGGGCTTACCTACTATACCTTGGGAAGAGTTCCGGAGGGCTATGAGGAAAGAGTTTATACCTGAGCATGTGAGGAGTAAGCTGAGGGAGGAGTTTGATGGGTTTAGGATGACATCTGATATGTCAGTGGCTGAGTACTACAAGCAGTTTAATGAGAAGTCTAGATATGTTGAGGACATGGGTTTGAGTGAGGAGAACCTAGCGCTGAGATTTGAGAGGGGGTTGACCCCCAATATCATGGACAAGTTACCCGTGGGAGTCCTTACTGATGTTAAGGAAGCTTATGAGAGGGTTGGGAGAGCTGAGAGGTTGGTGGAGATGGCTCGGGAGAGAGTAGGTGAGAAAAGAAAGGCTGAGAGTGAAGGTGGTGGCCAATCTAACTACAAGAAAGGCAACCACAATCAGGCTAGAGCGTTTTCTTCTGGTTCAGGGTTCAGTGCTGGGGCTTCCTTTGGGCGTGGCCGTGCGAGTGGTAGTGGTAGTTGGGGATGACTGCTATGGCATTTTTGTGGCGGTGTAGGCCACAAGAGACATGAGTGCACGAGTGTACCGGAGCTTTTCGAGATCGGTTCGGGGAGCTATTCTCGGGGGGCGGCACGAGTTATGCGAGTAATGACCGGTGGGTCATGGTCTAACCGGGGAGGTCAGAGCAACCAGGGTGGAGGTAACCGCAATGGCGGTAATTCTTATCAGAAACCAGCTACGAACAACAACAACAATTAGGGGTCGGGTGCTAAGCCGACCACATCAGCCAGTACTGTCCAGGGAGGTGGACAGAAGACCAGTGGAAAGCTGTTCATGATGGACAAGAAAGCAGTTGAGGACGATGCACATGTTATCACTGGTACCTTTCTTGTTAACGGTATTCATACCTTTGTTTTGTTTGATCGGGGCGTCTCGGTCGTTTGTATCTTGAGTCATGTTAAACGGTTGGGTTTGAGGGTATATGAGTCTGTAAGTGAGAATGTTTTTATACCGTCGGGTGAGTCTGTATCATGTGGGAGGTTGTATAGGGATGTATCTATGATAGTTGGGCAAGTTGATCTACCTGTAGACTTGCTAGAGTTTCCTTTAGACGGTTTTGAGATGATAGTCGGGATGGATTAGTTGGGAAAGTACAAAGCTAAGATAGACTGTCATCAAAAGAAAGTGTCTTTGAGAGGTCCTAAGGGTGTTAGCGTGTCTTATCGTGGGTTTGTGGTCAAACCCAAAGTTAAGTTGATTGCAGCTGTGACCTTGAAGTCTTATCTGAGGAAGGGATGCCCTTTGATCTTGTTCCATGTGAGAGATGACCGGATAGAGAGTCCGACGGTTGATCAGATACCAGTGGTGGGGGAGTTTGCAGATGTCTTTCCAGAGGAGATTCCGGGGTTGCCACCGAAGAGGGAGATAGATTTCACGGTTGAGTTGAAACTGGGGACGGGACCAATCTCTAAGGCACCGTACCGGATGGGTCCTAAGGAAATGGAGGAGCTCAGGAAACAGTTGGATGATCTGATAGAGAAGGGATACATTAGACCTAGTGTATCACCGTGGGGAGCACCAGTTCTTTTTGTGAAGAAGAAAGATGGGAGCTTGAGGTTGTGCATAGACTACAGGGAGCTGAACTGAGTGACGGTGAATAACAAGTATCCTTTGCCAAGGATAGATGACCTGTTTGATCAGTTGAGTGGTGCATCAGTCTTTTCCAAGATTGATTTGAGGTCGGGGTACCATCTGGTGAAGATTAGAGAGGTGGACATACCAAAGACAGCTTTCACGTCGAGGTATGGCCATTATGAGTATGTGGTGATGCCTTTCGGGTTATCTAATGCACCGGCTGTGTTTATGGATTTGATGAACAGAATATTCAGACAGTTTTTGGACAAGTTTGTGGTGGTGTTTATCGATGACATCTTAGTCTATTCCAAGACTAAGGAGGAGCATGAGGAGCATCTGAGGATTGTGTTGCAGACCTTGAGGGAGCATGAGTTATATGCTAAGCTGTCAAAGTGTGAGTTCTGGTTAGAGAGAGTTGCTTTTCTGGGGCATGTGATCTCTAAGGATGAGGTAGCTGTGGATCCAGCAAAGATTGAGGCAGTGACAAAGTGGGAAGCACCAAAGAATGTTGCTGAGATCAGGAGTTTCTTGGGTTTAGCTGGATATTACAGACGGTTCGTGAAAGATTTCTCCAAGATTGCTAGACCTATGACAGCTTTGATGAGGAAAGAGAACAGGTTTCGTTGGGATGAGAGTTGTGAGACGGCGTTCCAAACATTAAAGGAGTGTTTGACCACAGCTCCTATCTTAGCATTGCCTGAAGGGATCGAGAACTTTGAGGTTTATACAGATGCCTCAAAGAATGGGTTGGGATGTGTGTTGATGCAGAACGGTAAAGTGATTGCTTATGCTTCTAGGCAATTGAAGCCTTATGAGGAGAACTATCCTACACACGATCTAGAGTTGGGTGCGGTGGTGTTTGCTCTCAAGATTTAGAGACATTACCTTTATGAGGCGACCTTTAAGGTATTTTCTGATCACAAGAGTCTCAAGTACATCTTGACTCAAAAGGAGTTGAACATGAGACAGAGGAGGTGGATGGAGCTGATTGGCGATTATGACATGGATATTATCTACCCTGAAAGGAAAGCCAATGTTGTTGCAGATGCTTTGAGTAGGAAGAGTGTACATTCGTTGTGTACAGCTTTATCTTTGATGAGGTTGAGAGATGAGGTGGGGAAGTTTGGGATACATATGATGCAGAGAGGGGATGCCATGGGAGATTTGACAGTGCAGCCTGATCTTTATGATGATATTCGAGGTAAACAGATGTTGGATCCTAAGATGGTAGAGTGGAGAGCTGGAGTAGAGAAAGGGACAGCGTCTCGATTCTCTATTCATTCAGATGATAGTTTGAGGTTTGATGGTAGGTGGTGTGTCCCTAATGATGAGGAGCTGAAAAAGACAATCATGACAGAGGCACAGTGTACACCGTATTCAGTACATCCAGGTGGTGACAAGCTGTACAAGGATTTAAAGAACACGTTCTGGTGGCCTGGGATGAAGAAAGAAACAGCTGAGTTCGTGGCCCGTTGTTTGACATGCCAGAGAGTTAAAGGGGAACAGCGACGACCACAAGGTAAGATTCAGTCTTTAGAGGTACCTGAGTGGAAGTGGGAATCCATTTCCATGGATTTTATCGTGGGTTTGCCGAAGAGTCAACATGGTAACAACATGATATGGGTAATAGTGGATCGACTGACCAAGTCAGCTCATTTTGTGCCAATGAAAGATACATGGACTAAGGCACAATTAGCTATGGCTTATCGGAAGAATGTGCTAAAGTTACATGGAGTCCCTAAGGACATAGTATCTGACAGAGATGCGAGATTTATCTCAGTTTTGGAAAGAGTTGCAGGAATCGTTGGGAACAACGTTGAAGATGAGTACAGTATTTCATCCTGCGATAGACGGTCAGACTGAGAGAACGATCAAGACTCTTGAGGATATGTTACGAGCTTGTGTGATGGACTTTGGTGGTAGCTGGGAACAGAGGTTGGATTTGATAGAGTTTTCTTACAACAACAGCTATCACACTAGTATTGGCATGGCACCGTTTGAGGCCTTATATGGGAGGAGATGTAGGAGTTCGATTTGTTGGGACGACAGTGCTGAGGCTGTGGTTCTAGGACCAGAGATGGTACATGAGATGGTTGAGCAGATCAAGATGATCAGGGAAAGGATGAGAGCGGCTCAGGATAGGCAAAAGAGTTATGCAGATCTACATCGCCGGGATATAGAGTTTCAGGTTGGGGACAGGGTTCTTCTGAAAGTGTCTCCTATGTATGGGGTTATGAGATTTGGGAAGAAAGGCAAGCTGAGTCAGAAGTTCATAGGGCCTTATGAGATCTTAGAACGGGTTGGAGAGGTTGCTTATCGTTTGGCTTTGCCAGCTGCGTTAGAGAGGGTGCATAATGTGTTTCATGTATCTCAGCTGCGGAAGTATGTGAGTGATCCGTCACATGTGTTAGATGCAGAGAGCATAGAGCTAGATGAGTCCTTGTCCTATCTTGAGGTACCTAAGCAGATTCCTGACCGGAAGGTTAGGAAGACTAGAAGTGGAGAGATAGTTTTGCTCAAAATCCTTTGGTTTAACCACGAGACTGAGGAAGCTACATGGGAGGCAGAGGAGGCTATGAGAGAGCGTTACCCTTTCCTTTTTTATCAGGTATGTATGGTTACGGGGACGTAACCTTGTTTCTTTTAGGGGGGTTGGAGATGATCGCAAAGAGTTTTTAGGAGTTTTTACATCTTTTTGGTGTTGTGTCGGTATGGTTAGTAATGGTTTGAGTCGGGTTGAGTTTGGTTAGTAGCATATTTTTATGTTGAGTTTTGTTTTGGTTGTTGTGTCGGGAGTGTAGTTGCATGTCTTTGTTTTGTTGTGGCTTGAACTTCGGGGACGAAGTTCTTTTTAAGGAGGGAAGACTGCAATACTACGGTTTTATGAGTCTCTGGGTACTCTATCGAGTAGGCCTTACACTGTCGAGTAAGGGCGTGTTGCGATTTAAAATAGTTTCTGACCTGTTGGGTACTCGATCGAGTAGCCTTGATACTCGATCGAGTAGGTGGCACTCGATCAAGTATGTCAGTTACTCGATCGAGTAGCCGGTTTACGGGGGGATGATTTGTCGGGTTTTGTTAATAATGCGAATTAATATTTAAACACTTCCGTCACTTTCATAATACACTTTTACAAACCTAATTACTTTCAAAAGAGAAATCAATCTACGTACTTCGCATTCATTGCATTATTGGCAAATCCCGGAGCTTGGAGGGTCGGAATTCACCTTTCTTTACATCTTTCTCATCCTTGCGTCGAGGGTAAGATCTACATACTGTTTTTATGATATTTTGTTAAAGTTAGTTAAACCCTAATTTGGGGATTTGGGGGTTTTGTTGTCTTTCTTGATTGGTAGTAATTATATGATCATATGTTAGGAGGAGGATTCGTACAAGAGGCCTTTTGATAACAGCTGTTGAGATCGTCTGACTGTATTGCATTCCAGGTAGGGTTTCCTTACTCAGTATTAGTCCCATAATGTGTTGGTGGTGATTTGTGATTGTTGATTGATATCATACGAGTATTGTGACGTTTGTTGGTTTTGATTGCTGTTTAGTAGTTGTGATTGTTTGTATCTATTTGTGTTCTTCGGGGCGCGTCCCTGGCTGAGTGGAGTCACTTGCGGGAGTGGCTTCACGCCCATTATTCGCCTTCTGTGGAACCCGCCACAGAAGGGATGTGCACATTAATGGATTTGGGTTTATCGCTCGACGGAGATGAACGGGGATTAGGTGGGAACGGCTGCGGTCCCCCACTGGCGGCGTGGAGTGACCTGTTGCGATGGGCACTCTGGCAGGGCTACACACTTTAGTGTGTAGTCAGTATTGTGGAGTTGGTGATGGAGTTCGGAGTATATCTGTGATGATTGAGCTGTGTTGTTTGTTGTGCTGTTGGATTATATAAATTGTGTGATTAGTACTGACCCCGTTTATTGTTTTAAAAACTGTGGTGATCCATTCAGGGATGGTGAGCAGTTGTTGAGCAGGTATGAGTAGAGATACATGGGCTAGCTTGGATGAGTCATCACTGCAGTTAGAATAGTCTTCCGCTGTTGTCAGACATTATGTTTAGTTTTTAGACATTTGGTTTTTGGAGAACATGTATTCGTATTTTATCAGTTTGGTTTTCGGATTGTAATCACTTAACTTTATACTATTTAAACATTGTTTCGTTATTGTCTTATGATCATCATTGCCTCGGGGAACCGAGATGGTAACATCTTTATACCTGAGTGGTCCTGGTAAGGCACTTAGAGTATGGGGGTGTTACAATCCGGATCTATAGAGATAGATCCAAAAGGATATTGGCATTGAGTCAAGAGTCTTATATTGAAAAGATTCTTCAACGCTTCGGCATGGAGAAGTCTAAGAGAGGCTTAATTCCTATGGGTAGTGGAATCATTTTGAGCAAATCTCAATCTCCTTCCAAACCCGAAGATGTTGAACGCATGAAGTTGATTCCTTATGCTTCCGTTGTTGGATCAATCATGTATGCCATGATATGCACTCGTCCAGATGTCTTATATGCTTTAAGCATGACTAGTAGATATTAAGAGAATCCAGGTGAGAGTCACTGGATAGCTGTGAAGAATATCCTTAAGTACTTGCGAAGGACTAAGGATTCTATCTTAGTGTTTGGAAGTGACTCCGAGTTATGTGTTAAGGGTTACACAGACTCGAGTTTTCAAACAGATAGAGATGATATGAAATCCCAGGCTGGATTTATATACATGCTCAATGGTGGTGCCATAAGCTGGAGAAGCTTTAAAGAAGCTGTGATTGCGGATTCTACTACGGAGGCTGAGTACGTTGCAGCATCAGAAGCTGCCAAGGAAGCCGTGTGGATTAGGCAATTTATGGAAGGGCTAAAGGTAGTACCCACCGCCAAAGATCCTATCACGATCTTCTGTGACAATAGTGGGCGATCTTTCAAGCTAAAGAACCCAAGTCTAGCAATAAGTCTAGACACGTACTTAGAAAATTTCATGTAATTAGGGATTTCATTGAAAGAAAGGAAGTAGCGATTTGTAAGGTTGGAACGGATGATAACATAGCTGATCCATTGACCAAACCTTTATCGCAAACAAAGCATGACCATCATGTTGTATCCATGGGTCTAAGGCGTATGCCAAATTTGTATTAGATTATAAGATATGAAATGAAAAATCTGAGTTTTTGGTTCATATATGATAATCGCATTTGTCATTTGAGTTAATTTATACAAACTTGTTTATTTATACCCTTGTTCTATCCAAATGGGTTGTAGAGACAAATTGAACCCCATTAAAGTGAACTGGATTAACATGGTATTTGCCCCTAGTTACTTATAAGCGGTGACGTCTCGAAGTGACTAGAGTGTGATGCGATTGATGGCAAGTTCAAGTGCCATAGAGTCATATGGGATGACTAGTCGATCACATAGGCAGACTGTATGGGACACTCTGTCGGGCAGTGACCGCTTATAGAGTTCTGGTAATTCATAAAGCCTGGTCGTGGCAAGAGCTACAATAATATTCTTATGAGTCAATTCTTTTGACTAGAGAGTATTCGCCCAAGTTGGCACAAATTTCTGATTAGCTTTGATTTATACTCTACGACTTCGTAAATGGGTCAAACTGGGTATATTTTGGGTTATGATAGATTGTGGCTGAACGAAGGGAATAGTGCAATAGGAATTGTCCACCCCTTGTCAGGGTTGTTTAAAATCTCAAGGCCACTCGAGGAGCAGTTAACTGGAAATGCGTGGCGACGCTCGGAAGGTATCTATGGTAGATAATTCCGGTCAGACAGTTACTCTCCAGATCGAGGAAACCACTCAAGATATGATCAAATGTAAGTACGACCTGCAAGACACCTTGCATTGAGTGGGAGATTGTGATAGGACAAGAGAATTGGTGACGCACACTTGTCTCGGACAAGTGGGAGATTGTTGGAAAATGTGTCCTCAACAATAGTGCGATCACATGATTTAATATCATAATTAAATCTCATACTAAGAATACGTGAGGGATGATTCTATATATATATATAGTCGATTGATCGTCATTTATCGGTAATGATTGGCTGACTAGAGTTTGACATTACTGTCGTGTGACGGTGGTGGTCAGTTGATCCCTTAAGGTCACACCTAAAGGACAATTCCCTTAATGGATAAATTGATTAATTGTATGACGATACAAGTTGGTCAATTTCTTAAAATTGAACAATTAAATTGTGAGAGAGAATATAAATATCTTATTGTAATGGGATTAAATAAGATTTATTTTAGTAATAAAATGCTTTATTACTAAAATTGCTTATTGTTTGAGAAACAATAGAGATAAGAATGAATGGTTAATTATAATTACAAAATGTTGTGAATTATAATTTTATGACCCATTTTATTAATATGATCAAGTATCACTAGTCAATTTGTTATATGTAATTTAATTAATTTATAAAATGATATTTATGTGATAAATATGCATTAAAATAATTAATAACATGTAAAAGACTACATGTGACATATTGTGTGACAAATGACAAATTGACAAAATAAAATGGTAGTCCATTTTATGACATATGGACCGAATGGAGGGAGTATTATGGGTGTGAGGATGACATTATTTTATGTGATAAATGGAACATCATCATAGCTAGTGCATACTAGCTTACACACCTAATATTTTGATAAGACAAAAAAGGAAAAGTAAGATGCCAATTTTTGGCACCTTCCCCTTAACCCCACCGGTTCTCCCTCCTTCTCTACATGAGAATTTTGTTCTCATTTCACCACTTACTCATTTATTTACATCTACATGCAAAAACTCTCATCCTTCTCTCTAGTTTTCTCAAACAAGTTTTTGAGATTCACAAGCATTTGTTCATCCATTCTAATATCACAATAACATTACTAGTGTAGTAATACATATAATATTAGAATCATTTTAAGGGTACTAGTATAATAATCTAGTTAATTAGTATACTAGTTTAAGGGTAAGTCTTGGGTGCAATCTAAGGAGGATTTCTACACTTGGAATCTAGGAGGATCATCCATCACATTAAGCTCAAGAACAAGTGAAGGAAGGTGACCTTACTTGTGCCCATATTTTCGAACCAACAACCAATTTAAGGGACATTGTTTTTCTTACAAATCTCTCATTTTGTTATGCATGCACTAGATCTAAAGAACAAATAATTAATGAGTTAATTAGTTCACTATTAGAGGAGTCTAATAATAAGTATATGAACCTAACAAGTGGTATCAGAGCATAAGGATGTTGCATGCATAATCGGTATTGTTTTTCCGAGTTAAAAAGTTAACATATAAAACTAAAAATTTGTGATTTATAAGTATACGCCACGAAATCACCATGCATGTTATATATTCTGGTCCTAAAATGTTTTTAGGTCATTTTTATGATTTATGGAAATTTATTGCTCATTTTAAGGATTTTTGGTCATTTTATTACATTTTTATGACTAAAATGGGAATTAAAATGCTAAAAATAGTTAAACTAAGTTGAAAATTTTATATGATCTCACATGCATATTTTAAAAGTTGTATGTAAAATCTCGTATTAATTGGATTAATATTGCATGATTTATGATTTTTATGAGATAAAAGTGGATTAAAAGAGGTAAAATGGTTAAAAATAGTTAAACTTCGAACCAGGCCATGAAACTTTAATATGTTGTCCCATGCATGATTTACAGAGTGTATGTAAATTTTGAGATTAAATGATCTTTTTTTTGCATGATTTATGAATTTTTAGAGTAAAAATGGCATAAATAGTGACTATTTTAGCAAAAATAGCTAAAACGTATTGCATGGTATGAGAAAATTATTTTAAGTTGCATAAATATCCCACTAATCAGATCTAATGTTGTAAAAATTATTGGATTAAATTTTGGATACTTTAAATATTTTATGAGATAAAATCGATAAAATGCAACTATATTTTCTCAAAATTAATTCGAAAATTTTAACCATGAGTTTTGATATTATGAGTGTCATGGAATTATTCCAGAACGTTCAAAAATTTAAAATTCAAATTTTGAAATTTTTATAATTTAATTTGGATTTATTTCATATAAATAATGATTTTAAGGTAAAAAATGAGCATAAAAATTAAATCAAGTTGAATTATTGTCAAAAATTGAGTGATGACTAATTTTTGAATCCTAAAAGGTGTTAGGATAATTAACTTGAGCTTAGATGTGATTTAAGGGTTAATTTGTGATTTTAAGAGGTTATTATCACGCATTTCCATGAAACCGAGGTATATATACGACATAAGTTAAATAGGGCGATTTGGCACATCATTTGACATGATAGGTATATATTGTAATGCTGCATATTTCCGTTGAGCTCAATCCAAATTTCGATGTAATAACATTTTAATACCCACTTACCCAACGTAACAAGTTTGGCACCCCGGCGAGCCGAGCCTACTTCCTCATGAAATTGGGATTCATGGTTTCTACTATTTGGTAATGCTAATTCTCAATTATTAAAAGTGATAGGTCTTGTCAATTTATTATCTATCACGTTTTAAGTGAACTAAAGCGGTGAACTACGATAATTATAATTGACACGGTCGATGACTCGATATGAAATGCATGTGTTGTTATGGCGATTTGGCAATGCATGCAACATATTAAAAGAAATGCAAAGCAATAATAAAATTCCTAGTATGGCCTTCCTAAAAATAGAAAATAAAATAATCTATTACATATTCGGAAACTAACTCCATTGGTCCCTTGAATCTTCAAGTGGCACGCTTCCCAAGAACTCCGTCTTCGTCGGATCACCTTTCCGAATGGCACCGTCTTTGAAGATACTCCATAATTACAAATAATAATAAAAATATAAAACTATTCCTATTATACATTTGTAAAATGGAAAAACTAATAAAATAAAAGTGATACGAGATCACATTAAATTACAACCGAATCAATATTCCCTTTCATTACGGGTAATATCGATTAAAACTAAGGCCATACTAAGTAAAATTACATAATTCAAAATTATATAAATTAAAGACATTCAACAATTAAAATATGCAGCATTATAATATGTATCTATCATGCCAAATTATGTGCCAAATCACCCTATTTAACTTATGTCGTATATATAACCCGGTTTTATGGAAATGCGTGATAATAACTTCTTAAAATCACAAATTAACACTTAAATCACATCTAAGCTCAAGTTAATTATCCTAACACTCTTAGGACTCAAAAATTAGTCATCACTCAATTTTTGACAATAATTCAACTTGATTTAAGTTTTATGCTCATTTTTGACCTTAAAATCATAACATTTATGAAATAAATCCAAATTAAATTACAATAATTTCAAAATTTGAATTTTAAATTTTTGAATATTCTAGAATAATTCCATGACCTTCATAATATCAAAAATCATGGTTAAAATTTTCGAATTTTATTTTGAGAAAATATAGTTGCAATATATCGGTTTTATCTCATAAAACATCTAAAGTATCCAAAAATTACTCCCATTAATTTTACAACTTTAGATCTAATAAGTGGGATATTTATGCAACCTAAAATAATTTTCTCATGCCATGCAATTTAATTTAGCTATTTATGCTAAAATAGTCACTATTTATGCCATTTTTACTCTAAAAATTCATAAATCATGCTAAATGAGATAATTTCATTTTGAAATTTACATAAACTGTGTAAATCATGCATGTAACAACATATTAAAGTTTTATGGCCTGGTTCGAAGTTTAACTATTTTTAACCATTTTACCTCTTTTAATCCATTTTTATCTCATAAAAATCATAAATCATGCAATATTAATCCAGTTAATACAAGATTTTACACAAAACTTTTAAAATATGCATGTTAGGTCATATAAAATTTTTAAGGTCAGAGAGTATGTTTAACCATTTTTAGTCATTTTAACCTCCATTTATGCCATTTTTACACTAAAAATTCATAAATCATAAAATATTAATCACATTAATATGATATTTTACATGCAATAAATAAAATATTCATGTGAGGTCATACTAAAATACACGGCCAATAGTGAAGGTTAACTTATTTTAGTGAATAAAAGTTTATTTTACTCATAAAAATGTAATAAAATCACTAAAAATCATTAAAATGAACAATAAATTTCCATAAATCATAAAAATGACCTAAAAACATTTTAGGACCAGAATATATAACATGCAAAAATTTTCGTGGCTTTATCTTCATAAAACTCAAATTTTCGGTTTTAGTTTAGGCATCTTATAACATCGTAAAAACAATAAACGATTTGCATGCAACATCCTATGCTCTGATACCACTTGTTAGGTTCATATACCTTTTATTAGACTCTTCTAATAGTGAACAAATTAACATTTTAATTTCTAGTTCTTTAGATCTAGTGCATGCATAACAAAATAAGAGATTTATAAGAAAACAATGTCCCTTACATTGTTAATTTCGGTTTTGCGGGCACAAGTAAGGTCTCCTACCTTCACTTGTTCTTGGGCTATTATGAATATAAGGATGATCCTCCAAAGACTCCAAGTAAAGAAGCAACTCCTTTTGATTGCACCCAAGACTAGCCCTTATCACTACTAAATAATATGTGCTAGATATTTGTTTAGTAATATACTTTAAAATTGATTACTAATACTCATATATTATATTAATAATATTAGTAATGTGATTGAACAATTTCTTGTATTTCTAAAAACTTGTTTTAGAGAGTTTTTGAGAACTAGAGAATATTTGCATGTGTTATTGTGTGAATGAATGAGTAGTAAGTAAATGAGAACAAACTTCTCATAAGGAGAGGGAGGGAGCACGGTTGGAACAACCATAAAATGCCAAAGATGGCATCTTCCTTTTTACTTTTTCTCTTCACAAGATAGTAGGTTGTGTAAGAGATGTAAAAGTAGGTGTGTAAGAATTGTAGTGTAGGCATGATTAGCTATTTTATCAAATAAAATAAAACAACCACAATTCTTTACTACTCCCTCCATATTTCGGTCCAACCTTCATAAAATGGACTACCATTTTATTTTGTCAATTTGTCATTTGTCACACAATATGTCACATATAGTATTTTACATGTTATTAATTAATTTAATGCATATTCATCACATAAATATCATTTTACAAATTAATTAAATTACATACAACAAATTGACTAGTGACACTTGATCACATAAATAAAATGGGTCATATAATTATAATTCACAACATCTTGTAATTATAATTAACCATTCATTCTTATCTCTATTGTTACTCAAACAATAAACAATTTTAGTAATAAAGCATTTTTATTACTAAAATAAATCTTATTTAATCCCATTATAATAAGATAAATATATTCTCTCTCACAAATTAATTGTTCAATTTTAAGGAATTGATTAACTTGTATCGTCATACAATTAATCAACTTTACAGATAAGGGCATCATCCTTTAGGTCTGACCTTAAGGGATCAACTGACCACCACCGTCCCACGACAGTAACGTCAAACTCTAGCAAGCCAATCGTTACCGATTAATGTTGATCAGTTGACTATATAAATGAAATCCCTTACGTATTCTTATTATGAGATTTAATTATTATATTAAATCATTTGATCGCACTATTGTTGAGGACACATTTTCCAACACATTCAACCTAATAATTACAGTTATATTGCTATCATCCCACAACAAAAACCTCCTAAACTAATTATCGCAACATTGTTTTATATCATGTCTCCCCTAATCCTAGCAACAGAGAATTTAGCTACTCATGACGATAAATAGAACAATAACGGTAAATAGAACAATAGCAAACATGGTATAAAGATGATAAACGGTAAATAAAATAAACTAAACGAAAGCAGTTAAGAAACAAGAGACAAGAAATTAATTGTACAAAGAGAAATAATATTCGAAAGAGTAAAGAAATTACACAAAACGAGATCCGGAAAAATGAAAACAAAGTAACGTACCACTCAATGATTAAAGGTGAGATTCGACCCCCTAAACCTAATTAAGTCTTTTGTTTTTATAGGAAAGATATTTATTCCTTAAACACGTAACCTAAGATATTAAAATAAATAAGTTCACGCAAGAAAAATTTTGCGTCAGATCTCAAAGTGGTCGATCAAGCAACTCCAAACTACTCGATCGATCACTTTCCAGCCAAAGCCTCTCGATCGAGTACAAAAACCACTCGATCAAAGAACACCAAAAAGGCACCTCTCGATCGAACACAGCAGTGGTTCAATCGTGGACTTCTCACCATCCAAAGGGTCTCGATCGAACATATAGGCTAGCAAAAGCTCTCGATCGAGGAATCTGCTACTAAGTCAGCCATAGGACGTATGATTTAAATTCTAAGACGACTTCACGCACCCCAAGGGAGTAGTTATTTTTGCTCCAAATCTTCCATCTCCTAAATGCAAGCTAGAGGGACAGTAAAAGGCTCAATTCTGCTCCTTTCGGGTCCATTCCTGCAATTAAAGCCAAACGAACCAAAGTAGACTATTCGGGGCATTTTATAGCCTAAAACTATTGGAATCGCATAAAAATGCGTGCAAATAAGACTTAAAAAGGCTATATAAAATGCACGCATCAAATCTCCACAAACTAAACCTTTGCTTTTCCCCAAGCAAATTATATGCAACTAACTAATGAAACGGAATAAAACTCAGAGCCAACTATAAATCATCTACTTAAACCAATTTAATACAAGCAAACTAACACTTATAGCAAAAACTGTCAAATGCAAACGAGTTATAAGATGTCTATGATAAAGCTGAATCATCGATCTTGCAAGACCTTTGATAATAGACTCCCACGGGTCACTCTTCTCTCATGAAGCAAAAGGGTAAGCAAGTATATGTAAGAGAGAAATAATAAGAATTCGCTCACCTAACTACGACCCACATAAACATACAATATAGAATGAAAGACAATTCTAGCTACCGTACACATACATTCCAACCAAACAAGGTCCCGTCACAGCCGAGGGCTTACAAAAGTATGGAAAAGTGAGGTAATGGGTAAGAAGAGGAAAAACATTTTGAGAATGTGAGGTTAATAGCAAAGATATCATCCTAACAAAACCAAATGAACCATATTCGCTTCTAATCCATCAAAATTAAGCATAAATGCCCTTGATTTGGCATAAAATCTCATAAACCGAATAATAAATAACTCCTCATAAGAAAAAATAGTCGAATAGGAGAAAACCGATAACATTCGAATTCTTTTTCTTCCTTTTTTTTCTTTTCATTCTCCTTCTCCATAATACCAACTCCCGATTATATAATACAAACCAAATTCGGCTCAATAAACAATATACCGCAAAAACAATCACTAAACTAGCTTGACAAGGCAGGCTATGTTTGGGATGTAGTTAAGGGTCAAAAGGCAAATTTGGCTAAATGTGGAGTTAATGGGTAAAAATGAGCGAAAAGGGAATATAAGCACCTCCTTGCATGTGACACCAACCACTAACCCGAATGTATGCAGACAATAAGCAATTGAATTTAATACTTTTGCAAATTAATGATACATGTTATGCAAAGAGTAACTAGTCACATTCCTACATAAACTGGTCATGAATGATACCAGTTCTATGGCTCTAAAACTCAGAATATATAAGTAAATTGCCAAAATTTCAGGTCAAGTCTATTCGCTCAACTAAATTCAACATAAACCCGTAGATTATGCAATAAGACAATGCTAAAAAGATATTAGTTTTTGCAAGGCTTAAGCAAAAAGACTAAATGTAGTGCAATTTCATCATCAAAATACATTGTTCCGACTCAACCTAAATGCAAAAATAAACGTGAATTTTTGGTTTTTATAGAATTTTTCAAATTTTGCAAGATTTTTGTAAAAACATTGTTTGAAATTAAAACAAACAATGCATGGAAAAATAAAACTTGCAAACCGAAATTCAATAAAGACAATATACAGACACGGATATGGATGCATATACCCTCCCCAAACCAAACTGTACAATGCCCTCATTGTACCCAAAAATAAGAAAAGAAAATGCAAACTGAAAAGAAGAGTGAAGCTTCGGAAAACTTACAAAAACACGCGAAGTAAGGACCTCCCTCAACCAGCCAGCAACAAGGGAGGTCGCCAATAGCTTCATAACAACATCACTGGAAGCGAATCAAAACAACGAACTCAATCGAGAGGGCAAAGTACTCGATCGAGCTGAATGGACCGATAAAGTGCTCGATCGAGGAAAGAAAATTACTCGATCGAGTGGTCGTCATCTGAGGATGCTCGATCGAGAGGTCAAGTACTCTATCGATGGGTGAAATTACTTGATCGAGTGAATAAAGTGCTCGATCGAGCTCTTTAAGCCTGAACTCCTAGGCGTCAGTTGAAGAACCTACAAATACGCACAAACGACCCATAGAACTAACAAAACAAGCCTAATCGTTCCAGTCTATCGTCTGAAAATCAATTATTACACGCCTAACAAAAACTGAAATGTTTGAAAAATCAACTGAAAAGTTTTAAACTCCGGGTTGCCTCCCGATCAGCGCTGGTTTCAAATAGGTCCCAGCTCGACCTTCTCCTCATCATCTTCAAAAACAGCTAAATTTCCCACAATAAGGCTTCTGACTGAATGAAGTCCCCTTGGCGTCCATGAGCTTGACTTTAGGCCACCACACCATTGCATCAACCGAAGAACAACAACTTTTTGCAGCGTCATTGCCTCCACCTTTGGCTTTCTCGCGCGCTTTCCTCTTATGCAGCATATGTAACACCCCCATACTCCAAGTGCCTTACCAGGACCGCCTAAAGCATCAGAATGCTACCATCTCGGTTACCCGAGGCAATGTATATCAAATAGACAATAACGAAACATAATTTATTAAATCAAGTTAAAGCAATACATGTCTAAACCAAAACTGTCAAATGAAAATACAACGGTTTCCCAAAAATGTCAGACCAACTAAAGTAAATAAATGTTCAAAACACAGCGAAAGACTTATAGACATCTCGTGGTGACTCAACCCAGTTATCCCATGCGCATCCATCTCATACCTGCTCAATAACTGCTCACCATCCCCGAATGGATCACCACGGTTTTCAAAACATTTAAACGGGGTCAGTTACTGATTACACAAAAACAAACAACATAAACAATACACAATCACCCAATTGTGGACAAGAGTCACCCACGCGTTGTGTGTGTTTAAGGCGGCGGCACTTCTCCCACGGAACCTTGGATAGCCAAAGCAGGTCATGAGCTATTGCAGATTTGTGAGGCATTGAAACCGGTGAAAGGTTGAATAAGCCTGCATTTGTGGAGTCGCCACCAATTTTTATGGGAAATTGGAACCGTTCGAATACCCGTGTCATGTCAAGACACAAAGTAGTGACGTGAATACTAAGAAGTTGTTACCCTTAGCATTCTATGTCTAGAATGACTCTCGTGGATGCCAATGAACACTGATGTTCACAAATATGTGGAGTAAGAGGTGAGGGTACGTATTAGGAAGCTCTTTTATTCGAACACCTATCCCGCCCGCCTCGATAGCGGCCTCTACTAATGATTAGGGAAATTATTCATATTTGATATGTTGTCGATGTAATGCATGCAATGCAATAAATAATAGATTAAACCTAGCATGTGAATTTAAACTATGTCGGTGAACAAAGAATTTAATTATGTCGAAGTTGGAATTTATATTAATTTCATGTGAAAAAGCTAGATAAAAGAACAAAATATAATTTACAACTGAATGTACATCATATAAATGCCAAAGATGGGATTTAGGAAAGAATTAAAAGAAAAGGAAATTTAAAAGAAAAGGAAATAAATAGAAAAAGGAAATAAAAGAAAAGGAAAATTTGGAAAATAAGGAAAATTTGAAAGTAAGAAAATAAATTAAAACTGACAAAAATAAATTAAAAGATTTAAAATATGGTCAAATAGGTAATAATTCGAATACTAGTCGATTTATATATACACTACGTCAAAATGGGAATGAGTTCAGAAGCAGAAGTCAGCCTAGCACATGCGCAGCAATGGGTGCGTCCTCTGGAAGAGGCGCATCACCCAATGCGTTTGTTCCGGGATGGGTTCTGACTGTGAAAGTCAGACTCGGTTGGTTGTTATAGTTGATTGATTATAAAAATTTATTTTACATGTTAATGATTAAACTCGAATGATAAATATTAAGAATGAATTTTATGTTCAAAAGCCGTCTCAAACCAATTAATATTGATTACTGATGATTATAAGACGAATTGAATGGATTTGAAAGCTTAAAGGTTGAGTTTAAAAAATAAACAGAAACTTTGATGTACAAAAAGTGAGTTTAAGAAACCAAGTACTAATTACCGAGTCACCAAAACCCAGATTTGAGTATGAGACAAAATAAACCAACCAATATGAAGAATTAGCGGTTTAGAATGACTAATAAAGAAAAGGTTTAAGAAAATAAATTGATGGGTAAAATAATTTGATGAAAGATAATTAAAAGATGTAGGTTGAAAGAAAAGAAAAGAATTGAAAAAGAAACAAGGGGAAAAGAACGAATCCGAGGGGAAGAAGAAACAGAGTTGCTGAAAGCAGCCTCTGGAAGAGGCGCAACAGAAGCTGCGATCCTTCTAGAAGGCGCAGCAAACATTGCGTTTCTTCTACTAATCATATCTGAACAGTTTTGACGAAATAAGGTTTGAAACGTGTGTTTTAACAAATTATCGTCTTGGCATTAATCTGATGTAAACTCGTAAAACAAAATACAACAATAATAAAAACAAGATTAAAAGATGGGATTTTACACCCTCAGACTTACATGTTAGCGTCGCGATATTTAACTAAAATCGGTTTTTTTGTGGTAACTCGACTCGAACTTATGCAAATATGAAAGTGCCCTTAAAAAAGGAATTTTAAAAAAGATTGAATTATTGATGTGTAGTGATCAAATTGGTCGGTCATGCAATGTGACTGGGACTCAGAATGATCTGAGCTTATGTGGTCGATTGATCAATCACGTAGGCGTCGAAAGCTTAGAGCAAGGTCTAGAATGCAAAGGGAGAAGAAGCGCGGACACTCGCGTGAAAAATATGTGAGGCAAAAGCCTGTATTTATACTAATCATGGAATAAGGGTTTAGGAAAGGAAATAGGAAAGAGAGACCCTTCCTCCAAGCAAGCGCGTAGATGCGGAGCTTGCGTCAGATAAAAGCTACCCTGGAGAAGAGGCGCAGCAAGTGTTGCGTCCCTTAGAAAAGGCGCAACTCTTACTGCGTCCTTTCTCGGGTAGGATTCTTCTGCGCGAGAAAACGCGTTTGACAGCCTATCGTATTTTAGGCATAACTTTCTCTAGAAGACTCAGAATAAGGTGATTTTGGTGGCGTGGAAAGCTAAAAGAAAGATCTAGAACTTTATGTGCAATAGGCATGACCTAAAAAAGTCGTTATCAACTCGTAAAACGGGCCTAAATGTCGGGTTGTCATTTTAGCTAAATGAAATGCTCATTTTGTAATGTAAACTTTAAGTTTAGCCCAAAGAAGTGACATGGGACTCAAAATGAGATATAATCCTAACATTTTATGACATCCTAACCTTAAGTAGACAAGCACATCGCTTTTTTGACTCGGGATTTGACGGTTTTAGGAAATGAAGACGGTTTTTTACCCGGACTCCAAATGTACTCTAATTAATGCCAAAACGACTGTAATGACACCTATATGACAACCAAGGGATATACGCAAGTGTATGAGTTCCCATTTATTAATCTATTTACAAAACGTCATAAAATCGCGACATATGCTAAACATGCGGCCCAATCATCACTGGGTGTTTGGCGGGAGGTGCAGAAACGAGGTGTCTACAGAGCCCCCACTTTGACTGAGGCTTGGACAAGGCAAAAGTCAAAGTATAGCCACCAGGTCAATCGAAGATTACAACCTGACGACTATGGTTACGCGAGACGGCTCAAGGGGTCTGAGCCAAGGACCTATCGTCGGGAACATTTTAGTGTATGCCGACTCTTGGGGAGGGTCGTTTAAAGTTCATTAGACTATGTAAGGAAGCTTGCCAGCCATAATAAGAAACCATACATGTTACTTCTAGTTGCGTAAGAGCTAAGGGTAAGACCTAAAAGATATGTAAGGATTATGCTAGGGTGTTGAGCCCTAAAGGAAAACATCGATGAGAAGGTGGTAAAATATAAGTTCAACCTAAGGGGTAGACAAGGTTTGGGTGTAGGAACCCTAAAAAAAGGTGATCCTAAAGGATTATGAGCCTAAAGGTAGAAGCGTATGAACTCTAGGGAGTTTGGGAACATAAAGAGCTAGGTGTATGAACCCGGGTATACGAACTTAATAGGACGGTTGGTATGGAAACTTAAAGGCTTATGAACCTAAGAGGAATTGGGATCCTAGGGTTAAGTTTAGAAACTATTGGGTTACTAATTCTTGTTTTAAACGCGTGTGTTTAAGCTTTCTGAGGTATGGGAACTCCAAAAGGATTTATGGGTTTATGAACCTAAGGACGTTGGTGTGGGAGTTTAAAGGCTTAAGAACCTAAAGGAAGCCATTTTGGGATCTAAGAATCTAGAGGTAAGAATCCTAACTTTAGGTTTACGAACGTAAGGAAGGAGGCGCTGGTTTGGCAACTTCTGGAGAACGACACTTTTGTCGAACTCTGTGAGAAAACAATAATATTGAGGGTAGCAGGACGTTGGTAGAAACTGCTGGGGAATCTACTTGCGTCGGTCTTAAGCGAACTCTCGTTGGGGAAGATATTGACGATTAGGAACATCTTGATCGTCATGAGCAATACTGCAAAATATTGTTGGGGAGAAATATATCGATGACGAGGGACATCTTGATCGTCATGAGCAATACTGCAAAATCTGCTGGGGAGAACGAAGACTTGGGAGAAGCCCCCGGTTGGAGCGAACACTGCCTCTGATACTCACCTGCATGGTTAGTAGCCATACAAGAGCGCAATCTAATAGGCGAATAGCACACAACACATGAGGAAACGCAATTAGCATATGGACCTCAAATGAGGAAGGGAACATACAAGTTTTGAATGCTCTTTCTTCATGAAATTGTTTAAAACTTGAAATAAAGATGAATTGTTGCTTGTAATGTGTTATGCATATCTAATGGGCTCTAGTCACATGAATTGACATGACATCGACTCGCTAGGATGCAAGACGATAGATTGACGTAACACTGACTTAGATTTAATGCGACACGGGGATGAATTTGACAGACTTTGCTTAAGTATGCGCAACCCCAAGCCAAGTGTGGGTGACAATGCGTATCAGTTCCAAAGGTAGAAGAATGGCAAGAATGATAACGTTATATATAGAGGCAAGGCATCAGCCATGGATCAGTTGTCGATTTGGACATCTTTTGCTGCCGCTTGCTGCAAAAGAGACCCCTCTTGAGGCACGATAACTTGGAGAATCGATCTAAGACTTTTATATTTGTCCGGACAAAACATTAGCTTAACTCAAAATAGGAGAGGAATAAGAGAAGGGTGACATCTCGAAAGAGAAGCCCCCAAGATGAGAAGATGACTCTAAACTTTGGTAAAACGGAGTCTGGGCGACAAGAAGGAGCCCCCCAGTAAATAGGTAAAAATGGATGGTTATGTTGAGGATGGTAATTTGGGTTGGACGTTGATAGTTGGGATGGGGTTAAATGTTGATCGTTGGGATGGTTGTATGTTGGAATATGTGTCCTCCGACAATAATGCGATCACGACTGTTGATCATGATGATCACATGTTTAAATCTCATTATAAAGAATACAATTGGGAAGTAATTTTTACTGTCAACTGGTCAACATATATCGGTAATGATTGGTTGACTAGAGTTTGACATTACTGTCGTGCGACGGTGGTGATCAGTTGACCCCCTAGGTCATACCTATAGGGCAACACTCTTAATTGATCATTTAATTAATCGTATAACGTTACGAGTTAATTAAATTACTTGAAAATTTGACGGACGATTTTGGAAGTAAAATTTACGTATCTCACTGAAATTTGATTAAATGAGATACGGTCTGAGTAATTGAATTGTATCATTACTCAGATGAAATTATTGTTTAAAAGAAACAATTGAAATTGAATGAATTATTATAAATACAATTTATTGTGATTTGTAAATTGGTAAAATATTTTGGTACAAGTAATTATGAATTACTAAGTCGATTTTTGTATATGACGTATTTTTATTAATACGTTGATTTTTAATATGTTAGAAATACATAACAAATTTATGTAACATATGACATGTGACATAAGACAAATTGACAAAAATAAAATGGATTCCAGTTTATGAATGTACCGAAATTAAGGGGAAGAATTAGGCTAATATTGTGTTGTTTAAATTAGTGGAAAACATAATCATTCACTAATAGCCTAGCCATGCAACCCTAGTTTGCATTGTGAAGATAAACAAAGGCATGCATTGGCTCCCCTCCACACCTCCTACCCGGTTTTACCACAAGAAAAGGCAAAGGGTTTTTGTCTTATATTTTTGATATACACTACATGCATGAGTGTGTATTATTCATTCATTCTAACTCATCTAAAATAAGAATTTTAGAAAGATAAAATACTTTCCTCTTCTCTTCTCTCTAAAACCGGTTTTTAGAGACAAAAACCAAATTATTTTGGGTCAATTTTCTACAAAATTAATATTATCTAGTACTCATAATATCAATTTTAATTAAGAGTGAGCTTTGGGTATAAATCCTTGGGAGAGATCCTACACTTGGGTCTTTGTTCATCCAAAAGGGAAAGCTCAAGAACAAGAGAGAAAGGTGATCTCTCTTGTGCCCATATTAACCAAATTTCCAATGTAAGAACAAAGTTTCTTCTTTATTTTGTTCATTAGTTTGCATGCATAAGATCATTTGTTAATTTTATGATAAATTAAATTAAAACATATTTGAATATGTTAAGTATATAGATCTACTTTTCTATCAATCGGTATCAAGAGCCATGGTTGTTTGCATGCAAATCGGTTAAAAGTTTTTCCGAGTTATAAGAATAACATATAAAACTTGAAAAAATTTGTGTTATTATGAGATATCACGAAATTAATTTATGCATGTTAAATTTCTGGTCCTAAAATGTTTTAGGATATTTTGGTTAATTTACGGATTTTTATTGTTCATATTATACAATAATGGCATTTAAATATGATTTTATAAGTAAAAATGTCATTTTCGGTCTAAAATTAGCTATACTTCGAATTTTCCAGTAATTTTTGGATATGTTGTCACATATATTATTTTGAGATAATCTGTAAAATTTCATAATTTTTGGACTTCTTATGCTCGAAAAATGGATTTTTCATTATTAAATTCGGATTTAGGTGAAAAATAGGTTAATATGAGATAAATTTCGAATCTGGTCATAGAAATTTAGTATGTTGTCACATGCAATTTTACAAGATGTGTGTAAAATAATAGGCTATAGTGAAGTCTTTTTGCATGATTTATGGATTTTTGAAGAAAAAATAGCATGAATGGTGACTTTATTAGTGAAAAATTAATAAAACATACTCTATGACTAAAGAAAAACATCATATGTTGCTTTTTATTGTCATTATCAGATCTAAAATTGAAAAGTTAATGAATATAATTTTTCTCATGTTTTTTATGATTATTTTGTTAAAAACCGATAAACCGCAACATTGTTTTTCCGAAAAATTTCAAAATTTTTAACCTAAGTTTTTGAACATTATGAGTGTCATGGTATTTTTCCAGAATGTTCATGAGTTTAAATTTCAAATTTTGAATTTATTTCAAATTTTGGGATTTATTTGAAGTTTATAGCTTATTTTTGTAATTTTTGGTCCATTAATGAACAATTTTAGAAATATGAGTTAATTATGGTCAAATAATTAGTGAAGACTAAATTTTGAGTCCTAAGAGGTTAGGGTAATTAACTTATGCATAAATATGAATTTATGTAATTTTTGTGATTGTAAAATGTTGAAATCACGCAAACCGTAAAAAAAACGAGTAATATACGATATTGGCTAATTAAAGGCGATTTAGCATAAAATTGAGCATGTTCATACATATTATAATGCTGCATTTTCTTTATGATTGTCATAATTTAATTTATGTAATTTTTGAATTATGTAATTTTACTTAGTATGGCCTTAGATTTTAATTGGTATTTCCCGAAATGTATGGGAATATCGATTCGGTTGTAATTTTATTGTGATCTCGTATCACCGTTTTGTAATTTAATAGATTTATTTTATTTTAGTTACAAATGTATAATAGGAAATTATGTAATTTGCTATGTAATTTATTTTATCTCGGAGTTCCCAAAGACGGATTTCTTCAAGATGGCGATACATAAAGACGGTGTTACCTCAAGATGCGTGCCACAACCGAAGTTCAAGGGACCAATGGAGTTGGTTTCCGAATATGCAATAGTTAAATAGTTTTCTATTTTTAGGAAGGCCATACTAGGATTTATTTTATGTTTGCATTTTATTTATATGTCGCATGCATCGCTAAATCGCCATAACTAAAACATGCATCATCATCTTCATCGAGTTTATCGATCGTGTCAATTAAAATTATCGTAGTTCACCGCTTTAGTTCACTTAAAACGTGATAGATGATATATTGACATGACCTCTCGCTAAAACAATCAATTGAGACATAGCCTTACCAAATAGTAGAAACCATGAAAACCTATTTCGTGAGGGAGTGCACTCGGCCACACCGGGGTACAAACCTTGTTACGTAGGGGAAGTGGGTGATGAATGTCTATCCACCGAATTCATGTTAATAAGGGGTATTTCGGCACACCGTGCCCTAAGTTGATGTGGGTTTGGATTATGGACACATTTATTCGAAATTTGGGTTGTACTCAACGAAAGTATTCACGACGATTTCCGGATGTGTTTCGGGCTTAAGATGAATATTAATGTAAATATCATCGACCAAGAGTTCTAAAAGTAGAATCGATTAAAAGGTTAATCCACCGAGTTATGTTAATAAAGGGTATTTCGGCACACCGTGCCCTAAATTAATATGAATTTGGGTCTTGGAATCATTTATCTAGTTGGGTAGAGGTCACTAGAAAAATGCATAAAACTTGTTTAAATTATAATTTTTACGAGTATTATTGTTAAAACGACATTTGTTTTACTCCTTCTATTTTGTTTTGTAGACCACTTCTTTTCTCATAACAAATGGCAACACCAACCCCTAACGCCACACCTCTCACTAATACATCATGGCTCCGATCCTTCATGGATCGATGTAAACTTGAAAAGAATGAGTCAAATTTCTCCGATTGGGATGCCCAACTTAAATTATCCGCCCAAGGTGACGACAAGCTTCGTTACCTTACCGAGGCCTCTCCACCCGAACCTACTACTAGGTCGACCGCCGCCACTAGGGAAGCATATGAGGCTTACCAAAAGGAGTCCGCCGCAATGAAAAATGTCTTGATATTTGCAATGGAGGCGGATCTCCAAAGGAGAGCCTTTAAAATGGGCAATGCTAATGAGATTTACTCCAAGCTTGTGACAATGTTTTCACAAACTCCGCGGATCGTCCAATATGAGGCGGCCGCGGCATTCTTTGATCTCGACTTCAAAGAGGGCCAAAAGGTTAGCCCTCATGTGCTCAAACTTATGGAGCTTGTCGAGACCTTGAAAATTCAAAAGGTTGAAATCCCCAAAGAACTCATTGTAGATAGGATTCTACACTCCTTGTCCAAAGTCAAAGCGTATGTTCAATTCCGGGTGAATTTTAACATGCAAGATAAGGATGTGTCTCTTGAAGAATTGCACAAGTTACTTGTGCAAGCCGAGAGGGACATGGGGTTAAATGTGAACCCTCCAAAGGATGTGCTTAACATTAGCACTAAGAGTAAGGGGAAGTTCAAAAAGAATGCGAGGAAGGGTAAGAAGCAAACTCCCACTTTCACCAAAGCAAGGGCTAATGATGCTAGCACTTCAAAAATCAAGAAGGGTCCTCTTGATAAATGCCATTATTGTAATGGTATGGGACATTGGAAAAGAAATTGTTCCAAATACCTTGGTGATATTAATGTTGGAAATCTATATCTCATTGCTAAACATAATCTTATATGTTTCAAATTTATTTAGTCATAAAATAAATTCTAGATCTTATGCATGCAAACTAATAAACAATATAAGGAAGAAAAATAATTTTCTCACCATAAAAAACGGATTTATGGGCACAAGTGAGTTCACCTACTCACTTGTTCTTGAGCTCTCCAAATGGAAGAACAAGGATTCAAGTGTAGAATCCCTCCCAAAAGCATATACCCAAGGAATCTCTTAATAACCAATATTATTTAGATCTAGTAATAATATTAGTTTTACTATAAAATTGACACAATATAAATTGTATTTTCACTCTTGAAATTTCGGTCAAGAGGGAGTGTTTTTGTAAGATTTTATTTCTCTAGCTTTCACAATATGTAGAGAGTATATTAATTTTCTCACACTAGAAAATTATCTTGTTGTATGAATGAATTAATTGAAAAAGAAAAAACTCTCTTTTCTTTTCATTTTGGCCGAAATAAGGGCTTTGGGTAGGTTGCCCAATAGCTTTCATTTTTGCTCTTCACAAGAGACTAGGCATGCAAGCCTACAACCTAGTGTTATGATTGTGTTTCCATTTAAAAATAAATAACACAATATAAACTATACACTCACCCATATTTTCGGTTTTAGGTATAAAATGGAGAATCCATTTTATTTTGTCATTTGTCAAATTTGTCACATGTAACATGTTACATGACATGTTACAATGCAATGTATTTTTATCATATTAAAAATCAACATACTCATAAAATATGTCATTTACAAAATCGACTAGTAATTCGTAATTACTCGTACCAAAAATGTTTCCAAATTATAAACTACAACATTCTGTATTTATAATAATTTATTCATTCCGTTTCAATTGTTTCTGAAACAATAATTTCATCTAAGTAATAAAATAATTCGATTACTTAGACCGTGTCTTATTTAATCATATTTACAATAAGATACGTAAATTTTACTCACAAAATCATCCGTCAATTTTAAGTAATTTAATTAACTCGTATCGGTATACGATCAATTAAATAATCAATTAAGAGTATTTCCCTATAGGTATGACCTAAGGGGATCAACTGATCACCACCGTCGCACGACAGTAATGTCAAACTCTAGTCAGCCAATCATTACCGATATGTGTGGACCAGTTGACTGTAAAATATTACATCCCACATGTATTCTTAAAATGAGATTTAATAATGATATTTAAATCATGTGATCGCACTATTGTTGAGGACACATTTCCCAACAATCTCCCACTTGTCCTCGACAAGTGTGCGTCACCAATTCTCTTGTCCTATTACTATCTCCCACTCAATGCAAGGTGTCTTTCAGGTCGTACTTGCAAGTGATCATATCAAGAGTGGTTTCCTCGATCTGGAGAATAACTGATTGACCGGATTTATCTATCATAGATACCTTCCGAGCGTGGCCACGCATTTCCAGTTCATTACTCCTCGAGTGGCCCTGAGATATTGTTTTAACCCTGACAAGGGGATGGACAATTCCTATCGCACTCATTCCCTTCGACTAGCCACAGCCATCATAACCCAAAATGTGCCCATTTGACCCCATTTACGAAGGTCGTAGTAACACAAATCAAAGTTAATCAAACTGTGCCATCTTAGGTGAATAGTCTTTAGTCAAAAGAATCGACTCATTAGAATACTATAGTAGCTCTCGCCACGACCAGGCTATATAAATTTGCAGAACTCTATAAGCGGTCATAAGGCCCGACAAGGTGTTCCTAACAATCTGCCTATGTGATCGACTAGTCATCTCACATGACTGTATGGCCCTTGAACTTGCCATCAATCGCATCACACTCTAGTCACTTCGAGACGTCACCTCATACAAGTGACTATGGACGAATACTATGCTAATCCGTGTTCACTTTAACGGGGTTCAATTGTCTCCACAACCCGTTTGGATGTAACAAAGTATAATAAAAGAGTTTTAAAGTAAAACTCGAACGACAAATGCGATTATCACATATGAATAGTCAATGCCTGATTACTATTTCATGTTCTATAATCTAATTTGGTCTTGTACATAGTTGTTCATTTCAATTCAATTGAAATGACATGACTCATCATGTTTAGCCTTTGAGAAGGCTTTGGTTAGTAGGCTTTATCAATTTCTTGTACCTTACTCAACCCTACTACATACTCGTTTTCCTTTGTAATGTATACATTTGCATCACAAAACTTTCTGAGTACGTGTCGAGATCCAATCAAGACATAGGCCCTCTAGCCTAAGAATAGCTCCCACTGTTTTCACAGTGTGCGGGACTCATCCTTCTTGCTCATCTCATGATTGCAAGTGTACTCAATTTCCGTTATAAATATCTCTCATTGTTCTTTATTGCCTAGAACGATTCTAGAAAATCTACTTCTTAATTAACATTGCCACAATGGTATCTTAACCATCCTAATGTGTTTTGATTATGGTTTTGTCGGAAACCATGTGCAATCTCAATTGTCAATTTGTTACTTGTGTAACGCCCTTACACAATAATTGCATCATAAACACTTTGCTTTACAGCCTTAATGCTTCTGTAAGCACTTAAGGGTAATCTTTATTGCTTACTGGGCAAAGATTACTTAAATTCGATTTTGAAAACAATTCATCATACTCAAAGCATATGAAGTGTTATACATCATTACTCATTTAATTGATCCGGCAGCGGAAGCAAATGGAATCAATCAAATATGTTCAATTTAATTGAACTAGTCATGAATCTTATCAACATAAGACTTCTTACTGACGCTAATATCATGTGGATTTATCTTCATAAATCCGGATATTCATGATGTATTATAATACTCCAAAAGTCTTAAATCATTCTCAATGATCAATATGTCATCCACATATCGGACTAATTAAAACTTCCGTAACTCCCACTAAACTCCATGTATAAACATAACTTCTCGACTTATCGAGAAATGTTTTATCACATGATCAAAATGTTGATTCCAACTCATTGATGTCCTACTTAAGACCCTCTCTTAAGTTTCACATTATCTTAGGATTGCAAGAATGTACAAAACTCATGACATGTATTGAATACATTCCTTCTTTTGAAGAAGTGGGTTTTAGATTCACTTGCTACGTATTTCATAACTTCATAATGAAACACAATCCCTAAGAAGATCCAAATAGACTTAAGCATTTCAATTAGTGCAAAACCCTTTGCAGCCAATTTAGCTTTGAAATATCTCTTTATTAGTGCAAAACCCTTTGTCACTAATCAAGCCTTTTATTTCGGATTCTCATGGCTCTAAGCCTTGTATTGAGTTGTGACTTAAACACTCTTATGTAAGTCATTCGTTCATTACTTTCTAGAAGTAATTAACTTGAATCAAACAATTTCTTTTGTAAGTTATAAGCTCTTTACTTTCTTAAAAGTAGCATGAATTCATCATTTTTAGCAAGTGACGAATTTAACCTCCTAGGTTTTTGAAGAAACAATGTCTTACACAAAACGTCTCATGTAGCCAAGAAAGACCAGTTTCTTGCGACATAACATTCTCTGTGGCATTCTTTGTGGCTCTTGAATAATTTCTCCCACTCTGTCTTCTAAAAATAAACTTGTATTTTAGAAAGACAGCTTCACGAGCCGCAAAACCCGTCGTACTCGTGATAATTGAAAAGGGAAAAATGAGCATTTGTTTCTTGTGAAAACTTACAAACATGGTACCCTTACCATTTCATATCTCATATGATTCGATTTAGTGGGAAAAAAAAAATTAGACAAAATGATAAAATCCCCAAAAGGATCAAGTAACTCAAAGTAACTTGATTGAAGTCCAAACCATATCGAATAGCGTTTGATTTCTTATCCAACCACACATTAATCCATAATGCGTGCTAAGAGAGATTAACTTGTGATTCTATATCACATTTTCTTTGGCTTATATCAAATTCTTCACTTTGATAATCCCATCACGACTAAATCGCATTTCCTTGAACTCTTTGAACTTCTTCAAAGATTTCTCTATTTACCTTATTAAGTGAACACATTAGGGTCAACTTAAATCGTTGGTAAAAGAAAATGATCAACCTATTTTGGATCAATGATTTGCAACCTCGATCTCCTTTTCAACCAAAAGGCACGAGACATCTTGCTTTGAATACAAGATACGCATATACCATTAACAATCTAATGGTTTCAAGAGTACTCGATAACTCTTTGCGTTCATCATTCCAAAATTTAAGGTTTAATCTTGGGTTACCAATTTGAATCTTACATCATCTACATGATATATCATTCTAGTTTGGTTTAGAATATAATCACCTTGATAATGGGCTAGCCATAACTCAAATCGTGGTGTATAGGGTCACAAAAGTGAAAACCTCTTTTGTCTCTTAACAAGTTTATATTCTTATTTAGAGTTTATGCACTTAATAGTCACAATTAAGTACCACTTTAAATCCAAAAACTAGATTGAGTACACAATTACTCTATCTCTCGACTTCATTGTTGTTAGTCGTCATATTCTAATCATCCTATGTTTCAAACATAATGATGAAAACCACCACCGGTTTCTAATATTGACGAAGTAATACTAGCAAAATTTATGTTTAATCAAATAAACATTTAACGAAGAAGGTCCCATTAGATGTCCCACAACTAACTTGTTGATTCTTCAATAATTTGGGGTAGTTTCCTTTCTCGTGTCTAACATTTAAGAC
Source organism: Silene latifolia (assembly GCF_048544455.1). NCBI lineage: Eukaryota > Viridiplantae > Streptophyta > Magnoliopsida > Caryophyllales > Caryophyllaceae > Silene > Silene latifolia. Next base: position 62,269,109 of record NC_133532.1, on the reverse strand, counting down.
AATGGAAACTTTATCGGTTGGGATTGATAGGTTTAGTATCGTCATTCTCAACAACTTTACCTTTAACATAACCTTGTATCAATTCCATTCTAATCTTACTTCTTTAACCTCGTCCTCATCTTAACGGTTTAAGAGAATGCTCCCACTCATTTCAATGAGTCTTTACTTAGAGAAGCAAAGGTGAATCTTATAAAGATTACTCTTCAATTCAATCGTTTTAGTCTTAAAACTTTCATTGAAGTAGTTGCGTTATTTTGGTCAATTACGAATTCTAACAAAACTAATTACCAAAACAATTTATCGCTTCAAGGTACTTAATTCAATTAAGTATATGAAACATAATCCATTGTAAGTAGAAGTGTTAGTCAAGAATCAAAAATCTGTTTGATAATGAATAACTTTAATCTATACTCTTAACAAGAGATCCTTAGCAATGGTTCATTCGAGGTCTTTAGAAGCAAATTCATATTTGTCTTTAGTTACGATGTTTTAATGGAGATTTGAATCAAAAACGAAATGATATCGTATATGAATTGTGGTAAAGAAATAGAACAATATGATAACGGAATAGTGGAAAACTTAACATTTATCGTTTTATTAATACTTGTAAACAAGTATAGCATTTACATAGTGACCTCTACCCAACTATGATAAATGATTCCAAGACCCAAATTCATATTGACTTAGGCACGGTGGGGCCGATACATCCTTCATCAATATAACTCGGTGGATTAACGTTTAATCGATTCTACTTTTAGAACTCTTGGTCGATAAAATTACATTAACATTTATCTTTAGCCCAAAACACATCCGACAAGGGCACGGTGGGGCCGATACATCCCTTATCAAAAACTTTTGTTGAGTTCAACCCAAATTTCGAATAAATGTGTCCATGATCCAAATCCACATCAACTTGGGCACGGTGTGGCCGATACATCCCTTATCAACATGAATTCGGTGGATAGACATTTATCACCCACTTCCCCTACGTAACAAGGTTTGTACCCCGGTGGGGCCGAGCGCACTCCCTCGCGAAATAGGTTTTCATGGTTTCTACTATTTGGTAAGGCTATGTCTCAATTGATTGTTTTAGCGAGAGGTCATGTCAATTTATTATCTATCACGTTTTAAGTGAACTAAAGCGGTGAACTACGATAATTCTAATTGACACGGTCGATAAACTCGATAAAAAAGACAATGCATGTTTTAGTTATGGCGATTTAGCGATGCATGCGACATAAAATAAAATGCAAGCATAAAAATAAATAAACAAATCCTAGTATGGCCTTTCCTAGAATAGAAAAACTATTTAACTATTACAAATTCGGAAACCAACTCCATTGGTCCCTAGAACTTCGGTTGTGGCACGCATCTCGAGGTAACACCGTCTTTATGTATCGCCATTCTTGAAGAAATCCGTCTTTGGGAACTCCGGAATGAATAAAATTACATAATAAATTACATAATTTCCTATTATACATTTGTAACTAAAATAAAATAAATCTATTAAATTACATAACGGTGATACGAGATCACAATAAAAATTACAACCGAATCGATATTCCCATACATTTCGGGAAATACCGATTAAAATCTAAGGCCATACTAAGTAAAATTACATAATTCAAAATTACATAAATTAAAATTATGACAATCATAAAGAAAAATGCAGCATTATAATATGTATGAACATGCTCAATTTTATGCTAAATCGCCTTTAAATAGCCAATATCGTATATTACTCGGTTTTTACGGATTTGCGTGATTTCAACATTTTTATAATCACAAGAATACATAAATTCATATTTATGCATAAGTTAATTACCCTAACCTCTTAGGACTCAAAGTTTAGTCTTCACTAATAATTTGACCATTATTAACCTATATTTTATAAAATTGTTCATAAATGGACCAAAAATTACAAAAATAAGCTATAAACTTCAAATAAATCACAAAATTTCAAATAAATTTGAAATTTGAAATTTAAACTCATGAACATTCTGGAAAAATACCATGACACTCATAATGTTCAAAATTTTAGGTTAAAAATTTCGAAATTTTTCCGGAAAAACAATGTTGCGGTTTATCGGTTTTAACTAAAATAATCATAAAATCATGGAAAAATTATATTCATTAACTTTTCAATTTTAGATCTGAAAAAGATAATAAAATTCAACATTAGACGTTTTTCCTAAGTCATAGATTATGTTTTATTAATTTTTCACTAATAATGTCACTATTTATGCTATTTTTCTTCAAAAATCCATAAATCATGCAAAAAGACTTCTTTATAGCCAATTATTTTACACACATCTTGTAAAATTGCATGTGACAACATATTAATTTTCTATGACCAGATTCGAAATTTAACTCATATTAACCTATTTTTCACCTAAATCCGAATTTAATAATGAAAAATCCATTTTTCGAGCATAACAAGTCCAAAAACTATGAAAATTTGCAGGTTACCTCAAAATAATATATGTGACAACATATCCAAAAATCAATGGAAAATTCGAAATATAGCTAATTTTAGACCAAAAATGACATTTTTACTCATAAAATCATATTTAAATGCCATTATTGTAAATTATGAACAATAAAAATCCGTAAAATTAACCAAAATATCCTAAAACATTTTAGGACCAGAAATATTAACATGCATGAATTAATTTCGTGATATATCATAATAACACAAATTTTACAAGTTTTATTTGTTATTCTTATAACTCGGAAAAACTTTTAACCGATTTGCATGCAAACAACCTTGTGCTCATGATACCGCTTGTTGGAAATATATATCTCATTGCTAAACATAATCTTATATGTTTCAAATTTATTTAGTCATAAAATAAATTCTAGATCTTATGCATGCAAACTAATAAACAATATAAGGAAGAAAAATAATTTTCTCACCATAAAAAACGGATTTATGGGCACAAGTGAGTTCACCTACTCACTTGTTCTTGAGCTCTCCAAATGGAAGAACAAGGATTCAAGTGTAGAATCCCTCCCAAAAGCATATACCCAAGGAATCTCTTAATAACCAATATTATTTAGATCTAGTAATAATATTAGTTTTACTATAAAATTGACACAATATAAATTGTATTTTCACTCTTGAAATTTCGGTCAAGAGGGAGTGTTTTTGTAAGATTTTATTTCTCTAGCTTTCACAATATGTAGAGAGTATATTAATTTTCTCACACTAGAAAATTATCTTGTTGTATGAATGAATTAATTGAAAAAGAAAAAACTCTCTTTTCTTTTCATTTTGGCCGAAATAAGGGCTTTGGGTAGGTTGCCCAATAGCTTTAATTTTTGCTCTTCACAAGAGACTAGGCATGCAAGCCTACAACCTAGTGTTATGATTGTGTTTCCATTTAAAAATAAATAACACAATATAAACTATACACTCACCCATATTTTCGGTTTTAGGTATAAAATGGAGAATCCATTTTATTTTGTCATTTGTCAAATTTGTCACATGTAACATGTTACATGACATGTTACAATGCAATGTATTTTTATCATATTAAAAATCAACATACTCATAAAATATGTCATTTACAAAATCGACTAGTAATTCGTAATTACTCGTACCAAAAATGTTTCCAAATTATAAACTACAACATTCTGTATTTATAATAATTTATTCATTCCGTTTCAATTGTTTCTGTAAACAATAATTTCATCCAAGTAATAAAATAATTCGATTACTTAGACCGTGTCTTATTTAATCATATTTATAATAAGATACGTAAATTTTACTCACAAAATCATCCGTCAATTTTAAGTAATTTAATTAACTCGTATCGGTATACGATCAATTAAATAATCAATTAAGAGTATTTCCCTATAGGTATGACCTAAGGGGATCAACTGATCACCACCGTCGCACGACAGTAATGTCAAACTCTAGTCAGCCAATCATTACCGATATGTGTGGACCAGTTGACTGTAAAATATTACATCCCACATGTATTCTTAAAATGAGATTTAATAATGATATTTAAATCATGTGATCGCACTATTGTTGAGGACACATTTCCCAACAATTAAGGCTGGAAAGATCACTCCAGTAGGTAATTGACTATCCTTTCTTTTATGTTTCTAATTCAACTATGGTATTGTGATACAAAGTTATGATAATGTATCTCCCTTTTTATTGTAAATAGGGCCTCCACCAAGCAAAGACAAGGGAAAGGAAAAGCAAGCTTAAGAAACCATCAAGGAGCTAGGAATAGCTTTCATGGAGCTTCGCTTTTTTATTGTCTTATTTTGAATTATGTTTTGGATTTTTAGAACCTTAAGTTTCCGTGTTTGACATGGAAAGGTATTTTGGATAATTGATTGTATTTTGGATAATGGTGACTTGGTTTGCAACCCAAGTCACCCGTTTTATCATTTTATCCTTTTGTTCTAAAATCCGTATTTAAATGCTTGCTCTTAGAAACATATGATTGTTCACTTAAAGTGATCTAATAGACAATTATAATGACGGGATTCATTATATGTCCACATGCTTAAGGCTTGTGTATGATCACTTATAAAGTTATATTGAGTCTATGAACTCTCTTAAAGGAATGTCAATCACCAAGTACACTTACGAAATCTAAAACTATTAGTCAACCTATGAGGTAGTTCTCCTTATACTTCAAAAATCATTATTTGTGTCTCATATGCTATCTTTTGAATCTCTAGTGTATTTATTCTAAAGATAGAGTGGGAGAAAAATGAGGACACAACACTCAACACTTGTGCAAATAAAGATCTACGCAAGTGAGAATGATTTGAATGAAGGTATATCTATTTACATAGTTTACCAAATAGATGAGATCTATGGTCTCAAGTAAGTTCTATATGACAAAAGAGACCAAGTGAAGTAATCGAAAGAACATATTCTTAAGATAACTACACGAGGAGACCAAAAGAAAGTTTTGGAACAAAATGACTAATATAAAGTCTTAACAAGAGTTTTTGACTAAGTTTATGAAAATTTTGACCAATAGTTTCAACCTTAAGATTTCCTTAAGAGCCTAAATGAATCAAAGTAACATACTAGTTATGATCAAGTTGCAAGAATTGATATACCGATATCTTCAATAGCCAAGTTTTGACCACGCAGATGACATTTCTTAACCTAATTATGAAATGGTTGAACCTCCTTCCGAAAGGGTATTTCGAAGGACGTGTTCTAGATATTATTTATATTTGAATAATGACATCGCTACACATCATTATAATATGTGTGAATTAGAGATTAAAATCTCTTTCCATAAGGTTAAGATGATACCGCTTCAAAATAGAAATTTTGAAAGGATATGATGGGAACATATATGGTTTTATCTTAATAACTTGGCAATGCAATTTATATTTCAATTCTTGAAAAGTTTCGATTGAGAAGTCAATTTCGAAATATGTGGAATTGAGTGGGAGTTAGGAAATTATCATGTGAAGACATGGAATTTAGTGGGAGCTATCATCCTTTGAATGTTTACAACTCATCACTCATTGAAGAATGACGAGCTAATGCCTTCTTTCATAAAGAATCATTTGAGTTTTCAATTCTGGATGAAAATGGACCATGATGATTCCAACTACATCATGAGATGTTGGATAAGTATTGGGAGATACACATCGTGTCAACATACACATAGGTTATTCATGTAAATGAAAATGGAATTGCCATTAGCAGTCATGGTCGTTCCTTGAACCTAAATATAGTTGATGACATGATTAAAAGTTACTAATGTTTCCGCCATTAGAATAATCATGCACATGTCCAATGGTGAATCATATGCATAAGAGCATGATGATTCATTGGTAAGCCACAATAGAAACGTCATGAATTCTCGAGCAGAATTCGATGAGCGATTTCGGTGTTTGACGGAATGCTCTATTGTGTGTCAAGAGGTTGCACATATTATAGAAAATCCGAGTACATGCAAGGATTTATGAGAATCCTTAACCTTTCAAGCTAGAAAGAGAAATAAGAAATTTTGGAAAGATACTTAGTTAGAGAATAAGTTACTCAAAACTAATCTTTCCTAATATGCTAGGACTTGTGAGAAGTGCTAGGCTAATCATCTTGACAAATTGTTACAAGATTCTACAAAACATATACCTAGTGCATTGTGTGTGGATGGAGTACTTGATCAGTACAAGTTATATCATTCATCACAAATTCGTTCGTTATGTGATAATCGATAAGGAAGTTCTTTCAAGTTAAAGAACCGAAACCAAGGTCGGGAACCTTGAATTGTACTTGGTAAGGTTCATGCTATGAGAGAGAACATGAATGTAAAGGAAAATGCAAGTGTAAGAAGTTTGAACACATGGACACATGGCATGTTAAACTTCTATTGCAATCAATAAGTGTTTACACTTACGATATACATCACAAGGTTGAAATATGGTATTGACTACCCGAGTGTGATGTCGACATTTGTCGTTTGAGTTATTATTAACTCACCGTACACTTTGTTACATCCAAACGGGTTGTGGAGACAATTGAACCCCGTTAAAGTGAACATGGATTAACATTGTATTTGCCCATAGTTACTTACATGAGGTGACGTCTCGAAGTGACTAGAGTGTGATGCGATTGATGGCAAGTTCAAGTGCCATAGAGTCATGTGAGATGACTAGTCGATCACATAGCGGTGTTAGGAACATTTTGTCGGGCCTAATGACCGCTTATAGAGTTCTGGCAAATTTATATAGCCTGGTCGTGGCGAGAGCTGCTATAGTATTCAAATGAGTCGATTCTTTTGACTAAAGACTATTTTTCTAAGATGGCACAGTTTCAGATTAACTTTGATTTGTGTTACTACGACCTTCGTAAATGAGGTCAAATGGGCATATTTTGGGTTATGATGGCTGTGGCTAGTCGAAGGGAATGAGTGCGATAGGAATTGTCCATCCCTAGTCAGGGTTATAACAATATCTCAGGGCCACTCGAGGAGTAATGAATTGGAAATGCGTGGCCACGCTCGGAAGGTATCTATGATAGATAAATCCGGTCAATCAGTTATTCTCCAGATCGAGGAAACCACTCTCGATATGATCACTTACAAGTACGACCTGAAAGACACCTTGCATTGAGTGGGAGATAGTAATAGGACAAGAGAATTGGTGACGCACACTTGTCGAGGACAAGTGGGAGATTGTTGGAATATGTGTCCTCCGACAATAATGCGATCACGACTGTTGATCATGATGATCACATGTTTAAATCTCATTATAAAGAATACAATTGGGAAGTAATTTTTACTGTCAACTAGTCAACATATATCGGTAATGATTGGTGACTAGAGTTTGACATTCTTTGTCGTGCGGACGGTGGTGATCGATTGACCCCTAGGTCATACCTATAGGGCAACACTCTTAATTGATCATTTAATTAATCGTATAACGTTACGAGTTAATTAAATTACTTGAAAAATTGACGGACGATTTTGGAAGTAAAATTTACGTATCTCACTGAAATTTGATTAAATGAGATACGGTCTGAGTAATTGAATTGTATCATTACTCGGATGAAATTATTGTTTAAAGAAACAATTGAAATTGAATGAATTATTATAAATACAATTTATTGTGATTTGTAAATTGGTAAAATATTTTGGTACAAGTAATTATGAATTACTAAGTCGATTTTTGTATATGACGTATTTTTATTAATACGTTAATTTTTAATATGTTAGAAATACATAACAAATTTATGTAACATATGACATGTGACATAAGACAAATTGACAAAAATAAAATGGATTCCATTTTATGAATGTACCGAAATTAAGGGGAAGAATTAGGCTAATATTGTGTTGTTTAAATTAGTGGAAAACATAATCATTCACTAATAGCCTAGCCATGCAACCCTAGTTTGCATTGTGAAGATAAACAAAGGCATGCATTGGCTCCCCTCCACACCTCCTACCCGGTTTTACCACAAGAAAAGGCAAAGGGTTTTTGTCTTATATTTTTGATATACACTACATGCATGAGTGTGTATTATTCATTCATTCTAACTCATCTAAAATAAGAATTTTAGAAAGATAAAATACTTTCCTCTTCTCTTCTCTCTAAAACCGGTTTTTAGAGACAAAAACCAAATTATTTTGGGTCAATTTTCTACAAAATTAATATTATCTAGTACTCATAATATCAATTTTAATTAAGAGTGAGCTTTGGGTATAAATCCTTGGGAGAGATCCTACACTTGGGTCTTTGTTCATCCAAAAGGGAAAGCTCAAGAACAAGAGAGAAAGGTGATCTCTCTTGTGCCCATATTAACCAAATTTCCAATGTAAGAACAAAGTTTCTTCTTTATTTTGTTCATTAGTTTGCATGCATAAGATCATTTGTTAATTTTATGACAAATTAAATTAAAACATATTTGAATATGTTAAGTATATAGATCTACTTTTCTATCATTGTATCCATGAGGACTACCTACGTATTCACTTGAAGTAAAATCAAACCAGATCGTAGTTCTGAGGTTTACTTAATTTTATTTGGGTGTTGTGTGATACCGTCGTTTAGTACCAAAAATAAATACCTAAGTACTACTAACAGAAGTCAGCGATAAGTAGGGTCGATCTCCACAGGGAGGCGGTCATTATCTACTTGATAATTCTAGGTTGTCTACGGTCACAATTGGAGGTTTTTAAATGATTTCTAAGTAAGAGTGATTAAGGCAAGAGAAGTAAGGGAAAGAGCAATAAAAGCAAGAAAAGCTAAGATGTGATCAGATAAAGAGAGATATGTCAGGATTTCGTTTCACCACGGCACTTTATAACTCAGTCATAAATAGCCTAGACAGTCTACTGTGAGAAGCGCAAGGGAAAGGTCCTTCCGGTCCGCTATCCACCCTAAACTACTACTAACTTAACTTTCGCCCTCATTAGGTAGTCTACTGTTCATAGCAGGTTTGTTCATTCCAATCTTTCGATCCAGGAACAAATTTAACCAAATTAAAGTTATTTAGAAGCGTGCACTCAACTAAACAGATTACAGTTATATTGCTATGGGGACAGATTCTCATAAATAAGTTGTCTAGCCTATCTTTAACATCGTCACTTTACTACCATGGCTCCCCTAATCCTAACATAAGAGAATTTAGCTATGAATAAACATAACAAAAATAAAAGATGGAGAAATAAAGAACATTGCAAATTAAAGAGAGTAAAGAGACAATTACTTATTAAGATCCAGAAAAGAGAGGCAAGAACAAAGTAGCAGCAATTAAGAGAGAAAAACAGTGTTTAAGAGTATGATAAATATTAACCTAATGACGATTTCCTTTATATAGGGAAGTGTTTATTAACATAAAATAAACCTAACACGGAATAAAAATCCCGAGTATATAACCTAGTCACTCGATCGAGCAACATTATATCACTCGATCGAACAAATCGAAGCTAAAACCTCTCAATCGAGTACTTCAGGTACTCGATCGAACACTTATCAAAAAGGCACATTCGATCGAGTAGAAAAAGGAGTAGATCGAACAATATAGTACTCGATCGAGTACTTTCCAGCGCACAATTCCTGCTTCGCGCACCGAACTTCAAACGGCTGCCATTTCTTCGTTACTTGGTCAAACAAAGCGTTTCTGGTGGCGCTGGAAATCTAAGAGGACAAGATTTCATCACCACTTAGAATAATCTGAAAATCAGTTGTAGTGCTCGAGATATGGCTCGTCAAAGTAGCCACTAATAATTTGAAGCTCCTTCTTTGCTCGCCTAGCTATCTTACTTCTTTGCGCATCACAATTAGTAGTTTTCAGGCTCCGATTCAACTCATATCCTAAATGCATGCATAGGGACATGTTTTAAGCCTGATTATGCTCCTTTCCGGTTCATACCTGTAAATAATATAAGAGAAACCAAAGTAGACGATTCAGGGGACATTTGTAGCTAAACACTACATAAAATGCATAGAAATGCGTGTAAATGAAGTACGAAATACCTATATAAAATGCACGCATCAAATCTCCCCAAACCAAACCTTTGCTTATCCCCAAGCAAACTAAATGCAACTAACTAAGGGAACGGAAAAGAAAACTCAGTACTAGCTACAAATTGTCCACTTAAACCAATTTAATGCAGCAAAGTAAGACTCATAGCGAAACAGCCAAATGCAAACGAGTTGTAGGATGTTTATAATAAAGCTGAACCGTCGACCTTGCAAGACCTTTAATGATGGACTCTCACGGGTCACTCTTCTCTCATGAAGCAAAGGGTAAGCATATGAATGTACGAGAAGAAGAAAATATAGTTGCTCACCTAAACTACGACCCACATAAACATGCTTGCAACTAATATGATAGACAATTCTAACTACCTTACATACATTCCAACCAATAGTATCTGTCACAGCCAAGGGCTTACAAAAGTATGGTAAAGGGAGGCAATGGATAATAAAAAGGCAAAACAATAATGGGATTGTGAGGCAATAGTCAAGCTAGCTACCTAACGAAACCATACTAACCAACATCCGATTCTAACTCAATTATAGAATTAAACACATGTGCCCTTCATTTGGCACAAAAACACACTAACCAAAACAACATCTCCTCATAAGATAGTGACAAAGCATAGGAGTGAAACCAACAACAACCAAACATTTTTTCATTTTTTTTCTTTTTCTTTTCCACGATTTTTTTTTTTTTTTCTTTTTATTCACGTTTTTTTCTTCTTTTTTTTCAACTTCTCTTTTTTTTCTACACATCCTCCTTCTCCTTCATAAATTACCAACTTCAAATCAATACAATACAACCCAAACTTGGCACGATAAATTATATACCGCAAAAACATACACTAAACTAGCTTGAAAAGGCAGGCTAAATCTGGATGTAGTTAAGGGTCAAAAGGCAAATTTGGCTAAATGTGGAGTTTAATGGGTAAAAAAGAAAGAAAGGGATATTGTAAGCACCTCCATGCATGTGACACCAACCACTAACCTGAATGTATGCAGGCAAAAAGCAATTGAATTTCATATATGTGCAAATTAATGTTACATGTTATGCAAGGAGTATACTACTCTCAATCTTACATGAAACTGGTCATAAATGACACCAGTTTATAATGCTCTAAATCTTAGAAATTATAAGTAGGTTGCCAAAATTTCAGGTCAAGTCTATTTGTTCAGCAGTATTTAAACATTAACTCGTAGGTATGTAAATGACAAAGCTATTAAGATGTCAGTTTAATGCAAGGCTTAAGTAAAAGGACAAATTATAGAGCAATTTCATCATTGAAATCTACCGTTCCGACTCAACATATATGCTGAAATAAACGTGAATTTTTTTGATTTTATAGATTTGTTTTTATTTTTTATGAGATTTTTTTTTTGAATTTTTATAAAAATAAACAACAATGCATACAGAAACCAAACCGTACAATGCCCTCATTGTACTCAAAAATAGGGAAAGGAAATACAAACTGAAAAGAAGAGTGAAGTTGTAGAAAACTTACAAGATAACGCGAAGTAGGGACCTCCCCAAACCAGTCAGCAACATGGGAGGTTAAAAAACAGCTCCATCAGCTACATCATTGGAGGCGAATCAAAACGGAAGTACTCGATCAAACTGATACAATGATCGATCGAAATGGCCTGGGCATCTAAGCAGTTCGATCGAGGAAGTAGGGCTCTCGATCGAAAGACGCTCTTTTGCTGGCACTCGATCGAAAGGAGCAGATGTTCGATCAAGTGAAATCAGCAGCAAAATAGTTCGATCGAGTATATAAAGTACTCGATCGAGCCATCCACGATAGATTCCTGCAAAGATGCAATAAACAGCCCGCGGAACTAACAAAACAAGCAACCTGTTCCAGTCTATGGTTTAAAGACCAATTATTACATACGCAACAGAAACTTAAAATTAAATCAACTAAAAATTTCAACTCCGAGTTGCCTCCCGGGTAGCGCTAGTTTCAGACGGGTCCCAGCTCGACCATCTTTTCTTCATCCAGCCATTCCAATTGAGCCCAGTCAAAACAGCTCAAAGCACGCAGCAGCCGATCACATAACTTCGCATGTGCTACACAAAACTGTAAGTAGCACCATAATAAAGAAAGAGCATATGAAAGCAACATAAAGTACCGTCTCAGCCTAACAAATTTTCGATGACAAATATGGTGAAACTTTATAAGCTTATTTATCCAACTGGGAGGGGTTAAGTATTAAAATATATAGCATAAGTCATACAAGGTAATTTACTTTTAGTCATAGCAATAATCATGAAATCATATTTAATTACCTCAGGTCGGTCGCTCCTATTGTCGGAATCATTGATAAAAGAATGTATTACCTCTTCCGTGCTAAAAGCGCTCTCTGACTCAGCTACCTTATCATTTTCCTCCTCTGTGGGTTTTGTCCCATATATCGCAGCCTCTAAGGCATCCAACTCGGCTTTGAAAACAGGAGATTCACCATAACCATTGTATTCGTCCATATTGTCATCCAAAACGGAACAAAGTGACATAGTAATGCCCTCCGCGGCCAAAGTGTTCGATCGAGCATTAAGTGTACTCAATCGAAGACTCTCCTCCTGAATATTACTCGATCGAACATCATGACCTGCTCGATCGAGGTCTTCCTCATAAAGACAGTTCGATCGTGTGGTAGTTTCTGCTCGATCGAACACTTCCTCAAATAATGCACTCGATCGAACACTGTAACTAGTTCGATCGAGTGTATGTCTGTAGACATAAAAATATGTCCTACATTATTAAAATGAAGTCAAAAGTCAAATGTTGACTTATGTGTGAGTTTGTCACTCTTGAAATGGGTTGGTGGATGTTAGCCCGAACAAATATGACGGTATTAAATCCATCTTGTCAAAATATAAAATCGGTTCACTTGAAAAAATAGATTGTATTGTGTTACTTATACAATGTATGGGACGTAAATTGAAAGGCCGAAAATAATGGTGCAAATGAACCCGTGCATTAGCGGCCCACGAAATTCTCGAAGAAGACCAAGACATGTATGTGGACTTTGGAGTTGTTATTCATATGCTAAAGTATCATTATGTGATAATGATTCAAGACTTGGTCATTTAGTCAAACAACTGATTGAGCTTGTTGCACAAAATTTGCTCCATAAAATGTGGAGTGTGTGCATGAGACTAGGGAGGTAGTCAACGAAAGACATGGAAAAGTTGTTGCATGTTACCGTAAAAAGAAACAAAAGGGTCTTATAAAGGGAGAGTAAACACTCCCATTTAAGACTAATATACACAATCTCCATAAGCTTCATAGTCACCAAAATCCCACAAAAAAATACACTTTAGAGAAAACAAAAACTTCTCTACAAAAACACTCTCTACAAATCTCTCCCAAGAGAAAACAAGAGAGAAAAATACATTCATTTCTAATCATCTAGATTTGAATATTAAATTACTCTTTGATCCGACATCAAGCATTCGTCGCCGTCAATTGAAGAGAAGCAGGTCAAATTCATCCAAGGAGAATCAAGTCTTCAAATCAAGACCCTCATATTCTCAGTGCGGAAATTGAATCAGTAGAATAACTAGTAGATTGTACCCGAAAATCCTTTGAATTAATAAAATAATTATTTTGTTGCATTTGTTTGTGTTTTTCTCTATTTATTTGCAGATTAACGCAAATTTGTTGTTACAATGTCGCTTTATAGTGCATAAATCTTCAAGAAATGCTTCATTTTCAGATAGATATTCTTATTCCGAGTCATGCATATTATTGCCATCAATAGGTAATCCAGCTCCTTCATAAGAAAGACCGCTATCAGTGTAGGTAGCGTGTACCTTCTCTGTGTTCCTAATGTTCGACTCAGCAGCTAACCGAGCTATTTGAGACTCCAGCTCATTGAATTAAGCTTCCTTATATCTATCATCTTCCTGCAGTTTAAGTGCAAGTGTCTTAATCAAAGACTTCACTTCAGCAATCGCTTCTTTCTGTTTATCAGGAGGAGGAGCTTGTTGTTGCGGTGGCCAAACGAATGGAGGCTTTTGATAGCCTTGTTGTTGAAAAGGATGTGGTGACACATATACAATGGAATCACCAGCTTGTCTATGTTGCCTAAACACATAGACTTCATCGTTCCCCGTCAGGCAAATAACGGCATTGTGCCCAGCAGCACCACATCTCTCACAGTAAACCACCTGCTGCGCCATAGGATGGAACATAGGTGGAAGCTCAAAGGTACTCAAGCCTTCCCTTTGATGATCTTTTACCTAGAACTGTCTAGGTAGGACCTGTAGGGCCTATCAAAACAACACTAGAGAAAAAGATGAGAACTGCCTCAAGGAATAAATCCCTTGAGGCTAAAGACAAACAAAAATAAACAAGTAAATAAAATAGTTGCCTCCCCGGCAACGACGCCAAAATTTGTTACCTTCGTTTAGTACCAAAAATAAATACCTAAGTACTACTAACAGAAGTCAGGGATAAGTAGGGTCGATCTCCACAGGGAGGCGGTCACTATCTACTTGTTAATTCTAGTCTGTCTACGGTCACAATTGGGGGTTTTGAAATGATTTCTAACTAAGAGTGATTAAGGCAAGAGAAGTAAGGCAAAGAGAAATAAAAGCAAGAAAAGCTAAGATGTGATCAGATAAAGAGAGATATGTCAGGATTTCGGTTCACCACGGCAGTTTATAACTCAGTCATAAATAGCCTAGACAGTCTACTATGAGAAGGGCAAGGGAAAGGTCCTTTCGGTCCGCTATCCACCTTAAACTACTACTAACTTAACTTTCGCCCTCACTAGGTATTCTACTGTTCATAACAGGTATGTTCATTCTAATCTTTCGATCCAGGAACAAAGTTAACCAAATTAAAGTTATTTAGAAGCGTGCACTCAACTAAACAGATTACGGTTATATTGCTATGGGGACAGATTCTCACAAATAAGTCGTCTAGCCTATCTATAACATCATCACTTTACTACCATGGCTCCCCTAATCCTAAAATAAGAGAATTTAGCTATGAATAAACATAACAAAAACAAAAGATGAAGAAATAAAGAACATTGAAAATTAAAGAGAGTAAACAGAGAATTACTTATTAAGATTCGGAAAAGAGAGGCAAGAACAAAGTAGCGTCAATTAAGAGAGAAAAATAGTGTTTAAGAGTGTATGAGATAAATATTAACCTAATGACGACTTCCTTTATATAGGAAAGTGTTTATTAACATAAAATAACCTAACACGGAATAAAAATCCCGAGTATATAAGCTAGTCACTCGATCGAGCAACATTATATCACTCGATCGAACAAATCCAAGCTAAAACCTCTCAATCGAGTACTTTAGGTACTCGATCTAACACTTATCAAAAAGGCACATTCGATCGAGTAGAAAAAGGAGTCGATCGAACACTATTGTACTCGATCGAGTACTTTCCAGCGCACAATTCCTGCTTCGCGCACTGAACTTCAAACGGCTGCCATTTATTCGTTACTTGGGCAAACAGAGCGTTTCTGGTGGCCTTGGAAATCTAAGAAGACAAGATTTAATCTCCAATTGTAATAACCTGAAAATCAGTTGTAGAATTCGAGATATGGCTCGTCAAATTACGCATTAATAATTTGAAGCTCTTCCTTTGCTCGCCTAGCTATCTTACTTCTTTGCGCATGACAATTAGTAGTTTCCAAGCTTCGATTCAACGCATCTCCTAAATGCATGAATAGGGACATGTCCTGATTATGCTCCTTTCCGGTTCATACCTGTAAATAATACAAGAGAAACCAAAGTAGACAATTCGGGGGACATTTGTAGCTAAACACTACATAAAATGCATAGAAATGCGTGCATATGAAGTAAGAAATACCTATATAAAATGCATGCATCATTGTGGTTGTATCCTTCTTGTGTAACAAAGGACTGCCTACGTATCCACCTGAAGAGGTGAAATCAAACCATGCTCGTAGTTCAGATGTGTGCCTAAGTTATGTTGTCAGGGCTTTAAAGTGCATGGGTCTGGAGAGTATATTCCTTTGGTGACTCGAAGAATTGATTTGAGACAACTCCCTCTGATCATAGACCAAAGAGGTATAATTAAGTTTGTAAAATTTCCTTGTCGTGTGAGCACACCTAAAAGTGGACCCTAAGGATGAATTGGGTATGTCCCGTCCCGAGTAGCAAAGTCTTCAAAAACTCCATGCCTGGGTCAAGTTAAAACTGGATTGGATATTTTGAATATGGAGCTCTAAAATAAGGGCTTTGATGAAACAAATCTCTGGAGCTTGATTTTGTGGAGTTAAAGCTTGATGGAATTATGGCTTGTAATGTGGGTTGGAAATAGAGTCTTTTTGCTTGATGTAGCCTGAGCACATAAAGGTAGGTTAATATGATATGGGATTAGGTTTCCATGTCTTGGCCCTAAAGGATGGGTATACTCTGACGATCTTGAGAGGATTCTCAAAATTCCTAACTATCTCCCTGTAATGGTCTTGAGAAGAACTTAGGGTGTGTGAAAGGCTAAGTGAGGGTGATAGCTGACCATCTTCATCGATGTCTTGATTCTATATAGACTTCAGCAGTATTCCGTTCAGCATTTGATTTCATACTCGTTCTTGATTCAGACTCAGATTCTTGGTCTAGAATATATCTCGGCTTTTGCTCAGATTTTTGATTTAGTTTTTTGAAGATAATATTGACTTTGGATATCTACATGACTTGCTTGATCGAGCCTTTTTTTTACTCTTTTGTCTTGGATTATTGGCATAACCGCGGCCTTGGATATTGACACCAGTTTCTCTTGATTGAGCCTTTGTCTTTGATCATGGCTCGTATCGTCTTAGATTTGCATGTTACCATGGATTTGGGTCAGACTAGAACCTTTGGTGTGAAACGGGTTGGTCTTTAGCGAACAGGTTGTTTATTGTAGGGAATAGGATTGTCATCCGTCATGGATCATTAACAAGGGAGACGGTATGGATTTGTCCTAGAATCTCTTGAGATAGGCTCGTCCTAAACTAAGGTTATAGCAAGGTTTCTACTACCAGACATGGGATAGGTAAGGAAATGGACACGGAGTTTCGGGTCCTCTACAACTTGGAATGGAACATCATTGAAGTGTACTTACATCGACTGTCATGTGTTGTTGTTCATTTTAAAATGTCTCAAATCAATTCTTGTTGCCACAGGAAAAGGATAAAGGAAGAGAGAGAATATAATGTGTGGATTAAATAATTCTACTTTTATTGAAATGAGTAATGAATGTATTTAACATAGACTCGATAAGACATATGACTCATGGGATAACCCCCACATTGTCACTAGAAATGGAAAATGGACACGAAGAAAGATACAAGAAAAAAATATGGGATAGAAAGCGTAAGACTTGGACTCTGACTCGATCTTGGATCCAGACTTGTAATCATCGGCCCATGCTTGAACATCCATTCTTCTGGCAACTGGCTTCGGCTTCCGATTTTGAGCATTCACCCATTTGAGCACCTCGTCCTCATTATTGGGAACACTAGAAGGATAATAGTCAAGAAGAGTTTCCTGGCCTAAGTTGCCTTGTGGGCTAAAGGTTGAGAGGGACAACTTCCCATTTTCGATCATATCCTGAATGACATGTTTCAATTTGAAACATTTCTCTGTAATTCCCTTTGCCTCTATGGTACTGGCAATAGGCATTACTATCCTAGAACCTAGACTTCTTTTCCGGATCTAGTGTAGGACCGATAGGCTTCAACATTCGTTGCTCCATGAGTCTCTGAAGGGCATCGGCGTATGTAATACCAATGTTGGTAAATTTCCTAAGAGGTGTGTCCTTCTTGTCGGAAGCCTTTGTGAGTGACCTTGGAGAGTTTTTAGGTTTCTTTGACGAAGGCTCCATGAGGTTGCCTTTACTGATTTTGATTCCTGGATGAGAAGAACTAGTAATATATTGCTCACTTATTGCTTTCTTCTTAGGATTGTCAGGTTGAGGGTTCATCTTGAGAGGCTGGGCCTCACACTTCTTACCCATTTCACCAAATTGGTTCTCCATGTTAGAAAGCCGAGAGTTTAGGCTATCAATGGCTCCCTCTATTTTGGAAAATTTATTGTTGAAGGCAGTGGAAAGCATGAGCATTCCACTTTGGATATCGTCGTCTTCGAGGACATTGATTTCTTCGTTATCATAAGGATTGAGGAGATGAGAACAATCCAGGAATGATTCTTTATCATGTTTAATGATATTACACCCAAGAGGGTCGATCTACTTGGATTGCCCGACAGAAGGTGGTATTAGAAGCTTGCCCTCTTCGATCAATCCTGGATGATGTGTTTTAAGAGAAAACACTCTTCAATATCATGGCCTCTACCTTGGTTATATAGGCAGTATTTGTTGCCCTTCCAGAGGTTCATCTACTTCTCTAAAGCTGAATCCGAGTTGGCCCTATTGGATTTAGCTTGCCTTGGGCAGAGAGTCTCTTCAAAGCATCGGCATAAGACATGCCTAAATCAGTAAGCACCCTTTGATGCCTCCTAGGTTTCCTTTCAGTTGTTTTCGGCTTTCTAGGACGATAGTAGCAAGAGGTAAGCTTTGGACAACCTAGACTAGAGGTTTCTCTAGGTGGCGTGTTCTTTTTCACCATCCCATTTTTAAGGACGAGGACGCGAATGCTCATATTTTCCACTATAGTTTGAACTCTTAGGAACATGGCATAAACATCTTGGAGAGACATGGTGATTGTGGCTTGAGCTGCTTCATGACTTTGCTGACTGACAGAACTCGTCGGATTCCTACTCGACAGAAATGACGCGCATTACAACTCGATTCGACATGGTATCACGCATACTAAGGCAACAAACAAGGAGCATAAGAAGGGACAATTAACCACGAGGGTAAGACGACAAATCTTGACTTGACTTGTGAATTCGTGAAATGTCGTGAGCGACTTCTCGTGTTTTGAGTTCACGGTGCTTGACTTTAATTTTAGACTCGATTATTGACTTTGACTAAGTGACCCTTATATGGTTGACCTTATTGACAGGACTGAAGTTAACGTGATTCTAAGACGTGTGTTTAAGATAGACTCGACTCGAGGTTCGGGTATGTGTGTCCCGAACGTGTCATTAGGAGAATTCGAGAGACGGATTTTGGAATTACTCGACGTGTTAGCCTAGAGTGTGTGAGTCGAGGTTTGGAAAGGTTTAGATCCTAACTGAATTGGGGTAGGGGGTCAAAAATGACGGCGTGACGCCTTAGGACTTGACTTGAATTTGAAAAGACCCAAAATGTAAAGGAAGACGAGTTTATGACTCGACAGAGTTCCGACTAGGATATAGTCGGTTTGAATTTTGACTCTAACTTAGCCCAAATGAATTTACATATTCACATTTACATGGTTTGAAAATATTTTGAAAAAAAAAACGTTTTTTTTCACGGGTTTCAAAATGGGTTTGAGGCCCGAAGTTTGACTCGACATTTGGACAGAGTTCGGCTTTGTTTTGAGCTGTTTTGAAAATGTTTACATTTTGAAAAGGATTTTATTTTACAAAATTTCGTTATGGTTTTGTTTACAAAAATGGTGATCACGTATATGATACAAACATATATACAGGTATTATAACGGTATGCTGAATGGATTTAAAGGGTTTTGGCTTAAAAGGTGGGTTGCCATACCAAGCAATCAAACCTTGGTCTGTAGAGAGGTTCGTGCCAAACAAGAGTAAGGTCGATTCCTAGTCCATTCCCTCGAGTGGTGAAAGCCCTTGATACAAAAAAGAGTATGTACCACGGCATGGTTGACGTCAATCGCTATTTATCCTTAGGCCCAGATAAGAATTTGGACCATCTAGATGGGACGATTGGTCGAATGGGTTGGGTTAAGCCTAGGAAGTCCGAATAAAATGACCTAAGAAGGTCGAGTAAATAAAACCGACAACTGTCTCATATAAACTATTCCCTAACCTCGTTTAAGTTTCATCCTGGGTAACATGTAAGTGTATCATCCCCAGCGGAGTCGCCAAACTGTGGACATGGGCCACCCGCGCGTTGTGTGTGTTGAAGGCGGCTGCACTTCTCCCACGGAACCTTGGATAGCCAACGCACGTCATGGGCTGTTACCTATTTATGAGGCATTGAAACCGGTGAAAGGTTGAATAAGCCTGCATTTGTGGAGTCGCTACCAATTTTTATGCGAAATTGAAACTGTTCGAATACCCGTGTCATGTCAAGACACAAAGTAGTGACGTGAACACTAAGAAGTCGTTATCCTTAGCATTCTATGTCTAGAATGACTCTCGTGGATGCCAATGAACATGGATGTTCATAGATATCTGGAGTAAGGGGTGAGCGTACGTATTAGGAAGCTCTTTTATTCGAACACCTAATCCCGCCCGTCTCGATAGCGGCCTCTACTAATGATTAGCGAAATTATTCATATTTGATACGTTGTCGATGTAATGCATGCAATGCAACAAACAATAGATTAAACCTAGCATGTGAATTTAAACTATGTCGGTGAACAAAGAATATAATTATGTCGAAGTTGGAATTTATATTAATTACATGTGAAAAAGCTAAATAAAAGAACAAAATATAATTTACAACTGAATGTACATCATATAAATGCCAAAGATGGGATTTAGGAAAGAATTAAAAGAAAAGAAAATTTAAAAGAAAAGGAAATAAATAGAAAAAGGAAATAAAAGAAAAGGAAAATTGCAAAATAAGAAAATTTTGAAAATAAGGAAAATTGGAAAGTAAGAAAATAAACTAAATTTGACAAAAATAAATTAAAAGATTTAAAATATGGTCAAATAAATGATAATACGAATAATAGTCGAATAATATATATGCTACGTCAAAACAGGAATGAGTTCAGAAGCAGAAGTCAGCCTAGAACAGGCGCAGCAATGGGTGCGTCCTCTGGAAGAGGCGCATCACCCAATGCGTTTTTTCCGGGATGGGTTCTGTCTGTGAAAGTCAGACTCGGTTGGTTGTTATGGTTAATTGATTATAAAAATTGATTTTACATGTTAATGACTAAACTCGAATGATAAATATTAAGAATGAATTTTATGTTCAAAAACCGTCTCAAACCAATTAATATTGATTACTAATGATTATAAGACGAATTGAACGGATTTGAAAGCTTAAAAGTTGAGTTTAAAAAATAACAGAAACTTTGATGTACAAAAAGTGAGTTTAAGAGACCAAGTATTAATTTTCGAGTCACTAAAAACCCGGATTTGAGTATGAGGCAGAATAAACCAGCCAATATGAAGAATTAGCGTTTTAAACCGACTAATAAAGAAAAGGTTTAAGAAAATAAATTGACGGGTAAAATAATTTGATGAAAGCTAATTAAAAGATGTAGGTTGAAACAAAATAAAAGAATTGAAAAAGAAACAAGGGAAAAGAACGAATCCGAGGGGAAGAAGAAACAAGGCTGCTGAAAGCAGCCTCTGGAAGAGGCGCAACAGAAACTGCGATCCTTCTAGAAGGCGCAGCAGACACTGCGTTTCTTCTACTCGTCAGATCTGAACATTTTTCACGAAATAAGGTTTGAAACGTGTGTTTTAACAAATTATCGTCTTGGCATTAATATGATGTAAACCCGTAAAATAAAATACAACAATAATATAAACAAGATTAAAAGATGGGAGTTTACATCCTCAGACTTACATGTTAGCGTCGCGAGATTTAACTAAAATCGGTTTTTTAGTGGTAACTCGACTCGAACTTATGCAAATATGAAAATGCCCTTAAAAAAGGAATTTTAGAAAACATTGAATTATTGATGTGTAGTGGTCAAATTGGTCGTTCATGCAACGTGACTGGGATTCAGAATGATCTGAGTTTACGTGGTCGATTCATCAAGCATATAGGTGTCGAAAGCTTAGAGCAAGGTCTAGATTGCAAAGGCAGAAGAGAAGGGCGGACACTCGCGTGAAAAATATGTGAGGCAGAGGCCTCTATTTATACTAATCACGAAATAAGGGTTTAGGAAATAAAATAGGAAACATAGACCCTTCCCCAAGCAAGCGCGTAGATGCGGAGCTTGCGTCAGATAAAAGTTACCCTGGAGAAGAGGCGCAGCAGGTGCTGCGTCCCTTAGAAGAGGCGCAGCTCTTACTGCGTCCTTTCTCGGGTAGGATTGTTCTGCGCGAGAAAACGCGTTTGACACCCTGTCATATTTTAGGCATAACTTTCTCTACAAGACTCGGAATAAGGTAATTTTGGTGGCATTGGAAAGCTAAAATAAAGGCCTAGAACTTTCTGTGAAATAGGCCTGACCTAAAAAAGTCGTTATCAACTTGTAAAACGAACCTAAATGTCGGGTTGTCATTTTAGCTAAATGAAATGCACATTTTATAATGTAAACTTTACGTTTAGCCCAACGAAGTGATATGGGACTCAAAATGAGATATAATCCTAACATTTTATGACATCCTAACCTTAGGTAGACAAGCACATCGCTTTTTTGACTCGGGATTTGACGGTTTTAGGAAATGAAGACGGTTTTTCACCCGGGTTCTAAATGTACTCTAATCACTGCCAAAACGACCGTAATGACACCTAGATGACAACTAAGGGATAGACACAAGTGTATGAGTTACCTTTTATTAACCGATTTAAAAAACGTCATAAAATCGCGACATATACTAAACATGCGGCCCAATCATCACTGGGTGTTGGGCAGGAGGTGCAGAAACGAGGTGTCTACACCAATCTCCATCACAACTCCACACACCTGACTACACACTAAAGTGTGTAGTCCTACTAGAATACCCATCGCAACAAGTATTCCACACCGCCAGTGGGGGGCCGTAGTCGTTCCCACCTAAGCCCCACTCATCTCTTCCGAGCGATAACCCATGTTCCTTAATGTTCACATCCCCTCTGTGGCGGGTTCAACAAGGGGAGAATCAAGAGCGTGAAGCCACTCGCGCAAGTAACTCCACTCAGTCGAGGACGCACCTCGAGAACCACAGAGAAACAATCACAACCAACTATAAAATCAACAATCACCAATTCCAATACAAAATGAATTAACAACAATAAACAACCATCAACAACACTATGTAATGAATAACCGAGTAGGGAAACCCTACCTGGAATAAGCAACCACGAGACCGTCACAAGCTGCTATTCAGTAATGCTCCTCTACGAAACCTCCTATAATCACATATTCATACAATTACCATCTAATCAACATAACATTCTCAAAACCCCCAATTCTACCCAATTAGGGCTTTAAGCAAAATCAACAAAACAATATAAAAACTATACAAGGATCTTACCCTTGACACGACGAACTCAACGGCGTAAAGAACACGATGATCCGACAACCTTGGCCTTTGGGATTTGATAATAACGCAAAGAAGAAAGCAACGTAACTCTTTTCTCTCTTTGACAGGTTTTTAGAAAAGTAAAAGTGATTATAAAGATGACGGAAACCCTTAAATACTAATCACGCGTTATTAACAAAACCCGGCTAAAATAACTAGTAAGACCAACTTACTCGATCGAGTAAGTGACTTACTCGATCGAGTGCCCCTTACTCGGTCGAGTGTCACACGTACGCGATCGAGTACCCATCAGGCAGACTATTGTTTCTTATAAAAACATACTTACTCAACAGAGTAAGCCCCACTCGGTAGAGTACCTATAGACATAGAAAACCGTAGTATTACAGTCTTCCCTCCTTAAAAAGAATTTCGTCCCCAAAGTTCAACCCATACACAAAAACAAAACATACTAACTCCACCACGACACAACAACGCAACTAAAACTCAAAACAAAACTCCTGACTAAAACTCAAACCGACTCAAAGCAACTAGTAACTTTACTCAAACCAACATAAACCATACCAAAACCTTATGTGATCACCTCCTACCCCCCCGTAAAAGAAACATGGTTACGCCCGCATAACCACACATACCTGATCAAAAGGTACCGCTCCCTCATACCTCTTCCGCCTCCCAAGTAGCTTCCTCAACCTCGTGATTAGACCATAGAACATTAAGCAACACGATTTCCCCATTTCTAGTTTTGCGAACCTTGCGATCAAGAATCTGTTTTGGGACCTCAAGATAAGACAAGGACTCATCCAACTCTATGTTCTCCACCTCTAGCACATGTGAAGGATCGCTCACATACTTCCGTAACTGAGACACATAAAACACATTATGCAACCTAACCAAAGCCATTGGCAACGCTAACCGGTAAGCAACCTCACCGACACGATCCAAATTCTCATATGGTCCGATAAACGTCTGGCTCAGCTTCCCTATAGGAGACACTTTCAAAAGAACCTTATCCCCAACCTGAAACTCTCACGGCGATGTAAGTCTGCATAACTCTTTTGTCGATCCTGGGTCGCTTTCATCTTTTGCCTGATCAGCTTAACCTATTCTATCATCTCATGTACCATCTGTGGTCCTAAAACCATGGCCTCGGCTCTATCATCCCAGCAAATTGGACTCCTACACCTCCTCCTATACAAAGCCTCAAACGGTGCCATCCCAATACTCGTATGGTAGCTGTTGTTATTAGAAAACTCAATCAGATCCAACCTATCCTCCCAGCTATCACCAAACTCTATCATACAAGCCCTCAACATATCCTCCATGGTCTTGATAGTTCTCTCTGTCTGCCTATCTGTCGCAGGATCAAAAGCAGTACCCATCTTCAAGGTAGTCCCCATCAAATCTTGAACTCTCTCCAAAACCGTGATATGAATCTCGCATCTCTATCTGACACTATATCCTTAGGCACCCCATGCAAACGAACCACATGTTTCCTATAAGTCAAAGCTAACTGTATATTGGTCCAATTATCTTTCATCGGAACAAAATGAGATGACTTGGTCAAACGGTCAACTATCACCCATATCATGTTGTTACCCTGTTGACTACTCGGCAAACCCACTATAAAATCCATAGAGATAGATTCCCATTTCCACTCAGGTACCTCAAGAGACTGAATCTTACCTTGTGGTCATCGGTGCTCTCCCTTAACCCTCTGACATGTCAAACATCGAGCCACAAACTCAGCTGTTTCCTTCTTCATCCCATGCCACCAGAAAGTCTTCTTCAAATCTTTATACAACTTGTCACCACTTGGATGTACCAAATATGGTGTGAAATGAGCCTCTGTCATGATTATATTTCTTCCTCAACTCCTCATCATTAGGAACACACCATCTCCCATCAAATCACACACTACGATCTTTATGAATAGAGAACTGAGAAACTGTCCCTTTCTCTACTCCAACTCTCCACTCGTCAATCTTAAGATCCAAATCCCGTTTCCTGCAAATGTCATCATAAAGATCTGGCTCCACTGTCAAGTCCCCTCTAGCATCCCCTTTTATGTATCACATGTATCCCCATCTTCCCCGCCTCATCTCTCAACTTCGTCAAAGACATAGTTGTGCATAAAGAATGCACACTCTTCCTACTTAGCGCATCTGAAACCACATTTGCCTCCCCTTCATGGTATATAATATCCATGTCATAATCCCCTATCAGCTCCATCCATCTCCTCTGTCTCATGTTCAGCTCCTTTTGAGTGAAGATGTACTTGAGACTATTGTGATCTGAAAACACCTTAAAGGTCGTCCCATAAAGATAATGCCTCTAAATCTTGAGAGCAAACACAACTACACCCAACTCGAGATCATGTGTCGGATAGTTCTCCTCATAAGGCTTCAATTGCCTAGAAGCATAGGCAATTACTTTCCCGTTCTGCATCAACACACAACCCAAACCATTCTTTGAAGCATATGTATATACCTCAAAGTTCTCACACCCCTCGGGTATTGCTAAGACTGGAGATGTGGTCAAACTCTCCTTTAATGTTTGGAACACCGTCTCACAACTTTCATCCCAACGAAACATGTTCTCTTTCCTCATCAACGCTGCATAGGTCTGGCTATCTTAGAAAAGTTTTTCACAAACCGACGATAGTAACCTGCCAACCCAAGAAACTCCTGATCTCTGCCACATTCTTCAGTGCTTCCCACCGAGTGAGTGCCTCAGTCTTTGCCGGATCCACAGCTACACCCTTCTTGGAAATCACTAGCCCCAGAAAGGCAACTTCCTCGAGCCAAAACTCACACTTAGACAATTTTGCATATAGCTGATTGTCACACAAAATGTGCAACACCAACCTCAAGTGCTCCTCATGCCCCTCCTTAGTCTTGAAATAGACTAAGATATTATCTATGAAGACCGCCACAAACCGATCCAAAAACTGACTGAAGACCTGGTTCATCAAATCCATAAACACTGTTGGTGCATTAGATAACCCAAACGGCATCACAACATACTCATAGTGACCATACCTCGATGTAAAAGTTGTCTTCGGCATGTCCTCATCCTGAATCTTCACCTGATGGTAACCCGACCTCAAATCAATCTTAGAAAAGACCGCTGCCCCATTCAACTGATCAAACAGATCATCTATCCTTGGCAAAGGATACTTATTCTTCACTGTAACCCTGTTCAAATCTCTGTAGTCGATGCACAACCTCAAACTCCCATATTTCTTCTTCACAAACAGAATTGTTGCTCCTCATGGTGATACAATAGGTCTAATGTATCCCTTATCAATAAAATCATCCAGCTGCTTCTTCAGCTCCTCCAACTCCTTAGGACCTATGCAGTACAAGGCCTTAGAGATTGGTCCTGTCCCTGGTTTCAGCTCCACACTGAAATCTATCTCCCTCTTTGGTGGTAAACCTGGTATCTCCTCCGGAACAACATCTGGAAACTCTCCCACCACTAGTATCTGATTAACTGTCGAACTCACCATACTATGGTCTCTCACATGGCATAAGATTAACGGACACCCCTTCCTCAGATAAGACTTCAATGTCACCGCTGCAATTACTTTGACTTTGGGTTTGACAACAAACCCACGGTAATACACACTAACTCCCTTAGGACCCCTCAAAGAGACTTTCTTTTGGTAACAGTCTATTCTAGCTATATACTTACCCAACCAATCCATGCCAACTATCATCTCAAAACCATCCATAGGAAACTCTAACAAATCCACTGGAAGGTCAACCTGCCCCACTATCTTAGACACACCCTTATACAACCTCCCACAAGATACAGACTCACCCGACGGTATAAAAACTTCCATCTTTTACAGACTCAAACTCTCCCAAACCCAAAAACTTAGCATGACTCGACGATACAAAAGAATGTGATGCCTCTGAATCAAACCAAGCAAAGGTAAAGACACCATTAACAAAAAAAGTACCCGTGATCACGTGAGCAGCATCCTCAATAGCTTTCATGTCCATCATGAATAGTTTGCCACTGGTCTTCTGTCCACCTTCGTGGACAGTACTAGCAGACGTAGACGGCTTAGTAGCCGACCCTTAGTTGTTGTTCTTTACCGGTTTCTGATATGAATTACCGCCATTGCGGTTAGCCCTACCGTTGTTGGTATTCTGACCACCATGATTGTTCCATGACCCTGCCGGCCTCTTACTAGCATAACTCTGAGACGGAAGAGAAACTCCTATATGATGGCCTCTGAAAACCCCTGCCCACAGCACTGTTGCATTCATGTCTCTTGTGGCCTATACCGCCACAGTTAAAGCAAGATATACCCTAGCTGCTATTACCACCACCTCGGCCACGCCCATAGAGAGCTCCACCACTGAACCCCGATGAGTAAGCCCTCGCTTGGTTATGGTTGCCCTTCTTGTAACTAGACTGACCACCACCCTTTCTCTCAGCCTTCCTCTTTATGGGACCCCTCCCTATTCTCCTCAGCCATCTCTACCAACCTCTCAGCTCTCTGGCGCGCTCATACACTTCCTTAACATCTGTAAGGACCCCAACCGGTAACTTTTGCATAATCTTATAGGTCAGGCCCTTCTCAAACCTCAACGCTAGGTTCTCCTGGTTCAACCCCATATCCTCAGCATATCTAGACTTCACGTCCACTGTCATATCCGAAGTCATTTTGAAATCATCAAACTCCTATCTCAACTTACTACGGACATGCTCCGGCACGAACTCTCGACGCATAGTCCTCTTGAACTCATCCCAAGATATATCTAATTTCCCTTGCCTCATATACAGGTCTAAGGCACTCTTCCTAACCTTATCCCACCATTCTCCTGCCGCATCTCTCAAATAGAATGCAGCTTGTTCCACTCTAAAATCCTAAAGGCAATGAACCACATTCAGAATATTATTCTTCATCTCTCTATGCCAATTATTAAGCGAAATTGGAGCTCCGGTACCCATGTATTCTTTTGGGTTGAAACGGGCTATGCTAGTACTCATCTTAGCAAAATCTACCCCAGCCTCCTTATCCTTCCCAAACGTTTCCAAGGCTTAAGTAAGCGCCTCTTGATGCTCAAGAATCTTGGCTATCTCATCAATACTCATCATCTCGGCCCTAGCATACAACGCATATCTCTTCGGCGGCAGTTTGAACTATATAATAGAAGAGGTAAACATATACACACATCCCATAACTTAAACACGTAAACAACATGTGCAGAACTTACTCGACCGAGCTCTCAACCCACTCGATCGAGTTGAGGCCACTCGATCGAGTTTCCCACTTACACGATCGAGTGCCTTGACTACAGAACCTGATCAGAAAGCATCAAACAAGAAACTCGATCGAGTAGACCTCGCTCGATCGAGTCCCCTATTCACTTGATCGAGTGCCCAAAAATAGCAACGATTGTTCAAAAACGATATACACCTCACTCGATCGAGTCCCTCACCTACTCGATAGAGGTCCCCCCCCCCCCCCATCCACTCAATAGAGTCATGCTGACTCGTAAGCTACCCGCATGCTCAACTCAACTACTTCCACAACCACTATTAAGATATGTATATGTATATACAATAACATAACATCCTAATCACATGTTTCTAATAAGCCACATTAGAAATCAATCATCATGCAATTCCATTAAATTCATATCAACATATATAGCCATGCCATCTACTCACCTTTCGCCACCATATTCTCCATTCTCAACAATATTTATCCACCAATTCATACCACACATTCCATTATAGATATACAACATAACTTAAATAAACACATAGTGATCCCCAGACACACCCCATAGTGACCGGTTCAAAGTTGTAGGGCAAGATCGCGACTTTAGGACGTCTCCCAAGCCTTTGCATTATCTCCTAACAACTCCTACCCAGGTTCATTATTTTGACTCCCTAGATTCATTGGGTTCATAAGTTACAGGTTCAAAAATCGTCGCTCTGATACCACTTTGTAACACCCCCATACTCTAAGTGCCTTACCAGGACCACCTAAAGCATGGGAATGCTACCATCTCGATTGCTCGAGGCAATGTATATCAAATAGACAATAATGAAACATGCTTTATTAAATGAAGTTAAAGTGATACATGTCTAAACCAAAACTGTCAAATGAAAATACAACGGTTTTCCAAAAATGTCAAACCAACTAAAGTAAATAAATTTTCAAAACACACCGGAAGACTTCTAGATATGTCGTGGTGACTTAACCCAGCTATCTGATGCGTGTATTTTATATAAGGTTTTTACCTCATTTTTACACGCATTTCTATACTATTTTACGTGGCATCTAGCTACAAATGCCCCCGAATAGTCTACTTTGGTTCGTCTTGTGTAAATTGCAGGTACAGACCGTAAAGAAGATAAATCAAGCCTAAACTCGTCCTATTTGCATACATTTATGGAGAACAAGGAATCGGAACCCGGAATCTATCGCTTTGAAGACGTGTGAGCTGATTTCGGAAGATGTCAAGGTGCCGTACGTGCTAATATAGCTCGATCGACTACTTTTCTAGTCGATCGAATGCTTTACACCATGAAGATCCCTCGATCGAGTAGTTCTTTTACTCGATCGAGAAGGCCATTATAAGGAGTTACTCGATCGATCGGTTTTTCCATTCGATCGAGGGGATTTGCTGCATAGTTACTCGATCGAGTGGTTTTATTCCACTCGATCGAGAGGTTTTACCCTTCAGCCGTGTTTTCGCCTTGTTTCTTATGTGCTTTTGCAATTAGGCTTATTAATTAGGTTTAGGAGTAAGATTCTCGTGTGATATATTACACTAGAGACTGCGTTACTCGATTTTCATCTCTTCTTCCTGACTTCTTCTTTTTCCTTTACTCTTTTCTACTCTAGACTACTCGGATTCGGAACTTGTAATCGGTACATTTACTCCTTTTTATTTCTTAATCGTAATTGCTTTCTTAATTCTTTTCTTCTCTTATTGTTTTCATTATTGCCTTATTCAATCTCATTTATTATTATTATCATGTTTAATTCCGATTATCTATGCATTGTTGTTGTTGATTCGACGATGATACGTAGCTAATTCCCTTTTGCTACGACTAGGGAATCCATGATTATGAAGGAATAGTAGTCGATGTATTAGGTTAATGCTGATATAGTCTATGTTGTCAATCGCTATAATTAACTGTTCCTGCCTAATTAAGTCGACGCAATTAGTCATTTAATCACAGTAAACCTTGACCTGGACCGGAAGGTTGGTGTTGAGCCTGATATTTTACACTACCGTTAGGCTAGAATTCAGCCTCAGCAGTACCGTTCAGGCAAGTTCAACGTAGCAGTCCAGGCAAGGAGACGGGCTAGAAGACTATATCAGACGGGCAGGGCATCATACTAAAAATACTGATCAGGGTACAACTCAGGTCAAGCCTTATTATAAGTCAGCACAGTACAACAGTACAGCAGGCATTGTCAGGGTACAGCAGTACAGCAGGCATTGTCAGGGTACAGCAGACATAGTCAGGCATGCGTACAAAGCAATTTAGCCTGACAGGCATTGGTACAGGCCAGGAGAGGTATGCAGGGATGTAGGGGATGACCAACATACAATATGGAGAAGATATTTAACAAGCATTGGATACTTCCTAATTAGCACATGTTAATTAGATTGAGTCAAAGTTAGTTCCTACTTTCAAGGTCATCTTCATAAAAGGTGGGCTGCTGAATAACGACCAAGGAAGAAGTCAACTAAATTTGAGGAGAAGATCCTACAAAAGTGGAGCTACCTCCTACTAATAAGCGACTACTCCTTCTACCTATTTCACTATAAATACGAAGCAACAAAGGCTAATATCACTCACTCCATCACCATCCAACATCACTACTACATGAATGTCACATAATTACCTAGCATTGTACAAATATATTCATATTATACGAAATACATAGTGAAATCCTCTCCTGGCTTGGTGCCCGTGGTTTTTTCCCATTCAAGGGTTTTTTCACGTATAAATCTTTGTGTCATGTCTTCTTTTATTATTCTTTATTTTTAATTTATCTCTTTTTACTTTATAATCAACCCTGCAAAGGTACAACCACAATACTATCATAATAGGATGATACTAGTTAACCTCACCATAATCTACCCTGGCCGGAATATCCTGGAATGCCTGGCCGGATTCCAGGCTGTGTAAAAATCGGTCAAAACAATTGGCGCCCACCGTGGGGCAACTAGTTTATCAATCCCACAAATTATTCACAAAATCTTTTCTTATCCACAACAAGTTTTGAAAGACTTGGGAAAAATTAATACAAAAGTTTCTATAAATTTACACTTGGAATGAAGAAATGTTATATCTAAGGGAAATATTGCCAAGGCAAGCCAGAAGTCCTATAAGAATACGGAGTTCAAGTGCAAATTTGTCACTAAAGAAATTCAAAGATAAGTCTTTCTTAGATCCAATACAAGTTTCGCAAACTCTAAGCAATATATCTTAAAATTTTGGTGCTTTGATCTTACTTCTACATTTAAATTTTAGATTTTGTTAATTCTAATAATTTGATGTTCTTAGGAAATGCAACTTTGAACCTCAAAATCCAAGCCTGGTTGGAAAACTTAGTCCTGACCGGAACAAGCTTAAAAGTCAGCCCTGAATAGTATCGGTACAGGACAGTCCAGTCTTATCAGGGGAAAAAGTTCTACCAGGAATTATTATGCGGGGCTATTAATCTATCATGATAGGCATGTCCTTCATTCCCTCTCTTGGCTGATGCCTGGTCGTCATCTGCGAGCCTGGCTAGAACGCCCCAGCCAAATGTTTCCAAGCTGCACAAAGTTTGGTCAGAATATAATTTATCCTGGCCCAACAAAGGTGTTGAAATATTTCTACACAGATAAGTCCTTATCCTTTCTATAACATTTAAATATATATGTCATTGCAGTACAAATTCAAAAACAACTATGGATCAAATATTTTTCCAAAAATAACCATCTTACATATGATATTCTTAGTCAGTTCTGATACACTACTGTCAGTCAAGCCTGACCTAACTCTTTTTGGAGAGAAAATCAGCCTGACCTGACTGTTTTTGGATAGAAAAACAGCCTGACGTGACTGTTTTTGGAAAGAAAATTAGCCTGACCTGACTGTTTTTGGAAAGAAAATTAGCCTGACCTGACTGTTTTTGGAAAGAAAATTAGCCTGGCCTGATTGTTTTTGGAGAGAAAATTAGCCTGACCTGACTGTTTTGGAAAGATAAATTGGCCTGGCTTTGACGGTTAGTCGATATGCTTAGATCTATCATCACACTACCTTAATGAATTCTCACATGATTACTCATTAACTTTTCCTTATTATGTTTCAAACTTGTGTACCATAAAACTAAAAACTTTGCACCAATAAAATAGTTAGTATTAATGGTTGACGATGCCTGGACAATTAAAGACACAATCTATCCTGACCAGCTAGTCAACATGGTTGTAATTGAATAATTTATGTGAATCATTTAGAAACTACTTGTGACTATTTTGGAAAATATGATTTTAGTCCTATCAAATACAACATTGTGTGCCATGTGGTAAGTTTATAAGTTAAAAGGAAACCAAAAGAGGCCTAGAAGCACATCCCGAACAAATTAAAGCAAAGCTGGAGCTCCAATCATCAAAGTCAGTCAGGGGCATCCAAAAGCTCTCGCCTGGCAGGAAAAGTTGCAACCCTGGACAGATTCTTATCCAGGCCCTTAGAAACATGCAAAGCTTTCTATAACCTCCCTGAAAGGAAAATACAATTATTCGTGTGAACTCCTGATCATGAGACAACACTCCAAACTATTTTTCTACTCCTCTGTTATTGGCCTGGCCAGGCAAAAGGAAACCACTATCAGTTTACTCATTCCTGTGACTGAGACAATCGTCAGTATAGTCCTGGTCAGGAAAGATAACGATCAGCAACACCCAGCCTATTCAGTAAGTAAAAGTCTACTAGATGCGGACATGAGGTATGACTTTCTTGACAAATATGTTTTAGATATAATTATTTCATGTACTAAGTTTCGTCCCTACTATGAATGTCGCAATATTATAGTCAGAACTAACCTCCCATTAAACCTGTCATGAGGAAGCCTACACTGTCAGGCAATAAGATGACCAAGAAGTCAGTCCAGCCTCACACATAAGATATCACCTTTGAACCCAGGCCAGCAAACAACTCTTATGCCCTATCATACTTTGTGGCTGATTTCAGTCCTAACCCAGAATCAAACTTTAAACCAATTAGACACCTAGACCTCCGGTCAGGGATGAACCATGTTTACATATGGGGCAACCAATATGCAGGGGACATGATTAGGTTTAGTACTAAAATCGCCACAAGGGGACATAATAGCACATGTTGTAAACTGTTTATTCAAAGTTGTCATAGCAGGGCTCAGGGCTGGAACCATACTTGAGATGTCTTGAACCACACAAAGCTAAGCAAGATCTCCAGGGCATACATGATAGATGTTGTGTCAACCACAAAGAGGAAGAAGCCTGGCCAGCAAAATGCTCACTGACTACTATTGGCCAACGCTGAGGGCCAATTGCCTGGACTACAACACAAAATGTGAAGCTTGACACAAACATGCTCCAATAATCTAACACGATTACTTGTCTCCTTTTTCTTTATCCGCAGGATGTCAGGCTATCCAAAAGCAAAATGTTAGGCACAATCAAACAACAAAGTGGTTATAAAACTATTTGAAAAAGAAGCTGATCAGGAAGCAGGGTAGATGGGAAAAAGAGAGGTCTACATACCAACACCAAGATACGGCCTGAACACCATTAAAACAAATGACAAGCCTGATCTTGAAGGAATAACTAAGAGATGCAGCCAGAATCAAGATAACATCCTAACACCACGCAGCAGCCAAGAGTTAAAGCAAGAATGTCAGGAATAAAGTTTTCAAAGATAGAGCACCTTATCTTGCGAAAAATCTTCCAAATACTAGAGATATGTCATCAGGCATAACTAGCTCTTACAATAGAAGGCTTCTACCCAATTGATTCAATTATTGAACAAGGCACTTACAGGCCACAAACACTACAAGGGTACATTATTCAAATATCTTGGAATGTCACCCATCCAAAAATGTTCCACGTCTATAGCATAATCATACTCGTGGTAAATTTTATCCTGCATAATCAAGGTAAAAACCCAAACTTACTCATTTGAATGTATCATATGCAATTCGTGAATGATCAATATGCCTTTCCTGAACATGATACGTGACAATGTGCATTCTTTTCCTGCCTACCCGTCTGTAAATTCACATGCCTACTATTCTAATAAAAACTACTTTACTTGAATCCTGAAAAATTGTTTCTGCTCAATATATTCATTTATCAATTTTCTATAATATGCATAAACAAATGTTCAGGATTGAGGGCCACTCCCTTAGCCTGTATAGCACTCAATCGTGCCTGAATGTAATTAGTTACCAACACCAAAACGGCATAATCAAAGCCCTCCAGTCAGGCTAAGGATAATAAGCCCTCCAGCCAGGCAAAAATCCTTTTATACGAGGACGAAGGTGAAAGATCCTGACAACTCGTACAAAGCCCTCCAGACAGGCATAATCAAAGCCCTCCAGTCGAGCTAAGGATAATAAGCCCTCCAGCCAGGCAAAAATCCTTTTATACGAGGACGAAGGTGAAAGATCCTGACAACTCGTACAAAGCCCTCCAGACAGGCATAATCAAAGCCCTCCAGTCAGGCTAAGGATAATAAGCCCTCCAGTCAGGCAAAAATCCTTTTATACGAGGACGAAGGTGAAATATCCTGACAACTCGTACAAAGCCCTCCAGACAGGCATAATCAAAGCCCTTCAGTCAGGCTGAGGATCATAAGCCCTCCAGACAGGCAAATATCCTTTCAAAAGTACAACTATCGAAAAAACAAACAAAAACAGGTGTAACCTTTGCAGCCATTTTTCAAATTTTTGCAGGTTATGAAATATACATAATACAAATCGTACATGATATTAAAAACAAATTCGTCCCCAGGACAGGAACAATATTCATAAACCAACAGAGTACGATAAATGTCCCCTGGACATGATTCATATTTACTAACCCTTACCCCCTTGGGGCAAAGGCACAAAAGGTTAATTGTTCTACCAAGGACATTCTCCTTGGTTGGGCAAAACACCACAAGAAACTGTTTAATATTTCTTCCAATGACATCCCTCCTGCCAGGGTCAAACATTATCACCAATCAGAAATTGTTGCTCGCCTGACCGAGCACTAGAATTCTTCTTTTCTCATGAAGGACGTCAGCCTCCATCAGCTTAGGATCCCAGGCATTCACTTTGCTTAACAAGCTGTCTACCAAGAATGCCAAACGAAATGTAACACTGGCATAATAAAGTATCAAGGAAATACAAGATTAATTGAGGAAAACCAACTACGACGAGTGCTGCAGGAATGTTCCAGAACTAATGTCTTCACTCAAAAGGTGTCCTGAAAAGTTGTAGCATTATAAGCACTAGGGCATCCTACATAACATATTGCTCAAAATCATGTCCTGGAGGAGGAAACTTCACCTCAACTTCATCATCAGACTTCTAAAGAAAGTCGCGGTATATATCATCAAGCTATATCTTTCCTGACTTGGCAAAAGCTTCAGGAGTGATTCACATACATTTATAACAACCAATATATCAACAATTGCTTGATTATTAACGCCAGGTTTACTCTTTCCTATACTTAAATATTTCACTCTCCTGTTTTTCTTTATAATCTCCACCTATCAGGAGCTATCATTCACGTCCAGAACACAGAACGCATGACTAAATCTAAATTTTGTTTACGATTATCTAAATGCTAGTACAAAAAATATTGCAGGGATATTGATTCATACACACTTGGTAAATACACTTGATCAACATACAAACATTGTCGATCTGCACTTCACTCTAATTTTTTCTATCATATAGTGGGGCAAAAACAAGTCCTGCCAATTGTATGCAGGTTAGAAATAATCCTTAGACGCTTAAGAAAGCGGTTATTTTTTCATATCGGCCCGACCCAGCGTAGTGAAGAAACAATAAGTCGGGAATATGTACAAATTGCATGATCAAGCTCTGTCTATGATTGGAATGAAGTTATCTCCTCATTATTGGCTTGAACCACAAATAAATAAGGAGATAAGGGGCAATTGTTGAGCCTGATATTTTACACTACCGTCAGGCTAGAATTCAGCCTCAGTAGTACCGTTCAGGCAAGTTCAACGTAGCAGTCCAGGCAAGGAGACAGGCTAGAAGACTATATCAGACGGACAGGGCATCATACTAAAAAAATGCGATCGGTACAACTCGGGTCGAGGCCTTATTATAAGTCAAGACAAGACAAAGAAGATACGGCAGGCATTGTCGGTACAAGCGATGACAGCGAGGCATTGTCGTGGTACAATGAGACATAGTCGAGGCATGCGTACAAAGCAATTTAGCTGACGAGGCATTGGTACGAGCCGAGAAGAGGTATGCGGGGATGTGGGGACGACCAACATACAATATGGAGAAGATATTTAACAAGCATTGGATACTTCCTAATTAGCACATGTTAATTAGATTGAGTCAAAGTTAGTTCCTACTTTCAAGGTCATCTTCATAAAAGGTGGGGTTTGAATAACGACCAAGGAAGAAGTCAACTAAATTTGAGGAGAAGATCCTACAAAAGTGGAGCTACCTCCTACTAATAAGCGACTACTCCTTCTACCTATTTCACTATAAATACGAAGCAACAAAGGCTAATATCACTCACTCCATCACCATCCAACATCACTACTACATGAATGTCACATAATTACCTAGCATTGTACAAATATATTCATATTATACGAAATACATAGTGAAATCCTCTCCTGGCTTGGTGCCCGTGGTTTTTTCCCATTCAAGGGTTTTTCCACGTATAAATCTTTGTGTCATGTCTTCTTTTATTATTCTTTATTTTTAATTTATCTCTTTTTACTTTATAATCAACCCTGCAAAGGTACAACCACAATACTATCATAATAGGATGATACTAGTTAACCTCACCATAATCTACCCTGGCCGGAATATCCTGGAATGCCTGGCCGGATTCCAGGCTGTGTAAAAATCGGTCAAAACAGTTGGAAAGGGTGAGACTTGTAGCGAACATTAGGGCACGTAGTGAGGGCGGAAGCTGACATTTTCCCATCTCCCTGTGGAGATCGACCTGACTTCCCTAGCTATATTAGTTAGTGCCAGTTGGTTATTTTTGGTAGGTACGCGACTAGCCTATCAAATTTAGGCGCCGTTGCCGGGGAGATGGCGTAATTTTGTTGCTTTATTTAAGTTTGTCTCTTGTCTCAAGGAATTTATTCCTTGAGACTGATCTCATTTTTTGCATAGTTTTTGATTAGTTTGCAGGATATCTGTTCTAGAAAGAGAACAGTGTCATACCTGCTCCAGTCTGTAAATTTTATCTGCCAGAATGCCGAACATAGCCAGCCACTCAGAGCCAACGGTGGATTCCCTTCCAAAAGGTTTCCTATTAACCACTACTGAATCGGGAACCTTTGGAATCCACCCATCTTACATAGAGCTGGTCGAGAGAAATATCTTCAGGGGGGTACCTGGAGAAGATCCGTGCAGGCATATAGAGCTATTTACAGAGTACTGCTCCACCATTCCTCTTGCTGCTGGGGTGACACAAGATAGAGTGAAGGGAGTTCTCTTTCCCTTCCCTTTAGCTGATGATGCCCGGGAATGGTTGAGGGATTTAGATAGGGAAGCAGCCAGTGTAACTGACTGGAATTCCCTTGCCTTGGCCTTTTACAGACGATATTTTCCACCACAGCGCACTAATGCGGCGAGAGCTCGACATCGCATTTGAGCAACCGCCATCAAGACTTGAATGGGGCTTGGACCAGGTTCAAGAAGCTCGTCCGTTCTGTGCCTCATCACGGTTTCAAGAGATGGTTTCTGGGTACCCAATTCTACAACGGGTTATATCCAGATCAGAGAGCTATCCTTGATAATGTAGCTAAGGGGAGATTCCCGAAGAACGTAGAGGATGACCAAGGGTGGCATCTTATTGAGGAGATGGCCATCCATGTTGCCGAATATGGAAATCCCCGAGGAAGTAGGCAAGTCAATGAGTTGGTAAGAGCTGAGGTGGAGAGTCCTAGCGAAAGTCTAGGAAATGCGGAGATTATGGAGACTATGGATGAGCACGCACAAGTTTGTGCTATTACTGAGCATGTGGAGATATGCGGTAGATGCGGCATAGAGAGGCATAACCCCATTAGTTGTATGGCGAGAATAGAGCGAGTCCTTGCTTATCAGAAATACAAGCAAGGAGTCCCTTTTTCTCAATTATATGAAGAGATGACAAATGTTTCTACTCTCTCTAAGCCGATGCCGCAGCTAAACCCCCCTTCTACAAATGGGGAGATCGCCGAACTGAAGTCCTTAGTTTTGAACCTAACACAACAGTTTGGGGAGAAATGCAACAAGGATAATACCGCTATTGTGGAGTTAAGAGAACAAGTCGCGCAGTTAACACTCGCAAAAGACCAGGCTCATCATCCACCAACGTGCGACCCAATCAATGTAATAAATCTCCAAAGTGGCCTTGCTTATGAGGGGCCAAAAATGCCAGAAGACGGGGTTGTGACAGCTGATAATACCCCGGAGGATGAATTAGACGAGTTCACGGACGATATCCCTGCTGCATATTGTCCAGGCACTCGATCGAGTGAAATTTTACCTCGATCGAGTGAAATTATCCATCAAGATGCTCGATCGAGTATAAATCATACTCGATCGAAAGGTGCTCAATTTGAAGAACTCGATCGACCACTATATTCCTCTCGATCGAACGTTCTGACAGAAGAAATCACTCGATCGAGTGAAAATTGTACTTGATCGATTGAACCAGAAATACAAGAGCTCGATCGAGCTATCCAAATACCTCGATCGAGTAGAACTCAAGACAAAACCACTCGATCGAGTGAGGAAAGTACTCGATCGAGTGCCAGAACCAGCGGAGCTCCTATTTCAACACCTAATTCCGCTACCGTGTCATTTTTCCCTACTGCGAAGACGTCACATGCTGACAAAGGTAAAGAGAAAGTCGCGGGCCCACTCATTGCTACCAGAGTACCCTATCCAGGACGTCAGAAGGACGCAAAGGTTGAGCGACAATACGGTAAGTTTGTGGACGTCGTCAAGAACCTCCAGGTAACCATCCCTTTTACCGAACTTATTACCCAGGTACCTTCTTACGCTAAGTTTATGAAAGATATTGTGACGCGTAAGAGAGAGCTAAGTGAATTCGAGACTGTTGCTTTTATGGAAGAGTCTAGTAATTTACTTTTAAATAAGGCTCCACCCAAAATGAAAGACCCGGGTAGTTTTTCTATTACATGTATCATAGGCAACGAAGTAGTAGATAAGGCTCTTTGTGATTTAGGAGCCAGCGTCAGTGTCATGCCTCTTTCTGTTTGCAAGAAATTAAATATGGGTCATCTTAAAATGACTAACATTACCCTACAGATGGCTGATAGATCTGTTAGGCGACCCTTGGGTGTCTTAGAGGACGTGCCTGTGAAAATAGGCAAGTTCTTTATACCAGTGGAATTTATTGTTTTAGACATAGCTGAGGACACCCGGACCCCAATTATACTAGGAAGACCGTTCTTATGTACAGTTGGGGCCATTATTGACGTCAAACAAGGGCGTTTGACTCTTGCAGTAGGGGATGACACAATTACTTTCAGTCTGCCTCGCACTTTGGCTCGACCAATGATAGAGGATACATGTTATTCTGTTGATATTATTGACGAGTCTATTTTTGACTTCTGGTCAGTTTCTTTTATAAAGGACCCACTAGAGGCTCTTATGTTTTTGGATGAGTGTGCAGATGACCCAGATAACATTGACGCTATGTTGGATTTGCTTAAAGATGCTTTAGATGAGCGTGGACTCACCGACGCTGAAGGAGAGAAAGTGGAACAGATGATCAGTACCCTCTGCTCCATAGAGGTAAAGGTTCCTGAGCGTAAGCCTCTCCCTTCTCATCTAAAATATGTTTTCTCAGATGATACTGAGCAATATCCGTCATTGTTAGTGCTAAGCTTACAGATGATCAGCTGACAGCTTTGTTAGCTGTGTTGAAGAAAAACAGGAAAGCTATGGGTTATTCTTTGGACGATATCAAGGGGATTAGTCCTGATATTTGTATGCACAGGATTGGTTCCTTCACAAACTTCGACACACCTTCATCATGTCTTCAGCGAGAGTAAGCGGATATACTTTTCCTCTCATGACGAGAATAATAATTCCCAATCGTGTCTCTAGCGAGAGTAAGCGGACGTACTGTCTCTCTCAAGACGCAAGGATTGACAATCTACCTAAGCAGATTTCCTCCCAGCAGTTCTCGCATGTGTCCTGCTATTCGCAATTATTTCCCGAAGACTACCCAAAGCAGTTTTCTCCTCAGCAGTTCCCGCCTGTGTCCTGCTACTCTCAATATTTCTCGTTTCCCCGCGGAGTTCGACAGGGTGTCGTTCTCCAGAAGTTCCCAAACCCAAAGCCTTCTTTCTTAGGTTCGTAAACCCGAAATTAGGACTTTTCAACTATAGGATCCCAATCCTTCTAGGTTCATAAGCCTTCAAAGTTCCCCAAACCAATAGAGTTCCTATACCCAACCTTCGGTTTACCCTTTAAGTTGAACTTACTTTAGGCCTCCTTCCCGTCAATGCTTTCCTTTAGGGTCCCACACCCTAGCACAATCCTTATATATCCTTTAGGTCTTAACCTTAGCTCCTATGCACCTCCGGAAGCATCTCGAGAAGAAGTCTCAGGTATGGTCTCTTCTTATGGCTGGGGGGCCTCTTTACGTAGTCTAATGGACTTTAAACGACCCTCCCCGATAGTCGACAGACTCTAAAATGTTCCCGACAATAGGTCCTTGGCTCGGACCCTTGAGCCGCCTCGCGTCGCCGCCATAGTCGTCGAGTTGTAATCTTCGATTGACCTGATGGCTATACTTTGACTTTCGCCTTGTCCAAGCCTCAGTCAAAGTGGGGGCTCTGAGATACCTCATTTTTCGCACCTCCCGCAAACCACCCGGTGATGATTGGGCCGCATGTTTGGTACGCGGAACGATTTGTGACGATTCGTAAGATTATCGTCAAGTGATTGCTCAAATATTAATGTCTACCTCTTAGTTGTCATCTACGTCCCGATACGGTCGTTTTTGTGATAATTAGAGTACATTCGGAGTCCGGGCCTAAAACCGTCTCCATTTTCTGATAACCGTTAAAACCCGAGTCAGAATGTTCTGGAATGTTCCGGATATTTCTATTCCATATTTCACAAATTTTATCTTTTAGTAAGTAAATTCCCGTAATATTCATATAAGATATTAAGGAAATCGAATTATTTCCGTCCTACCATAACTCAAACACGGAAATCTTTCTTTCGCAGGAGGAAACCACTTGGGAATAGACGCAGCAGTGTCTTTGCGCCTCTTCCAAGGGACGCGATGTCGCCTGCGCCTCTTCCCGTGCCCTTTCTCGCATGTTTCTCGTATCTTTTTCATATCTTTCCGAGATTCACTTCCAAAGAGTCTCCGAAACCCTAATTCCTTCACGTGATTAGTATAAATAGGAGCCTCCGTTCCTCATATTTCTCACGCGAGTGTCCGCCCTTCTCTTCTCCCTTTGCATTCTAGACTTTGTTCTTACTTTTGGCGTCTACGTGCTTGAACTTTCGACCACGTAAGCTCGGATCCTTCTGAGTACCAGCCTCCCCGTTTGCATGACCGACCAATTTGACCAACTACACATCAATCAATTTAATTAACTTAATCGTTTTCCTCTTACGAGGGCACTTTCTTTGCATTCGCGTCGAGCATCACTAATCGATATCTTAGTTCTTCTCGTTTCGTCAACATGTAAGTCT
Organism: Silene latifolia; assembly: GCF_048544455.1. Lineage (NCBI taxonomy): Eukaryota > Viridiplantae > Streptophyta > Magnoliopsida > Caryophyllales > Caryophyllaceae > Silene > Silene latifolia. The sequence goes on along the minus strand of NC_133532.1, from coordinate 62,226,910 downwards.
GAGGGTGTAATCTCTCTTTTATTTATTGTATTTTACTTATTGTATAATCAATTGTAAGATTTATGTCGAAAACACCATTAAAACCGATTTCTAAAACCGTCCTTTAAAACTCTTTTTACGGATTTCCGGTGAGACGACGACGTCGAAAAGATGCGAAAGAATCGCCGCGCCTATTCGAAGGAGCGCAGTACCTGCTGCGCCTCTTCGTGAGGCTGCCGCAGTTCCTGCTTCTTTTCTTCTTCCTCCGTCCTCTGTAAATTCGTTTGTTATTTGTTTTTGTTTCCCTTTGTTTATTTCGTTAATCATAGTATATAATTCACACGTATATCATTAATCATCATCATTAAATATGCTTTAATCATCACAAATCCGGCTTAAATCCCGAGTAATCCAATATTTGCGGGTTTTTCGTCATTAAATTCAATTCCGGGTTATGGAGATTCAATTTGTTCATATTGAGTTTCTGGGATTCGTCTTTGATATAGTTTTCATCTGTTTATTCGCATGTTCGTCACATATTCGTCATTAATCCATTGTATCTATCGTAGTTAATTGATTTAATTCGTAGGACTCATTAATATTTTTCACTTCTATCATTATTCCATCATGTAATAATCCGTTTGCATCCGTCTCATTCATATTTTACTGTTTTTATGACCTATTCATGTGTTAAATAACATGTTAATCACTTTCATCCGAGTAAATAATTTAATCAATCATTAAATTTACCAATTGACATTAACAATTCGCAATTCCGGCTTCACAGCCAGAATTCAGGTCAGGAACAGACGCAGCAATTGTTGCGCCTATTCTAAGGGACGCAGCTCTGCTGCGCCTGTTCCGGGTTGAATTCTGTCCCTGAACTCCGTTTTTGCTTTGACCTAGTTTAATTAATTACGTATTAACTAACTATTATCCGTAATATCACCTTCTGATCTGTTCGTTAGTTTATTTTATTTATTCTTTTATTCGTTTTCTCAAATTATCCGTTTTAAAGGTATTTTCGACATAAATTGCCTATTCCAATGTAATTATTGTAATTTTCATTATTATAATTTATAATTATTGTATTTCTTTTATTATTTGTATGCCTTCCCATGTAAATGAGCATTAAATCCTACTTCGACCCAATTGTATGCTAATTACGTGTTTCACCGACTTAGTCTAATCTTCACATGTTAGGATTAAAACTTGGATGTTGCATTGCATGCATATAATCGACGATATATCAAGTACGAATAACTTCCCTAATCATTAGTAGAGGCCGCTATCGAGGCGGGCGGCATTAGGTGTTCGATCAAAAGAGCTTCCTAATACGTACCCTCACCCCTTACTCCAGATATCTGTGAACACCCGTGTTCATTGGCATCCACGAGAGTCATTCTAGACATAGAATGCTAAGGGTAACGATTGCTTAGTGTTCATGTCTCTATTTTGTGTCTTGACATGACACGAGGTATTCGAACGGTTCCAATTTCCCATAAAAATTGGTGGCGACTCCATACAAAAATGCAAAGCTTGTTTCCCAAGCGCCCCCGTGGCCCCCGCTGTCCACAGTTTGGCGACTCCGCTGGGGAGGATACACTTACGTGTAGCCAAAAGGGTGAAACTTGAACAAGGTTAGGGAATAGTTTGTACAAGACAATTGTCGGTTTTCATAACTCGGTCTTCCTAGACCGTTTTATTCGGCCTTCCTAGGCCCAACCCAACCCATTCGACCAATCGTCCCGTCTAAACGGTCCTAATTCTTATTTGGGCCTAAGGATGGATAGCGATTGACGTCATCCATACCATGATGCTTACTCTTGTTTGTATCAAGGGCCTTCACTACTTGAGGAAATGGACTAGGAATCGGCCTTACTCTTGTTTGGCACGAGCCTCTCCACAGACTTCGGGTTTGATGGTTCGGTATGGCAACCCACCTTTTAAACCAAATCCCTTTTAAATGCACTCAGCATCCCGTTATAATGCTTGTATAAATATGTATACCTTACGTGATCACCACTTCTAAACAAAACCATGACGATTTTTCAAAAGATCAAAACCCCTTTTCAAACAAGAATTTCGAAATAGGCTCTTCATTAGCGCAAAACCCGGTCAAAACTCTGTCCGTTTGTCGCGTCAAAATTTGGGCCACAAGCCCATTTCAAAACCTCACTTCGAGTCCACTCCTACAACTACACTACAGTTGACTAGGACACACATTTTCAAAGACCTTATCTTTCTTCAAAACTCACTCAACACAAGTGGCACACACCCACTTCACGAGTCAAAACTTTTCCTCTTTTAGCAAGTGTGATAGAATGGTCGATCGTGTTTTGATTCGTCGCCGATCTCTTATCCAGTTTCCAAGATGCCCGGATCAAGTGATGAAACAAATCTCCACCAACTTCAAGATGGTAATGATCGAATCCTAGCCGCGCTAGCCCAAATGCAAATTACCCAAGAACAAACATATGACCGCCTTGAGCTTATCGAGGGCCGTATCTTTGCCGTAGAGGGAAGGTTGCCTCCTCATGAAAGTGAAGTACTACGTAACTCCGATGATGAATCTAGGGATGAGAACCCTCTCATGGGGACGACTGCAGCTGAGAAAAAACTCCAATACCTAGAGGAGCAATTGATGTACCTTAAGGGGGATGACATTTATAGGGAGAACAATCGCAAGTACGAAGCCGTCAATTCCAAATTGCCAACCAACTTTAACATGACGGATATCCCTAAGTTCAAGGGACACGAGAACCCGTTGAACCACATCCGTGCCTTCAAGGATTACATGTCTATCAAAGGCATCAAACCCGAGATGTTCTTAAGGATCTTTCCTTCATCTCTTGACACTATCCCGAAGCAATGGTTCTACACTTTAGACCACAAGAAGGTCGCCACTTGGGAAGACGCCGCAATCGAGTTCTCTAAACAATATGCGGATAATGCCGAGATCCAAGTCAACATGCGTACTCTAGAGGTTCTTACCCAAAATGACAAAGAAGGATTCACCGACTTCCTAAGTAGGTGGAGGAAGACTAGCACTCAACTAGTTGAACGCCCGGATGAGGCTACTCTTGTGGAGAAGTTTGTGGATAATCTCAAGCCCATATATGCCAACCATTTGAGATACCAAAACATCAAAACCTTCAAGGACTTGACCTTACTAGGAACAAGGATCGAAGACGACATCCGTAAAGGACTCTTGTCCAAAACGGTAGGCCGAGGATATCAAGGGTCCACAAGTCGTTCATACGGCTCTACTAGCAAGACCGATGAAGTTAACCTTCTCGAGCCATCCAAGAAAACTACCCCACCAAGGAAATTCACAAACCTTGGGGACACTTACTCCAACGCTCTAAAAAGGCTAATGAAGCAAGGTAAACTCCAACCCATTGGACCTACTCCCGAACCCGAAAGGAAGTCCAAGTTTCGGGATGAAAATTCATCTTGTGAATACCATAGGGGCAAGGGGCACGACACAGAAAAATGCTACAAGTTGAAAAACGTGCTTCAAGACATGATTGAAGATGGTCGATTGCCAATACCACCGGGAGGTAAGCCCAACAACACTCAGAATCCTCTTGGAGTTCTAGTGATTACAAGTGATGAATCTACCTTAGATTGCTCACACCTCATTTCTCCCATCGAAAGTGAAATCCATGCAATCGAGAACGAAGGGTTCTACTCTATCATTTCCCCTACCATTTCCGACTTCATCACATGGGTAAGGAGTGTGGATAGACAAGTTTGGGAGCTAGAAAGCATGGTGACAACTTTACGCAATCCCAACGCAATACCCGAAGAACATGTGCCACTAACCTTCTACGCAAGAAATAGTCACCGTGGTTGATAAACTAGTCGATCAAATCATACGACTAGAAGATGATATCATGAGAATGAGGGAGCTAGCTGCAGTCAATGGAGTTTGGGCCGATGATGATGAGGACGAATATCTCATTGAAAACTCCCTAGTCAAAGAAATAGTCCAAAATGGTGAAGACCAAGATGTGGACCACCTAACTCGTTCGGGTCGTCCATATCAAAGCACTACTCAAAACGGTCCAACCAATGTCATCACACCAAATGACAACGAAGATGACCCCACTGATCATTTGCTCAAGCAATTACAGAAAACAAAGGCTGATCTTTCAGTCTGGCAACTAGTAGCAAGCTCATTCCCACATCGCCAAGCTTTACTGCAAGCTTTGGCCAAGCTAAACGTAGCACATAACTCCACTCCTGAAGATGTAGTCAACTTGGTCTTCCAAGAATCACCTAAGCTAAGTAATCCTATTACTTTCTCAGACGAAGACTTGCCACCTTTTGGCGCTAGCCACAACCTTGCTCTATACATCACTGTCATTTGTCTAAAGAAGAACGTGCCAATGACCTTGGTGGATGATGGCTCTGCGGTCAACGTCATACCCCTCAAAACGGCATACAAGCTAGGGATGAAAGAGTCGGATTGGACCCCTACCAATCAAGGCGTGCGTGCATATGACGGTACACAACGAAAAGTAGTGGGACTTGCTAGCTTAACCATAGCCACAGGGCCAATTGAACGAAAGGTTAACTTCCAAATAGTGGACATTGAAGCTTCATTCAACATACTTCTGGGAAGGCCTTGGATTCACGCTTCCAAAGCGGTAACATCCACCCTTCACCAAAAGATCAAGATCCCACTAAACGGTAAAGTAGTGACGATCACTTCGTCACCCATCAAGGCAATAATCGAAAAACAATCGAACAATCAAGTCCTTGCGGATCCTGTATACGAACTTGGGGGCTTCCAAAGTGTAAGTGTCATAGAAAGCGAATTGGCACCCTTATACTATAATCCCTACTCTAACTTGGTGGTCAACCACATACTCAAATCCCAGGGATACTTCCCTGGAATGCCTTTGAACCCTATTCGGAAGAACACCTTCGCACCATACAAGGAAGGTAACTCAACAAGGATACCACTTGGACTAGGGTATAAACCCACAAAAGAAGAGGTTCTCGAGATGCTCGCCCAAGTCCAAAACCGCAAGTACGTAGGAGTCCAAATGAGGCCCTATCTCCCTACTTTAAATGGGTACTTCGTTCAAGAAGGAATTCTAGAACTCTTTCACGGATTTCCCGAACCTTGGCATTATCTCGAAAGGAAGTTAGCCGGAATCGAGATCTTTCAAGATTGCTACTTCATTCCTCCAGAAACGGTTCCTACCGTCAAGACCCGTCAAGCACCTTGCTTAGACAAACAAGTTGTCGACCCTCTTGTTTGGAGAAGATCGATTCGTTAGGGCCGCGCAGGATGAGATCATTACCATGATACTTCAAGACGATCGCTTCAACCCCACCGCGTTGATCACAGAAACCGACGCAAGACAGCAGAAAGGATGGATAAAATCTATCAAATGGACCAACAATCAAGGAAGACTCTTCAAGCTCACCACTGGAGAAGGAGAGATGTTCAAGGGAGAACCAGAAGACGATGAGTTCGAGTCGGAGTCGGAGTCAGAGTCGGAGTCTAGAGAAGTCATTAGAGAGTCTACTCCTGTCGTCATCCCCACTCCCTTCGTTTCTCCTAGCATAGCCTCGAGTAGTCACAGTAGTTCGGGAAATGCCCCAACCACTGTCCCTTTGCCACCACTGACCATGGATCAGTTGGCTTCTTTGTTCCAACTTTACTCAAATTTTAATATGAATAAATCAGGTTCTGCTTACTCTTTGTGTTATTTTGAGTGCAATTCTGTTTATGATGATACTGAGGATGACCAAGACCCAGACTCAATCGAAATACCTCCCTACGTAGCCAAAGAAATACTACAGGAAAGGGAAGAGGGACCAGTAATAGAGGACACCGAACCCATCAACGTAGGAACCGAGCTAGAACCCCAAGAACTTAGGATAGGGACTACCTTGAGCTCTACCGAAAGGGCCGATTTCATAGACCTCCTAAATGAATTCAAAGACGTTTTTGCTTGGTCCTACAAGGACATGCCAGGGATCGACAGGGATATCGCTGAACATAGGATTCTGATTAAGCCGGGTTTCAAGCCTGTGAAACTGAAGCTTCGACGAATGAGAACAGAATGGGCTCTAAAGATTAAGGAAGAAGTTGACAAACAATTCAAAGCCGGGTTCATCAAAGTTTCCGAGTATTCTGACTGGGTAGCTAACATAGTACCCGTGCCCAAAAAGGATGGGAGAATCCGCGTTTGTGTTGATTTTAGGGACTTAAACAAAGCAAGTCCAAAAGACGACTTCCCTCTACCTCACATCGACATATTGGTGGACAATACTGCAGACCACGCATTACTATCCTTCATAGATGGGTACGCGGGTTATAACCAAATCAAGATGGCCATGGAAGATATGCATAAAACCGCATTCGTCACCCAATGGGGAATCTATTGCTATACGGTAATGCCGTTCGGATTAATCAACGCCGGAGCCACGTATCAACGCACCGCAACTACACTCTTGCATGACATGATGCACAAAGAAGTTGAGGTATATGTAGACGACATGATTGTCAAATCTAAGGAAAGAGAGGGACATATTGCGAACCTTCGCAAGTTCTTCGCAAGGCTACGAAAGTACAACATGAGGCTCAATCCTCAGAAATGCACATTCGGGGTAACATCTGGTAAGCTCCTGGGATACGTCGTTAGTCAACGAGGTATAGAAATAGATCCTTCCAAAATCAAAGCTCGATCGAAATGCCGACCTCAAACAAAAAAGAAGTCAGAGGATTCCTAGGAAAGGTGCAGTACATAAGTCGATTCATATCGAAACTTACAATGATTTGCAAGCCTATCTTCAAGAAACTCAAGAAAACAGACCACACCATGTGGGATGATGATTGTCAAAAGGCGTTCGACCGGATCAAGGAAATATTGGCTAAACCACCAGTGCTCATGCCACCACAACGAGATCAACCTCTTGGTTTATATCTCACAAGAAGAATCAAAGCGACCATGGGTGCCATGTTGGCTCAAACTGTAGGAAGTGAAGAAAGAGCTATCTACTATCTTAGTAAGAAGTTCTTGGAGTATGAGTGCAAATACTCACAACTCGAAAAGACATGCCTCGCTCTTGTGTGGGCAACAAAGAAGCTACGCCATTACATGCTTAGCTACTCCGTCAAAATATACTCCAAAATGGATCCAGTCAAATATCTCTTCGAGAAACCCGTCCTCAACGGACGTCTAGCAAGATGGACCTTGATGCTCTCAGAATTCGACCTCAAATACGTGCCACTGAAAGTTATAAAAGGTCGCGCCGTCACCGAATTCTTCGCAGAAAATCCTATCAATGACGCACAAACAATAGATACTTGGTCATTTCCAGACGAGGATATACTCCAAACTGATGTAGACTCCTGGGACCTGTATTTTGATGGAGCATCAAACCTAAGAGGATTCGGAATAGGAGTGTTGCTCATTTCTCCTGAAGGTGAGCATACACCAATTCTTTGTCAAACTCGACTTCGAGGTGACAAACAATGCTGCAGAATACGAAGCTTGTCTCATTGGACTACAAGCGGCAGTAAGCTTAGGCATCAAAAACCTCCGAGTACATGGGGATTCATCACTGATAATCAACCAAGTTACAGGATCTTGGAAAATCCGAAGCGAAAGCCTCGCACCTTATCAGGCTAGGATAGACCAAGTCGCTCAATTCTTCAATCACGTAACCTACCTACACCTACCTCGGGAGGAAAATCAATTTGCAGACGCTCTTGCGAAACTTGCATCGTTGATTAATTTGCCAGATCACATGGTGGAAATGCCTTTGTGCATCGAACGACGGTCAGAGCCGGCTTATGTCCACCAAATCACCGACGAAGAGGAAATCGCGCAGGAACCCTGGTTCCAAGCGATCCTGAATTTTAAGCTTAATGGCACCTATCCACCAGATATGGACAAGAGGGGACAACGTGCTATACGCCTATTAGCTTCCCAATACATTCTCATGCAAGGAGAATTATACAGAAGAACACCTCTTGGTGTAGTCCTACGTTGCCTTGATCATTCACAGGCACGAAAGGTGATGGAAGAAGTCCACGACGGAGAATGCGGTCCTCACATGAGCGGGCCCATGATGGCAAAGAAAATCACACGTTTGGGATATTACTGGACCACAATGGAATCCGATTGCATCAAATACGTAAGACATTGCCACAACTGCCAAATCTTCGGGAATGTACAGCATGTCCCTCCTTCATTGCTCTATACAATATCCCCTTGGCCATTTTCTGCATGGGGAATTGACATAATCGGGAAGATAACCCCAGCCGGAACAGGAGGTCACTGTTTCATTCTAGTAGCAATTGACTATTTCACCAAATGGGTAGAGGCGGCTTCCTACACTGGTCTTACGGCTAAAAATGTGGCAAAATTCATACAAAACAACATCATCTGTCGATATGGTTGCCCACATGAGATCATTAGCGATAACGGATCACATTTCCAAACTGAAACCGAGCAATTGCTAGCCAAGTACAAGATTAAACATCACCACTCTTCGCCCTATAGGCCACAGACTAACGGCGCGGTAGAGGCGGCAAACAAAAATGTTGTCACAATTCTCAAGAAAATAATTGACAACTATAGAGATTGGCCAAGCAAGATACCCTTTGCTTTATGGGGGTATCGTACATCTGTCGGGGACGCCCAGGGCTACTCCTTTCTATTTGACCTACGGTATGGAAGCTGTACAACCAGTCGAGCTAGAAATACCATCCTTGCGTATTCTACTCGAAAGTCAAATCCCGGAAGCCGATTGGAAAAGGGATAGATATGAAGAACTCATCCTCCTGGATGAACGTAGGCTACGCGCTTTGCATAATGTCCAAACATATCAAGCACGTATCAAACGGGCTTTCAACAAAAGGGTTAGGCCAAGGAACATCAAAGAAGGAGACTTAGTGCTTAAATCGGTTAGAGCTCTTCTACCTGTTGACCCACGAGGAAGATTCAAACCTAATTGGGCCGGACCATTTCTAGTCAAATCCATACTCCCAGGGGGTGCGGTTAGGATCACAGACCTAGATGGGAATGAGTTTTCAAACCCTACGAACCTTGACCAACTGAAACGATACTATGCCTAGAATAGGACCAAACACGCGCCTCGCGTAACCCCACGTGTCGCTCTTGTGGCACTAAATAAACGGCCCCTGGCCAAGCTGAAATAAGCCAAATGTCACTATGCTCTTGCATTTTGACAAACTTGTCATCCTCATATCATCAAATAAACTAAATTCGCACCTTCTGAGTAAGCAAAAGCTCATGCTTCTTTTCTAAGTTCACCACAAGCTCTTGCTTAGAACAATTATTCTTTTACATTTACTCGAACTACGCGCAAGGGTTTGATTTCGCTTTTTTAAAGTGAATACGTAGGCAATCCTTCATGGGATTCAACCCATTATATCTAAAATGTAAATAGAAGGACATTTGCATTGCATTTGAAATTCGACAAGAATAAATAGGAAATCACAACGGTTTCATAACCACTTAACCTTTTTATTCATTTTTCTAATAATAATAGTACGCTACATAATAAAAAATAGAATAGGCTAGGATTCTAAAAACCCCACCTTTTATTACAACAATAATAATAATAATCAAATAATAATAAAGCGACTCGGGCTATTCCTCCATCTTCCCCTTGCCCTTGTCATTCCTATCATATTTCTTATCACGACCTCGAGCCGGACGCTCTTGCGCCACTTCAGACCTAATCACCAACGGTCTTTCTCGAGGTCTAGCTTTTCCATTCTTGCCAATCACCATCTCTGCGACAGCAGTAGTCTTGGATTTCTTCGAAGGATGAATGACTTGAAACCCGGCTTCTTCTTCTCCCTCTGTCAAATGCTTCTCTTTCTCTTTCTCTCCCTCGCGCACCTTGTAGTCGATGGGCTCGCGTTTCCTCAATTTCTCGCGCTCTTCCGGAGTTGCAGCCTTTCTCCACCTCAGATAAGAATCCGACACCCATAAAGCATTGGCAGAGAAATTCAAGAACCACATAGTCCTTTGGGCCCATTTGATAGCCCACTCTCTTCGGCTCTCTGTAGTAAGTGCCATAGCAGTCTGCGGGACGGTATCAAGCCTAGGGATCATCTGCTTCAGCCCAACTTGTCTCATCAGCCTTTCCGGGAAGATGCACACCATAAACTCCAATCCAGGAATGCGCACCGACCTAGTGGGATCCAAAGAAGACACTCCAGTGACGGACTTGCGGTGCCACCACGGAACGACCCACCTGATCAACGGGCCATCATCGCTCTTCAGCTTATTCTTCCAATAATCACAGACCCGAGTGAAGTCTACCATGTACAACCTCGTCCTCATCGCAATCGAGCGAGCATGATAGGAAAACGCATGAACTGGGGGCTCGATCAATCGGAGCCGCTACATAAGCCAAACCTACCAAAAGCAGGTATTAGACATTAAAAAAAAAAAGAAAAAAAAAAAAGAACAAGAAAAAAAAAAACGGAAAAAAAAAAAACAAAAGTGTCTTTTACCTGCAAAATGACGGGACTCCCCAAGAACGGCAGATCACGGTTGGATTTCCTATTATCCAAACCCAATATAATCTCTCCTAAGCATAAGCAAGCTAGGCTCCTGCGCAGCTCCATCTGCTCAACAAGACCCAAAAGACGGGGATCACCTCTCAAGTCTTCATCAACATGCCCTTGGAAGACATACACATGCAACAAGCAAAAGCCAAATGCCCTCCGCCTAGAAACATGAGAAACGGTGGGGTCGGCCCTATTGATGAATCGATCTATGAAGTCCAACATTCTCACACTTTTTGTGGTAACTAGACGGTCCACCTCAAGCCTAGTCAATCCGAGCAAGTCCCTAAATTTGCTTTTGTACCCTTGAGAAGTAGAAGGAATGGCAGGCAAATGTTCGGGGTCCCATCCACCAATGGCAGCAATTTCTTCAGGAAAAGGGCAAATATCACCCCCAGGAAACGCAAAAACATGGTAGTTCGGGTCCCAATAGTCAAGGCAAGCATCCAAGAACGGTTTCACAACCTTGATGAGTTTCAAACTCAACAACGATCCAAAGTTATAAGAGCCCATATCGTGCTTCTCGATATTTGAAAATTCATTGGTCCATTCCTTCAAGCGGATCTCTAAAGTATTCATGATGAGAAAATTTATTTTGAAGAATTTTATGTAATTAGACGAAGAATAGACGGAAGATTTGTGTGAATAAAAGCTCCATCGACGCTTCTATTTATACTAATTGATGTTTCCAAAAATCCGTCAGAACGGAACAACCTGGGAACAGGCGTAGCACCTACTGCGCCTCTTCAAAGGGACGCAGCTCATGCTGCGCCTCTTCCTGAGCTTCACTTCTGTGATTTTCCGCGTTGAATCTTTCCTAATTCCATAACGAATAATTTCCTATTCCTACGGGTTATTATTTTGGTAAATAATGGAAATTACCATGTTTCATGTTTCCTAAATTCGCGGGCACGCATTTCAGGGCGATATCGACATTTCTGCCATTATATTACGCTTGTATATTTTCATTTTAGGAAATAACTTTCATTTTAATTTCAACTTATAAATATTAATTTCTTTAATTTCATTTCTAAACTTATAGATTTCTATTTCTTTCTTTTTTTAGGGGGTAACCCTCCCCACCGTCCGGTCATTTCCGGCAAAATTTTTGCATTTTTTGCATTTTTTCGCGTTATTTTGAGTCTCTGATTTTGCGCTAATTAAGGCCATATGTATATAAAAATTTATGCTTTGCGTGTTTTTTTCTATGTAAATTTCGGCAGCATGACGGCGTAAACCGTCATCTACCAAACCTGCTCGAAACTAACCTGCAGATACAAGCAACACAACCCAGCAGCAAAGGCACTCAGGCCATCGTATATATACCAAACGGAGGAAATGTACAAACTGGGGGCTCGAGCCCCAAACAAAGTCCAAAAAATATTCAAAATGATAGTCCCAATGAACAAATGTACAAGACACAGCCAACACACGACAAAAAGCTCTTCTGCTGGGCCCTCCAACTCGCAACTCTCGCCACAAGAGCAGCGATCTCGGCATCCCGAACCTCGAGCTCCCTCAACACGCGAGCTGTCTCCTCCCGAGACTGGGTCAACTCTCGCTCCAGCTCGCGGTCACCCTGTAAACAAGAAAATTGGCTCATGTCAATCAATTCAAGCAAAATTAGAAAATCAAAAATCGAAAAAATGGAAATAGGCGTAAGGTTCATACCTGACGACCTCGACCGCCAATGAGTGCCTCGACGGCAGTAGCTCGCAGCCGGTTGGCCACCCTCCACAACGCCACAAACCGAGACGGCGCAACCTGCAAAAAGACATTCTCAACAATTGAATAAACCCAATCAAATGTGTTCTTACACAAAGGTTATACAAGTTAGAGGCTCACTCTCGAATCGAGATCTTGCCGATCGTCCAGCCGGATCCGTCACGGCTACATCAAGTCACGCGGCTCGGAGATCGTCGTCCTCCCGGTCGCGTCAGTGTACTCAAGGGTCTCAGGGTACTCTGGGGGCTCGATGCCCGCCGCCTCAACCTCCTGCAAAGACAAATGATTCTCATCAATCAATGATCTTTCATCATTCTCAAAAATATCAAAATCAAAATGAAGATACTCACCACTACGCCAAGACGCCAACTTCCCAGTAAAGGAACGCCGAGTAGTCCTCGCGGGAAGAAGAAGGTCGTCACCACGGCACCAGCCAAGTCCGCCTCCCTCTCGGCCTCGAAGGCTCCTAAACATCGTCTGGGAGGATCGACGGGAACCGTCAACACGCCCGCGAGCACCGACGAGCCAAGCGCTCACCTGGTACCACACGGGACCCATCGACGTCCTCAAGCGATCGGCTCGAGCTCCTAGGTCAAAGGACCTCGACCCACGAAAGGAGGCGCTCCAGCGTACTCCGCCCAAGGTCGGGGCACCCCTTTGTGACAAAATAAAACAAAGATCATTCCTATGATCAACTAAAAGCAAGAAGCAAGTGAAAATAAATGAGATACTCACGCTGCTCGGTGAAAGAGCGTTCACGTCCCGCCGGTAGACGTTGTGAGAAGAACGCTTGCTCTTCGTCCGCCACATCACCCAGTCCCTCACCACGGGATAGGCCCTCTCCGGCGGCTCCGTCCTCTTGGGCGCGAGGCTCGGGAAGTAGGAGTACACCCACGCTTGTAAAGCAAAATAATCAATGACAATCTTTCGTGATTTGATAAAGAAAGGAATTTACTTTAGTCTAAAAGTAGGTTCATACCTCCAAAGATAGTCCGGTCCGACAACGACACGGGGAGAAGTCCCCTTCTCCATCAACTCCGGACGAACCATGGCCCTCATGAAGCGGATGAGGACCGCAAAACCATGATGACCCGGTCCCAACGTCCTAGGGAACTCGGGTCGAAAGGAAGGGAAGAAGCTTCGTCGACGGCTGACCTCTCGCCCTTGTCTCCGAGGTAAATCGAAGACAGGGAACCACCAAAGCCACAGACGAGCCCTCCGCTCACCATGACAGGAGGAGGAGCCGTCTCCCTCCCATCGATCGTCACGGCGCCGGGGTCTTCCCCGCAAAGTAGTCTCGAACGTAAGAACTGGGTATCAAACCCGGCACTGTAACAGCCTTCGGCGACAAGTTCCAGCCGATCAATCTCCTCGCCTCGGCCGAGTCCGCCCTCATGGCAGTCTCCGGCCACACCACCTCCTCGGTCCCACACAGCAGACCAGAGATCATGCCGTAATCCTCCAAAGTGACTCCCACCTCACCAAAAGGCATGTGAAACGTGGAAGTCGTGTCCCAGAATCGGTCCAAGAAAGCACGGACCAAGCTAAGGTTAGCCCGCAACTTCCTCTTCGCGATATCCCTCCAAACTTGAACCAAAGGACCAAACGCTCCACGCTCGATCATGGCCCTCTCCTCCGCCGACAGCCGCTCGTAGTGCTCCATCGCTGTCGTGTAGCCCGAGAACGACCTGATGTTCCCGGCCTCCTATTATGATTTGAAACAAAGCTATCTTTAGTTTTGAATGAAGTTTGAAAGAAATTTGAATAAAAGAATGAAAGAAGATGAGTAATGAGTAGTGAATTCCTATTTACCAAACTCTTCACTGTCCTGTAGGACAGGTGACCCTCTGCAGCCCACACCAGGTGCCTGCTCTCCCAAGTCTCAGCCCACACAGGAGCCCCTCTCAGCTGGCGACCTCCTCGTCCGACATTGGCCCGTCTCGGGGCCTCCTCCTCCTCAACGGCCTCCTCCTCGTGAGCCTCGTCCCCAGTAGCCATCACCGCAGCGGTGAAGGCCTGCTCTAAAGCCTCCTCGACAGTAGCAGCGTCTATCTCCATGGGAGCTCTCCCGGAAGTAGAAGCCTCATCACCTGCAACATTAAAGCAAATTTAGCCCGCGTCACTTGACGACGAGCCTTGGTTAAGGGATTTTCGAGCCTTCAAAGCCCTAAAACCGCTCTTTTTTCGCCATCTTTGGCCATATTCCCACCAACCTGACCACTCATGTGGCAATTTTGGGTCAAGTCAAGCCTAATTCGAAGCCTAATCCCGGGTTCGAGTCGAAATTTCGGCAGCATTTCGCTATAATGACGATTATGCCCTAGAAAGTGTCCTGAAAAAGCTGTCACAAACCAAAATTCCGAGATGGTAGAAAGTTTACCCATTATTCGAGGGTCCCAAATATCAAGTTTCATTACAAATGGGCAATCCTAAGGCTATTTTCGAAGCAATTTAGGGTTTAGCTGTAAAACCGTCTCAAAATTCACTCAAAAGCTCAAAACTTGATGAAAATTCGAAACAAATACATGGTTATGTTCCTAATTTTACCTATTATCCGCTTCTAATATCAATATGACAAGGCAAATGTGTTTGGGGGAAAAGCCCCAAATTTTCGATCAAAAGGGTCATAAACCCTAATTTTTTCGGCTCAAAATTGGACAAATATAGAAGATTAATGCAAGATTGAGACACATACCTCGATTAGTCATCTTTAATGCAAGCTTTTGAATCAAACCTTGGCGGAAATGGTGAAGATTTGAGAGAGAAATGAGAGATTTGTGTTTCGAATAAGAATGAACATAAACTCCTGATTTTCGCGTTTTTACGCAGGAAAACCAAATTGGGGAATAGACGCAGCAGGCGCTGCGCCTCTTCCAAGAGACGCAGCTCTTGATGCGCCTCTTCCTTTTGTTCCCTTCATACGGATTTTCAAAAATTCGTTATGAGTTCGTTATTTGTGGGCCCATCTTTGGTGCGCCTCTTCCCCGATGCTATTTCATTCTTTTGGTCCGTTTGGCGATTTTTTCTTTCGTTCCGGCCCGCATTTCCAAGCCCGCAGCGGACTGTTGCGTACCATTTATTCCTTCCAAGACCTCCTGCTTGTCGCAACGAGCATTGGTTCCTTCACAAACTTCGACACACCTTCATCATGTCTTCAGCGAGAGTAAGCGGATATACTTTCCCTCTCATGACGAGAAGAATAATTCCCAATCGTGTCTCTAGCGAGAGTAAGCGGACGTACTGTCTCTCTCAAGACGCAAGGATTGACAATCTACCTAAGCAGATTTCCTCCCAGCAGTTCTCGCCTGTGTCCTGCTATTCGCAATTATTTCCCGAAGACTACCCAAAGCAGTTTTCTCCTCAGCAGTTCCCGCCTGTGTCCTGCTACTCTCAATATTTCTCGTTTCCCCGCGGAGTTCAACAGGGTGTCGTTCTCCAGAAGTTCCCAAACCCAAAGCCTTCTTTCTTAGGTTCGTAAACCCGAAATTAGGACTTTTCAACTATAGGATCCCAATCCTTCTAGGTTCATAAGCCTTCAAAGTTCCCCAAACCAATAGAGTTCCTATACCCAACCTTCGGTTTACCCTTTAAGTTGAACTTACTTTAGGCCTCCTTCCCGTCAATGCTTTCCTTTAGGGTCCCACACCCTAGCACAATCCTTATATATCCTTTAGGTCTTAACCTTAGCTCCTATGCACCTCCGGAAGCATCTCGAGAAGAAGTCTCAGGTATGGTCTCTTCTTATGGCTGGCGAGCCTCTTTACGTAGTCTAATGGATTTTAAACGACCCTCCCCGATAGTCGACAGACTCTAAAATGTTCCCGATAACAGGTCCTTGGCTCAGACCCCTTGAGCCGCCTCGCGTCGCCATAGTCGTCAGGTTGTAATCTTCGATTGACCTGATGGCTATACTTTGACTTTCGCCTTGTCCAAGCCTCAGTCAAAGTGGGGGCTCTGTAGATACCTCATTTCTGCACCTCCCGCAAACCACCCGGTGATGATTGGGCCGCATGTTTGGTACGCGGAACGATTTGTGACAGTTCGTAAGATTATCGTCAAGTGATTGCTCAAATATTAATGTATACCTCTTAGTTGTCATCTACGTCCCGATACGGTCGTTTTGACAGTAATTAGAGTACATTCGGAGTCCGGGCCTAAAACCGTCTCCATTTTCTGATAACCGTTAAAACCCGAGTCGAATGTTCTGGAATGTTAGGATATTTCTATTCCATATTTCACAAATTTTATCTTTTAGTAAGTAAATTCCTGTAATATTCATATAAGATATTAAGGAAATCGAATTATTTCCGTCCTACCATAACTCAAACACGAAAATCTTTCTTCTGCGGGAGAGGAAACCACTTGGGAATAGACGCAGCAGTCTTTGCGCCTCTTCCAAGGGACGATGGTTTCGCCGCGCCTCTTCCCGTGCCCTTTTTCGCATGTTTCTCGTATCTTTTTCATATCTTTCCGAGATTCACTTCCAAAGAGTCTCTGAAACCCTAATTCCTTCACGTGATTAGTATAAATAGGAGCCTTCGTTCCTCATATTTCTCACGCGAGTGTCCGCCCTTCTCTTCTCCCTTTGCATTCTAGACTTTGTTCTTACTTTTGGCATCTACGTGCTTGAACTTTCGACCACGTAAGCTCGGATCCTTCGAGTACCAGCCTCGTTTGCATGACCGACCAATTTGACCAACTACACATCAATCAATTTAATTAACTTAATCGTTTTCCTCTTACGAGGGCACTTTCTTTGCATTCGCGTCGAGCATCACTAATCGATATCTTAGTTCTTCTCGTTTCGTCAACATGTAAGTCTGAGGGTGTAATCTCTCTTCTATTTATTGTATTTTACTTATTGTATAATCAATTGTAAGATTTATGTCGAAAACACCATTAAAACCGATTTCTAAAACCGTCCTTTAAAACTCTTTTTTTACGGATTTCCAGTAGACAGACGTCGAGAAAAGACGCAGCAACTGCTGCGCCTATTCGAAGGAGCGCAGTACCTGCTGCGCCTCTTCGTGAGGCTGCCGCAGTTCCTGCTTCTTTTCTTCTTCCTCCGTCCTCTGTAAATTCGTTTGTTATTTGTTTTTGTTTCCCTTTGTTTATTTCGTTAATCATAGTATATAATTCACACGTATATCATTAATCATCATCATTAAATATGCTTTAATCATCACAAATCCGGCTTAAATCCCGAGTAATCCAATATTTGCGGGTTTTTCGTCATTAAATTCAATTCCGGGTTATGGAGATTCAATTTGTTCATATTGAGTTTCTGGGATTCGTCTTTGATATAGTTTTCATCTGTTTATTCGCATGTTCGTCACATATTCGTCATTAATCCATTGTATCTAACGTAGTTAATTGATTTAATTCGTAGGACTCATTAATATTTTTCACTTCTATCATTATTCCATCATGTAATAATCCGTTTGCATCCGTCTCATTCATATTTTACTGTTTTTATGACCTATTCATGTGTTAAATAACATGTTAATCACTTTCATCCGAGTAAATAATTTAATCAATCATTAAATTTACCAATTGACATTAACAATTCGTAATTCCGGCTTCACAGCCAGAATTCAGGTCAGGAACAGACGCAGCAATTGCTGCGCCTATTCTAAGGGACGCTCTGACTCTGCTGCTTTATTCGAGTTGAATTTCGTCCCGAACTCCGTTTTTGCTTTGACCTAGTTTAATTAATTACGTATTAACTAACTATTATCCGTAATATCACCTTTCGACCGATCATTCGTTAGTTTATTTTATTTATTCTTTTATTCGTTTTCTCAAATTATCCGTTTTAAAGGTATTTTCGACATAAATCGCCTATTCCAATGTAATTATTGTAATTTTCATTATTGTAATTTATAATTATTGTATTTCTTTTATTGTTTGTATGCCTTCCCATGTAAATGAGCATTAAATCCTACTTCGACCCAATTGTATGCTAATTACGTGTTTCACCGACTTAGTCTAATCTTCACATGTTAGGATTAAAACTTGGATGTTGCATTGCATGCATATAATCGACGATATATCAAGTACGAATAACTTCCCTAATCATTAGTAGAGGCCGCTATCGAGGCGGGCGGGATTAGGTGTTCGATCAAAAGAGCTTCCTAATACGTACCCTCACCCCTTACTCCAGATATCTGTGAACACCCGTGTTCATTGGCATCCACGAGAGTCATTCTAGACATAGAATGCTAAGGGTAACGATTGCTTAGTGTTCATGTCTCTATTTTGTGTCTTGACATGACACGAGGTATTCGAACGGTTCCAATTTCCCATAAAAATTGGTGGCGACTCCATACAAAAATGCAAAGCTTGTTTCCCAAGCGCCCCCGTGGCCCCCGCTGTCCACACCATGCAGCGCTGAGGCACCTTCTGGCTAAGAAGGAAGCTAAACCACGGCTATTGAGATGGATACTCCTTCTTCAGGAGTTTGATTTGCAGATAAAGGATAAGAAAGGAGCTGAGAACGTTGTAGCTGATCATCTATCGAGACTGTCACAGCAAGAGGGAGGAGATTCATTACCTATTGATGACTTTTTTCCTGATGACTCTTTATTTGCTGTATTATCTTCTATTGTTAACCAAGAACCTTGGTATGCAGATATAGCTAACTAGGTTGTCAGTGGCAAGCTGCCGCCTGACCTTTCTCATCAGCAGAGGAAGCGTTTTCTGTATAACGCTAAGCAGTATTTCTGGGATGATCCTTACTTGTTTAAGGAATGTGCAGACGGTCTCTATAGACGGTGTATTCCGCAGTGGGAGACCAAAGTAGTCCTGGAAGGCTATCACTCATCCTCTTATGGTGGTCACCACGGTTCATCGCGCACCGTGGCTAAGGTACTTCAGTCTGGTTTTTTCTGGCCTACTTTGTTTGTTGATGCTAAGGCTTTTGTTTTAGCTTGTGATGCCTGCCAACGATCAGGGAATATTTCAAAGAGACATGAGATGCCACAAAATGGTATCTTAGAGGTTGAGGTCTTCGATGTCTGGGGCATCGAATTCCAAGGACCGTTCCCATCTAGTAAAGATAACAGGTATATTTTAGTAGCTGTTGATTATGTGTCTAAGTGGGTTGAGGCAATTGCTTCACCCTATTGTGATGCTAAGACCGTGATTAAGATGTTTAAAAAGGTCATATTTCCCCGATTTGGTGTCCCTAGGATCGTCATTAGTGATGGAGGTATGCACTTTAAAGAAAAGAAACTAACTTCTATTCTGTCTAAAGTTGGTGTCCAACATCGGCGTGGTTTGGGGTATCATCCCCAAACTAGTGGTCAGGTCGAGGTCTCTAATCGCGAGATTAAAGAGATCTTATCTAAAGTAGTTTCTAAATCACGGAAGGACAGGAGTCTTAAATTAGAAGACACGTTATGAGCTTACAGAACTGCCTTTAAGACACCGATTGGTGCATCACCTTATCGGTTAGTCTATGGGAAATCATGTCATTTACCTGTTGAGTTAGAATGTAAGGCTTGGTGGGCAATTCATGAACTTAACTTTGATCCTAAGTTGTGTGGTCAGAACCGTGTTTTGCGGTTAGATGAACTAGAGGAGTTTAGGCTCAACGCCTATGATAGCTCACGCATTTACAAGGAGAACACGAAGAGATGGCATGACAAAAAGATCCTACCTCGGGAGTTTCATGTCGGGCAGAAGGTGTTGCTGTTTAATGCCCGACTGCGATTATTTCCTGGCAAGCTGAAGTCCAGGTGGAGTGGTCCTTATACGGTGACAGCTATCACTAAATTTGGATCCGTTGAGCTAGAAGGTCCCGAGGGAAATCGGTTCAAGGTGAATGGGCAATATGTGAAGCATTATCACGAAGCGAATGAAGCAGGCAATCGTGTTGAAGTCTTGTACTTCGACGAGCTTGACGCGCTAGTTAATTGATGCCAGAAAGGTCGTGTGGGACCTCATAAACCTGCGCTCTCCGGGAAGCAGCCCGGACTGTTTTGTTGTATTTTTTTGTTGAACTTATTTCTTTCCGTTTAGTTGTTTTTCGAACTTTAGACGCCAAACTATGCGTTCCTTGCCTTTCCTATGCTCCTTTTTCGTGTTTTGCAGGTGCAGCAACTCGATCGAGTAGTTTTTCTACTCGATCGACCACTTTTGCTCTAATATTCACTCGATCGAGTACTTATTGTTCTCGATCGACAAGCTGCAAAATCATGATAACTCGATCGAGTAACATATTTGCTCGATCGAGCGCTTTTGACACCAAACCATTCGATCGAGCTGTTTTGGGTTGCTCGATCGAACTGTTCCGTCTTCCAGCCGCTAGTTTTCGTCTGTTGAGCTGCTGTTGGACTACCTATGACCTCCCATGTTCATGGTCGGTTTGGGGAGGTCCCTCTTCATGAGGTCTTGTAAGTATTCCGACTCCAGTTATCCTTTTCTTCTTAGTTTGCATTCCTCTCCCTATTTTTGGTACAATGAGGGCATTGTACGGTTTGATTTGGGGAGGTATGCATCCATATCTTTGTCTGCATGTTTTCTTGCATTTCTTGCACTTCTGTTTGCACGTTTATTCATTTTTCACATGCATCGTTGTTTTTAAAATTTTTAATTTCAAAAAATACATAAAAATCAAAAAAACTCACGTTTATTTTGAGTCGGAACGTTTGAACTTTGACGTTACATTGAATCCTTACCTCTGCCCTGCATATTCTTGACATTTTGTTGGCATGATAATGTGCATAGTCTACGAGTTTTCTTTTCTCTCTTATCTGAACGAATAGACTTTACTCACGTATCGGTAAGCTACATTACATTCTGAGGTTAGAGCTTTTTAAACTGGTGACATTCATGACCGGTTTCATTTAGGATGTGAGTAGTACTCTCTATAAGGCATGTAGCATCAATTTGCATAAGCATGAGTCTAGTCTTCTTAATACCTGTATGCATTCGGTCTGTGGATGGTGACACATGTTAGGAGAGGCAGTTCCCTTTATTTTATTCTACCCATGAGCCTCACATAGCCAAATTGCCTTTTTGTCCCATTAGCTATATTCCATAATTTTGCCTACCCTAGCCGAGCTAGTGATGAGTAGTTGTTTGGGAAATTTTGCTGCAGTTTGGTTATATATCTGATATCAGAAGTCGGCGGAAGAATTGAAGGGAATGAAAAAGAATTGTTGTGAGAAAGAAAAAGATAAGAGAAAAAATAAATAGAAAAATCGAATAAATTCAAGAAAAAGAATATGAAAAAGAAAAAAATCATAGGCGGAAAAATGAAAAAATTCTATAGATGATTTTCACTCCCATGTCTTATTTATATCTTATGGGGAGTTGACAAGTTATTGGTGTTTTGTGAGTTGAGTGCATCTAATTTGCACTGTTTTGTATTGTTATATTGAGTATGAAGTTGGGATGCAGTTCAATATTTAGATCCGTTGTTGCTAGCCAGGCTATTAACTCCACATTTCCAAATTCATCTTAGCCCCTTCGTACCCATTACCTCACTTACCCAAATGTAAGTCCTCGTCATGTGTCTTGGTCATTAGTTTGGTTAGAATGCGTATGTACGGTTGTAGAGACTTTATTCATGTTAACTGCATGCATGTTCTTATAGGTCGAGTTAGGTGAGTGTTTTCACTTCTTTCTATCTTTCACTTTTATACTCTCCCTGTGATTAAATTTGAGTGATGAGCGACCCGTGAGAGTCCGATATCTTTGAGTCTTGCAAGGTCGACGGTTCAGTAAGTTTGACACATTGATTTAATTCGTTTGCACTTATCACCTGCCACTTTGTTGGTTGTTGCATTAAACTGGTTATGGCGGATGATTTGTAGCAGATGCGTTGGTCCCGTTCCACTAATTGTTCTTAGTTGCATTCATAGTTTGCTTGGGGACAAGCAAAGGTTTGGTTTGGGGAGATTTGAAGCGTGTATTTTATATAATAGGACAAGAGAATTGGTGACGCAAACTTGTCGAGGACAAGTGGGAGATTGTTGGGAAATGTGTCCTCAACAATAGTGCGATCACATGATTTAAATATCATGATTTAAATCTCATTACAAGAATACGGAAGGGATGATACATTACATATATAGTCAACTGGTCCACACATATCGGTAATGATAGGCTGGCTAGAGTTTGACATTACTGTCGTGCGACGGTGGTGATCAGTTGATCCCTTGAGGTCACACCTAAAGGACGATTCCCTTAATTGAAAAGGTTAATTAGTTGTATACCGATACAGATTAATTAATTCCTTAAAATTGAACAATTCAATTTGTAAGAGAGAATATTGATATCTTATTGTAATGGGATTAAATAAGATTTATTTTAGTAATAAAATGCTTTGTTACTAAAATTATTTATTGTTTGAGAAACAATAGATATAAGAATGAATGGTTAATTATAATTATAATAAATTGTGAATTATAATTATATGACCCATTTTATTTATGTGATCAAGTATCACTAGTCAATTTGTTGTATGTAATTTAATTAATTCATGAAATGATATTTATGTGATAAATATGCATTAAATTAATTAATAACATGTATCATACAACATGTGACATATTGTGTGACAAGTGACAAATTGACAAAATAAAATGGTAGTCCAGTTTACATATGGACCGAAATATTGTAGGTAGTGGAGGATAATGGGTGTATTATTTTAATGCCTAAAATTATTATAATCATACCTATTATTACATAGTCTTACACCTACAATATTGATAAGACAAAAAGAAAAAGCAAGATGCTCTCCTTTGGCCTCTTGCTAGCCGGCTCTACTACTCCTATTAGAGGAGTTTTAGTTCTTTTATCTTATCATTCTTACACTACCATTCAATCCACATGCAAAAAGTTCATGTATTTTCTCTCTTCTCTCTCTTTAATCTTCATCAAAAAGATGAGTATTTGATTCAATTTGTTCATATGAATTACTAATATTACTAGTAGTAGTATATGAGTTTTAGTAATCAATTTTAAGGTAAACCACATTACAAATATCTAGTACATATTAGTTTGTGGGATTGAGGGATAGTTTTGGGTGCTACTAATTGGAGGGCTTCTATCTTGAGGTCATGTATGTTCATCCAATATTGGAAAGCTCAAGAACTAACAAGAAGGAGATCTTGTTAGTGTCCATTTGACCGAAATTCATATGGTGAGAAAATGATTTCTTCACTTATTTATTTTAGTTTGCATGCATAAGATTTGTAATTAATTTTATGACTAAATTAATTTGTTACATATATGAATATGTTAAATAATGAGATATAGATTTCTAACAAGCGGTATCATTAGCACAAGGTTGTTTGCATGCAAATCGGTTATAGTTTTTCCGAGTTATACGATTAACATATAAAACTTGTAAATTTGTGTTATTATGATATATCACGAAAATAATTTATGCATGTTAACGTTTCTGATCCTAAAATGTATTTAGGATATTTGGTTAATTTATGGATTTTTATTGTTCATTTTATATAATATTGGCATTAAAATGTGATTTTTATGATAAAAATGTCATTTTTGGACGAAAATTAGCTAAACTTCGAATTTTCCAGTGTTTTTTGGATATGTTTTCACATATATTATTTGTAGTTGATCTGAAAATTTTCATAATTTTTGGAGTTCTTATGCTCGAAAAATGGATTTTTCATGTTTAAAATCGGATTTAGATGAAAAATAGGTTAATATGAGATAAATTTCGAATCTGGTCATAGAAATTTAGTATGTTGTCACATGCAATTTTATAAGATGTGTATAAAATAATGGGCTATATTGAAGTCTTTATGCATGATTTATGGATTTTTGATGAAAAATAGCATAAATAGTGACTTAATTAGTAAATAATTGCTAAAACATACTCCATGACTAAGGAAAAACGTCACATGTTGCATTTTATTATCTTTTTCAGATCTAAAATTGAAAAGTTGATGAATATAATTTTTCTCATGTTTTTATGATTTTTATTGATAAATCCGATAAACCGCAACATAGTTTTTCCGATAATTTTACGAAATTTTAACCTAAGTTTTTTGAACATTATGAGTGTCATGGTATTTTTCCAGAATGTTCATAAGTTTAAATTTCAAATTTTGAATTTATTTGGAATTTTTTGTGATTTATTTGAAGTTTATAGCATTTTATTATAATTTTAGGTCCATTAATGAACAATTTTAGAAATATGAGTTAATTATGGTCAAGTAATTAGTGAAGACTAATTTTGAGTCCTAAGAGGTTAGGGTAATTAACTTGTGCATAAATATGAATTTATGTAATTTTTGTGATTATAAAAAGGTTGAATCACGCAAATCCGTAAAAACCGATTAATATACGATATTGGCTCCTTAAAGGCGATTTAGCATAAAATTGGGCATGTTCATACATATTATAATGCTACATTTTATTTATGATTGTCATAATTTTATTTTATGTAATTTTTGAATTATGTAATTTTACTTAGTATGGCCTTAGTTTTTAATTGGTATTACCCGAAATGTATGGGAATATCGATTCGGTTGTAATTTATTGTGATCTCGTATCACCGTTTTGTAATTTAATAGATTTATTTTATTTTAATTACAAATGTATAATAGGAAATTATGTAATTTATTATGTAATTTATTTATTCCGGAGTTCCTTGAAGACGGTGTCACTCAAGAAGGCGATACATAAAGACGGTATTACCTCGAGATGCGTGCCACAACCGAAGTTCAAGGGACCAATGGAGTTGGTTTCCGAATATGTAATAGTTAATTAGATTTTCTATTTTAGGAAGGCCATACTAGGATTTATTTTATGCTTTGCATTTTATTTATATGTTGCATGCATCGCTAAATCGCCATAACTAAAATATGCATCATCTTTTAATCGAGTTTATCGACCGTGTCAATTAGAATTATCGTAGTTCACCGCTTTAGTTCACTTAAAACGTGATAGATAATAAATTGACATGACCTCTCGCTAAAAATAAACAATTGAGACATAGCCTTACCAAAAAGTAGAAACCATGAAAACCTATTTCATGAGGGAGTGCACTCGGCCATCCCGGGGTACAAACCTTGTTACGTAGGGGAAGTGGGTGATAAATGTCTATCCACCGAATTCGTGTTGATGAGGGTTTCATCGGCTATCCCGTGCCCAAGTTGATGTGGATTTGGATCATGGACACATTTATTCGAAATTTGGATTGAGCTCAACGGAAGTATTCGTGACCGTAGTCGCATGTGTTCCGGGCTATAGATAAATATTAGAGTAATTTTATCGACCGAGAATTCTAAAAGTAGAATCGATTAAAGAGTTAGTCCACCGAGTTATATTGATAAGGGTTCCATCGGCTATCCCGTGCCCAAGTTAATATGAATTTGGATCTCGGAATCATTTATTATAGTTGGGTAGAGGTCACTATGTAAATGCCTTACTTGTTATCTACAAGTATTATTATAACGATAAATGTTAAGTTTTCCACTATTCCGTTATCATATTGTTCTATTTCTTTACCACAATTCATATACGATATCATTTCGATTTTGATTCAAATCTCCATTAAAACATCGTAACTAAAGACAAATATGAATTTGCTTCTAAAACCTCAAATGAACCATTGCTAAGGATCTCTTGTAAAGAGTTTAGATTAAAGTTATTCATTATCAAACAGGTTTTTGATTCTTGACTAACATATCTACTTACAATGAATTGTTTCTCATATGCTTAATTAAATTAAGTACCTTGAAGCGATAAATTGTTTTGGTAATTAGATTTGTCAGAATTCGTAATTGACCAAAATAACGCAACCACTTCAATGAAAGTTTTTAAGACTAAAACGAACAAATGAAGAGTAATCTTCATGAATTCAATTTTGCTTCTCAAAGCAAAGACTCGTTGAAATAAGTGGGAGCATTCTCTTAAACCGTTAAGATGGGATGAGGTTCAAAGAAGTAAAAATAATGGAATTGATACAAGGTAATGTTAAAAGTAAAGTTGTTGAGAATAACGATACTAAACCTATCAATCCCGACCGATAAAGTTTCCATTGTCTTAAATGTTGGACACTAGAAAGGAAACTACCCCAAATTATTGAAGAATCAACAAGTTAGTTGTGGGACATCTAATGGGACCTTCTTCTTTAAATGTTTATTTGATTAAACATAAATTTTGCTAGTACTAATTCGTCAATATTAGAAACCAGTGGAGGTTTTCATCATTGTATTCGACACATAAGATGATTAGAATATGACGACTAGCAACGATAATGTCGAGAGATAGAGTAATTGTGTACTCAATCTAGTTTTTGGATTTAAAGTTGTACTTAATTGTGACTATTAAGTGCACAAACTGTAAATAAGAATATAAACTTGTTAAGATACAAAAGAGGTTTCACTTTTGTGACCCTATACACCACGATTTGATGTATGGCTAGCCCATTATCAAGGTGAATATATTCTAAACCAAACTAGAATGATATATCATGTAGATGATGTAAGACTCAAATTGGTAACCCAAGATTAAACCTTAAATTCTGGAATGATGAACGCAAAGAGTTATCGAGTACTCTTGAAGCCATTAGATTGTTAATGGTTTATGCGTATCTTGTATTCAAAGCGAGATATCTCGTGCCTTTTGGTTGAAAAGGAGATCGAGGTTGTAAATCATTGATCCATAAGAGGTTGATCATTTTCTTTTACCAACGATTTAAGTTGATGCTAATGTGTTCACTTAATAAGGTAAATAGAGAAATCTTTGAAGAAGTTCAAAAATTCAAAGAATCGCGATTTAGTCGTAATGGGATTATCAAAGTGAAGACTTTGATATAAACCAAAGGAAATGTGATATAGTATCACAAATTAATCTCTCTTAGCACGCATTATGGGATAATGTGTGATTGGATAAGAATTCAAACGTTATTCGATATGGTTTTGACTTCAATCAAGTTACTTTGAGTTACTTAATCACTTTTGGGGATTTTATCATTTTGTCTAAATTATTTTCCACTAAATCATATGAGATATGAAATGGTAATGTACCATATTTGTAAGTTTTCACAAGAAACAAATGCTCATTTTTCCCTTTCAATTATCACGAGAACGACGGGTTTGCGGCTCGTGAAACTGTCTTTCTAAAATAGAAGTTTATTTCTATAAGACAGAGTGGGAGAAATTATTCAAGAGCCACAAAGAATGTTATGTCGCAAGAAACTGGTCTTTCTTGGTACATGAGACGTTTTGTGTAAGATGTTGGTTCTTTAAAACCTAGGAGGTTAAATTCGTCACTTGTTGAAAATGATGAATTCATGCTACTTTTAAGAAAGTAAAGAGCTTATAACTTACAAAAGAAATTGTTTGATTCAAGTTGATTACTTCTGGAAAGTAATCAACAAATGACTTACATATGAGTGTTTAAGTCACAACTCAATACAAGGCTTAGAGCCATGAGAATCCGAAATAAAAGGCTTGATTAGTGACAAAGGGTTTTGCACTAATAAAGACAGATTTCAAGGTTTGATTGGTTGCAAAGGGTTTTGCACCAGTTGAAATGCTTAAGTCTATTTGGATCTTTTTAGGGATTGTGTTTCATTATTATGAAATACATAGCGAGTGAATCTAAAACCCACTTCTTCAATTAGAAGGAATGTATTCAATACATGTCTCGAGTTTAGTAGATTCTTGCAATCCTAAGATAATGTGAAACTTAAGAGAGAATCTTAAGTAGGACATCAATGAGTTGGAATCAATGATTTGATCATGTTATAAAACTTTTCTCGATAAGTCGAGAGTTGTGTTTATACATGGAGTTTAGTGGGAGTTACGGAAATTTTAATTAGTCTTATATGTGGATGACATATTGATCATTGCGAATGATTTAAGACTTTTGGAGCAATATAATACATCTTGAATATCCGGATTTATGAAGATAAATCCACATGATATTAGCGTCAATAAGAAGTCTTATGTTGATAAGATTCATGACTATTTCAATTAAATTGAACATATTTGATTCCATTTGCTTCCGCTGCCGGATCAATTAAATGAGTAATGATGTATAACACTTCATATACTTTGAGTATGATGAATTGTTTTGAAAATCGAATTTAAGTAATCTTTACCAAGTAAGCCATAAAGATTACCCTTAAGTGCTTGCAGAAGCATTAAGGAAGTAAAACAAAGTGTTTATGACGCAATTTTTGTGTAAGGGTGTTACACAAATGACAATTGACAATTGAAATTGCGCATGGTTTCCGACAAAACCATGATCAAAACACATTAGGATGGTTAAGAAACCATTGTGGCTATGTTATTTAAGAAATAGATTTTCTAGAATCGTTCTAGGCAATAAAGAACAATGAGAGATATTTATAACGGAAATTGAGTACACTTGCAATCATGGGATGTGCAAGACGATGAGTCCCGCACACTGTGAAAACAGTGGGAGCTATTCTTGGGCTAGAGGGCCTATGTCTTGATTGGATCTCGACACGTACTCAGAAAGTTTTGTGATGCAAATGTATACATTACAAAGAAAAACGAGTATGTAGTAAGGTTGAGTAAGATTGATAAAACCTACTAACCAAAGCCTTCTCATAGGCTTAACATGATGAGTCATGTCATTTCAATTAAATTGAAATGAACAAATACATACAAGATCAAATTAGATTATAGAACATGAAATAGTAATCAGGCATTGACTATTCATATATGATAATCGCATTTGTCGTTCGAGTTTTTCTTTAAAAACTCCTTTTATACTTTGTTACATCCAAACGGGTTGTAGAGACAACATTGAACCTCGTTAAAGTGAACACGGATTAGCATTGTATTCGCCCATAGTCACTTGTATGAGGTGACGTCTCGAAGTGACTAGAGTGTGATGCGATTGATGGCAAGTTCAAGTGCCATAGAGTCATGTGAGATGACTAGTCGATCACATAGGCAGACTGTTAGGAACACTTTGTCGGGCAGTGACCGCTTATAGAGTTCTGGCAAATTTATATAGCCTGGTCGTGGCGAGAGCTACTATAGTATTCTAATGAGTCGATTCTTTTGACTAAAGACTGTTCGCCTAAGATGGCACGGTTTCAGATTAGCTTTGATTTATGTTACTACGACCTTCGTAAATGGGGTCAAATGGGCATATTTTGGGTTATGATGGCTGTGGCTAGTCGAAGGGAATAAGTGCGATAGGAATTGTCCACCCCCTTGTCAGGGTTAAAACAATATCTCAGGGCCACTCGAGGAGTAATGAACTGGAAATGCGTGGCCACGCTCGGAAGGTATCTATGATAGATAAATCCGGTCAATCAGTTATTCTCCAGATCGAGGAAACCACTCTCGATATGATCACTTGCAAGTACGACCCGAAAGACACCTTGCATTGAGTGGGAGATAGTAATAGGACAAGAGAATTGGTGACGCACACTTGTCGAGGACAAGTGGGAGATTGTTGGGAAATGTGTCCTCAACAATAGTGCGATCACATGATTTAAATATCATGATTTAAACCTCATTACAAGAATACGGAAGGGATGATACATTACATATATAGTCAACTGGTCCACACATATCGGTAATGATTGGCTGGCTAGAGTTTGACATTATGCCACGTCTTGACGGTGGTGATCGATTGATCCTTGAGGTCACACCTAAAGGACGATTCCCTTAATTGAAAAGGTTAATTAGTTGTATACCGATACAGATTAATTAATTCCTTAAAATTGAACAATTCAATTTGTAAGAGAGAATATTGATATCTTATTGTAATGGGATTAAATAAGATTTATTTTAGTAATAAAATGCTTTGTTACTAAAATTATTTATTGTTTGAGAAACAATAGAGATAAGAATGAATGGTTAATTATAATTACAAGAAGTTGTGAATTATAATTATATGACCCATTTTATTTATGTGATCAAGTATCACTAGTCAATTTGTTGTATGTAATTTAATTAATTCATGAAATGATATTTATGTGATAAATATGCATTAAATTAATTAATAACATGTATCATACAACATGTGACATATTGTGTGACAAGTGACAAATTGACAAAATAAAATGGTAGTCCATTTTACATATGGACCGAAATATTGTAGGTAGTGGAGGATAATGGGTGTATTATTTTAATGCCTAAAATTATTATAATCATACCTATTATTACATAGCCTTACACCTACAATATTGATAAGACAAAAAGGGAAAGCAAGATGCTCTCCTTTGGCCTCTTGCTAGCCGGCTCTACTACTCCTATTAGAGGAGTTTTAGTTCTTTTATCTTATCATTCTTACACTACCATTCAATCCACATGCAAAAAGTTCATGTATTTTCTCTCTTCTCTCTCTTTAATCTTCATCAAAAAGATGAGTATTTGATTCAATTTGTTCATATGAATTACTAATATTACTAGTGGTAGTATATGAGTTTTAGTAATCAATTTTAAGGTAAACCACATTACAAATATCTAGTACATATTAGTTTGTGCGATTGAGGGATAGTTTTGGGTGCTACTAATTGGAGGGCTTCTATCTTGAGGTCATGTATGTTCATCCAATATTGGAAAGCTCAAGAACTAACAAAAAGGAGATCTTGTTAGTGCCCATTTGACCGAAATTCATATGGTGAGAAAATGATTTCTTCACTTATTTATTTTAGTTTGCATGCATAAGATTTGTAATTAATTTTATGACTAAATTAATTTGTTACATATATGAATATGTTAAATAATGAGATATAGATTTCTAACACTAAGCCCCGCTCATCTCTTCCGAGCGATAACCTATGTTCCTTAATATGCACATTCCCTCTGTGGCGGGTTCCACTGAGGGCGAATAAAGGGCGTGAAGCCACTCCCGCAAGTGACTCCACTCAGTCGAGGACGCACCTCGAGAACCACAGACAAACAATCACAACTAGCTATAAAATCAACAATAACCAATTCCAATACGATATGAATCAACAACAATAAACAACCATCAACAACACTATGTAATCAATAACCGAGTAGGGAAACCCTACCTGTAATAAGCAACCACGAGACCGTCACAAGAAGCTAATCAGTAATGCTCCTCTACGAAACCTCCTCCTATAATCACGTATTCATATAATTACCATCTAAACAACATACCACTCCCAAAACCCCCAATTCTACCCAATTAGGGCTTTAAGAAAAACCAACAAAACAATATAAAAACTATACAAGGATCTTACCCTTGACACGACGAACTCAACGACGTAAAGAACACGACGATCCGACAATCTTAGCCTATGGGATTTGATAATAACGCGAAGAATAAAGCAACGTAACTCTTTTCTCTCTTTGACAAGTTTTTAGAAAAGTAAAAGTGATTAAGAAAGATGACGTAAACTCTTTAAATACTAATCACGCGTTATTAACAAAATCTGGCTAAAACAACCCGTAAGACCAACTTACTCGACCGAGTTACCCTTACTCGATCGAGTGTCACACGTACTCGATCGAGTACCCATCAGGCAGACTAATGTTTCGTATAAAAACATACTTACTCGACAGAGTAAACCCCACTCGATAGAGTACCCATAGAAATAGAAAATTGTAATATTACAGCATAGCCTCGTACAAACCTCCACCTGCAGGGTCATCAATTCTTACCATTCCAGTATCCAAATTCAACGTACCATGCCTGCCTCCTGGGTCTTTCAACATGTCAGGACCTGTAGGAGGAGTAACAGAGAGATATTCCTACAACTTGCTCCCAAACTAGGGCGGAGGTGTCAAATCAACTGCAATATCTGACGCAATAGAAGGATTAGAAGGAACCCCATTGGGTTGTACAAAAGGGATAGCATTAGACTGGGCAAATACCAAGTCCTCCCCTCCTACCTGAAAGGTAAGTGTTCTAGCCCCGACATCTACAATTGCACCAGCAGTGTACAAAAATGGTCTCCCTAAGATAATAGGGGTACGGGTGTCCTCGGGTATGTCTAAGACAACAAAGTCGATGGGAATAAAGAACCTCCCGATCCTAACAGGTATATCTTCTAAAACGCCTAAAGGCCGTGATAAAGAACGGTCGGCCATCTGAACTGTCATGCTAGTACACTGAAACTTGGTCAAACCTGTTAGGATTTTTAATCTCGTTATTTACATATTCATATATGTGACATTTTAATTTAGTCATAAAATTAAAACTAGATCTTATGCATGCAAACTAAAATAGACAAGAGAAGAAACCGTCTTTCTTACTTAGGGTGTTTTGGATTTTTGGGCACAAATGAGTTCTCCTTCTCACTTGTTCTTGAGCTTTCCTTATATGGATGAACAAAGGATCCAAAGAAGAATCCCTCCCAAAAGTTTATACCCAAGGTAACCTCTTAAAAGACTAATATTATTAGAACTAGAACAATATTAATCTTACTAAAATTGACCCAAAATATTTGTTTGTTCTCTTGTTTATTCGGCCAAGAGAAGGGAAGGATTTTGGAGATTTTTATTTCTCTAATATTTCATAAGATGTAGAGAGAATTAGTGATAATTTCTTACACTAGAAATTATCATATGAAGTAGTGAATAATTGAGAAAAACTCTATGTTTTTCTCTTTAGAAAAACCGGTGGGGAGGAGGTGTGGTGAGCCAATGCATGGTGCACATTTTCTTCCCAAGAAAGTAGGCTTGCATGGCTACAATTAGGTAGCTAATTATTTTGTTCTCCACTTAAAATAATTAACACAATTTTAAACCCAATACTCCCTTCATTTTTTTCGGCACTTATAAAATGGGAGGTCCATTTTATATTTGTCATTTGTCAATTGTCACATGTTACAAGTCATGTGTAATTGTAATGTATTTTTATCATATTAAAAATCAACGCATTAATAAAATACGTCATGTACAAAATCGACTTAGTAATTCATAATTACTTGTACCAAAACGGTTTATCAATTATAAATCACAACGTCTTGTATTTATAATAAATTATTCATTCAGTTTCAATTGTTTCATAAACAATAATTTTATCTAAGTAATAAAACAATTTGATTACTTAGACCATATCTTATTTAATCTAATTATAATAAGACATGTCAATTATACTCACAAAATCGTCCGTCAATTTTAAGCAATTTAATTAACCCGTATCGACATACGATTAATTAAATAATCAATTAAGGGGATCAACTGATCACCACCGTCGCACGACAGTAATGTCAAACTCTAGTCAGCCAATCATTACCGATATGTGTGGACCAGTTGACTGTAAAATATTACATCCCACATGTATTCTTAAAATGAGATTTAAACATGTGATCATCATGATCAACAGTTGTGATCGCATTATTGTCGGAGGACACATATTCCAACAAAACCCAATCTCTTAACAAGAGATAAAGTTAAGACACTGACACTAGCACCTAAGTCACATAAAGCATTGTCGATCAGGTGGCTCGCTATATCACATGGTATAGAAAACTACTCGGGTCAGCCAATTTCGGTGGAGTCTTATTCTGAAGGAGTGCGGACAGTCAAAGCCACCGTTTCAATTTCATCAACATTCCTCTTACGTAAAAGAATCTATTTCATAAATTTTGAGTAAGAGGGTACCTGGGTGAGTAACTCGGCCAACGGAATATTAACCTTAAGACTCTTCAAAAGATCGACAAATCTGTCGAATTGTTGTTCCGCCTTTGTCCTCCGTAACCGCCCTGGAAATGGAACTTGGAGCTTATAGGCATTATCCTTATTAGCATATTTTTCGTCCAAGTTAGATTTAGACGACAAATTAACACTTTCAGCATCAATTGTGCCCGATCGAGTAACAAGTTAGATTTAGACGACAAATTAACACTTTCAGCATCAATTGTGCCCGATCGAGTAACATCACCACTCGATCGAGAGCATTTCTCGGCATTTTTGCTCGATCGAGCAGTTTGAGTTACTTGATCAAGAGCCCTGTTTTCTTCAATGGTCGATTGACCACTTCCATCTCCTCGATCGAGCATTCCGTCAGTATATTCACTCGATCGACCATCAGAACCGGTCGATCGAGTACAGCTTGTGAATCCGTTACTTTTATGTTAAACGACGCCTTCCCCAGAACAGTTGCTTCAACCTCCGAGTTTGAAAATTCAGGATCCTCAATAGGCAACTTAAGTCCTTCATAGGGAGTACCGCTCCCGGTATGAACAGCATATACCGTCTCAGGTTGCCTAAAAGTTCTCTCGGCAATTACTTGAACCAACTGACTCCCAAGTCTTTTGATAATGTCATCTTTAGCTTGCATAATCTCTTGCGCTTGCAGCGCAAGTGTGTTCACTATAGATGTCAATTTAGCAATCTCTTCATTCTTTTTAGCAGGGGAAGGGGTTTGTTGTTGCGGCGGCCAAACAAATGGCGACTTTTGATAACCTCGTTGCTGAAACAGATGTGGCGTCACATATGTTGGTTGTTGCGAAGGTGGGGGTATAGTTTAGGTAAGCCCCACTGTGGTTGCCATAGGAATGACTAGCTTGTCTATGCTGCTTAAACACATAGACTTCATCGATCTCCGCCATACAAATAACGGCATTGTGCCCTGCAGCACCACATCTCTCACAGTAGACCACCTGTTGTGATGTAAATAATCACGAGTTTTCACGATTTTAGAGTATTATTTTGCAGCGGAATTTAAAAGTAATATTTTTTGTGTTTTTATGATTAATTTGGATCGAAAATAAAGGGATATGAAGTGAATTGCTCTCCTTCCTCGCAAGAAATTCAAAACAACACACAACTAACACTCAACCTCGCAAGGAAGAATGGTAACTATCTCACCCTCGCAAGAATGAATAACAATCTTATGACGCGCAATCTATAAAACACACAAGTATAAAACTTGAATTAAACTCTCTCATTGATTTAAAACTGAATACAAAGACCCTTATTTATAATACTCACTATTACCATAAACTAACAAGACAATAATTTGGAAATAAAACAACAACTACCTTAACTAGGATTAAGAAAGTAATTGGCTTTCCTAAACTTATTAGGAAATTAAAACAACTTGACTCGAATTAGGAAACTAATAATTTAGACTCGATATAGGAAGTAACTTAAGATTGATTCCAATTGAGCTTGCATCTTGTAGTCACGTCGTTTTTGTCACCAGCGTAAGAATTGGACAGCTCAACTTAAAACGACCATATCTCCTTCGCTACTTAACCAAATAAAGCGTGTGACCACTTGTTGGAAAGCTAACATCATGCACTTTCATCTCCAACATAAATCACACCAAAATTAACTATAGTTTAAGAGATATTTAGCTTCTACTTTAAGTGAACGAATCTGAAATGTGAAGATTGACTTGAACTTGCGTTTTGAACATATACATGTGTCTCTCCTGTATCATGTTGTGCCTTAGTATGGAACTGAGTTGGACCACCCTAAGATTGTCTATGTTGTGCGGAAGCATAAAATATCCCGTGTTGGGCCTCTGCTGCATCTGTGTCCACTGTCCATAATAGTACGATATTGTCCGCTTTGGGCCAAGCCCTCACGGATTTACTCTTGGGCTCCTTCCCAAAAGGCCTCGTACTATTATATTTAGTAGATACTTATAAAGATGATCTTCCATATTTATTCTACCGATGTGGGACAAGGGTTTGCACCCTAACAGTCTACTCTCCAACTTGTCAGATCTTGCATTCTGAGCTTCAAATTGTGCTATAATTCTGAAGACGTTAGACATATTGGTAGATGAATCAAAGGTACTCAAGCCCTCCCGTTGATGATCTTTCTCCTAGAATCCTGTCTAGGTAAAACCTGTAGGACCTATCAAAACAAAACTAGAAGAAGAGATAAGAATTTTCTCAAGGAATAAATTCCTTGAGGCTAAAGACAGACAAAAATAAAGCAAGTAGATAAAATAGTTGCCTCCCCTGCAACGGAGCCAAAATTTAATGCGGCTGTCGCAGCCCTATCGAAAATAAACCATCCGGCTCTAACTAATATAGGAAGGTAAGATGGGTATCGTACTCCACAGGGAGGCGGTCACTATCTACATTTTGTCTAGTCTGTCTAAGGTCACATAATAGGGGGTTTTGAGTTGTTTGACTAAACTAAAGAACTGAAATAAAATCAATAAAAGAAACAACAATTAAAATAGCAAGGATGAAATAAGATGTAATCAAATAGAGAGAAATATGCCAGGATGTCGGTTCACCATGATAATACGCAAGTCAGCTAAAGGTAAGGTCAGTCGGTCTGATGTGAGAAGGGTAGTGGAAAGGCCCTTCTGGTCCGCTGATGCGTGTCCTAAATATGATGTTTTACACCCTCTTTTACACGCATTTCAGAGCTCAATTAGGTAGTTTATGCTACTATTTTCCCTATTTCCGTCTACTTTCGTGTTTTTGTGTAATATTGCAGAAATGTGAAGAATCCAGCGGAAATCGAGCCGAATCCGTCCCTAAGTGCTTGACATGAAGATTTGACTCGGGAAGCGAACTTGGTGCGCGTATCAAGGCCTGAAAGATAGATTTGCGAGAGTTTCAGAAGCGGATTACGATTACATAAAGTGGTTATAGATCGACCCTACGCGGTCTATAGACTGTTAGAATGCTGAATAGAAGTCTGCAGGAAAGACGAGCTGTCGATCGACTGATGCCTTGGGTCGATCGACCAGAGCACGATTATCAGAAGCTTCTGTACAGCGCATCTTGGTCGATCGATCGGTCTTAGTGGTCGATCGACCGCTATTTTAATCTGACGCAAATTAAAAGGACGAGAAGTTAGAAGCCCAATTGTAATTAGGTTTTAAGAATAAGAATCACGCTATATTCCTATATAACGTGAACCCTATGTTTCGTAATGGCATCGGGTTATTCTAGGGAATTAATTAGGTTCATCACACAAAGGTGGAATTTTGATTATTCCATTAGTTTAGAATAATTTTCGTCAATAAAGTTTACTTTTCGCATTTGGTTTTGGTCTTTCCTCTTCAATTCTTCTTTACGGTATTCCCCTGTTCCTTTGTTCAGTTTTGTTGCTTTAATTTCTTCCGTAGTTTAGAATTGCTAGTTTAGATTTCCCAAAGCCAAATTCTCGTTTCATGTTAGTTATCTATTTAGTTAATTCAATTATGAATTCAATTGCTTTATTTGTTAATTTTATTGTTGTTATTATCACCATCATGAGTAGCTAAATCCTTTGTGTTAAGATGTAGGGGATCTGTAGGTTAGACGGTTTCGACTTAGGCAACCTGTTATCGGGCTCTGGTCGATCGACCGACCTACATGGTCGATCGACCGCCGCGTGTTAGATTAGCTGCGTCTTATTTAATTTAATTGCTATATTTGACGAATCGAGTGCACGCGACTAGTTGAATGCTTAGGAATTGACCGACCCGACAGATCGAAAGATGGGGAGGGAAATAGACTACTTAATTAAGACGACTAAATTAATAAGATCGAGAGGTAAGTTAATTTAGGCTTTAAGTATCATTAATCAAGAACGAAAGTTAGTATTAGTGAGATTTAGGGACCCGTAGCTTAGGCCGAAAGGTTGCTACCTGTTAAATTGGACCGAGAGGACTTTTTATTTTCCCGTCTAACATGCTTAAAACGGTTTACTTAGAGTTGCCGCCGTCGAAACTACAGTGAGCCGACCATCTTAGCATCCTTTTTATATTTGTTTTCATCTGTTTTCATCTACTGCTCATTTATTTGTTTTAAGTTTAATTTTAATTTGATTGCCTTTAGTTATAGAACTGTTCAAATCAAATCCCCCTCACAACTGTTACTTTAGACTAAAATTAGACAACTATTAATTGCATCGCCTCTCTGTGGTTCGACCCTGACTGCCACTAGCTATAGTAGTAGTTTGGATTATAAATTTATCTTTGATACTCCACGACGGTATCAAATTTTGGCGCCGCGGGGAGGCAATTGTTTAATTTTTAGTTGTTTTTATTTTAGTCTTTTTCTTGGTTTAAGGGACATCTGTTCCTTAAACTATTCTCATATTCTACTTGTAGTTTCTTCTTATGCGCAGGTCACAGGGTGGTGAATTACGACCGTTAGATCCTGAGATCGAAAGGACTTTGCGAGAGTTGAGACGATCATCTAGAGTATTGCCGACAGAGGAAGAGCTGAGTACTCTGCCCAGTTACTACGAGAACGAGTTATTTGAGGAGGATCCACCTTCGTCTCCTATTTCTACTTCTTCAGGTGAGACCGTTACATCTCCGGATATGGTCAAGAAGCAAGTATAGCCAATACTCCGAGCCAAAATCGAGAATCTCTATAAGGGATTCGCATTGCCAAATGACGGAAAGAAAATTCAAGCAAAACCGTCCTACATCAACTTGGTTGAGAGAAACCAACTGGGAAGTCGCGAATGAAGATGCAACTAAACATATGGAGATATTCATTGACTCATCGTTGTTCCATACCCCACCAGCAGTGTGACCCAGACCGGATAAAGGAGACGATGTTCATATTCTCGCTCCGTGATGCCGCTAGGGAGTGGTACCGAGATCTGGATCGAGCTGCCAATGGGATTACCGATTGGAATTCGCTGGCCCTAGCATTTTATAAGAAATATTTCTCTGCATCGAAGACCAATACGATTAGAGCTCAGATCACAAGCTTTAAACAGGGTCCTGATGAAGATTTTCATGAGGCATGGTCCGTTTCAAGAAGCTGGTGCGATCTATTTCGCACCATGGGTTTGAGAAATGGTTTTAGGCAAACCAGTTCTATAATGGTCTTTATGATGATCGAGAGAGTTATCCTAGATGTGCAGCTAATGGGAGATTTCAAGAAAATAGCGGTGAGACAAAGGGGTGGAAAATCATCGATGACCTGGCCACCCATAAAGCTGAGCATGGGAATTCTAGAGGAAATCAGAGAAGATCAGCTGAATCTCCTGCTGTAGCTGCAATAGAGGCCCTTACTGCGAGATTTGACAAGCTAGATTTTGGGGGATCCCAAAAAGGTGGGATATATAAAGTTAATGTTGTTTCATACGGTCCTTTTACATGCAAAAGATATGGAGGAGAGGGACATGTTTCGGAGTTTTGTACTAGTTCGAATGAAACATGTGCTGCCTTTCAACACTTTAGGCAGACTAGTACTTATCCCGATCCCTCTAATGTCCACCCCAATTTGAGGTGGACTAACCAGAATGTCCTTAATCCGGGTCCACAACAGCAGCAGCAGGAGCAAAGCTATGTGTCCCCTTATAAGCAGCAGCAATATCAAAAGCCTCCCCTATGTGCCTCAGCAGCAGCAATTTCAAGGTTCTGATATTTCTGAATTGAAAAACATGGTTCAGAATTTGTCGGGTTTGCTGCAAAAGGAGTCTCTAGCTAGAGAGACTTCTACAAAAATGTTGGAGAGTCAAATTGCCCAATTGGCAAGCAAAAGTGCAGCTAGAGCTCCGGGGCATTTACCGTCGCAGCCAGATCAAAAAGAGACTCTAAATGCGATTACTTTGAGGAGTGGGTCTACCCTTGATGGGCCCACTATGGTCGAAGATGTTACTGGAAAAGATGAGGCGGAACCGAGTAAGAAGAAGGCTGGAATGAACAGTAGTAAGAAAAAGACGATCAACAGGTACATCAGTCGATCGACTGACATACCTGGTCGATCGACCAGCTCGGGTAACAGTGAAGCTTCTGGTTCTACGGAAGCCAGTCGATCGACTGACATACATGGTCGATCGACTGAAGATGCGTCTGATCGTGAACCTTTTCGTCCTCCAATGCCAGATAACTTGAGGGACTACTTATTTCGGGGGCACGACGACCAAATTATCGAGGCAAGATCCAAATGCTGATGGGTCGGCCGGTTCCAAAGTATGACCCTACGACGGTTAATGATTCATTCCCGAGACGGTCGAAGAAGGTTCGAGCTACAACAAGGACAAAGTAGTGGATTTTCAGCCTAAGTCCACCGATGCCGGTATGAGAGACCTAGAGGAGAGGGCTAAGTTGCTTCTTGACCCCGCACCCAGAGAGATTGGTGCCGACAAAGGAACAGGTATCGTTTAACAAGTTTGAAAATGTTATTCGTAGTTTAAATGTGCAAGTTCCTTTCTTAGAATTAGTTAATCAAGTGCCTGCTTACATGAAATTTATGAAGCAACTGTTGTCTAAAAAGAAGTCACTTGATATTGTAACTGCGTCGCACTAATCGAGGAGTCATGTTCCTATTTGACTCATACGCACCTCATAAGTTAGAAGACCCGGGTAGTTTTTCAGTCCCATGTAATATTGGCACCTTTTCTATCGAGAAGGCCTTGTGTGACCTAGGGGCCAGTATTAGTGTTATGCCTTTGAATCTTGCTAAGAAATTGAAATTGACTAAGTTTGCAATCACAAACATGACAGTACAGATAGCTGATCGTTCTGCGGTCCAGCCCATAGGAGTCTTAGAGGATATTCCTGTGCAAATAGGAAAGTTCTTTTTCCCAGTTGACTTCGTTGTACTAGATATACCCGAGGATGCTCACATCCCTATCATTTTGGGTAGACCATTTCTCGCACACCGCCGGTGTGCGATTATAGATGTTGGCTCGGGGACATTGACCTTTAAGGTGGGGAAACAGTCCATTGTTTTTGCCTGCACCTATAAGAAGAAGGCTGCTATGTACCCAGTAACTTGCAATGTAGCTAAATCTTATGTTGTGTTACCTGATATGCCTGCCCCTATGCCTATTTCTGCTATAACACCCCCGCCCCAGTTTGGGAGCAAATTGGAGGAAGATCCTTCTGTTTTGATTGCAGGGGCTGGTTTGGGGAAGTTAGAGCCGCATGTTGCTCCAGTTGTGAAGGAGCCAATCGTTCAAAGAGGCGGTCTAGGATGTCTTAGCTATGGAACAGATGTGGAGCCTGATGAGGAGCCAGTCAAGGTGACGGAGTCCAATTTGGATTTTGACGAGCCAGACGAGGTCATTGATTGGGAAGATGCTAGAGATGTTGATCCGTTGAGTTCAGCGGATATTGGAGTTGTTAGGAGCCCCGCTGAGGAGATGAGCACTGTAGAGGCTACTTCTTGTAGTCAGAAGCCGAGAAAATGGGCCATTCTGTGGCCATTCTTGATCAACTATTAGTTGATTAAGACTTTTTAAAAACATTTTATTGCTTTTGTTAGAGTTTTTATTGCTTTGGTGTGCGCGAGACTTCGCTTTAATAAGTTTGCTTAGGACTTAAAGACTTTAGACTGTACTTTGGGTTTTGCGCAATTTTGGGCGCGTTGTTATGTGTATTTGCAGGTCCATAGACCATATTAGCTCAAGTTATTGAGCTAATTCGAAGAAATCAGAAACTTACAGCAGGTATCTCAGTCGATCGACTGGCTTGTGTGGTCGATCGACTGTGCCGCGACTCCAAGGGCTTCTGTCTCGCACACCCGGTCGATCGATCGGTGGTATGGTCGATCGACCGCCTTTGCTACTGTACATGTTCACGACCATTCCCCTGCTGTGTTTGGTCGATTTGCGGAGTTGAGGGGGTCTTTTCTCCACTTTATTCTCCGATTCATTTCTATTTTCTTCTGTTTTCTTTTGCACATAATTTTGCGTTTCGGAAATTGCTTTCTCGGAATTACGCACGGTTCTTTTGTTTCTTTTCAGGTACCTATGGTAGCACTGCTGGCTACTGAAACCTCCTAGCTCACGCTGGTTTGGGGAGGTTTCCTTCTGCGCTTAAAGTCTTGTGAGTTTCCGAGTCCTTCTTTTATGTCAATTTTAGTTATTATTCCGCAAAATCCCAATTTCCTTTGCTATTTTCATTATATGATTTTGCACAATGGGGACATTGTGTGATTTGGTTTGGGGAAGGGTTTTGCGTTGCATTCATTCTGTTTTGCATTCACGTTTACATTTTTGTCCTGCATTGTTGTTTATTTTCCTCTTATACACAAAAAATTCAAAAAATTGAAAAATTTCAAAAATCCAAAAAAATGCACGTTTATTTTAGCATATAGGTTGAGTCGGAACGGTAGTAGTTCAATGATGACATTGCATTTTCAGCTGTTTACGCCTAAGCCGTGCTTAATTGACATGTTATTAGTAGAATCATTTGCATAGTCTACGAGTTTTCGTTAAATATCTTGCTGAACCTTAGACTTGACTTAGATTTTTGGCAAACTACTTATATTTCTGAGGTTTAGAGCTTATAACTGGTGACATCTATGACCGGTTTATTTAGGAATGTGAGTAGTTAATCCTTATAAGGCGTGTTACATCAATATGCATAAATATGAACTTTATCTGCTTAATACCTGTATGCATTCGGTTTGTGGTTTGTCGACACATGTGGAAGAGGTTCCCCTTTATTCATTTTACCCATAAGCCCCACAAAAGCCAAATTTACCTTTTTTGTCCCATAAGCTACATTCCATATTTAGCCTACCCTTGCTGAGCTAGTATTGGTAGTCGTTCGGGAATATTTTATTGCATCTTGGTTTTTATGTCTCGTGTTGAGAATATGTTGGTGAAATGTTGAAGAAAAAGAAAAAAAAGAAAAAAAAAACAAAAACAGGAATTCGAAAAAAAAAAAGGTTCAGTCGGTCGACCGTCCCACTTGGTCGATCGACAGTGGCGAAAGAAAAAAGAAGAGAACAATTACATGGTTGAAGTTTTGAGTAGATGATGATTTTATTCCCATGTTTTATTATTATCATTTGGGGAATTACAGTTTGTATGGAGATTGTGAGATTAGTGCTAATCATTAGCACCGGTTTTATTGTTGAATCTTGAGTAAGAAAGTTGGATGTTGTTATAATTTGGTGTTTAGTAAGTTCTTAGCTTAGCTTTAACTCCTCTATTCCAAATTTATCTTAGCCCCCTCTTACCCATAGCCTCACATATCCAAATTTTACCTCGGCATGTGTCATGGTCATTTGTTGGTTGGAATGCATATGTACGGTTGTAGAGATCATTTTCATATTAGATTGCAGGCATGTTCTTATAGGCCGTAGTTAGGTGAGTGTCATTACAAAATTACTTC
Source organism: Silene latifolia (assembly GCF_048544455.1). Lineage (NCBI taxonomy): Eukaryota > Viridiplantae > Streptophyta > Magnoliopsida > Caryophyllales > Caryophyllaceae > Silene > Silene latifolia. Next base: position 62,183,679 of record NC_133532.1, on the reverse strand, counting down.
TTTCTATCTTTTACATATATTCACCTGTGTTTATGTGTGATTTGAGCGACCCGTGAGAGTCCATAATGATAAGTCTCTATAGTTGACGGTTCAACAATTTTTAACGACTACATAACTCGTTTGCATGATTCATATTACTAATTGATTGTTAGTTGTTGCATTAAACTGGTTTAGGCTTTATAGTTGCATTTCGCTCTGAGATTGAACTCGTTCCACTAGGTTTTAAGATCGAGTCTAGTTCTTGCTTGGGGACAAGTAAGGGTTTGGTTTGGGGAAGTTTGATGCGTGTCCTAAATATGATGTTTTACACCCTCTTTTACACGCATTTCTGAGCTCAATTAGGTAGTTTATGCTACTATTTTCCCTATTTCCGTCTACTTTCGTGTTTTGTGTAATATTGCAAAAATGTGAAGAATCCAGCGGAAATCGAGCCGAATCCGTCCCTAAGTGCTTGACATGAAGATTTGACTCGGGAAGCGAACTTGGTGCGCGTATCAAGGCCTGAAAGATAGATTTGCGAGAGTTTCAGAAGCGGATTACCAGTTACAGTGGTCTATAGACTGACCTACGCGGTCTATAGACTGTTAGAATGCTGAACAGAAGTCTGCAGGAAAGAGGAGCAGTCGATCGACTGATGCCTTGGGTCGATCGACCAGAGCACGATTATCAGAAGCTTCTGTACAGCGCATCTTGGTCGATCGACCGGTCTTAGTGGTCGATCGACCGCTATTTTAATCTGACGCAACTTAAAAGGACGAGAAGTTAGAAGCCCAATTGTAATTAGGTTTTAAGAATAAGAATCACGCTATATTCCTATATAACGTGAACCCTATGTTTCAGAACAGGCATCGGGTTATTCTAGGGAATTAATTAGGGTTCATCACACAAAGATTGAATTTTGATTATTCCATTAGTTTAGAATAATTTTCGTCAATAAAGTTTACTTTTCGCATTTGGTTTTGGTCTTTCCTCTTCAATTCTTCTTTACGGTATTCCCCTGTTCCTTTGTTCAGTTTTGTTGCTTTAATTTCTTCCGTAGTTTAGAATTGTTAGTTTAGATTTCCCAAAACCAAATTCTCGTTTCATGTTAGTTATCTATTTAGTTAATTCAATTATGAATTCAATTGCTTTATTTGTTAATTTTATTGTTGTTATTATCACCATCATGAGTAGCTAAATCCTTTGTGGTAAGATGTAGGGGATCTGTAGGTTAGACGGTTTCGACTTAGGCAACCTGTTATCGGGCTCTGGTCGATCGACCGACCTACATGGTCGATCGACCGCCGCGTGTTAGATTAGCTGCGTCTTATTTAATTTAATTCCTATATTTGACGAATCGAGTGCACGCGACTAGTTGAATGCTTAGGAATTGACCGACCCGACAGATCGAAAGATGGGGAGGGAAATAGACTACTTAATTAAGACGACTAAATTAATAAGATCGAGAGGTAAGTTAATTTAGGCTTTAAGTATCATTAATCAAGAACGAAAGTTAGTATTAGTGAGATTTAGGGACCCGTAGCTTAGGCCGAAAGGTTGCTACCTGTTAAATTAGACCGAGAGGACTTTTTATTTTCCCGTCTAACATGCTTAAAACAGTTTACTTAGAGTTGCCGCCGTCGAAACTACAGTGAACCGACCATCTTAGCATCCTTTTTATATTTGTTTTCATCTGTTTTCATCTACTGCTCATTTATTTGTTTTAAGTTTAATTTTAATTTGATTGCCTTTAGTTATAGAACTGTTCAAATCAAACCCCCCTCACAACTGTTACTTTAGACTAAAATTAGACAACTATTAATTGCATCGCCTCTCTGTGGTTCGACCCTGACTGCCACTAGCTATAGTAGTAGTTTGGATTATAAATTTATCTTTGATACTCCACGACGGTATCATCCGCCATCCGCCCTAGATTCTTCCTAATAGCTTCGGCTCTGATTTGGGTAGTCTATTGTTCATAACAGGTCTGTACATTCCAATATTCCGATCTAGTTCTGAATTTAACCAGTTTAATTAATTCAGTTGCATACATTCAACCTAATAATTACATTTATATTGCTATCAAAACATTCCCACAACAAAAACCTCCTAAACTAATTCGCATCATTGTTTTATATCATGGCTCCCCTAATCCTAGCAACAGAGAATTTAGCTACGCGTGACGATAAATAAAACAATAACGGTAAATAGAACAATAGCAAACATGGTATAAAGATGATTATTGGTAAATAACATAAACTAAATGAAAACAATTAAGAAACAAGAGATAAGAAATTAATTGTGCAAAGAGAAATAATACTCGAATAAAGGAGAGTAAAGAAATTACACAAAACGAGATCGAGAGAAATGAAAACAAAGTAACGTCCAACTCAATGATTAAAGGTGAGATTCGACCCCCTAAACCTAATTAAGTCTTTTCTTTATATAGGAAAGATATGTATTCCTTAAAAACGTAACTTAAGATATTAAAATAAAAAAGTTCACGCAAGAAAAATCTCGCTTCAGATCTCAAAGGGGTCGATCGAGCAACTCCAAACTACTCGATCGATCACTTCCTAACCAAAACCTCTCGATCGAGTACAAAAACCACTCGATCGAGGAACACCAAAAAGGCACCTCTCGATCGAACACAACAGGGATTCGATCAAAGACTTCTCACCATCCAAAGGGTCTCGATCGAGCATATAGGCCAGCAAAAGCACTCGATCGAGGAATCTGCTACTGAGTCAGCCATAGGACGTATGATTTAACTTCCAAGACGACTTCACGCACCCCAAGGCAGTAGGTATTTCCGCTCCAAATCTTCCATCTCCTAAATGCAAGCTAAGGGGACAGTAAAAGGCTCAATTCTGTTCCTTTTGGGTCCACTCCTGCAATTAAATCCAAATGAACCAAAGTAGACTATTCGGGGCATTTCGTAGCCTAAAATTACGGGAATCGCATAGAAAAGCGTGCAAATAAGACTTAAAAGGCTATATAAAATGCACGCATCACAGGTCAAGTCTCTTTTTTATGAGTCTTATCAGCAGCACAAGTGTTCAACTATTCAAGGACAGGAATACACGATTGCTAAGGGCTATGAAATGATCAGAAATTAAAGGGGATAAGGTTAAATGGCCTAATCTCATTTGGAACTCCCTAACCATTCCCAAGCATGGATTTATATCCTGGATTTATCATCACAATAATATGAACATCAATGAAAAATTATTCAGATTGGGTACTAGTGTTTCTGATACCTGTTGCATTTGCGGAAGGGAAATTGAAACCATAAGTCATCTCTTCTTCGATTGTTCCTACAGCAGAGTTGTTCTTTAATTGATGGGAGATTGGGTAGGGACTTCTTTACCATTCACCAACTCTATCAATTGGAGACTCAATATGTCGAGTTCCAATATGGGAAAGGATATTATCAATGCCACATATAACGCGGTTATCTACTAGATCTGGAGGCAGCATAATCTTAGTAAACATGAGTTTACCCTTCTCACTCCAAGGAAGCTAGAGCAGCTTATTACCATGGATCTGAAGCTTCGAATTAAGGGCGTCTGTACTAAAACTAAAGGGGCTCAGGACCGACTCTTACTGGCGCGTTTATTGAACTAAGTTGAGAGATTTTTAACGATGAAGAAAGTGAAGTGATGGAGAAGAGAATTAGGAATCAATGGAGATAGGAAGAATATGATGACGGATTTGGAGTTTGATCTGGTTTTGTTCTCTAAATTAGGGTTATCTCCCCTGATTTTTGTTGTTTAATGTGGTGTATTTTTGGGCCGGTTGTCATTCCTATTTCTTTCGGCTCATAAGAGCTTTGTATGATGTTGTGGGAGCTAGCCATAGCGATTGATGTATGCTTACGTTTTTATATTTATATACTTACATTTTACCGAAAAAAAAAGAAATAACAGTTTGCAAGGTTGGGACAGAAGATAATGTCACTGATTCTTTAACCAAGCCATTGTCTCAAGTTAAACATGATAGTCATGTAGTTTCTATGGGATTGAGATAAATAACGTAATTATTGTAAATTATATGATATGTAATAATAATATTTTATTAATTATTTCATATTTGATAATTGCATTTATCAATTAACTCTTAACTTCAGTTTTATTTGAAGTTAAATAATTTGATTTATCCAAATAGGTTGTAGTGATAACGTCAAACTCTATTAAAGTGAAATGGACTAACATTGTATTTTGTCCCTAGTTACTTAATGAGGTGACGTCTCAGAGTGACTAAATTGTAAGGCGATCACTGACGAGTTCGGCTGTCATATGGCCATAGAGATGGCTGGCCGATTACATAGGCAGATTGTGAGACGATTTGTTGGACAATGACCATTTATAGAGTCCTTAATGTTGCCTGGTTGTTGCGAGGATTTCTATTTATTCCTTTGAGTCAATTCTTTAGACTTGTGACTATTTGTCTAAGTTGGTACAGTTTTCTGGTGGCTTTGGATTTTATCCTAGGTCGCACCGTAAAAGGAGGCCGATGGACATTTACTAGGTCATTATGATCTGTATCGAATAAAGAAAATAGGTCAACAGGATTGTCCACCCTTGTGAGGGTTTAATATCTCAAGGCCACTCGAGGAGATGTGACTGGAAATGCATGGCCACGCTCGGATGAGATCTCGTCTATAGTTGATTATCCGGTCAGACAGTTATTCTTCAGATCGAAAAAACCACTCATGATATGGTCGTGTGAAAGTATGACCTGAAAGACACCTTGCATTGAGTGGAAGAGTTAATGGATAAGAGAATTGGTAGCGCACACTTGTGTCGGACAAGTGGGATATTGTTGGAGTGGGTGTCCTCCACAATAGTGCGTCTACATACTAAATCTCGTACAAGGAATATCAGGGATTTATATTATGTATATTTTTGAGCCGGTCAACGTTAATCGGTAATGATTGGCTGACTAGAGTTTGAAATTACTATCGTGTGACAGCGGTGATCAGTTGATCCCTTTCCATCACACCTATAGGATGAAACCCAAATGAAAAACTAATTGATTATATTAGATATAATTTAATTAATCCTTTATAGATATATATTTAGTTATGTGAATTAATTAATTGATAATGAGTTTGGAACTCAAGTAAATTGAGTTTATTATTCAATTATATGATAATTGACTAACAAATTTTGTATCTTATTTTTAATATGATTAAATAAGATTTAATTTAATAATTAAATGTTAATTCACTAAATTAGTTGAGGTTTTACTAATATTTTGAGGTAGAGTTAATTAATTAATTATATGTACAAGGAGTTGTAAATTAAACTAACTAAGATTTTGGGACTCGTTATATATTGATATAATCGTAAAATATCATTTATTTTTTAGTTAATTATTAACTAAGAAGTTGCAGGGCACAAGTGAACTTTTTTGAAAATTAGGACTACAAGTGGAATTAGCCCATACCTAAGGGGTATAACAAGGAATTTCCCCAATTTTAATAAATATGATTCAAACTGATAAAAATCATAACCTCATTCCAAAAACGTTTAAGTGGCCCACGTTAGACCTAGGAGTGAGTAAAACCGTATACCCGATACGGTTTTCAAAACCGTAGCGGGTATACGGTTTTAAAAATCGCAAAAATTACTATATGGACCGATACGGTTTAACAGTATATACGATTTTTGGGTACCCGGAAAAACCGTGTATACGGAATCTGTAATACCTCGTAATTTAGTAGTAATTTATGAGAATAATTTATGTAATTTAAAAGTAAATAATGGCATTGCTAATAAATAATTGTAAATAAGACATTAATTAAATAATAAAGTAAGTGAGTTGGGAATTTAATTTAAAGCCAGATGAGCCTTGGACCATGTGAAATAGTTATGGGCTGATTATATTAGGTTTATTATGAGTAGTGATCGGAATTGAAGCGGTATTTAATAATAAAATAATAAGTATAATAATAATATGGTAATTCCTAAATATGATTGAAATAAGGCAATGGTTTCCTAATTGGCCTCATATCTTCTCTAATTCTAGACTATAAATACATAATTGTCTGAAAAGTAATTCATAAAAAGAAGAGAGGGGAATTTTGGAGACGGGAGAAGCAATTAGCGATAAAAGGTAAGATCGAAACATAATGTAATCGTTTATTTACAATTCTATACACCGTATAAATAAGACAACCGTATACCACCGTATAGACCACCATGATACACGACATTGACCTTAGTAGTTACTTTGACCACCGTGATTCTAGTAAGCCTGTTTGTGACCATCGTTGACCACCGTGTATGGCGGTTTGGGCGTCTAAAAGGTGGCTTTCGTGGGTAATTAAGACGGTTTTTAACCCGTGTATACATGACGATTTGACCTGGGACTTGGATGGTTGGTCTTGTCGGCAGTGGACGGTCCTAATGGTGGCGTCATGGTGGCCGCGGGTGGTGGTTAGTGCGGTGAGGTGTCGGGTTGTGGTGTTTATATACAGGTTGTGGGTTGTGTGTCGTCTGAATGATCATGGGTTGTTGTGTGGGGTCTTGGCTGGTGGTGGGACCACCGTGGGTCAAGGGAGACCACGGTGGTGGCCACAGGTTGTCACTGGTGGTTGTAAGGGTGGTATATAGGTGTTTGTGTTTAGTTTGTAACGGGTTTGTGCGGGCTGATTAGGGCGTGATTGTGTGACTGGTAGGGGACGATTTGGCTGGTCGTTTAGGGTTGCTAGTGGTGCTGGGTACAGTGGGGAATTATGGTGACCTGTAGTGGTGGTGGTGGTGGTGGTCGTACATAGGGGTTTGAGCGTAGAGTTTGTGTATGTCGGGTTTTCGGTAATTGGTTATGCTTGTGGTTGTTGTTTTCGGGCGTGATGGTGAGGCCGTGTTTGGGGGTGGTTGTCGGTGGCAGGACCAAGGCTGGGTTGTAGGCAGTGGTGGCTCATACTGGGTGTGGTTGTTGGTGAGGTTGGTTAAGGGGTTTAGTGATGGTACACGGGGTTTTTTGGGGTGTTTGGGGGTTTTGTTTGGGTTTAACGTGGGTGTGGATCTTGGGTGTTAAGTTAAGACGAGATCAATTAATTATTTACTTATCGTCTTATAATTAGACTTACTTTAGTTATGAGTCGGGATTGATTGATTAGTTGAGTCGAGATATTTAATTAATTAATTAGTAATTATGTGAGTCGGGTTCTAAGTTGAGTTGACCCGGGTTTTCGTATATCATAAATAATTAATAATAATGAGCTATGAATAAATATGATAATGAAATAATATATGTAAAGTATAAATAATAATAATGGAATAATATTAATTATTAGGTGACATGTTTGTTGAGGAGCATTGCTTATTGGATTCGCTTTCCTAATTATTTGGACTTGCTTTGCATTAATTGGACTTGCCGATCAGGTAGGATAACTACTCAACTGACTATTATTGTTGTATCTCACATGAGTATTGTGACTGGAAGTATACTTGTTATATCGTTGTGGTTGATTATTATGGATTATATCCGGCTGATAATTATTATTTATCGTTGCATTCATATAAGGATGACATTTGCATTTGTTAGCAGATTTATTCTGGCAGACATTACATATAGTAATGTATAATGGTTATCAGATTTATTCTGGCAGACATTATTTATAGTAATGTATAGTGGTTATCAGATTTATTCTGGCTGACGATTATAATCGTGAATTCTCGAGGCAGGCCCCAGGTTGGTCTGCAGGCCATCTGGTGGATATTAATTAACTGTATGTTGAGGCAGACATTACCTCATGGTAATGTAGTGTGTTTTCTCACCTTCGGGTTGAGGCTGCCCCGACCAAGGATTGACGGGATGAATAGTGTTGCGAGTGATGAACTCGGCTGAATGAATCTATTAAGTCATATCATGCATATCCATATTGTTATCTACTGTTGTTAGTTATTCCTACTCAACCTCGTGGTTGACAGTGTATTCGTGAACACCTGTGATGAACCATAATGGGGAGCAGATTTGACAGGTACTAAAGATTAGGTGACTTGGGAGCATTGGGACGTGAGCTTGACTTGGACCATAGTTGCTGTCTAGATCACTTTGATTAATAATCACTTTATTTATTCCGCTGCAAGTTGGATCAAGTTTTATATTATATCTAGATTGAATAAGTTTTAATAATATGTAATCGCTAAGTTTTAATTAAAGTACTTTGGTATTGTTGTACTTTGTTATTCACTACCTCGGGAAACCAAGATGGTAACAGTCCAATTTAGTTGGGAATGTCTAGCACAAGACTCCGGATTAAATGGGGGCGTTACAGAATCCGTATATACGGATACAGTTTGGTGAGAAATGCTATTCAAGAGCTAATAATTGCCTCTACATTGACTACCTTTGATGAAGAACTAATTTTTATTTGCTAATAATTGCCTCTACATTGACTACCTTTGATGAAGAACTAATTTTTATTATTTATTGAGATAAGTTAGTAAAATAAGCCATAAAAAACATTAGGAGTGGAAGTTGAAAGAGAAACTTTGCGTTTTTTTTTTCTATACAAAAACATCAAATCGTGTCGAAAATCGTATATACGGTTTTGATTTTGCCCAACCCGGATAGATACAGTTTTATGAAAACCGTATCGTATATACGGAAATCCGTCTAACTCAAACCGTATACTGTATCGTATCCGAATTATAAAACCGTATCGTATATTTTTGCTCACACCTAGTTAGACCGCGCAATAAACATGTTTGGGTCGGACAATTTCAGGTTCAATAAAATTCGGGTCGGGTCAATTTTGATCATTCTTGGGTCAGTTATTATCATGTTATTTATGGATAACTTTCAGTTCCCAACAACAAACATGCAAGTTGGGTCATAGGGTCGGGTTAAATCAAGTCCACGGTTTAGACGTCGGGTCGGATACAATTGTACGAGTCGGGTTAGATCGGGTCAACTTTACCCGGTCTAGTCCACGCTAGTCCGGATCCAAAATATAGTTTGGAATAAAATGGCCTCACATTCTCCAATAGTTTAGCAGTAGCAATTAGTGCAATAATAACGTGAAGTGTGGTGAGACCAGAGGAAGACGATGAGTGCGACGGCGGCAGGAGGGCTGAAGAAGATGGTGACGGCGGCGTTGACAAGTGGAATAACAGAGGCCAGAAGTCGAATATTCGGACATGTAATTAACCCAACTTCTCAAATAACTGCGCACAAAGTGTTGCGCAAGAAACTGATTGGTGAAAAAGTTGCTGAATGGTATCCTCATAATATCGATTTTGACGATCCTGATTTCATGGCCAAGAAAGAACAAAAGTATGTTCCATTTTCTTTCTCTATTTTTCACTGCTTTTTCTGGTCATGCCCACCACTTGTTTGAGGATTTGTCTGAATGAAATTATGTTAGTTATTACTGTTTTATTGTCTCAAGATTAATGATTTGGGTTTTGTGCAAATGGGTTATTGGTGAAAACATGTTTCGGCTGCTGTTTATCGATTTAGGATAGATGGGTAAAGAGATTTAATCTTCTACTTGTTTGCTTGGTAATCGTAGGTAAAAGCGTAAGCAAATGATTGTAATGGAGGGAGTAGTTGTTATTAGTGGCACAGTGAGGAAATGAGGTTTGGGTAGAAATAGCAAGGTCTGTGTTAGCCGGAAAGGTAAAGAGATTTAATCTTCGACTTATTTTGTGATTCTAAGGAGGGATACATAAGTCTGGATGAGACATCAAGGTTTTCATAAGCTTTTGAATTTAGGATTTAAGATGTAGCTTATGTAGGTGACAATGTAAAAAGATTACCTTATCCTATCGTAATACATTCTTTGCCAAAACTGTTTGAATACTAAGGGTGTGTTTGGATTGAAGGAATTAGAGGGAAAAGAAAGGGAGGGAGAGTAGGGAATTTAGAATTCCTTGTTTGAATAGCAAAAGAGGGTGAAGGGAAATGGAAGGGGAGAGATTTGGAGGGATCCAATTTCCCTCCTCCAAGCCTAATCAAAATCTCTCCATAAAGGCAAGATTTGATGGGGGGTTCATATGATTGACTGCTACTTGGTTCACTAATGGAGATGGTGTCGTTATGCATTTCAATATAATCTTGTTTTGATGATTGTTTTCAAATTCACTCAACGCCCATCAAATTCATATACACTTCACGGTGTTAGGCTTTTGGCGCGTATATTTTTTTGGCATGAATCTACTTAAGGTACGAAAATGTGAACGGAGTCCAGATTAAGGTATTAAGTTTTAAAAAAAATTTGATAAGGTATTAAATTTTAAAAAGTGCAACATTAAAGGGTGTTTTCATCAATTGATCCTAATAAATATGATTCCTCATCAAATAGAAACAATATAAATGGGATGGAGAGAGTAATACGCACATGTAGCATGGTATTAAATCTCTGCCACAATACCGCAGTGTAAGGTATTACAGGTCAGTGCGACTGTATTTAGAGGTATTTTGGTTGCACCGACTTAGATTAGCATGACATGGAGGCGAGGGGAGATCTACAATGCTCTCATCTCAATTTTTCCAGGAGCAGCAGAAATTTGAAAATCATTAGTGTAGGAAGAGATTGTAGAGCTCTTCTTTCTGTATGAATTTGCCGTGACATGGTCTTGGGCAAGTTGTGAACTGACATGTGACTTGGAGCTTGCGCGTGACTGGCGTAATCTAACATCCCCAGCACGCACTAATATCATTTTGCGCAAGGCATCATTGGAAGGCCTTAACTCTGTACTGAGTATCTAATTTGAGTAAGACGGCAAGAGAAAAGCTCATCTCACTAACCCTCTTCTTCTGTCACTAAAAAACAACTAACCCTCTTCTTCTTTCCTGATAGTAGAATACTAGGAATTGTTTCTACTTGCCTGATAAATATCAAGCTTCAGTGTCATATTTGTTATTTAGTGAGATCTTGCTTCACTCGGATGACCTATGTTAGCTTATTACAAAGAACTATGGGGCAAAATGGCAGTCATATATATTATGCAGTAGAGTTTGTATGATGTTATGTATAGAACTACTCTGCTATCTCCTTTGAAACAAGCTACTCTTTTTTCATATTACATTCTATTCTAGTAGATTAAAAGTTAAAACCTCATTTGTGTTTTATACATTGTTAGTTTTTTCACTTCTCTATCCTGCTTGTGTTTTGTATACCTTTTGAACTCTATTGATCAGACTGCAGCAAGATAAATGTGTTGACGCCTCTTTATTATGTTTCCAGGCGCTTGGCTAAGAATGAAATGTTGAAGCGCCGTGGCAAGGGGCCACCAAAGAAGGGGCAAGGAAAGCGTGCTTCTAAACGCAAGTAGAGAATTATATGAGACATTCTTCAGAGGACAGATCAAACAAGTATTGGTAGGAGGCATAATGTATTGTGCAGACCAAGTTTGCTGTTCATCTTATTTTCATTCTAGATGGCTTCTTTCGCTGATTCGATCAACATGACAGTTTACAGTTTCTATGCGCATGAGTGAAAATCTTTTGTTTAGGTTATCAAACAAGGTTGTTTTATGCAGCTAATGTTAGACCATTGATGTGCCCTACTGTTTATGAATTGAATTTTCTTTCGATATCATTATTGGCGGAGTCATCTTTTGTTCTTTATTTACTTTTTTGGCAAGTTTTTAACGTTGAAAAAGAGTAGAATGTCCCGATGTTTTTCACATTTACCTACATTAACATAACCATATAGTGATTAACTCGCTCAAGGCGAGCTTGTGTTCTTGGTCCCTTTGTTATTGCCAAAAAATGAACAGTGAAAGATTGTGTTGCATATGCGGACACGTCTCCAAGTAATTTATAAGGTACTTGAAAATCGTAATATGCATCCCTATCTCCTTGTTGATTACTTGCAGTTGGCGGTGGTTTTTGTTTTTAGTCCTTGCCTTCGTGTAGAGCAGGAGAGGCTCATGATGTTGTCCCAACAGACCGTGCTAAAGCACCCAAGGCACAGACCCCAACATGAACAACTGAACAAGGCATAAAGACTTAACTTTAGCCTGGTGTTGGTTCGAAGTTCTATACTATAAATTGGAAATTTGCCGTTGCTATCTTTTAACTGGGTGTACACGGGGTTAATTAACCTCAGGTATACGCCATAACCTGCACACCTCGCATACCACTTTAACTACCCTTTTTATCTGAGTTACAGACTGAGTTACTGATATTTCACGCCATAACCTGCACACCACGCATACCACTTTAACTACCCTTTAATAACAATATTATAACAATATCTTTATATTTATCCTTTCTAGAATTAGGATTTTGGATAATTCAGAATTTGTTTTTCTTGGAATTTGTAATTTTGTATTGACATGAGGGAGTAGGAATCTAGACAGTCTGCAACTTGGCAAGTTTAATAAAGGATTCCATGCGTTGGTTAACGGAGAGAACACTTGTCTATCTATCTGCATCATGTAGTAATGCTTATTATCTGATTCAAGTTAGGACTAAAAAGAAGAGGAAAATTAGTAGCAAGACATAGTTTTAAGTTTGCAGGAAAAAATGGGAGAAGTAATAGCTGCTGCAAAAGTGAAATCAATCGTGATTTATCCGATTAAATCATGTCGTGGGATTTCCGTTCTTCAAGCTCCTGTCACTTCCACTGGTTTGATTTCCTTCTTTTTTCTCCACTGCTGCTCTATTTCCGTCCTCCGCCTTATATCCTTATGTCTTATAGTATCATTTCTCAATCGCTATGTATCATTAATATATGTTACGGAGTTACAACGTACAAATTTACTTGATACATACTGCGTACATGGTTGTGACGGAGCATGAATTTGAAACTGGGGGCAAAGATATATATTGGAAAATTTTGTGTCGAACTAACTATACAATAAAGTAAGAGTAAAAAAATTCAAAAATTTTTACTAAAAGATTTTGCCATTGAGACTCATCCCTCATGGTATGGTTATTAGTAACAAATTCTGGTTGTTCTTTTTTATTTTATTTTTTTGGTTACAGAAAAGTCTAGTATAACTAGCTAAGAAAAGAGTTTTTGGTGATTTCATTTCAAATTTCGAGTGAATTTAACATTCTTTGCGCTCCTCATATACAGGATTTCGATGGGACAGACAATGGGTGATTGTTAATGAAAAAGGGAGGATGTATACTCAAAGAGTTGCACCCAATCTTGCTTTGGTTGAAATTGAGCTCCCCAACGAGGCGTTTGCTGAGGGTTGGGAACCTTCGAGTAACTCATTCATGGGTAATGCTTTGAACTATCTCTAAAATTTAAAAACTTCCAATCTTAACTTTCTACCAATCTCACTTTTGTGATCATACAATGTCGACTTTTGACTATATTTGATAATATGAAAATAGTGGTCTCTATAAGTTAATCAGCGACAAATTTTACATTGCATCTTTCCATAAATGTGGATTAGTTAATGGTAAAAATGACATGGGTTGACCATCAAAATCAAGTGGGACTAATAAATTTGGGATGCGGGTAGTAATTCTCTGAAATCTATTAGGATTCGCAAGTAAAATGCTGGTGTTGCTTACAAGTTTTTTGTAGATTAGTTGATAAACTCACGAGAGGTGATAGTCGTGACTTGTGTCCAAATCCCTAATCATGCTTTTTTTTTCTCTCTTTGTCTGCCTTCATCAAGTACTTTTTATTTTCAGTGATAAGAGCCCCGGGGATGGATTTGCTGAAGGTGTCTTTGGTTAAGCCACGTGCTATAATTGATGATGTGTCTGTGTGGGAATGGAGTGGCTCCGCTTTGGACGAAGGAGATGAAGCTGCTGAGTGGTTCTCTAATTACATTGGGAAAACCAGTAGGCTGGTCCGATTTGACACAGGTATTGCCTGCTTACATTACAGTCTACTCCTTGAACTATAGCGGTTCAAGTTCTTGATACTAAATGGCCAAGATACGGCATAGTTGCATACTCACTCGGATCACCTTTTAGGTAATGTGATTTGTGTTAAAATGTAGTATCGCAAACCAGGAGTACGAATCCTGATTACGCCCCTGGATACAAAACCATGTTCTCAGACGAGTTTCCCATCTTACTGATATCGCAGGTTAGTTAGCTTTGTCTCATGGAAGTTCTCTGTTAAACTAATGTTTTACAAGCAGCACTTTCATTAGTATTTCGTATATGTGTGAGCAGGGATCATTAGATGACTTGAACATGCATCTTAAGGAACAGATACCAATAGACCGTTTTCGAGCCAAGTAATTATTCCACTGTCCTAAATTAACTTTGAATTTTTGTTATATCTAGCATCATGCTATTCTTCAGGTAAACCTGATATCGATTTTTGCGCATATATATCTGTATGTTTCAGCCGAATTTTCTTTTGCTTTCATCCAGTTTTTGAAATTTAGACTGGTGAACATCCTTGGACTGGACATCTTCATCTCACACTCTCACCATATTGTCACAGCATCGTTGTCGAAGGTTGTAAACCATTTTCAGAAGACCTGTGGAAGGAGATCATAATTAACAAGTTAACATTCTGTAGTGTCAAGCTTTGTTCGCGGTGCAAGGTCAGCAGCCATTCATAAACCTCAAATGAGGCAGTTGTATTGTATGCATAAAACAGTCTCATTTGATGGTATATACCTCATTCTGTACATGATTTAATGACTTGTTAGTGCGCATACAACAGTCACCTTAGCATCCATTTTATTTTCAATGCGTGATCATTTTTGTTTCTTATGTCTACGTTTTTCTATTTAAATTGTCTTGTTAACCAAAATGAAAACGATCACATTGATTTATAGCTGAAAGACCGTCGTCCTTCTTCATATTCAGTGATGATAGGAAGTCTATGGGGAATAGAATTAATTTAACCCATGTTGTGTGGCCAATATTTCCTACCAGAATAGAGAAGGTAGTGAAATTTTTGGATATCTAAAAAGATACCGAGTCCAAATGAATGAAGGCTTAGATTGAATTATGAAATAACTAGTATAGATCCCGCGCGAATGCGCGGTGTTTTAGATAGGAATATTAAGGAAAATAACAATTATACAATTGATATTTAACTCAATTTGAAATTTAATTGTAAAATTTATTATTATTAATGTTTTGTATTAATCGGTGGAAAAAGGGAAAGTTCAGTATAATCAAATTGTAGATATAACATAATGAAAGCCTAATTATAGATATGATATAATAAAAGCCCAATTAGAGATATGATATAATGAAAGCCTAATTATATCCAAATTCATTTAAGCGGGAAAATTTGAGAGATTTCTTATTCTTTTAATTAGTACTAGTATAGATCCCGCGCGAATGCGCGTTTTTTTAGTTAGAGATATTAGGGAATTTAACAATTATACCGTGTATGACTCCATTTGAAATTCTCTCATAAAATTTACTATTAGTGTATTAGTAATGTTTGTTATTAAGAGAGAGAAAAAGTATTAGTAATGTTCAAACTTTTTTAGTCTAATTATAGAATTATTCATTTAGGCGGGAAAAAATATTATAGAATTATTCATGTGACAAAATCAGAATATCTTATTAATAGGAGTATATGTCTATGCAAATTGAAAATATATTATTTATTCTTTGGAAATTGGAATAGTAGGGCCTACTTGTAGATATGATATAATGAAGTCTAATTATAGAATTATTCATTTAGGCGGGAAAATTTTAGTAAGTTCTTATTCTTTTAGTATAAGGGGGATAAGGAGGACTAGATTATGCTTGTATTTGAAGTAAAGATTTGAACGTCCAGTACTGAAATCTGTGTGTTATATACAGTAAAAGGTCTATACGAATATACGATACGTGTTTGATATACTTCCCATCTGCTGCTAATCTTCCAGGTGACAACAATCAATCAACAAACTGCTGTTGCAAATCCAGAACTAACGGAAGCTCTCAAAGGATTCAGATCAGATATAATTTTGCGTCCAAACAATAATCCTAAGGGAAAGGTGTGGTAATGATGATCTGAAAATAGTATTGTCCGACACTCCGATATGCACTTATGTTATATGATACTTGCATCATATGACAGTTGCAGCTAAGTCTGAGTGACGCAGCTAATGAGATACTTGTTCATTATAGCGCAATTACAGCAATGACACAACATGATAATGCAGGTCTATATGGGGCAGAACTTAGTCTGGAAGGACTGTTACGGTGAAGGCAATGGCAAAGTAATACGATTGGGAGATCCTGTATCTGTGCTGCGTCAAGTTTCTTCCACTGCAGATGCCGCAGCTTAGTGTTCGGTTATTATGTACTGAGAATCCGAGACTGTGTCTTACCAAGTGTTTCATCAAGTTAAAGAATAAGTCTGTTTGCTAAATAAAGGGCCTCGCCTCAAGATATGAGCAAGAGGGGGGAGTTGAAGCAGAATATGCTTTGTGTTTGCATGTAACTGAATAATTAAGATCGTCTTATACCATGGATTTCATACTTTAATAAATTTTCGATGGAAGGTTGGAAGCTGCCTCAGCACCTCCTACATCATCCTGACATCCCATGAAGCCAATAAATGGTGAAGTTCCTACTAGCCAATACATGGTCAAATACATGCTCAAATATCACAAATCATTACCATGCCGATTGCCGACCTCAGACTAGTGGTGGCTATGGCTCAGTCGCAGCTACTAACTTAAATGTAAAGGTCATTTTAGAGAATGAAAACTTGAGTGATTTGGCCAAACAACATACACATTAGCTTTATGAGAATACAGCATCACCAAGCACCCTCTACGATCGTAGTTCTCGGAAAGATGAACGATTTGAAAAAAGGAATCTGAGCTCGTATCATGAGTTATGGCCTCTTAAAATTTTCCGATTTAAAAAATTGGTATTTTGTGCAATGGGTTAAAACCTGAGGAATAGGAATCTAGACAGTATGATGCAACTTGGCAAGTTTGAAAAAGGATTCCATGCGTTAGTTAAACGGAGAGCATTTTTCTATCTATCTGCATCATGTAGTATAATGCTTATTATGTGATTCAATTGAGGACTAAAAGGAAGAATTAGTAGCAAAAGACATAGTTTTAAGGATTGCAGGAAAAAAAAATGGGAGAAATAATAGCTGCAAAAGTGAAATCAATCCTGGTTTATCCTGTTAAATCGTGTCGTGGGATTTCTGTTCTTCAAGCTCCTGTCACTTCCACTGGTTTCATTTCCTTCTCTTTTCTCCACTCCTACTCTTTTTTCGCCCTTTGCCTTATATCCTTATGTATTCTACTCACTGGCGGCAGGGGCGCTCGCCCTCGTTTAATAATGGAAAATGCAAAAGTTTTAGTTCAAATTTCCAAAACTTTTTCGAATTTGCCTTATGAGATCACTTGTTCGCCCCCGTCCACTATCATGTAAATCATGGCTGCGCCATTGATTTTACTCTGTATTACTCTCTCTATTCAACTTTTATCACCCCACTTCAATATAATATTCCTCACAGATATTGGAGAAATGAGGTGATAAAAGTTGAATGGAAGGAGTATCATTTTTGAATCGTGGCAGAGCTTGAATTTTAATCGGAGGGGGCAAAGACATATTCCCTCCGTCCCAGTCATTTGTTTACTGGTTCAAATACCCCTCAGAATAGAAAATTTCAAGTGAATTTAACATTCTTTGCTCCTCATATACAGGATTTCGATGGGACAGACAATGGATGATTGTTAATGAAAATGGGAGGATGTATACTCAAAGAGTTGAACCCAAGCTTGCTTTGGTTCAAATTGAGTTCCCTAGCGAGGCTTTTGTCGAGGGTTGGGAACCTTCGAGTAACTCATGCATGGGTAAAGCTTTAAACTATCTCTAAATAGTTAAAATCCTTCGATTCCTAACTTTCGACCCATTTCACATACGTGATCATACAATGTCAACTCTTGACTATATTTTCTCACAATTCACAAATGTAGCAACTTTTAAAAATGATAATATGAAATAGTGGTCTTGATAAGTTAATCATCGATAAATTTTACATTGCATCATTAAGCTCTATGGAACATAGAATTTATGTCGGGTTGTGAAATGTGATGGATTTATTATTAGGATTCGCAAGTAAAATGCTGGTGTTGCTTACAAGTTTTATTTGTAGATTTCAGCTAGCTTAGTTGATAAACTCACAAGAGCCGTGACCTGTGTCCAAACCCCAAATTTTGCTTTTTTTTTTTTTTTTTTTTTTTTTTTTTTTTTTTCTCGCTCTTTGTCTGCCTTCGTCAAGTATTTCTTTTTATCTTCAGTGATAAGAGCCCCCGGGATGGGTTTGCTGAAGGTGTCTTTGAGTAAGCCACGTGCTAAGGTTGATGACGTGTCTGTGTGGGAATGGAGTGGCTCCGCTTTAGACGAAGGAGCTGAAGCAGCTGAGTGGTTCTCAAAATACATTGGGAAAACCAGTCGGCTGGTCCGATTTGACTCAGGTATTTCCTGCTTACATCACAGTCTACACCTTAAACTATGGTCTATGGAGGTTTATGTTCCGGATAGGAAATGGCCAAGATGTGGTCTAATTGCATACTCGCTCTGAGCACCTTTAAACTAATATGGACTGTGTTAAAATGTAGCAACACAAACCAGGAGCACGGATCCTGATTATGCCCGTGGATACAAAACCATGTTCTCTGACCAGTATCCTTTCTTACTGATATCGCAGGTTAGTTAGCTTTGTCTCATGGAAGTTATCTGTTAAATTAATGTTTTACAAGCAATGCTTTGATTAGTCTTTTGTATGTGTGAGCAGGGATCATTAGATGCTTTGAACAGGCATCTTAAGGAACCGATACCAATAGACCGTTTTAGAGCCAAGTAATTATTTCCACTGTCCTAACTTCAAATCTTTGTTATATCTAGATGCTATTCTTAGGCATCTTAAAAGCCCTTTGACATGTTCGTCTCACATTATCAACATATTGTCACAGCATCGTTGTTGAAGGTTGTAAACCATTTTCTGAAGACCTGTGGAAGGACATCAAAGTTAACAAGTTAACATTCTCTTGTGTCAAGCTCTGTTCGCGGTGCAAGGTCAGAAGCCATTCTCAGCAGCCATTAGTAAAACCTCAAATGAGATCGTACAGTCTTATTTAATGTTTATACCGCATTCTAGGCATGATTTAATGACTTGGTTGTGCGCGTATGTACAATGGTCTCACCCAATATTATACTAACTAGTATCCATTTAATCTCCAACGGTCTATACGAATATACGGTGCATGTTTGATATACTTCCCATCTGCTGCTAATCTTCCAGATGACAACGATCAATCAACAAACTGCTGTTGCAAATCCAGAAGTTACCGAAACTCTTCAAGGATTCAGATCAGATACAATTTTGCTTCCAAACAAGAAACCTAAGGGACAGGTGTGTATTTCGTATTGACCTTGTACATTTGAAACATCACAATAGTTGTGTGTCACGTGACACGACTAATGGACACTTTGTTTGGGCAAAAACAAAATCCTCCTTTTCAAAAGAGCATTGTCTGACACTCCGACATGCACTTGCATCATATGACGCTTGCAGTTAAGTCTGAGTAAGCAGCTAATGAGATCCTAATACATTAGAGCACAATTAGGGCAATGACTGTACATGATAATGCAGGTTTATATGGGGCAGAACTTAGTCTGGAAGGACTGCTATGGTGGTGGAGGGAATAGCAAAGTAATACGACTGGGAGATCCCGTATCTGTGCTGCGTCAAGTTTCTTCCACTGCAGAGGCCGCAGCTTAGTGTTTGATTATTATGTACTGAGAATCCGAGACTGTGTCTTACCAAGTCTTTCATCAAGTTAAAGAGTAACTTTATGTTTGCCAAATAAAGGGCCTTGCCTCGAGCAACGAGCAAGGGTGGGAGTTGACGCAGAATATTATTCGAGTTTGCATGTAACTAAATAATTAAGATCGTCTTATACCATGGATTTCATACTTCAATACATTTTCGATGGAAGGTTGGAAACCGCCTCAGGGCCTCATACACCATCCTCTCATCCCATGAACCCAATAAATGGGGAAGTTCCTACTAGCGAAATACATGTTCAAATATCACAAATCATCACCATGCCGAGTGCCGACTTCAGACTAGTGCTGACTATGGTGCAGTTGGAGACTGCCATTTTAAATGTAAAGGTCATTTTAGAGAAAATGACTGAAAACTTTAGTGATTTGGCCAAACAACATCCTATTAGCTTTATGAGAATACAGCATTCCCAAGCACCCACTACGATCTAACCCTAGGGGAAAAATTCGAACCTAAGGTTAAGATTATTGATAGTTCTGAGATAAGACTTTGGTAAGTCTTGAGACAAGACTCACTCAAGACTACCGATAATCTACCGAAGTCTTGATAAAGTCTTGACAAAGTCTTAAGGTGAGTCTTGGAAATCCAAAACTCAACTTAAGACACTTCTAGAGTCTTGACACAATTTACTAGGCATTTCTTCCAATTAATAATTCACATGTGTACTTTTTTTATTTTTTATTTTTTTCTTTATAAGGTGAAAAAAATAAGTAGGGTAAAAAGTAGAATTTGAGGTGAGTCTGACTCATAATGTATAGAGTATGAGGTAAGTCTGAGTTGAGTCTGAACAATATAAAAATAATACTCCCTCCGTCCCGGTCAATTGTTGTCCTTTCGTTTTGGCACAAAGACCAAGGAAGGAGGATTGGACCAATTATTAAATGACAAGTAGAACAAATTGAATGTGAATGATAAAATTGCTCATCAAGTTCATTCTTAAAATAGAAAGGACAACAATTCATTGAAACACCCTAATATAAAAAAGAACAACAAATGATCAGGATATAGGGAGTAAAAGTATGACTGATAATCATACCTAACTAGATCGTAGTTGTAAAGTCATCAACTGATTTGGACATACAAAAAATTCTCAAACCCGCCAATATTGACTGATTAAAGTATTATTCTCTCCACTTCCTTCTAGACCTGTAAATGGGTTAATCGGATCGAGTCGTTTTGGTTTTTGCAAAAATGTAGTTCGGATTAAGTCATTTTGAGTTTATTGTTTTCAAGTTTTTTAGGGATAGTCAATGAGCGACAATAAATATTCGGGTCAGTCGGATAAGGACGGTTAATTCAAGTGAAAAATGCACTTTGGATCGAGTCATTTTGGGTTTATTGTTATCAAGTTTTTTTTAAAGGATAATAGCCAAGCGACAATAAACATTCGGTTCGGATCAGTTCAACTCCTCTCTATGCGGAGTTAGGATTTACGGTTAGTGGGGCGCTCCATTTTCGCCCCACTTGCCCTCCCACTTGCATTTGTGTGAGAGGGAAGTGACCCCCGTCACTCACTTGTGAAACTAGGTGTAATATAAGGAAGAATTTTGAAACTGTAACTAAAATTTTGGAATTTTTCATTTTTCAGCGAGGACGAGTGTCCCTACTAGCCCGAGTAGACCTCAATACTCAATAGGTAGGATTTACTTTAGAAATTTTAAACATTTTAGATTTAGCTTGAAAATTAAGGTGGAAATTGAAGTGTCACAAACAAACAGAATAACAGGTCACAGTTAGGTGACAGTTGAATTGTGCATGATGTAAATTATACTTGGTACAAAAGAAGAGGAAAGTTATTAGGAACACAAAGTAAAGGTAGCAAGGAAAAATGGGAGAAGTAATAGCTGCTGCAAAAGTGAAATCAATCACAGTTTATCCCATCAAATCATGTCGTGGGATTTCTGTTCCTCATGCTCCTGTCACTCCTACTGGTTTTTCTCTCTTCTCTTTCTCTTCTTCACTGCTTAATTCAAGGGTACGTGTTAGGTTGGTGACGGAACCAGGATTTAAAACTCGGGTTTAAACATAGATCGAATATTTTAGTGGTTGATCAATGATCCAGTATATGAATAGAGGTCGTACCTTTCCAATAAAATTGAATTTCTAATATTAGGACGACTAACAAAAGTTCCGACCCTTTTGCTAGCGTCCCTCGTCCTGCCACCTGCATATGCTATCATACTATCATCCTCTATTTTTTGTAGAGTTGTTATTACCCATAATTCGGGAATTGAGGATTTTTAATACTACTGTTTTTTTTTTTAAATAAAATAAAAAAAATCAAGGAGGTGTGGGGTACTTGAATTACTATATTGACTTGTTATATTTTAGATATTACTCTCTTTGATTTTAGCACAAAGATCAAAGATCAAGGAAAGAGGAAAAAACCGATTACTAAATGACAGGTGGGCCAAATTGAGTGTGAATGACCAAATTGTTCATCAAATGTATTTTTAAAATAGAAAGGACAACAATTGACTGAGACACCCAAAATAAAAAAGGATAACAAATGAGCGGGAGGGAGGGAGTATAATTTGTTGATCATTGTTGTCATTTCCATGTTAGGACTATAATTGAAGAGCAGATGGTTTCATCTTCTGTTTTCTGTAGTTTCTTATGATAATCATGCTGCCATGCTGGAGACTGGAGTCAGAATGCCTTTGGTTATTTATTGTTTGTAAATAGTCGCCAACTGTAGCTCTCTAGGATGTGTACTTGACTCGCATACCAAGTGAACTTAAACTTCTTTGCCCTCATGA
The DNA here is from genome assembly GCF_048544455.1 of Silene latifolia. Classification (NCBI taxonomy): domain Eukaryota; kingdom Viridiplantae; phylum Streptophyta; class Magnoliopsida; order Caryophyllales; family Caryophyllaceae; genus Silene; species Silene latifolia. The sequence goes on along the minus strand of NC_133532.1, from coordinate 62,161,224 downwards.
TACAGGATTCCGATGGGACAGACAATGGATGGTTGTTAATGCTAATGGGAGGATGTATACTCAAAGAGTTGAGCCCAAACTTGCTTTGGTTGAAATTGAGCTCCCTAGCGAGGCATTTTCCGATAATTGGGAACCATCGAGTAACTCATACATGGGTAAAGCTCTGAATTATTTCTTAAAATTACAATCCTTCAATTTCTAAGATGCTACTCCCTCCATTTCCTTTTAAAATTGTCTCCATTTGACTTTCTGGATTAAATGATCCCGAGTTTTTACCTATATTTTCTCAAAACTACTATTGTTACAACTTAGGTTAACCTCGTCAAGATGAACCTGGTTCTGTTTAATCCACCAAAGTTTACCAAGTTTTTTCCTCTGTCTACCTTTATCATGTTTTTCCGTTAATCTTCAGTGATAAGAGCTCCGGGGATGGATTTACTGAAGGTGTCCTTGAGTAAGCCACGTACTGTGGTTGATCATGTGTCAGTGTGGCAGTGGAGTGGCTCCGCACTTGATGAAGGAGCTGATGCAGCTGAATGGTTCTCAAAATACATTGGGAAAGCTAGTAGGTTGGTCCGTTTTGACTCAGGTATTGCCGGCTAATTGCAAACTGATACTCCTTTGAGCACCTTTTAACTTCCTCTTTTTACTTTCGGGTAAACCATATTTGAACATACTACTTGAAAACTTTCCTATTTTGTATCTTAGACGTCTCACATCTTTCTGAACATGCCCATTTAGACATTCTACATCATCGTATTCAAATTTCAGGCTTCTTAATTTTTTTGCCCGATTTGGCACGCAGAATATGGTTACTGGAGAGTCTACTTAAGACTTAAGAGCTGAATTTTGAGGGAAATTTTTTCAATTGAAGATTGGTGACCTTAACTGATACTGATAGCTCAAACCTTATCTGTTCCGATTTTATAGTGTAATACTTCGTAACAGATAACTAGTTGGTAAGAATATGTGAAGGATACTGCATTAATTTTCATCAATGATAGTGGAAAATGCAAATATGCAATGTGCCAATATTCTTTTACTGGGATATTAATTCGTAAAAAGTTGTGCTAGTATATTTGCTCTAATTTCACAGTAAACGAATCAACTAATGTGGTTTGTGTTAAAATGTAGCATCACAAACTAGGAGTACGGATCCTAACTTTGCTCGTGGATACAAAACCATGTTCTCTGACCAGTTTCCTTTCTTACTGATATCGCAGGTCTGTTGGTTTTTAATAAAAGAAATTATCTGTTAATCAATGTTTTATTAAGGAAGGCTTTCATTGGTCTTTTGTATGTGTGAGCAGGAATCATTAGATGCCTTGAACAACATTCTTAAGGAGCCAATACCAATTGATCGGTTTAGACCCAAGTAATTTTTCACCGTCCTTATTTAAAGTATGAATTATGGTATATTCAACATCACGATATTTTTCTGGTAACCTGATATCAATTTTTTTTGGAATATCTCTGTCTCTGTCAAATAAGTCATGTTTAAGATCGTTTTATCATGCAACAAAATGATGAACTCATTATTATACATATAACGGCCGCACAAGAGTTTTTGTCATCTATGCATGCTTCTGGGAGTTGAATTCATCCAGTTCTTGATATTTAGAGAGGTAATAGCCCTCTGACCTCTTCATCTCACTGTATTGTCACAGCATCCTTGTTGAAGGTTGTAAACCATTTTCGGAAGACCTATGGAAAGAGATCAAAATTGACACGTTAACGTTCTGTGGTGTCAGGCTTTGTTCACGGTGCAAGGTTAGCAGCCATTTTATCTTCATTGTGTGATCATTTTTTCTCTGTTGTACTTCTAAAATTTAATTTGTTAGCCCATTGAAAATGATTACAGTGATTTCAAGGTGAAATGTCCTCACCGATCATATTTAGTTGTGATAAAAAATGAAAACATATTTTGTATTGGAAAAGAAAAGGATTGTTGACTTGTTGTTAGTCTTGTCTATGTCAATGATTTTATTCTCAAGTGGTGTATGATCATTTTGTTGCTATCCTATACTACCTCCATCTGCTCAGATTCACTGCATTTGCTTGTAAATCAAGTTTCAAAAGGTCAGAAATATACTTATGGGATTATTTTGCAGATTATGATGTGCCAAAGAGGAAATGTAGTTGATTGATTTGAATATCTCGGAAAGAAACATGTCCTAAATACAAACGGGACTAGAGGCGCACATTCAAATAATCAGTATTAAGTACTAGAAAGTACTAGAATTAGTGAAATACAAACTTGAATTTCTTAAAGTGCTGTTTCAGTTTCTGAAGATATATCAGATGTGTCCAAAGTCGGAAGAGTCTTGTGATGATATATAACGTTTATATGATGCATGTTTGAAATACTTGACAGTGGCTTGCTAATCAGTCTACGCCTTTCAGATACCTACAATCGATCAACAAACTACCATTGCAAGTCCAGAACCAACTGAAACTCTCAAAGAATTCAGATCAGATAAAATTTTGCTTCCAAACAAGAAACCTCAAGGACAGGTTTGTATTCCGCGTGTCAGCGTAGTTGTATACCCGTTTATATTGTACCTTTATGATTTTGGTAGTCAAGTATGACCAATATTTCTCACATTATACAATAACTACCACTCCTTTAAGGATATGATATGAAAATATTTATTTTGATAAATTGAATGTGACAACATTGTACAGTGACATATTTTTGGATATACACTAATGGTAAAGGTTGACGGTCGAAATCAAAACAAGACAATATAAATGAGTTAGAAGTAATCTACTCCGTATTACTTCATTACTACACTATGGCTGTGTGTTGCATGTTGACAGCCTTCCTTTTGACACTTTGGAACTCCGTTTTGGCCAGAACATAAACTTTTTCCCAATGTAGTAGTGCTCGACTCCCAACCTGCACCTGCATCATCTGACCACTTGCAGCTATGTCAGAGTAACATAGCTAATGGGACCAAGTTTTATTAGCGCAAATATGACTCAAGTAATGGTAATGCAGGTTTTTATGGGGCAGCACTTAGTGTGGAAGGACTGCAATGGTGGAGGCAGTAGCAAAGTTGTACGATTAGGAGATCCAGTGTGCGTGCTTCATCAACTTTCTTCCACTGCAGAGGCTGCAGCTTAGTGCTGGACTACTGTGACTGTGTCTTACTGAGTGTATCATGAACGTAAGACTTAAAGAGTGCGACTTCATGTTCGCTAAATAATAGGCCTCAAGCTTATGAGGATATTATATAGGGCGATTTGCATATTTATATTTTATATATACTTAGTTACTTACCGGTGTAAAGCCGCCTCCTACATCATGTTGATCAGTGACGAACCTAAGATTTATGTCCTGGCTGTACTTTCAAACCTTCAAATAATCAGTACAAAAACTGAATGGTAAATAAGGCCCGTTTGTAGAATTTTAGGACTGTGCATTTTATTTTTGCGTTTTTCTACATGCTGCCCTCTAATTTTCCGAATTTTATATGGTAACCCTTGTTTTTTATAATTCTGCATGATATCCCTAAATTCCACAATAAATCCAACCATGACTTAAACCGTTAGATCTTCTAATATTGGTCCGATATGACCCGGATTCTGAATACTATCTCTCATGACTGTTGTGAGAAATTAGAGTGTCAATCTCCCACGTGAAATGAAAGCAGCCAATTTATAAACCCTAAAAGTGAATAAACCAAAGTAATACTCCGTAATAAGACAAGTTAAAAATCTAAAAAAATCATAAATCAAGAAAATTAAGTGGATCTTATTAATTCAAATATACTGTAATGAGAGCCCATCACATGGTGCACTCTATTTTCCGATCCCAGTCACAACGCTTGTAAAATTTATCACCGTCACAGCTAAAATAAATACCATTAAATTTAGCCTTCCAAAAATAATGCGCATCTCTAGCTGCACTGTGACACAGATTAATTTCTATTCCATCCTTGAAAGAATCGAAAGCTCTATTATTCTGATTTCCCCACCTTAATCTACAAAAAAGAGTGTTCGTCCAAAAATATTGCGTCTGAATTTCCAACTGAATTCTTCACCTTTCGTAAGAGAATGTTCACCAAGATCAGAGTCTCCTGATTTGCAATGTACAATCAATGGCTTTGATCCGTCGTCTATATCATTTATCACATGAACACGGTGTGTAAAAAATAAAAAATTGATCAACGTTACGATTAGCTATGGAGAACGATGCAAAGCTTGAAACAATGATTAGTAGAGAAAACAAGAAGAAAATAGAAATGTTAGGATTGTTTGCCATGCGAAAACTAAATAACTTTCGTTAGGTTTGTGTTATAAATAATAAATGTAAGAATGTATGGTTTATATATATACATTTTGATAGATGATATTATTATGTATCCCGTCATTGAAATGATTTCCAAGAATATATATATGTTGCCAAAATGCCAAGATTGATTTGTTATAAAAGATATATTTCCGTTTGAGTGACTCTGAGAATTATGCATGGTTATTATTTGCTTAATTTATGAGCAATCCACCTAAAACGACAAAGCATACCTCCAACATCTCTCTAAAGTTTTTGTATTTCATATTTTCATCAATCTTTCAACATTTTATTCCAAATCATCAATATATATACACTTTTATACATATACTAGTTGTTGTATCGCGCGCGTTATTGCGCGCGATACCCCAAGATATTGTGACTCGTTTAGTATGATTAGTATCGCTTCATGTATGGAGTGCGATTTCCTCATGGACCGCTATTGTTGATTATCAGTTGTTACTTTAGTTGCCGATGTTTGCAAGGATGATAGCTTTTCTATAGGAGGGCATTTTTAGGTGGATGCATATTATACAATTGTTGCGTGGAGTGTTACTTCGCTTTCATTTTAGCATATAGTTGTACCGCTCTTCTGGCGCAATACCCCAAGATATTACTATTATTTACGAGGCGCTATTTGGTCATTCTAGTTTTTTTTTTAAAGACAAATTTTATCGCTGGCTAAAAACTAATTGAAGGTCAATCTTGAATATGAATGTGTAGTTAGGAATGGGTAATATACTGACATGGCATAGTGCTAAACCGCTTAAAAAAAACTTTGTTTTGTATTGGTAATGTTATACCATGAATTTAACATTTTAACATTCTGGTCCACAAGTCAGCGGAAACCACATATTTTAACCTTATGTTAATGGTTATTAGCATACGTAAAATGTTGTGACATGGCACAATCATGGAAACACAAGCATGATTGGTAGGCTAATACAAAAAATTTCTTGCAAGTAAAATATTAACTAAGTTATTAACTTGTACAAAACCATAGATGAAGTAGAACATGTGACCTAATATTAGATCAAGAAGCAAATTAAAGGCACTATACCAATTCCCCAAAGTGCCCACCTAATAACATATAAAAAATTAAACTCTGACCCCACTTTAACAGCGTTAAAATAACAACATAAATTAGATCATGATGGAATCAAATTACAATCCAGATCAAATTTTAACCACCTCATTTAAGTTACCAAGGATTGGTGGAAAAATGAAACTTTACCATGCCTTGCATTGAGTTCCTAGGTGGTGATAACTTTTCCTTTCATTTTTTTTAGATAGTTGGGAGAGAGAATACAATGAAGAGAGAGATTCCATAATTATGAAAGATATCAACCTTTGAGATTCCTGAATTTTTTTGACAAAGAAGTGCCTCCAGGCACTGGCAAAGAGGCACATTTGCTATTGAATCACTTCCAGAAAGAACACACATTGCACATGATTCTTGCCAAGAAAAAGTTAAGATCTTCATAGTAATATCCTGCTACCAGATATGAGAACACAAAAAATCAGCAAGTAACTATAGATAGATACACGTGTGTCCAAGAAAAAAATTGTTATTCACTGAGTATGGCAATATAACAAGAGCTAATATTTAATCGGTAAAGTCATTGAGATGTGGTACTCATAGCCTAGGTTTACTCCCGGTCAACATTGACATCAAGCAAGTATAGGACAATGACAAAGAATTTATACACGACCACATGATAGTAACAAATTCACAATTACATTCTTGATAGGCTATCACACACCTATGCAAAAATAAATACCCTAAACATAAATGAATGTAGTACGTAGGGGTCGAATCCACAGAGAGACGGTAGTTGTTAATTAGTTGTTATGGAGTGAATTTTATCTTGAGTCGATGCGGTTGATTGATTGATTTGATTTATGTTGATGTAAAAACAATAATAAAGAAAGAGTCTAGGGAAGTCAGGTCACACATTCAAATATATGTAAATGCTTTATGTCAAACTCGGATTAGATAGTAATGATAATTGTTTAGGCTTAAAAACGCCCACCTCTCGATATTAGTGTCAACCATAGAATGGGTCCTAACGATCTCTCGATATGGCTAGGTCGTCTACTAAAACATACTTAGTCTAATTCATTTTTGTGCCTTTCGACTTATAAAAACGAATTAACAAATTTAATCTAAAACAATGGCCAATAACCAAAGATTAACAATAAGGTACAAGCATGTTATAGAAACTATTATGTGATCACTAAACATCCTAATTTATCATGTTACAAATATTTTTTATGCATGCCTCCCTTTATCCCCTAGACAAGATATACTACTCTTGCATTATGTAAATTAAGCTAATGATGAACAAAATGATAAACATAATGATAAAGAAATAATACTAGAAATAAATTACCTCAACAATGGAAATGGAATTGGAATTGAAGAAGAATGCAAAAGGAAATGACTTGGAAATGAAATTGTAATTTGTAATACTTAAAGGAGATGATAACAAACTAATGAATACTAAACTACCCTAAGCTAATCTAACTACTGAAGTTTAGAGAGAATTCTATGTGGAAAAATGTGTGTAAGAAGCTGTGTAAGAAGTGCGTGAAGTGTGTGTTAATCAACACCTTTTATATAAGAATAAGGGAGTAAAATTTGCAAATGAATCCAATGCTATGTCTTAATGCTCCTTAATTCCTCCGGTTGAATGCTCATATGGAATCCAAAATAGCATCCTAAGCATACTCTTAATTTTCCTTCAATTCTTGAGTAATTGCCAAGGGGAATGTGAGCCATTAATCCCATCTTTAAGTCTCCGGTTAATCACACAATTTAGCATCCAATGAGCATCCAAAGTTGAGCATCCCATGTTAAGTTTGTGTAGACTTCTTAATTTGGGCTTCATTTGTGATTTCATTGGTGCATCAACCCACTTCACAATTCTTCATGCTTGGACTTGTCATTTCCATAATATCCTACCATGGTCCATCTTGCTTCCACACTTAGACTTGATTCTAGTTACTTGCACAAGTGATGGAATAAGATTTTAAAGCTCAATTTCCTACAAAATGTGACAAAACATGCAAAGACAACTAGAATACAATATTAACTCATAAAATCACTAAGGTTAGTGCAATAATCATATAAATTAGAGCCAAAATAAGGAGATAAAGTCTATATAAAATTGACTTATCAACTCTCCTTGAGAAACAAAAGCCTATAACAATCAAAGAGGGGAAAAAAAGAAGACAAAAACATGTACAAATTTGTTGTGGATATTAGCCTGAACATTGTACCGCATTAAGAAGTTAGAACATTGATAGGCTAAAACTAGGTGTCGTAAAATACTAGAATTAAACTACCAAATTAAAAATTTATAAGCCAAACTATACTCTAGATTACTCTAATGGATAAAGCAATATAGTGCAAGTAAGGGTCGATCCCAAGAGAAGGACTTTTAAAATAAAAACTTGAATTGTAAACTATTGACTACTAAACAAGACTCTACTACCAATTTAGGCTCTAATGACAAGTTTATAAACAAACAAAAGTTATTAACAATGACAAACAATGGATGAACATAGACAGAGGGGGGTTTTTGAGTTGATTGGTAACATAAATGCAATGTAAAGTTGTAATCTTTTCTAACAAGCAATATGACAAACACATGGTGAGCAAGAAAATTCAATATTAAAGAGCACTTTATGTAATCCTTCCTTAGTAACCAACAAAGATAAAGTTTGACTCTTTTGTAACTCTCTTCTTATTATCCACCCAATACAATCAAATCAAGATGTCAACATACGCAAATTAAACCATCCATGTATATCCTTCAAGTTTAACCAACAATTCATTAAACCATGAATGCAAATCAAACATGAGCATTAAGAGTGGTGCCGAGATAAGAAGCTAGGATCAATTCTCACAAGATTAAACCATACAAATGAGAAAAGACATGAAATTTCCTACTTATTGCATGAATCCTTTAAACCAAATCAACATACAACAACCTTGCTCCAATTAATCCTAGATAGATTAAACTATTTCTCTAGAATTTGCAATAGTTGGGTAAATAAGATGCAAGAGTGATCAATTCATACATTCATCTACTCAACATAAGAAACAAGCATAAGGAAAGATCAATAAATAAATAAAAAGAGATTAAAAGAGTCTTACAATACCAAAGTTGGAAACTTTGGATGAATTACACCAAGCAAAGAAGGATTTAGCCTTCCATAATCTAGTTACAACCCACAAAATGAAGAAAGATTAACATCCAATGTCAAAGATTACACCTTTCTTCCTAAAATATCAAGTTTTCTTAACACACAAGCTTTTTGAGATTATTGCCTAATAAGATGATTAGATGATGATAAGGAGCCTTCTTCTAAGATCTCATAATGTGGGTATTTATACCCTTGGCTCTTCCTTTTTAGGTCACAAACAAATGGGCTTTCGAGAATTGGAAAAAAAAAAGGAAAACCCGTCGTAATGATCAGGGGAAAACCGCAGGCTCCGGTGGGGGCCGGAGGCTCCGGTGTGGGCCGCAGGCTCCGGTGTGGGCCGCAGGCTCCGGTGTGGGCCGCAGGCTCTGGGTTTCTGCCTGCACCACAATCTTGCGAAAGCCATATCTCTCTGTCGTTTATTGGTCAAATAAGGCATGCGACCTACCGTTGGAAAGCTAAAATCACAAGTTTTAACCTCCACTTGGCCTTGCGTCGATACGAGGTCTAGAACTCGAGATATGCTTGTTTGAAGTTGACCCTTGTGAAACCGAGTTTTGAATTCTTCATTTTGGCTCTTGTTTGCGCATTCCAAGGCTTCATCTTCCTTTTGTTTGCTTCGCTTGACTTTTCAATTATTCTCTTGGCTTACTCTTGGCTCTCCTTCTTCACTTTGGTTGACCGTGACTCGGGTTTGACCCTTAATTCGGCTTGTACAAAAACGATTTCATCACCTCAACTTATCATCATGAAACACTTCAACTACCCTTAAGATGCAAATGCCAAAAACAAGTTCAATTGACCCAAGTTACAACTAAAGTGTATTGTCCGGTAAATAGAACGATTAACACTCAAAACCGGCTTTGTGACAAGTTTATTCACTTTAAATTACCTAATTAGACGGACACTATTTGACTCTATCAAATACTCCCACACTTAAACTTTTGCTCGTCCCGAGCAAAACCCAAGACAAACAATTGAACAAGTCTACAAGCGAGCATGAGTACTGTAAATGATCACTCTTCCCTAACCTCTTCCTTCTTATATCTCCCTCTTGACAAACCACCAATAAAAGAGAAAATCTAGACTCAAAGTTGACACAAACTCTTTTCTCACTCACCCTCCTTTTACCATCCCTCACACAAGACACGACACAACTCCAACTCCGACTCATCACGCAACTCCACCCTTCTTATATCACCAAAGAAGTAGTAATGGTCACTCTTGCCTTATCCCAAGGCAATAGCAAAGTGACCCATCAAAATCCTCCTATCAATCACAACTCATCACCTAGGTTGCACCAAAACGGACACGGACACGGACACGGACACGGACACTGACACTGACACGACACGGACACGTGACACGACATCCCATAAAATTTAGGACACGGGACACGTCATTTAAATTTAATAAAATATATATTTTATAGTTATATATGTGTGATTTTATTTTTGAAAAAGTATTGAATATTAAATTTAAATAAGTGAAAGTAAAACTTACGTTAATTATAACTCATTCTCATTTCCAAAACCAAAAACCAACTTATAATCACTCTATTTCGACATTTCATTACTAGTCTAAAGAACATCATTTGTCTCCAATTCAGCTTATTTCCCCACCAAATTCAACCATATAACTACTCTCGCCATTTACCTTAAATTCAACTTGATTTCGTTTGGAGGTGTGTCCAAATACCATGGACATGGCTCAAAATACCATGGACACGTGTCGGACACGTGCCCAAATAAAAGATGAAAGTTAGACACGGCTTTATAAGTGTCTGACACGTTTTGACGTGTGTCCGACGAGTGTCGTGTCTGACACGGGTGTCCGACACGGAAACGCTGATTAGAAGGAGTATCCGTGCAACCTAGCTCATCACTACTTATAACACCCCCTTATCACTCCATACGAATGCAAGTCATGGTTACTAAGTTGGACAACACCACAACATTCACAACCTAGCAACCCAAGAAGAAACCACCAATTTGGGATATATTTTTGTGTCTCAAAAAGAAATTAAGTCCTAAAACTAACCTCCTTCCAAGACCCTCCTTATCACTCCCTTCTTATCCCTCCATCTTTTTGGTGTTACATTTTTCAATTTTTCATTTTTTTTTTTGTGTCAAAAATCCCTCATTTTGCTTAAGGTGCCCTTTCGGGTTTTCACCATAGCTTTTTCCTTACCTCTCATGGTGGCTCGCACTCGTTTCTTCATTTTGCCCGGAATGCCCTTTCGGGTTTTCATTCCGTCCTCGACCACCTTCCCAATCTTGCCTTAGGTGCCCACCCTTGTGGGTTTTCACCTAGCCGGAATTTTTAATTTTTAATTTTTTTTTCATCAAAAACATGAAATAAAGCTTACATATGTTACAACCAATCTCCTCCCCCACACTCAGATTCCACATTGTCCTCAATGTGGAGGAGAGTACTACAAATGCAAAGGGAAAGAAAGAAATGTAAAAGGTGTACGATTTGCCTCCCGTAAAGCGCTTTTGGTTTTCGTTGTTTGCTCGACGCCTTTTAATATCTTCTTCTTTTCAAGAGTTAAGAGCGGAACAAGTCAGAACCCTTAGCAACTTATCAAATGCATTAGCCCATAGACAAGAGCCATGACAATAACAAATATCACTCATGTAGCAAGCATTAGTAAGGAACGAGTGTGCACAAGACACATATTTCAACTTTTCATGCCCAAGGAACAATTTCTTGTCACGATAAGGCTCTTTGAGTGATGGGATGAACTTGGTGAAAACCAAGTAAGAATGAGGCGAACCGTGAGCTTCTTTGGGGAATAAATTGGATGGCACTTCAAAGCAAATTTGAGGAGGTTCCTCCTTAAGAGGGTACACCTCTACAAACTCATTTTTCATTTCTTCTTTAACATCTTCCTTGACCCCCACACTTACAAGTTTCATAGGTTTTGGAGGTTCCCAAATCACGTTTTCAAGAGCCTCCACCTTTTCTTTTTCTATCCCAACCACCTCAAAAATCATTGCTCCTTGGTCATTCTTCTCAAACACTTCACTCCCCGATTCTTTAAAGGTCAATTTCGGGCAAGAGTTACTATGAACCAAAGAGTTGTTTACAAAGTGTGAGTCGTCAACTTCGGTACAAGGAATGTGAATATGGATCTCAATGGATGGCAAGGCCAAAGAAGGTTTCAAATCACACATATCATCTTCCTCATCAAATAGACCCTCAAAATAAGAGTTGTCAAAGGTGCAAACAACCTCTTCCTCAACCTTACTTCCTTCATGTTCATCTTTTTCAACAATTTGACCCAATGACTTCTCACACGACAACTCCTCACCAAGGCCACTAAGGACCGAGGAGTTGTCCTCATGCACATGACTATTACTCGAGGAACCATCATCACTATGGCCCAAGGTGTCAGTAGATAGCACAACGGGGGAGTGACATGGAAGTGCGGTGAAAACATAAGCATCCTTCTCATCATCCCAAAAACAATACTCTTTATAAGAGTAGCTCGTATCAAGATTAAAGGGAGGAGGGTCTTCAACCTCACAATCATTCTCTTTATCAAAGGAACCATCATCAAAACACTCGTTGTCTAAAGTGTGAATAACCTCTTCATGTTCTACTTCCTCAACTAATTCACTCAACGATCCCTCAAGAGTATAATCCTCACTCACATAAATATGAATCGGGGAATCATCACAAGGAGGGTCACTAGAAACACAAGTGGATTGTAAGGGAGGTGAATTAGTCAAGTCACAACTATAACTCTTACCCTCGGGGCACCGGTCATCCTCAATTTGAGGCTCCTCACTATGAATAGCCTCACATGCTACACTAAGGGGTGAATTTACCAAATCCAATTGTTTACTCGCAATAGCCAACATAAGGAAAAATTTCCACTTCTCTTCATAGTTATAGGCATTGCCAATAAATTCTTGATTAGTCAATTTATCGGTAAGGAACAAAGTTTCTTCATTCAACCCATTATATACCACATTACAAAGCTTTCTCATCTCATAAGGGTATTCACGTAGAGAGTTAAACTCTTTCATTCTATTAAAAAATTTGTAAAATGGTTCATCATGAGTTTGGCGACAATAACGAGTAGCCATCAAATAAAATAAGTAAACAAACTAAGGCAAGTAAAGGAGTCCTATATTTATAAAGACTAACTACACTAATAAAAGACCAATAGTTCAAAAATAAGCTCTAGCTATATTGCCTTTCCCCGGCAACGGCGCCAAAATTTGATAGGCTAAAAATAGGTGTCGTAAAATACTATAATTAAACTACCAAATTAACAATTTATAAGCCAAACTATACTCTAGATTACTCTAATGGATAAAGCAATATAGTGCAAGTAAGGGTCGATCCCAAGAGAAGAACTTTTAAACTAAAAACTTGAATTGTAAACTATTGACTACTAAATAAGACTCTACTACCAATTTAGGCTCTAATGACAAGTTTATGAACAAACAAAGGATATTAACAATGACAAACAATGGATGAACAAAGACAAAGGGGGGTTTTTGAGTTGTTTGGTAACATAAATGCAATGTAAAGTTGCAATCTTTTCTAACAAGTAATATGACAAACACTTGGTGAGCAAGAAAATTCAATATTAAAGAGCACTTGATGTAATCCTTCCTTAGTAACCAACAAAGATAAAGTTTGACTCTTTTGTAACTCTCTTCTTATTATCCACCCAATACAATCAAATCAAGATGTCAACATACACAAATTAAACCATCCATGTATATCCTTCAAGTTTAACCAACAATTCATTAAACTATGAATGCAAATCAAACATGAGCATTAAAAGTGGTGCCGAGATAAGAAGCTATGATCAATTCTCACAAGATTAAACCATACAAATGAGAAAAGACATGAAATTTCCTACTTATTGCATGAATCCTTTAAATCAAATCAACATACAACAAGCTTGCTCCAATTAATCCTAGATAGATTAAACCATTTCTCTAGAATTTGCAATAGTTGGGTAAATAAGATGCAAGAGTGATCAATTCATACATTCATCTACTCAACATAAGAAACAAGCATAAGGAAAGATCAATAGATAAATAAAAAGAGATTAAAACAGTCTTACAATACCAAAGTTGGAAACTTTGGATGAATTACACCAAGCAAAGAAGGATTTAACCTTCCATAATCTTGTTACAACCCACAAAATGAAGAAAGATTAACATCCAATGTCAAAGATTACACCTTTCTTCCTAAAATATCAAGTTTTTTTAACACACAAGCTTTTTGAGATTATTGCCTAACAAGATGATTAGATGATGATAAGGAGCCTTCTTCTAAGATCTCATAATGTGGGTATTTATACCCTTGGCTCTTCCTTTTTAGGTCACAAACAAATGGGCTTTCGGGAATTGGAAAAAAAAAAGGAAAACCCGTCGTAATGATCAGGGGAAAACCGCGGGCTCCGGTGGGGGCCGGAGGCTCCGGTGTGGGCCGGAGGCTCCGGTGTGGGCCGGAGGCTCTGGGTTTCAGCCTGCACCACAATCTTGCTAAAGCCATATCTCTCTCTCGTTTATTGGTCAAATAAGGCATGCGACCTACAGTTGGAAAGCTAAAATCACAAGTTTTAACCTCCACTTGGCCTTGCGTCGATACGTGGTCTAGAACTCGAGATATGCTTGTTTGAAGTTGACCCTTGTGAAATCGAGTTTTGAATTCTTCATTTTGGCTCTTGTTTGCGCATTCCAAGGCTCCATCTTCCTTTTGTTTGCTTCTCTTGAATTTTCACTTATTCTCTTGGTTTACTCTTGGCTCTCCTTCTTCACTTTGGTTGATCGTGACTCCGGTTTGACCCTTAATTCGGCTTGTACAAAAATGATTTCTTCACCTCAACTTATCGTCATGAAACACTTCAACTACCCTTGAGATGCAAATGCCAAAAACAAGTTCAATTGACCCAAGTTATAAATAAAGTGGATTGGCTGGTAAATAGAACGATTAACACTCAAAACCGGCTTTGTGACAAGTTTATTCACTTTAAATTACCTAATTAGACGGACACTATTTGACTCTATCAAATACCCCCACACTTAGACTTTTGTTCGTCCCGAGCAAAACCCAAGACAAACAATTGAACAAGTCTACAAGCGAGCATGAGTACTGTAAATGATCACTCTTCCCTAACCTCTTCCTTCTTATATCTCCCTCTTGAAAAACCACCAATAAAAGAGAAAATCTAGACTGTTGACACAAACTCTTTTCTCACTCACCCTCCTTTTACCATCCCTCACACAAGACACGACACAACTCCAACTCCGACTCATCACGCAACTCCACCCTTCTTATATCACCAAAGAAGTAGTAATGGTCACTCTTGCCTTATCCCAAGGCAATAGCAAAGTGACCCATCAAAATCCTCCTATCAATCACAACTCATCACTACTTATAACACCCCCTTATCACTCCATACGAATGCAAGTCATGGTTACTAAGTTGGACAACACCACAATATTCACAACCTAGCAACCCAAGAAGAAACCACCAATTTGGGATATATTTTTGTGTCTTAAAAAGAAATTAAGTCCTAAAGCTAACCTCCTTCCAAGACCCTCCTTATCACTCCCTTCTTATCCCTCCATCTTTTTGGTGTTACATTTTTCAATTTTTCAATTTTTCAATTTTTCATTTTTTTTTTTTTTTTTTTGTTTGTGTGTGTGTCAAAAATCCCTCATTTTGCTTAAGGTGCCCTTTCGGGTTTTCACCTTAGCTTTTTCCTTACCTCTCATGGTGGCTCGCACTCGTTTCTTCATTTTGCCCGGATTGCCCTTTCGGGTTTTCATTCTGTCCTCGGCCACCTTCCCAATCTTGCCTTAGGTGCCCACCCTTGTGGGTTTACACCTAGCCGGAATTTTCAATTTTTAATTTTTTTTTTCATCAAAAACATGAAATAAAGCTTACATATGTTACAACCAATCTCCTCCCCCACACTCAGTTTCCACATTGTCCTCAATGTGGAGGAGAGTACTACAAATGCAAAGGGAAAGAAAGAAATGTAAAAGGAGTGCGAGTTGCCTCCCGTAAAGCGCTTTTGGTTTTCGTCGTTTGCTCGACGCCTTTTAATATCTTCTTCTTTTCAAGAGTCAAGAGCGGAACAAGTAAAAACCCTTAGCAACTTATCAAATGCATTAGCCCATAGACAAGAGCCATGGCAATAGCAAATACCATTCATGTAGCAAGCGTAAGTAAGGAACGAGTGTGCACAAGACACATATTTCAACTTTTCATGCCCAAGGAACATTTTCTTGTCACGATAAGGCTCTTTGAATGATGGGATGGACTTGGTGAAAACCAAGTAAGAATGAGGTGAACCGTGAGCTTCTTTGTGGAATAAATTGGATGGCACTTCAAAGCAATTTGAGGAGGTTCCTCCTTAAGAGGGTACACCTCTAAAAACTCATTTTTCGTTTCTTCTTTAACATCTTTCTTGACCCCCCACACTTACAAGTTTCATAGGTTTTGGAGGTTCCCAAATCACGTCTTCAAGAGCCTCCACCTTTTCTTTTTCTATCCCAACCACCTCAAAAATCATTGCTCCTTGGTCATTCTTCTCAAACACTTCACTCCGCGATTCTTTAAAGGTCAATTTCGGGCAAGAGTTACTACGAACCAAAGAGTTGTTTCCAAGGTGTGAGTCGTCAACTTCGGTACAAGGAATGTGAATATGGATCTCAATGGATGGAAAGGCCAAAGAAGGTTTCAAGTCACACATATCATCTTCCTCATCAAATAGACCCTCAAAATAAGAGTTGTCAAAGGTGCAAACAACCTCTTTCTCAACCTTACTTCCCTCATGTTCATGTTTTTCAACAATTTGACCCAATAACTCCTCACACGACAACTCCTCACCAAGGCCACTAAGGACCGAGGAGTTGTCCTCATGCACATGACTATTACTCGAGGAACCATCATCACTATGGCACAAGGTGTCAGTAGATAGCACAACGGGGGAGTGATATGGAAGTGTGGTGAAAACATAAGCATCTTTCTCATCATCCCAAAAACAATACTCTTTATAAGAGTAGCTCATATCAAGATTAAAGGGAGGAGGGTCTTCAACCTCACAATCATTCTCTTTATCAAAGGAACCATCATCAAAACACTCATTGTCTAAAGTGTGAATAACCTCTTCATGTTCTACTTCCTCAACTAATTCACTCAACGATCCCTCAAGAGTAGAATCCTCACTCACATAAATATGAATCGGGGAATCATCACAAGGAGGGTCACTAGAAATACAAGTGGATTGTAAGGGAGGTGAAGTAGTCAAGTAACAACTATAACTCTTACCCTCGGGGCACCGGTCATCCTCAATTTGAGGCACCTCACTATGAATAGCCTCACATGCTACACTAAGGGGTGAATTTACCAACTCCAATTGTTTACTCGCAATAGCCAACATAAGGAAAAATGTCCACTTCTCTTCATAGTTATAGGCATTGCCAATAAATTCTTGATTAGTCAATTTATCGGTAAGGAACAAAGTTTCTTCATTCAACCCATTATATACCACATTACAAAGCTTTCTCATCTCATAAGGGTATTCACGTAGAGAGTTAAACTCCTTCATTCTATTAAAAAACTTGTAAAATGGTTCATCATGAGTTTGGCGACAATAACGAGTAGCCATCAAATCAAAGAAGTAAACAAACTAAGGCAAGTAATGGAGTCCTATATTTATAAATACTAACTACACTAATAAAAGACCAATAGTTCAAAAACAAGCTTTAGCTATATTGCCCTTCCCTGGCAACGACGCCAAAATTTGATAGGCTAAAACTAGGTGTCGTAAAATACTAGAATTAAACTACAAAATAAACAATTTAGAAGCCAAACTATACTCTAGATTAGTGTAATGGATAAAGCAATATAGTGCAAGTAAGGGTCGATCCCAAGAGAAGGACTTTTAAATTAAAAACTTGAATTGTAAACTATTGACTACTAAACAAGACTCTACTACCAATTTAGGCTCTAATGACAAGTTTATGAACAAACAAAGGTTATTAACAATGACAAACAATGGATGAACAAAGGGGGGGGGGAGGTTGAGTTGATTGGTAACATAAATGCAATGTAAAGTTGCAATCTTTTCTAACAAGCAATATGACAAACACTTGGTGAGCAAGAAAATTCAATATTAAAGAGCACTTGATGTAATCCTTCCTTAGTAACCAACAAAGATAAAGTTTGACTCTTTTGTAACTCTCTTCTTATTATCCACCCAATACAATCAAATCAAGATGTCAACATACACAAATTAAACCATCCATATATATCCTTCAAGTTTAACCAACAATTCATTAAACCATGAATACAAATCAAACATGAGCATTAAGAGTGGTGCCGAGATAAGAAGCTAGGATCAATTCTCACAAGATTAAACCATACAAATGAGAAAAGACATTAAATTTCCTACTTATTGCATGAATCCTTTAAACCAAATCAACATACAACAAGCTTGCTCCAATTAATCCTAGATAGATTAAACCATTTCTCTAGAATTTGCAATAGTTGGGTAAATAAGATGCAAGAGTGATCAATTCATACATTCATCTACTCAACATAAGAAATAAGCATAAGGAAAGATCAATAGATAAATAAAAAGAGATTAAAAGAATCTTACAATACCAAAGTTGGAAACTTTGGATGAATTACACCAAGCAAAGAAGGATTTAGCCTTCCATAATCTTGTTACAACCCACAAAATGAAGAAAGATTAACATCGAATGTCAAAGATTACACCTTTCTTCCTAAAATATCAAGTTTTCTTAACACACAAGCTCTTTGAGATTATTGCCTAACAAGATGATTAGATGATGATAAGGAGCCTTCTTCTAAGATCTCATAATGTGGGTATTTATACCCTTGGCTCTTCCTTTTTAGGTCACAAACAAATGGGCTTTCGGAAATAGAAAAAAAAAAGGAAAACACGTCGTAATGATCAGGGGAAAATCGCAGGCTCCGGTGTGGGCCGCAGGCTCCGGGTTTCAGCCTGCACCACAATCTTGCGAAAGTCATATCTCTCTCTCGTTTCTTGGTCAAATAAGGCATGCGACCTACCGTTGGAAAGCTAAAATCACAAGCTTTAACCTCCACTTGGCCTTGCGTCGATACGAGGTTTAGAACTCGAGATATGCTTGTTTGAAGTTGACCCTTGTGAAACCGAGTTTTGAATTCTTCATTTTGGCTCTTGTTTGCGCATTCCAAGTCTTCATCTTCCTTTTGTTTGCTTCTCTTGAATTTTCACTTATTCTCTTGGCTTACTCTTGGTTCTCCTTCTTCACTTTGGTTGACCGTGACTTGGGTTTTACCCTTAATTCGGCTTGTACAAAAACAATTTCTTCACCTCAAGTTATCATCATGAAACAATTCAACTACCCTTGAGATGCAAATGTCAAAAACAAGTTGAATTGACCCAAGTTACACCTAAAGTGGATTGGCCGGTAAATAGAACGATTAACACTCAAAACCGGCTTTGTTGTTGGAATATGTGTCATCCGACAATAATGCGATCACAACTGTCGATCATGATAATCACATGTTTAAATCTCATTTTAAGAATACACGTGGGAAGTAATATTTTATTGTCAACTGGTCCACACATATCGGTAATGATTGGCTGACTAGAGTTTGACATTACTGTCGTGCGACGGTGGTGACCAGTTGATCCCCTTAGGTCATACCTATAGGGTGACACTCTTAATTGTTTATTTAATTGATCGTATGTCGATACGAGTTAATTAAATTGTTTAAAATTAACGGATGATTTTGGAAGTAATATTTACGTGTCTTATTGTAATTTGATTATAATAAGATACGGTCTAAGTCATCGAATTGTTTTATTACTTAGATGAAATTATTGTTTACGGAAACAATTGAAACAGAATGAATAAATTATTATAAATACAGAATGTTGTAGTTTATAATTCGGAAACACTTTTGGTACAAGTAATTATGAATTACTATGTTAATTTTTATAAGTGACATATTTTATTAATATGTTGATTTTTAATTGTTAAAAATACAGTTTATATATAAGATGTCATGTAATGTGTCACATGTGACATATTGACAAAATCACAAATAAAATGGACTTGTGTGTGTACCGAAATGGAGGGTGTATTAGGATAAAAATTGTGTTGATTATTTATAAGTGGAAAACATAATTATAAAACCTACACCTAGCCTTGCATGCATAGCTTTCTCTTGGGAAGAAAAGAAGAGCATGCATTGGGCCTTCTCCCCCTCCCCATTTCCGGTTTTCCCATAAGAAAAGAGCAAAAGTTTTTGCTTAATTTTTACTCTTACACTACATGCAAACTAGTGTAACATTCATTCAACATCTCTCATAAAAACTTATAGAAAGATAAGAGAGAAAATCTCCAAAAATTCTCCCTTACTCTTGGCCGAATAAACAAGAGTACAAACAAATATTTTGGGTCAATTTTAGCTAGATTAATATTGTTCTAGTACAAATAATATTAATCTATTAAGAGGTCATCTTGGGTATAAGTCTTTGGGAGGGATTCTAAGCTTGAATCCTTGTTCATCCAAAATAAGGAAGCTCAAGAACAAGTAAGAAGGAGATCTTACTTGTGCACAAAATCCGAAATTTCTATTGTAAGAATGACGATTTCTTCTCTTGTTTTTTTTGTTTGCATGCATAAGATCTAGATTTAATTTTATGACTAAATTAAATTGTAACATATATGAATATGTTGAATAATGATATTAATAATTTCTAACAAGCGGTATCAGAGCCTTAGGTTGTTTGCATGCAAATCGGTTATTGTTTTTCCGAGTTATATGATTAACAAACAAAACAAATTTGTGTTTATTATGAAATATCACGAAATTTACTATGCATATTAAAGTTTCTGGTCCTAAAATGTATTTAGGATTTTTTGGGTTTATTTATGGATTTTATTGTTCATTTTACATAATAATGGCATTAAAATGTGATTTTATGATAAAAATGTCATTTTTGGACTAAAAATAGCTAAACTTCTATTTTTTCAGTGGTTTTTGGATATGTTTTCACATATATTATCTACTGATGACCTGTAAATTTTCATAATAAAATGAGTTGTTATGCTCGAAATATGGATTTTTCAAGTTAAAATCGTATTTAGATGGAAAAATAGGTTAATATAAGATATATTTCGAATCTTGTCATAGAAATTTAGTATGTTGTCATATACAAGTTTACAAGATGTGTGTAAAATATTTGGCTATAATGAAATCTTTATGCATGATTTATGAATTTTTGATGAAAAATCACATAAATAGTGACTTTAATTAGTAAAAATTGCTAAAACATACTTCATGACTTAGGAAAAACGTCACATGTTTCATTTTATCATATATTTCAGATCTAAAAGTGAAAATTTAATAAAAATAATTTTTCTCATATTTTTATGGTAATAATTGATAAATCGGATAAACCGCAACATTGTTTTTCTCGATAAATTTTCGAAATTTTTAACCTAAGTTTTGAACATTATGAGTGTCATGGTATTTTTCCAGAATATTCATGAGTTTAAAATTTCAAATTTCAAATTTATTTGAAATTTTTATGATTTAATTTGAAGTTTATGGCAAAAATTTTGTATTATGAGTCCATTTATGAACAATATTAAGAAATATAAGTTAATTATTGTCAAATGTTAATGAAGACTAATTTTGAGTCCTAAGATGGTTAGGGTAATTAACTAGTACATAAATATGATTTTATGTAATTATTGTGATTTTTAAAAGGTTAAATCACGCAAATCCGTAAGAACCGATTAATATACGATATTGGCTCATTAAAGGCGATTTAGCATAAAATTGGGCATGTTCATACATATTATAATGCTGCATTTTATTTATGATTGTCATATTTCAATTTTATGTAATTTTTGAATTATGTAATTTTACTTAGTATGGCCTTAGTTTTTAATTGATATTACCCGAAATGTATGGGAATATCGATTCGGTTGTAATTTATTGTGATCTCGTATCACCGTTTTGTAATTTAATAGATTTATTTTATTTTATTTACAAATGTATAATAGGAAATTATGTAATTCATTTATAATTTTATTTATTACTTTGTAATTTCCCGGAGTTTCCATGAAGACGGTGTTGCCTCGAGATGCGTGCCAAGACCGAAGTTCAAGGGACCAAAGGAGTTGGTTTCCGAATTTGTAATAGTTTATTAGATTTACTATTTTTAGGAAGGCCATACTAGAATTTTATATATGTTTTGTATTTTATTTATATGTCGCATGCATCGCTAAATCGCCATAACTAAAACATGCATTATCATTAAATCGAGTATATCGACCGTGTCAATTACAATTATCGTAGTTCACCGTTTTAGTTCACTTAAAACGTGATAGATAATAAATTGACATGACCTCTCGCTAAAAATAAACAATTGAGACTTAGCCTTACCAAAAAGTAGAAACCATGAAAACCTATTTCGTGAGGGAGTGCACTCGGCCACACCGGGGTACAAACCTTGTTACGTAGGGGAAGTGGGTGATAAATGTCTATCCACCGAATTTATGCTAATGAAGGGTATTTCGGCACACCGTGCCCTAAGTTGATATAAGTTTGGATCATGGACACATTTATTCGAAATTTGGGTTGAACTCAACGAAAGTATTCACGACGATTTCCGGATGTGTTTCGGGCTAGAGATAAATATTAATGTAATTTTATCGACCAAGAGTTCTAAAAGTAGAATCGATTAAAAAGTTAATCCACCGAGTTATGTTAATAAAGGGTATTTCGGCACACCGTGCCCTGAGTTAATATGAATTTGGGTCTTGGAATCATTTATTATAGTTGGGTAGAGGTCACTATATAAATGTTCATATCTTGTTAAAATTATTTACAAGTATGATTAAAAATGACAAATGTTAATATTTCCTTTTTCCTCCATACTTGTAGTTCATTACAATGAATCCATCAAACGCTACTACACCGATAACTATTGAGTCTTGCCACAATGTTTTTGACGACATTTGCTTCAACAATGATTTCAACACTACTAGAGAACTTCATTTTGGGATAGGTTCGGATGGAAACATAAACTTCATCACTTCTTCTAAACCTCCTACTACTACTACAAGATCTCTTGTGAGCCGGTCTCAGGAAGACCGCCTCATAAAATCTATAGGATCTTTGTCTTTGGAAGAGAAAGATGCCAAAACTAGTGGGAGCTCAAGCAATCAAGTTCTTGCTTCCAAGGGCAAAAAGTTTAAGAAGAAGGGAAAGAAAGGGAAAAACTTCAAGCAAGTTGAAGATGAGTGCCATTATTGCTATGGCATGGGACATTGGCTTAGGAATTGTCCCATATATTTGCGAAATATAAGGGAAGGAATCATCGTTCTAAAAGGTAAAATTCCTAAGGAAATTTATGTTATTGATGTAAATTATACTTCCACTATGACATGGGTACTGGATACCGGTTGTGGTTCTCACCTTTGTAATCATTTACAGGGGTTAAGAGACGTGAAGAGGCTTAGCAAAGGAGATGTGGATCTACGCCTTGGAAATGGAGCTCGAGTAGCGGCCGAATCCAAGGGAACTTATGTATTAGTTTTGCCTAATGGATTTGAGTTGTATTTACATAATTGTTTTTATGTGCCTACACTTTCTAAAAACATTATTTCTATCGCTATGTTAGACATGGACGGTTTTTGTTTTGTCATTAAGAACAATCGTTGTACTATTTCAAGGAACGACTTGGTTATAGGCCAAGCTCCTTCCATTAATGGCATTTACATTTTAGAAACCTCGAATCCGACTAATGACATCTACAACATTCAATCAAAGAAACTCAAATCAAGTGATCCAAATGAATCGTTCATTTGGCATTGTCGATTAGGTCACATAAACGAGAATCGCATCAAAAGATTAATTTCGACTAATGTGATTACACCATTTGGTTATCAATCATATGGAACATGCGAATATTGCCTTCTTGGCAAAATGACTCGAAATCCTTTTAGTGGTAAAGGGACACGAGCAAGTGAACTATTGGGACTCATACATACCGATGTATGTGGACCAATGAGTATCGCCGCTCGATGAAATTATGACTACTTCATAACCTTCACCGATGACTTGAGTAGATATGGGTATATCTATTTAATGAAGCATAAAAGTGAAGCTTTTGAGAAATTCAAGGAATTTCAAAACGAAGTAGAGAACCAATTGAACAAAAGGATAAAGGCACTACGATCCGATCGTGGTGGAGAATATCTTAGCCTTGAATTCGATTCACACTTGAAAGGTTGTGGTATTATATCACAACTTACTCCACCCGGAACACCACAACTCAATGGTGTTGCCGAAAGGAGAAATTGAACCCTACTTGATATGGTTCGATCCATGATGAGTCAAACCGAGTTACCGAACTCGTTTTGGGGATTTGCGATTCAAACCGCAATAAAATCTTTGAACGGAAGTCCAACCAAAGCAACTGAAAAGACTCCATATGAGATATGGAGAGGAAAGTTTCCAGTTCTATCCCATATGAAAATTTGGGGTTATGATGCTTATGTCAAAACTAAAAATGACAACAAGTTGGCACCACGATCCGAAAAATGCATTTTTGTAGGTTATCCCATGGCCTCACGAGGCTATTACTTCTATAAGCCTCAAGAAAACAAAGTGTTTGTGTCTCGAGATGCTGTCTTCCTAGAAAGTGACTTTATTTCTAGGGGACAGAGTGGGAGAAATTTTGAACTTGATGAAGTTCAAGAGCCACAAACCGAGGTAGAGACGCAAGAAGATGTTCCTTCGTCGTCTAACGCGGTTGTCCCTCCGCCACTTAGAAGAACGGGCCGAGTTATTCGCCATCCCGATCGATATGTGGGACTTATCGAAGAAGATGGAACACTCGATGTGTTGCTTTTAGAAAGTGACGAGCCCGCCACCTACAAAGCCGCAATCTCTAGTCCAAATTCCTCCTTATGGCTTGAATCCATGAGAAGGCCACAGGAAAAGAAATGTTTATATGGTAGATTTACATGTTGTGCCTACTAACTCCTTTTCATGCATGAAAGTTACTCTTGATGATCCTTGTTTATGGCATAAACGGTTTGGTCACATTAGCTCACTAACCTTGAACAAACTCAAGAAGTGGGACTTGGTTGAAGGGTTACCTAAGATCAAATTCGACCAAGAAAGGATGTGTGACACTTATGCAAGGTGCAAACAAGTAAGATCATCGTTCAAACCGAAAAGAGTAGTAAGCACAAATCAAGCCTTGGAATTAGTACACATGGATTTATGTGGACCAATGAAGGTAAGGAGTATATGAGGATCCAGGTACGTCCTTGTTCTTGTAGACGATTACTCAAGATTTGTATGGCCTATCTCTCTTCATTCAAAAGACGAAACTTTTGATGAATTTGATTGTCTTATGAAACGTGTTCAAAACAAATATAAGACTAATCTTGTATCTATTCGTACGGATCATGACACCGAGTTTGACAATCAAGCTTTCATAGAATATTGTAGAGTTAATGGTGTAGGGCATAACTTTTATGCACCAAGAACTCCTCAACAAAATGGTGTCGTTGAATGTATGAATAGAACCCTGGAAGATATGGCACATACAATGCTTTTGTGTAGTGGTTTACCTAGTAACTTTTGGGCTGAAGCCATTAGTACTTCTTGCTATATCCATAATCTTGCTATAATTCGACCTATTCTTAAGAAAACCCCCTACGAACTCCTTAGAGGTCGAAAATCTAATATCTCTCATCTTCGTTGCTTTGGGAGTAAATGTTTTGTTCACAACAACGGTAAAAACAAGTTAAGTAAATTCGACCCTAGGAGTGATGAGGCGATTTTCATAGGATACTCAGATCATAGTAAGGCTTACAAAGTCTTCAATAAGAGAACTCTTTGTATTGAAGAAATTGTACACGTTATTTTTGATGAAGATAACGTGTTTGATAAGCCTATACAGGATGAGGAAGAAGACTTGGATGAATCCGACTTCCGTCTCTCAAGAGACGATCCCCCGGAACTAGAATTGGAGGATAATGAGATTGAGGGAACAAATGATGAACTTGATCGTTCCTCTAAAGATAAAAAAGAGAAAACCAAAGTTATAGTTGATGATACTATAACATTGACTCAAAATAAGGACTCCCAAACCAATGTTATAGATGATGTTACTATAACATTGAATCCAAATCAAGGTGTAGAGTCCAAGGTTATAATCGGCTCTAATAAAACACCCGGATTGGATTCAGGGGGAACTTCCTCCAATTCCGAGCCAAATAAAGTTGGGTCAAGCTCAAATAATGATGATGAACCAAGTACTTCAACAAAGTGGAAATACAAGAGCTCACACCCCATGGACAATATTCTAGGGAATATTAAGAAGGGTGTTCAAACTAGACGTTCCTTGAATAACTTCTGCTCTTTCTACTCTTTTCTATCCATGATCGAATCGAAAAATATCAATGAAGCTCTTGCTGAATCTGATTGGATAATGCAAGAAGAGCTACAACAGTTCGAACGAAACAAGGTTTGGCATTTAGTTCCTAGACCAAAGGATCTATTTGTCATTGGTACAAGGTGGGTTTTTAGGAACAAACTAGATGATGCCGGAGTCATTGTCAGAAACAAAACAAGATTGGTGGTTCAAGGATATAATCAACAAGAAGGAATAGATTATGATGAAACCTTCGCACCTGTTGCTCGTCTTGAGGCTATTAGACTTCTAATAGCATTCGCCGCACATAAAGGAATAAAGCTCTTCCAGATGGACATCAAGACAGCATTCTTAAATAGATACTTACAAGAAGAAGTCTTTGTTGAACAACCCCCTGGATTTAAGAATAGCAAATATAAAGATCATGTCTTCAAATTAGATAAAGCCCTATACGGATTGAAGCAAGCACCTAGGGCATGGTACGACAGATTATCTAAGTTTCTACTTGACAGTGGATTCAGTGGAGGATCCGTTGATAAAACCCTACTTCTAAATCTGAGGGTTCTGACCTTTTGGTTGTTCAAATCTACGTCGATGACATCATTTTTGGATCCACCAACCGAAGCCTATGCAAGTATTTTTCTGAGTTGATGACCTCCGAGTTCGAGATGAGTATGATGGGAGAATTGAAATTCTTCCTAGGTCTGCAAATACAACAAACTAAAGAAGGCATTAAAATCCATCAACAAAAATACATCAAGGAATTGATTCGTAAGTTTGGAACGGAAAATTCTCATGCTATGCCTACTCCAATGGTCAAGAACAAGAAGTTGACATTAGATGAAGACGGTAAATCAGTTGATGAAAATACTTACCGTGGAATGATTGGGTCACTGTTATATTTGACCGCAAGTAGACCCGATATTATGTTTAGCGTTTGCGTTTGTGCGAGATATCAATCATCACCCAAAGAATCGCATATGACGGCCGTTAAACGAATCTTACGATATTTAATTGAAACGACCAAGCTGTATTTATGGTATCCAATGGAGTGCAATTTCGATCTAGTCGATTATTCCGATGTCGACTACGCAGGATGTTCTCTAGATAGAAAAAGCACGTCGGGTGTCGCCACATTTGTCGGACCGTGCATTATTACGTGGAGTTCGAAGAAACAAAATTTGGTTGCTCTCTCAACTTTGGCGAATATATTCTTTGCAGGATGGTATGTACTCAACTATTATGGCTTAAGCAACAATTACGTGATTATGGTATTGACGTAGGATGTATTCCTATTTTATGTGATAATACTAGTGCAATAATTATTTCTAAAAATCCCGCACAACATTCACGTACTAAACACATTGAAATTAGACACCACTTTATTCGAGACCATGTTGAGAAGGGGAATATAAAACTTGAATTTTGTAGTTGATGCGTGTCTTTTATATGATGTTTTACATCCCATTTTACACGCATTTCAGAGCTCATTCATGTAGTTTATGCTACATTTCTCCCTATTTCCGTCTACTTCCGTATTTTTGTACATTATTGCAGAAATGTGAAGAATCCAGCGGAAATCGAGCTAAATCCATCCCCGAGTATCCTGCATTGCATATGACGTGAAGTATTCACCCGAGGAATGAGCTTGGTGCGCAATTCAAGGCCTAAAAGACAAGTCCACGAGTTTATAGAAGTCAAGTAGCAGCTCAAGCAGTCGATCGACCACCATCATCAGTCGATCGACCAACCATCGAGTTCGAAGCTATTTATCGAAGACGATCGATCGACGATCCTAGCGATCGATCGACCCAATTGCTATTCCAGACGAGAATTAAAAGACCGTGAATCTTGAAGCCCAAAGTTATGTTAGGTTTAGGAAATAAAGCTACGTTAGTTGCTATATAACGTAACCTAGAAACATCAGTTTAGCATTCAGTTTTTACATCAAGTTTTTATCTAAGTTTCACATTGAATTCTAGAATATCATAGTTAGGGTTTGGGATATTGATTGCATCGGATTTTTATTCATACTTCTAATCATTAAGATTCTTTTGTTTGTTCTCTGCGATTTTCGGTATTCTTCCTGTTCTACTTTCAGTTCGTCTTATTCCGTTATTAGCATAGAATTGCTAGTTAGATTCCCAAAACCGTCTTATTGTTGCATGTTAATTGATTTTCCTACCGCTTTAATTATGAATTCAATACTTTATTGTCCTAGTATTATTGTTGTTATCACTTTCAGTATGAGTAGCTAAATAGTTTGTGCTAGGATGTAGGGGAATTATGGCGTAGGCGGCGTAGTATTAAATTGGATTGAATTCGCGTGTCAGTCGATCGACTGGCATACTTGGTTGATCGACTGACCTCGTAAGGTTACCTTTTGTTTTAATTGATTTTAATGTTGTATTTAACGAATCGAATGCATGCGACCAGTTAGATGCTTAATTTTTGACTGACCCATTAGATCGAAAGATAGGAAAAGTTGTTTGATCACCAATTAAGATGACTAAACTGTGCTGAGATCGAAAGATAGGTATAGTTTAGACCGTTAGTCACTTTTCAGGACGAGAGTCAGTATTAGTGATATTAGGGACCTATAGCGAGATCGAAAGATGCTATTTGTTAAGAGTGGACCGAGAGGACCTCTTGTTTCCCGCCTCACTTGTGTTTGATTCAGACCGACTTAGTATGCTGCCGCCGAAGCTTTAATGAACCGACCATCCTAGTACCCCTTCTTTATCTGTTTAAGCCGTCTTTTTAGTTTACTGTCTTTATTTATTCTTAGCTATAGACCAAATCAACTCAACCCCCACATTCGTTACCTTAGACTAGAATTGGACAACTATTAATTACATTCGCCTCTTTGTGGTTCGACCCTGTTACCACTAGCCTAGGTTAGTTTTAATAGGAAATATAAATTTTATTTTTGGTAATCACAACGACGGGTATCAAATTTTGGCGCCGTTGCCGGGGAGGCAATAGTTCTAATTTTTAGTTGTTTTATTTTTAGTCTTTCTTAGTTTAAGGGACTTCTGTTCCTTAAACTTTTCTTATATTCTTTTTGTAGTTTCTTCTTATGCGCAGGTCACAGGGTGGTGAACTAGTACCATTCGATCCTGAGATAGAGAAATCTTTGCGCGAGTTGAGACGATCACAAAGGGTATTACCGGCAGAGGAAGAGCTGAGTACTCTGTCAAGCTATCACGAGAACAAGCTGTTCGAGGAAGACCCACAGTCTTCACCCGTTTCCACCTCTTCAGCCGAGACAGTCACTTCTCCAGAAATTCTAGTCATGGCTGAGGAAGCGAGTATAGCTAGTCATTCTGAGCCGATAGCTGCAAATTTATATAAGGGGTTCGAATTACCAGGAGATGCCAGGAAGTTCGAACCAAAGCCTTCATGCATTAATATGGTTGAGAGAAACCAGTCCGGGGGAGCTGCAAATGAAGATGCAGCTAAGCATATGAAGACCTTTATTGACTACTGCTGTTCCATACCCCCACCAGCCGGCGTGACCCAAGAACAGATCAAGGAGACCATGTTTATCTTCTCCCTTCGTGATGCTGCAAGGGAGTGGTATAGAGATCTGGACCGAGCCGCTCATGGGATCACCGACTGGAATTCCTTGGCATTGGCATTCTACAAGAAGTACTTTTCTGCTTCAAAGACGATTGCTATTAGAGCTCAAATCACGAGTTTCAAACAAGGGCCGAATGAGAACTTCCACGAGGCATGGGTCCGATTTAAGAAGTTGGTGCGAACCATACCGCACCATGGTTTCGAAAAATGGAGCTTGTGCAATCATTTCTATAATGGGCTGTATGACGATCAGAGGGCTATTTTGGATCTTTGCAGCCAATGGCCGATTTCTTTGAGAACTTAGGAGAGACCAAGGGGTGGAAGATCATCGACGATCTAGCCACCCACAAGGTTGAGTATGGGAATTCGGAGGGAACCGGAGGAGAGCTGCTGAATCTTCCTCTGTAGCTGCACTTGAAGCTCTCACTGCGAGATTTGACAAATATGAATTAGGAGGAGCTTCAAAGGGGAGTATGTATCAAGTAAATGCTGTGTCAGACGGTCCTTTCGTCTGTGAAAGGTGTGGAGCTGAGGGACACGTTTCGAAGAATTGCCCTAGTCCTTTTGAGTCTTGTGCTACCTTTCAACATTATAGGCAGACAAACACCTACTATGAGCCTAATGTTCATCCCAACCAGAGGTGGAGTAGCCAGAATGTCCTAAATCCAACTCCACCTCCGCAAAGAACAACCCTATGTGCCCCCTCATCAAAAGCAACAACAATATCAAAAACCTCCTTATGCGCCGCAGCAGCAACAACAATCCCATAGTTCGATTTTCTTGAGTTTAAGAACTTGTTGATGAAGGAGTCCCAAGCAAGAGAGGCGGGATGAAGCTACTAGAGAGCCAAATTGCTCAATTGGCTAGTAAGAGTACCTCTCGAGCTCCGGGACACTTACCGACTCAAACCAACCAAAAGGAGACCCTAAACGCCATCACATTAAGGAGTGGGTCCACCCTGGAGGGGCCTGCCATGGTCGAGGATCTTTGTTGAAAAGAATGAGGGATCCGAGTCAAAAGAAAGTGAAACGAATAATTCAAATAAAAGGCGTCTACGGGTATATCGGTCGATCGACCGATACACCCGGCCGATCGATCGATACGCGGGTTCTGCGGCTTCGGAATCGTGCACCTTGGTCGATCGACTAAGGATAGTGGTCGATCGACCAGGATTACTGCTGATAGCGAGATTGTTCGTCCTCCGATGCCCGATAACTTGAGGGACCATTTGTTTCGGGGCACGACAACTCCGAAAGTGTTAGGGCGGACAGAGTCTTTGATGGGTCCGTCCCAATTCAAGTTCGATCCGATGACGGTTAATGGCTCACATTTGAGACGGTGTGAGGAGGATTCGAGCTTTAACAAGGAGAAAGCGGTGGACTTCGGCCTAAGTCCACGGATGCGCATGCGCAACTTAGAGGAGAGGGCTAAGGTACTTCTTACGACCCCATATCCGGAGAGACTAGTGCCAACAAAGGAACATGTATCTTTCAGTAAGTTTGAAAAAGTTATTCGTAGCTTGAATGTACAGGTACCCTTCCTTGAGTTGGTCAACCAAGTGCCAGCATACACTAAATTCATGAAAAAACTCCTGTCTAAGAAAAAGTCACTTGAACATGTTCATACTGTCGCATTAACCAAAGAGTCATGCTCTTACTTGTCTCACACTACGCCCCATAAGCTTGAGGACCCGGGTAGCTTTTCTGTTCCTTGCAATATAGGTACCTTCTCTATTGAGAAGGCATTATGTGACTTAGGAGCTAGTATAAGCGTCATGCCCTTGAGTCTAGCTAGGAAGCTCAAATTGACTAGGTTCGCAGTGACGGATATGACAATACGGATGGTGACCGTCTGCGGTCCGGCCAATAGAGTCTTAGAGGACATCCCTGTCCAAATAGGGAAGTTCTTCTTCCGCGTTGACTTTGTTGTACTTGACATGCCTGAGGATGCTCATATACCCATTATTTTGGGTAGGCCATTTCTGCACACTGCTGGTGCAGTCATAGATGTCGGTCTAGGAACCTTGACTTTCATAGTGGGAAAGCATTCTATTGTCTTTGCCCAACCTGCTAAGAAAAAGGACCCCATGTGGCTTGTGACTTGTAATACGGTTTCTGAAAGAAATCGTACTTTGTGCTTCCTGAATTGCCTGTCTCTATTACTACTTCTGTGTTAACCCCTCCGCCCCAAACTGGGAGCAAAAAGGAGGAAGAATCTGTTGTTTTAGATGTTGCGGGAGAGCTGGTTTGGGAAGGAAGTCTTTGCAAGTTGCTCGGTGTAAAGAAGCCGATCATTCAAAGAGGAGGTCTTGGTTGCCGAGCTATGGAATTGATGAGGTAGTTGATGACGAGCCGGTCAAAGCCGAAAGTCTCGATTTGGATTTCGACAAGCCCGAAGAGATCCTTGACCGGGGGAGATGATGAGAGTGTTGATCCGTTGAGCCATACGGACGTGGAAGCTAAGAAGGGTGTGTTTTGCTCAAATAAGCACTTTGTTGAGGCTACCTCTAGTAGCCGGCCGACGAAATGGGCCATACGTGGTCATTCTTGATCAACTATTAGTTGATCGAGCTCTTTATAAACTTCATTTTATTTGCTTTTGTTAGACACTTTTTATTGCTTTTGTGTGCGCGAAAACTTCGCATTTTTATTTTGCTTGCTTAGGATTTTATACGTTTGAAACTTTATTTTGGGTTTTGCGCAATTTTGGGCGCGTATTATTGTGCACTTGCAGGTTTTTAGACCTCATTAGCTCAAGTTATTGAGCAAATACGAAGAAATAAAAAAAAAGCGGTACTTTGATCGATCGTTGGTTACATTGGTCGATCGACTGAGTTGCACTTTCCAGGAGCTACTGTTCCTGACACATTGGTCGATCGACTGCCATCCTTAGTCGATCGACTAAAGACGCTGCTGTACCTATTCACGACCTTTCCCCTGCTGTGTTTGGTCGATGTACCCTTTTAGTAGCACTGCTGGCTACTGAAACCTCCTAGCTCACGTTGGTTTGGAGAGGTTTCCTTTGCTGCGCTTACAGTCTTGTAAGTTCCCGATTTTCACTTCATGTCATTTTTCTTCATTTTCCCGCAAATTCCCATTTCTCTTTTCTTCATTACTTGATTTTGCACAATGGGGACATTGTGTGATTTGGTTTGGGGAAGGGTTTTGCGTCGCATATCAATTGCTTGCATTCACGTTTACATTTTGTCTTGCATTGTTATTTATTTCTTCATATACATAAAAAAAAATTCAAAAAAAATTGATAAAATTTCAAAAATTTCCATAAAATGCACGTTTATTTTAGCATATAGGTCGAGTCGGAACGGTAGTATTTCAAGGATGATATAGAATTTGCACATGTTTTGCCTGAACCTTGCTAAATTGACATGTTATTAGTAGAATCGTATATGCATATCTACGAGTTTTCGTTAATATTTTGCTGAAACTTGAGACTTGACTTTGAAAATTGGCAAGCTACATCGTATTTCTGAGATTTAGAGCCTATAACTGGTGACATCTATGACCGGTTTATTTAGGAATGTGAGTAGTACTCCTTATGAGGCATGTCACATAAATGTGCATAAATATGAACTTAATCTGCTTAATACCTGTACGCATTCGGTCTGTGGTTAGTCGACACATGTGATAGAGGTTTCCCCTTATCTGTTTTGCCCATGAACTCCACACTGCCAAAAATATTCTTTTTGTCCTATTTACTACATCCTACATTTAGTCTGTCCTTTGTCAAGCTAGTAGTCTGTGTTCTTGGGGTTGTTACTCATTTTTGGTGGCATATGCTCATGTTTGAGATAATTTTGGGAAAATGAAATGAAGGAAGGAAAGAAAAGAAAAGAAAAAGAAGAAGAAAAAAATGATTCGAAAGAAAGAAAAAAAAAAGAGTTATGTACTGTTTAGGCAGTCGATCGACTGCCCCTTTTGGTCGATCGACCTATGTTCGAAAAAGAGAAAGAAATCAAATTCGCATAATTCAAGCCTTTATCTTTCGGCAATTTTTGCTCCCATGTATTATTCGTATTTTATGGGGAGTTAGTTGATTACTTTTATCTCTGGAGATTGTGAGATTTGTGCTTGCTATAGCACCGTTTCGATTGATTTTGATTGAGAAGTTGGATGTTGCCATATGGTTCCGTTTTGGTACTAGCTTCATCACCTGTACCTCCACTTTCCCATAAATGTTTTGCCTCTTCTTACCCATAGCCTTACATATCCATATATACCTCGGCATGTGTCATGGTTTCTTGTTGATTGGAATGCGTATGTACGGTTGTAGAGATTGCTTTCATATTAAACTGCAGGCATGTTCTTATAGGTCGTAGTTAGGTGAGCGTCATTACATTTACTTCTTTCTATCTTACATATACTCACCTGTGTTTATTGAGTGGTATGAGCGACCCGCGAGAGTCCAATTTGATAAGTCTCTACAGTTGACGGTTCAGTAGTTTTAACGACTTTATAACTCGTTTGCATGATTCATTTGCTAATTGATTGTTGGTTGTGCATTAAATTGGTGTAGGTTTTACATGTTGCATTTCGCTCTGAGATTGAACTCGTTCCATTAGGTCATTAGATCGAGTCTAGTTCTTGCTTGGGGACAAGCAAGGGTTTGGTTTAGGGAAGTTTGATGCGTGTCTTTTAAATGATGTTTTACATCCCATTTTACACGCATTTCAGAGCTCATTCATGTAGTTTATGCTACATTTCTCCCTATTTCCGTCTACTTCCGTATTTTTGTACATTATTGCAGAAATGTGAAGAATCAAATGAAATCGAGCTAAATCCGTCCCCGAGTATCCTGCATTGCATATGACGTGAAGTATTCACCCGAGGAACGAGCTTGGTGCGCAATTCAAGGGCTAAAAGACAAGTCCAGGAGTTTATAGAAGTCAAGTAGCAGCTCAAGCAGTCGATCGACCACCATCATCAGTCGATCGACCAACCATCGGGTTCGAAGCTCATTTGTTCATGAAGACGATCGATCGACCGATCCTAATGATCGATCGACCCAATTGCTATTCCAGACGAGAATTAAAAGACCGTGAATCTTGAAGCCCAAAGTTATGTTAGGTTTAGGAAATAAAGCTACGTTAGTTGCTATATAACGTAACCTAGAAACATCAGTTTAGCATTCAGTTTTTACATCAAGTTTTTATCTAAGTTTCACATTGAATTCTAGAATATCATAGTTAGGGTTTGGGATATTGATTGCATCGGATTTTTATTCATACTTCTAATCATTAATTCTTTTGTTCTCTCTGCGATTTTGGTATTCTTCTGTTCTACTTTCAGTTCGTCTTATTCCGTTATTAGCATAGAATTGCTAGTTAGATTCCCGAAACCGTCTTATTGTTGCATGTTAATTGATTTTCCTACCGCTTTAATTATGAATTCAATACTTTATTGTCCTAGTATTATTGTTGTTATCACTTTCAGCATGAGTAGCTAAATAGTTTGTGCTAGGATGTAGGGGAATTATGGCGTAGGCGGCGTAGTATTAAATTGGACTGAATTCGCGTGTCAGTCGATCGACTGACATACTTGGTCGATCGACTGACCTCGTAAGGTTACCTTTCGTTTTAATTGATTTTAATGTTGTATTTAACGAATCGAATGCATGCGACCAGTTAGATGCTTAATTTTTGACTGACCCATTAGATCGAAAGATAGGGAAAGTTGTTTGATCACCAATTAAGATGACTAAAGCTGTCTTTGAGATCGAAAGATAGGTATAGTTTAGACCGTTAGTCACTTTTCAGGACGAGAGTCAGTATTAGTGATATTAGGGACCTATAGCGAGATCGAAAGATGCTATTTGTTAAGAGTGGACCGAGAGGACCTCTTGTTTCCCACCTCACTTGTGTTTGATTCAGACCGACTTAGTATCTTGCATGAAGCTTTAATGAACCGACCATCCTAGTACCCCTTCTTTATCTGTTTAAGCCGTCTTTTTAGTTTACTGTCTTTATTTATTCTTAGCTATAGACCAAATCAACTCATCCCCCACATTTGTTACCTTAGACTAGAATTGGACAACTATTAATTACATTCGCCTCCTTGTGGTTCGACCCTGTTACCACTAGCCTAGGTTAGTTTTAATAGGAAATATAAATTTTATTTTTGGTACTCACAACGACGGGTATCAGTAGTACTGAAAAACAATGGGCAGACATTTTGACAAAATCATTAGCTAGAGAACGATTTGAGACTTTACGGTTGGAAATTGGTTTAATCAGTGGTACCTAAGTTTCTATACACGTTTAATTTCTTTATGACTGACTAGATAAGTTAAGATTGTATGACTGTGTCCGTATATTGCGTTGCATGAATAATTTCGTTTATAGGAATATATTTATCATAAATTTCTATTTGTTATTTAGAATTTAATTGTCTATACAAACTTAATTCCTTATCAAATAAATAAGACACACCATATCTTTTATCTTTCCAAATCACATTCAAATTCTCCTAAATTGCTTTCCATGTTACACGACTCATACACCCCATATACAATTCAACTTTCTAAATTTTATCCTTTACCATATTTGATAACCACTTACCTAGACCTTGACCTACTCCTATAATTACCCCCTCCCTTGCGTGTGAACCGTACCACATCTCCCACTTGCACAACTTTTTATCTTTTCAAAACAATTACCATCATCTCCATCACCTCCTTTACACAACCATCACCATCACTTCCTTTACACAACCATCACCATCACAATGAATATCCTACCCATGAAAAAACCCGATCATCAACCCGCCATCAATAAAGCCGCCACTTTCACAAGCCAACATCACCACTTCCATCTCATGATCTTAACTCCGCTAGTTTTCCTTCACCTCAACCAAACCCAACTTCGCCCCTGTTTCGTGGTCGGGACGAGTCGATGTCCGAGGGTAAAAGCCGCCGCCTTTTTAAAGGGAAAAATAAGGTAGTTGTTGATGAAGGTGAAGATGTTGAGGAACCCGAGGTTATTGTTCGAAACGGTGTTGCTCGTACCTTGCTCCGGGATGTTTAGAAAGCCGCAACAAAAGAAGGGTTAAATCGTGTTCGGCTCACTCATGACGAAAGCATCCTTGTTAATCGTGTTTTAAGGTATTCTCTTCATGGAGGAAGGTTTTATCCGAAATCTTGGTTGATTAATGTTCCGGCTCTTAAGTTCTTTGTTGATTTTCTTGATTTTCAAGGGTGGAGTCACATTAGTCAATTTTTGGGTCCTATTTATCCGGTTGAAGTTGTTCAATTCTTTGCTAGTGTGTCGGTTAAGAAGAGAGTCTTGCATGCGTTGGTTAATGGGGTTGATGTAACGGTCTCTGTTTTGGATTTTTGCTCTGCTTTTTCGGTTCCCGATGACGGAATTGAAATTAATCCGAGTCTTGAATAGTCTAATGTGGTGAGTGAAAAGGAGATGTTAGTTAAAAGGTACTTTGAAGAGGTTGGGACGGACGAAGGTAATATTGTGATTCGTCCTCTCTCGGCGAAAATTAAGTTGCTCTTAAACTTTCTTTGGAACACGATTGTGCTGAGGAGAAGAGGTCGTGATAAAGCTTCGAGTTATGAGGCTATTGTAATCTATTCATGGTTGGAGGGACAAAAAGTGAACTTGGCAAGTCTTGTGTTGCATCGTATCATCCAAACTAGTCTCACGGTTACCAAGGAAAAATTAAGTACAACAATCGACCTACCATATGGGATGTGGGCGTCTCGGTTGTTAGAAATAAAACAAGTGGTGGGACGGGATAGTTACGGTGTAAGTGCACGGGATTGCATGTGTGATCGGTTGATCAAGCTTATGGGTCTTGTCGTTGATGGACCCGAGTTACTTCTTGTCAAGGATGTTGAGAAAAGTCCGGGTGATTCGGGTTTGGGGACTATAAAGGCGAAATTGGAAGGTTTTATGACTGGTTTAATGGAGAAGTTTGAGGAGCATTCAACCAACTTGGTTACGGCTTTGTCACATGTTGGAGTCGGTTTTGGATGCTTCTCGGGTTTATTCTTGGATGGATGCGGTGGATAAGAGGTTAGAGGGTTTTGAACGGGAATTGAAGGCAATCCGTGGGGAAGTGTTCCCACATGGTGACCGTCTTACATTTCTCACGAGTCAATGTGGAGCGTTGGTCATGCCCGGAAAGGCTATGGTAAGTGATCAATCGCTTACATTGGAGGCCACGAAAGCTTTGTCTTTGAAGGTGCTCAACTTTGAACGGAGTATTCAAACTCTTTCTCAGCTTGTGCGGAGTTCCTTCGATCGTCTCAATGCCTTAGAGCATCGTACTCGGCCCGACTACGTGAATCCTTACAGAACCCGCAACATTTGATCTACCTCTGCCTTACCATATTTAGCCCTTTCTATTTTTAGCTTTCTTTTTCATGGTGTGTTTTGCAAACTTATCATTCGGCCCAATTTTGGCATACACTTGTGGATTATGGCACAAGTGTTTCTTTAAACATCTATTTCATTCGGCCCATCGGCTATAAACATGTTTTCTCAAGTTTGTTTCATACCTAATCTTCTAGATGCTTATAGTTATGCGTGATAATATTATTTTCTATGACGTTTTATCTCTTGTCTCGTCTTATATTATTCTAGTCATTTTTGTTTTGTTCTTAGCTTTTCGATGATGTCAAGAGGGGGAAAGAACGTATATAGTAAGCATCTACCTAAGCTTGCTCCTTGTCAAGACCGATTGTCTCTTAAAGTCCTTAAAGTTTCGGTTTTTGATAAATCGTCGTGATCTTGCGTTGATCTTTATTATTAAGATGACGGTATTATATTAAGGAGGAACTACATACTTAGTCACAATTTTAGGAGGCTTGCCATCATAAAAAAGGGGGAATTTGTTGAACCATATAGCTTATATGTTTATGTTTTGATGATGTCAAGGTGTTTTATATTTTATATATACTTGTTGCGCGTAATCGTTTGTCTAAGTGTTTTAGAATAAACTTATTTAATACAAGCAACAAAGGAGATTGTGATGATAGTATAAAATGTTCAAGCCTCTATTCAAGATCAAACCATATGAAGATTCATTCAAGATTTATGAGAAGACGAAGTCCGTCTAAAGATTAATCAAGCTTGGATGATGGCGTAGCCTATACTCGAAGATCTCCCTGAAGATTAGAATAGTATAGGTGATTATCTCGTAATGATAACCAAGAATGAGTTTCTTGAATTGGTAAAGTTATAGCTTTGCAGCTATAACATTACTAGTAAATTAAAAGAGCTCAATGTTATAGCTCTCCTACTATAACATTGAAATATTGAGTTTATTATACACGACTTATAATGTTTCAAAATTGTTTTGAAAATTGTTTAATTTATTTTAAATGTTTTGATAAAATTATTTATATAATTAAGCCCGGTTTAGTGCGGAGTTTAGTTTTATGTTGAACGTTGACTAGTAGTTGTTTTGGGTCAACTTATGAGTTTGACCATACTACTAATTAGGGTTGCAACAAAACCTCTCTTAAAACCTAAATTCTAACTCATATATTGAGCTAGGGTTTGCACGAGTCACGAGGCTTATGAGCCGTGATATCTCGTGTTACCTAGGGTATATTTGGTAAAGATTTTATTCCATAATAATATCTTTACATATCTTATATATCTTGCTTAATATATTTGTTTATGATAAAAGATATTCTTGTTTTAGAAAATCTTATCATAT
The DNA here is from genome assembly GCF_048544455.1 of Silene latifolia. Taxonomy (NCBI): domain Eukaryota; kingdom Viridiplantae; phylum Streptophyta; class Magnoliopsida; order Caryophyllales; family Caryophyllaceae; genus Silene; species Silene latifolia. The sequence continues at coordinate 62,121,977 of NC_133532.1, read as the reverse complement.
CTTAGAATTTATAGTAAAGATAATATTTGAATAGATTATATTTTATCTTTTGAAATATTCTTTATTATCTTTTAAGGCTTTTAGGAAAGAAATAACAGAAGATATGATTTGTTAACATATCTCCTATATTCGGCTATTAGGGTTTGTGTAAACCGAGTTGCCCTACTCTTTCCTTCCTACAAATACTTTACTCTTTACAACATCTAAGATAGAGACCTTAAGCATAAAAATTGATTTTAATTTTACAAAGTAAACCGTGTGCTTTCAAGCAGAAAAACCGTTTTGTTATTTTTGAAAGGTCGTGTGTTTTAAACTCGCATACTCGTTCTTATTGCTATCGTTATAAGATAATAGTGCTTAGTTGATTTCTTACTTGTTCATTAACGTGAACCTTTGCAAGAATCATTAGTGCTTTCTTATTAGCGTAAGTTAGACACTCGAGTATTTAACGGTACTCATTGAGTTACAGCTAGAGTTAGTTGTACGAGTTGGGTTAGTAAATTTGTAATCCGTATAAAGGTACTAAATTTATTAATCGAGAACAGTGGACGTAGGTTTCGACTTGTGAAACTGAACCACTTCAAAAACCGTGTGTCTCCTCGTTCTTTCGTTCGTTTGTTTATTTCGTTTTACAGTCACTAGTCGATTAGTTAAAGTTTAATAAATAAACTTTAAATAATCAATTACGTACACATAATCGAAAAAGCTTTTAAAAGTTTTAAATTCTCAACTCACCCCCCCTCTCTCTTGAGTATTTTGGATCAATAGACTCTTCACATGTCGATGTTATAGCTAATGCTAATGTAACATTAGGCTAATGAAGTCAATATTATAGCTAAAACTAATATAACATTGGGTTACGAGGTAAGGTTATTGTTAAAGATATAGCTGAAGTTAGTATAACATTGGTTGCTTATACTTGTTTTATATGTTGTATTATGTTCAACGTGTTATGTCCTTGTATTGCATATGTCTTTGGTTACTCTTGTTCATATTATAAGTAGGATGATCAGTTATACTATCCTATGAGTTGAGTCGTGATGTTGTTCACGCACGTTGGTACAATCAATTATACTGTGCATTTGTTGTTGGTTAGTTTGAATACATGTTGGTAGTATCAGTTATATACTATCGGAATGAACTAACGTCACCTCCTTATGCGGGATATGTTTGGTCTATGTTCGGGGGGGGTGGGTAGCGAGAGGAAGTGGTTATATGCTCTGTTCCTCGAGTGTCGTTCAGTTTGCACCGAGAGTCTGGCCAGGTCTTAGATATATAGGCAGTGGTTATACGCTATACATAATACCGTGGAGGCAGTGGTTATACGCTTCACACCGATGGAGGCAGTGGTTATACGCTCCGTCAGCTAGAGGCAGTGGTTATACGCTCTGGCAAGTTAGAGGCTGTGGTTATACGCTATAACGAGCGTTCGCTCTAATTACTATGCTTTGTTGCTAACTTTGTGCCTTATATTGTTGTGGATTGTGTGTTACCGTATTCGCTATGTTTTGATGCTAGTATTGTGCCTTGAGTTGTTATGGGTCGTGTGATATATTGGTTATAGGTGTACATGGTCTAGTGGTTGCATATGGTTTGGGTTTGCATGATTGCATCCGTCTAAGGTTGACGAAGTCTTGGTAATTTTGTGTTGGGTTTCATGAGTGTAGGTGATCTCACATGTTTACTGTTTATGCCTTTCAATTGTTATTGATTGATGATTATATTCAATTGTTGTAAATATGACTGGGAGAGCATCTAGTCACTCCCGACTGAATTGTCGACCCCCTCAGGTTGGTCAGATGTTGCAGCTTGATGGTGCTCGTTGGGATGCATCGAGAGGCGAGATTAATAATGAATTAGGAGTTTATTTTCATGTTTTGAGAACCTTTGAATAATGTATTAGTTTGGTTTTGGTTTAGTAGCGAACCAGATTGGTCAGGTATTTCCACCATCTTGACCCTTTTATCAGTATTATACTCTGATATTTATTTTATATTACGTTTTTCCTTTGTTTTATAATCCGGGTTGTTACAGGTTGTCTAACAACCGTTGATAAGAGTGATCTATAACGAGTTTTTGTAAACCGTTAAACGTTTTTGATAACGGTTTGTTAATAAGCGGTTGTCACATTATAATAACACCGTTTTTCAAGGGAAACCCTTATTCTTATTAGAGGGGTCTAGGTTTCCGCCAATATTTGGAAAACGGTAATCTAAGTGTCGTTATTATATGCATTAAACTGTTGTGATACTCTCGTTATTGATGGCCAGATTTGGCGTAGTGCTAGTTTGATCCTACCAAGTATTTTAATTTTCTTTTTAAATATTTGGCCATTGTTTGTGTAATACTGCTGAAATTTATGGTATTTAGTTGAGTAATATATGTAAGTAAGGTCGTCATATGAGTTACTGACAATAACATTTTGATCGGTGTGCATGGTGTTGGTTTTGAGTGGTTGGTAGTATGTGCGAACTTCGAGGACAATATCATTTTAAGGAGTGAAGACTGTAATACCCCTCATATTTTAAGGTTATAGGACCCTTGGTGTGTGTCTAAGTACAAGGTAGACTATAAAAGAGTAATAGAGAGCTTGTACAAATGTGTCATACTTAAAAATGTGATCACTTGTTTTAGGGGCATTTTCAAACGGCCATATATAGAGTTCTAGAGCTTCTATGAAAGTGACTTAACTTGGAGGTGAAACTTTTTGTCTTATATTTCCAACGCATGGTCACAAGCTTGATTCCGATAAGTAACGAAGAAATGACAGCTGTTTGAAAATCAGTGCGCAAAGCTGAACTCGCTGAGTGATGTTACGCGTTAATACTCTTTCCTAATTCCACACTTTCTTAAAATATTCCTAATATTATAATATTATACTATTCTCTTCTCAATTTTATTATTATTACTATTTTTTTTTTTTTTTTTTATTATTATTATTATTATTATTATTATTATTATTATTATTATTATTATTATTATTATTATTATTATTATTATTATTATTATTATTATTATTATTATTATTATTATTTATTCCACCTACCTTAGATATTTCTATTATTATATTATTATATCTTACAACCTAGAAACTTCCTAGAAATTTCTCTTGTCACTACATATATCCCCTCACCTATCACCTTATATTTTAGTGCTCACAATTACAAATCACAAAATATATATATATATATATATATATATATATATATATATATATATATATATATATATATAGAAGAAGGATCAAGTGAGTCCACCTAAAATCCTTGAGTCCATAAGTCCTCTTTAGGACCCTTAAAAAGATGGGATGAAGGGTTGAGATTGAAGGGGAAAAGTGGGGGATTAAGGCTAAAATTAGTGATTAATGCTAATTTAAGACTCACTCTCTCTCTACCTCACTAATCAACCTAATTAAAAATTAATTCACTATATATCAATTATTTTCACATCAACTTCTTTCTCATCTCACAAATTTCATTACTCTCATCTCTCTAAAAACCCAAATAACTCAAAATCCAAAAAATAAAAAATATCACCCAAATAAATCAAAACCCAAATAATTCAAAACTCAATTATTTCCCCCACGATTTCCGCTACTCGACCACCACGGCCACCACTCAACCACCACAACACCACCAGCCACACCCCACGTCTTCTCCAACACCACCGTCAACAAGAACCACCACCATACCCCCAGCCCCGCCGCCACACCCACCACCAACAACCAAAAAAAAACCGCAGCCCCCCACTCCACGACAACCACCACCATCACTATCACCACCATACCCCCCAGCCCCGCCGCCACACCACCACGAACAACGAAAAAAAAACCGCAGCCCCCCACTCCACGACAACCACCACCATCACTATCACCAACAACCCACAGCCCCGCCACCACCACGCGCATCATCACCATCACGAACAAAAAAAAAAAAAAAAACAGACCACTACCAAACCGACCACCAGATCTCGAAAAAATTTCTAGAACTTTTAAATCTCGTTTTTTTCTGGGTCATTGGTGGTTGTTTGGTGGTCGTCCACTCCTGCTGCTCCCTCTCCCGCCGTCGCTTCCCTCATTGCTCTGCCGCGGTTTTTTGATTTTTTAGATCCCGTGTTTGGTTTTTTGATTGTCTTTTTGTTTATCGTCTTGTTTATGAGTCTTTTAAAATCTACTAGTTTCCTAGTTGTGTGCTCAGTTTAAAACGCTTTTTTCTTTTTTTCTTTTTTTTTTGGTATGGTCTTGTTTTACGTTTTTTAAATCTCGTCTTTTATAAATTCGTGAGTTTTTTTTTTTTTTTTTTCAGATTTGAGAAAACTTGTGTTTGTGCGTGATTTTGTTATTGTGCGTGATTTTGTTATTGCGTGATTTTGTTTTTTTTTTTTATTGTTTGATTTTTGTTTTTAGCTTTTAAAATTTTCAGATCTGTTTTTTTTTTTTTAAATTGAAAGGTTGTGGTGGTGTTATTGTTGATGGGGAAATGGGTTATTGTTACCACCCTTTCTAATTTCATTTTCTAATCATTTTTCCATGGTTTGTTGGGTAGATTTTTGAAAAAAAAATCGTATTATCATGATTTTTATTCTAGATATAATAAATATATTTATTATACTCATATTTTTTACATTTACAATCGTACTTTTTTACATTTACACTCATATTTCTTTACATTTACACGTATTTTTCAGATTTACACTCATATTTCTTTACATTTACACTCATATTTCTTTACAATTACACTCGTATTTCTTTACATTTACACTTATAATTTTTACATTTACACTTGTATTTCCTCACATTTACACTCGTTTTTATTTAAATTTACACTTGTATCTCCTCACATTTACACTCGTATTTCTCTTATATTTACACTTGTATCTCCTCACATTTACACTCGTATTTCTTTAAATTTACACTCATATTTCTTAACATTTACAGTCGTATTTCTTAACATTTACACTCGTATTTCTTTACATTTACACTTGTATTTCTTTACATTTACACTCGTTAAAATTATATAAATTTGCACTCATATTTTTTGTGGATATGAGTTGGTGGGGAAGGACGATGATGGTGGCATTTTTTGATAGTCGGACTAAAGTTTTACTCGTAAAGGACAAAGTTGATGGTGGTGTTTTTTGGTAGTCGGACTAAAGTTTTACTCGTAAAGGACAAAGTTACACTTATAAAGGACCAAATTCACACTCAAAGGACAAAATTTACACTCTAAAACCTTTAAATTGACTAAAAAATCAAATTTACACTCTTAAAATGTTACATTTACACTCTTAAAACATCAAATTTACACTTGTAAAATGTTAAAAATATTTAAATTCAAAATTTCCGTCACAGAAAATCAAATTTACACTCTTAAAATATTACATTTACACTCGTAAAACATCACATTTACACTTGTAAAATGTTAAAATTATATAAATTCAAATTTTCCGTCACAAAAAATCAAATTTACACTCTTAAAATGTTACATTTACACTCGTAAAACACCACATTTACACTTGTAAAATGTTAAAATTATATAAATTCAAAATTTCCGTCACAAAAAATCAAATTTACACTCTTAAAATGTTACATTTACACTCGTAAAACATCACATTTACACTTGTAAAATGTTAAAATTATATAAATTCAAAATTTCCGTCACAAAAAATCAAATTTACACTCTTAAAATGTTACATTTACACTCGTAAAACATCACATTTACACTTGTAAAGTGTTAAAATTAATAAATTTAAAATTTCCGTCACAAAAAATCAAATTTACACTCTTCAAATGTTACATTTACACTCGTAAAACATCACATTTACACTTGTAAAATGTTAAAATTATATAATTTCAAAATTTCCGTCACAAAAAAATAAATTTACACTCTTAAAATGTTACATTTACACTCTTAAAACATCACATTTACACTTGTAAAATATTAAAATTATATAAATTCAAAATTTCCGTCACATTTACACTTGTAAAACTCATACAACATTACATTTACACTTCTGAAATATGAAACTCAAAACTAATTAGGGGCTAGAGAGAGAAAGAAAAATTAATTAGTGTATAGAAATTTAATTAGTGGTAATTTTCAATCTCAACCACCCATCTCAATCCAACCATCCACATTTTTTTCCTTTTTTTTAATAGCTCTTAATCAAATTCATCTCAACCATCCAATGAGTCCATCCAATGGCCCTTAGAAGGACTTATGGACTCAATTAGGAAGGAGGACTCATTAGAGAGAGAGAGAGAGAGAGAGAGAGAGAGAGAGAGAGAGAGAGAGAGAGAGAGAGAGAGAAAGAAAACTAAAGTAAGGAGGGTTTGTTCATCTTTTCATCATCTTAGGATCTAAAGGTAAGTAACCCGCGAAACTATCTTATAATTAATTAATCTTATTTTATTAACGCCGTTGACCAACCCCTTAACCACCGTGACCAACGTTGACCCAGACATCTAACCGTTGACCGGCATTGACCAGCCGTTGACCAGTCATTTGACCACCGTTTGACCTCGTGAAGGGGGCGTTCATATGGAGCAGTTTTGGGGTGTTTGTTGGGTAGTTTTTAGATCTTAAATAAAGTAAAATTGTTAGATTATAATTATATGTAATTTATATTGATTAGGGGAAGATTTGGCGGAGGAACACTTCTAATTGCTTAATTGCTTAAGTTACTTGATTATTGAAGATTTGCTTAAAAGGTAGGATAACTACTCAACTCGTGTTATTATTAATGACTTATGCAAACTATTCATGTAACGTGAATTAGATGGATTATTGGATTATTGGATTATTGGATTATTGGATGGGGTGTATTATTATTGTTGGATGCATGCCTTAGCTTTGTGTCTGAGATGAATTGGTTGGTTATTATTATTTATTATTGTTGTTGCATATCATCTGCATTGGATACCTCAGACTCGTTCTAGGATGAATTATTGTTATTGTGGCACAACATTTGCATTGATTTCCCCAGGCTGGTTCTGCAGGACTTGTCTTTGGGATGATGAATACATCAACCTCGGTTGGGACGATGAATACCTCAACTTCGGGTGGAATGATGAATACCCCGGGCCAGGGATTGGCGGGATGAACAGGAGCTTTGGGTGATGAGCTGAGCTGCATTTTCATATCATATCTGAAGAGTCTATAGATCCCAATGAAATACTCAAGAAGGGGGCGGGGGGTGAATTGTGTGTCTACCACTTTTTCGACTTTGATCAAATCTGGATTTGTATGATACTTATACATTGAATTGATCGATTAAATTCAAGTAATACAAATATCACACAATATTAAAAACAATAAAATAAGCGATAAATAAACTTGCAGAGCGAATTTTTAAAGTGGTTCAGCTTCACACCCCGAAGCCTACGTCCACTATTCTCGATTAATTATTTTAGTACCTTTACACGGATTACAAAATAATCAACCCCTTTTACAACTAACTATAGTTGTAATAATGAGTATCGCTAAACACTCGACTTCCTCTCGTTATAAAGAAAGTAATAAAGTATCTCAAAGATTGTTCACACAATTGAACAAATAAGAGATAAATCTATGACCAATATTCCTCATAACGATACTTAACAATTGTTAACTTAACAATTGTTTACTTGAGTAACACGACTTTCCAAAAAGAAAATAAGTCTCGCAAATAAAAGCTCTTTAAAACAAAGACAAAATTATGCTCACAAATTATATGTTTGGAAAAGTGATTTTTGAATGTGTATCAATACGTACTCCTATTTATACTAAGGATGAAATAGTAGTTTTTGTTGTATGTAGCTTTTACGTAAACAGCAAAGTTTTATCAATGAATCTATTTGTAATTTATGTCCTACTCAAAGTCTAATCATAGGAAAGAAGTTGAGTGAAGCACAAATTGGCAAAGGCAAATCACACGTGAATGGAGATAAGAATTAAAGTTAAACTCTATGAGTCTGTCTCCAATATCACGTGTGATGCACACGCACACTATAATTTGGATATTTAAGTCCTTTTCAAACTATAACAAATCATAAGTTGTTATATTCATTAATCATAAAAGATAAGATGGACCTACTAAAAGTATAATTTTGACTCCAAGTAAAAACGTTTTATTATTTAAGAATGAATTGAATTTTATTTTATAAAATCCAAACTAATATTTGTAAAATTTAAAATAAATTTTCTTTTGAAAATGTCATGTTACGTAGTCCCTCTAAGTTATAGTACAATCGACTATAACTTATAGTACGAGTGTGACAATTATTAAATATCGTAAAGGAGAGACGAACTAACTACTGACTAATCTTTCTTGAAAATTCTTCAAATGTAAGTTCCTTTCAATGGCTTGATCACGAACGCAAACGACATTATCAAATCGTCATTTTGCAATTTGTAACCTTGTTAATCTATAAAGACTAAACAAACAATTACGTGCAAACTTATATAACAATTAATATTTACTAGTCATCATCAAAACATAAAACGTATTTAAGACACGATCTAACAAATTCCCTCTTTTTGATGATGGCAAGTCTCCTAAATTTGTTTCTACGGTTTAGTTCCCCCTCAACCCAAAAACAATCATAATTGTAAATACTTTAAATTACCGGTTTGATAAGTGAGCCAAGTTATAGCATCTAAGGATCTTAAGAGACGTATGGCCTTGACAAGGAGCAAGCTTAGGTAAATAAAGCTATTAAGGTCCATTTACTTTCCCCCTCTTGAAATCATCAAAAAGATGAGAAAAAGACATAAAACGACTAGAGTAATATAAATCGAAACTAAGTATATAACTAAGTCCAAAGCACACAAAACAAAATAAGATTAAGTTCCTAAATTAGAAACCATGACATCGTCTATGTTATCACCTAAGCAAAAAATCAATAACACAATTAAGTCATAACCAAGGCAAATAAGGAATAATTATGGTTAAGACGGTCTGAAGATAAGCAGCAAAAAGTCAGCTAGGATGGGTTGTTAAAAGGACAAGGTTAGGTTGATAAGGCTAAGCTTAGGACGGGTGCAGAATTCTATGCTCGAGTTAACCGTATTAGTGTTCAATTGAAGTCATCCCTCAAAGTAAGCCATTTTAGACACCACCTCTCCATTGCCTCCTGAATCCCCGTTGTTTCAGTAGTGAGCGAGCCACCGTCTTGGTACAACCGCGTAACATACCCAGCAATTTCACAACTTACATCACCTAAAACAGATTACTACTCTGTAACAACCCGGATTATAAAACAAAGGGAAAACGTAATATAAAGTAAATATCAGAGTACGATACTGATAAAAAGGTCAAGGTGGCGGAAACACCTGACCAATCCGGTTCGCTACTAAATCCAAAACAAACTAATACATTATTCAAAGGGTTCTTAAAACTTAAAAGCAAACTCCTATTTTATTATTAAGCTCGCTTCGCACATTCCCCAAGTAAGCATCAACCAGAACAGCAACCATCTGAACAACCTGAGAATGGGGGTCGACAATCAGTCGGGAGTAACTAGATGCTCTCCCAGTCATGTTTACAACAACTGAATATAACTAATAGTTATTAACAATTGAAATGCAAAACCAGTAAACATGTGAGACCATCTATACTCATGAAACCCAATACATCTTACCATGACTTTATCAATCTTAGGCAGGCACAATCATGCAAACCTAGACCATATGCAACCACTTGACCATGAACACTTACAAGACTAATAGCGACAAATGACCCACAACAACTTCAGGCACAAAGCTAGCATTAAAGCATAGCAAACACGGTAACACACAATCCACAGCAATAGAAGGCACAATGTTAGCAATCAAGCGTAGCGAATAGAGTGAATGCCCTTTAGAGCGTATAACCACCGCCTCTAACTTGCCAGAGCGTATAACCACGACCTCTAGCTGATGGAGCGTATAACCACTGCCTCCATCGGTGTGAGCGTATAACCACTGCCTCCACGGTACTATGTATAGCAAATAACCACTGCCTATATGTCTAAGGCCTGACCAGACTCTTGGTGCAAATCGAACGACACTCGGAGAACAGAGCGTATAACGTACTGCCTCTGTTACCACCCCCCCCGACCATAGACCGTACACCAGTCCCCGAAGGGTAACGTTTGTTCGTTCCGATAGTATATAACTGATACTACTGTCATCAATTCAAACTAGCCAACAAACAAATGCACAGTAGAACTGACTGTACTAACATGCGTGAACAACATCACGACTCACTCACAGGATAGTATAACTAACTACCCTACTTATCATATGAACAAGAGTAACCAACGTCAAATGAAACATAGAATTATATAATAACAACTGAACATCACATAACATATGAAACAAGTATAGGCAACCAATGTTATAGTAACTTCAGCTATAACTTTAACATTAACCATTCAATGTTATAGTAACCCTAACCATAACATAAACTCTGGGTGCGAGGTTATAGTAACCTCGACTATAACTTCAACATATACGACTTGAAGTTATACTTACCTCAACTATAACCTTGACACGAAACTCAAAGTTATACTAGTTCCAACCATAACCTTGAGCCATAAATCTCAGGGTATGTTAGTTTCAGCTATATCCTTAACTCGTATCCAATGTTATAGTAGATTCAGCTATAACCTGGATTCATATTTCCAAGGTTATACCTGCTTCAGCCATGACTAGAGTAACTACCCAAAGTTGTATTAACTTTAGCTATAACACTTGTTTCATCATCAAGGTTACACTAGCTTTAGCTATAACTTTGGAGAGATCTCTTGGCCGCCTATCATGCCGCCACTAGGGTTTGATTCGTAAACCCTAATTACGCTCATGACACCCATAATTAACGCATAAGAAATATATGATATATAATTAATGTATTAAAACACATACAAACATGCGAAAATATAATTCACATGATAATAAACAATCATACATGTACCAATCATACAAAACAATCATTAAATCATATTAATTACATCAATTAGCATAAACACAATTAAAGGAAAACACCTAGTTACCTTATTAGCAATTAATGATGCAAATTAATGAAAACCTCCATGAAAGATACGACCATAAAATCCTTGTCTCCAACACGTGTCCACGTCCCAAAAATAAACATTAAAGATGCACAAATCCAAAACTCATGCGCTAGAAATAATGCATCGCGAATCCTCTTTCAAAAACGGCAAAGGAATGACATCTTCTTCTTTATCTATTAAAATAAGAGACCATAAAGGTAGGTCTAAAGTTCCATATAAATAATCCCCATAAAATTATTTGGAGATGAATATGATGTAAAGATAAGAGTAAGGATTATGAAAATATAATTTGTGTATAAGTTTGGAAGAAGAAAAGATATAAAACAATGGAGTCAAAGGGAGAAAAGAGAACAAAAGAAAGAATGAGAGGAGGAGGCGTGCGCTGGTTTCACGTAGGAAAGAAAATAGAATAACCTACTTGCTTGCTAGGTTAAGTTCTAGGTGATTAACTAATGGGCTTTGGGTTCATTAGCTCATACAATGGATTATCTGATTAGAAAACGAATTGGACTATATTAAAACGTAAGGAGGCCTTATAATAGAAAAGTAATTATTAAACTAAAATATTAAAATCGTGCACGGACATTTTAACCCATTCAAAGGTAGATTAAAATGAGAAATAATAAAATATAGAACGAAGACGGTAAATATAAATATTCAAAATACATTATTAAATTCCGAAATAATCAATTTAATAAAATACTTTTATAATAAAATATTATTATAAAATACGGGGTGTTACAATCCAACCCCCTAAAAAGAAGTTGCGTCCTCGAAACTTGATTCAAAGATCAGATCAAAAGAAAGTAAGAATTACAAGTGATCATCAACAAAAGTCATCTCGGAATCCTAACCGCTGCGCACTTTGATCCATATCCAAACTCAAACCAAAGAAAGATATCTCAAATCCTCAATGTTATTATCATCTTTACACACTCTACAATCCTAAAAGTTACATCAAACTTATACCATCAAAGTCCATAAAGATCATTAAGCCAACATCTAGTCCTAATATTTCAAACACTCATCCAACTACCATTAACCATCATTAAACAACATATATGCCCTCTCAAAAAAAAAGTGAACTCGTTATTATTACTCCAAATCCAAATATCCCTAACAAATACTCCAATTTTAGTTTACCATTCACCACAATATCAGACATTAACCAAAACCCCAAACAGATGATCTCTAAACCGATAGTATTTTTCGAATGATAAAACTCTTCCATTCACGAATGCCATTATAATTACTCCAGCCTACACTAATATCCTCAAAGCGAATAGTGCTTAGTACCAATAATAAATCTTAAGCTCAAAAGGCTTAAATAAATCTCGATGATTCCCGATATATATCTATTATCCAATGAAGTCATCAATCTCAAATCTCTAACTCTAACTAAACTGTCAAAATTCTATCCAGCCTCAATCTCTTGATAAAATCATTTGTCGCACTCATAAGACTCATGTAACACCCCCTCATACCAAGGTATCTTACCAAGGACTACCCTAGCATGAAAGGCTGTTACCATCTCGGTTGCCCGAGGTTAGTATATCAAAAGCAACAATCCAAAACAACTTTATTAAAGTATAACGAGTTTAACGATTACATTATCTCAGACCAACTCAAAATAAAAGTGTAAGGACCTCAATAGAACTGAAATCAAAGATAGTTAAACTCGTAACAGCGGAGGCTAGACTCGAAGTGATGACTCCCCATGACTGTCCCATAGCTAAACATCTGCAATACCTGTCATAATCTGCTCACCATCCCTGAATGGATCACCGCAGGTTTTACAAAATAATAACGGGGTCAGTACCGTTCAATCAAGATAAGACAAAAAAATAATGTAACCGGCTGATCATCCTCCACAGTAACTGACTACACACCAAAGTGTGTAGCCCTGCCGGATTACCCATCGCAACAGGTAATCCACTCCGCCGGTGGGGGACCGCAGCCCATCCCCACCAAGTCCAGCTCATCAACGAGCGACTATCAATCCCTATCCTTTAATGTGCACATCCCCTCCCGTGACGAGTTCCACGGAAGACGAACTAGGGTGTGAAGCCACTCCCGCAAGTGACTCCACCACAATCAACACACACATCACAGTACCACAGCATCACATCTGTCACAACACCACCACCGTCACAACACAACCACATCACCACCGTCACCACAACACCCATACTCCGATGATCAGCAGATAACAACAATTACAATACAAACACAATCTTAAATCAATTAACAGTAACCGAGTAGGGAAACCCTACCTTTTCGCCATCCGCTATGCTGCAATCAATCATACAATATGCATAACAAATGCCACATCGTCACCTACAACAATTATAATCAACAATCCCCAAATTAATCCAAAACGATACTTAGGACAAGACCCTAAACACAATCTATTAACTGATTATAAAGCACCAGAGACTCACCACGAAATCGAGACAAAAGACGAAAGTGTAGACTTGTGATCGACCAAATAGCCTTGAGAGTGATTAGGGTGATTAGAGAGGGAGAGATGAACGTCGTTAGGTTTTGGTAAAATTAATTTAGAAACTGTAAACATAATTTATATAACCTCTAATCACCTTAACCAAACCACGGAAATTAACACCCGTCAGACCGGATACTCGGTCGAGTATATACTATACTCTGCCGAGTATCCTCTACTCGGTCGAGTATTCATTATACTCGGCCGAGTGTTCCTCGGCAGTAGCCAAACAGACTCCACGAGACACACTACTCGACCGCGTAGGCCATACTCGGTCGAGTACTAGACTATAAAATCCGTAGTATTACAGTCTTCCCCCCTTAAAAAGGACTTCGTCCCCGAAGTTTCAACCCAACCTATAAAACATGGACACCTAACACTAACTCCACCAACCACGCTTACTATATAACATATCCTCTCAATATTGACTCCATAATATTATCGAATAACCACAATATAATGTTGTTAAGCTTGTCTCACTTCCATAACACTCACTAGAAACTCAATACCAAGACAATCCACAAAATAAGATCAACCATCAAAACGGAATGTTAGATTCTACCATCCTTAAAACGAACTTCGTCCTCGAAGTTTACTCACACACCTGAACATCCTCACACAATCCGCTAACACTATCGAGGTTTACTCACACTCCTAAACATAATACTACTACGAGCACTGCCATTACCTATAATAAAATCAACCACAACACGAATCCATTCTTTACTCTACACCAACACTCAAACTTCCAATTGTACCATAACATGTACAACCATCAAACTCTCTTTGTCGCATCCTACTCCTCTTAATATAAATGTTACGTCCTCGTAACTCACTAATACTAGGTCCATTGCCATACCTCCCATAATCCTTATTACCACTGTGTGTCAATGATCACCCACTATAACCTCAAGACCTACAACCATTCCTATAAACAGGGTGTGGGAAATATCGGTATATTTCATCAAGAAAATCGGATTATAACGAAATTATAATTATGAAATTACGAGTCATAAACGAAATTGCATAAACAAAAAGAGTAGAGATTAGAATCAACCTTCAGTCCTAGCAATTAGGCCTAAGAACAAATATCGAGATCGATATTCTCCTAATCGTTGCACCCAAAATGCTTTGAGAAATGCCTCTCCTTTTGCTAGAATGAGATCCCTAATTTCTATTGATTTTAGGGTTTTTTGTGATGTGAGAATTAGGTCAAAAATAAGTGAGAAAAATGATTCCCTCCTATCTCGTTTTAACCGTCCAAATGGGGAAGCAATAGGGAAGATATTTTTCTCCTTTTTATTCTTCCTCAAACCGTGTAACAAACCCAAATAAGGAGAGAAATCTTCTTATTTTAGGTTGGTTCATTTTATTGTATAAAATGTGTATATTTATCAATTGTCAATTATGTCGACACGTATTTAATAAGTCCACACACAACAGTTTGTAGTCGATTTATTAATACCAGTCTGTCAATCATTTATTATGACAATGTCGTATAATATATACATTAACTATAAATATCGCATATTTATAATTTGCTAATTAAATATAACTGGTTACGTTTAACTACGAATTAACATCTTAATTCGTTTAAGCTAACATTATATACATTAATTAAATATAACCCTTTATATTCAATTTCCGAATTAACAATTAATTCGTCTCAGCTTATATTATTTAATTGAATTAAATAATCAACTAATCATCACATTGACTAACCTTTTAGTCAAATACATGGACTAACCTTTTAGTCATATAAGGCATCAATGTGATTATATTTTCATATAATCACATCTCTCAAACGCATCCTTTAGGTGTGACTTTTAGGGACCAGTTGATCACCGCCATCAGTATGATAATAACGTCAAACTTCTAGCAAACCAACCGTTATTAAGTAAACGTTAATCAACTGATAAAATACTAAGTATACCCTGTGAACCTATAAGAGATTTATACACGTTATCACACTAACTGTAGAGGACACTAGCTCCAACAATCTCCCACTTGTCTTCACAAGTGTATGTGCGATAACCGATTCTCATATCCTTAATTTCTCCCACTCAATATAAAACAATTTGCAAAATCCGTATTCACAAAGGTCGTATTTTACAAGTGATCAATATCAAGAGTGGTTTTCCCGACTAGAGAGTAACTTAACTGATAAACGAATCATCATTCGAGCATGGCCATGCATTTCAGTTACAACTCCTCGAGTGGCCCTGAGAAATGACTAAACCTGAGAAAGGTTGGATATTTTCTTCAACTCGAATCCTGCAGATATAAGCACAGTATAAAATGACCCACTGAAAATTTGCTTAGCCTCCTGTTACGGTCGACCATGAGAAAGAAACCAAAGTCATCCAAAAACTGCCTTAATCTCAAGAGACAGTCGATAGTCAAAAGAATCGACTTTAGGAACACAATGGAAGTCCAATCCACGACCTGGCACCGAATGTTTTTAAACATTTAGGACTCCATTACGTTGTCACAATGTCCTACGAGGTATCATTATAACTCGCATCTGTGATCGATCAGCCAACCGTTTGACTTATGGCTCGTTGAACCCACCATCAATCAACTTCACAATATAATAGCCAGAGTTATCAGCTCATGTAGGCGATTACAGACCAAAACAAATATAATGTAATTCAGTTCACTTTGTGGCGTTCAATGTTGTCGTACAATCCACATGAAAAACAAAATATGAAATAATACGATGAAGTTATAAATAGCATATGAAAAGAAAATGTATCGAATTCATAAGCAACTAGTATAACTCAGGAACACGTTTAATTCCCATGGAAATAACATGCCCTTCATGCTTATCATATTTCAATGGTTTAGTGAGAGGGTCCGCGATGTTGTCATCCGAAGCAATCTTGTCAATCACTATCTCCTCTTGCTCCACGTAATCACGGATTAGGTGAGGCTTCCGATGTACATGCCTAGACTTGTTGCTAGACTTAGGCTCCTTGGCCTGGAAGATGGCACCTCTATTGTCGCAATAGATGGTGATTGTGTCATTCGAACTAGGAACTATGGTTAGTCCTTGTAAGAATTGACGCATCCATATAGCTTCCTTTGCTGCTTCTGAAGTGGCATAGTACTCGGATTCAGTAGTAGAATCTGCTACAACATCCTGTTTGGAACTCTTCCAGTGACCGCAAAGACACCATTAAGAGTAAAGACGAATCCAGATCGATATTTCGAATCATCTCGATCTGTTTGGAAGCTAGCATCTGCGTAACCGATTGCACATAGCTTAGTATCTCTTCCATAAGTCAATACCCAATCCTTAGTCCTCCGTAGGTACTTAAGGATGTTTTTAACAGCTATCCAGTGTGTCTCACCTGGGTTGCCTTGGTACCGACTTGTCATACTCAATGCATATGCCACGTCTGGACGTGTGCATATCATGGCATACATGATTGATCCTATGGCTGATGCATAAGGAACACGACTCATGCGTTCAATCCCTTCAGCTGTCTTGGGTGACTGAGACTTGCTCAAATGCATCCCTGACGTCATTGGAAGGTTCCTCTTCTTGGAGTTGGTCATGCTGAACCTTTCAAGAATCTTATCTAAATAAGACTCCTGACTGAATGATAACATTCGTCGTGATCTATCTCGATAGATACGGATTCCCAATATGCGTTGTGCCTCACCCAGATCTTTCATTTGGAAATGGTTCTTCAACCATCCTTTTACCGAAGATAAGAGAGGAATGTCATTCCCAATCAAGAGTATGTCATCGACATACAATATCAAGAAAACGATCTTGCTCCCACTCGACTAGATATATAAGCATGGTTCTTCGACCGATCGAGTGAAACCATACTCTTTTATCACCTGGTCGAAACGATGATTCCAACTCCGAGAAGCTTGCTTAAGTCCATAAATGGAACGTTTAAGCTTGCACACTTTCTTAGGATTTTCAGGATCTATGAAACCTTCGGGTTGTACCATGTACAACTCCTCCTCCAAATAATCGTTTAAGAAGGCGGTTTTCACATCTATCTGCCAAATTTCATAGTCATGAAAAGCGGCAATCGCTAAGATTATCCGAATGGAACGCATCATAACTACAGGTGAAAAAATTTCATCATAATGCAATCCGTGCACTTGAGTGAAACCTTTTGCCACTAGTCGTGCCTTATAGGTATCTGGTTGCCCGTCTACAAAATGCTTTATTTTGTAAAGCCATTTGCACTGAAAAGGTCGTACCTTGTTAGGTAAATCAACAAGATCCCATACGTCATTCTCATACATGGAGTCCATCTCGGATTGCATGGCTTCAAGCCATAGCTTAGAGTCGGAACAGGTCATGGCACCTTTATAGGTAGCAGGTTCATTACTCTCTAGGAGTAAAACGTCATTTTCATCGACCATACCAATGTATCTATCTGGAGGATTAGAGACTCTACCCGACCTCCTAGGTTCCTGAGGAATGTTAACCGTATCATTAGTTGAAGGAACATCTTCCTCCATCTGTTCCTCGGTTGTTGGTTCTTGAATCTCCGACAGCTCGAAGGTTCTATTACTTGACTTGTTCTCGAGAAATTCTTTCTCTAAGAACTTCGCACTAGCCGCAACAAAAACTCGATGTTCGGTAGGCGAATAGAAGTAATGACCAAACATTCCTTTTGGATAACCAATAAAGTATGTCTTGACCGATCGCGGGCCGAACTTATCCTCGTGTCTCCACTTGACATAAGCCTCGCAGCCCCAAACCCGAATAAAGGACAAGTTAGGGACCGTTCCCTTCCACATTTCATATGGAGTCTTGTCGACAGATTTAGACGGACTTCAGTTAAGTATAAGAGCAGCTGACAAAAGATCAAAACCCCATAATGAATCAGGTACTACCGTCTGACTCATCATGGATCGAACCATATCAAGTAGTGTTCGATTTCTCCGTTCGGACACACCATTTAATTGAGGTGTTCCAGGTGGAGTTAACTGCAATTCTATTCCACAGTCTTTAAGGTGTTGATCAAACTCATTTGAAAGATATTCGCCACCACGATCTGAACGCAGTGCTTTAACCTTTCTTCCCAGTTGGTTCTCAACCTTATTTTGGTATTCCTTGAATTTTTCAAAAGACTCACTTTTATGCTTCATTAAGTAGACATATCCGTATCTACTCAAATCATCCGTGAAAGTGATACAATATCTATAGCCATCTCTTGCGGTGATTGACATAGGTCCACATACATCAGTATGTATGAGTCCTAATAGGTCATTAGCGCGCATTCCAACACCTTTGAAGGAAATTCGAGTCATTTTGCCGATAAGACATGATTCACACGTGCCAAACGATGAGAAATCAAATGTGGGGATAGTCCCATTCTCAATGAGTTTCTTTACACGTTTTTCATTTATGTGTCCCATTCGACAATGCCATAGATAAGTTTGATCTTTGTCACCAACCTTTAATTTCTTATTATTCACATGTAATATATCTGTGGTTTGATCTAAGATATAAATTCCATTCATGGAAACTGCTTTGCCATAAACCATTTCATTAAAAGAGAAAATACAGCTATTGTCCTTTATTGAAAATGAAAAACCGTCTTTATTAAGTACGAAAACAGAAATAATATTCTTAGATAAACTGGGTACATAGTAACAGTTATATAAATATAACTCAAAACCACTCGGGAGCTGGATTACGTATGTTCCCTTTGAGACTGCAGCAACTCTTGCTTCATTCCCGACTCCCAGGTCCACATCACCCTTTGCGAGAGGTGTGATGTTTTTTAGGCCCTGCAAATGATTACACAGATGAGAACCACAACCAGTATCAAGTACCCAAGTTCCAAAACTTGCATGATTAATCTCAATCATATGAATATAAGATGACATACCAACAGAAGTGACGCGGCCTGCTTTTATGTCCTCACGGTACACGGGACAGTTCCTCCTCCAATGCCTAGTCTTGTGACAATGGTGGAACTCAACGTTACCGCCCTTGCTCTTTTCCTTGCCTTGTGAGCCACTAGTCTCACCAGGCCCACTCTTACCGTTTCCTGACTTCTTAAACTTTGGCTTTCCTACAGTTAGGTCGCCGTGAGCTTTGCCCTTACCCTTATTCTTGTTGGAAATCATGAGAACATCTTGCTTCATGCTCCCACTAAATTTCATATCCTTCTCGGTCTGTACGAGAAGTGAGTGTAGCTCATGAGGACTTTTCTTCATGTCATTCATGTAGTAATTTGCCCTGAAAAGGGCAAAACCATCATGAAGTGAATGAAGCATACTGTCAATGACTATGCTCTCACTGAGTTTGCAATCAAGTGCCTTCAGTTTCTCGACATTCTCAATCATGTTAAGAATGTGTGGGCTAACCGGTTGGCCCTTCTGGAGTTTCGCATCAAAGAAGCGACATGTATGCTCATAAGTAACGATTCTCGGTGCTTTTGAGAACTCATTAGTGAGCGTGGTAAGAATCTTGTTTGCACCTTGGGCAATGAAGCGTCTTTGCAAATTGGTTTCCATTGCAAAAATGAGTACGTTCTTTATCGCACCCGCTTCCATGACGAAGTCACTATAAGCAAGTGACTCGTTAGCTCTTGCATTGGGGCCTGAGTTTAGCGGTATTGGCTCAGTTAAGTACTTGAGCTTACCGTCAGCAATGGCAGCATTCCTTAATGATGCCTCCCAGTCCATAAAGTTGGACCCGTCATTCTTGATCGGGTGGACGATTCATATGGTCCATGAAAGTTTTGAGCCAGGACTCACGTGCAAGTGTGGCACTTGGCATAGGGATATCATTATTTCCAGCCATTTGTTGTAAGCAGTATTATCAATATAAAACGAATTCTACACTGCGAAAAGAAGAATAAAAACATAATAAGCATACTCATCGTTATGATTTAAGTCTAATGCAAAACTGTTATAAGCGAAGACTCAAGCATTTATACAATTGACCTCCCTCAAGAATTATATAAATGATTCCAAGACTCAATTATCTGTAAATTGATAAGCCAACCTCTTGGCTAATTCTACTGTTAGAATTCTTGGTTGATAAATTTCTGTAAATTCTATCTTTAGTCCATCATAATCACGAGAAACTCTTCGGATTATAATGTTGAGGTAAAATAAGTCAACACAAACTACTTACTCAACGTAGAAGGGGTCACATGGAGAGTAAGGTCCTATATGCCTACCGACGAAGAAGGGATTCATAGTTGTTTGCCTTTATAAAGACTAGTCTCAATTTTAGTTATAGAGGAAGATCCCATCAACTTAATTTTAATTCATTTTAAGTGAACTAATATCTAGCATGCGAGAATGAATAAATTAAGATGATGGCTTAAAAAGTGTGACATCTTTATGTCCATGATAACTAACATTCAATCTATGTGAGTCAATTTTCATGCATATTAGTAGGTGGTTTGGTTTAGGCGCAATATGATGCACTAATTATCATGTGAAAATAAGCAACGAGAATGGAAAAACGTAAAACAAAAACAAAGTCCTAGTGTGGCCTATCTACCAAAATGAACATAAATACCACTTTGGAATCCTTCCTAGGACCCGAGAATCTTGTCTTGATGTTCCATCTTGGTCCATGTAGCGGGAGTGAGCAATCCAATCTCCATCTTTAGTCTTCTCAAAAATTACAATTAAAATTACATAATAAACCTATTTACATTCTAATTCCAAAACCATAATACTAAAGAAAACCAAAAGAGATTCGAGATCTCAAAATTACATTAAGACTATGTTTCCATCATTACGAAAACATAATCAACTAAGGCCACACTAGGTAATACAAAATTACAACCGATTGCAAAAATACGTAAATTAAACCATTCAACAATTCATACAACTAAATAAAATGCATCAACTATAAATTAATCATTCAAGACATAATTCCTTAATTATGTAGAGTAACTTATCCAAACCACCTATTTTATAATTATCAAAATTATGTGACAATTCCTCAATTACTCACAATAATTCCATTCTTAATTCACATTAACTAGTGATATGAATTAATCCAACATTATTTTAAACCTCTTTAAAATAATTGGGTATCTATAATTTGTGAACTTTTTCACAACATACAATCATACATTATGGATTTAATGTATAACATAAACGGCCAAAACACAACAAAAACGAATTTTTTTTTATTAACAGTTTTTTTTTTATCTCGGCATTTAGCCCTAAAAAAAACAAAAACAATTTTTTTTCTTTTCTCTCGGCATTTAGCCCTAAAAACAAAAAAAACAGTTTTTTTTTCTTTACTCGGCATTTAGCCCTAAAAGTCGAAAAAAACATTTTTTTTTTTGAAAATTGACCCCTTTTATGAACAAATTTGTTTAATGTTGCTAATATAACAAGATTGGCATAATCATCAACATTTAATTTAAATATAGATTCAAACTAGATGATTCAATTTAACCTCTTAAAAATAATATCCAAATTATGATTAAATCGATTAGCCGAATATTTGATTCATCACAATTGATTTGAACATTATTAAATTTAATGAATCATGATTCTAAACAACAATTTAAAACCATGTATGCCAAAAACTATATAGCAAAACAAATGAACAAGATCAATCAAAACGATTTCCATTTACATTTTAATTTAATTCTTATTAAATCAAAACATCTACAAATTTATCATATTATCATCTTAACATATTAAAACAATAAAATCAATAAATTAAAATGGAAACAAAACATCAAAAAACCAAAAAAAGTCTCGGCAAAAATTTTTTTTATTCGGCCGATTTTTTTTTTTCTCAATTTTTTTTGTTTAAATTCATTTATGAAAATCATATAAAAATAATTTCGTGGCCTAAGCTCTGATACCACTTGTGGGAAATATCGGTATATTTCATCAAGAAAATCGGATTATAACGAAATTATAATTATGAAATTACGAGTCATAAACGAAATTGCATAAACAAAAAGAGTAGAGATTAGAATCAACCTTCGGTCCTAGCAATTAGGCCTAAGAACAAATATCGAGATCGATATTCTCCTAATCGTTGCACCCAAAATGCTTTGAGAAATGCCTCTCCTTTTGCTAGAATGAGATCCCTAATTTCTATTGATTTTAGAGTTTTTTGTGATGTGAGAATTAGGTCAAAAAGAAGTGAGAAAAATGATTCCCTCCTATCTCCTTTTAACCGTCCAAATGGGGAAGCAATAGGGAAGATATTTTTCTCCTTTTTATTCTTCCTCAAACCGTGTAACAAACCCAAATAAGGAGAGAAATCTTCTTATTTTAGGTTGGTTCATTTTATTGTATAAAATGTGTATATTTATCAATTGTCAATTATGTCGACACGTATTTAATAAGTCCACACACAATAGTTTGTAATCGATTTATTAATACCAGTCTGTCAATCATTTATTATGACAATGTCGTATAATATATACATTAACTATAAATATCGCATATTTATAATTTGCTAATTAAATATAACTGGTTACGTTTAATTACGAATTAACATCTTAATTCGTTTAAGCTAACATTATATACATTAATTAAATATAACCGTTTATATTCAATTTCCGAATTAACAATTAATTCGTCTCAGCTTATATTATTTAATTGAATTAAATAATCGACTCATCATCACATTGACTAACCTTTTAGTCAAATACATGGACTAACCTTTTAGTCATATAAGGCATCAATGTGATTATATTTTCATATAATCACATCTCCCAAACACATCCTTTAGGTGTGACTTTTAGGGACCAGTTGATCACCGCCATCAGTATGATAATAACGTCAAACTTCTAGCAAGCCAACCGTTATTAAGTAAACGTTAATCAACTGATAAAATACTAAGTATACCATGTGAACCTATAAGAGATTTATACACGTTATCACACTAACTGTGGAGGACACTAGCTCCAACACAAGACTCTTTTTCTCTCACAGTTCTCGTGCCTCCAATTATTTTGTACTCATATAACATATAACATAAAATCCTCAGTATCACCCTTACTCCATCTCTTCCACATTACCGCAAAAAAACATACTTCTATATACTTAAACACTCATCTCCACGATCTTAGCTCACAATCCACAAAATATTACACATACTCACATTAACTTCTCAAATCATCTCTTTTATTACCACAAAATTCACCCGTAACTTGACATGATACTAAGTCCCAAAACTCCGTACTCACCGTCCCAAGAAAAGGTGCTAAACTACATGTAGTTCCAATTCAATACCACACATGCTCCACAATTCTCTTTCCGCAACTATGTCCACCAATGCCTCATCTAAAACTAGATCAAAAGTACCCCAACAACCTCTCACAACGGTGTCCCATTAACAGATTATTACTATACCATGCAACAACAGAACCATGCCAAATTCTCTTTCATATCATCCTCTATACAAACCAATAGGAACATACCCATACCGACATTGGTAAGAAACATCGGGAAACAACACAACGGTCTATATGCCCCGACCGACACTAACAAGAAATATCAGTAAACAAACAACGATCTATGACAACACGAAAATACTCGTATCACAACACGAATTACCGTGCGCAGTGCACAAAACCACATCGATAGCCATCACAACTTTTACAATATCATGATACTGACTCAGCACAACTTCCTTGACCACAAGACTTTCTTAAAACTGCTCTACCAGATCATGACGCAGCATATTAGACGAGATCACAAATACCAAACTTATGAATATTATCCATACCATGACTCTTGAGGCCGGAACCTCACACCATTACTTACAGATATCATACATACACATATAGGTATAACATATGACGCGAAACACACATGTAACGACTCATAACTACCACACCATACCATTACTCGTGAGGTCATGACCTCACACAAAGATTTACACACCTCATGGACCCATAATCGAATCTAACTAGCCAATCCTGATCACGTAAGTTACCACTTGATAATGAATACCTCTCATCCAGACTTAACTCAGGTGCCCTTCATAACATATTCTCTCATACGCACAATTATCACCCCTCCGACAAATGTAGCCATAACATCAGTACTCAACTTCCAGCGAACACCTCATATATCCACATCTTATACTCCCTCACAACCAAACATACCAATCACCTCCACAAAATTAACCTCATTAGAACAACTAACTTCCCTAAAGTAACATCATCCTCAACCACTAGTGACAATACTATGACACCAACATCCTTCATGAGACTACCTTCTTACTATCACTTCTTAATATAACAATCTGTTT
This sequence comes from Silene latifolia, assembly GCF_048544455.1. NCBI lineage: Eukaryota > Viridiplantae > Streptophyta > Magnoliopsida > Caryophyllales > Caryophyllaceae > Silene > Silene latifolia. Next base: position 62,097,203 of record NC_133532.1, on the reverse strand, counting down.
CCTCTCTTTGGTTATCATCCCAAATAACGAACATCCAATCCATCAACTGAATCTATCTCAACATTATTCCTAATTCTATCCTTTATCATATCGTTACCTAACTCTCCACCAAAATCTCTGTAACACCTCCATATTCTGAGGAGCCTTAACTAGGCCTTCCTTAGCATATAAGGGCGTTACCATCCCGGTTGCCCGAGGTAAGTAATCATCAAAAGTCGATAAAAGAACAATTATAGTTATATTACAAGCATTACAACCAACTTAACAAAATAAAGGTACAACTCGTCAGCTACGCCCTATCCCTATCAAAACGCGTGAGGACTCATCCCTGCCAGGACTCCATCTATCAACCACATCAACACCTGCTAAGACTGACTGCTCAACATAAGGGATCACGGCAGACACATAAACAAACAAGACAACCACACAAGGTCAGTAACCGAGGCAAGACTCAACATGGACTAACAACAATTATAAACTCATTACACACAACCAGTCACACACATTCACACCCACTCCAATCAATCTCCGTCATCGACTGTCCACTGGACCAGCCCTTCCAGTGGGGGACCGCAGCCGTACCCTCCAAATCCCCGCTCATCATACCGAGCGATAACCCTGTCCCATTAATGTGCACATCCCCTCCTGTGGCGGGTTCCACGGAGAGCAAAACTAGGGCATGAAGCCACTCCCGCAAGTGACTCCACTCAGTCGAGGGCGCACCTCGAGAACCAGAGACAAACAATCACTAACAGCTGCAATACAACAACAACCAACAAACTGTATACACCAACCGACTACCGCATGTACGCTGCCACACAAACACAACTACAATACAACAACCACGACACAACAACCGACACACTAGACCATCCACAGAACTGAGTAGGCGAACCTACCTTTAAGCGACTGCAATCATTCCATGTCCACACACGCAATATCCAGCAACCAAGCAACACCTATATATAACACAACCATCTATCACTACCAAGCAAACCGTAACTGCAAAGACAAGGATACGGATGATGATGACGACATACCTACGAGAGGAGACCTGGCAAAAGACCGCTACCCTACCAAGCTATGCTTTACTAAGGCACAAGAACCTTCAAAGGCTTCCATGGAGGTTATATGGTGAAGGGAAGGGAAGGAGGCGACCTATGGATCTGAAGAAATGAGGCGGAAATAATTTGCGGATTTAACAAAACACGATTATAAACCCTCGCTGAAAACCCGTTACTCGATCGAGTAGCCCACCTACTCGATCGAGTGGCCCCTACACGATCGAGTATCTAAGCTACTCGATCGAGTAGCCTCTACTCTATCGAGTACCACCCCTAACTCAAAACACAGGATAGCTTTGGTACGTACTTCTAAGGACTATTACCGCTCCCAAGGTCAGTCAACGCTGGTCAACGGGTCTCTAAAAGGGCGGGTATTACAATCTCAGATCGTGCAAACACTCTACAAGCTTCTTATTCCCTTAATACATCGAAACTCACGGCTAACATGTCGTCTTGTTCCCCTATATAACCATTAACTCACACCCTCTAGTGAGGCTATCGTACATTTCCATAATTTCCTACCTTCATGCTCCTTAACTCCGGTCAACGTTCTCTCAACTAACTTTCATCTCTCTTTCCCCCTTTTTACTCAATAATACCAATTAATAATTCATCTCCTTTCTCTTTCTACCTAACTCTTTAGTAATTTGTTTATTTTCCCATAGCTCCACAACTCTAATTCCATTAATTCACAATATCTTATCATTCTTCTTTATCACGGATCCCCTCTCCTCATACTACTCAGTCATACTTGTCACCCTCAAGTCTACACACTAACAGTTACTCTTCCATTAGTCGTATCTCCCTTTCGTATCTCTAGGAAACCAAAAATTTACCTCATACCGTTAATTTCCCAAGGAATTACATACTAGGCTCACCTCTTGATATTCCAAATTTCCAAACTCGACCACTATCTACCCATCGCGGCATAACTCGATCTCACTATACACCATTTGTTTTCATCCCTCTATAACGGCCTTTTCTCACATATATCCTTAACCAACATAATCCTAACCGTCTCTCTCCATAAATCTTTACACATCCCAATATGCCACTATTCGTATCCCTCATCTCAATCTTTCATTCTCACGTTTCTTTAAACTTACATCACTTTTGCCCATATATACTTACTTTTATATTACTCAACACACGACTATATCACTCACCATATCTCACAAAACATGCTCTTTACCTCGATTAGCTCATCATTCTTCTCTTTCCTTTTTCCACTATCTCTCACAACCACAATAGCACATGTCTTCCTTATCCAACACATATCCCTCATAAGTCGGCATTCTCCATATCATAACATCCGGTAACTTACGTATCAAGACCGTCACACATATATAAGAATGCGTTAAGACTCAAAATATACATGTGTACATACCCTACGACTTAAAACAATCTAAGAACATAGACACCGACTCAAAACAAAGGTAAGAACATAGCCACCGACTCAAAATAGCCGCCCATTGAGGTACTCAGTCGAGTACATAGCATACTAGGTTGAGTACAGGATACTCGGTCGAGAAACTATATTACTCGGCCGAGTTTTCGACTCCAGAAGCGAACACAATTGTCACATAGGATTACTCGGTCGAGTATTGGGAATACTCGGTCGAGTAGCCCTTACTCGGTCGAGTACCAACACAGTTCTCAGCATCGTCTAGTTTTCGTAAAACAGTCATATCTCACTCGTTACTTGGTCATTATGGGCGTGTGACCTATCGTTGGAATCGTAAGAAGACAAGATATCACCTACAATTGAAATTACAGCAATATCTTTTCCAGAACTCGACTTATGACAGTTTTAAGACAACCCTTCAGTAATCGGTTTTCATACAAATCAAATTTTCTAAACCAAAACAATTTTGAACATGTATAAGGCAACAACAACCACTCAATAATTCAAGAAACCAGTACATAGTTGAACTCTTATCATACCCACATGAAAATTAAACATGAAATTCATATATATAGATGCATGACCTTAATCACATGGTACTACCAACAACCAAACATTAACATCATCATGTTCATATGTACATATACCACTACCATACTTCATGCTCAAGATCCATCATATACGAATTCACAATCCACCTCTCATATATTACCATATTCCACCACTTTCACCATTTCATCCAATCATATCACAAAATTCAAGTTACAAGTATTACACACACACGACTCAAACATACAACATTGACCAAGACCCCCCCTCCCCCATGTGACCGGTTAAAGATCGTAAGGGCCTTAATGCGACTTCGGGACGTCTCCCAAGTCTTTGCGGTAGCTCCAAACAACTCTCCCCGGGTTCATTTTATTTAGACTCCCTAAGTTCATTGGGTTCATTAGTTTTAGGTGCCAGAATCTTCGGCTCTGATACCACTTTGTAACACCCCCTCATACCAAGGTACCTTACTAATGACTACCCTAACATGAAAGGCTGTTACCATCTCGGTTGCCCGAGGTTAGTATATCAAAAGCAACAATTCAAAACAACTTTATTAAATTATAACGAGTTTAAAGATTACATTATCTCAGACCAACTCAAAATAAAAGTGTAAGGACCTCAATACAACTGAAATCAAAGACAGCTAAACTCGTAACAGCGGAAGCTAGACTCGAAGTGATGACTCCCCATGACTCTCCCATAGCTAAAATCTGCATTACCTGTCATAATCTGCTCACCATCCCCGAATGGATCACCGCAGGTTTTACAAAACAACAACGGGGTCAGTACCGTTCAATCAAGATAAGACAAACAAATAATGTAACCGGCTGATCATCCTCCACAGTAACTGACTACACGCTGAAGTGTGTAGCCCTGCCGGATTACCCATCGCAACAGGTAATCCACTCCGCCGGTGGGGGACCGCAGCCCATCCCCACCAAGTCCAGCTCATCAACGAGCGACTATCAATCCCTGTCCCTTAATGTGCACATCCCCTCCCATGACGGGTTCCACGGAGGGCGAACTAGGGTGTGATGCCACTTCCTCAAGTGACTCCACCACAATCAACACACACACCGCAGTACCACATCATCACAGCTGTCACAACACCACCACCGTCACAACACAACCACATCACCACCGTCACCACAACACCCATACTCCGATGATCAGCAGATAACAACAACTACAATACAAACACAATCTTAAATCAATTAACAGTAACTGAGTAGGGAAACCCTACCTTTTCGCTATCCGCTATACTGCAATCAATCATACAATATGCATAACAAATACCACATCATCACCTACAACAATTATAATCAACAATCCCCAAATTAATCCAAAACGATACTTAGCGCAAAACCCTAAACACAATCTATTAACTGATTACAAAGCACCAGAGACTCACCACGAAATCGAGACAAAAGACGGAAGTGTAGACTTGTGATCGACCAAATAGCCTTGAGAGTGATTAGGGTGATTAGAGAGGGAGAGCCGAACCTCGTTAGGTTTTGGTAAAAATAATTTAGAAACTATAAACATAATTTATATAATCTCTAATCACCTTAACCAAACCACGGAAATTAACACCCGTCAGACCGGATACTCGGTCGAGTATATACTATACTCGGCCGAGTTTCCTCTACTCATCGAGTATTCATTATACTTGGCCGAGTGTTCCTCGGCAGTAGCCAAACAGACTCCACGAGACACACTACTCGACCGAGTAGGCCATACTCGGTCGAGTACCAGCCTATAAAATCCGTAGTATTACAACTCAATCATTCCTTTTGAACACTCATAACCACGAATTTCCTAAGCACGAATGAACTATACATCTTTAGTTAAGATAGTACCTATTGTACCACAACACACTTATCCACCTATAATGAAATTCAATGATCGCTCTTAAAATGATATCACCGTACAAATCTTACCATTTGTGTTCATATAAAAACAAGGCTTATAACCTCAATTTCTAATCACATTTTACTATCACTGAATATCATCTCAACATTACAAATCCACCACAAGATTGTATGAATCTATGTCCTTTAATAACACTCATACTCTCAATGAAACGCTTTATCTCAGATAGAACAAACAAACATTTGTATACCCTCAAAGTAATAACACCCTCAAACCTTCTTAGCTCAGTATAAGACCTTTAATACTCGTTATCCAAAACTCTATATGTTCCACTTCATACTCCTATACAACTATGCTACTATGTTCTCAGCCTCAAATAACCAAACATCACACTCGAAGCATCTAACATTGCTTGCTAAAGGATCCAAGCTTCCACTACGAGATGATCACAAGTAGCTCTAAAGAGGGAATTCAAAAGTTTTCATATTACCTTGAAAGAACAAATAACACACAAACCAAAACAAAACATTTCGTGCAATACCACACGGCAAAGAACATATAGCTTTAGGAAGTAAAAGGTTAGAGAGAAACCAATGTGAAAAGGATAATTATAAAAGTTTAAAGAAGAAGGAACTGGAGCTAAAATAAAGAACCAATAGATAGTAACGATAGATAAAACAGTGAGAGGACAAAGATAAAAGAAACCATTGGCCCGAAGGCTCAAATAGAAGAGGTATGGTTAACACGTGCAAGGATGACAAGAACAGACGATTCAAAAATAATTTTATTTTCCCGAAGACGACACCTTAACATAAGATAAAATAAACAAAGCAGATAACCAGAGTCTTACAATTCTCGTACAATCATCACTTAAGGTAACAACGTCTCGTAACATCCTTCCGTCATATCTCTACAATACCTCAGAACCAACAAATCTCTATATAACTGCTCCTTTTACAAACACTATATTCCTCAGATTATCAACTCTCAAGATCACAAAGTCTCACGGACATCAACTCTCAAGTCCTTCCACTCTCAAGAACTCCATCTAATCACACTTTAAGAATCAATCCAAAGCAATATCTATACCCTTAAAAGATGAACATCACAATACATTATTATCATCGTCAACGTGGTCGTTCACTAAGTCAATGCTAGAACACTTTAAAATTAACATCTCACAAGTCCATAAATTAAAGTTCGTCTCTTCCAATCAATCTTTTAAAAGGTACGATCGGTAATTAACTCATCAACAGATAAATCATAAATTCCTTTACAACTCACTCATTGCCATCAACACAACAATCCTTACTCCTCAATTATGGTATTCCAATTAAAGACGAGCATAGTCTCCAAAATTACCAATTTGCTCAATCTAGCTAAACTCCACGATACATTCAATTCATTTCCATTATTTTACTCTCGATCCATAAATAACTCGCATAACTTTTCCTTTAACACAAGTCAAAGATCTAATAAATCTATCCATTACGAGCATACGCCACGATATTCCCAAATAAGACCATAAGATGAATCTACTCATTATGTCTCTCACTTCTTATAAACTATGAAACCACAATCATACATCTAATGCCACAAATCACCACCCTCTATCATCAATAAGGATTTCCTCAAATACATACAAGAACTTAAAACCTATAACCCCAAAGTATTCATCATCAAAACAGCCTTTATTCCCAAAGTAAACTCCATCTCAACAACCTCTAATCCCAAAGTAGACTTCCTCGTCACCAAACTCATAATATAAACGCTCTTTTCTTTCATACCTCAACATCCCAATAACTACCATCAATCCTAACTTGTTGCCTCAAGAAACCACAAGCGAATCAACCTCGAAATCACCTGAAACAAGGACAACACCACCAAATGATCCGAAAAGGATAAAAGTACGATAAGAGTAAAGCTCGGATTACCAAGGATTAAAAGTTTTGACAAACATGTAACCACATGCACAATAAGTAACATGTAAGAAACATTTTCAAAATTGACCGTCTTCAGAATCAACAAAGCATGCTCGAAAAGAAGTCATACATGAACAACACATATTATACAATTAATGACGGAATAAAACATCAAGTCACAAACAATGCAATATATAAACTATACATTTAATACAATTAATAGCGATAAACATTCGGACATAAACAAACATATACATGAACAAAACATTTAATAAAATTATTAACGGTGCGAAACATTCAGGCATAAACAAGTAAGTATATGAACAATACATGTAAGACAATTAATAACAATATGAAACATAAAGACATAAATAAACAAGTCCTTAATTATTTCTACCCCATTTACTATCACTCATTTACTAAGTCATTTTAGTCATTAACTACGCGAGAGTTGGGAGCGTGTTCGCTTTGATACCAGCTGTAACAACCCGGATTATAAAACAAAGGGAAAACATAATATAAAGTAAATATCAGAGTACGATACTGATAAAAAGGTCAAGGTGGCAGAAACACCTGACCAATCCGGTTCTCTACTAAATCCAAAACAAACTAATACATTATTCAAAGGGTTCTTAAAACTTAAAAGCAAAGTCCTATTTTATTATTAAGCTCGCTTCGCACATTCCTCAAGCAAGCATTAACCATAACAGCAACCATCTGAACAACCTGAGAATGGGGGTCGACAATCAGTCGCGAGTAACTAGATGCTCTCCCAGTCATGTTTACAACAACTGAATATAACTAATAATCATTAACAATTGAAATGTAAAACCAGTAAACATGTAAGATTATCTATACTCATGAAACCCAATACATCTTACCATGACTTTATCAATCTTAGGCATGTATAATCATGCAAACCTAGACCATATGCAACCACTAGACCATGAACACTTACAAGACTAGTAGCGACAAACGACCCACAACAACTTAAGGCACAAAGCTAGCAATCAAGCGTAGCGAATAGAGTGAACGCCCGTTAGAGCGTATAACTACTGCCTCTAACTTGCCAGAGCGTATAACCACTGTTTCTAGCTGACGGAGCGTATAACCACTGCCTCCATCGGTGTGGAGTGTATAACCACTGCCTCCACGATACTATATATAGCGTATAACCACTGCCTATATGTCTAAGACCTGGCCAGACTCTCGGTGCAAACCAAACGACACTCGGGGAATAGAGCTTATAATGCACTGCCTCTGTTACCCCCCCGACCATAGACCGTACACCAGTCCCAGAAGGGTAGCGTTTGTTCGTTCCGATAGTATATAACTTATACTACCGTCATCTATTCAAACCAGCCAACAAACAAATGCACAGTATAACTGACTGTACTAACATGCGTGAACAACATCACGACTCACTCACAGGATAGTATAACTACCCTACTTATCATATGAACAAGAGTAACCAACGTCAAATGAAACATAGCATTATATAATAACAAATGAACATCACATAACATATGAAACAAGTATAGGCAACCAATGTTCTAGTAACTCCAGCTATAACTTTAACATTAACCATTCAATGTTATAGTAACCCTAACCATAACCTAAACTCTGGGTGCGAGGTTATAGTAACCTCGACTATAACTTCTACATATACAACTTGAAGTTATACTTACCTAAACTATAACCTTGACACGAAAATCAAAGTTATACTAGTTCCAACCATAACCTTGAGCCATAAATCTCAGGGTACGTTAGTTTCAGCTATAACCTTAACTCGTATCCAATGTTATAGTAGATTCAGCTATAACCTGGATTCATATTTCCAAGGTTATACCTGCTTGATGCGATCCCGCTAAGTGTTCACAAATTAAGATGTGGTCGTTGGTCACGGTCGAATCAAAACACAATTTATAGCTTAACAAGCAACTCTACAATTAGTAAAGAGGCAATTAAAGGTCGGATCCCAAGGGACGGGAGTTGAAATGAGATTTCTATTGTAACTAGTGGTGTCTAAGGGGTGTCACAAATTGGGTTGATGTAGAAGGTTACTAAACTAGAATAACAATGAAAATAAACAAGCAAGATGAATAAAAAGGGGTGTAAACAATTGATTAAAGGCACTAGGGTGTCATGGGATCATAGGGGAATCATGGGATATGATCATACAAACATGTTCTCAAATTATAAGCAAGCAATTATTGTTGTGATGGATTGAGTTGGGTTATGTCTTACAATCCTAGGAAAGTTTGGGTCCCGGAGCCGAATCGATTAGATTGTACAACACCTACAAGTCGACTTAATCTTCCCTACTCAACAACATGCATGGTCTAATGAGACTCGAGTTGGGTTATGTCTTACAAGTCTCATTGAAAAGATAGGAGATGATAGTAAATGCAAGGATTCATAGGCTTAGCATTTCATCAAATATAACATGTGCATGAGTTGAGATCAAAACAAGCAAGCAAATAAAACATGAAAGCATATTAATTTAAGCATGAATCATTCCCCATGTTGGTTTCCCCTAATCACCCATTAACCCTAGCTAAGAGACTACTCACTCATTATCATGTTGATCATGCTAGCAAGGTTGTCAATCATACCAACAATATAAAACATGATGAATAAATGAAAGTAATTAGCAATAATTAAAAAGGGATTAAGAGATTATACCTACTAATGATTCCAATAATAAAGCAAGAATAATAGAAGTACTTGATGTTTGATTGAGAGGTTGTCAATCTCCCAATAATAACCCAAATAATCTTCAATTACCCAAAATAAAGGATGAACAAAAGAGAGATTAAAGAACTAGAACTTGGATTAAAACTTGATTAATACTTGATTACAATATTGAAGAGAGGTTTGATTGATATTAACTACACTAATTATTGATAAGAAGAACATGCTCCTCTAATTAGCCTAATGGGGTATTTATAGTGAAAATTAGGGAGGATGCATTAGGGTTAACTAAGGGCTAAACTAGTAATTACACTTTTTAAGTTGAGCAAGGAGGACCCGGTATTTTCTGAGAGAAGGGCTTCTCTTTTCGTAGCTTGAAGAAGACAATCCGTGCTGTGAAGAAATCCAGGCGGAATAAGGTCGGGACGGACGGATTTGGGCGGTGGAATCCGAGCAGATTCTGAGGAATCCGGACGGATTGTTGAGGGGGAATCCCAGCGGATTCAGGCATGGGACGCTTGGATTGTGCAGGGGCTGGACGGACGGATTGTTGACAATCCGCTCGGATTGTCAGTCAGCATAGTAACTTCTTCTTTTCTTCCCTTTTCTTCATAAATTCCTTGGGGATTTCCTTGGGGACTCAAGGATCCTTTCTCAACATTGCTCTTCTATTATGATATGTACAAAGGCCTTCTAATCTTGTCTCTCCTTGATGCTTGGTCATTGAATTCGATCAATTTAGTCTCATTTTGCCATGAAAATGCAAGATTCTTACTCCTTTCCTACCAAGGGATCAAAATCTCAAAGAATATGCAAAACAAAGAACTAAAGATAAGAAATGACCCAAATAAGCACTAAAAAGCATGGAAACAAGGCTAATTCGGGGGCTAAATATGCGCCAATTATGGTCACATCAAATATCCCCAAACCGAACCTTTGCTCGTCCCGAGTAAAGAGGTGACAAAGACTAGGACCAATACTAACCTATCCTAATAATATAGCCGATATGAGACAATTAGCGGGTCTCACTCCGCCCCTTCAACTCACAACAAGACAACCATGAGGTAAGATGCCTTCTTGCAAGGCAAGGTGGGTCTTGCCAAAATGGCGACACATCCAAACATTAAGCACACAAAAACACATAATGGATGCATCTACAAAAAGAATAGCCACTTTCCTCATCTAAGTGGTGGAAATTATCTACAAGGGAAACAATTCAAGGGTACACAATCCTTCATAGATGCAATTTGTTCAAACTACTAAGCCTAGAAGGATACCAATAAATCACCTCCAAGTTGTGTCAAGCTAGGGTACCTTTGTCCTCAATCGTTAAATGCTTTTGTCAAGAGTAGACTCCCTATGGTGTTAGAAACACTGGAGGATCGCGGAATTCCCCCTCTTGCCTAGACAAGAAGAAGGGTCGTCCCCTCTCTACCATGCACAAAAATGGATATGATGGATAAAGGGATCAATAGATATTTGAGTTTCACTTTTGGGAGTTTGCTTTTGTTTTTGTTTTTCCCCCCAATTTCTTGTGGCATTTGACATTTGAGAACACTTTCTTTGCCATTTCTTTTTGATTTTTGGCATTTCAATACTTGACAACTTTTTTTGCATTTCTTTTTGAACATTTTCAAAGTCACCCCAATTAGTAACGAGGGTGCCTTGTATTTGAAGCTTAGGAGTTCTATTTTGCTCCTCTTTTCATTTGATGCATTTTTGCAAACTTTCTTTCACTTTTCATTTCTTTGAACTCAAATTGATTTCTTTTTGTGCCCATTCCCTTTTGTTGACAAAATGTATGGTAGAACATGGATGAATGATGGTTGCATGGTTTCAAGGGTCACCTTGGAATAAACGGTAGCCAAGGAGTTATCACACCACAAGGTACTCTTGACTAGGCCTTAAACCATGGGTCAACGGATACTAGCATGACACATCCTAGGGTGTTTTACAAGCATTCTAACAAGCAAAGTCTTAAGAACAAAAGGCATCTACTAGGGCCTATATACACTTGTCAAGCTTCCCAAGTAGACGGTTTCGCAAAATTTTTCTAACATGCAACTACATGCCATGATGCAACTAGCATATAAACATCCTAATGCATATGATTCTACCAACTAATATGACATATAATCTAAATGTAAGTCCTAGATTCACATTGTTATACTGCATCAATCAAAATAAAGCCACATAGTCATTAACATAAAGAGGAAAAAGGAGATTGGAAAGATCATACCATGCGGTCTTCAATATCCTCATGTCTCGGATGTGGCGTAGTCAATCAATGTGAACAAGGATAAAACAAACACAAGACAATATATACAAAGGAAATGAACTTGTTTTTGGGTTTTCAATTTTTTCAATTTTTATGATTTTTGAAATTTTTCAATTTTTTTTGGATTTTTGAATAAGAGTTAAATGTTAGAATTCCCATCCCTACACTAATATGGGCATTGTCCTCAATGGCCAAAATGATGGAAATTATGCAAAGATGATGCATGATTTCTATACTAAATGCAATCTATACTAAGCTACACTACATGATGCAAGGTTTTTGTTATGACGGAGAGGATAATTTAGATTACCTCCCGTTGCGTATGCATTAACTTCCCCAAACCGAGTGAGACACTATTGCTAATGTCCAAGGATGGGTATAGTTCATGCACACACTATGCTATGCATGAAACTAATTTGTCATTTTGGATTTTACAAATGGGAACAATAAAATAAGAACACCTCAATGGTACCGAGGTGTGAGTCCTTTGATGGGGCTAGGACTAAACCAACAATGATCAAAATGAAATAAAATACAAAGAGACAAGACACAAACTTCTTTTCATGAAAAATAAAGATAAAGAGGAGAGATGAGAAAACTTCACTTGAACTTAGGTGGGTGATCTTGCTTTGCTCCACCTAGTGATGAAGTGGTCTCCTAGACATCGGCATCATCTCCCTCTATATCGCTATCCTAAATATCCTTTGAAGCATCACTTAAACTTGGATCCATGAATTCGTCTTCCTCACTCTCAAGCTTCACCGTGTCACCACCACAAGAATCGCCACTTTTCTCCCTTTGGCGACCGTTCGCCCCTTCATTAGCCTTCTCCGAGTTGGGAAAGAGCAATTCCATTTGAGCCCATGAGGGGAAAGCTCCTTCCTCACTAATCCGTCCTTTTTGAGCCATCTCATGGTATTGGGGGTAAAGAGCATAATAAGTGTCCACGGAGGTCTCATATTGACGGTAGTGTAAATCTTGCAAAATTCCCATGACAAAGTCGTCACGGGGGAGGATGAAGGGATTTGGATGGTTATATGGTTGCTAGGGAAAGGGGTAAGGAGGCACTTTTATCTTCTCATTTTGAGTTTGTTGTTCTTGTTGTTGTGGTGGTGGATTTTGTGGTGGTGGAGTTTGCCTTGTTTGACTTGGGATGAGGTAGGAGGGCATTGGGGACAAGCTTCCTCTTCTTGGGGAGATCCGTGGTAGATCGGTTATTGGGAGATAGATTGGATCGCTCCCTTTTGTCAACCACTTTATCCGCTTATCAACCCCCTCAAGGGTTATCCAATGGTGTTGGACGACAAGTAGATCTTCATTAATTCTTGTTCCCCCCGTAAGTGGAGTGTACTCATTGTTCTCATTGAACCTTGGGTTAAAGTGCTTTGCAAGTCTAGTTATGAGTCCACCATTCACTATGTGCTTCATTCCATCATCATCCCCATTTCTAAACCTTGCCCACTTCTCTAGCAAAACTAGAGGTGCATTGAAGTGATACCTATCTCTCCCTTGAATGTTGAGGTATGATTCCATAAATACAAGGTCCAATTGGTTGACGATGGCCGGATCTCGGCGAGCGAAGAGAGTACCCGAAAGAAATCGATATGTAAGCCTCAAGATTGGGTTTTGGATGTGAAAAGCAAGACACTCTTTAGTAAGAATGAAATCCCGGCCCGTCATGGCCCTCCACAATGGTGCAACATTATACTTTTTGGGCTTTGATGTTCGGGTAGGCGAAACATCAAGTCCGAACACATTGGCAAACTCGTCAAGGGTCATCATCCTAGAAACATTTTCCAACCTAAACTCTATGCATATCACTTTGTTTACGGTTGTAATCTTCAAAAAGCTTAAGAATTCTAGCACAAGGGACCGATAGGTTGGTTCATACATGCGAAAGAGAGTTGAAAGACCAAAAATCTCAAAGAGTGCTTCTACTTGGTGAAAAATCCCAAGCTTTCTTAAGGTAGCATGACAAAGAAATTTAGTGGGAAGAATATTCTTACTTAAGAGTCGGTGGAAGACCAATCGCTGCACATCATCAAGGAATTCTACATTCGAGAAATCATCGAGCCTTGTGAGATCTACAATCTCTACATGTTCCCTTCTAATGGTGTTGAGATGTGAGGTGGAGGAACTTCCCACCATCCTTGGTCTTCTTGCACTTCTAAAGGAGGATCTCCTTGGTGCCATTCTTGCTTCTTTTGTTGGGTTCTTTTGATTTGAAGATTGCTAAGGATGTTCCTTGTTGATTGAGTATTGGAAACCCTAGAAAATTGGGGCTTTTTGATTTTGAGGGTAAAGAGAGTGATTTGGATATGTATGGGAGTCATAAGGAGGTGGGTTTTATAGGGTAGGTGGAAGGAATAGTGATGTGTCAAAGTATGTGTGGTGGGGGTATTTTAATTAGGAAGAAGTCGGGTCAAGACGCTGTGAGAAGACGAGCGGATTCGAGGCAAAGACGCTCGGATTCTTGCTTCACGGGACGGGCGGATTCTTCACAATCCGCTCGGATTTTGCCACAGAGGAAATTAACAAGATTTTGACGCCACAAGACGGGCGTCCCGAGCATAAGACGCTCGGATTCTTTTAAGGTGGGACGGGCGTCTTCTTGAGAAGACGGGCGGATTCTGATACAGAGATTTTCCTTGAAATGCATAGGTGAAAAGACGGGCGTCTTTCTTCAAATCCGGCCGGATTCCACGGGACGGGCGGATTCTTCACAAGACGCTCGGATTCGACCTCGGTCCGAAATCTTTAATTTCTCGGCGAATTTGGACGGACAGTTTCTCCCCTATACGCCGGATTCGACAAGACGGCCGGATTCCAGGGAATCCGCACGGATTCAAGCTGCGAGTTCTGACTTCTTCTCCTTTCTTAGATGCATCCCCACACTTGGGCATTTGTTCCTTCCTTCATTCAAAAATCATTAGTAACCCTCCCTTACTTACGCTCATGAAAAGAGTTTATGCTTTTTATTAAGACAAATGCAATAAATAAATACAAGTTAGAGGGTTAGTATATTTACAAGTGGTGGTTTAGGGAGGACTCCACCAAACTCTCCCTTAGATGGTCCTTTCAAGGGGGAGGAGGCCCGAGGTAGGTAGCCTCGACCTCTCCAACAAACGCTCCTTCATAGTAGGGCTTCAACCTTTGACCATTTACCTTGAATTTGCTTCCATCTTCCGCATTGAGTTCGAAATCTCCATATTTTCCAACTTCGGTTATCACATAGGGACCCATCCATCTAGAGTTCAACTTTCCCGGAAAGAGTCGGTAGCGGGAATTGAATAGAAGGACTTTGTCTCCCTTGTGCAAGGCCTTTTGTCGAATTCTTTTGTCATGAAGCAATTTTGTTCTTTCTTTGTAAATCTTTGCATTCTCATAGGATTGTAGTCGGAATTCTTCCAACTCTTGGATTTGAATCATCCTCCTTTGACCGCTCAATTTGAGATCAAGATTAAGTGCTCGGATTGCCCAATAAGCTTTGTACTCCAATTCGATTGGCAAATGACATGCTTTTCCATATACAAGCTTGTAGGGGGAGGCTCCTATGGGAGTCTTATAGGCCGTCCTATAAGCCCAAAGAGCATCATCAAGCTTTGTGCTCCAATCTTTCTGAGTCTTGTTCACAACTTTTTCAAGGATTTACTTGATCTCTCTATTTGAAATTTCCACTTGACCGCTTGTTTGAGGATGGTATCCCAAGCCGGTTCGATGTTGAACACCATATTTGGTCAAAAGGGATGCAAGCTTCTTCTCATGGAAATGTGTTCCTCCATCACTAATGATTGCTCTAGGAACTCCAAATCTAGGGAAAATTATTTTCTTGAAAAGCTTGGTGACCGTTTTTGCATCATCATTTGGGGTGGCAATTGCCTCCACCCACTTTGAAACATAATCTACGGCCACAAGGATGTACTTATTCCCATTGGATGTCACAAAGGGCCCTTGGTAATCAATTCCCCAAACATCGAAGATTTCTACCTCTAGGATGCCTCTTTGTGGCATTTCGTTCCTCCAAGATATATTCCCCGTTCTTTGACAAGCATCACAATGAATGATGAATTCTCTTGTATCTTGAAACATTGTAGGCCAATAGAAGCCCGATTGGAGAATTTTTGCAACGGTTCTCCTTGCTCCATGGTGCCCACCATAGGGTGATGAATGACATCCTTCCAAGATTCCTTGGATTTCCCATTGAGGGATGCATCTCTGGTAGAGCCCATCACTACACTCCTTATAGAGGTTTGGGTCATCCCAAAAGTATCTCTTCACTTCGAATAGGAATCTCTTTCTTTGGTTGTGGTTCAAATTTGGAGGGAGCACTTTTCCAACAATATAATTGGCATAATCGGCAAACCATGGGGTGATGTGCCTTTCAAGTTGTGTTTGAATAGCCATCAAAATATCGTCGGGAAATGAGTCATTGATCGGGGTTTCTCCATTTTCATCATGAAACCGGATCCTTGACAAGTGATCCGCCACTACATTCTCGGCTCCTTTCTTGTCTCTTATTTCCAAGTCAAATTCTTGAAGAAGCAAAATCCATCTCAACAATCTTGGTTTTGCCTCCTTCTTTATCAAGAGATGTCGAAGAGCACGGTGATCCGAAAATACAATCACCTTGGATCCAAGCAAGTAGGAACAGAATTTATCCAAAGCATATACAATGGCAAGAAGCTCCTTTTCGGTTGTATCATAATTCACTTGAGAAGGGTCGAGGGTTTTGCTTATGTAATAGATGGCATGAAGGGCTCTCCCTACCCGTTGGCCAAGAACCGCTCCAACGGCGTAGTTGCTAGTATCACACATAATCTCGAAAGGTAACTCCCAATTCGGGGGTTGAATGATTGGTGCCGAGATTAATGCTTCTTTGATTCTATTAAAAGCTTCAACACACTCGTCAGTAATTGGAATTGGGCATCTTTAAGCAAAAGTTGAGTGAGGGGTTTTGCTATTTTCGAAAAATCTTTTATGAAACGACGATAAAAACCCGCGTGACCGAGAAAACTTCTCACCCCTCTAACATTCACGGGAGGTGGGAGTTTCTCTATCACCTCAACTTTAGCTTTATCGACCTCGATGCCCTTTTCCGAAATCAAGCGACCCAAAACAATTCCTTCATTGACCATGAAATGACACTTTTCCCAATTTAAAACAAGGCTAACATCTTCACATTTTTGTAATACAAGAGAAAGATTATGCAAGCATGAGTCAAAGTCCTTTCCATAAACACTAAAATCATCCATAAAAACTTCCATTATGGTCTCTAAGTAATCGGAGAAGACACTCATCATGCATCTTTGGAAAGTGTCGGGGGCATTACATAATCCAAAAGGCATCCTCCTATATGCAAAAGTGCCATAAGGGCATGTGAAGGTGGTCTTATGTTGGTCATCCGGGTGTATAGGGATTTGGAAGAATCCCGAATACCCGTCAAGGTAACAAAAGAATTTGTTAGAGGCTAACCTCTCAAGCATTTGGTCAATGAATGGTAAGGGGAAGTGATCTTTTCTTGTTGCGGAGTTTAATTTCCGGTAGTCAATGCACATACGCCAACCGGTGATCATTCTTGTGGGCATTAATTCATTCTTTTCATTTGTCACTACCGTGGTACCTCCTTTCTTAGGTACCACTTGAACGGGTCTAACCCACAAAGAATCCAATATGGGATATATGATTCCCGCATCAAGTAATTTCATGACCTCTCCTTTGAAAACTTCTTGCATGTGGGGGTTCAATCTTCTTTGGGGTTGAATGGTAGGTCTATGGTCGTCCTCTAGATGAATTCTATGCATGCAAAAGTCGGGACTTATCCCCTTAAGGTCATCTAGACTATAACCTATAGCCTTCTCATGTTGTTTCAACACATCAAGCAATTTTCCCAATTGGTCATCATCAAGTCTGTCATTAACAATCACGGGTTTGGTCTTTGATTCATCAAGGTAAGCATATTTCA
Source organism: Silene latifolia (assembly GCF_048544455.1). NCBI lineage: Eukaryota > Viridiplantae > Streptophyta > Magnoliopsida > Caryophyllales > Caryophyllaceae > Silene > Silene latifolia. The sequence continues at coordinate 62,079,454 of NC_133532.1, read as the reverse complement.
AATTTGGGGGAAGGGGTTTCAAAGTAGGAGTTTGTACCTTACTTTCTTCTTTTGGAGTTTCATTGAGAATTTGCTCCATCTCCATTAGACATTCCATTCTCATAGCATACTCAACTTCACTTTCATCAACCTCATCATATTCAAATCCCATGATGGGTTCCTCTTGCTCTTGAGTTTGCAAAATATCCTCTAGGATGGATTGCTCATCCTCTATGGGTTGACATGCTTCTACTAGAATATTATGCACCAACTCGGATTGTGCATGAGTAAGTTCCTTGTTAGCTAGAGCGGCCTCAAAGAGATCCACCTCCAACTCCCAATACATGCTCTTAGCCTCACTTGCTTCTAAGGCTTCTAATGCTTGCATGGGATCCTTGAAGTAAGGGATACTCAAGTGGTCCTCTACAAAACAGTCTACGAAATCCATCTCGCAAAATATTAAACAGCTCGAAAAATGATTAGAACAAACCTTGAGGAGTTTTACTTCCTCAAGGCGAAGAAAGACACAACTAATAACAAAAAGGAAATCTAAGTCAAACAAACACCGTCCCCGGCAACGGCGCCATTTTTTATGCGATCCCGCTAAGTGTTCACAAATTAAGATGTGGTCGTTGGTCACGGTCGAATCAAAACACAATTTATAGCTTAACAAGCAACTCTACAATTAGTAAAGAGGCAAGTAAAGGTCGGATCCCAAGGGACGGGAGTTGAAATGATATTTCTATTGTAACTAGTGGTGTCTAAGGGGTGTCACAAATTGGGTTGATGTAGAAGGTTACTAAACTAGAATAACAATGAAAATAAACAAGCAAGATGAATAAAAAGGGGTGTAAACAATTGATTAAAGGCACTAGGGTGTCATGGGATCATAGGGGAATCATGGGATATGATCATACAAACATGTTCTCAAATTATAAGCAAGCAATTATTGTTGTGATGGATTGAGTTGGGTTATGTATTACAATCCTAGGAAAGTTTGGGTCCCGGAGCCGAATCGATTAGATTGTACAACACCTACAAGTCGACTTAATCTTCCCTACTCAACAACATGCATGGTCTAATGAGACTCGAGTTGGGTTATGTCTTACAAGTCTCATTGAAAAGATAGGAGATGATAGTAAATGCAAGGATTCATAGGCTTAGCATTTCATCAAATATAACATGTGCATGAGTTGAGATCAAAACAAGCAAGCAAATAAAACATGAAAGCATATTAATTTAAGCATGAATCATTCCCCATGTTGGTTTCCCCTATTCACCCATTAACCCTAGCTAAGAGACTACTCACTCATTATCATGTTGATCATGCTAGCAAGGTTGTCAATCATACCAACAATATGAAACATGATGAATAAATGAAAGTAATTAGCAATAATTAAAAAGGGATTAAGAGATTATACCTACTAATGATTCCAATAATAAAGCAAGAATAATAGAAGTACTTGATGTTTGATTGAGAGGTTGTCAATCTCTCAATAATAACCCAAATAATCTTCAATTACCCAAAATAAAGGATGAACAAAAGAGAGATTAAAGAACTAGAACTTGGATTAAAACTTGATTAATACTTGATTACAATATTGAAGAGAGGTTTGATTGATATTAACTACACTAATTATTGATAAGAAGAACATGCTCCTCTAATTAGCCTAATGGGGTATTTATAGTGAAAATTAGGGAGGATGCATTAGGGTTAACTAAGGGCTAAACTAGTAATTACACTTTTTAAGTTGAGCAAGGAGGACCCGGTATTTTCTGAGAGAAGGGGTTCTCTTTTCGTAGCTTGAAGAAGACAATCCGTGCTGTGAAGAAATCCGGGCGGAATAAGGTCGGGACGGACGGATTTGGGCGGTGGAATCCGAGCGGATTCTGAGGAATCCGGACGGATTGTTGAGGGGGAATCCGAGCGGATTCAGGCATGGGACGCTCGGATTGTGCAGGGGCTGGACGGACGGATTGTTGACAATCCGCTCGGATTGTCAGTCAGCATAGTAACTTCTTCTTTTCTTCCCTTTTCTTCATAAATTCCTTGGGGATTTCCTTGGGGACTCAAGGATCCTTTCTCAACATTGCTCTTCTATTATGATATGTACAAAGGCCTTCTAATCTTGTCTCTCCTTGATGCTTGGTCATTGAATTCGATCAATTTAGTCTCGTTTTGCCATGAAAATGCAAGATTCTTACTCCTTTCCTACCAAGGGATCAAAACCTCAAAGAATATGCAAAACAAAGAACTAAAGATAAGAAATGACCCAAATAAGCACTAAAAAGCATGGAAACAAGGCTAATTCGGGGGCTAAATATGCGCCAATTATGGTCACATCACTGCTTCAGCCATGACTAGAGTAACTACCCAAAGTTGTATTAACTTTAGCTATAACACTTGAATCATCATCAAGGTTACACTAGCTTTAGCTACAACTTTGGAGAGAGCTCTTGGCCGCCTATCATTCCGCCACTAGGGTTTGATTCGTAACCCTAATTACGCTCATGACACCCATAATTAACGCATAAGCAATATATGATATATAATTAATGCATTAAAACACATACAAACATGCGAAAATATAATTAACATGATAATAAACAATCATACATGTACCAATCATACAAAACAATCATTAAATCATATTAATTGCATCGATTAGTATAAACACAATTAAAGGAAAACACCTAGTTACCTTATTAGCAATTAATGATGCAAATTAATGAAAACCTCCATGAAAGATACGACCATAAAATCCTTGTCTCCAACACGTGTCCACGTCCCAAAAATTTACATTAAAGATGCACAAGTCCAAAACTCATGCGCTAGAAATAATGCATCGCGAATCCTCTTTCATAAACGGCAAAGGAATGACATCTTCTTCTTTATCTATTAAAATAAGAGATCATAAAGGTAGGTCTAAAGTTCCATACAAATAATCCCCATAAAATTATTTGGAGATGAATATGATGTAAAGATAAGAGCAAGGATTAAGGAAAGAAAATTGAATAACCTACTTGCTTGCTAGGTTAAGTTCTATTTATAAGGTGATTAACTAATGGGCTTTGGGTCCATTAGCTCATAAAATGGATTATCTGATTAGAAAACGAATTGGGCTATATTAAAACGCAAGGAGGTCTTATAATAGAAAAGTAATTATTAAATTAAAATATTAAAATCGTGCACGAACATTTTAACCCATTCAAAGGTAGATTAAAATGAGAAATAATAAAATATAGAACGAAGACGGTAAATATAAATATTCAAAATACATTATTAAATTCCGAAATAATCAATTTAATAAAATACTTTTATAATAAAATATTATTATAAAATACGGGGTGTTACATACTCTGTCAATCTCGCATCGACGCGCTCCATAAACTCAACCAACCGAAAATCAAGAGCAGTTGACATCCTTCGCATCATGCATCCTTCATTTTTTTAACCAACTTAACATCAACATGGTCCATCCATTCAACCATCTTTGTTTCGAGACCACCCGAAACATTCACGCCTGATGTACCCGAACCAGCAGAAGCCAAAAGAGAGTGTTCCTCTGCCAGTATACGCTCCATAAATGTTAGCGAACTCGGATGAATCTGACCCGACACTCTCAAAACCGAAGCGCCAGTTTCACCAGCCTCCATTGGATTCTTTTTCTCTCTAAAAAAAATCATATTTTGTCCATGAATTTCAAGAACCATGAAAGTAAGAATCTGATCACTCATACGGTAAGCATCTCCGGCTTGAATAAACATCGTTGAGGAGCACCGTTATTCACTTCATTTCATCATCAAACTGGGTTGAAACGCTGTGGATGCGCCAAGTGTCAACCCGGCCAGCATTAAATATATATACTAATTACAACTGGATATTAAATATAAACATAATAAATGCTAAATAAATCTGAGCAAAGTATTAATTAGAGTTTAATAAATGTATTATAAAATTACAAATAACAATTACGATGATTTATTTTAAATTTATATAAAAAAATAAATTGTTAAAAATTCTAAAATCTAAGTCATTACCTTTATTGCGGAAAATGCTTTAAATTGAGTATAATTTTCATTATATTTCATTGAAATATTTTGATATGTATAGATGATTAAAGTAAGTATCTCACAATGCATTACATTTAATTAAAGAAAAACATTTTGAGAAAATTATAATACTTAGACCATTAAATCCATCAAGAAAAATATATTTAGAAGAGTTATTGTATTTATTAAAAAAAAAAGATAACTACTAAGAGATAAGTTTTTTATGATGTGATAATGAAAAAATTATATTAGACAAGTGATAATGTGATAATGAGTGAGATATTTGAAAAAATTATGAAAAACTTGATGAAAATACATTTGAGATTTAAGAGGTTTTAAATAATGTGATAACGAGTGGAGATTTGTACTTGAATGATGGCTTTTCGGACTTTTTCGAGTAGGTTAAGTTGGGGTTTTAAAGCGACTTGATACCTATCGTAGAAAAAAGTTAATATTTTGGTACTGATTTCTAATTATTGATTATGTTGATATTTATTACGAAAAAAGGTCATTATATTGGTATTGTTTATCAATTAACCTTATTTTATATATATTTGTTTTAAAAAACAAAAGGTGCAAATTTCTTATACATATGTTGTTTGACATATAGCATATGCAAGACATATACAACCAAAACATTCAAATAAGTTGAGCTTTAACCATATATGTTTGATACATAAACATCACACGTTGTACATTAAAAATTGAAATATGTATCAAATTATATTCACATCGTTTTGAACAAATATTAATTGATTTGGAACATAACGCATCGTGAAATGATCTAAAATAAGAACTTAATGTTGATTGTTGCATTATTCGAATACATTTATTTTAATTAATATGATATTTAATAAGTCACAAAATTATTTATATAATAACGTTTATCATGAATAACTAACTATCAGTCTATCACTTATTAGTTATACTCCCTCCTAGTCTCTCATTTCTTCCCCCTTCCATTTTACACAAGAAATAAGGAAATGATTTTCGACCACACAAAACACTCTGCCCCACATACAAATGAATTTGGATCACACAAACCTTTCCATAAACGGAAAGAGGGAAAAAATTCGACTACCATGAAAAAAGAAAGGGGGAAGAAATGACCGACTAGGAGGGAGTAATTAAAACTGTAGGTATTTTAATTTAAAACACCAAAGTTAAATCTAAGAAAATAAGTGTAACACCCTCTTCTTACCCGACCAAGGTAATTAGGAAATATTACTATCTCGGTTTCCCAAGGCAGTGAAATCGGAATTACAATCAAGAAACTTTAATAAATAAATAACAAGTTTAGTTATTACAAACGTAAACTAATAAATAAATGAAATACAACTCGTCTATGACTATGTCATCTACCTAGTGACTATGTACTCAACTCCAAAGTCGTAGCACGACTCGAATCCCGATTACGTCAACAAGCAAACATGTACTTAACCTGCTCCCCATATGATCGAAAATATCATATGGATCGACACAGGCCACCCCGGAAATAGGTGACAATTACACAGACAGATAAACGTCAGTTTCAATAAATAAATGAAGTGTGACACAACTCAAAGTGCGTGAGTATGCAACAAGACTATAATATGAATGAGATGCTCTCAAACAACCACCACCACGGTACCGGGAAACGCCCAGACATACCGACAAACACACTGGTACCGGGACACGTCCAACAACCACAAATAGGTACCAGGACACGCCCAGACGTACCGGGTCCGGAAGCCAACCGGTTCCTCTGCCACATGTCGGGTCTCAACCACATACACGAGTCCTTCCATGACTCAAGCCATTAATGTGCACATCCCTCTTGGAATGGAAAGCTCCAAGAGGCGACTCGAGCGGAAGAAGGTCTCCAACCACCTTCCGTCTCCATATAACAAGTAACCAATCAAACCTCCATGTCCTCCGACATACAAGACAACAAAACAAATACGATATACGATATAACATGCCAATCATCGACTCACTCAATGCAAATGATAATAAATGACTCATTTAGCAAATAAACACAATATTGAAACTGAGTAGGATAAACCTACCTTTTAGCAAATCTCCATGAGAAATCTGAATAAAATAATCCTCCATAAAAACCGTCACCTAAATATAATTAATTAAACATAATTAATTACTAATTAATTAATCTAATCTAATTAAATACGAATTCGATTAATTAAATAAAAAATCCGTCTTAAAGCTATTTAAAAACTCGACTCATACTCACTCCCGACTCCCTCCCAGCCCTGACAACCACCGCCACCCGGCCATCACCTGCTACTGCCACCGTGGACCACCACCACCAGCCATGGTGTCTCTCACGTATGGCAGTAACAACCACCATAACACCACGTCAACAAGCTCACCAATATAACAACACACACGCACAACCTCCCCCTTTGCCACCACCGACCACCACGGCTGACAACAGCCACCACCGTGGTCTTCCCTAACCACGGTGGACCCAATCACCATTCCACAACATGACATCCACCATAATAATAGCCAACACAACAACAACAACCAACACGACTTAAACCACCAACCTATGCTCCCCTCTTTGCAGCCCATTTCCGACCACCTTCACCACCCATTCTGCCACCCAAGACCACCACTATACTCCCCCACTCAACCCACGACACAACCACCCTAATCCCTGCCCTGACCAGTCACGATTTGGTGGTAAAAAACCCGTCTTAAGACGGTCGCATAAAACAACAACAACAACAACAACAACAACATATTCGTTCAAACCCCTAATTTGGGCGGTCAACGGGGTCAAGGGGTGGTCAACGGTGGTCTATGACGGGTCAAGGTCGAAGTGGATTAATTAAAATAATATATAAACTAGTGAGACGGTCTTACCTTACGAACTCGAGGCGGAGGGACAAAATCTCCATCTTCCTTTTTCTCTCTTTTCTCTCTTCGTTCTCTCTAAGTTTTGATGGTGTATTTTGGTGGATTATGTTAGGATAAGGGTTGGGTGGATAAGGTATATGTATATGGATAGTTAGTATGGTACCCGTATATATATATATATATATATATATATATATATATATATATATATATATATATATATATATATATATATATAGAGAGAGAGAGAGAGAGAGAGAGAGAGAGAGAAGGGTTCTTATAAGTCCTTGATACCATATAAGGCCCTAAGTCCTTATAAGAACCTTTGGATGAAGGGATTGAAGGGATGAGATAAGGAGAGAGGGGGGCGTTTTTTAGAGCAAAAAAAAAGGAAATGGTTTTTGTATGAAAGAGGGGCCACCGCTTAACATTTTTTTTGTCCTTGTTTTGGTACAAATCCCACGTACAAAAGGATTAAACAAACACAAATATATCAGTTTGCATGCTTTCCCTCTTCATTCACCATTCAAAACCTCTCACACAAGCAAAACCCATAAAAATCACCATACAAATTCACCTAAATCCTGTAAAATCCAATATAAATCATCAAAAAAGGAAGAGAAATTTCATTCCAACTGTAAAACTACTTCTTTGATCATTAGATAAATAAATTGTTATCAAATAAAGTACTTCATTGTTCATCCGTTAAAATCCATTCGCTTTGTTGAAGATCAAAATATTGTTATTGTTCATCAGAGAAAGACGATCAAAATGACGGCGAGTCTTTGTGAAATGGATCATATGCAGATTGAAGTTGCCATCGATGGTGAGTTGTTTGCTTTCGTATTTGTGTCTACGTTATTATTGTAGCTTGATGTTCAAGAATACTTGATGTTCGCTATATGTAATTTTGGATTGATGTTCATTATTGTAGTTTGCAGTTATTTCATTTGTGTTCATCATTGTTCATTAGATTTGTTTTTTCATTTTGTTCATGGTAAAAAATGATGGCAAACTTCAGTGGGTTTATGTAAAACTGTGACACGTATATGTATAACTTCAATAATACAGTGTACTCATGCAGTGCTTATATTCATCGTGTTATAACTCCACTGGTTTTTTTGTAAAACTCTTTGACAATTTCTGTGACTTCAGTGTAATGAGTAATTCTAACCGGATTTTTGCGTAAAAACTCTTGCTAAACAACCAATTTTGATATAGTTATTCATGTAATTGCTTAAGTTATACATTCATTAAGTGAAGTTATAGGATGTGGAGGGTTGCACATTATATGCCTAGAGTCATACAGTCTGTGCCTAGAGTTATACATTATATGACTAGAGTTATACATTGTATGACTAGAGTTATACATTATATGCTAAGAGTTATACAAACTGTCACTAGAGTTATACATTGTATGACTAGAGTTATACAAACTGTCACTAGAGTTATACATTGAATGACTAGAGTTATACAGACTGTGACTAGAGTTATACATTGTATGACTAGAGTTATACAAACTGTGTATAGAGTTATACATTGTATGACTAGAGTTATACAGACTGTCCCTAGAGTTATACATTGTATGACTAGAGTTATACATTGGATGACTAGAGTTATACAGACTGTGACTAGAGTTATACAGTTTGTGCATAGAGTTATACATTGTATGACTAGAGTTATACAGTATCTACCTAGAGTTATACATCGAAGTACTAGAGTTATACAGAGTGTGACTATAGTTATACATGATATGGTAAGAGTTATACATTATATACCCAAAGTTATACAGTCTATGCCCAGAGTTATACAGTCTGTGCATAGAGTTATACAGTATATGCGTAGAGTTATGTATTTCTTAATCATTTAATGGATGTTTGATTCTGCTCAGATGGTCGTAAGGCAGCGGAAACTGAGTATTGTAAGCATTTGGCAGCGGAGTTTACACCTTGTGTAGGGCAACAATTTTTTGAAATCAACGAGGCAGTGACATTCTATAAAGTCGATGCATTGGCATCCGGGTTTGATGTTCGGAAGTACACGACGAAAAAATGGCGCGACGGTGAAATCAAGTCGAAGTTGCTGGTTTGCAACAGAGAGGGATTCATATATGTCCCAAAAGGAGAGGCAGTAATTAAAAACAATGAGACCGAGATTAGGGAAGAAGAAATGCAATGGGGAAAAAGAACTGCAAACCAGAGGAAATATACAGTCAAGAAGGTAGGGTGTAAAGCACATGTCAGGCTATTTATGAAGAATGGAGTACTAGTAATTGACCGATTCCACATGGGGCATAATCACGAGTTTGTATCGAGTGAGGATCGTCAGTTTCAAAAGATGTAGCGGAACATACAAGATTTTCACAAGTACTTGATAATGTACAACTCAAGGGTTAGTTTACTATTAATCAAATCTCCACTAATTGAATGGAAAACTTCTAAAGTTATACACCAAGATGATAGAGTTATGTAAACTTAAGAGTTATAAATAATAAGAAGTTGCACAATCAATGAATGGAGTTATGCATATGTTTCATGAAGTTATAAGAAAAGCTGAAAGAGTTATAGTTGAGGAATTCTTGGTTATTAATCAGCACTGATCAGGATTTGTTGTCCACTGCAGTTGAGGATAGGAGCAACTAGGACGTACAACATGTGTAAGGAGTTCGTAAACGGGTTTGAGAACATTGGTGCATCCTTAACTGATTTTAAGAACTTCCACCGAGATGTGAAGTGCTTCATCCATAAACGGGACGGTCAATTGTTCATTGACCGGTTCAAGAATATGGCACAAAATAGGCAGGGGTTTTATTTTGATTATGAAGTTAACAAGGATAACGACCTTGAAGGGCAATATGGGTGTGAACCGCTAGAAGTTACTACTCCGTTTTTGGAGATGCAGTGTCGTACGACCCAACATACTCAACAAACAAGTATGATATGATTTTCACGCCATTCACTGGCATAGATCACCATAAGCGGTCAGTGACATTCTGTGGGGCATTGATTGCCCATGAAGACCATGAATCCTTCCAGTGGGTTTTCAACAGGTTTTTGAATGCTATGGGTGGAAAGGAACCCAAGTACATTATCACAGATCAGGATGCGGGCATTATTAAGACCGTACCCCTTGCCTTCAAGACTGCACGCCACCGATTTTGCATGTGGCATATAATGAACAAGGTGCCATCGAAGTTCGGAGTGACAAGGGAGGATTATAAGGAATTCATTGAGAAATTGAACAACATTATATGGGACGACAACCTAGAACCAGACGCCTTTGACTGTAGGTGGGCAGAAATAATGGAAGCGCATGGTCTTGTGAACGAAGAGTGGTTTACAGAAGCGTACGATAAAAGGAGTCAATGGGTGATGGCACATTGCAGGGACTTGAACATGGGTGGTGTAATGAGGACAACCCAGAGATCATAGAGCAGTAATAGTTTTTTTAAGAAGTTCGAGCAGAAGTCAGGTACGTTAGTGGAGTTTTGGATGCGTTTTGAAAGCGCTATGGACCATCAATGGCATACGCAGAAGAGACTTGACCATGAAAACCGACACTCAACACCGGCAACGGGGACGCATTTACCCATAGAGGATTATGCGTCAAATGTTTATACCCGTGAGGTTTTCAAGGAATTCCAACTAGAGGTCATTTGCTCAATCGATACATGTAAGACCGGGGGCTATGCTGAAGTCGATGGAGTTGAAGTGACTATCGTAAAGGATTCAATCAGACAGAAAAGTTTCAACGTAGAGTACAACCCAGGTAACAACATTTTGGCATAAACTTTATGTGGTAGTTGACTGGAGTTGCTAGATATAGTGCCAAAGTTACATTGTCTGAGCATAGAAGTTATACAATTGTTCGATGAACTGCTGAGTTATCTATTTGTATAAATCGACAACATTTTGAATAACTTAAGTTTTCTAAATGTATAACTCTTCTTATTATATGCATAACTCTACTTGCAGAATGTATAACTCTTGTTGCCATATGTATAACTCTACTTTCAGAATAACATTAGAAGTTATTCAATTTTTCACTGAACTGTTGTCATTTGTAGTATAACTCTGATTACATTTTGAATAACTTTAGCTTTCAGAATGTATAACTCTTGTTGGCATATGTATAACTCTACTTTCAGAATAACATTAGAACTTATTCAATTTTTCTTTGAATTGCTGACTATTTGTAGTATAACTCGATTAGAGTTTGAATAACTTTAGCTTTGGAATGTATAACTCTTGTTGCCATATGTATAACTCTACGTTGATAATGTTTAACTCTTATTATTATATGTATAAGACTACTAACGGCATAATTTAATTTGATTACGGGGACACAGGCTACACGGTGCGGTTTGTATGATGTTTGAAAGGATGGGATTTTGTGCCGACATATAGTATGGATTTTGTCATTAACTAACGGCAAGAAGACAATTCAGTTGATTACGTTTCTACAAGATGGAGAAAGGATGCATTGCAATTCAGATTATCAGAATGTGATGGTGAACAAATGGAAACAAATAGTAGCGCTGATGCAAAAGAAGTTGCGATGGTGAAGTTGTGGTCAGAAGTTCATGCAACCATTGGTTTACTTCGTGGCACGAGTGTGAATGAAGTTGTGAACTTAAGCTCGTTAATTAGAGAGTTCAAGGAGAAACTTTTACCGTACAAGAAGGATTTAACAAAGCAGCAGGAATTTGAGCAAATCCTTGGTTGCCCCTTGATGACGAGGTAACAATACTTCCACCAAAACAATCGAAAAACAAAGGCAGCGGTAAAAGAATGGTGTCAGCTAAGGCTAAAGCCATTGCCTTGACTTGTAAGCCAAAGCGCATGTGTAATAACTGTAAACAAATGGCACATCACGATAAACGGAACTGCCCTAACCCATTCTCTGAGCATCCACCGTCTTCACCAGCATCTGAAGGAGTAGAAGAAGAAGAAGAGGAAGAGGAAGAAGAATAAGAAGAAGAAGAAGAAGACGACGAAGAAGAAGAATAGAGAAACTTAACATGCTGTAGTAGTAGGCAGTAGAAAAATACCTCCGTCTCAACAAATTATTTACAATCTTTTTTTCTTTAAAAGGTAAAAAATCTGGTGAGATGGAAGGGGTATTTAATAGCTAGCTTTTGTCTATTTTGAAGGGGGATTGCACCTTCCAGATTGTATAACTTCAGTAATATGGTGTGTGAAATTTCAAGCTAATGTTGTATAACTCTTTTACACAATTTTGATGACTTCTGTTCATGGCAAAATATCCAATATTTAAAAGTGGCTTTAAGAACGAATTATAATTTCAGTGGCTTTAAGTAAAACTCTTACCCATATATGGATAAATGTACTTCACAGAGTGTATAACTCTTGTACACAATTTGTATAACTCTTGTTATTTTTTGTAAAACTCATAACTGTCTAATAAAATTTGCCTTTTACATAACTGCAGTCATATGTTGTATAACTCTTGTACACAGTTTGTATAACTCTTGATATTTTTTGTATAACTCTTAGTTTGTCTAATCAATTTTGCCTTTTTTCATAAGCTATGACCATGTGTTGTATAACTCCTGTACAAAATTTGTATAACTTTACTTCACAGAGTGTATAACTCTAATACTTATCTGTAAAACTTGGATTTTAATTATGACTGACCAAGATGATATAGTAACAATCTATTCCAAAAAGTTGTCTAAGTTGTTAAGGAGTTTCTTGACAACATACTAGAGTTGCAAAAAAAGAGAATACAGATTCAAAGGAAATACATTCTATTTTTTCGCAGGTTTTTTATCTGCTCTCCGCACTGCTTTTCGTCTGGCTTCTACTTGCTTCAGGATCTGTAATTTCTCGCCAATGAAACCATTGACCTTGGACAGAACTCTTTCCCCGATGATGTTCATGTCAGCTAGGACAAGTGTCGCTGCCAACTGGATCACCAAATATCGACGGTTCACCTTCCTCTCGAGATCAACGTGACCAAAACTATCACCCTCGTACATTAACATGTGCATCATGGCGAACAAGCCAGACTCAGTGTCGTTTATCGTTTGCTTATGCCAGGCAAACTGGATCTGACGGAACTGGAACGCCGGTATGTCTTTCCCTCTGTCCTTCTCGTCGTCCCTAGACTCCACGTAGTCGCTCATGAGGCTCTTTGCACAGAACAAGAACGTCAAAAAGTTAAATTGTAAAAGCGGTGACAACACTTTTTAGTTGAACATAATTACAATTTAATTCGACTTACAATAACGTGACACGCTTTGCATATCTCCGATTGGCCCGGACTTGAATAGTACTTATTGTCCAGAAGATCAATCGTCCTAGAATTAAAGTTGATACACACACATGCATAATGGGCTTCAATCTTAATGGGTACGAAGATTAAATCAGCCTTCAAGCTGAAATCTTTGCCACAGTCGATTCGGAAGACGTCCCACATATTGTACAACCTTTCGGTGTCCGGTGTTTGTTGGACAGGGTTTCGTACAAGGCTCAAGATTGTTTCCTTTACAAGTAGCAGTATATGTGTGAGGATACCAGAGGAGTTATAGGGGTTGTGCATTGGAGTTGCACAGTAACTCTTATAGCATAATGAAGAATGCCTAGGTTCATACTGGTTGTTAATAACTTCTCAAAACAAAATATTTAACTCCATGGAGGGTATGTATAACTTTAGACTTATTTTCCACTGAAAGTTTTAAAGAGGGTATGTGAAACTCTTATAGCATATTAAAGGATTGATTAGGACCATACCATATGACGGATACCGAAGAAAGACGAACGAAAAATCGCGCATTCCTCTGCCTCCAATCGATTAAGCAACAAGGACCAACACTCAATCACTTTTTCATCCATTGGCATCTCAGGGAGCATAGACAACATTTGCAACCTATTAATTGTTCCGTGCCGGCCATAACTCACAAGTGGTTCACTTGTAGTTGCATAACAGCAGTGTTAATCGAGGCTATAACGTATACTAAATGGGAAGGTAACTCGCTATTAAAATGACCGCATAACTTCACCGATGAAACGTATAACTCCATTAACGATATATATAACTTCAGTGATGAAACATATAACTCCATGTATTACTCTAGGTATAACTCCAGGCCTCTAATGTATAACTCCAAAGTATATATTGTACAACTCTGAGCATATACTGTAAAACTCTACGCAAAATAATGTACAATTCCAGTATGGAAATGTCTCTATATTGATAAAACTTAATATGATAAAACATTAGGATTTTAGACAGCTTACTCGTTTGGAAATTTGTAGTCATCAAGGAAAACGTAATCAGCCACTTGTTTGCGATACACCGGGATATCCCTAATTAATGCCTTGTTCAACTTCAGCATCTTGGCGACCACTCTAAGGTCGACGTCTGGTTCCCCGCAATATGTGGTGTAACCAAGGCCATCGCCCTTACCCCGGGAGCGGCTATTAACAGCTGAGAGGGCCCGACTAGACGGCATCCGGCCCAGGGCTACTTTGGAAGGTGGAGTCTGATAGGTTGAACTGACTTTAGAGCAAGGTTGTTTAGCAGAACTGTTCTCTCCGGCAATTCCAACACCTCTCTTCCTTCCACTTGTGTTGCCGGCTAGCCTATGTTTATCACGCACCTCCTCCATTTCACGGTCTTTAAGCTCCTTAAAAGCTGTTACCCTGGATAACACAGCTTCCCTGTCCAAGTTAATGTCACTGAGGACAAGGGTTACAGCAATTTCCGCTCGCATGAGGTCATTGCTTTCCTTTGTCCCTATGGTACAGTCGAATGGCTCTCCACGGTACAGCAACATATGAACCATGACGTAAAGACCACAGTCATTGACAGTATGTCCTGATCCCTGCCAGTTGAATTTAATGTTGACAAAAGGAAACCCTTCAACTTTCTTGCCTTTGTCGAGCCCTTTGTAGGCCATATACTTTCCCATTGCATCAGCCTGGCGGAAGTTAGGCAAGGCGTTTAAAAGGGGAAGACCAATTAACAAAACAAATGGAGCTGATAATTAATCTAGTCACCAGTTTTATAAGACTTACAGTAATACGCGCAATCCCTCCGTATGGTAATTTCAGAAGATCGTCCTCGTAAGAACGATTATCAAGGTACTCGATCTGCTCAGAGAGGAAATTTATGCAAATGCAAGAGTAATGATCTTCATCGCCAGTGCTTACCGGGACGAAAACCTACAAACATGCACCAAAAATCTAAGAGTTATAAAACATAATTAGCAGATTAGAGGCATACATATTGTGCGTAGTTGGAATTATACATTCTATGGTTAGAGTTATACATTATATGTCTAGAGTTGTACATTCAATTTCTAGAGTTATACAGTATATTCTTGCAGTTGTACATTATGTGCAGTAAGCAGATGCCTGGAGTTATACATTATACTGTATATGCTTACAGTTGTACTTTATGTGCAGTGAGTTATACATTCTATGGTTAAAGTTATACATTATATGCCTAGAGTTATGGAGTGAAGTTAGCCACTCATCAAAACTCTAAGCATATACTGTATAACTCTAGACAAATAATGTATAACTTCAACCCTATAACGTATAACTCTAGTCATTCTGAAAGCTAAAGTTATATAATGTATAACTCTTGCCATAGAATGTATAACTCTAGCCATAAAATCTATAACTGTAAGCATATACAGTGTAGTGTATAACTCCAGGTATTACTCTAGGTATAACTCCACTCCAGACCTCTAATGTATTACTCCAAAGCATATATTGTACAACTCTAAGCATATACTGTTAAACTCTAGGCAAATAATGTATAATTCCAGTATGTAAATGTCTCTATATTGATATCTGAGCTCACCATATCGGAGTCCAGTTGGAATGGACTAGAACACGACTCTTGCCACATGTCCCACGAGGCACAAAAGCCTTCAGAATTATCAACAACCAAGTTTTTCTTCCTGCCTTGCCAAATTGCAATTGCTAGGTCCTATAAAAATGATAGACGGGGGTTGGCATATTGTATCACAAGTTACGTACAGTTTGTCACAAAATAACTTGCGGAGTTCGAGCACACTTACAGCGTGACCTAGGCCAAAAAGCAGTAGCGAACTTGAAACAGCTGCGGTGTTCGCGTGCGTAAGCTGATTGAGTAGTCAGACCAAGATCGATGACATTGGCCGTAATCCCGAGCCCCGGGCATCAACGACCGGAGATCAATACGCGTTATGCAGTTTGGACAGGGATATGTGACCAATTGTTCCCTACAAAGGATTAGCAAAAATGAGACACGCAGCAAGGGAAAAGATTCATGGCCTGTTTGACTGACGTATTGAAATATAGGTAAAACTTATCTTTTACTTACTCTTTATTATGGGCGTGGAATTGATCAAAGACATAATCCATTACATCCTTCCTCACCCTGAACACCGTCCCGAAACGTTCCTTGTTAAATCGCAACAACTGTGAGCATACGTGCTGGTCAGGTTCGGGTGCCCCGCAATCCTGAGAACAACCTAGGTTCTCAGGTTCAATGTCCATGCTCTGAAGGGGGGCAGTTGAATGCAGTAAGAAAGGATGGTGGATCATGTCACATCGCGGCACATAAATAGGGGGTGGGAGTGGTGCAACCGGCTCAACCCTAGCACTAGCGATTTCAACTACCAAACCTTCTTTGGCAGCACCAATCGTTTGCTCCTCAACCCCGGCAAATGCCTTATTCACATCTGTCGTGCTCATGAAAGTCAGAGGGATTTGATTTCCACTCCATTCCGTTGAAGGATTCCCCGGGGTGATCTCCGCACCCTCGACAACATCTACGTTTACACCCCCATTGTTAGAATGTTGTTCAACATTCTCAATTACATCCTTTTGAACAGTGGCCTGAATGAACAATAATAAAATTAAACACCATGCTTTTGTATTAAAAAAATTACAGGTATAACTCTAAAAGTGAGACAATTGGGTCACAGAGTTACAGACCCAATGAATTACAGTTATACATAGAAGGGTAAGAGTTATACACGTGTGAAGTGTTAAAAATATGCTATCAGAGTTATACATATTTGAGTAAGAGTTATACACATATGGTTAAGAGTTGTACCAAACGTATAACTCTGGCCATAAAATGTATAACTATAAGCATAGAATGTATAACTCTGACCATAAAATGTATAACTGTAAGCATATACACTATAAATGTATAACTCCATGAATAACTCCAGGTATAACTCTAGGTATAACTCCAGCCAGCTAATGTATAACTCCAAAGCATATATTGTATAACTCTAGTCATATCTTTGTATAATCGTAGTCATATCTTTGGTTAAGAGTTGTACCAAACGGCCGTTGCAGTGGCACTACAGTTACAAGGCCTCATCATAAGTTCCAACAAAGTTATACTTTATCAACTTAGAGTTATACACGACCAATTTAAAAAAAAAAACAACGAATGTATAAAAAGTATTTAGCGAAAATTAACAAACTTACCTCGCCATCAGGACCACTCCCGTACGCTGGAAGTCCACATAAAGCTTCCTTGATTTCAGCAGTAGAAAACATACAGTCCATCAATTCTCGTGTCTCCATTGGCAATGATGGGACCGTAGATTTTTCCATCTCCTTATCTGACGGTTGATTGTCTGACAATCTTACAACATTTTCTTTCACACCCTTCCCATGAACTTGCTCATGCACCTCAACACCTACCCCGGGCAGAGTTTCAGCATCCTCTGACGGTCCGTCAGCTTGGTCTACAATGTCTGATAATCTTTCATGGTCAATGTCTGACAATCTTTCAACATTTTCAACATTTTCTTTCAATCCCTCCCCGTGAACGTGCTCATGCACCTCATCACCTGCCCCGAGCCGAGTTTCAGCGTCCTCTGAAGAGTCTATTGATCCAAAATACTCAAGAGGGGGGGGGGGGGTGAATTGAGAATTTAAAACTTTTTGAAAGTTTTTTCGATTGTGCGTATATAATTGATTATTTAAAGTTTTATTGATTAAACTTTAACTAATCAACTAATGATTGTAAGCAAAATAAACGAAAGAACAAAACAAGAAGAGACACACGGATTTTTGAAGTGGTTCAGTTTCACAAGTCGAAACCTACGTCCACTATTCTCGATTAATAAATTTAGTACTTTTCTACGGATTACAAATTTACTAACCCAACTCGTACAACTAACTCTAGCTGTAACTCAATGAGTACCGTTAAATACTCGAGTGACTAACTTACGCTAATAAGAAAGCACTAATGATTCTAACAAAGGTTCACGTTAATGAACAAGTTAAGAAATCAACTAAGCACTATTATCTTATAACGATAAATGAAGAACAAGTATGCGAGTTTTGTGATACACGACCTTTCAAAATATGCAAATCGGTTTTCGTTAAAAACACACGGTTTGCTCTTTAAAATATGAAAACAATTTTTATGCTTAAGGTCTCTATTTTAGATGTTGTAAATAACAAAGTATTTATAAGCAAGGAAGAGGAAGGCTACACGGTTTCTATAAGAACCCTAATAGCCGAAATAATAAGATATAATTACAAATTATATCTTCTTATTATCTCTTACCTAAAAGCCATAAAAGATAATAAAGAATATTCTAAAAGATAGAATATAATCTTTACAAATATTATCTTTACTATAAATTCTAAGATTATGATAAGATTTCCTAAAACAAGAATATCTTTTACCATAAACAAATATATTAACTAAGATATAAGATATGTAAAGATATTATTATAGAATAAAATCTTTACCTAATATCTCATAGACAACACGACACAACACGGCTCATAGGCTCGTGAACCATGCAAACCCTAATCTTAGTATATAATTAGAATTTAGGTTTTAGGAGAGGCTAGATGGAAACCCTAATTGATAGTAAAGTCCAACTCATAAGTTGATCCAATAACCATCAATTAACGCTAACAATATAACCGGACTCCTCACTAAACCGGGCTTTATAAAATAAATACTTTCATTAAAACATATAAAATAAACTTTAAGAAATGCAAAACAATTTTCGAACCATTTAAAAGTCGTGTATAAAAACTCAGCATTTCAATGTTATAGTAGAAGAGCTATAACATTGAGCTCTTTTACTAGTAATGTTATAGCTGCAAAGCTATAACTTTACTAATTAAGAAACTCATTCTTTGATTACCATTACGAGATAATCACCTATACTATTCTAATCTTCAAGGAGATCTTCGAGTATAGGCTACATCATCATCCAAGCTTGATTAATCTTCTAGACGAACTTCGTTCTTCACATAATACTTGAATGAATCTTTGAATTGTTTGATCTTGAACAAGGACTTGAACTTCTTATGTAATCATCACAATCCTCTTTGTTGCTCGTAACAGGTTAATGCTAAAACACTTAACAAACGATTACACGCAACAAGTATATAAAATATAAAACACCTTGACATCATCAAAACATAGACATATAATCTATATGGTCCAACAAATTCCCCCTTTTGATGATGGCAAGTCTCCTAAAATTGTGACTAATGAAAAAGTTCCCCCTTAGTATAATACCGTTTATCTTGATAATACAGATTAACGCAAGATCAAGACAGTTTTCAAAAACCGAAACGTTAAGGACTTTAAGAGACAATTGGTCTTGACAAGGAGCAAGCTTAGGTAGATGCTTACTATAGACGTTCTTTCCCCCTCTTGACATCATCGAAAAGTTAAGAACAAATCAAAAATGACTAGAATAATATAAGACGAGACAAGAGATAAAAACGCCATAAGAAATAAAATAACATGCAAGACTAGAAGCATCCAAAAGATAAGTAACATACAAACTAAGAATTAAACATGTCTAAAGCCAAAGTGGGCCGAATGATCACATGTCTAATAGAACACTTGGGCCATAACCACAAGTGTAATGCCAAAATGGGCCGAATAAGAGTTTAATTATCACACCACTAGATGAAATAAAAGAAAAGCTAATTAAGGCAAAGGCTAAGGAGGGTAGGACGAGAGGAAGTCAGATCTTGCGGGTCTTATACGGGTTCACGTAGTCGGGTCGAGTACGGTGCTCCAAAGCATCCAGACGGTCGAAAGAACTCCTAACCAACTGTGAAAGAGTACCAATGCTCCTCTCAAAATTAAGGACCTTCAAGGAAAGAGCCTTTGTAGCTTCCAACGTAAGAGCTTGATCTCCCGCCATCGCTTTCCCGTGCATCACCAAAGCACCACCCTGACTTGTAAGGAAAGTGAGACGATCACCGTGTGGAAACACTTCCCCACGTATAGCCTTCAGCTCCCTCTCAAAACCCGCTAATCTCTTGTCCATATCCTCCATCCACGAGTACACCCGACTAGCATCCAAACCCGAGTCTAAAGACCGAGATGGTCCAACCCGTGACAATGTCGTAGCCAAACTAGTCGAATGCTCCTCGAATTTCTCCATTAAACCACTCATAAATCCCTCCAATTTCGACTCAATAGCTCTTAAACCCGAATCCACCGGAACTTTCTCAACAGCTTTTGCAAGTTGTAATTCGGGTCCATCAACAACAAGACCCATTAGCTTGATCAACTTATCACACATACTATCCCGAGCACTAACACCGTAACTGTCAGGCCCGATCACTTGTTTAATTTCCAACAAACGAGATATCCACATACCATACGGCAAATCGATTGTAGTGCTCAACTTGTCCTTAGTAACCGTAAGACTCGTTTGAAGGATTCGGTGCAAGACAACACTACCCAAATTCACCTTCTGACCTTCCAACCAAGAATAAACCATAATCGCCTCATAACTCGACACCTTATCACGGCCTCCCCTTCTCGGCACTATGGTGTTCCACAAAAAATTTAAGAGGAACTTGATCTTAGCCGAGAGAGGTCGAACCACGATATTGACACCCTCCGTCATCTCCTCAAAATACTGTTTTACTAACAACTCCTTTTCACTTCCAACATTAGACCATTCAAGACTCGGATTTAATTCAATCCCTTCATTAGGAACCGAAAAAGCAGAGCAAAAATCCAAACAGAGACAAGAACATCGACACCATTAACAACCGCATGCAACACTCCCTTTTTAATCGACACACTAGCAAAGAACTGTACCACCTCAACCGGGTATATAGGACCGAAGCCCGGACTTATGTGACTCCACCCTTGAAAATCAAGAAAATTAATAAAGAAAGCAAGAGCGGGTACACTAACCAACCAAGATTTCGGATAAAACCGACCACCATGAATAGAATACCTCAGAACTCGATTAACCAAGATGCTTTCATCATGAGTAAGCCGAACACGATTCAACCCTTCCTTTGTCGCGGCTTTCGAAGCATCCCTAAGCAGAGTACGAGTAATACCATTCCGAACTATCACCTCGGGTTCTTCTACAATCGCTTCACCATTATCAACAACAACTTTATTTTTACCTTTAAAAAGACGGCGTCTTTTTCCTTCGGAGACCGATTCGTCCCGACTACGAAACAGGGGCGAGTTTTGGTTTGGTTGTGGTGAAGGACAATTCATGGAATGAGGAGTATGTGGTGGCAAAGGTGATGTTTGGTGAGGAAAGGGGCGGTTTTGGCGGTGACGGGTTGAGGATCGGGTGTTTTTTGCATGGGATGTGTTCATGATGATGGAGATTGTTTGAAAAGGGGATGATGGTGATGGTTGGAGTAAAGGAGAAGATATGTAATGATGGTAAATATTTAGAAGAAGGAAAGTGAGCAAGTGGGTAGGGGTGGACGGTCAATCAAGGGTAGATATAGGTCTAGATATTAGGGTTAACAAGTGTAGATGAAATATGGTAAGTGTAATTAATTAGGAATAGGAAAGTGATAAGTATGGAAATTTATGATGATATGACATGAATTAGGAATTTGGTCTAGAATAGGAAAGATATGAGCCGTGTATTGTGAGCTTATTTTGTGAGAAATTTTTTTTTTTTTTTGTTTTTTTTTTATTTTAAAATTTGGAAGATAAAAGATACAAATAAAAGATATGGTGTGTTATAAGTTTGTACATCAATTAAATTCTAAATAGCAAATAGAATCTTATGAAAATAATATTTCTATAAACGAAATTATTCATGCAACGCAATATACGGACACAGTCATACAATCTTAACTCTACTAGTCAGTCATAAAAGGATTAAACAATTATAGAAGCTTAGGTACCACTAATTAAACCAATTTCCAACCGTAAAGTCTCACATCGTTCTCTAGCTAATGATTTTGTCAAGATGTCTGCCCATTGTTTTTCAGTACTACAAAATTCAAGTTTTATATTCCCCTTCTCAACATGGTCTCTAATAAAATGGTGTCTTATTTCAATATGTTTGGTACGAGAATGTTGTGCAGGATTTTTAGAAATAATAATCGCACTAGTATTATCACATAAAATAGGAATACATCCTACGTCAACACCATAATCACGTAATTGTTGTTTAAGCCATAAAAGTTGAGTACATACCAGATCCTATGAGCAATATACTCGGCTTCAGCAGTTGAGAGAGCAACCGAATTTTGTTTCTTCGAACCCCACGTAATGATACAAGGTCCGATAAAAGTGGCGACACCCGACGTGCTTTTCCTGTCTAGAGAACATCCTGCGTAGTCGGCATCAGAATAACCGACTAGGTCAAAATTATACTCCATTGGATACCATAGGTATAAGTTGGCCGTCCCAATTAAATAACGTAAAATTCTTTTTACGGCCGTCATATGCGATTCTTTGGGAGACGATTGATATCTCGCACAAACGCATACGCTAAACATAATATCAGGTCTACTTGCGGTCAAATATAACAGTGACCCAATCATCCCACGGTAGGTAGTTTCATCAACTGATTTACCGTTTTCATCCAATGTCAATTTCTTATTCTCGACCATTGGAGTAGGCATAGCGTGTGAATTTTCCATTCCAAATTTCCGAATCAATTCTTTGATGTATTTCTGTTGATGGATCTTAATGCCTTCATCTGTTTGTTGTATTTGTAGACCTAGGAAGAATTTCAATTCTCCCATCATACTCATCTCGAACTCGGAAGTCATTAACTCAGAAAAGTATTTGCATAGACGTAGGTTGGTCGATCCAAAGATGATATCATCGACGTATATTTGAACAACCAAAAGGTCAGAATCCTCAGTTTTCAGAAATAGGGTTTTGTCGACGGATCCTCTACTGAATCCACTGTCAAGTAGAAACTTGGATAATCTGTCGTACCAAGCCCTAGGTGCTTGCTTCAATCCGTATAGGGCTTTATCTAATTTGAACACGTGATCCTCAAATTTGATATTCTTAAAACCAGGGGGTTGTTCAACGAAGACTTCTTCTTGTAGATAACCGTTCAAGAATGTCGTCTTGACATCCATCTGAAAGAGCTTCATTCCTTTGTGTGCGGCGAATGTTATCAGAAGTCTAATAGCTTCAAGACGAGCAACAGGTGCGAAAGTCTCGTCATAATCTATTCCTTCTTGTTGATTATATCCTTGAACCACCAATCTAACCTTATTTCTGACAATGACTCCGGCATCGTCTAATTTATTCCGGAAGACCCACCGTGTTCCAATAACTGTCCGATCTTTTGGTCTAGGAACTAAATGCCAAACCTTGTTTCTTTCGAACTGTTGAAGCTCTTCTTGCATAACTATAATCCAATCTGATTCAGCAAGACCTTCATGTATGTTCTTTGGTTCGATCATGGATAGGAAAGAGTAGAAGGAACAGAAGTTGTTTAAGGAACGTCTTGTTTGAACACCCTTCTTAATATTCCCAAGAATATTGTCCATGGGGTGTGAGTTCTTGTATTTCCACTTCGTCGAAGTGCTTGGTTATTCCTCATTATTTGAGCTTTGCCCGACTTCGTTTGGCTCGGAATTAGAGGAGGTTCCCCCTGAATCCAATCCGGGAGTTGTATTTGAGCCGATTATAACCTCGGGCTCTCCACTTTGATTTGAATTCAATGTTACAGTAACATCATCTATAACATAGGTTTGGGAGTTCTTATTTTGAGTCGATGTTATAGTATCATCAACTATAACTTTGTCCTTCTCCTTTTTGTCTTTTGAGGAACGATCGAGTTCATCGTTTATTCCCTCAATTTCATTATCCTCTAATTCCAAATCCGGGGGATCGTCTCTTGAAAGACGAAAGTCGGGTTCATTCAAGTCTTCTTCCTCATCCTGTAAAGGCTTGTCGAACATGTTATCTTCATCAAAGATAACGTGGATACTTTCTTCAATACAGAGAGTTCTCTTATTGAATACTTTGTAAGCCTTGCTATGATCTGAGTATCCTATAAAAATCGCCTCATCACTCCTAGGGTCGAATTTGCTTAAACGGTTTTTACCGTTATTATGTACAAAACATTTACTCCCAAAACAACGAAGATGGGAGATATTAGGTTTTCGACCTCTAAGGAGTTCATAGGGGGTTTTCTTAAGGATAGGTCGGATCATTGCACGATTATGGATGTAGCAAGAAGTACTAATAGCTTCAGCCCAAAAGTAACGAGGTAAACCGCTACACAAGAGCATTGTACGTGCCATATCTTCTAAGGTTCTATTCATACGTTCAACGACACCGTTTTGTTGCGGAGTTCTTGGTGCAGAAAAGTTATGCCCTACACCATTAACTCTACAATATTCTATAAAGGTTTGATTATCAAATTCGGTGCCATGATCCGTACGAATAGATACTAGATTAGTCTTATATTTATTTTGAACACGTTTCATAAGACAATCAAATTCATCAAAAGTTTCGTCTTTTGAATGAAGAAAGATAGGCCATACATACCTTGAGTAGTCGTCTACAAGAACAAAGACGTACCTGGATCCTTCTCTACTCCTTACCTTCATAGGTCCACATAAATCCATGTGTACTAGTTCCAAGGCCTCATTTGTGCTTACTACTCTTTTAGGTTTGAACGATGATCTTACTTGTTTGCACCTTGCACACGTGTCACACATCTTTTCTTGGTCGAATTTGATCTTAGGTAACCCTTCAACCAACTCCCACTTCTTGAGTTTATTCAAGGTTAGTGAGCTAATGTGACCAAAACGTTTATGCCATAAACAAGGATCATCAAGTGTAACTTTCATACACGAAAAAGAGTTAGTAGGCACAGCATTTAAATCTACCATATAAACATTCCTTTTTCGGTGGCCTTCAAGAATAACGTTGCTAGTTCCTTCAATAATAATGCGACAACTATCAGTATGAAAAACTACTTTGTTACCTTTGTCGCATAGTTGAGATATGCTTAGCAAGTTGTGTTTTAGGCCATCTACGAGATAAACGTCACTTATTGCGTGAGACTTAGAGATTCCGATTTTGCCAACGCCGATTACTTTTCCCTTTTTGTTGTCCCCGAACGTCACTTTTCCTCCGTTGAAGGGTTTAAGTGAAAGAAACAGATTCTTATCTCCGGTCATGTGTCTCGAGCATCCACTGTCAAGATACCATTGATTGTTTTCTTTCACCTCTTCCTGCATAAAGGATTAGATACAGTTCTTAGGTACCCAAGCTAAGTTGGGTCCCTTATGATTAGTTACTCTATAAACTAGATCCTTTCGAATCCAGACTTGTCTAATAACCGTTTTTCTAACTTTTGGCTTGGGAGGAGTTCTAGGGTTAGGGTTTTCTCTAGGTCTCGGAACTTCTCTAGGTCTCGGAATTTCTTTAGGTCTCTTTGGACTAGTTGCCTTGTGAATAGGTTTGCTGGGTTGATATTTAGAAGGGCTTTGTGAGGTGCTAGGTTTCTTAGAGTAGTCAAAGGCCATGTCATAGAACCAACGAAATTTATTGTTCCTTTCTTCGTTAGGTTCGTTAATGGGGGTTTCCATATCCTCGTCAACTGTGTCAACAGTTTTGGCATGTTCGGCATTTTTTCGTAGATCTTGAGCCTTTTTGACACAATTGATTTGGATATGACCCGTATGACCACAGTAATTGCAAATCAAATATTCAGGGAGATCAGCATACTTCCTTTTTCTAAAATCAAAATCTGAAGGTGTTGATTTGCATTTAGAGTGATCTCTACGGCTGTAGCACTCATGTCCTAACCCCATCTTCATATTATTATCTGATTGTTCGGTTAGGAAGTTTAGGACTTTTGTGCTACCTTCCCACTTGTCATGGACTTTTCTAGCGTGAAGAAGTAGGTCTTTTAGGGTTTTGATTTCCTCTTGACATTTCGTGTGATCTACATCATTGTCCTTTTTAAAGTTGTCACGAAAGTCTTGGAATCGTTTGTTAAGAATGAACACAACATCGGTGTGGCGTTTCTTAACATTGATCATATCGGTCTTAGATTCTTTCAATTGCTTTGAAAGAGACTCTATCTCTTTCCTTTGATCTAGGATCACTTCTTCATTAGATGTGACCTTAGTTTCCAAAAGTTCCTTGACTTTTCTAAGTTCTAAAGTTATAGCTTCATTAGCTATAACTTTGGCTTGAAGGTGCTTGATGTTAAGCTTTAGGTCGGAAGTTATAGCTTCATTAGCTATAACTTTGGACTCTAATTTCTTCCTTTGAGCCATAGTAGAATCTAATGTTGTAGCTTTCTCAGCTATAACTTTAGATTTCAACTTCTTAGCTTTAGTCTTGAGAGTATGATTCTCTTCTGCGATTTCGAGAATCTGTTCCTTTAGATCTTTCAATTCAGATCTGTTCGTGACACTTATCAAGAGATTGTTCAAAGAATTCAATTAAAGCACTTTTAGACAATTTCCTAACACGTTTCTTAAGCTCAAGGTAACTTACCTCATCATCATCGTCTTCGTCTGATTCTCCAAGAAAGCAGTAGTTTGAATGAGAATTTGTGCTTTCATCGTCATTTGTCGGAGATTAGGTCAAGACTAACACTGCTAAGACAAAGGTTTGCTACTTCGTCGTCTTCAGATTCCTCGTCATCTTCTGAGTCAAGGTCTCCCCAACACGAAGCCATCATCACTTGCTTGAATTCTCTCTTTGTCTTCTCACGTTTCGTCTTGTCCTTTATCTTCTCCCATGTTGGACAATCTTTGATCATATGACCAGATTCTCCACACTTGAAGCAACCTCTATTCGCGAAGGACGATTTTGAGTCATTAACCTTTTTGTTGAATGACTTGTTGTTGTTGTTGTTATAGGATGATTTTGTTTGTCTATTTCGAAAATTTTTATTTTTAAAACGTCGTCCAAGACAGTTTCATCCTCTAATTCAGAGTCTACTTCTTCGCTCGCTAAGGCCATACTCTTATTTCGACTTGGTTCAGCGTCATCTTTGTTAAGAGTAATTTCATGGGCCATGAGAACACCTATGAGTTCTTGATAGGATAGGGTTTCAAGATCTCGTGATTCCTCCATTGCAGTGACCTTAGCACGCCACTTTTTAGTAAGGCTCCTAAGAACCTTTCTAGCAATGTCCTCAGTACTGAATTTCCTACCTAGGTTTTTCAGTTCGTTGATGATGCTTGAAAACCTTGCGGACATACTATCTAGAGACTCATTAGGCTCCATGATGAATAGCTCATATTTTTGCATAAGCAAATCAATTCGGTGCTTCCTAACAATGGAAGTACCTTCATAAGCTAATTCGAGCCCATCCCATATCTCCTTGGCCGTGGAACAAGAGGAGAACCGATCAAACTCAGTAGAGGTCATTCCGTTTTGCAGAAGACTTATTGCTTTGGAGTTCTTTTCGGCTTTCTTGTAGTCGACCTCGACATAGTCCTCTTCTTTCTTTTCATAGGTAGTGCCTTCCTCGGATGCCACAAGAATTTTATGCGGTCCGTTTTGAATAATCCTCCAGCACTCCCAATCGTGTCCTTTCACATAGTGAGTCATCACGTTTTTCCACAATCCGTAATTCTTCCCATCAAAGACGGGACACTTGAGATATTTGGAATCCATTTATCACGTGATAGGCAGCGGAATATAAAACGATAGGATAAATGAAAAACAATATAGATCAGCCTCTATGCGGTTAGGCAATCAAGAGCACGAGGCTCTGATACCAATTGAAGAGTCTATTGATCCAAAATACTCAAGAGGGGGGGGGGTGAATTAAGGATTTAAAACTTTTTGAAAGCTTTTTCGATTGTGCGTATATAATTGATTATTTAAAGTTTTATTGATTAAACTTTAACTAATCAACTAATGATTGTAAGCAAAATAAACGAAAGAACAAAACAAGAAGAGACACACGGATTTTTGAAGTGGTTCAGTTTCACAAGTCGAAACCTACGTCCACTATTCTCGATTAATAAATTTAGTACCTTTCTACGGATTACAAATTTACTAACCCAACTCGTACAACTAACTCTAGCTGTAACTCAATGAGTACCGTTAAATACTCGAGTGACTAACTTACACTAATAAGAAAGCACTAATGATTCTAACAAAGGTTCACGTTAATGAACAAGTTAAGAAATCAACTAAGCACTATTATGTTATAACGATAAATGAAGAACAAGTATGCGAGTTTTGTGATACACGACCTTTCAAAATATACAAATCGGTTTTCGTTAAAAACACACGGTTTGCTCTTTAAAATATGAAAACAATTTTTATGCTTAAGGTCTCTATTTTAGATGTTGTAAATAACAAAGTATTTATAAGCAAGGAAGAGGAAGGCTACACGGTTTCTATAAGAACCCTAATAGCCGAAATAATAAGATATAATTACAAATTATATCTTCTTATTATCTCTTACCTAAAAGCCATAAAAGATAATAAAGAATATTCTAAAAGATAGAATATAATCTTTCCAAATATTATCTTTACTATAAATTCTAAGATTATGATAAGATTTCCTAAAACAAGAATATCTTTTACCATAAACAAATATATTAACTAAGATATAAGATATGTAAAGATATTATTATAGAATAAAATCTTTACCTAATATCTCATAGACAACACGGCACAACACGGCTCATAGGCTCGTGAACCATGCAAACCCTAATCTTAGTATATAATTAGAATTTAGGTTTTAGGAGAGGCTAGATGGAAACCCTAATTGATAGTAAAGTCCAACTCATAAGTTGATCCAATAACCATCAATTAACGCTAACAATATAACTTAGGACTCCTCACTAAACCGGGCTTTATAAAATAAATACTTTCATTAAAACATATAAAATAAACTTTAAGAAATGCAAAACAATTTTCGAACCATTTAAAAGTCGTGTATAAAAACTCAGCATTTCAATGTTATAGTAGAAGAGCTATAACATTGAGCTCTTTTACTAGTAATGTTATAGCTGCAAAGCTATAACTTTACTAATTAAGAAACTCATTCTTTGATTACCATTACGAGATAATCACCTATACTATTCTAATCTTCAAGGAGATCTTCGAGTATAGGCTACATCATCATCCAAGCTTGATTAATCTTCTAGACGAACTTCGTTCTTCACATAATACTTGAATGAATCTTTGAATTGTTTGATCTTGAACAAGGACTTGAACTTCTTATGTAATCATCACAATCCTCTTTGTTGCTCGTAACAGGTTAATGCTAAAACACTTAACAAACGATTACACGCAACAAGTATATAAAATATAAAACACCTTGACATCATCAAAACATAGACATATAATCTATATGGTCCAACATCCTCTGACCGGCCGTAAGCTTGCTCAATTTCCTCCACGGTGTAATTCGCCTCCAATAACAGCTCTCTGACAGTTTGGACGGGGGTGCACACACCTTGATCCTCTAACCCTGGGCTAGCATCTGACAACGGATTAGAAACTACTGTATCACCTCCCACTTCCTCCATAATATTTAACCATGAAATCAGAATCGATTTCGTTGGCGTGTCGGCTTTGACCGACTCTCGACGCGGCTCAACACGAGGGTTACCACCCCTGCCACCCCCATCATTGGCGAGACTAGACAGAACTTCACTTATTTGTCGCGTAGATGCATCGATTCCGTCATATTTTTGGGGGCTCAAGAATCGCCTCTCCAAATGCGGGAGCGTTACCAACGAAACCTTGACCCTTTTCGCAACTGCTGCCTTCAAAGCAACGTACTTTTGAATCTTTTCACCCTCAAAGAATTCTTGAGAGGCCTGGCTAGGATTTAGGCCCGTCGGATCACTAGTTACAGCTTTGATCCTTGCGGTTGCATCTGCGTACCATGAATAGAACACAATAGCGTTCCTTTGCATCTGTAGATAAAGCTCGTGAGTACGTTGCATTGAAGAAGTACAGTAAGTTAGTTATATTATAATAGATGGGTACGTCAAATTGAAAGCAGAATCAATCGCAAAATATATAATAGTTTGAACTTACATCGACAATCCTAGCTTTCAATTCCTGGTCATCCTCGACACTGCTTTGGTAGTTCAATCTGAATGAACTTCTTCTCGAAGTTGAGCGGGAGAGAGAGGGTGGGGGCGATAGCTGTGAGTAGTTTGGGTTCACGAGGGTCGCCGAGGCGACATCTTTGTCCAAACTCTTAATATAAGACGGATCTTGAAGGCACCTCGGATACCTGGTCTTAGACAAAGTTAAAGTACCCAATCCCCCTTGAGCCACCTCAAATTTTACCCTATCTACAAGCGAGGTTTTATCCCAATGCTTAATCAAAGGTAGATCGTGGAGGCAAGGCTTACACTTGTAATCATATCGCTGAAAGTAGCTTATCATGAGGAAGGGAATACATCCACCCAACATCGTTACCCCCTTTTACTGATCTGTCCCGCTTTCACCATCATTTCCAAAATATAAGAGCACCAGTCAAAATGCGGAATGGCTTTAGGATCTTCTACAGCCCTTAACAGCTTCAAATCTATCCCGTTGTTTGGGGTGGGTGCGAGGAATAAAGACATAGAGAACAAAACAAATAGCCGGCATAAATGATCGTCCGCCTCCTCGTACTCCATAAGTTGCTAGTGAACTTTCCCTAAACTTATTGAACTATTTGCTTTGCCCACCCCGTAAGCTTGCCGCCATTTGTCCTTCAGCTCCTTATTTTCGGGATCGTTGGACCCCTTCTGCGAACCACTAGGTACCAACGTGAGACGGTTGGGTCCAAGAGGTATCAAGAAACAGTCATGCACATCATGCTTACTGATCATAAACTCCTTCTTCCGAGAAGCCCTGAACACATATGACCCATCAGAGAAGGACTCCAAAAACAGGCGAACGTGTGCAAGTGGGAAGCTGCTAATCTTAAGCTCCAAAATGCCACCAAACCCAATTTTCTTAACAGCGGACACCTGATCCTCATTAAGCTTTTCAATGAGAGAGACAAGTCTTTGAGGTCGACACGAAACCGTGATTTCATGCACCCTCTTTACCCTTGGCTTGGCCTCGACCATCTGGGGAAAAGCAAGGACAACACACAAAATTAGACATGCTGTAGTTGCAATTAGAGTTATACAATAGATAGTCAGAGTTATACAAAATATAAGTAAAGTTATACATTCTGATAATAGAGTTAATCGAGAAAATGTCAAGAGTTATACATTCGACAAACAAAAGTTATTCACAATGTAATCGAGTTATACAACAAATGACAATGATTATAAAAAGGTCAAACTTTGAACCTGGGAATCGGCTCCTTCTCAAGTACTTGGTGTGCATCATCCATCTGTAGCGACAAACAAATAGGGATTGATTAACAAGACAGTTATACATATACATATAATCAGAGTCGACAAACAAAAGAAGAGATAATCGGGAGAGTTATACGAGAATAACGATTCTGATTATACATATAATAACAAAAGTGAGACAATACGAAACTAACGTTATATAATGTGTAACTCGAACCATGAATGTATAACTCTATTATTAAAATGTATAACCGAGTATATCTTTGTATAACTCTAGGCATATACTGTATAACTCTAGGCATATATTGTATAACTCCAGGAATAAAATGTACAACTCTAGGCAAATATTGTATAACTCCAGTTATACATTATGACAGCAGAAGTTATTCAACATGTAATCAGAGTTATAAAACAAATGACTGCAGTTATAACAAAAGTCAAACTTTTAACCTTGGAATAAGCACCCTTGTCAGTATTTGGTACTTTTAACCATTCAAAAGAAGAGATAATCAGGAAAGTTAGCTATACAGAATAACAATACAGTTATACATATAATAACAAAAGTTAGACATTCTGAAAACTAAAGTCATATAATGTATAACTCTAGCAATAGAAAGTATAACTCTGGCCATATAATGTATAACTCTAGCCATAGAATGTATAACTCTGGCCATAAAATGTATAACTGTAAGCATATACAGTATAATGTATAACTCCAGGAATAACTCCATGTATAACTCTAGGTATAACTCCAGGCATCTAATGTATAACTCCAAAGTATAAATTGTATAACTCTAGCTATATATTGTATAAATCCAGGTATAAAATGTATAACTGTAGGCATATATTGTATAACTCTATGCATGGAAACTAATTAGAAGTCTAGTTATACATATAAAATTAGAGTTTGACATTATGAAAAAGGAGTTGGTCACAGAATAAGAAGAGCTATACATCTAGAACCCAGAGTTATACATATTGCGTACTAAAGTTATACATCTAGTAACCAGAGTTTTACATTAAGTAACCAGAGTTATACATATTGAGTACTAAAGTTATACATCTAGTAACCAGAGTTATACATCTAGTAACGTATAAATCAAAATCAAAACTTTTAACCTGGATATCAAGTCCCGTGTCAATACTTTCTACAACATCCATCTGTAGATGACAAACAATTAGGATTAGAGTTATACAGATATTTAATTGAAGTTATACATCATTCTATAAGAGTTATACCAACAAGACGAGATTTTTTACCTTCGATTCAGATTTCTTGGAAGATTTCTTGGCATTTTTCTTGGCAAAAACCATTGTTAATTATCAAATGACCTCGAATTTGATCTGCACAACCATAATTAACAATTGAACAAATCAACATCAGAAAACCCATAATTGAAGATTGAAAAATCAAATGAACTCTTTTTATGATAGTTTAACAAAGGCAATAATTAACAAAAAACAAACTACAAATCACTAAATAAAGAATGGAAAAAATACCTTATAAAAAAATGGAGACAGGCGAGTTTGCAGACGAGTTGGAATTAATTTGTAATGATAAAAATGGCGTCTGTTGAGATGAATTAATTGGTAGTGATGAAAATGGAGTTATCAGCAATGTGAAGAAAGCAAAGTAAGACGAAGAGACAGGAAATAGAGGAAAAATTACCCGCAAGTTGTTTTGAATTGTCTAGAAAATGAGGAGGGAAATGATGATGGACTGATGGACATAACAGTGTATCGTGCATGGGTTAGTGGGTAAGAGGAGAGAGGTAAATCAAAAATATTAGTTGATTGGGGTTTTACTGCGTAATCTTGGCCATTGATTTGCTTGATCCAACCGCCCACATTAGGACTTATGGACTTAATATATCTAATGGACTTAGTTGATCTCTGCTCTCTCTCTCTCTCTCTCTCTCTCTCTCTCTCTCTCTCTCTCTCTCTCTCTCTCTCTCTCTCTCTCTCTCTATATATATATATATATATATATATATATATATATATATATGTTGGGATATTTTTGTAACATAAAAGCAAATGTTGGATTATTCTGGTTAAAATCAAAAGGTTGGGTTATTTTCAGAATACTTGACAAACGGTGGGTTATTTTTGAATTTATAATCACAAAATAGACTTTAAAGATTTATGAAACTATTTTACAAAATATCCTTTCTCAATATTAGGTAAAAAATTGTGTAGGTGGGGTTTTGGGTTATTGTTGTGACAAAAATTTAAAGGTTTGATTATTAATGTTTAGTTAAAAAGTTGGGTTATTTTTGGAATATTTGTCAAAGGTTGGGTTATTTTTGTTAAATTCGCCATTATTTTTCTTTAATTATAATAATAAAAATTTCAAACAGGTCGCGCGAAGCGCTGGATACTACCTAGTTATTTAATATTAACAAGCCTTTTCTTTCCCCAAATCTCTTCGAATACCAACAAACCAGATAAAACCGCCCACCATGAATATTATAATGAAGACACGATTAACAAGACTCCATCTTAGAGGAGTTAATTTTACCTTATCAATTCCGTCTATGGTAACAATCATCATCTCGGTTTTGAATAACAATCGCGGGGCAACTCCGACACAGACACCCTCCGCAACAGCAACCTCCCCGTCGTTATTCAAATCAACAACTTCTTTTCCCGAATCCCTTTTTCTTTTCCAATTACTACACTTGCTTGATTGACCGTTGTCAGGATAAAAATTGGGTAGGTTGTTTAGTAGGTCGTTTGGTACGTTGGGTACTAGTTGGTATGGTGGGACGAGAATCAGAGGACGCCGGATTTGTAATTGGGAACGGGTGTGATTGTGTGTTGTGTGGGACGGTGGTCTGAGGAGTACTTGCAGACGAACTAGTGGACTGACGATTACGCTTTGCAGGTGAAGACATGGTTAATTATTGTGAGTTTGTTTTTTTTTTTTTAACAGGGAAGGGTATGAAACATGAGTTAATTTGGGGGAGATGAATGAGTTTAAATAGTGACGGTAATTGGGATTTGTATAGAAATAGGAAAGGGAAGGTGGGGGTTGTCAGGTAAAATAATGTAGTAGTAGTAGTAGTAGTAGTAGTAGTAGTAGTAGTAGTAGTAGTAGTAGTAGTAGTAGTAGTAGTAGTAGTAGTAGTAGTAGTAGGAGGAGGAGGAGGAGGAGGAGGAGGAGGAGGAGGAGCAGAAGTAAGGTAAAAGTAGGAGTATGTGGTAGTGTTGTAAAAAAGAATGAGTAGGAAAAGTATAGATAGTCTAGGAATTAACAACTCATAAGTTTATCTCATAAGATAAAATTTATATAAAGTTAATCAATTCTTATTTGGGTAGGTGTAATATTTGTGAGTTTGGATAAAACATGAAAATGTTCGAAAAAATTGGTTACGACATAATACAATGTAATTAATTTGCAAAGTAATTAACATATCAATTAATTTCATAATATAGAATACACTTCATCAAAGATTATATTTAGCAGCGGAAATACGGACACAGTCATACAATCTCGTCTTTACTAGTCAGTCATATAAGAAAAATAGATATTTTTGACGGTTTTAGGTGTCACCGATTAAACCAATTTCCAATCGTAACGTCTCAAAACATTCTCTAGCTAAAGACTTAGTCAAAATATTGGCCCATTGTTTCTCAGTACTACAAAACTCAAGTTTTATATTCCCCTTTTCAACATGGTCTCGTAAGAATTTAATATCTGATTTTGATTCTTGAAAACGGGTGTGGTTCAAGATATTATTTAGAAATATGAAAGAATCGTTAATGTTCTTGGTCGTTAAACGCAAAAACAAAAATTAAATTCTAATAGTGAGAGCACATACCTTGATATTATTAGCATCGTAGATAATTCTCATGATTTGATTCATACGTTGCACCAATAATTGTAAGCTCCAGCTAAACCTCTTTTGTTCCCCCTGGGTTCGATCTCGGGGTTATAATGGAGTCTTCCATAACTTCAAACTCCAGTTCTTTGGATTTCAGTGAGGTTATAGTTCATATACTATTTATACCAGCCTCTTTTTATCACCAAAAGTAACTGTACCTCCATCAAAAGGATCTAGTGAAAGAAAATAACTAATCAAACCTATTATATGTCTAGAGCAACCATTGTTAAGGTACCACTGATTGTTTTCTTTCACCATAACCTGCAATAAAATTAGATTCTATTCTTTTGGTACCCAAGCTAAGTTGGGTCCATTGACGTTAGTGAAGCAGAAGCTCAAGGCCAGGGCAACCAGGATCAACTTCCAAACAACACAAACTCAGACTGTGCCAACCATGCTCTCAAAACAACCAGTACAGGGTGCTGTCCCACAACAAGTTCTAGAGGTTCCAAGTCCAGCCACCAGGGCCATCTGGTCCCATTTTTAATTAAGCACAAATAACTCCTAGGGAGCCAGGATTATTTTATACTAAAATCTCACAAAAACAGGCCAAGTTGTAGAAGAGGACAATCCAGGAAAAGCAGAAAAGTAAATTGCCATTTCTGGCTAAACATTTGGGAGCTGGAGCTGTGACTTCTTTTGACATGTCTCACCAAATGAAGATACTACCTAAAGCAAGGTAAGACCTTGATCTGACCCAACGGCAGCCAGCTCCAGAAACAACCAAAATAAGCCATTAAGAAGGAGAACATGTCACTGTCACTCAGCTGCAATCTTTTGTCCCTAGTCTGTTGTACCTTAGTTATTTTATTTTCACCTTATGCAACCGTTGTAAAATAGATCATTTGTCTTTATGTATTATGTAAGCAACAAATCCTGGCCCTTGGATGAGATTTCTTAGGGTTCTTTTGTACTGTACTTGAATCAAGGCCTATATAAGGACCTTCCAGCAATCTGTAATACTCAGACTTTGATTAATGAACAAAAAACCTGAGATTTCTCTCAAGTATTCTAAAATCTTAATTCTTGTTGTGTCCTAGAGTTAAGTCAGGCTTAATAACATTTTTCTAGTGTTGATTAAGTACCTGTGGGTGAGTTTTATTTCAATCATGTGCTTGTTGTGGGTTGTCTGAATCTCATTGTTACCTTAAGTTTGATGCTTTCTGTGCTTGCTATGACTGTGTCAAATTTTTGGTCTAAATTGTTGAACTAATTTCTTGTGCTTTCTGTGGTCATTAGTTTAATAATTATATCCATTTTATTCCAGAAAATACCAAAAGAAAAATAGTCACATTGTCATTCCTGCAGACTTGCTTAATTCTGTCTGCATCAGTCTGTTGTGAGAATTGTTAAAAATACTTAGAAGGCTTGAAAAATCGTGAAATTTAGATCAGTGTTACTTCATCATTTTAACTACATTGTCACCAAATTTCATGAATTGTTAAGCTTATTTACTATTTTTACTAAATTACTGAAGTTTAATGCATTGTTGAGGAAGTCTGTGTTTGTGGCTTTGTCAGGATTCATCTTTTCTGTCAAAGTTCCATACTTTACACTGCAGTTAGTCACCCTAAAAATATCATCTTTTCTAATCCAAACCTGTCTCACAATTTTCCTTTTGATGGGTGAACTAGATTGACTAGTATTAGTGTATCTAGATCTTGCTTGGTTGACACTAGATCGGGTAGGATAGTTGGATTTATCATTGGAAGTAGTAGTATGAGTTTTCCTTTGATAATCAAGGTTTATTGGATCTTTAAATCCACCGTCACAATTCCATCTAAACTCATTATTTCTAGTTTCTTCATGTTCCTTCTCTTTCTAACAAGTCATGTTCCTTCTCTTCTAACAAGTCCTCTTCATTGAAACCCGATTCTCTGACAAATTTAATCCCTTCATTTAGATCAATTTTACGCTTGACACATGAATTTAGGATGTGGGTGATTTTACCTTAGTAAGTACATATTAAATACTCAGGTAAATCCACATACTTCCTTTTCCTAAAATCACGAACAGAAGGGCTAGACTTGTATTTTTCATGGTCTCTACTACTATAACACTCATGTCCTAATCCCATTTTCATATTATTATCTGATTGCTGAGACAAGAAATTAAGAACTTTAGTGCTACCTTCCCATTTGTCGTAAAACATTCTAGCATGTCTAAGTAAATCTTTTAATGACTCTATCTCTTTTTGACACTCTTTATGGTTAAATTCTGATTCTCTAGGAACATTATTTTTTATAGATTCTCGCGAAAGTCAAGAAATCTTTTGTTTAATATATGGACTTTAAGAGAATGTTGTTTCTTAATATTTCTCAACTCTGCCTTCAAATCATTCAATTGCTGAGTGAGAAAATCGTTTTTCTCTTTTAGTTTTGAAGTTACAACTTCGTGAGCTCTAACCTCAGATTTTAAAAGATTGTTTTTCTCTTTTAGATCTGAAGTTATAGTTTCATTAGCTATAACTTTAGACTCTAGAAAATTTTTTTTCTCTTTTAGTTCTGAAGTTATAGCATCATGAGCTATAACCTTAGATTCTAAAATAGCTTTTTGAGATTTAACTGATTCTAAGGTTATAGTTGAATCAGCTGTAACCTTAGAATTCAGCTTCTTAACCTTTGATTTTAAAACTTGATTTTCTTCAGCAATATCAAGAATTTGTTCTTTCAAATCAATTAATTTAAGATTTTGTTCACGACATTGATCAAGAGTTTTCTCAAAATAGTCAGTTAGTGAATTTTTTGACAATTTCTTGGCTTGTTTCTTAAGACAAATAAAACTTACCTCATCGTCTTCTTCTTTGGAATCAGATTTTCCCATAAGACACACATCAGTCCTCCTTCGACCATCATCATTATCATCAAGATCTTCATCATCTTCCGAATCCAAATCTTCCCAGCAAGATGCCATTTTGACTTGTTTATACTCATTCTTTGTATTCTTTTTCTTAGCCTTAGATTTTATTTCTTTCCACGTGGAACAATTTTTTGATCATGTGATCAACCTCATCACATTTGAAACAACCTTTGTTCGACATAGATACTTTTAAACCACTAGGTTGATCGTCAACAGTAGATTTCTTTTGCCTATTCTTGAAAATAGCATTTTTAAAACGGATAGCAAAAGTTATTGTTTCATACTCAATGTCAGTATCTTCATCGCTTGAAGTAGGCTTTCAGAACTATCCCTTTGCTTTTTCTTGAATCACTTGCACGCTTGTTAAGAGTAAGTTCGTGCACCATAAGTGAACCAAGCAACTCCTGATAAGAGAGTGAGGATAGATCTTTAGCTTCTTCAATCGCGGTAACCTTAGGTTGCCACTTTTCAGTTAGGCTCCTCGAGATTT
Organism: Silene latifolia; assembly: GCF_048544455.1. NCBI lineage: Eukaryota > Viridiplantae > Streptophyta > Magnoliopsida > Caryophyllales > Caryophyllaceae > Silene > Silene latifolia. Next base: position 62,040,797 of record NC_133532.1, on the reverse strand, counting down.
TCCTGACAATATCCTCAGACTCAAATTTTCTACCAAGATTTTTAAGTTCACTGGTAATATTTGAAAAACGAGTAGACATGCTATTTATACTTTCATCATCCTCCATAGAGAACAATTCATATTGTTGAATAAGCAACTCTACTCTATGTTTTATGACAAGAGATGTTCCTTCATAGGCTAGTTCAAGACTATCCCATATTTATTTAGCAGATGTAGATGAAGAAAATCGATCAAATTCAGTTAGACTTATGTCATTTTGCAAAAGAGTCAATATATAACTTTTGAATTTTTCTCAACTTTCTTGTAGTTTGCCTCGGTGTAGTCATCCTCGTTCTTTTCATGGGCAATGCTTTGACCGGAAAGTATCATAATTTTGTTAGGACCTTTTTGGATAATTTTCCAGCATTCCCAATCATAACCTTTATTGTAATGAGTCATCATATTTTCCAAAGACCATAATTTTTTCAATCAAAAACAGAACAATTAAGATATTTGGAATCCACAATAAAAAGATATTTTAAAATAAAATAAAAATAACAAAATAACAAAAATAGAAAGACGCCGGATCAGCCTCTTTTGATGTTAGGTAGTCAAGAGCGCGATGCTCTGATACCAATTGAAGAGTTTATGGATCCCTATGAAATACTCAAGGGAGGGGGAGGGGGGGTGAATTGAGTATCTACCACTTTTTCGACTTTGATCGAATCTGGATTTGTATGATATTTATACTTTGAATTTATCGATTAAATTCAAGTAATACAAATATCACACAATATTAAAAATAATAAAATAAACGATAAATAAACTTGCACATCTCATTTTTGAAGTGGTTCAGCTTCACACCGCGAAGCCTACGTCCACTATTCTCGATTAATTATTTTATTATCTTTCCACGGATTAAAAAATAATCAACCCCATTTACAACTAACTATAGTTGTAATAATGAGTATCGCTAAACACTCGACTTCCTCTCGTTATAAAGAAAGTAATAAGAGTATCTCAAAGATTGTTCACACAATCAAACGAATAAGAAATAAATCTATGACCACTATTCTCCAGAATGATACTTAACAATTGTTGACTTGAGTAACACGACTTTCCAAATAGAAAATAAATCTCGCAATTAAAAGATCTTTAAAACAAAGACAAAACTATGCTCACAAATTATATGTTTGGAAAAGTGATTTTTAAATGTGTATCAATACTCCTATTTATACTAAGGATGAAATAGGAGTTTCTGTTCACTACTACAGATACAGGCTATAACAACGGTCAAAAACCGTTGTTATATAAAAAAGCGGACGTTGTTAAAGCGTCCGTTGTAAAATGTTTTAACAACGATTTGTTTTCTTAAGGAAACCGTTGTGAAAAATATTAACAACGGTTTTAAGTATAAAAACCCGTTGTGGAAAGTGTGACTCAATTTTGGGGGGAAAGTTATAACAACGGGTTGTTTGTAAATAACCGTTGTTGTTTGTTCTTAAAAAATAAAATAAAAATAAAATTAAATATTACTAGATGAATGTATAATTACGGCCCGTTAGAATTCCGATGTATGCAGAATATCCCTTAAATTAATTACCAACGGTTTTGAAAAAACTTATAAATGTGACTAGCTATAAATATTAAAGCATCCTTTACTAACATTCATTAATTGAAACAACATGGCAATGAACCCTAATTTTATCAACAACGAAGAATGACTTACACAAACGATTGAAGATGATGGGAAGGTTCTCGCCGGGCTTCCCGCCGATCAACACCCATTAATCAAAGCATCCCTTGAACATCAACGGAATTATTGGATTAAGAGGCGTGAAGCAGTCCGACTTGTCAACAAAGCCTCATCATCATCATCATCTTCATACCCTCGTCGGCCTGTTACTCGCAACTTGGTGCACCCGAGGAGATATGTTGAGTTGTACTCTTCCAACCTTATCTCCACATGCAAGTCGTGTCCTTGCATATATTCAATCTGTTATTGCAAAATATGAAGCCAATGACCCGGAAGTTAGCGGTATACCAGAGTGGCGTGATTGGTGGCAGGTTGAGAAGCGTTTTTTACGCTTAACCGGGGTTCTTCCGGCTTATTATACATCTTTTGATTTCTGATAATTGCTGTAATGTATTTGGTTTAAAATTAAATGAAATGATCATTTTGAAAGTGTTGAGTTATGCTTGTTTGATTTGCTTCCATTTTTTGAACTCCATAGATCGGTCATCATCAAGATCCAGATTATTCACGCCATCATCTTTGTGCATATGAACGGACAATATGGAATGAGAAGGGGTAGTAATAAGATTTGAAGCAGCATTGAGAGATATGATGATGCTGATTATAGCACAACTTCCTAACATATATATTAATTAAAAAATAACTCAACCCACACATTGCTTAGTATAAATACATTGCATTATCTCAACTAACATGCATTTCCATTATCTCAATATATTCTCCAAACCCTAACTGCTAAAACAAACTCCAAATAAATTAACTCTCTCCTTAATCTTTCAAAACAAACTCCAAACTCCAACAAAATGAATGATATCATCCTTAAGACTCTTACTATGCTCGATCCGTACTGAAGGACGCCAAAGAAGATGGCTTGACGGAGCAAAGAAAGAAGTATGACTATATGACGATATAGCGAGATCTTTGAACGGAACCTAATGGTCGATAAAAACACATACATGGAAATGAAATAATTAGAAAAATAAAATAATGACGATGAAACAAACCTGATAATTACAGAACGTACGTAAAGAGACGATGAAATCAACAGTGACGGCGAGAAGATAAAGCGACGATGAGAAAGAGAGAAAGAGACGATGAGAAAGTGTGTGTTTTGTGTTTGTGTTTGGCTGCCGCTTCGGGTTTGTGTTTGTGTATTAAGGTTTGTGTTTTGTGGCTGCAGACTTGTGTTTGTGTGGTTTAGAGTATGGAAGGTATTGACAACGGTTATTAAACAACAACCGTTGTGAAATATGTTTTAACAACGGTTGTAAAAAACACCCGTTGTTAAATAAGTTTTAACAACGGGTTTCAAAAATAACTGTTGTGATTACTTTTCACTAACTTTGCGCCAATTTTGCGCCAAATTATTAACAACGGTTGTGCATGTGTTACCCGTTGTTAAACTTATAACAACGGTTTTTATAACCATACCCGTTGTAATTGATTTTAGTAAAATTCGCGCCATACATTCTACAACGTCTATTGTGATTTTCGTGAATAATCGTTGTTAAAGGGGCGTTGTAGTTGCCTGGATTTGTAGTAGTGGTTGTACGTAGCTTGTACGTAAACAACAAAGTTTTATCAAAGAATCTATTTGTAATTTATGTCCTACTGAAAGTCTAACCATAGGAAAGAAGGTGAGTGAAACACAAATTGGCAAAGGCAAATCACATGTGAATGGAGATAAGAATTAAAGTTAAAACTCTATAAGTCCGTCTCCAATATCACGTGTGATGCACAAGCACACTATAATTTGGATATTTGAGTCCTTTTAAAACTATAACAAATCATAAGTTTTAATATTCATTAATTATCATAATAGATAAGATGGACCTATTAAAAGTATAATTTTGACTCCAAGTAAAAACGTTTTATTATTTAAGAATGAATTGAATTTTATTTTATAAAATATGAGCTAATATTTGTAAAATATAAAATAAATTTTCTTTCGAAAATGTCATGTTACATAGTCACTCTAGTCTCTAAGTTATAGTACAATCGACTATAACTTATAGTACAAATGTGATAATTATTAAATATCGTAATAAAGGAGAGACGAACTAACTACTGTCTAATCTTCCTTGAAAATTCTTCAAATGTAAGTTCCTTTCAACGTCTTGATCACGAAGTCAAATGACATTATCAAATCATCATTTTACAATTTGTAACCTCGTTAATCTATAAAGACTAAACAAATTAAACAATTACGTTCAAACTTATATAACAATTATTATATACTTGTCATCATCAAAACATAAAACGTATTTAAGACACGGTCCAACAATATCATATCATGCATTTCCATTTACTTCATCTTTTATTGTTGTTAGTTATTCCTACTCAACCGTTTGGTTGACAGTGTATTCCATAAACACCTGTGATGAACCAATTATTGGGGAGCAGATTGATTGGCAACTACTTGAGTTAGCTGACTTGGGAACTCATGGGGATACGTGAGGATTTCGGCTAGTCTACCTAGAAGTCTAGATCACTTACTTCAGACAATTTTTATTTATGTATTCACTTTATTTATTTCCGCTGCATAGTAAATGGTATTATTGTAGCTTTAATTAATCTATCGACTATTGTAATAAAACCTTTATTGGTTAATTTTATTTAAAGTACTTTGGATTACTATACTTTGTTATACACTGTCTCAGGAAACTGTAAAGGTGACAATCGGGTCAGTCGAATTGGGTTTGGGTCGGGTCACATCGGATCGGGTCATATCGGGTTCGGGTTATATCGGGTCGAGTCTGGTCGGGTTCGTGTCGTTATCGGGTCGGGTCATTTCGGGTCAAAAGATGTATCGGGTCGGATTGTGTAATACTACGGTTTTACGAGTCTTTGGGTACTCTATCGAGTGAGGCTTACTCTGTCGAGTAAGTATAGTTTTATGCGAAGCAGTAGTCTGCCTGTAGGCTACTCGATCGAGTAAGATTGGCACTCGATCGAGTAAGTGGCACTCGATCGAGTAAGTGCCTTACTCGATCGAGCAAGTAGATTTACGGGTGATATTTGACGGGTTTTGTTAATAATGCGGGAATGATATATAAGGCTTTCGTCACTTTTCTCAAAACACTTTTACAATCTAAAAACCTTCAAGAGAATATTTGGAGTTACGTTGAATCATCCTCGCTGCATTATTAGCAAATCCCGGAGCTAGAAGTGTCGGATTTCATCATTCTTTATACCTTTGTGATCCTTGCGTCGAGGGTAAGCTTTACATATAACTTTTATATTATTTTGTTAATATTGGTTAAACCCTAATTGGGTGATTTGGGGGTTTTGGGTGATTTATGTGAATATGGTTGTGATGGTATGTATGTATGTGATAGGAGGAGGTTTCGTAGAGGAAAGATTCTGATTAGCTGCTAAGACCGTCTGTGGTGTTGCATTTCAGGTAGGGTTTCCCAACTCGGTGTTAATTACATAATGTCTGGTGATTGTGCTGTAGTTAGTGATTGTTGGTTGATTCAGACGGTTGTGATTTCGTAATATTGATTGATTCAGACGGTTGTTGATTTTGTGTTGTGATTACTGTTTATCTGTATGTGATCTTCTGGGTGCATCCCTGGCTGAGTGGAGTCACTTGCGGGAGTGGCTTCAGGCCCTTGATTCGCCTCCTGTGGAACCCGCCATAGGAGGGATGTGCACATTAATGAACATGGGTTTATCGCTCGATGGAGATGAGCGGGGCTTAGGTGGGAACGGCTGCGATCCCCCACTGGCGGCGAGGAGTACCTATTGCGATGGGTACTCTGGCAGGGCTACACACTTTAGTGTGTAGTCAGTTATGTGGAGGCGGAGATGGAGGCGGGGATTGTCCGATTTGTTTGTATGCTTGTTTCATTGTGGCTTCGTTTTATGTAATTAGTACTGACCCCGATTAAATGTTTTAAAAACTGTGGTGATCCATTCAGGGGTGGTGAGCAGTTATTGAGCAGGTATGAAATGACGCACATGGGATAGCTGAGATGAGTCATCACGTGGCTGTTAGAAGAGTCTTCCGCTGTGTCAAACGATGTCTTATAGTTGTGACAGTTTTGGCTAGTAGACATTTTTTGAGTACTTTGTATTTCAGTTTAACAGTTTTGGTTTAGACATGTAATCACTTAAATCGTATTTACTTTTAAAGTATGTTTATTTATTGTCTTATGATTATCATTGCCTCGGGTAACCGAGATGGTGACGTTTCCATATCTTAAGTGGTCCTGGTAAGGCACTTGGAGTATGGGGGTGTCACAAAGTGGTATCAGAGCGACGATCTTGAAACCTGTAACCAATGAACCTAATGAATATAGGAGTCAAATTAAAATGAACTCGGGTAGGAGTTGTAGGAGCTAATGCAAAGACATGGGAGACGTCTTAAAGTCGCGAACTCGCCCTACAATTTTGAACTAGTCACCATGGGATATGAGTCGGGATTGCTATGTGTTTATTTTGTGAATTGTGTACCAATATAGTGATGTGTGGCATGAATCGGTGTGATTTTGTATGTTGTTGGTTGAAAGCATGTTGAATGATAGTTGGTTTACCATGTTGGTTGGAATAGTTGGAAAAGTATGTGAGAATGATGAATGATGTGGTGGAAAAAGGAAGTAGTTCATATGTGATCATATGTGATGAATAATGATGTTGCATGCAGGATGAATGATTTATAATGTGTTTATACTAGTAACTTGTGATTAGGGGATGTGATATGATTATACACAGTTTTGTTTGCGTAGACTTAAATAATAAGTTCATATGCTTGTCTACTGTTGTGTCATATGCACTTGTTAGATGAAGAATGTGGTTGAAATGGGAAGAATAGATTGGAAAAGATGGGATGTCAATTGCATGAGAATATGAATTTTGTGATTATGAATATGTTTCGGTGACGAAGTGGATTTGTAATATTGTTGCATTAGTAACATGGAAATGGGATTTGTAATGTATGAGTATGTTTTGTTGTACGTAAAGTTATAGAATAAAAGCATGAGGGTAAATCATGATTAACAAGTTAAATAATCTAGGTGCATGATGAATGTTGTTGCTTGGCTTTTGAAGATAGTAACATGTGATTATGAAAACTGGTTTTATGAGTATTGAGTTGTTTTTGTTTACCTTGTTGTTGTTTAAGTTGTTTGGAAGTAAAAATCAAGTAGTTGTGTTTTTCGATTATAAAGAGGTTGTCTTTAAACTGTTATAACTTGAGATATATAAATTATTTTAATGTGATTTCAATTGGAGGTGATAGCTTGTTCTATTACGATTCTAACGATAGGTCACACGCCCAAAACGAACAAGAAATGAGTGAGATATGACCGTTTTACGAAAATTGAACAGTGTTGTGAAATGCGTAGGGCACTCGATCGGGTGGCCCTCACTCGATCAAGTGCAACTCTTGTTACTCGATCGAGTAGCCCTTACTCGATCGAATAGCCCTGGTAATTTGTTTTACGTGCTTCTGACCTTGACCTACTTGATCGAGTAAGTCACTTACTCGATCGAGCAACCTGTACTCGATCTAGTGACTCATGTTTTGGGTCATATGCTTATATTTTGACTTTGTTGCCTATTATGTTTAATTCAAAGGTGTCCTTTTGCTTCTTTATGCATTGTTCTACGTATGTGTCGGTCCTGATGTGTAAGTTACCCAATCTTATAATGTAAAGAGTGACACCTATGGTGATTATGAGTTCGATGGGGAGGACATGAGTTGTATGTGGTTGTGATAGATAGTGGAAAAAGAAAAGGAAGATCGGTATGGCTTATTGAGGCATGGAGCATGTTTTGTGAGATGAGGTGAGTGATATGATTGTGTGTTGAGTAACGTAAAAGTAAGTGAATGTGGGCAAGGGATGATGTGAGTAACGTGAGAATGAAAAGATTGAAGGAAGGATGTGGATAGTAGCAACTTGAGATGTTAAGGATTATGAAGGGAGAGAGTTATAACCGAGTTGGTTAAGAATATATGTAATGGAAGGATCGTTGTAGATAGATGGAAAAGAATGATGTATTAAGAGCTTAGATTGAGTTATGCAGCGATGTGGATTTGTAGATTGAGATTCAGTTTGGGGAATTTGGTTTATCAAGAGGTGGAACTAATGTGTGATTTCCTTGGGCATTTAACAGTATGAAATAAGTTTTGGGATTCAAAAACCAAAAAAAAACGAGGTGTAGTGGACCGACCGTGTAGATTGATTGGTGATAAGTGTGAGTGATAGCATGATAAGAGAAGATCCATGGTAAGAAAGAGCATGAGTTTTGGAGCAATGAGAAAGTAACCGGAGCACTAAAGAGTTAGATAGAAGTAATAAGGAGTCGAATTATTAATTGGTATTGTTGAGTTTAAAGAGAAAAGAAGGATAAAAGTAAGTTGAGAAAATGTTGATCGGAGTTATGTGATATAGAGGTAAGGAGTCATCGAGATGCGTGATGCTATCATGAATATGTTAGTTAATGTTATATAGGAATTTCAGGACAACATGATTAGTCATGAGTTTTGAGGAATTAAGGTAGTAAGAGGTTGATAGAGTATCTGCACGATATGAGATTTTGGTGGAGAGTTAGATGACGATACAGTTAAGGATAGTATTGGGAAGAATGTTGAGGTAAATTTTTGTTGATAGGTTGATGTTCGTTATTTGGGAAATTAACCGAAGATAGGAAAGAAACCGTGAAGTTTAAAGATGAGTGTAAAAGGCTTGATGTCCGAACGATGGTAGTGTTGAGGGGTTGTCACTAGTGGTTAAGGGTGATGATAGATTAGAAAGATAGAAATTCTAAAGAGGTTGATTTTGTAGACGCCGGATTGAAATGTATGGTTGTAAGGAAGTATAAGATGTGGTTAGATGGGCGGGTGCTAATAGTTGAATCTTAATGGTATGGTTATATTTGGCATGAGGTGATGGTTATGCGAATGGGGGAATATGTTATGAGGGGCATATGAGTTAAGCTCGGGCGACAGGTAACCTTTATCGAGTGGTAACTTACGTGATCAAGACTGACTAGTTGGATGTGATTATGGGTTTATGATGTGTATAAACGTTTGTGTGAGGTTCTGACTTCACGATAAGTGGTATGGTGTGATAGACATAAAGTTGTTATCTGAATGTTCTGTAATATATGTTGGATACGGTAACCTAATGGAATGATGTTTAAAAAGGTAATAATTTGAGTGATTTGGCATGACTAGTTATGCTTGTATGTATTCATGATATATTTTATTCCGTGATATGGTAGGGGGGATGATATTCATGAGGTTCTTATCTGTTTAATTCATATAATATGTTGCGTTGTGATTTAGTAAAGTGGATTTGAGTAAGTTTTCTTGTCCGAGAAGTTATTTATGAGTCAGTGTTTATGGGATTGTTTAAGTTGTGATGTCTATCATGTGCCTCGGGTGGTAATCCGGGCACGGTACTTCGTGTTGTGATGCGGGTGTTTTCGCACTGCGGTGCGGCTGTTGGTAGCGGTGTTGTGATGCCGTCACCGGTTGTGGTGGAGTAGGCGGGATGATTACGATTCAGTTTCGAAAGTGCATACCAGTTATACATAGTTGTTTTTTTTATCTATTGTTGTTTCCTGTGAGTTTCAGTTTGGACAGATAGACGGTTATTTTGTTTATTGATGTTTCTTACCAGTTTCAGCTTGGGTGTGAGGGTAGAGTATGATATGGAAGGGAGTTGTGTATGTTTCTGTTGTCGGCATGGTATAGCGATATTTTGTTGATGGGACACAGTTGTGAGAGGTTGTTACAGTAATTTTGATCTTGTTTTAAGATGAGGCATTGGTAGACACAGTAATGGCAAGTGAATAGTGGAACATGTGTTGTACTGATCTGAGAGTTGCAAGTGGTTTATTATCTTTTGTTGAGACAGTGAGCGTATGGTGTTGGGAATTAGTGTCATGTTAAGTTATGTATGAGTTTTGTGGTAATAAAAGAAAAATGAATTGAGGATCTAGTGTGAGTGTGCGTAGCAAGTGTGGACCGTGAGTTATGTTTTTGGCGATAGGTGTTTCATCTAGAGAGGTATGTCGTGTTGTGGTAATGTGGAAGAGTTGAAGTGTTAGTTATGCGAAGGATTTTGTGGTATTGGTTGGATGAAGTGCAGAATGCCTTGAGGTATGAGAACTGTTTAAGTAAGAGAGTCTTGGAAATAGGAATAGTTATAGGTATGAGGTTATAGGGGGTTATCTTTGACATGTGGTGGTGATGAGGATAATGAGAAGATATAGCTAAGGATTTAGTATTATTGAGTTACGAGGATGTAACATTTGTCTTAAGAGGAGTAGGATGCGATAAAAGAGAGTTTCATGGTTGTGCATGTTGTAGTATAATTGTAAGTAGAGTGTTGGTGTAGCATAAATGATCGATATTTGTTGTGATTGATTTTATTAAAGGGCATGGACGTGCTTGTAGTAGTGTGATGTTTAGGAGTGTGGGAATACTTCGATAGAGTTGACAGTTGGATGATGATGTTTATGAGTTCGATAGCGTTAATAGTTGGATGTTGATGTTATGAGTGTGAGTAAACTTCGAGGACGAAGTTCCTTTTAAGGGTGGTAGAATGTAACATTCCGTTTGATGCTTATGAGTGTCTTGATATTGGATTTTCTAGTGGAAAATATGTTAGTGAAATGGAGCTAGCGGCGTTTGTGGATGGTAGTTAGTAGTGTGCGGAGTTAGTGTCGAGAGATGCTATAATGTGGTGGATACGATATCGTGAGTCATGTTGTGGAGGTATACATAGTTGGTGGAGTTAGTGTTAAGAGTTTGTGTTTTATAGGTTGGCGTTTCGTTTTGAGTTTTTAGTTGCGTTGTTGTGTCTTGGTTGAGTTTGTATGTTTGTTTTGCGTATGGGTTGAACTTCGGGGACAAAGTTCTTTTTAAGGAGGGAAGACTGTAATACTACGGTTTTACGAGTCTTTGGGTACTCTATCGAGTGAGGCTTACTCTGTCGAGTAAGTATAGTTTTATGCGAAGCAGTAGTCTGCCTGTAGGCTACTCGATCGAGTAAGATTGGCACTTGATCGAGTAAGTGGCACTCGATCGAGTAAGTGCCTTACTAGATCGAGTAAGTGGATTTACGGGTGATATTTGACGGGTTTTGTTAATAATGCGGGAATGATATATAAGGCTTTCGTCACTTTTCTCAAAACACTTTTACAATCTAAAAACCTTCAAGAGAAGATTTGGAGTTACGTTGAATCATCCTCGCCGCATTATTAGCAAATCCCGGAGCTAGAAGTGTCGGATTTCGTCATTCTTTATACCTTTGTGATCCTTGCGTCGAGAGTAAGCTTTACATATAACTTTTATATTGTTTTGTTAATATTGGTTAAACCCTAATTGGGTGATTTGGGGGTTTTGGGTGATTTATGTGAATATGGTTGTGATGGTATGTATATATGTGATAGGAGGAGGTTTCGTAGAGGAAAGATTCTGATTAGCTGCTAAGACCGTCTGTGGTGTTGCATTTCAGGTAGGGTTTCCCTACTCGGTATTAATTACATAATGTGTGGTGATTGTGCTGTAGTTAGTGATTGTTGGTTGATTCACACGGTTGTGATTTCGTAATATTGATTGATTCAGACGGTTGTTGATTTTGTGTTGTGATTACTGTTTATCTGTATGTGATCTTCGGGGTGCGTCCCTGGCTGAGTAGAGTCACTTGCGGGAGTGGCTTCACGCCCTTGATTCGCTTCCTGTGGAACCCGCCATAGGAGGGATGTACACATTAATGAACATGGGTTTATCGCTCGATGGAGATGAGCGGGGCTTAGGTGGGAACGGCTGCGATCCCCCACTGGCGGCGAGGAGTACCTGTTGCGATGGGTACTCTGGCAGGGCTACATACTTTAGTGTGTAGTCATTTATGTGGAGACTGGAGATGGAGACTGGGGATTGTCTGAGCTGTTTGTATGCTTGTTTCATTGTGGCTTCGTTTTATGTAATTAGTACTGACCCCGTTTAAATGTTTTAAAAACTGTGGTGATCCATTCGGGGGTGGTGATCAGTTATTGAGCAGGTATGATATGACGCACATGGGATAGCTGAAATGAGTCATCACGTGGCTGTTAGAAGAGTCTTCCGCTGTGTCAGACGATGTCTTATAGTTGTGACAGTTTTGGCTAGTAGACATTTTTTGAGTACTTTGTATTTCAGTTTAACAGTTTTGGTTTGGACATGTAATCACTTAAATCGTATTTACTTTTAAAGTATGTTTCTTTATTGTCTTATGATTATCATTGCCTCGGGTAACCGAGATGGTGACGTTTCCATAGGAGTATGGGGGTGTCACAGATTGGGTTTGGGCCGGGTCATTATTGGGTCCGATAATTTAATCACATTACTATAATTTCTTACCGTTAAATTTAGTTTTTAACCAATTATTTGGTTTAATTATTTCATTACTAAGTCAAACATATCAATCTAAACACAAAATCACTTTCATTTTGATCAAAATTAAGCTTAATAATTGTCGGGTCAACATCAGTCGGGTCAATATCAGGTCGGGTCTGGTTCGGGTCACTGATAATCTGGTCGTGTTGGGTTACGGATCGTCATCGGGTCGCAATATTTTCGGGTCGCAATATTTTCGGGTCTTGTCGGGCCTGGTTTGCTCGGGTTCAGGTCGGGTCACTCGGGTCGGGTCAGACTTGCCAGCTCTAGGAAACTGAGATGGTAACTCTCCTATTTACCTGTGAGGCCTAGCTAAAGGTTCCTGAATAAATGAGGGTGTTACAATTTGTCATTATCTTGTAAAAAATTGAAGTTTTTTTCTTTTCTTTCATGGATTCTGATATATTGCAGTAACTAATATTAATGCGGAGTATGTTGTTATGGTTTTAAGTACTATCATGATTTAAAAAATCGTTGGTTATATCGCCATAAGCCGTTCGGATCATATTGATTAATTAACGTAATAAAATAGGCGATATAAATTTGTAACACCATATGAAAATTATGGGTTCGCTCATGAGATCAGCTTCGTTCAGTTCAATTCAGCTTTCATTCAGTTTAGTTCAATTCAGCTCTAAAAAGGCAGAAAAAACAAGGCTTAAATGTAATAAACGGTAATCACAACCATCGTATTGAAAGTAAAGCTCGTCCTTTAAACCTCTAAACAAAAGAAAAAACAGTAAGATTGTCTAAACGTAAAATTAAATACGTGATTTGCAGGCTATTACGTATGATCGAGAGTTTATCCAGTGCACACCGAAAATAACAGCTGCGGGTTCCCTCGTCACCCAAAAAAATGTGTGTCTTAATATATTGATTGATTTGGATAATAATGATAAGGAAAAATATGTTAAAAAAAATGCTTTTTATGTAAAAATCGTGATATCATGTTATCCATCATAATCATATTAAAATGAGTATTGATTATATATAGTTTGAGTGTCAAAATCGTGATACCAATATGCAAGACTTACTTCCACATCTAATTACGACCTATTTTAGAAAAAAAAACAAGTACACTAATTAAACACATGAATTTATAATCAGAAATGAACGGAGTAGACCCTACGTCCAGATTCTCTTCATCACTTGAAAAGAACAAAGCGTCTTGCTTGTGAAGGGCTAATCCCGTCATTTGAGCAGAACCTCTCACAAAAAGGGAGAGGGGACAAGGTGGGGCACCCCCCATGTGCTTCCTCACTCACCTCTCATGGGTATTTTGTGAGAGGAAATGGTATCCGTCACAAGCTTGTGACGGATATCGCCGTCACAAATGAGATTTTGTGTGAAAAGAAATATACTTCCATTACTTTTGAACGGTTGGAATTAAATCTTGGGACAATTTAGTAGTTGTAATTATTTCGTAAAAATAATGTTTTAATAAATGGAGAGAAGAAAGATTGTATTAGAGAGGAAATGAAGATAATGTAATGAAGAAGATCCAAATTACCTACAACTACTCTACAAGGCTACAAATATTAGTTGGTATTGCTTCAAACGGACTATTTTGGTCTGAAACAATAAGACATAATTGTTCGCAAGGGTGGAGTCTAGTGGTTAAAACTTGGGTGAAATTTCCAGGAGACTCAGGTTCAAGCCTCTCAAGAGCAAAATCTTGTGGAGCATTCTTGGCCTGAACCATGCCTAATAGAGTTCGAGCATGTCACCCTCGGGTGGTTTACCTGGTATACGTGGTTTCCAGGCTATCACGTACACCCGTGGGTTTACCCAGTGCGCACCGAAAGTAGCGGCTACGGGTTCCCTCGTTACCAAAAAAAAAAAAAAAAAAAAAACATAATTTTATAACCATTTTACAATTAAATGTTACCATTATTAAAAAACAAGTTACCATAAATTATAACATAACACTGTTACATCTAATCATAAAATGATACCGTTGAAACTTCATACGATAAGTAACGGTCTCAAACAAGAATTTGGCCAAGTATATATATGTGATGTGATGTGTAATCTTACTGGTTTATTATTGGGTGCCCTTTCATTTAATTAATAAATAATAATAATATAATGGTGATTATGAGTAAGTTTTTGGTATTGTTCCTCTTAGATTTGAGCTTATTATTAGTCTATAGCAGACTGTTTTTGGTCACTGCGCAAACCGAAGAAGTATGCATCGAGGTAGAAGAAAAGTTCCCACCACAACATCAAGACATTCAACCTGGCAAACAATACTTGATGCATCCTTACCCTATTACCGTCAATCCCAATTATATTGGCTCTAACAAGCTAAAAGTAACCTTTTTCACTCTCTTCTTTTTATTATTTTATTATGCATTTTATTTTATTGACGAAAATTCAGTGTCAGAAGACCATCTCAACTAAAAGTTCCCAGGATTTGAACATGGAACCACGACTGATACCATGTCATAAGACCATCTCAACCGGACTGACTCAGTGCTGCAAGTGCAATTACACTGGACGAACTCTAATTGTTTTTTTTTTTTTACAGTATTGGAAAAATGGTCTATAAAAGTGTATCCAACAATAATGATAAAAGGCTCGAGATAAATAATTTAGCACTGGTAAATGAGCATCCGTATAATAATAATATTTGTAAATGTTATTATTATGGTACGTAGGGAAAGGTGGCTCTAGTAACAGGAGGTGACTCAGGCATAGGGAAGGCAGTTTGTTATCATTTCGCGCTCGAGGGGGCGACGGTGGCATTTACATATGTTTATGGGCAAGAAGAAAAGGATGCGGCCGTCGCCCTAGCCTTGTTCCGTCAAGCCAAAACAGTTGAGGCTGGTGATCCGATTGCAATACCCACAAATCTTCAATACGAAGAAAATTGCGAGCGAGTCGTAAATCAGGTGGTTGCACGTTTCGGGCGAATTGATGTCCTTGTCAATAACGCTGCCCTCCAGTTTTATTCGAGGAGCATTCAGGAGGTCTCGTCAGATCAGCTCAGAACCATTTATGAAGTTAACTTCTTCGCTTATTTTTTCATGGCTAAGTGAGTCATTCAATTTCTTCCCTCTCTTTCTTTTTTGTCCAATTTCATTATATTAGATACTCCTTACAAAATAATAAAAGCGGAACAAACATTATGAAACGGAGGGAGTATATATATTAGCAATGGCGGAGCCAGGTTTCACTGAAGGGGATAAAATTTTAGAAACACTCTAATTTTGTTGAAAATGTATTAGTAAGAATTTCCAAGTTTTGACAATTATTTGTATAGGTTTGCGTTGAGGCACATGAGAGAAGGAAGTGCAATAATCAACACAGCATCATCAACAGCATTCACAGGTTTACCAACACTATTAGACTACAGCACCACAAAAGGCGCTATAGTCTCTTTTACAAGAAGCCTAGCTCTGCAGCTAATTGATCGGAAAATTCGCGTTAATGGGGTCGTACCAGGACCAGTCTGGACTCCCCTTGAAGTGTCTTCGTTGCCTGTCGACGAGGTTGTCACATTTGGTACACAAGTGCCCTTGGATTATGCAGCACAACCTTATGAAATTGCACCGTCTTATGTTTTTCTTGCCAGTAACGACTGCTCTTCTTATTTCACTGGCCAGTTCCTTCACCCTAATGGTACTTTTCTAATTATATTTTACACTCCATTGGATACATCTGAAAATTAACGTTCACTATTTAATTCAAATTTTTATATTCCCTCCGTTCTTAGAGGTTAACGTTAACGGAGGGAGTTTTTTCATTACTGTTTGATAATAGTCATGCACAATTTTTTTTTTCTCTTTAAATGGTGGACTTTATAAAACTTTTTTTTTCAGGTGGGATACCAATGTGAGCAAGGAAAATATGCACCATATGAGAAGTTTTAGCAGACGTACTATATAATTTACATGTACCGAGTTCCCAAATTACAAGATATTGTAATCATAATTCCATGGCCGACATTTACATAGATTTTGGTGGCAAATTGTTGGGGAAGCATTGTTTTAACTTTTAATGATAAATTTATCTTGAAGTACCAAGGTTGTACTCAACAACAATACCCACAAGATCAACTTCAACTCAACCAACCCAATTAGAACACCAATCTAATTATCCCAACAATGGACAAAAAAGTTATGAACAATAAAGAAACGAAAACATAAATAACACACACAAATTAATTGTGAAAAACCCTTCACTGTGAAGGTTCAAAACCACGGGACTTTTAAGGAGTCCACCCCCTTCTTCTTCTCTTATTATGATAAAATTGAGGGTAAAAAAAACCCAATTTCAGTCTACAAAGGCTTCAAGACCCACCAACAAGTTCAGACATAAGAGCTTATAAATAAGAGAGCAAAAGTGAAGAATGTCACCAAAATTGCAGAATCTATCTAGCAATAATTACAGACAAACCAGAGCTCAAAATGACGATCCCAACGGTCAGAATATGGCCATTGATATCAGGAACAATCTGGCAAAGTTTCAAGACGATCCAACGGTTGAAACTTCTGCAATCATCAATTTACTAAAGGCTAAGAAAAACGAACTGAAACCCTCAAACAAACTTTATGCCTTTTTTCTCCCTTTTATATTCAGATTTTGTGTGATTATTATCCCCACACTCCTACTTTCCTTGTACACAAAAAATGCTTCCCAGAGAAACTTTCACAAACCCATAGCAATTAGCTCAAACAAGTTAAGCCTTTTAGACTTAACATACATAACACAATAAGAAAGTGGGCTAGACCCATAACAATCTCCCCCTCTAGCCCATTACCGGGAAGATTCACATCAAACAGGATCATTTGAAACTCAAACCCGCAAGCTTACTACAAACCATAAGCTCGCTTCCAGGAACACCCTTTGTCAGCATATCAGCACCATTCTTGTCGCTATGAACTTTTTTTAGCTTCAATTGCTTATCCTCTATAACATCACGTAGCTAATGGTATCGAACATCAATATGCTTGGTCTGAGCATCATACATGGTATTCTTGCTAAGTCCATGGCACTTTGACTATCACAAAATACCACAAACTCACTTTGATTCAAACCTAACTCTCGAAGAAACCTCTTGAGCCATAATGTAACACCCCCATTTATTCAGGAACTTTTAGCTAGGCCTCCCAAGAAAATGAGAGCGTTACTATCTCGGTTTCCCGAGGTAGTGAATAGCAAGGATAAACAAACCAAATTACTTTAATTAAATTAAGGGATTAATGAGTTATTTTACAATTACCAATAGACCAAATTAAAACTTATTATTACAAATTACTACGCAGCGGAATTAAATAAAGTGATTAATTAACTATCTGATCTAGACTTCTAGGTAGACTGGCCGAAGTCCTCACACATCCCCATAAGCTCCCAAGTCAGCTAATCTTAAGTACCTGTCAAATATGCTCCCCAATTTCGGTTCAACACAGGTGTTCATGAATACACTGTCAACCACGAGTTTGAGTAGGAATAACCAATAACATTACAAGAAGAAGTCAATGAAAATGCATGATATGATATGATATGATATGATATGATATGATATGATATGATATGATATGATATGATATGATATGATATGATATGATATGATATGATATGATATGATATGATATGTCAATGCAGCTGAGCTCATCACCCAAAACACCCGTTTATCCCGCCAATCCCTGGCCCCGGGAAAACAATGCAATCATCCCAATCTTAAGGTGAGGTAAACTCATTCCAAAGACAAGTCCTGCAGAACCAACATGGGAAAAACAATGCCAATGCCATGCCACAATAATAATCATCCCAGAACGAGACTGAGGTATCCAATGCAAATGATATGCAATAATAATAATAATTCATCCCAGAACGAGTCTGAGGCAATCAATGCAAATGATGTGCACCAATAATAATAAATAATAATAACCAACCAATTCATCTCAGAGACGAAGCTGAGACATCCAACAATATTAATATGCCTCATCCAATAATCCAATAATACAACAAATTCACTTTAGATAATAAATTGCACAAGTCATTAGTAATAATAATAATAATAGTAATAATAATAATAATAATAATAATAATAATAATAATAATAATAATAATAATAATAATAATAATAATAATAATAATAATAATAATAATAATAATAATAATAATAATAATAATAATAATAATAATAAAAAATAATAATAAATAATAAACCGGCCTCTCTCTAAAACTTCTCTCTAAAACCTCCCTACGATTGCGAAAACCTAAATCTTCGCAATCATGGCCCGGGGCCGGCCGCCGCGGGTGGTGGAGCCTCTGAAACCACCCTCTACTGAGACTGAAACTAGCGATCTTCGTAGTGGATACTTGAGAATTTGTTCTTCTGTTGTTGTCTGAATGATTTCATTAATGCGGCGACAGCTTCTAGACTTTCTAAGGGGAAGGCTCCTTCTACGGGGACTAAGTCGGCAGCTAAGGCTACGGCTGACACTGGGGCAAAGAAGGATGTTCCTGGGACTTCTAAGACTTACTCCCAAGTCTTGAAGAATTCTTCCAAGGGGATGAATCTCTCCTTTGTTCCAGGGGAAGACTCAACTGTCACTATTGATGAGGAAGATATTGTTAAAGAAGTGGAATATTGGCAAACAACGTTGGTGGGCACTGTCCTAGGTAAGCAATCAACCCTAGTTCAGATTGAAAGCCTTGTTTCTAAGTTTTGGACACATATTACTACTCCTGAGATAATGTACTTTGCAAAAGGCTGGTATTACTTTCGTTTTGCTAATCGAGGATATGGAGAAAATTAGGTCCGATACTTGGAATGTTAATGGCTTCCCTCTTGTTTTCAAACCGTGGAGTCCTACAGTTATTGATGAGTTGAATGTCTCTCATGTTCCTGTTTGGGTATTGTTTCCCAACTTGGATCCCTATTTCTGGTCTAAAGCAGGATTAAGTAAAGTGGCTAGTGCTGTTGGGCAGCCTATTTGTGCTGATGAACATACAACTCATAAGAGTAAGCTGGCTTTTGCCAGGATTCTTATAGATGTTGACCTCTCCAAAGAGCTCCCTAAGGCTATAAAGATTAACTCCCCTTATCGTGGCACTCTTTTGCAGCCTGTTGCATATGAATGGGTACCTCATTATTGTCTGGGGTGTAAAAGATTGGTCACACTAAGGATAGGTGTAACCCTGGCAAACCTAAGACAAAGCCTGTCTATAGGCCTAAACCTCCTGTGGCTCGTACTTCTGGTCCTGCTGAGACTAGTAAACCTGTTAGTCCCAAGCATACACCTGCTCAGAAAAGTGTTGCCACTAACCTCTCCAATAGGTTCTCCCTTCTTCAGTCTGAGGGGGAGGAGGATGCTACTGTTCAGGAGATTGTTGACACTGCCTCTGAAGATGAATCTATTGCTGAATTGACTGTTGAGGATGACAAGGGTTTAGATTTGGATCCTGGGGACATTGCAAACCCCCATGATCATAACATCTTGGAACATTAGGGGTCTTAATGACCCCCTCAAGCAGCAAGAAGCTCATCATTTCTTGCTGGTAAATAAGGTGGACTGTGGTGCTCTACTTGAAACTCATGTTAAGCATCAGGCCATCAAGGATGTTAGTAAAAGTTTTCCTGGTTACAACCTTGCTCACAATAATGCTAATCATTATAATGGTCGTATTTGGATTTTTTGGAAGCCTACTATTCTTTCTCTTACTGTCTTGCATAAATCTGCTCAGCATATGCATTGCCTTCTGCTTCATATTGCTTCCCAGAAGTCTGTTGAAGTGACCTTTGTGTATGCCTTTAATGCAAGACTGGACAGAAGGGAGCTTTGGGACCACCTCCTTGGGATCTCTTCAAACCTCTCTAATCCTTGGCTCTGTTTAGGAGACTATAATGTGGTGTTGAATATGGAAGATCGTTTGGGAAGCTCTCATGTGCAACAGGCTGATATGTCTGATTTTAAAAGCTGTATTGATTCTTGTAATTTGGTTGATCATCCAGCTACTGGCTGTCACTTCACTTGGAATAACAAGCAGGGTGATGGTCTTAGATGGGCCAAACTTGATAGGGTATTGGCCTCTCCTACTTGGTTGTCCACTATTCACTCAACTGTTGCCTATCTAACTGCTGGGGTGTCTGACCATTCTCCTTGCCTAGTCAATATTGCTGATATGCCTGCCTCTAGAAAATCCTCCTTTAAGTACTTGAATTGTTGGGCTCTCTCCCCTCAATTTAAGGACACTGTCAGGACTGGGTGGAGTAGTCATTACTATGGAAGTCATATTGCTACCTTATTTCAGAAACTCAAGAATTTAAGAGGGAGTCTTAAGCAGCTGCATACTGATTCTTATACCAACCTTTCAGCTAGGGTGGCTGAAAGTAAGCTTGCTCTTCATCATTGCCAGGACCAGCTCAGTAGATCTCCTCAGGATAGTACCCTTCTTGCCCAGGAAAAGCATTTGCTTCAGGAGTATATTATGATTAAGAGAGCTGAGTTGCAGGTCCTTTATCAAAGGGCTAAAGTGCAAGGGCTCCAGTTAAATGATCTTAGCACCAGATATTTCTATTCTAGGCTTGCTGATAGGAGGGCTAGAAATAGTATTGGACTTATTCAAGATGAGTTTGGGGTTCAGTGTATGGGTGCTAAAGATGTTGCTCAAGGGTTTGTATCCTACTATACTCATCTTTTGGGTACTTCTTCCCCTGTGCAGGCTCTCCCTTCTTTTTTATTCCTAAAAGATACTGTCCCTCCTGATTGTTGGAGTTCTTTGGAGCAGCAGGTGAGGGTGCAGGAAATTCTTGATGCCCTTAAATCTATTGATAGGCACAAAAGTCCAGGAATTGATGGGTATTCATCTGGTTTCTTTCTAGATGCTTGGGATAAGGTAGGGACTGACTTCAAAGCTGCTGTGTTTGAGTTTTTTCAGACCAGCTCAATGCCCAAAGCAGCTAATTCTACTTTGTTGGTGCTTGTTCCTAAGATGGAAACCCCTCTTTCTGTTAAAGATTTTAGACCCATTGCCTGCTGTACCACTTTCTATAAAGTGGTGAGCAAGATTCTAGCTAATAGGCTCAAGCAGATCCTGGACTCCATCATTGGGCCTGAGCAAGCTGCGTTTGTTGCTAACAGGGATATTTTTGACAATACTATGCTGGCACATGATTTGGTTTCTAAATATGGCAGAGCCTACCTCACTCCTAGGTGTTTGCTAAAGGTGGATATTAGGAAAGCGTTTGACTCTGTTAATTGGAATTTTCTTCAGGACAGCTTACTTTACTTGAAGTTTCCTCCCAGGTTTGTTCATTGGATCATGGCCTGTGTAACATCTCCTTATTACTCTTTGCTCATAAATGGTGAAATTCATGGTTCCTTCCCTGGTAAATGTGGTTTAAGGCAAGGGGATCCTCTTTCCCCCTACCTCTTTGTCATCTGCATGGAAGTGTTGTCTAGGCTGCTCAGAAGACTCCCTAGGGCTGCTAATTTTTCTTACCACCCTAAGTGTGTTCAGCTGAATCTTACTCACCTTGTATTTGCAGATGATTTGCTTGTCTTTACTCGTGGTGATTTGCCCTCTGTTAAGGCAGTTGCTGACTGTCTTGATACTTTTAGTTATTTTTCAGGTCTCCATGCTAACCCAGCCAAGACTGACCTGTATTTTGGTGGGGTAACTGAGACTGTTAGGGAGCTCATTCTGAATGCTACTGGATTTAGTATGGGAGCTTTTCCTTTCAGATACCTTGGTCTTCCCCTTTTTAATGCTAGAATTACTCAAGACATGTATCAACCTTTGTTGGATAAAATCAAAGCAAGGATTATGAACTGGGCTAATCATTATCTGAGCTATGCAGGGAAGGCTCTTCTTGTGAACTCAGTCATCTTTGGTCTTCATACTTTTTGGGGGGCTAGTGTGTTGCTCCCAAAAGGCATTGCTAAGAGAATTAACAAGCTTTGCAAGGACTTTCTTTGGGGGGTTGCTGAAGGAACTAGAAGACATGTCTTCCTCAAGTGGCAGTTGCTATGCTCCCCAAAATTAGAGGGGGGGATAGGCATTAAAGAGGTTCTTAGCTAGAATTGTGCTCAAATGATGAAATGGGTTTGGAAACTTTTTCATAGGCCCCACTGTATCTGGGCTAAATGGATTTCTACTTATGTTCTGAAAGGAGCTTGTGTTTGGGATGCTCAACAGACTGTTTCTAATTCCTGGTACTGGAATAATGTCCTTAAAATGAAAGATCTTCTTCTGGAACTAGCAGGCTCTCCATCTCAGGCTCTCCTTTTGCTTGATGCATGTACAGTTCAGACGAGGTATTGCACTGATATCATGTATGGCTATATTAGGACAAGAAGGCAAAATGTTCCTTGGGCTCCTCTGATTCATGGGAAAGGATGCAACCCTAAGCATTCTTTCACTGGAATGATGGTTATGCATCTTTGGGCCGCCTCGTGGACAAATTGATTTCACGAGGAATGTGCTTTGTTAATAGATGTGCTCTCTGTGAAAGGAGTTGTGAGGATATCCCTCACTTGTTCTTCAACTGTGAATTTTCCAAGCAAGTTCGATCTTTGTTGCTTCATGGGTTTACGATGCCTTTGGACTCTTTTTCACTGGACTCTATTATGCAGGCTCTCCTCCCTTCTCGCAGAAATGTTCTGGTTTACACTAGTCTGCTGGCTACTATCTACTACTTATGGAAGGAACGGAATGACAGGATTTTTAAGGGGTCTAAGTCTACTGTGGAAACTTTAACTATTGTCATTAGGAAAGTTGTAACTTTACGTTTGTACGGTTCTACTTTCTATTAGGCTTTATTTAGGTTTTCTGTTCTTTTTTTTATCTTTCTTAGGGGACTTCTTTGGTCTCCTTTGTAGGAAAGAGTGGCATGGATCTTGTACTCATATTTTATCATGAAATAAAAAAGATCCAAAACTTTTCTGCAAAAAAAAAAAAAAAAAAAAAAAAAAAAAAAATAATAATAATAATAATAATAATAATAATAATAATAATAATAATAATAATAATAATAATAATAATAATAATAATAATAATAATAATAATAATAATAATAATAATAATAGAGAGAGAGAGTGTGTGTGAGGGAAAGCGATTTTTGAACGACTGCTGCCATCATCTCTGCTGACGTCATCGCTCTTACCCTCGTCTCCGGCACGGTTGCTCCTGTCTCACGCCGGCCATCATCGGCTGTCAGGTTCCCGGTGTTGGGTTTCAGGGTGTCTCGTTACGGGTTCGCGTGAGGGTTTTCTTGTTGGGCATTACCCTACGGGTCCTTCTGCCACTGTACGCCATCAAACAACCACCCCGGGTCGTCCTTCAGACCGCACGCCGCCGGTGAAGGGTGGTCGTTTGTTGGTTTTCTGTGTGGTTGCTGTTAGGGATCTGCGACGGGTATTGTCTTTTGTGGGGTTTTCGGTTTCGAGATCTTTTTGTTTTTCGGCTACTGCGTTGGTTGTTGCCGGCTTCCTTGGTCGACGATTTCTTGGCTGTCGCTGCCATTGATCTTCACTGGCTGTCGTCTCCGGTCAGGTTCGTTGTGTCAAGGCTTTCCTTTTGTTTTTCGGCATTTCTGTTTTCATTTTCCTCTTTGTGTCTCCTCGGCTGCCTTCTCTGGTGGTGGTGATGCCTTCTGCCCGCTGCTTTTCCTCGGGCTGTTTGGGCCGTGGTGGTTAGGGTTCAGTCTGTGGTGGCCGCTGCTGGGTTAGGGGTTGCTTGGGTACGGTTTTTGGTGCGTTTTTGGTGCGTTGTAGCGTGGTGCGTTGATGCGTGGTGCAGGTTAGCAGGTTTACTGGTTTGTGCAGCGTTGACTTGTTGTGTTGACTTTCTAAGTTGACATGCTTCATGTCCTGTTGGCTGCTGCGTTTTGAGTCCTTTTTTTTTTAGTCTTTAGTTGGTGTTGCGTGGGTCCTGGCACGTGAGGAGGAAGGCTTTTCTTTTATGCCTGAGCTTGTGCGGTACCATTGTCCCTTTTCGGGTCTTCATGCGTGTCGGGATGGTTTTGGTAAGGGCATTACTAAGGCTGCATGGCAGAAGCATTTTCAGGACCGACATTGTCATGAGGGGGCGTTGGAACTTACGCGTCAGCCTCTTACTGATAGTTTGACTGTTTATTCCAATGCCGAGAGTTCTTTGAGACGGATGGGGCTCTAGTTGTGTGGGGTATGTTTTAAAACCCGTACTACTAGAGCTAGATGTCGGCATAATTGGGGTGATATTGTGAAGCATCCGGAGTGTGTTGATGGCCTCTACACATTTCATATTTATGGTATTCCGAGACCTTTGGCTCCTTCTACTTCGGTTTCTTCTGATGATAGTATTGAGCTTGTTCAGTGGTCTATATCTTCGCTTGATCGTTTATTGTCGTTAGGCCTTCGCACCGTGAAATCTATTCCTCCTAAATGTCGTCTTGGGTTTGCTCGGGCTTTGAAAGGGGCCATGGATGATGTGGCTGAATTACCTGGTGATCTCTCCCGCTGGGTTCGTTTGCTTGTTCTACCGCTGTGTCTGCTTAAGACTTTCGCTCCTCGGAGTAATCATGAGTGTAGGACTGCTATTTGGCGTCAGCGTCAGGAGGAGAGTATTGTCAGGGCTATCCTTGCTTGGAGGGTACCTGGGGGGTTGCGGGGTTGTTGTGGAGGAGTGTTTCGATGAGGGTCCTTCATCATTTACTGTGGAGGAGGATCTGGATTTGAGTGAGCTTAACCTCCGCCAATGTCGGCGGAAGATTTGTGACGGCCACTATACTGTGCTTTCTTCCTCTGGGGTCGCCCCCTACTCCGATGCCACTCTTGTGGCCTTGCGTGAGAAGCATCATGTCGCCCCGCCTCCTTTATTGCCTCCTTTGTCTGGAGATCATCATCCTCTGGTTGCCTCTTCGACGGTGGTTTTGGATATGATTCGTAGCTTCCCACGCAGTACTTCTTGTGGGCGGGATGGTTTTCGTGCCCAGCACCTTATGAATTTTGTCCGAGTGGCGCTCTTTGTGGCTATCTCGATGATTTGATCACTTCTCTTACTAGGGTGGTTAATCTTTTTCTTGAGGGCCGGTGTCCTCTTCCTCTGGGTGAGTACATTGCCAGCGCCCCTCTCACGCCACTCGTTAAACCGAGTGGTGGGGTTCGTCTTATTGCTGTTGGCACGGTCTGGAGACGGCTTGTCTCTAAGGTTGGTGCTTTTATGGTTGGTCCTTCTTTATCTTCATATTTTGATGGGCTTCAGTTTGGAGTGGGTGTGTCCGGTGGAGGAGAGGCTATCTTGCATGCCTTGAACCGGCTCATTGAGGCTCGGGGTGCTGAGGTGGGGCTTTCTATGTTGCTGGTTGATTTCGAGAATGCGTTCAACCTTGTTGATCGTGTGACCATGCTTCAGGAGGTTCGCCGTCGTTAACCGGTTCTTTCCCGTTGGGTGGAGTTTTGTTATTCCAGCCGGCCCGTCTTTTTTATGGGGAGCACTGCTTGTGGTCTTATCAGGGTGTTCAACAGGGTGACCCGTTGGGCCCTTTGCTTTTCGCTTTAGTTTTGCATCCCTTAGTATGCAAAATCCGGGACACTTTTGACCTCACTATGCAGGCATGGTACTTAGATGATGGCACCATTGTGGGTGATACTTTGGAGGTGGGGAAGGTCTTGGATTTAATTATGGTGGATGGCCCTCGTTTTGGACTGCATCTTAATGTCCCCAAGACGGAGGTCTTTTGGCCTGTTGAGGATCCTCAGAGTCGACTCCCTGGGGGTTTCCCCCCTTCTATTTCTCGGCCATTGCGTGGTGTTACAGTTTTGGGTGGACCTTTCAGTACTTGTCCTGGTTTTGGCAGTGAGATTGTGGCGAAGAGAGTAACTAAGACCATTGAGCTAATGGACTTGGTTGCGAGGATTGAGGACCCGCAATGTGAATTGCTTCTACTTCGAGCTTGTACTGGTATTTCTAAGCTATATTTCTCACTTCATACTTGCTCCCCTAGTGTTTTTGGGTTTGTCCATCTTCCCTTTGATGTCGCTCTTCGTTCCAGCTTGGAACGTATTATCACCGCGTCTAGCCCGGGTTTTGGGGATTGACAGTGGCGCCTTGCTACATTTCCTTTTCATCTTGGTGGTCTTGGTGTCTATGCGGCGGGAGATGTTTTATTTTATGCTTTTATTGCGTCCCGTTTGCAGTCTGTTGGTTTGCAGGCTAAGCTACTCGGCCATTCTGGTATTGTAGCTGCTGGCCCTGCTTTTGATGATGCCGCACAGGTTTTTACTACGATTACAGGCTCTGGTATTTTAGGTAACCCTAGTGAAATTGCTGCCCCCAAACTTATGAAGGAATTGGCAGACATTTATTTCGCGAAGGTTGCTGCTGCCTCAGAGTCTGTTTTCACCTTGACACCGCGACAGCTTGCTTTATGGCAGTCTCAGCAGGGTTCTCACTCCTCTTATTGGTTACGTGCGGTTCCTATCTCGGGGTTGGGTCAGACTATGAACGGGAGGACTTACCGTAGTGTGCTTGGGTATCGTCTGGGTGTTCCGTTATTCACGGTATCTAGGCCTTGTCCTGCTTGCTCTTGGGTTTTTGTTGAGGATGTTTTTGGGGATCACGCTGTTTCTTGTACTGGTACTGTGGGCGTTAAACATCGGCATAACCTTGTCCGGGACACTCTTTTCGACATCTGCTATAGATCCGTATTCCGCGGGAAAGGAGGTTGATATCGGTTTGGTTGATGGGCATGGTGGCTCTCTTCGTCCTGCGGATTTATTGCTTTATTCTTGGGACAGGGGGCGTGATGTGTGCGTCGACTTGACCGGTTCTTCTCCTTTGACTCAGACTGAGATGACGGATTTTGTGCCTGGCCGGGTTGTCGCTGATGCTGCTCAGCGAAAGTGTGCTAAGTATATGGTTTCCTTCCTTTCTCTTTCTCTTCACTTGGGGAGCTGGATTCGGATGCTGTTGCCTTGCTCAAGCGGATCCATAAATTCTCGGTTTCTCAGGATGCGGGGGCTCGGGTGGCCGCTTACATTTTTACTAGACTTAGCTTTGCTGTTGCTAAGGGTGTGGGAGCCCAGATTGTCTCTCGGCTCCCCACCACTTTCATGTAAACTTTTATTTTCTTTTTATTGAAAGCTGCGCGCATCCATAATAATAATAATAATAATAATAATAATAATAATAATAATAATAATAATAATAATAATAATAATAATAATAATAATAATAATAATAATAATAATAATAATAATAATAATAATAATAATAATAATAATAATAATAATAATAATAATAATAATAATAATAATAATAATAATAATAATAATAATAATAATAATAATAATAATAATAATAATAATAATAATAATAATAATAATAATAATAATAATAATTGTTCCGGGTATAATTCCAGAGCAAGTATCGTTACCACCCGTGGCTTGTAGAATAATGTCTTGGGTTAGACCCTTCGTGCTCCTATCGTCTCCCTCGGCCTCCCCTGCAACAATGAACGAGGCGAGGGCTTGGCTTTGTGCAGCGTACCCACTCCGACGCCCAAGTCGGTGAACTTAGAGGTATAAGTTGTATGCTAATTGGCTAGGAATGTATTGTAGAGAGATAAGAGAGATGTTACCAGATGAATAGTGTATTTAGGTTTAGTTGTGAGATCCTTTCCTCAAAGAAGGTTGAGGAGTATTTATAGGCTTTCACCTTTTGTCACGTAGTGGCCAAGTGGCCAAGTGGCTTATCAGGTGGAAAGACCGTTCTACCCTCGGCCGATGAACCTATGGCAGGCCGGCAGAGGGTCTTGGATATGAGTACGCGGGTATGTGTCCTTGTGGCGAGGTTGTCGGCCGAGACGCTGGCTAGTGGCCGATGGGATGCATCGGCTAGACGATCTAAGTCGTTGACTTCTTTGTGGATATCTTTGACCTTGCTCGGTGTGTTGACTTTGGTCGGCGGTGCGAATATGCCCCATCAATTTGCCCCCGGCGTAGTCTATGCCGTGGTATGGGCTCCGATGTATGTTGAGCATATATTCTCGCACAAACTTCCGCAAATTTCTGTATCGGTGTCTTCTTGTGTACCGGCGTGGCTCTCTTTGTTAGGCCGCACCATATACCATATCCCCCTCCACATGGATGCGTAAAGGGCATCCGATGTGGAAAAAAGGCTATACATGACGGCCGAGACCGGTGAGAGTCGGTTGACTTTGATTGCCCCCGGCCGGTGCTCCATGACTTGGTTGATCGGTAGCCGGCGGAGAGTAGATACCCAGGAACTTGCTTGAAATGAAACATCGCGAGAGATGTGAATAGGCTTGTTGAAGACGCTTGGTCCTTTGTTGCATTGATCGACATTCAACTATTGCGACGATTGACATTCCGCGGTTGCATGCTTGACACGTGTGTGTTCGCCGATTGGTTGACGCTTCATGGGTCTGTGCCCTGATTGGTCCTTCTTCATGGGCTTTTCTCTATAAATAGGGAAGTTATTCCGTGATTTTGGCCTCCATTTTATTTTCGAAAATTTTCTCTAAAATCTTCATCTCTCCAAACTTTCAAGGGTTTTCTTCTTCTTAATCTTCGGAGTATCTGATCCGGCGAGTGTTTTTCTTTAAGGTAAACAAGCAAACTTTTATTTTTTTTTTCTTGTTAGTAATTTGTTGTGAACATGTCTTCTGCTGATGCTGGACCTAGTAAACTGCGTCGGGGGCCCTAGGTCTCCCTCTCCGAAGTTGATCCTCAAATTCTTGAGGAATGGGAGGACTACGATTCTGTGGCGACTTTGGTGATGATTTTGGTGATGAAGTGGAAAGGTCCCGCCCTAGTGAGGGGAGACAGTACATCATGGATCACGGCTATGTCTGTAAGATCTGCCTTGATCGTGCTTGGTCTCGTAAGCTTGCCCGTTGTTCCGGCGGGAAACTTTTCGAGGATCATTTTTTCTTGGGTAGGGGATACGAAATTGTTATCCCTAAGGAGGGTCAGTGTATTGCCCTCCGCCGGTATCTTGGCGTGTACTGCGGCATTTGGAGTTCGGGCTTCGGTTTTCCGTGAACGGGTACGTTGTGGCCATAATTAGAGCCATGAACGTTCTTTGTTGCCCAATCGCACCTGGCCATGAGGACCATAATTGGTTTTGTCTGGCTTTGTCTTTTTAAGGGAGAGGCTCCGACGGTGAATTTATTCCGCCGACTCCATCATCTCAAACCGTCACTCTACGGCCGTGTTGGGTGGTACGGTGTACAAACGGAGCGGGGTTATGTCTCTCACGACAAACCTTCTTCTTGCAAGGGTGGCAAGGTCGGTGGGTGTATGTCAAAGTGCCGAATGACTATCCACGCCCGTTCCTTCCAAAGACCAGGGTTAATCTGCGGTGTGAGACTAGGGCGGAGCATGACGGATGGGTCACTCGTAAGCATCTTAAAATGGACGCTAGCGGGGTCCCTCTTACGGAGGATGAGAGGCGGCAATGAGGCTCTTTGAGGTGGACAAGCGTGGGATGCCGAAAAGATGGATTCCCCCAACGCAGATCATTCTTCAGGATGAGCCGCTCTGCTATGTCGGCCTCATACCGGCCCTAGCACGGGGTGAGTGGGGTCGGTGTGAGGCCCACCGCCGCTCTCAATGTTTCTTGATTTTCGAACTTCGATTCATTTCTTCTACTTGACTTTTGCTTTGTTTCTTTCGTAGACCACTTTGGACCGGAACTACCTGAGGATCTTCTTCGGAGAATGGGGCTACACAAAGATAAAACCGTTGCTAATTTGCATCCCAGGCTCCGCCCATGACCGCGGGGTGTCGTCGAATGATCTTATGGAGCAGCGGCTAAAGGTCTTGGGCAAGGAGGAGGCGCAGGCGAGGGTTGTTACCGGTGTGGTGCGTCGGACGCGGAAAGCAGCGCCGGTTTCAGCTCCCGTCCCCTCCCCTGAGAAGGTGGAGGTTGTTGAAATTCACGATGAGGGGGACTACGATGCGGAGGGACCTCCTCTTATCTCGTAGGAGGAAAAGGACAGCTTCTACCGAGGGCAAGGAAGTGCCTCCTCCGGCCAAGAAGCCCAAGCATGGTACCCATCCGGCTTGTGGCGTTGGGCGGCAGGCGGTGGGATCCTCCCGCACACGGGTTGGTGATCAATGCACCACCGTCAACCCTTCATCTCGGACGGCTTTCGTCTCCCGGCCACGGGCTAGTGGCCAAATTGCCACCGTCGTCCCTTCATCCCGGAAGGCTTCCGTCTCCGAGCTTATAGAGGAGGGCACGAAGCTTATTAGGGAGCTGGCGAGGTGGAACGTGGCTACGTTTGCTCGTCTCGGGGAGCAAGAGAAGGCCGTGGCTCGGGCTGTTCATGAGCGTAATGCCACAAAGCAGGTGGCTGCATCGGCGAAGCTGGATCTCCTCAACGAGCGAGGCTTAGGGAGAAGTCGAGAAGGCGCTCTCGGCAGAGAGAAAACTCGGGAGGACGCCGAAAAGGAGGTCCTTCGAGAGGGCTAAAGCCGAGGTGCGGCCACCGAAGGCTGCGAATCTGCGGAGGAAATGTGAGCTTGCTCGGGGGCGCGCCGACCTCTACCTCAGCAGAGGAACGAGTCCGGGACCTATTTAAGGCTCGGGCGGAGGTGGTTCGGGGCAGAGATGCCATCATTAAGCAAAAGGAGGCGGACATCGAGATGCCGCAAACCGACCGCTTCCCAAGTCGTGCGCCGAGTTCCGGATTTGGCCGAAGATGCTTTGCTAGGGAAGTTATCGGGAGATTTTCCCTCTTGATGGTTCCTTCCGTGGGGGCAGGTTCGACGTCTTCGCTTGATGACAAGCTCCAGGCTAAGGTGGATGCCGCGGCGGAGAAGGCCAAGGAGGCGGTGAAGGCGAAGATGGAGAGGGAGGCGGCCGCGGAGAAAGCGACTCTTCTTGCCGAGAGGGCTAGAGTAGCCAAGGAAGAAGCCGAAAGGATGAGGGCGGTGAGGATGCCGAGGCCAAGGCCGAGGCCGCTAGAAAAGCTATTTGGGTTGCCGCCGAAGAAGACGCGGCTTGATGAGAACAAGTTTACTGCAGTCTGTTTCACTCCTCACATGCTACCGTGTCTTTTGATGAGAACAAGTTTACAAAGCAGTCCGCCTTGACTTTCCGGGGTCAATTACTCACCCTTCCTCTCCGCTATCTCTCGGTTCTGAACATAATGCTAGTTTTTTTGCCTCTTTTTGTACGACCTTGGTAGATTATATTTCGGCTTATCCTGTGGGGACGCCGTCGTCCGTATTCTTTTCACTTGTAATTCTTGTAACTTATCTTCTAATAATAGTTCGTTTCTTTCGCCTTCGGCCTGGCCGAGGTCTTTATCTCATCTTTGTCGAGTTCTCCGTTTTCCTAATTGAGCGCTCTTTTCGTTTCCGTCTTGGCCTGGCCGGGGTCGTCTTAAAGTGTGTATCTCGTTGTGTCTCAATGCTTCCAAGACACTTTTGCTTTTGCGAACGTAGTGTGCGACGGCCGTTCTTGTCGTGGTATCCGCCTTACGAGGGTGGTTGTCGCTCTTATCGGTGCGACAGTGTGAGCTGGCGCTAGTTTCTTGATGGAGACCGCCGCTCTTGTCGGTATGACGGTGTGAGCGGCGTCGTTTCTCGATAGCGTGTTACGTGGCGTCTACCACTTGGAGGATCTGCGACGGCATCAAACCTCTTGGGGTGGCTAGTGGCGTCTACTACTTGGGGTGACTGCGACGGCGCTAGTTTCTTGATGGAGACTGCCGCTCTTGTCGATATGACAGTATGAGCCGGCGTCTGTTTCTCGATAGCGTGTTACGTGGCGTCTACCACTTGGAGTGACTGCGACGGCATCAAACCTCTTGGGGTGGATAGTGGCGTCTACTACTTGGGGTGCTGCGACGGCGCTAGTTTCTTGATGGAGCCGCTCTTGTCGGTATGACGGTATGAGCCGGCGTACATTTCTCGGTAGCGTGTTACGTGGCGTCTACCACTTGGAGTGACTGCGACGGCATCAAACCTCTTGGGGTGACTGCCGTGGCGTCTACTACTTGGGGTGACTGCGACGGCGCTAGTTTCTTGATGGAGACTGCCGCTCTTGTCGGTATGACAGTATGAGCCGGCGTCTGTTTCTCGGTAGCGTGTTACGTGGCGTCTACCACTTGGAGTGACTGCGACGGCATCAAACCTCTTGGGGTGACTGCCGTGGCGTCTACTACTTGGGGTGACTGCGACGGCGCTAGTTTCTTGATGGAGACTGCCGCTCTTGTCGGTATGACGGTATGAGCGGCGTACATTTCTCGGTAGCGTGTTACGTGGCGTCTACCACTTGGAGGATGCGACGGCATCAAACCTCTTGGGGTGACTGCCGTGGCGTCTACTACTTGGGGTGACTGCGACGGCGCTAGTTTCTTGATGGAGACCGCCGCTCTTGTCGGTATGACGGTATGAGCGGCGTACATTTCTCGATAGCGTGTTACGTGGCGTCTACCACTTGGAGTGACTGCGACGGCATCAAACCTCTTGGGGTGACTGCCGTGGCGTCTACTACTTGGGGTGACTGCGACGGCGCTAGTTTCTTGATGGAGACTGCCGCTCTTGTCGGTATGACAGTGTGAGCCGGCGTACGTTTCTCGATAGCGTGTTACGTGGCGTCTACCACTTGGAGAGACTGCGACGGCATCAAACCTCTTGGGGTGACTGCCGTGGCGTCTACTACTGGGGGTGACTGCGACGGCGCTAGTTTCTTGATGGAGGCTGCCGCTCTTGTCGGTATGACGGTGTGAGCGGCGTACTGTTTCTTGATAGATAAGCGATGGCAAAATTCTCGCTTTGATGAAAGGCTTGGATGGTTTTACTAGGTAAAAAGAAAAACATGCGTCGGGGTGTCCTGACTATTTCGGACACCACCGCATGACTACATAAATTTTACGAGATTACCAATGCCCTGACGGCTCATCACAGGCACATCCCCCAATCGCCACTAGTCGTATCCATGAGGTCGCCCCCCCCTGTTGTAAGGACGGGCTTTTTCCTTTTCGGACTTCTTCGCCTCTTTGAGGGATTGCATGTTGCAACCTCGGGCGCTATCCGGACGTTGACCACCTCATCCTTCTCGTCTTTGGAGACGAGCTTATGCGCTTCCCCCCGGTCCGAGACATACATCGGCGTTAGGGCCCGGATGGACATTCTGCGTCGGCCTCGCTCGGGTGACTCGGCCTATGAGAACGTTGTAGGCGGGACGAGCCGTCAATGACGATGAACTCAGCTAGGATGTTTTTAGCCGCGTTCTTTTCGCCGAACGTCACCGGGAGTCTAATTGATCCCAGCGGCACCAGGCCGGCCCCAGCGAAGCTGTATAGGGGGTTGGTGCAGGGGCTTAAGTCCTTGATCTTCAGGCCAAGGCCGAGAAAGCACTCCCTAAACATGATATTCGTGTATGCACCTGTGTCAATCAGGCACCTCTTGACCAGGTGGTTGGATATGTCCAAATTGACTACAAGCGGGTCGCTGTGAGGGGCGATGACCCCTTCGTAGTCCTTTCTTCCGATAGTCATATCGGGGATGCTTGCAGAGGGGATCCTTGAGTTGGGCACAAAGTTGATGGCCTGGTATAGCTCGTTTAGGTGCCGCTTGTGCCCATGAGCGGACCCTCCGTTTTCGTTGCCCCCGATGACAACATGAATCACGCCAATTCGCTCGAAGACGGACTTCCTATCTGAACCGCCGGCGTCAGTCTTTTGGCCTTTTGCAACGTACTTGCCGAGGCTTCCCTTCCGGATCAGCTCCTCTATGGCATTCTTCAGATGGCGGCAGTCGTTGGTTAAATGGCCGGTGTGGCCGTGGTACTCACAGTACTGGCTCGTGTCACCGTCACTTTTTGGCTTGGGGGGTCTCTCCCACTTCTGGCCCTCGTTTTTGCTCAGGGCGAAGACTTCGGCGGCTGATGCGATGAGAGGGGTTTTTTCACTATACCGCCTCTGGTGGTACGTTCCTGAATTCCACCCGGCGCCCGCCGAGTCTTGTTTCCGGTCGGATCTGTCCGACCGTGATCTGTTATTCTCGCGGCGTCTTCCTTCGGACCGCGAGCCGTTGTTGTCGCGGCGTCCTTCGTCCGGGCCGTCCGCCGTGACTCTTCTTTTCGGAGTGCTCGGCTTCGCGGGGATCTTCCCAGGTTTTGTGGTAGTCTTCCACCTTGATGGCCTGGTCGGCCAACTTTCTGGCGGCGTCCAGGCCTAGGCCTCCGCTCTTGATGAGCTCGTTCTTTAAGGCTCCCCGTGGGAGGCCCTTCATCAGTGCGAAGGCTGCCAGCTCGGGATTAATTTCTCGAATCTGCTGGACTTTTCCATCGAACCTCTTCACATAGCTCCGGAGAGACTCGCCCCCCTCCTGTCTGATAGTCAGGAGGTCAGATGTCTCTACGGCCCTTCTCTTGTTGCAGGAGTACTGGGCTAGGAAAGCGCCCTTCAAGTCGGCGTAATAATACACCGAGCCGTCAGGAAGTCCTTTGTACCAGCTCTGAGCCATCCCATGCAAAGTTGTTGGGAAAATTCGGCACCAGACCTCATCGGGCTGCTCCCATACCGACATGTAAGACTCGAAAGCCTCGGCGTGGTCATTTGGATCACCATCTCCCTTGTACGACAGAGGTGGTAGCTTGAGCTTGTTCGGCACCGGGACTTCTAAGACGTAGGCGTTGAGGGGCTGCCTAACCATGTGTCGAACGACACGCGGCGATCGGCTTCTTGCGTCCCTAACCTGGCTCCTTCCTCCGTGACGGGAGGGGCTCCTTCTTCGACTTGGGCTTCTTCTCCAACTCTGCTGAGTCGGACTCCTCTGGCTTCTTCGGGGTGAGCCTCGTTCGTGTGGCGGGGACGCTGTCCTCCCCCGAGTGCGGGAAGGACTTAGGTCTACCGCGCCCACTTTGGGCTCCCCCGGCGTCCTGACCGGGTCGGCTTCTCCTAGTGCTCCGTTCAAATTTCTCGGAGTCATATTTTGGGCCCTGGTCTCCCGGACAGTTTCGGCCGCTCTTGTCGACGTGACAGTGTGAGCGGGCGTATTACTAATTAGGTCTAGGAGCATTTTCAGCCTTGCTATGTCAACCACATGTCCCATGATGGTGACCTGGTTGGCTGGCAGCGGCGTGTCGGGTATTGATGGCATCCCGAACTCTGGTTGGATTACACCGCCGGTGGAGGGCTGTACGACTCCAGAATTGTTGAAAGTATCATCTTGGTAAAATGCGGTTTCGTCGGTTACGACTGCATCTTGTTGTTTCGACATTTTCTTAGCTTTTTGGGTGGGTTTTTATTATTATTTTTTTGTTTGGGAATGAATGTGACTAGCTTCTAGTGTCTTTTCCCACAGACGGCGCCAATTGTTCCGGGTATAATTCCAGAGCAAGTATCGTTACCACCCGTGGCTTGTAGAATAATGTCTTGGGTTAGACCCTTCGTGCTCCTATCGTCTCCCTCGGCCTCCCCGCAACAATGAACAGGCGAGGGCTTGGCTTTGTGCAGCGCACCCACTCCGACGCCCAAGTCGGTGAACTTAGAGGTATAAGTTGTATGCTAATTGGCTAGGAATGTATTGTAGAGAGATAAGAGAGATGTTACTGGATGAATAGTGTATTTAGGTTTAGTTGTGAGATCCTTTCCTCAAAGAAGGTTGAGGAGTATTTATAGGCTTTCACCTTTTGTCACGTAGTGGCCAAGTGGCCAAGTGGCTTATCGGTGGAAAGACGTTCTACCCTCGGCCGATGAACCTATGGCGGCCGCAGAGGGTCTTGGATATGAGTACGCGGGTATGTGTCCATTACCGCAGTTGTCGGCCGAGACGCTACCGGGCCGATGGGATGCATCGGCAAGGCGATCTAAGTCGTTGACTTCTTTGTGGATATCTTTGACCTTGCTCGGTGTGTTGACTTTGGTCGTGGTGCGAGAATATGCCCCCATCAATAATAATAATAATAATAATAATAATAATAATAATAATAATAATAATAATAATAATAATAATAATAATAATAATAATAATAATAATAATAATAATAATAATAATAATAATAATAATAATAATAATAATAATAATAATAATAATAATAATAATAATAATAATAATAATAATAATAATAATAATAATAATAATAATAATAATAATAATAATAATAATAATAATAATAATAATAATAATAATAATAATAATAATAATAATAATAATAATAATAATAATAATAATAATAATAATAATAATAATAATAATAATAATAATAATAATAATAATAATAATAATAATAATAATAATAATAATAATAATAATAATAATAATAATAATAATAATAATAATAATAATAATAATAATAATAATAATAATAATAATAATAATAATAATAATAATAATAATAATAATAATAATAATAATAATAATAATAATAATAATAATAATAATAATAATAATAATAATAATAATAATAATAATAATAATAATAATAATAATAATAATAATAATAATAATAATAATAATAATAATAATAATAATAATAATAATAATAATAATAATAATAATAATAATAATAATAATAATAATAATAATAATAATAATAATAATAATAATAATAATAATAATAATAATAATAATAATAATAATAATAATAATAATAATAATAATAATAATAATACGAGTTGAGTAGTTATCCTGCCCTGCAAGAAAATACTCCAATTACGCACTCCAATAATTCAATCCAATCAACAAATAAAGTTTCTCAATAAAACTGTCACCTAATACAAATAATAATTCACAAATACTAACTAAACTAATTATAAAATAATTAAATAAATTATAAAATAGTTATATCAATTGTATTATTATGTAATTTAATAATTATAAACCCGTCTTAAAACATACACCCATAGCAATTGTTGATCCATCTCGAGCACACCCCCAAAAGACCCACGAAAATCGCCCAAACACCAATGTAATTAACCCATAAACTACCCACATAATCCCGTCTTAAACTCCCATTCCCGACAACCACCAAGCTTACCAGCGGGCCCCACCGTAAGTACCTGCTGCCAACAACCAGACACACCCCAAACACCAGCTCCAGCCACCACACACAACCACACGACTTCGCCATATCCAACCACTCACTAACTATACAAATACAACAACATACACAACACCCTACACCACCACCCATCTCGCCTTACCACGGCCACCACGCTGCCCCATTCCACCCACGACCACCACCATTGTCACCTCTGACACACAGTGGTTCCATAGTGGCATACTCTTCCCGTAGTCGCAACTACGCCGGTCACAGTAGTCTTCTTAAGACGGTCACATACTCGCCCCTGTTTCTCCCCTATTTTCGCTTAACTTCGGCAACACCACACGAACTGCCACCCTGGACCACCCCAACTCCACTACCAAAATCGACCCAAGCCCTCGGACCAAACCAACCCAAGTCTTAGTCAAATAAGTCACAGTAAGGGGTTGAATATCCGGGTTCATTGTGTATCAAACAACCGTAAAAAACTTTCGAAATTCCGGCCTACCGCCCATAAAGCCACCTCCTTTATCGTCCCCTGACCACCCATGGTAGTCGACTCGACCCTAGGTTCCACCCTAACTCAAACCCAGGTCAGTCATGATTAAAATATGGGTTCATAACTCATATAGTATGTAAACCATCATAACCAACCACCCACCAAAACGTCCTTCGAACGCCCCTCTCCCATCGGTCTAAGGTGGTCAACGGTGGTCCATGAAGGTTCCCTCACAGCAGTCATTCGAGTCATAGTCTTGGGTCAGTCTACGGTTGTTATTTAACGAGTTATATTCTTCTTAAGGTGAGTATGTTAAGAGACGATAGAAAGTTACCTTGTGACGATCTCCTAGCTAGAATTCTCCTCTTTCTCCTCCTAGATCTTGTCTCCTCTATTTGATGAGTAATTCTCAGATTTATTTGTGAATAAGAATTAGGGTAGAGGTCTATGGTGGTTATTTATAGTAAGATTAGAAGGTATAGTACTTCTATTAGGAAACTAGCTTAATACAATTAAATTACGAAATCCCGATTTCACTCAACCAAACTCGTGTTACAAGAGTAAGCGTAGCCCACCACACTCGGCCCAATTCAACACGTCCCGACTCTTTTATTACGTCACTTCATTATTCTGTCCTCTATTTACATTATAAATATAAATTGTTGTAATTAATTATTATTATTATTAACGCATAAATTATTAATGTCTAATCTACTAAATTATGGGGTATTGCACATAACATCTCTTTACTTGCTTCCATGGCTGCAATATACTATGCGTCAGTAGTGGACAATGCTACACATTTTTGTAGCTTGGATTGCCATAAAATGGCTCCCCCCGAAAAAGTAAACACATAACTTGAGGTAGACTTTCTATTATCAAGATCACCCACCATGTTCGCATTAGTATAGCCTTCAAGTATAGGTTTGCCACCTCCATAACACAAGCTCAATTTGGAGGTGCCCCGCAAGTATCTGAAGATCCACTTTACAGCTTCCAAATGAACTTTACCCGGATTGGATAAGTATCTACTCACTAAACCGATAGCATGTGCAATATCTGGCCTCATACACACCATATCGTACATTAAATAATCAACGGCAGAAAAGTAAGGAATAGATGACATACCTTCTATCTCTTTCTCCGTTCTAGGACAAGCTTCCTTGATGAGCTTTAAATGAGTAGCTAATGGTGGACGAACAGGTTTAGCATGCTTCATATTGAACCTTTCAAGCACCCGTTCAATATAATTTTCTTGTGATAGCCACAATTTTTCAGCTTTCCTATCACGATAAATCTCTATGCCTAAGATTTGCCTTCCTGGACCCAAGTCTTTCATGTCAAATGACTTAGACAAGTCTTTCTTCAAACTTTGAATCAACTTTGCATCTTATCCAACTATCAGCATATCGTCTACATACAAAAGAAGGATGATGAAGTTACCTTGGGGAAACTTTCTGTAATATGCACAAGGATCGGTTGAAGTTCGTTTATAACTATTGCTGGTCATAAACGAGTCAAATTTCAGGTTGGCCACTGCCTTGGTGCTTTTTTAAGCCCATAAAGACTCTTCTTTAGCTTACAAACACATTTTTATTTCCCTTTATCTTCAAATCCTTCAGGTTGCTCCATGTATAACTCCTCGTGAAAGTCACCATGTAAAAAAGCAGTTTTCACATCAAGCAGCTCCAACTCAAGATTGAGACTTGTAACTAAACCCAACACGATTCTGACAGAAGTCATTTTGACAACGGGAGAGAATATCTCATCAAAGTCAATGCCTTTTTTCTGGTTGCATCCCTTTACCACCACCCTGGCTTTCTGCTTCACAATATTCTCGCCATCTTTCTTATTCTTAAAAACCCATCGATTTTTCAAGACTTTCTTGCCCTTAGGAGGCTCCATAAGTTCATAAGTTTCATTCTATTCAATGAATCCATTTCCTATTTCATAGCATCGAGGAATAATTCTTGAATTCATGAGAAGTATACTCACCACCATTTCCCATTTCTCCACAACGGTTCTATTCATTTTTTCTGCAACTCCATTGTTTTGAGATGTGCATGGCTCTGTCCTTTTATGTCTAATGCCATGGTGTGAGCAATAATTCTTGAATTCATGAGAAGTATACTCACCACCATTATCGGATCTAAGACGCTTCAGTTTTCTTTCCGTCTCCTTTCTACTCTGGTATGAAACTTTTTGAAGATCTCGAATACTTGGGCTTTTTGTCTAAAATATACACCCAAGTCTTTTGAATAACGTTATCAATGAAAGTGACAAAATATCTGATACTTGTCGTTTAGTACCAAAAATAAATACCTAAAACAACTAACAGAAGCTAGTGGAAGTAGGGTCGATCTCCACAGGGAGGCGGTCACTATCTACTTGTTAATTTAGTCTGTCTACGGTCACAAGATAGCTTAGTTTTGCATTTAACTAAACTAATAAAAGTAAGGGTCGAGAGGGAGTAAAAAGAGAGAAAAATGCCAGGATGTCGGGTTATCATGATAGATGCACAAGTCACCTAAAGGTAGGTCAGTGGATCTAATGTGAGAAGGGTAAAGGAAAGGTCCTTCTGGTCCGCTATCCGCCCTGAAATACAACTAGCTTAGCTTCCTCCCTCACTAGTGTAGTCTATTGCGATAACAGGTCTATCCATTCCAATCTTCCGATCTAGGATTGAACTTAATCAAATTAACTAATTCAGTTTCATTCATTAAACTAAACGATTATAATTAAATTGTTAATGAAATAAGTCTCACAATAAATCTACTAACCAACTATTGCATCATCGCTACACTATCATGACTCTCCTAATACTAGCTTTAGGGAATTATCTACGCATAAATATTAATAAAGCAAGAACAAGAGATGAAGAAATAATAACCATTGCAAATTAAAGAGAGTAAAGAGAGAATTACAAGTTAAGATCCGGAAAAAGAGAGCAGTCCAACAATATGAAAAGCAGCAGAAAACTGATTAAAAGATGATAAGAGATCCCCTTAAACCTAATTACATCTCTCCTATTTATAGGAGAGACAATTATTAAACCCAAAACACGAAATTAAGCTAAAAAGCCCGCGTCCAACAACTAAATACTCGATCGAGGACTTTCATATCACTCGATCGAACAAATCCAAGCTAAAACCTCTCGATCGAAGACTTTAGATACTCGATCGAACTCTATCAAAAAGGCACCATTCGATCGAGGGATTTAGGTACTCGATCGAA
The DNA here is from genome assembly GCF_048544455.1 of Silene latifolia. Lineage (NCBI taxonomy): Eukaryota > Viridiplantae > Streptophyta > Magnoliopsida > Caryophyllales > Caryophyllaceae > Silene > Silene latifolia. The sequence goes on along the minus strand of NC_133532.1, from coordinate 61,999,973 downwards.
CAAGATAGTACTTGATTGAGTACTTTCCAGCGCACAATTCCTGCTTCGCGCACTGAATTTCAAACGGCTGCCATTTCTTCGTTATTTTGGAAAACAAAGCGTTTCCGGTGACGTTGGAAAGCTAAGAGGACAAGTTTTTATATCCAATTAGAATCACTTGAAAATCAGTTTAGAACTCAAGATATGGCTCTTCAAAGTAGGCTCTAGTAATTTGAAACTCTTCCTTTTCTCGTCTAGCTACCTTACTTCTATGCGCATCTCAAAATAGTAGTCCCCAAGCTCCGACTAAACTCATCTCCTAAATGCATGCATAGGGCATGTTTTAGGCTTGATTATGGTCCACTTTGGTTTATACCTGCAGATAATACAAGAGAAACCAAAGTAGACAATTCGGGGGACATTTGTAACTAAACATTACACAAAATGCATAGAGATGTGTGCATATATGATACAAAAAGTCTATATAAAATGCACGCATCAAACTTCCCCAAACCAAACATTTGCTTGTCCCCAATCAAACTATATGCAAAACTAATAGAACGGAGTAAAGCTCAGAGCTAGCTACAAATCGTCCACCTAAACCAATTTAATGCAAGCAAACTAACACTTATAGCAAAAACTGTCAAATGCAAACGAGTTATGAGATGTTTATAATAAAGCTGAATCGTCGACCTTGCAAGACCTATAATGATGGAATCTCACGGGTCACTCTTCTCTTATGAAGTAAAGGGTAAGCATATGAGTGTAAGAGAAGAAGAGAAATAGCCGCTCACCTAAACTACGACCCACATAAACATGCATGCAGCTAATATGATTGACAATTCTAGCTAGCGTACACATACATTCCAACCAAATAAAGTCCCGTCACAGCCGAGGGCTTACAAAATTTATGGGAAAGTGAGGCTATGGGTAAGAAAAGGCAAAACGAGTATGGAAAATGTAGAGATAAAGCGTCAAGGTAGTACCTAAACAATACCATATGACAACATCCAATTCCTAACCAAATATAAAATCAAACTCAGTACCCTTCATATGGCACAAAAACTCACTCAACCAACACAACTTCTCAAAAGATATAGGTAAAGTATAGGAGTAAGACCGTCACAAACGAATTTTTCTTTTTACACGGTCTGTTTTTCTTTTTCTTTTCTTTCCTTTCAGGTTTTTTTTTCTTTTTCTTTTTTTCTTTTTTTTCATTTTTTTTTTCTCATCCTCCTTTTCCATAAATTACCAACTCCTGATAATACAATACAAACCAAACTTGGCATAATAAACAATATATCACAAAATAATCTAAACTAGCTTGACAAGGCAGGCTAAATTTGGATGTAGTTAAGGGTCAACAGGCAAATTTGGCTAAATGTGGAGTTAAATGGGTAAAAATGGAAGAAAGGGAATGTAAGCACCTCCCTGCATGTGACACCAACCACTAACCCGAATGTATGCAGGAAATAAGCAATTGAATTTCATACTTGTGCAAATTAATGTTACATGTTATGGAAAGAGTAACTACTCACAATCCTACATGAAACCGGTCACAAATGACACCGGTTTATAAGGCTCTAAATCTTAGAAATTATAAGTAGCTTGCAAAATCTCAGGTCAAGTCTATTTGTTCAGCTAAATTTTAACATTAACTCGTAGATATGCAAAAGACTATGCTAAAAATGCTAATTATGCAAGGCTTAGGTAAATAGACAATGTGTAGTGCAATTTCCTCATCGAAATCTACCGTTCCGACTCAACCTATATGCAAAAGTAAACGTAAAATTTTTTTTTTTTTTTGGGAAAAGGTAAGCAAATTTCATTAAAAACCATCAAGTATCCCAATTACATAAGATGAGAGACTCATAGATCGTCTCCTAACCTTACTTAATACTATTATACCACATTACAAACTTAACATTCGTACTTTTAATCATACTTAATCTCATACAACAATTAGCACGTACTTGTTGCAAAATAAACTCAGGCCTCCATAAGAAGCCCTCCACCCTGCACTTGTTTCGAGCAGTCCATATCCAATAGATCAGACTAGCCAGGATGACTGCCATTCCCTTCTTTCTCCCAAGAGCTCTACTCCTCCATTTCAGCCACCACTCAATGCTATGCTGATCAGGAAAGTTAGTCTTACACCAGGACGAGACCAAACTTTTGCATTTCATACTGAACACACATTCAAAGAACAAATGATCATGTGTTTCTTCTTTATCTCCACAGAGGAAACATCAATTCTGAGCAACAATATGCATTCTCATCATCCTATCTTGAGTCAAAAGACGTTGCTGCACAACCAGCCAGCAGCAGAAATGATGCTTAGGAACACTCCACCTCTATTTGACCCAAGGATACCAGCTCACTTGCTCCCTGTCAGGCAGGAGCCAGTTATATCCAATGCCAATAGTGTACCTCGTGCCAGACTTGCACCAATCACTCTCAAACAGCAATCCCCTAAAAGTGTCTTTAACTTTGCATATCATACGCCAAGCCCAGCTGTTAGAAGCTGCAGGTTTATAGCTACATCAGTTACCAGATTTAATATACACTGAGTGAACCCATCTGACCCATAGATGGTCAGCTTTCACTGCTATCCACCAGGCATACTTAGCAATAGCATCAAGGTTCCATTCATAAAAACGTTTAATCCCTAAACCACCTTGTCTTTTTGGTTGACAAATAGCATCCCATAAAACCAAGGCAGGGCTTTCCTTTTGCTCATTCTCATGCCATAAGAAGGATCTACAGACTGCCTCAATTATAGCAATAACAGTTTTGGGTAGAATAAAAATACGAGCCCAATATGTATGCAAAGAACTGAGGACTGGCCGTATCAAAACCACTCTACCAGCATAAGATAGCTTCCTTGATCCCCAAGCTTTGAATACGTTCCACAATTCTGTCAACTAAACTGAAGCATTCCAAGGCTGACAACCATTTAGGAGAAACATTCACCCCTAAGTACTTGAAGGGTACACTGCCTCTCTTCATGCCAGTTAGCTCTTCAACTTCTTTAATCAGCTGTTCATCAGTGCCATTAAAATAAATGTTTGATTTTCCCCTATTCATTACCAGGCCTGAAGCTTTGGAAAAGTACTCAAAGGATTGAATCATTAACTCCATAGAAGACCTGTCCCCTTTACAAAACATAATAAGACCGTCTGCAAAACACAAATGAGTAAGCTTAATTCTCTGGCAAAGAGGATGATAGTGGAAGTGCCTATGCTTTTGAATGACACCTATGATCCTGCTGAGATACTCCAGACAAAGAGTAAAGAGCAGGGGGAGAGAGGATCCCCCTGTCTCAATCCTCTTTTGCCATGAAAGAAGCCAAAGGTCTCTCCTTTCAAGGCTATTGAGTAAGTAGGAGTTGAAACACATTGCATTATAAGTTTTACCCAATGCTCAGGAAAACCCAGTGCCTTAAGCATTCCTTCAACAAAGGACCATTCCACAGAATCGTAGGCTTTTTGCAAGTCTAATTTCATAAGCACCCTTGGTGAGCAAGACTTCCTCTTATACAACTTGATCAAGTCTTGACAAATAAGGATATTACCCACAATGTCTCGACCTTTGATAAAAGCACTCTGTGATGGGCTAACAATGTCAGGTAGAATATCTCTCAGTCTGTTGCACAAAATCTTAGACAAGCATTTATAAATGGTGTTACAACAAGCAATAGGCCTGAAGTGTAACACAGTCTCAGGCATATCAATTTTGGGAACCAAAGTAATAATGGTGGCATTACACTGCTTTAAAAGTGCCCCAGACTGGAAGGAACTTCTAATAGCACTAATCACATCTTTACCCACAATGTGCCACGTATCTTTGAAGAACTGGCTGCTATATCCATCAGGCCCAGGCGCCTTATTCCCATGTATATCAAACATAGCAGTCTTAATTTCAGCATCAGTGAGAGGGGGCAGTAAGTGCATCACAGTGGGCAGTAGTCAAACACTTACCAGACTTCACCACCTTATCATTTATAGCAGTCACAGGGTGTGCAGTACCCAGCAAGTACTGATAATAGTCCTCAAAAGCTCCTTTAATTTCCTCAGGATCAGAACACAATTTATCATGTCTGTCCTTCACCTGATACACCATATTCTTTGCCATTCTTGTTTTAATGCTGGCATGGAAGAATTTAGTGTTATCATCACCCTTCTGTACCCAGTCAGTCTTTGCTTTTTGTCTTAGAAAGCTCTCCCTGGCTTTGATTAATTCAGCCAGTTCCTGGGCACATGTTCTTTCAGCACAACAAATCTCTTCATTCAGGGGGTCCTTAGCCAGAATATTCTGATAATGAAGCAGGGCCATCTCAGTTATGTGAGTCAGGTTCTCAACATCAGAGAAATGAGCATTGTCCAGCTGCTTGAAAGCATACTTTAAGCCCCTCAACTTTTTAGTCAATCTGGACATAGGAGTCCCCTGTGACTCCAGGGTCCACCCTTGAAGAACAGTATTCTCAAACTCTTCAGCCATAGCCCACATATTATAGTGTTGGAATAAGTGTCCTCCGACAATAATGCGATCACAACTGTCGATCATAATGATCACTTGTTTAAATCTCATTTTAAGAATACATGTGGGATGTAATATTTTACAGTCAACTGGTCCACACATATCGGTAATGATTGGCTGACTAGAATTTGACATTACTGTCGTGCGACGGTGGTGATCAGTTGATCCCCTTAGGTCATACCTAAAGGGTGACGCTCTTAATTGATTATTTAATTAATCGTATGCCGATGCGAGTTAATTAAATTGCTTAAAATTGACGGATGATTTTGTAAGTAAAGTTAACGTGTCTTATTGTAATTCGATTAAATTAGATACGGACTAAGTAATCGAATTGTTTTATTACTTAGAATAAATTATTGTTTACGAAACTATTGAAATTGAATGAATATTTTATTATAAATACAAGGCGTTGTGATTTATAATTGATAAACCGTTTTGGTACAAGTAATTACGAATTACTAGACGATTTTGTATATGACATATTTTATGAGTATGTTGATTTTTAATATGTTAAAAATACATTACAATTTCACATGTCAAGTAACATGTCACATATGTCACAATTGACAAATGACAAATGACAAAATAAAATGGACCTTCCATTTCATGTTATATGTACCAAAATTATGGAGGGGATTATGGTTGATATTGTGTTGATTATTTTAAATAAGAAAACAAAATGATTACCCACCTAATACTAGCCATGCAAACCTATTTTCTTGGGAAAAAAATGAGTATCATGCATTGGCCTAAAAACCTCCCTTCCACCCGGTTTTTCATAGAGAAAAACAAAAGAGTTTTCTCTTATTTTTACACTACATGTATTGATATTCTTGTAGTGTAGTATTCATTCATTCAACTCTCTACATTTTGTGAAACATTTTAGAGAAAGAAAAACCACAAAATTCTCTCCTCTAAACCGAAATAGAGGAGAACAAAATAAATATTTTGGGTCAATTTTTAAGCTAGATTAATAATATTACTAGTACATAATATTATTAATTATTAAGAGTAACACCTTGGGTATATGCTTTTGGAAGAGGTTCTAATTTGAACCTTGTTCATCCATTGTTGGAAAGCTCAAGAACTAACAAGAAGGAGATCTTGTTGGTGCCCAAATGGCCGAAATTGAGATGGTGAGAAATCGATCTTTCATCTCTTTTTATTAAGTTTGCATGCATAAGATCTTGTATTTATTTTATGACTAAATAAATTAATTCATATATGAATATGTAAATTAATGAGATTAATGATTCTAACAAGCGGTATCATGAGCCTTAGGTTGTTTGCATGCAAATCGGTTTATGGTTTTTCCGAGTTATAAGATTAACATACAAAACTAATTAATTTGGATTTATGAAGATAATCCTAAAAATAACTTTGCATGTTAAAATTTTCTGGTCCTAAGTGATTTTTAGGACATTTTGGTTTATTTATGGATTTTATTGTTCATTTTATATATTATTGACTTTAAAATGTCATTTTTATGATAAAAATGTCATTTTTGGACGAAAAATAGCTAAACTTCGAATTTTTCAGTGGTTTTTGGAAATGTTTTTACATATATTATCTACTGATGTCCTGTAAATTTTCATGTTAAAATAAGTTGTTTTGCTCGAAATATGAATTTTATAATTTAAAATCGTATTTAAATGGGTAAATAGGTTAATATGAGTTATATTTCGAATATGGTCATGGAAATTTAGTATGTTGTCACATGAAATTTTACAATATGTGTGTAAAATATTTGGCTATAATGAAGTCTTTTTGCATGATTTATGAATTTTTGATGAAAAATCACATAAATAGTAACTATAATTAGTAATAATGCTAAAACATACTTCATGACTAAAGGAAAAATGTCACATGTTGCATTTTATCATATATTTCAGATATAAAAGTGAAAAGTTGATGAAAATAATTTTTCTCATATTTTTATGGTCATAATTGTTAAAACCGATAAACCGCAACATTGTTTTTCTCGATAAATTTTCGAAATTTTTAACCTAAGTTTTGAACATTATGAGTGTCATGGTATTTTTCCAGAATGTTCATGAGTTTAAATTTCAAATTTCGAAATTATTTGAAATTTTTTATAATTTAATTTGAAGTTTATAGCATAATTTTGTATTTTTGGGTCCATTTATGAACAATATTAAGAAATCAAGTTTAATTATTGTCAAAATATTAGTGGAGACTAATTTTTGAGTCCTAATATGGTTAGGGTAATTAACTTGTACATAAATATGAATTTATGTAATTATTGTGATTTTAACAAGTTATAATCACGCAAATCCATGAAAACCGATAAATATACGATATGGCTCTTAAAAGGCGATTTAGCATAAAATCTAGCATGTTCATACATATTATAATGCTGCATTTTATTTATGATTGTCATATTTTAATTTTATGTAATTTTTGAATTATGTAATTTTACTTAGTATGTCCTTAGTTTTAATTGGTATTACCCGAAATGTATGGGAATATCGATTCGGTTGTAATTATTGTGATCTCGTATCACCGTTTTGTAATTTAATAGATTTATTTTTAATTACAAATGTATAATAGGAAATTATGTAATTCATTTTGTAATTTAATTATTCCGGAGTTCCAAGATGACGGTGCCATTCGAGAAGATGGTCCATCAAGAATGTGTTGCCTCGAGATGCGTGCCAAGACCGAAGATCAAGGGACCAAAGGAGTTGGTTTCCGAATTTGTAATAGTTTATTAGATTTACTATTTTAGGATCGCCATAACTAAACATGCATTTTATATCGAGTTTTTCGACCGTGTCAATTACAATTATCGTAGTTCACCGCTTTAGTTCACTTAAAACGTGATAGATAATAAATTGACATGACCTCTCGCTAAAATAAACAATTGAGACTTAGCCTTACCAAAAAGTAGAAACCATGAAAACCTATTTCGTGAGGGAGTGCGCTCGGCCACATCGGGGTACAAACCTTGTTACGTAGGGGAAGTGGGTGATAAATGTCTATCCACCGAATTCATATTGATGAGGGATGAATCGGCTACACCGTACCCAAGTTAATGTGGATTTGGATCATGGACACATTTATTCGAAATTTGGGTTGAACCCAACAAAAGTATTCTCGGCCATAGCCGGATGTGTTTTGGGCTAAAGATAAATATTAATGTAATTTTATCGACCAAGAGTTCTAAAAGTAGAATCAATTAAAGAGTTAATCCACCGAGTTATATTGATAAGGGATGAATCGGCTACACCGTGCCCAAATTAATATGAATTTGGATCTCGGAATCATTTATCATAGTTGGGTAGAGGTCACTATGTAAATGCTTTACTTATTAAATTATTTACAAGTATTATTATAACGATAAATGTTTTGTTTTCATTATTTCGTTAATCATATTGTTCTAATTCTTTACCTCAAATTATATACGATATCATTTCGATTTTAGTTCAAATCTCCATTAAAACATTGTAACTAAAGACAAAATTTGAATTTTCTTCTAAAAACCTCGTATTATCAATTGTAAGGATATCTTGTGAAGAGTATAGATAAAAGTCATTCGTGATCAAAAGGGTTTTTTTATTCTTGACTAACATATCTACTTACAATTAATTGTTTCTCATATGCTTAATTGAGTTAAGTACTTTGAAACGTTACATCATTTTGGTAACTAGATTTGTTGGAAATCAAAATTGACCAAAATACCGCAACCACTTCAATGAAAGTTTTAAGACTAAACAAATGAATTGAAGAGTAGTCTTCATGAAATTCAATTTTGCTTCTCTAAGCAAAGACTCATTGAAATGAGTGAGAGCATTGTCTTAACCGTTAAGAAAAGGACGAGGTTCAAAGAAGTAAAATTAGAATAGAATTGATACAAGGTAATGTTAAAAGTAAAGTTATTGAGAATAACGATACTAAACCTATCAATCACGACCAATAAAGTTTCCATTGTCTTAATTTTTGGACGCTAGAAAGGAAACTACCCCAAATTATTGAAGAATCAGCAAGTTAGTTGTGGGACATCTAATGGGACCTTCTTCTTTAAATGTTTATTCGATTAACATAAATTTTGCTAGTACTACTTCGTCAATATTAGAAACCGATGGTGGTTTTCATCATTGTATTTGATACATAGGATTATTAGAATATGACGACTAGCAACAATGATGTTGAGAGATAGAGTCATTGTGTACTCAATCTAGTTTTGAGTTTATATTTATACATACCTTAATTATGACTATTAACTGAATAAACTCTAAATAAGAATATAAACATGTTAAGATACAAAAGAGGTTTCACTTTTGTGACCCTATACACCATGATTTAATGTATGGCTAGCCCATTATCAAGGTGAATATATTCTAAACCAAACTAGAATGATACATCATGTAGATGATGCAAGACTCAAATTGGTAACCCAAGATCAAACCTTAAATTCTGGAATGATGAACGCAAAGAGTTAGCGAGTACTCTTGGAACCATTAGATTGTTAATCTTATGGTATATGCGTATCTTGTATTCGAAGCAAGATGTCTCGTGTCTTTTGGTTGAAAAGGAGATCGAGGTTATAAATCATTGATTCAGAATAGGTTGATCATTTTCTTTTACCAACGATTTAAGTTGACACTAATGTGTTCACTTAATAAGGTACATAGAGAAATCTTTGAAGAAGTTGACACTAATGTGTTCACTTAATAAGGATGTGTGATATAGTATCACAAGTTAATCTCTCCTAGCACACATTATGGGACAAGGTGTGGCTAGATATAGAAATCAAACCCTGTTCGATATGGTTTGGATTTTATTCAAGTTACCTTGAGTTACTTGATCTAATTTTGGGGATTTTATCATTTTGTCTAAGTTGTTTTTCCACTAAATCTAAACGATTCATATGAGATATGAAATGGTAGAGTACCATGCTTGTAAGTTTTCAAAAGAAATAAATGCTCATTTTTCCTTACTATAATCACGAGTACAACAGGTTTGTGGCTCGTGAAGCTGTCTTTCTAGAATACAAGTTTATTTCTAGAAGACAGAGTGGGAGAAAATATTCAAGAGCCACAAAAGAATGTTATGTCGCAAGAAACTGGTCTTTCTTGGCTACATGAGACGTTTTGTGTAAGACGTTGTTTCTTCAAAACCTAGGAGGTTAAAGTCATCACTTGTTGAAGATGATGAATTAGTGTTACTTTTAGAAAGTAAAGAGCTTACAACTTACAAAGAAATTGTTTGATTCAAGTTACTTCTGGAAAGTAATAAATATATGACTTACATGAGAATGTTTAAGTCACAACTCAATACAAGGCTTAGAGCCATGAAAATCCGAAATAAATTCCAAGTGAATTGTTAGATATCAAAGCTTGATTGGTGGCAAAGGGTTTTGCACTAGTTGAAATGCTTAAGTCTATTTGGATCTTCTTAGGAATTGTGTTTCATTATGTCATATATAGCGAGTGAACCTAAAACCCACTTCTTCAATTAGAAGGAATGTATTCAATACATATCTTGAGTTTTGTAGATTCTTACAATCCTAAGATAATGTGAAACTTAAGAGAGAGTCTTAAGTAGGACATCAATGAGTTGGAATCAATGTTTTGATCATATTATAAAACTTTTCTCAATAGGTTGAGAAGTTGTGTTTATACATGGAGTTTAGTGGGAGTTACGGAAATTTTAATTAGTCTTATATGTGGATAACATATTGATCATTGAGAATGATTTAAGACTTTTGGAGTAATATAATACATCTTTAATATCCGGTTTTATGGAGATAAATGCACGTGATATTAGCGTCAAATAAGAAGTCTTATGTGATAAGATTCATGACTAATTCAATCGAGTTGAACATATTTGATTGATTCCATTTGCTTCCGCTGCCGGATCAATTAAATGAGTAATGATGTATAACACTTCATATACTTTGAGTCTGATGAATTGTTTCAAAATCGAATTTAAGTAATAGTTACCAAGTAGCCATATAGATTATTCTTAAGTGCTTGAGGAAGCATTAAGGATGGAAAGTTAAGTGTTTTTGATGCAATTAACTAACTTGTGTAAGGGTGTTACACGAATGACAATTGAGATTGCGAAAGGTTTCAGACAAAACCATATTCAAAACACGTGAAGATGGTTAAGGAACCATTGTGGCTATGTTATTTAAGAAAAAGATTTGCTTGAATCGTTCTAGGCAATAAAGAACAATGAGAGATATTTACAACGGAAATTGAGTACACTTGCAATCATGAGATGTGAAAGAAGGCTGAGTCCCGCACACTGTGAAAACAGTGGGAGCTATTCTAAGGCTAGAGGGCCTATGTCTAGATTGGATCTAGACACGTACTCAGAAAGTTTTGTAATGCAAATGTATACATTACAAAGGAAAGCGAGTATGTAGTAAGGTTGAGTAAGGTACAAGAAGTTGATAAAACCTACTAACCAAAGCCTTCTCATAGGCTTAACATGATGAGTCATGTCATATGTCATTTCAATTGCATTGAGATGAACAACTACATATAAGATGAAAATGAATTATAAAAATATGAAGTAGTAATCAGGTATTGACTATTCATATGTGATAATCACATTTGTCGTTCGAGTTTTTAAAATCTAAAAACTCCTTTTATACTTTGTTACATCCAAACGGTTTGTAGAGATAATATTGAACCCCGTTAAAGTGAACCCGGATTAACATGGTATTTGCCCATAGTCACTTGTATGAGGTGACGTCTCGAAGTGACTAAAGTGTGATGCGATTGATGGCAAGTTCAAGTGCCATAGAGTCATGTGAGATGACTAGTCGATCACATAGGCAGACTGTTAGGAACACTTTGTCGGGCCTTACGACCGCTTATAGAGTTCTGGCAAATTTATATAGCCTGGTCGTGGCGAGAGCTACTATAGTATTCTAATGAGTCGATTCTTTTGACTAAAGACTGTTCACCTAAGGTGGCACACTTTCAGATTAACTTTGATTTATGTTACTGCGACCTTCATAAATGGGGTAAAATGCACATATTTTGGGTTATGATGGATGTGGCTAGTCGAAGGGAATAGTGCGATAGGAATTGTCCACCCCCTTGTCAGGGTTAAAACAATATCTCAGGGCCACTCGAGGAGTAATGAACTGGAAATGCGTGGCCACGCTCGGAAGGTATCTATGGTAGATAACTCCGGTCAATCAGTTATTCTCCAGATCGAGGAAACCACTCTCGATATGATCACTTGCAAGTACGACCTGAAAGACACCTTGCATTGAGTGGGAATAGTAATAGGACAAGAGAATTGGTGACGCACACTTGTAGAGGACAAGTGGGAGATATAGGAAATATCGGTATATCTCATCAAGAAAATTCGGATTATAACGAAATTATGAAATATGAAATAACGAGTCATAAATGAAATTGCATAAACAAAAGAATAGAGATTAGAATTAACCTCCGGTCCTAGCAATTTGGCCTAAGAACAAATATCGAGATCGATATTCTCCTAATCGTTGCACCCAAGATGCTCCGAGAAATGCCTCTTTCTTGCTAGAAAGAAAACCATAATTTCTTATAATTTTAGGGTAGTTTTTAGAGTTTTGTGATGAGAGTGTTTGGTCAAAAATCAAGTGAGAAAAAGATCCTCCTCTTTCTCCTTTTAACCATGCAAAAGAGAGAAAAAGGGAAGATTTTTTTTCTTATTTTTTTCTCCTCTTTTTCGTGTAACAACCAAAACAATTAAGGAGAAGAATCTTCTTATTTTAGGTTGTTATCATATTGTATAAAATGTGTATAATTATCAATTGTCATTTATGTCGTTACGTATTCATAAGTCCACACACAACAGTTTGTAGTCGATTTATTAGTATCGGTCTGTCATCATTTATTATGACAATTTCGTATAATATATACATTAACTATAAATATCGCATATTTATAATTTTCTAATTAAATATAACCGTTTACGTTTAATTACGAATTAACATCTTAATTCGTTTAAGCTAACATTATATACATTAATTAAATATAACAGTTTATATTCAAATTACGAATTAACAATTAATTCGTCTCAGCTGATATTATTTAATTGTATTAAATAATCGTCTCATCATCACATTGACTAACTTTTTAGTCAAATACATGAACTAACCTTTTAGTCATATAAGGCATCAATGTGATTATATTTTCATATAATCACATCTCTCAAACACATCCTTTAGGTGTGACTTTTAGGGACCAGTTGATCACCGCCATCAGTATGATAATAACGTCAAACTTCTAGCAAGCCAACCGTTATTAGTAAACGTTAATCAACTGATAAAATACTAAGTATACCCTGTGAACCTGTAAGAGATTTATACATGTTATCACACTAACTGTGGAGGACACTAGCTCCAACAATCTCCCACTTGTCCTCACAAGTGTATGTACGATAACTGATTCTCATATCCTTAATTTCTCCCACTCAATGTAAAACAATTTGCAAAATCCGTATTCGCAAAGGTCGTATTTTACAAGTGATCAATATCAAGAGTGGTTTTCCCAACTAGAGAGTAACTTAACTGATAAACGAATCATCGTTCGAGCATGGCCATGCATTTCAGTTACAACTCCTCGAGTGGCCCTGAGAAATGACTAAACCTGATAAAGGTTGGATATTTTCTTCAACTCGAATCCTGCAGATACAAGCACAGTATGAAATGACCCAGTAAAAATCTGCTTACCCAAAAACTGCCTTAATCTCAAGACACAGTCGATAGTCAAAAGAATCGACTCTAGGAACATAATGGACGTCCAATCCACGACCTGGCACCAAATGTTTTTAAACATTTAGGACTCCATTACGTTGTCACAATGTCCTACGAGGTATCGTTATAACTCGCATCTGTGATCGATCAGCCAACCGTTTGACTTATGGCTCGTTGAACCCACCATCAATCAACTTCACAATATAATAGCCAGAGTTATCAGCTCATGTAGGCGATTACGGACCAAAGTAAATATAATGTAATTCAGTTCACTTTGTGGCGTTCAATGTTGTCGTACAATCCACATGAAAAACAAAATATGAAAAATACGATGAAGTTATAAATAGCATATAAAAAAGAAAATGTATCGAATTCATAAGCAACTACTACAACTCAGGAACACGATTAATTCCCATGGAAATAACGTGCCCTTCATGCTTATCATATTTCAATGGTTTAGTGAGAGGGTCCGCGGTGTTGTCATTCAAAGCAATCTTGTCAATCACTATCTCCTCTTGCTCCACGTAATCACGGATCAGGTGAGTCTTCCGATGTACATGTCTAGACTTGTTGCTAGACTTAGGCTCCTTGGCTTGGAAGATGGCACCTCTATTGTCACAATAGATGGTGATTGGGTCATTCGAACTAGGAACTATGGTTAGTCCTTGTAATAATTGACGCATCCATATAACTTCCTTTCTTTATCAAGCGGCATAGTACTTGATTCAGTAGTAGAATCTGCTATAACTTCCTGTTTGGAACTTTTCCAGCTGACCGCAACACCATTAAGAGAAAAGACGAATCCAGACTGAGATTTCGAATCATCTCGATCCGTTTGGAAGCTAGCATCTGCGTAACCGATTGTACATAGCTTAGTATCTCTTCCATAAGTCAATGCCCAATCCTTAGTTCTCCGTAGGTACTTAAGGATGTTTTTAACAGCCATCCAGTGTGTTTCACCTGGATTGCCTTGGTACCGACTCGTCATACTCAATGCATATGCCACGTCTGGACGTGTGCATATCATGGCATACATGATTGATCCTATGGCTGATGCATAAGGAACCCGACTCATGCGTTCAACCCTTCGGTGTCTTGGGTGATCGAGACTTGCTCAAATGCATCCGAAGTCATTGGAAGGTTCCCTTCTTGGAGTTGGTCATCTTTGAACCTTTCAAGAATCTTATCTAAATAAGACTCATTGACTCGGTGATAACATCCGTCGTGATCTATCTCGATAGATACGGATTCCCAATATGCGTTGTGCCTCACCCAGATCTTTCATCTGGAAATGGTTCTTCAACCATCCTTTTACCGAAGATAAGAGAGGAATGTCATTCCCAATCAAGAGTATGTCATCGACATACAATATCAAGAAAACAATCTTGCTCCCACTCGACTTGACATATAAGCATGGTTCCTCGACCGATCGAGTGAAACCATACTCTTTTATCACCTGGTCGAAATGATGATTCCAACTCCGAGAAGCTTGCTTAAGTCCATAAATGGAACGTTTAAGCTTGCACACTTTCTTAAGATTTTCAGGATCTATGAAACCTTCGGGTTGTACCATGTACAATTCCTCCTCCAAATAACCATTTAAGAAGGCGGTTTTCACATCCATCTGCCAAATTTCATAGTCATGAAAAGCGGCAATCGCTAAGATTATCCGAATGGAACGCAACATAACTACGGGTGCAAAGATTTCATCATAATGCAATCCGTGCACTTGAGTGAAACCTTTTGCCACTAGTCGTGCCTTATAGGTATCTGGTTGCCCTTCTACAGAATGTTTTATTTTGTAAAGTCATTTGCACTGAAGAGGTCGTACCTTGTTAGGTAAATCAACAAGATCCCATACGTCATTCTCATACATGGAGTCCATCTCGGATGGCATGGCTTCAAGCCATAGCTTAGAGTCGGAACAGGTCATGGCACCTTTATAGGTAGCGGGTTCATTACTCTCTAGAAGCAAAACGTCATTTTTCTCGACCATACCAATGTATTTGTCTGGAGGATTAGAGACTCTACCCGACCTCCTAGGTTTCTGTGGAATATTAACCGTATCATTAGTTGAAGGAACATCTTCCTCCATCTGTTCCCCGGTTGTTGGTTCTTGAATCTCCGACAGCTCGAAGGTTCTATTACTTGACTTGTTCTCGAGAAATTCTTTCTCTAAGAACTTTGCACTAGCCGCAACAAAAACTCGATGTTCGGTAGGCGAATAGAAGTAATGACCAAACATTCCTTTTGTATAACCAATAAAGTATGTCTTGACCGATCGCGGGCCGAGCTTATCCTCGTGTCTCCACTTGACATAAGCCTCGCAGCCCCAAACCCGAATAAAGGACAAGTTAGGGACCGTTCCCTTCCATATTTCATACGGAGTCTTGTTGATGACTTTTAGATGGACTTCGGTTAAGTATAAGAGCAACGGTGACAAAGAGCAAAACCCCATAATGAATCAGGTACTACCGTGTGACTCATCATGGATCGAACCATATCAAGTAGTGTTCGATTTCTCCGTTCGGACACACCATTTAATTGAGGTGTTCCAGGTGGAGTTAACTGTAAAACTATTCCACAGTCTTTAAGGTGTTGATCAAACTCATTTGAAAGATATTCACCACCATGATCTGAACGGAGTGCTTTAACCTTTCTTCCCAGTTGGTTCTCAACCTTATTCTGGTATTCCTTGAATTTTTCAAAAACTCACTTTTATGCTTCATTAAGTAGACATATCCGTATCTACTCAAATCATCTGTGAAAGTGATAAAATATCTATAGCCGTCTCTTGCGGTGATTGACATAGGTCTACATACATCAGTATGTATGCGTCCTAATAGGTCATTAGCGCCCATTCCAACAACTTTGAAGGAAATTCGAGTCATTTTGCCGATAAGACATGATTCACACGTGCCAAATGATGAGAAATAAAATATGGAGATAGTCCCACTCTCAATGAGTTTCTTTACACGTTTTTCATTTATGTGTCCCATTCGACAATGCCATAGATAAGTTTGATCTTTGTCACCAACCTTTAATTTCTTATTATTCACATGTAATATATCTTTGGTTTGATCTAAGATATAAATTCCATTCATGGAAACTGCTTTGCCATAAACCATTTCATTAAAAGAGAAAATACAGCTATTGTCCTTTATTGAAAATGAAAAACCGTCTTCATCAAGTACGGAAACAGAAATAATATTCTTAGATAAACTGGGTACATAGTAACAGTTATATAAATATAACTTAAAACCACTCAGGAGCTGGATTACGTATGTTCCCTTTGAGACTGCAGTAACTCTTGCTCCATTCCCGACTCGCAGGTCCACATCACCCTTTGCGAGGGGTGTGATGTTTTTTAGGCCCTGCAAATGATTACACAGATGAGAACCACAACCAGTATCAAGTACCCAAGTTCTGAAACTTGCATGGTTAATCTCAATCATATGAATATAAGACGACATACCAACAGGAGTGACGCGGCCTGCTTTTATGTCCTCACGGTACACGGGACAGTTCCTCATCCAATGCCCAGTCTTGTGATAATGGTGGCACTTAACGTTACCGTCCTTGCTCTTTGCCTTGCCTTGTGAGCCACTAGTCTCGCCAGGCCCACTCTTACCGTTTCCTGACTTCTCAAACTTTGGCTTTCCTATAGTTAGGTCGCCGTGAGCTTTGCCCTTACCCTTATTCTTGTTGGAAATCATGAGAACATCTTGCTTCATGCTCCCACTCAATTTCATATCCTTCTCGGTCTGTACGAGAAGTGAATGTAGCTCATGAGGACTTTTCTTCATGTCATTCATGTAGTAATTTGCCCTGAAAAGGGCAAACCATCATGAAGTGAATGAAGCATACGGTCAATGACTATGCTCTCACTGATTTTGCAATCAAGTGCCTCCAGTTTCTCGACATTCTCAATTATGTTAAGAATGTGTGGGCTAACCGGTTGGCCCTTCTGGAGTTTCGCCTCAAAGAAGCGACAGGTATGCTCATAAGCAACGATTCTCGGTGCTTTTGAGAACTCATTAGTGAGCGTGGTGAAAATCTTGTTTGCACCTTGGGCAATGAAGTGTCTTTGCAAATTGGTTTCCATTGCAAAAATGAGTACGTTCTTTATCGCACCCGCTTCCATGACGAAGTCACTATAAGCAAGTGACTCGTTAGCTCTTGCATTGGGGCCTGGGTTTGGCGGTATTGGCTCAGTTAAATACTTGAGCTTACCGTCAGCAATGGCAGCATTCCTTAATGATGCCTCCCAGTCCGCAAAGTTGGACCTGTCATTCTTCAGTCGTGTGGACTGATTCATATGGTCCATGAATGTTTTGAGCCAGGACTCGCGTGCAAGTGTGGCACTTGGCATAGGGATATCATTATTTCCAGCCATTTGTTGTAAGCAGTATTATCAATATAAAACGAATTCTACACTGCATAAAGAAGAAAAACATAATAAGCATACTCATCGTTATGATTTAAGTCTAATGCAAAAACTGTTATAATGCGAAGACTCAAGCATTTATACAATTGACCTCCCTCAAGAATTATATAAATGTTCCCAAGACTCAATTATCTGTAAATTGATAAGCCAACCTCTTGGCTAATTCTACTTTAGAATTCTTGGTTGATAAATTTCTGTAAATTCTATCTATAGTCCATCATAATCTCGAGAAACTCTTCGGATTATAATGTTGAGGTAAAATAAGTCAACACAAACTACTTACCCAACGTAGAAGGGGTTATATGGAGAGTAAGGTCCTACATACGTACCGACGAAGAAAGGATTCATAGTTGTTTGGCCTATAAAGACTAGTCTCAATTTTAGTTTTAGAGGAAGATCCCATCAACTTTATTTTAATACATTTTAAGTGAACTAATATCTAGCATGCGAGAATGAATAAACTAAGATGATGGCTTAAAATAGTGTGACATCTTTATGTCCATGATAGCTAACATCCAAACTATATGAGTCAATTTTCATGCATATAAGTAGGTGGTTTGGTTTAGACGGAATATGATGCACTAATTATCATGCGAAGAAAAGCAACAAGAATGGAAAAAAGTAAAACAAAAACAAAGTCCTAGTGTGGCCTATCTACCAAAATGAACATAAATACAACTTTGGAATCCTTCCTTGGACCCGATAAGCTTGTCTTGATGTTCCATCTTGGTCCATGTAGCGGGAGTGAGCAATCCAATCTCCATCTTTAGTCTTCTCAAAATTACAATTAATAAATTACAAAATAAACCTAATTACATTCTAATTTGAAAAACATAATACTAAAGAAAACCAAAGGAGATTCGAGATCTCAAAATTACATCAAGATTATGTTTCCATCATTACGAAAACATAATCAACTAAGGCCACACTAGGTAATACAAATTACAACCGATTGCAAAAAAAACGTAAATAAACCATTCAACAATTCATTCAACTAAAAAAATGCATCAACAATAAATTAATCATTCAAGACATAATTCCTTAATTATGTAGAGTAATTTATCCAAACCACCTATTTTAAAATGATCAAAATTATGTGACAATTCCTCAATTACTCACAATCATTCCAATCTTAATACACATTAACTTGTAATATGAACTAATCTAACATTATTTTAAACCACTTTAAAATAATTGGGTATCTAAAATTTGTGAACTTTTTCACAACAAACAATCATACATTATAGATTTAATGTATAATAATTATTGGCCAAAACACACACAAAAAAAATTGTTTTTTTTTATTGCTCTCGGCATTTCTTAAAAAAAGAAAAACAGTTTTTTTTTTTTTTTATTTTATAAATACTCTCGCCATTCCTAAAAAAACGAAGAAACAGTTTTTTTTTTTTTTTAATTTTTATTCGAAAACAACCCTTTTAATGTGAACAAATTTGTTTAATGTTGCTACTATAACAAGATTGGCATAATCATCAATGTTTAATTTAAACATAGATCCAAACTAGATGATTCAATTTAACCTCTTAAAATGAATATCTAAATTATGATTAAATCGATTATCTGAATATTTGATTCATCACAATTGATTTGAACATCATTAAATTAATGAATCGTGATTCTTAAACAACAATTTAACACCATGTATGCCAAAACTATATAGCAAAAACAAATGCACATCATCAATCAAAACAATTTTCATTTACATTTCAATTTAATTCTTATTAAATCAAAACATCTACAAATTTATCATATTATCATCTTAACATGTTAAAACAACAATATTAATAAATCAAAATGGAAACAAGGCATAAAAAAAAAACAAAAAATATCTCGGCAAAAAAAAAATTGGTGCGGCCGGAAAAAAAAATCTTTCAATTTTTTTTTTGTTTTAATCCATTTATGAAAATCATATAAAATAATTTCGTGGCCTATGCTCTGATACCACTTATAGGAAATATCGGTACATCTCATCAAGAAAATTCGGATTATAACGAAATTATGAAATATGAAATAACGAGTCATAAATGAAATTGCATAAACAAAAGAATAGAGATTAGAATTAACCTCCGGTCCTAGCAATTTGGCCTAAGAACAAATATCGAGATCGATATTCTCCTAATCGTTGCACCCAAGATGCTCCGAGAAATGCCTCTTTCTTGCTAGAAAGAAAACCATAATTTCTTATAATTTTAAGGTAGTTTTTAGGGTTTTGTGATGAGAGTGTTTGGTCAAATATCAAGTGAGAAAAAGATCCTCCTCTTTCTCCTTTTAACCGTGCAAAAGAGAGAAAAAGGGAAGATTTTTTTCTTATTTTTTTCTCCTCTTTTTCGTGTAACAACCAAAACAATTAAGGAGAAGAATCTTCTTATTTTAGGTTGTTATCATATTGTATAAAATGTGTATAATTATCAATTGTCATTTATGTCGTCACGTATTAATAAGTCCACACACAACAGTTTGTAGTCGATTTATTAGTACCGGTCTGTCATCATTTATTATGACAATTTCGTATAATATATACATTAACTATAAATATCGCATATTTATAATTTGCTAATTAAATATAACCGTTTACGTTTAATTACGAATTAACATCTTAATTCGTTTAAGATAACATTATATACATTAATTAAATATAACAGTTTATATTCAATTTACAAATTAACAATTAATTCGTCTCAGCTGATATTATTTAATTGTATTAAATAATCGTCTCATCATCACATTGACTAACTTTTTAGTCAAATACATGAACTAACCTTTTAGTCATATAAGGCATCAATGTGATTATATTTTCATATAATCACATCTCTCAAACACATCCTTTAGGTGTGACTTTTAGGGACCAGTTGATCACCGCCATCAGTATGATAATAACGTCAAACTTCTAGCAAGCCAACCGTTATTAGTAAACGTTAATCAACTGATAAAATACTAAGTATACCCTGTGAACCTGTAAGAGATTTATACACGTTATCACACTAACTGTGGAGGACACTAGCTCCAACAGGAGATTGTTGGAATAAGTGTCCTCCGACAATAATGCGATCACAACTGTCGATCATAATGATCACTTGTTTAAATCTCATTTTAAGAATACATGTGGAATGTAATATTTTACAGTCAACTTGTCCACACATATCGGTAATGATTGGCTGACTAGAGTTTGACATTACTGTCGTGCGACGGTGGTGATCAGTTGATCCCCTTAGGTCATACCTAAAGGGTGACGCTCTTAATTGATTATTTAATTAATCGTATGCCGATGCGAGTTAATTAAATTGCTTAAAATTGACGGATGATTTTGTGAGTAAAGTTAACGTGTTTTATTGTAATTCGATTAAATTAGATACGGTCTAAGTAATCGAATTGTTTTATTACTTAGAATAAATTATTGTTTACGAAACTATTGAAATTGAATGAATATTTTATTATAAATACAAGACGTTGTGATTTATAATTGATAAACCGTTTTGGTACAAGTAATTACGAATTACTAGTCGATTTTGTATATGACATATTTTATGAGTATGTTGATTTTTAATATGTTAAAAATACATTACAATTTCACATGTCAAGTAACATGTCACATATGTCACAATTGACAAATGACAAATGACAAAATAAAATGGACCTTCCATTTTATGTTATATGTACCAAAATTATGGAGGGGATTATGGTTGATATTGTGTTGATTATTTTAAATAAGAAAACAAAATGATTACCCACCTAATACTAGCCATGCAAACCTATTTTCTTGGGAAGAAAATGAGCATCATGCATTGGCCTAAAAACCTCCCTTCCACCCGGTTTTTCATAGAGAAAAACAAAAGAGTTTTCTCTTATTTTTACACTACATGTATTGATATTCTTGTAGTGTAGTATTCATTCATTCAACTCTCAACATTTTGTGAAACATTTTAGAGAAAGAAAAACCACAAAATTCTCTCCTCTAAACCGAAATAGAGGAGAACAAAATAAATATTTTGGGTCAATTTTTAAGCTAGATTAATAATATTACTAGTACATAATATTATTAATTATTAAGAGTAACACCTTGGGTATATGCTTTTGGGAGAGGTTCTAATTTGAACCTTGTTCATCCATTGTTGGAAAGCTCATTAACTAACAAGAAGGAGATCTTGTTGGTGCCCAAATGGCCGAAATTGAGATGGTGAGAAATCGATTTTTCATCTCTTTTTATTAAGTTTGTATGCATAAGATCTTGTATTTATTTTATGACTAAATAAATTAATTCATATATGAATATGTAAATTAATGAGATTAATGATTCTAACATATAGTACTTGAAACTACTACCCTTCCTCTGGTGTACCTCATCAAATCTAACCAGACAAGGGCTATGATCAAACATGCCTTCAGGCAAGAAATGAACATAACTATTAGGAAAGTGAACCATTCAATCATCATTAAATAATGCCCTATCAATTTTACTATAGACCTTAGCACCATACTCATGCTTATTAGTCCAAGTAAAGTAATTCCCCTTAGCTGTCAAGTCTGCAAGGTTACAGTCTTGAACCACCTGCTGCAGTGGTCTGATATCAGCAAGAGTGACAGGATTCCCACCAATTCTTTTATCTCTCCCCATGACAGCATTGAAATCCCTACAGAGGAGCCAAGGACCACTAATACTGCCATAGTAACTTCTAATACTACTCCATAAAGGTTCTCTCTCAATAGGTTTGTTAAACCCATAGACGACAGTAAACCAAAAAGTCGTTTTCCTAGCTTTGTCAAACACTTTTGTATGGATACTATGACTAGTAACATCACAAATATCCAAAACCACAGACTGAGGGTCCTACATGACCCAAATTCTACCTCCTTTATGGAGACTGAAATTGGTACATATAGACCATTGATCACAAATTATACTTCTAGCTTTATTCCAACTATTTATTCTTAATTTAGTTTCTACCAAACCAAATAATCCAACTTTATTCTGGAGTAAAAACCTCCTTATTTCTTTTTGTTTAACTGGATTATTCAGCCCCCTAATGTTCCAAGCACCACAACTATCCATTGTCTAACCTAGGCTGGCTAGACTCCCCTCTCTCAACAATTCTATTCGTAACAATCCCCGCTTTGTTTTCTCGAATCAGATCGGGATAAAGCTTCCATGAATGGCAATCCACTTGGAGTAAAAGTTCTTTTCTCCCCATTCTCAGAACGTAGAATTCTGGAGATGAATCTGCGAGGAAGAGAACTCTCAACAACAGGTTTAGACACCATCACAGGAGTGACAATATCCACTGTAACAGCTGGTGTTCGTGGAACAACCTTCTGGGCAACTACCCTTTGAGGTGATACACGCTGCACAGGAGCTTTTTTAGGGGCCTGCACAGTAGCTGGTTTGGGGTGCACCTTAGGTTTCCACACCTTTTTCACACCATTTTGTGGAATCTCCTTCCTGCAATTCTCAGACAGGTGGCCCATTCCCTTACAAGTAGTGCGGACCAAAGGGAGCCAGTCATACACAACTCGCACAAACTGAGTCACTCCATGCTCATCACTGAAAGAGATCGTTGTTGGAAATTTTTGACCAATTGTAACACTCCTAATTTCCGTAATATAATTCTTTAATTTTATTTTCCCATATTTCATATTTTATTTTTCTGGGAAAATATCCGTCTCTTATCTTTTGGGCTCGTTGGGCTCAAAAACGGTAAAGACCCGCTTCTTCCTTGGGTCTCACGTGATTTTGGTGTAGATGGGTAAGTTTTGGGCCTAAGCTTAGAATAAACCCATGAGCTTCTCTATAAATAAGAAGGGAAATCAAACCCTTGCTTCTCTTTTCTCACAAAACCCTAAACCTAAATTCTCTCCTCTTCTCTTCCTCCTTTGTGCTGCGCGCCCCTCGTCTAGGGTTTCGTGCCGTTCTTCCTCTTCCTCCTTCCTTCATCATCTTTCGTACTTAGATCGATCCTACTCCTTGGATTTATCTATCTTCTTCGTAAGTTTTATGTTTTCGCATAGTTTTATAGTTTATATATATATATATATATATATAGCTAGTATATTTATTAGATTCGTTATCTTTGGCACGTGGGTGATTCTATGAAGGCGTGGAAGTTGCTCCAGGAGAAGACGTTTATATCGTTGAAGACGATCTTTAGGATTATTTGCTTAATAAGGTAACTAGGTGTTTTCCTTTAATTATGTTTATGCCAATTGATGTAATTAATATGACTTAATGATTGTTTTGCATGATTGGTACATGTTTGATTATTTGTTGTCATGATTAAATATGTTTCGTATGTTTGTATATGTTTTTGTGCATTAATTATATATCATATGTTGCTTATGCATTAAATTATGGGTGTCATGAGCGCAATTAGGGTTTACGAATAAACCCTAGTGGCGGCATGATAGGCGGCCAAGGGTGCTCTCCAAAGTTATAGCTAAATCTAGTATAACCTTGATGATGATTCATGAGTTATAGCTAAAGTTAATACAACTTTGGGTGGCTACTCTAGTTATGGCTGGAGCTACTATAACGTTGAAATACGAGTTAAGGTTATAGCTGGAACTAACGTACCCTGAGATTATGGCTCAAGGTTATGGTTGAAACTAGTATAACTTTGAGTTTCGTGTCAAAGTTATAGTTGAGGTAAGTATAACTTCAAGTCGTATATATTGAAGTTATAGTCGAGGTTACTATAACCTCGCATCCAGGGTTTATGTTATGGTTAGGGTTGCTATAAAATTAAATGGTTAATGTTAAAGTTATGGTTGAAGTTACTATAACATTGGTTGCTTATACTTGCTTCATATGTTGTATTGTGTTCAACGTGTTATGTCCTTGTGTTTGCATATATCTTTAGTTACTCTTGTTCATATGATAAGTAGGATGGTTAGTTATACTATCCTATGAGTTAAGTCGTGATATTGTTCACGCATGTTAGTACAGTCGGTTATACTGTGCATTTGTTTGTTGGCTAGTTTGAATAGATTACGGTAGTTACGGTTATGTGCTATCGGAATAAACCAAAGCCACCCGTTGATGCGGGATTTATTTGGTCTATGTTCGGGATTGGGCAGAGACAGTGGTTATACGCTCTGTTCCCCGAGTGTCGTTCGGTGTACAGTTATTGCATCAAGAGTCTGGCCAGGTCTTAGACATATAGGCAGTGGTTATACGTTATACATAGTACCGTGGAGGCAGTGGTTATACGCTCCACACCAATGGAGGCAGTGGTTATACGCTCCGTCAGCTAGAGGCAGTGGTTATACGCTCTGGCAAGTTAGAGGCAGTGGTTATACGCTCCAACGGGCGTTCGCTCTATTCGCTATGCTTTGTTTCTAGCTTTATGCCTTCTATTGCTGTGGATTGTGTGTTACCATGTTCGCTATGCTTCAATGCTAGATTTGTGCCTTAGGTTGTTGTGGGTCGTTTGTCACTACTAGTCTGGTAAGTGTTCATGGTCTAGTTCTTGCATATGGTCTAGGTTTGCATGATTGCATTCGTCTAAGGTTGATTAAGTCATGGTAAGCTGAATTGGGTTTTTTGTGATGTATAGATGATTTCACATGTTTACTGGTTTTACATTTCAATTATTATTGATTATTAGTTATATTCAATTGTTGTAAACATGACTGGGAGAGCATCTAGTTACTCCCGACTGATTGTCGACCCCCTTTTCAGGTTGTTCAGTTTGTTGTTGTTTGGTTGATGCTTGCTTGGGGAATGTGCGAAGCGAGCTTAATAATAAAATAGGAGTTTGCTTTTAAGTTTTAAGAACCTTTGAATAATGTATTAGTTGTTTTGGATTTAGTAGCGAACCGGATTGGTCAGGTGTTTCCGCCACCTTGACCCTTTTCTCAGTATCGTACTCTGATATTTATTTTATATAAGTTTTTCCCTTGTTTTATAATCCGGGTTGTTACACCAATATCCACCTCTATCATGATCCTCGCAAACCCTAAAAAATCCTTATGGGCAGTAGCACTATCACACTTAATGTAAGTACCCACAATCCCTCTTAGTTTTTTCAGGCTCTCTAACGTAAAATTTTTCATTTTCATAGATTATATACTTTTTATGAGATTTTTTAATTTATAAAAATAAACCACAATGCATACAGAAATTAAACATGATAACAGAAATGCAATAAAAATAACATGCAGACACAGATATGAATGCACAACCTCCCCAAACCAAACCGTACAATGCTCTCATTGTAATCAAAAATAGGGAAAGGAAATGCAACTGAAAAGAAGAGAGTAAAGCTGCGGAAAACTCACAAGAATACGCAAAGTAGGGACCTCCCCAAACCAGCCAGCAACATGGGAGGTCGCTAAATAGCCCCAGAATAGCGTCATTAGAATTAAATCAACCAAATCTAACCCATGGTACTCGATCGAGAGGAGTTAGTACTCGATCGAGTACAATTGGCTGCCAAAGTGTTCGATCGAGGGAAGTAAAGCACTCGATCGAGAAGACCAATTATTAAACACACAACAAAAACTGAAATGTTCGAAAAAACAACTAAAAAGCTTAAACTCCGGATTGCCTCCCGGACAGCGCTAGTTTCAGACAGGTCCCAGCTCGACCTTCTTTTCTTCATCCAGCTGCTCCAGTTAGTCGCGATCAAAGCAACTCAAAGCTCTTAGCAGAAGATCATAAATCTGCGCATGTGCTACACAAGAGCATAAGTAGCACCAAAATAGAATAGAAGCATATAAGAGCAATCGCAAGTACCGTCTCAGCCTAACAAATTTTCGATGATAAATATGGTGAAACATTATTAAATTATTTGTCCAACCGAGAGGGGGTAGAGCATCAAAATAAAAAGCAGAAATCATTTGAGATAGTGTACTATTAATACCAACAATAATGAAATTATCATTAACTACCTCAGGTCGGTTACGCCTAACGTTAGAATCATTGACAAAAGAGTATATTACCTCTTCCGTGCTAGGAACAATCACTGACTCAGCTACCTTCTCGTTCCCCTCCTTCGTGGGTTCTATCCCGTAAATCGCAGCCTCTAAAGCATCCAGCTCGGCTTTCCAAATGGGGGATTCACCATAACCATTGTCTTCTTCAAAATCGTCATTCGAAACGAACCCAGATGACATAGCAATACTCTCTGTGGCCATTATGTTCGATCGAGTAAAGATGGAACTCGATCGAGAGCTGTCCTCTTGAATTGTACTCAATTGAACAAAGAAATTTGCTCGATCGAGGTCTTCCTCATAATAGCTATTCGATCGAGTGGTAGATGCTGATCGATCGAACACTTCCTCAGATATTACTCTCGATCGAACACTATGACCGGTTCGATTCGAGTGATTGTTGTTGTACAGTGCAGAAGTCTTCATATTGAGCTATTTGAGACTCAAGTTCCTTGATACGAGCCTCTCTAGATTTATCAATTTATTGTGCTCGAAGCGCAACAGCCTTCACCAAAGACTTCAGTTCAGCAATTTTTTCTTTCTGTTTATCAAGAGAAGGAGCTTGTTGTTGCGGTGGCCAGACAAATGGAGGGTTTTGATAGCCTCGTTACTGTAGTGGATGTTGTGGCACATATGCAAAGGGTTGACTAGCTTGTCTATGCTACCTAAACGCATAAACTTCGTCGTTCCCTGCCAAGCAAATAACCGCATTGTGCTCCGCAGCACCACATCTCCCACAATAGTCCACCTATTGTGCCATAGGACTCAAGACTTCAATTTGATGATATTTTACCTAGAACTGTCTAGGTAGGACCTGTAGGACCTATCAAAATAACACTAAGAAAAAAGATAAGAACTGCCTCAAGGAATTTATTCCTTGAGGCTAAAGACAGACAAAAATAACCCAAGCAAATAAAATAGTTGCCTCCCCGGCAACGGCGCCAAAATTTTATACCTGACGTTTAGTACCAAAAATAAATACCTAAAACAACTAACATAAGCTAGTGGAAGTAGGGTCGATCTCCACAGGGAGGCAGTCACTATCTACTTGTTAATTCAGTCTGTCTACGGTCATAAGATGGGTGTTTTGAGTAATTTAACTAAACTAATAAAAGTAAGGGTCGAGAGGGAGTAAAAAGAGAGAAAACTGCCAGGATGTCGGGTTATCATGATAGATGCACAAGTCAGCTAAAGGTAGGTCAGTAAGAAAGGTCCTTCTGGTCCGCTATCCGTCCTAAAATACAACTAGCTTAGCTTCCGCCCTCACTAGTGTAGTCTATTTGCATAAGAGGTCTATTCATTCCAATCTTATGATCTAGGATTGAACTTAACCAAATTAACTAATTCAGTTGCATGCATTCAACTAAACGATTATAATTAAATTGTTAATGAAACAATTCTCACAATAAATCTACTAACCAACTATTACATCATCGCTACACTATCATGACTCTCCTAATACTAGCATTAGGGAATTAGCTACGCATAAATATAAATAAAGCAAGAACAAGAGATGAAGAAATAATAACCATTGCAAATTAAAGAGAGTAAAGAGAGAATTACAAGTTAAGATCCGGAAAAAGAGAGCAGTCCAACAATATGAAAAGCAGCAGAAAACTGATTAAAAGATGATAAGAGATCCCCTTAAACCTAATCACATATCTCCTATTTATAGGAGAGACAATTATTAAACCCAAAACACGAAATTAAGCTAAAAAGCCCGCGTCCAACAACTAAATACTCGATTGAGGACTTTCATATCACTCGATCGAACAAATCCAAGCTAAAACCTCTCGATCAAAGACTTTAGGTACTCGATAGAACACTACAAAAAAGGCACCATTCGATCGAGGGGTTTAGGTACTCGATCGAACAAGATAGTACTCGATCGAGTACTTTCCAACGCATAATTCCTGCTTTGCGCACTGAATTTCAAACGGCTGTCATTTCTTCGTTACTTGGGCAAACAGAGCGTTTCCAGTGGCGTTAGAAATATAAGATGAAAAACTTTCATATCCAACTAGAATCACTTGAAAATCAGTTGTAGAACTCGAGATAAGGCTCTTAAAAATAGGCACTAGTAATTTGAAGCTCTTCCTTTGCTCGCCTAGCTTCCTTACTTCTATGTGCATCTCAAAATAGTAGTCCTCAAGCACCGACTCAACTCATCTCCTAAATGCATGCATAGGGACATGTTTTAGGCTTGATTATGGTCCTCTTTGGTTCATACCTGCAGATAATACAAGAGAAACCAAAGTAGACAATTCGGGGGACATTTGTAGGTAAACACTACACAAAATGCATAGAGATATGTGCAAATATGATACAAAAAGTCTATATAAAATGCACACATCAATATCTATTGCCACGAAGAGACTCCACTTCGATAGGACCACAAACATCAGAGTGAACTAACTCCAGCTTATCTTTCTTTCTAGAAGACTTCCTAGAAAAGAAAGCCCGATGTTGCTTTCTAGCTAAACAATAGTCATAAGGATTAAGAGTAACATTTTTATCAACGGGAATAAATGATTTTCCAGCCAAAAATTTTATCCCCTTGTCACTCATATGTCCCAATATTTATGTCATAAGTTAGGAGAATTTTTTTTTTCAACTGCATTCAACTCACCAGAACATATACACAAATATGTCTTGCACAGAGAGCAACACAACTCGCCTCTAGCAACTGTCAGTGACCCTTGGAAAATTTCCACTTACCATCTCCAAAGGTGTGTCTAAAGCCTTCTTGATCAAGGACATTTCCAGATAACAAATTCAGACGTAGATCGAGAATATGGCGCACGTTATTCAGTGTAAGCATACACCTAACATTTGTCTTCACGAATATCGCCCACACCAATAATGCTAGCTGGGCTTTGATTTCCCATCTTGACACTACCAAAATCACTAGCTTGGTAGTTCAAGAAATACTCCATTTTTGGAACACAATGGTATGAAGCACCCGTATCTACTAACCATTCTAAATCTGAACCATCAACATGATGACACTCACTAGTCGCACAAATCAAAGTGACTTCATCGTCAATTTAGAAGTTGTTGTTGCAGTATTTTTATCATCTTCCTCCTTATGTGAATCTCTCTTCTTACCTTGCCCTTTCTTCCATCGGTAACAATACTTTGTATATGGTCAGGCTTCTTACAATAAAAACATGTCTTAGTCTCTTTCTCTTCTTTAGACTTAGACCTTGATTTTGAGTTACCACGACCGTTAGGACCCCTACTCTTGCTTCTTCCTCTATTCTCGATAACATGAGCATGTGAATTATCAACCCCATCTCCTTCCTTCTAATCTCTTCATTAAACATGCTTTCTTTGATCACGTCTAAAGAGAGCACACCATCCGGAGCGGAGTTACTGATAGTCATAACCAAGGTTTCCCAACTATCCAGCAAGGAACTCAACAAAAATAAAGCCTGCAATTCATCATCAATAATAATCTTCATAGTAGTCAGCTTGTTAATAATATCCCGGAAGTCATTAAGATGGTCTGACACTGACTTCCCACCTTTCAATTTCAGATTAACAAGTCGTTTGATTAATGAAGCATTGTTATGAGCCATCTTTCTTTCATAAAGACCTTCTAATTTCTTCCACAATTCATATGGGTCAGTCTCTTGAGACACATGGTTGAAAACACTAATATCAACCCATTGTCTAATAGTACCCAAAGTCTTTCTTTTCAACTTTTCCCATTTTCTACTTTCCATTTTTTCCGGTTTGTTAAGTTTGGCAACATTACCATCCGAATCGATAATCGTTTCAATTGGATCAAATAAGTCTTTGCAATATAACAAGTCCTCCATCATAGGTCTCCAAATGGAATAATTGGTTGATGTCAATTTAGCCATGGAACTTCCACTACTACCATCCATGGTTTCTACTAAATTAACCTGGCTCTGATACCAATTGAAGGGACCAAGGTTGTACTCAACAACAACACCCACAAGGATCAACTTCAATTCAACCAACCCAATTAGAACACCAATCCAATTGTCCCAACAATGGACAAAAAAATTATGAACAATAAAGAAAGAAAGAAAACATAAATAACACACACGAATTATACGTGGAAAACCCTTCCATGTGAAGGATAAAAACCACGGGACTTTTAAGGAGTTCACCCCCTTCTTCTTCTTCTCTTATTATGATAAAATTGAGGGTAAAAAAACCGAATTTCAGTCTACAAAGGTTTCAAGACCCACCAACAAGTTCATACATAAGAGCTTATAAATAAGAGAGCAAAAGTGAAGAATGTCACCAAAATTGCAGAATCTGTCCAGCAACGATTACGGACAAACCGGATCTCAAAATGACGATCCCAACGGTTAGAATGTGGTAATGGATGTCTGGAACAAGTTGGCAAAGTTTCAAGACGATACAACGATTGAAACTCCGACAATCTCAATTTACTGAAGCTTGTCCTGAGAAAAACGAGTTGAAACCCTCAAACAAACTCTCTGCCTTTTTTCTCCCTTTTGTTTTCAGATTTTGTGTGATTATTATCCTCATAAAGTTGCTGCTCCTATTTCCCTTAGCTTGTACACAAAAAATGATTATCGGAGAAGCTTTCACAAACCCATAGCAATAGAGCCAAACAAGTTAAGCCTTTTAGACTTAACATACAAAACACAATAAGAAAGTGAGTTGAACCAATAACATATCTTACTTATAATTTATATATTGGAAATGATAAATACAACCTAATGGGTTGTATTTAAGTAGGGTTCTGATTTTCGCAGTACACATTTTACCCATCGCGGTACATTGTTGACAATTATGCACCTCTCATTTCCCCCTTTCATTTTCCATCTCTAACCTCTCTCATCTATTCTATCTAATTTCACAATAAATGTACTACATGCTATATCAAAAAATAAACAACACAACGTACTACACATATTCCTGTTACCAACACCACCATTAACGTCGACTACCGGTACTGGCCATCGACCAAGACCTCACGCACAACCCGCCTCCAATCCCCACCAAATATAACCAGCACTAGCACATGATAGCCTAAGTATCCTTGGTATTCTCAAGAAATCCGTAAGAATTTTCGTGCTGGGCATTTAACTTTCTACTAGAAGGTTGGCTTAAACAAGAAACAAGAACAATTCGCATTGATGCATTCTTTACGAGAGTTCCGAGATAATCCAAGTACACTTCCTCCCTTGGCATTCCAATTTTCGTCATTTTGTCAATATCAGATAAAGTCAATGTAGAACCACAGCCCTAGTGTATCATAGATTGGGAATTTGTGCCCCATTAAGCACTTTAGTTAGTAATAATGGAATTTGTGCCTTATGATTTGTTCGCACCATTCATTCCGCATCAATTAACCCTTAAATCATTAATTTTACCTAAACCCTAAATTAAAAAATCAAAAAATTATAACAAAGAATCAGATGAGTCAGTAATAACTGATTAATGAATTAAAATGTGTGCTCTATATTCGAATTATGATTCATAATAGGAGAATTTTGTGTATTTTTGAAGGAAATAGAGAGTTGACAATAGAGAGAAGGTAGAGAGAATTAGGTTTTATGTTTTTTAGTGGTGGGGGAGGGGGGACAAACAAATGGAAAATTCGGTACAGAAAGTACTGTAATGAGTAAAAGGTGTACTGTGAAAATAAATTCCGTTTTAAGTATTATATGCACGTTTTGTCATATTCAGTCGACATGTAAGTCGCATCAACATCAGACCAAATACACAAATCAAAACAAAAACACGATTAATGATATTAAGATTTGATAGCTTAATTACATGTTCTGCATCCAAGCAGTCTAAGGCAACTTCATATGATATTGCCTACATAGCATAGTGTTTTCATTAACATAGTCTTTTCCCCTATATTATTGAAACTACCCAACTCAATAAAAATGGACTTCAACATTTCTTTTTTAACAAATTCATTATGTTATTCAAAATATCTTGTGGTGCAAGTTAATATTTTACCAAATATTTTTCCCTCATACTTTTATTTATTTTTATATTTTCCCTTAAAAAAATCAGAGAAGGGAAGCACAACGGAGAGCAGTTGACATGTGCTTATCAGAAGACATAATGTTAGTAGAGGGTTTGGAAAACGATGGGGTCACATGTGCAAAACCAGCAAGCAAATCGGGGAACTTCCTCTTCTCCGCAGGAAGCGCAAATAGCTTGGCAACAGAGGCAGCCTCGTCAGCAGACTACGGAGGGTAAGCAGCATAAGAAGAGGGAAAACCAAGGAAAAAGAACTTACTCTTAGTTGAATCCATTCTTCGAAGATGGAATCAGTGTGAGTCTTAAGGGAATCAACTTTGACAAAAAAAAAAAAAGAATTCCTCAAACCAACACTCATCCCTCGATTTGGAAGGGAACTTGAGGAAGTTTTCATAACTGTCTTTAATTTAACCCGGATGGAGATTTGACCCTTTTCCAGAGAACGACAGACAAAATGGTGGGCTAGATCACCTAACTCAATTCCCGCACCGAGGATTTTGTTCATGGCCAAGGTAGAGAGGAGTACCCTCCAGACATATGGAACTAGCTGGGCCACGGTGACTCGGTTTAAGCAAATGAAATCTTGGACCATAGGCGGGAAAAGGGAACCTTAGGCCAAGATTAAACTCGTACAAATATAGAGAAATCAACCCTTTTCCGGAGGGCATCAACGTTCTAGTCGGGAGAGAGGATGTGGGCCACCACATCCTCACCGAGACCAAGACCCTCTTTGATGTTTGGGAGGTCAAGATGGGTGAGCCTCGAGTCGCAATTATGGGGTGATGATATAAAATATTTTGTGAAGGAAAGAGTTCGTCGGGTTCAAGGTTGATCGGAGATGAAGAAAAAGAAGACAGACGGATGTTTCTTTTACCCATAATAAACGACGGCGAAGGAGGATGAAGTTTACCTGAGGATGGAGGCTCTGGGATCGGCGAAGGCGGAAAGAATGAAGACGAAGGGAGAGGAAGAGTTTTAGAGAGATTGAAGGGTTTTGAATAATGGTGGAGAGAGAGAGAGAGAGGGGGGGGGGAAGAAAAACGGTTGGGGAGGGAATAAATAGAAAAGACATGAGGAAATGAGGCTTTAATTAAGGGAGGTTGGAGTAATGATGCCTTATGTGGGAAGTTGAGCAAAAGACAACGCAAATTGAATCACGAAATTTCCTGCTCAACGACTTGAAGTGTGTCTTGCGAGAAATTGGAGCCAAATTGTTTGGCCCAATTTCCACATATGTAGGCCAGACTAAGAAGCATGGGTGAACTCGAGTCAAGACAAGATATAGACGTGTCATGGGTAGCAGATAACTAGGGAGCAGGATGAAGCCCTTCAAGTGGATAGCGGCATACGATAGTTTGAGGAGCAAACCAATGAAACCCTATTAGGGTTGTGATCCATATAATACAAGGAGGATACAAGAGAAATTCATTCACAACATAAATTAAACCTTAATCTAAGCTCGAATACTGGCAATTAGCCATCTCCCATAATTGTACTCGTGACCTAATTACTCAATTGCTAGTTGATGAAGCAGGAGAGAGAAAGATGGGAGAGAAACCCTCTCTTATTTCTCTCAAAATCTTAAAAACTTGAAAAAGATCAAAATCTTTTTTCTTGGTCCCTTTCTCCAGCAAGCCCGTCACCTCTCCTCTTTTACCCCTTTTCCTAATCTTCTTCTCCCATCTCGATCTTTTTGTAGCTTTCTTTTCTAGTCCTTTAAATAAAAAGTATTTAGTTTTCTATCATGATTTTTACCTTTTTGAAGACTAAACTCTAATTTACTCTCCATTTTAGCCTAGGAGAGTTTATTTTAGTTTATGTATAAGTTAAGAAGGTTTAAATCAAGAAAGCAAGAGCAATATCTTAAGATTTTATCATCAAATTGATTATAACATCATTGTTGATATTAGATATGTAAGTTTATGATTATGTGTTTGGAGATCTTAATTCTTTTGGATTTCTTCTCAAATCTGTTTGTATTGGTTACAGTGTACTTTTGGGGCTTTTTTTTGTTTCTCCTCTAAGATC
The DNA here is from genome assembly GCF_048544455.1 of Silene latifolia. Taxonomy (NCBI): domain Eukaryota; kingdom Viridiplantae; phylum Streptophyta; class Magnoliopsida; order Caryophyllales; family Caryophyllaceae; genus Silene; species Silene latifolia. The sequence continues at coordinate 61,965,306 of NC_133532.1, read as the reverse complement.
ATTCGGGTTTACATTTTTGGTTGACTATTTTAGTTTCAAATTTGTACACTGTACAACTTTTTGTAAGTGAACCAATTTTGCATTTCATTTTACTCTTGCATTTATGTATTTGCTTAATTTTACTCTAGGGTTTTTTTTTGAGGTTGTTTCATGTTCAGACCTTCTTTGAGAATGTCTTTTGTTTTGCCCTTTGTAATCTTGATTCTGTTTGTAATTCGAAACTTTCGACTTTCTTTTACCGCTTACATCCGCGAAGATGTTATAGGTTGATTTCGATTAACCTAGTTTCTTTTCCTTATCAAAAAAAAATTTACTCAATTGCTAGTGAACATATTGGTGGAATTCCGTCTCCCCCGTGGTTGTTTCCCTCATTGGGTTTTCCGCGTCACCAAATCTCTTATGTTATTTCTTTGCCTCTTTACTATTTACACTATAATCAACCGCTCACATAAACAATCCTCATAATACGAATTAATGAATCGATTAAAGAATAAGACCGCTTTAACCCACACTCGAATATCTGCGTTGTAGAATTTTACCAAAACAGATACTAATATATCATAAATGACCGTCTTAATACAGACTTGCTTACTCAAGAAAATTACCCACACTCAAATATATCCGTGGTAATTTTACCAAAACAGCAATTTGGGTCCTCTCAATTACTTTCTCTCCATTTCCTCTCTAATCTTATCTTTATTAATTCAGAAGACAATGCTGAATGGAGAATGCGCCACGTGATTTGTACAATCTTTTTTTTTTTTTTTGGAAATTCAGGTTATGGCGGGCCCCGTTGGTGCAAAGAATTTATTTCTCCAAATCGTCTGCCAATACAGCCATGCGAAAATTTCCGTCTTAAAAAAAATTATGAAATAATTACATACAATCTGAATAAATGAAATTAATTGCATATAATCGAAATGAATTACAAATCGGAATAAATGAAATAAATTACATATAATCGGAATGAATTACGTAATTAACAATGAAATTACATAATTAATAATAAAATTACAATTACGAGAATAAATTACATTTAATTATGGGAATGAATTACATATAATGGGAATATATTACAGAAATTAATTATTACAAACAATGCGAATAAATTAAAAAACTTAAATAATTTTTAAAATTAGATAGTACGATGTTGTTGAGCGCTTAGTGAGAGATTTATGTGCCGAATATGATGAAACACTTACTGATGTTAATCTGTCTGTAACTGGAAATGAACATTTACCCGGTACGTAGTTGTTGTTTTAACGCATCCTATTTACGTGGAGAATGTTCATTTCCAGTTAGATCACTGATCTACATTAAACATGTAGATCACTGATATAGAACTATTAAATAATTACAATAGAAATGTAAAATAAAATATTCATCAAAAAACATTTATACCGTCCTAAATACAAACCCGTGCAATTTTGCAAGGGTTTAAAACTAGTACACCCTTATTCTAATATATTTTCTCTCCATTCATTAAAACATTACTTTTATGAAATAATTACAACCATTAGATCGTCTCAGATTTAATTCGAACCGTTCGAAAGCAATAGAGATCCATTTCTTTTCAAGTAATGAAGAGAATCCGGATCGCCAAAATAGATACTTCCTCGTTCCATATGATAGTTTACGTTTGCTTTATGCACGTATGCCAATGCTTGTTTTATTTTGTTCATATCTTTAGTTACATATCATTAAAAATTATAAAAATGTGATATTCATAATGCACTCGGTAAGACAATTTAAACAAGATGCCACATGACTATCTTTTATGATATGTTTTAGAAGTTGTATTAAAGATTCTTCTCACTTATGAATAGTGCCCAAAAAACAAACGTAAACAATTCAATGGAAATAACCCGTCCGGAGGCAAACTTACTTAAGAAAATTAAGACGCTTTTAAACGGGAAAAGATGAGAGTATAATCAATCAGAAATCATAGTCAGCTACTGAGCTGACTCTGATCGAGGCCGTAGTCAAACTCGAAAACAGAAAAACAATGGAAACAGGAGCGATAGTAGTATCCAAAATCGGAGGAAAGTCAACCGTAACTCGCTGTTTTTCCAAATATCCTCTCAAATTAATTGTACCCAACAAGGTCTTTTTTCTTTCCCTGTTAATTCTTTTCTTCTTAATTTATTTACTGCAACTTTTTCTGATTGATTTTATGTATAATAAGGCATGTGGTCGTGATGTTGATTGTGCGTGGATTTATACACTTACTTATGGTGGTGGCATTGTCTCTGTAAGCCTTTTTCTTTCTATTTCATATTGTTTTTATCTTCATCTGGCGACAAGTATTTTAATCAAACGTAAATTATTAGTTGAATCCGAGGGAGTAACTCAATTATGTATTTCAGTTTGTTTCTGATGTTAGTTCAAAGACATTTCTTCTCATTTCTGGCCGAGTGTTTCAATCAAATGTAAAGAATCTATTGAATAGGTCGGATTATGTCATTATATGATTACGAAAGACTTCGTCTTTTAAATGTTTTAGCACAAATAATGGTTTTTTATGCACAAAGCTTTTAGATTTTTGGTCCTAGGAGCATCTGCCAATGTTTTTAGGCTTACAACATTTTCATATAAAGATGCTATTGAGGACCCTTAGTTTTTACGTAGCGAGCAAAACTGTAAAAAAATGGATTTTGGAGTAGAAATGTAAAATATTTGGAGGGGAAACAAAATGTAAATAAAATCTAACCTTGCTTGTGACGGTCACAAGTGTGTGACCTCTCACGACCCTCTCCCACTTGCCCTCCCACTTACCTCTCTCACTTGCCCTTTTGTCTCACGTCACAAGCTAGTGATGGATTTTGTCCGTCACAAATGAGAATTTGTGTAAAATCTAATATCATCATATAAAAATAATGCTTTTCAAGTCTTTTTACTTAGTTGATATATGCCTCACATGTGGCCATTGATCCAAGCATCTTTACACGAAATACAAGGCAAAATTTAGTTATCTAGTGCCCCTCAAATATGAAGTCGTTCGATCTATGCTTGTATATAACTTGTGTCTTAGATAAGTTGATGTTCATTGGATGTAGGGGGACTCTATTTTGTGCAACTTCATTGTTGAAGACGGGTGTACTGCAGTGCTGACGACACAAGCTTCAACTAAGGTTATTCCATGTTTGATTTTGTTGTAACGCGGTGCGCTCAAAACTTTACTCATGTGTTTAATGGAAAGTCTTCTTAGTTACGGGCATATGGCCTAATGCTGTAATCATTTCAGTAACCAAGGTAGTTGCTAGTTGTACTATAGTAGTAGTAACTTAGTCATGCGTTTCAATGCTAAGTTTGGAGACAACTGCTTAAGTAAGATAGTGCTCATATTAGTTATACATGTGTGTCAATGTCAGGCTTTTGGAGGTATGTTGGATAACTTTATGATTAATGGTCTATTATGGCGATGAGACACTTTGTAGTCGGCATTAGAGATTTCATGGTGCATTGGTGTGAGTGTTTAGAGGCATTCTTACATTTTGTGGGCATTAAGCACAACTTGAACAAAAGCTACGATACGTGCATGACGAAGGTGACTAACTTTATCTTCTGATTGCCATTTGATTCTGAAGGTTTACAAATCTATAGGATCTAAGTGCTCCGAGCAAATTTTGGAGGTAAAAATCTTCTCTTGTTATCCTTAGCTTCTTCTGCAGTGTATTTTTTTTTTACTTATCAATGTATCATCATATACTACCCTTTACTGACTTTATCATTAAGATTGTGGTACCTTGTTTATTTGATCAAAATTTGTTTTTCTATCAAAAGCGAAAGAGGATGTCCTTATATGAAAATATCACAAAGGATGGCCAGTTTCATTATATAAACTTACTTGAGATACCCTTAAAAGCACCCACATCTTTAACCCATAAAGAAGCTAGAAAAAACAATTCTCCTCACATAGCAGGCCACATTTGAAGAGTGCTTTTCATTTATTACTAAATGGCAAAGGTATACAGACGCTCTCTTTCCTTCCAAGAGTTCTATGTTCTCTCAATGTCTATTACTCGTATATTTTTGTCTTGTTTGGAGTCCAATTTTAGTCCCTCTAAGCACAAATTATGAGCACCTAAATAATATACTTGCTCAGCTTTGCAGACAGACTTTGGCTTCCGTGAAACAATGACCTTCAATAGATCATTATCTAAATTTGTGTCTTGCGCTGAGCTAGTTAATTACTACTTTGTAGTGATAAAAACATTCTTAGAATCTAGCGAGTGTGGTAGTTTCTGTAGTAAGAGTGGAAAAGAAGTGGAAGATAAGAATTGTCTGGCTGTATAAAAGTAAAAGCTGTAAATTTGCAAATTGTGGATGCAGTAGGCGCGAGTTGGACATGAAGCCCTGCTGGTTGTCATTCCAGATCCAGTGACATGCTTTTCCGCTGCCAGGTATTCTCAAAAGCAAGTTTTCAGGGTTTCATCCGATTCAAACTTGTTATTGGTTGATTGGTTTACAAGTGGACGTTATGAAAGTGGAGAAAGATGGGAATTTGAATTATACAGAAGTACCAACAATATCTATGAAGATGACCAACCTTTGTTTCTTGATACGGTAACCTTTCTGTGGTGTTCATGAGAAAATATTTAGGGTTTTTTGGGGGCAGTATGCTTTCTTAAGTTGAGGCTTTTCTGAGAATTGGAACCACAACTTTGCATATCTGTGTATCTGGTAGTGTATGATCGTTGTTATTCTTCTTGTCAAAGGGGTAAAATGTTACTGGATGTTCATACTGTTTTCCACATTCATTATATATATGCTACTGCTGTTAGGTTTCTCATTCCCTGTAGATTTTGCATATCCAGTATGCATACTTCGCCTTTTATGAGCTCATTTAGAATATGAAGGGTTTTTCTGGGGAATATGCTTTCTTGAATTTCTTGTGATATATCTTGGCGCTCTATGCTAAACCTGAGAGGTATCGATGTTCCTGCTGCAGGTGTTTTTACAGCAAGGGAATATTAGCAGCATAACTGAACGCATGCATGATTACCAGATTATTGCAATGGTCATAATTTTGGGGTATGTGCTCTATTTAAGGAGGCTCCTTTTATATTCTCTGTCATGACGTGAATTTTGTTCCCTTCTCAGAAAATTTTCAGTGTTAGGAATTGTTTTTTAACGGGACAGGACAAGGACATACTTGTGGGATACAATGATACATTAACATTTTGCTCAAAACAGTTGGAAGATGACTTTTTTTACTGTATGCTGAGAGCCACTTTGCCTTCTACAAAACTGTATTGCTTAATATCTGCTTACAAAAACCTAGAGACACGTTTGGGCGTATTTTTGGGTATAAAGTTGATCAATTTTATTTATAAAGGGATTCATCGCCTCATCGGTGAAGGAATGGAAGGCGACATAACATAACTTGAGGATAGAGACTTACATTGGATACCGTAAACTGGAATGAGAGTATGAGACTGCCTGGCTTGAAGGAAAGTCTGGCAAATACCTTGATAAAATATACCCCTCTGACCATTGTGTATTTGTGTTTGAACATTGGTGAGCCGTGAGCCTCCAACGTTCTGGCAATATGCCTTTGACTGGCAACCAGCCATAGTTAGATGAAGTTTTGTACAATAACAAATAAAAAACTACAATTATGACAAAAATTTATGACAACATTTTAAAAGGAAATTTCTTTGTTGGCTCTCTCCTAGTCTCCTCCGACCTCACCAAATGCTTAAGTGTGTTCACTACTCTGACCCACCTCTTGCTATCTTCCTCTAGCAATCAGAAGATGCCTTAGGCTCTTGAATAGGGATTTGTCAATCACCCTATGTTTTCTTTTCTTCCACTTATAATTGCTTTGGCAATTTTCCATCCAATGCTAATTGAGCAGCTGGTTTCTTCATTTGACAGTTGGATTCTTCATTCTCCTACAAGGACCTGTGTTGGACACACTTTTTTATCATAGGCATGATAATAAAAATCAGTTGAGATTTGGTCTTGCAATGCATCACTTAGATGTGATTTCGGCCGTTTTGCCAAAAACTACAGCGGGTACCGCCTCCAATTGTGGTCGTATACTATGGTCGTGGTTATGGACCAAGTAGGCTTCAAATTCTAATTTTTCTGTTGATAAGATCCCTTTGGTCTCAACCACAGTTTAGCGAGGTAGCCTATTCTGACCCTTCAATGGTATTTCTGATAGTTAACCTCCTTGATTAGTGAATATGAGATTAGTAAACCCTTTGAAAGTGTGACTGGAATGCAAGTGGCGGTTTGAGACGGACATAACTAGAAGTGTAGGATGTAGAGTGAAGGTGCATCTTGTTAAGATTCCAAAGCTCAATAATTGAGTTGTCCAAGTTCAAGTTTCAGCAAGTTGTCGTGGCTAATTGTATTTAATGGGCCAAAATTGTGCTTTCTAAGATTACGTAAACCTTTTGATGTTGGTACATAACCCAGAAAACTCAATGAGAAGTTAAAAAAAAAATGAACTTGTGAGTAGCTTCCTGCAGTGAGCTTAAAGTGTTTCTGAATTTGAAGGGGAAATGCGTTGTGTAGAAATTGATGCATCACCTATCTGATTTAGCATTTAAGATCCATTATTCCATAAAAAGTTGACAAAACAAGAATTCAGATTTTCAGAAGGTATGAGATTAAAGTATGTAGCTGTATGACAAACGTCAAACTAATTTATTACGTTTATCAACTTTTTTACTGTGGAAAAGTTAAGGATTTTTGCTGTGGCTTCATTAGGGTGCCGTGGTAATTTTGTTGAATTTTTCTTGTTTCTCTATTTGTAATAAGGGGTGCCTGTTATGTAAATTTGGTTTCCTCGAGTTAGACTTAGATGGGTGGTTTCTTAATTGTAGGCCGAAGTTGGAAAATTTGCGGAATCAAATACAAGAAAATGTCAAGCGTGTTACGTCTGGTTCTTTTCAATACAAGTCGGCTCCCTCAATGCCCAACTCTAAGTTCAGTCCAACTAAGCCAAACTTTATTGCATCATGCAGTGCCTTCGGCTCCAAGGTACCATCTCTAAGTTTCATCATAAAGATAGTCTATTACTGGTTTATGTCTGTGCTGGCTACTTTTAGTAACACAAACTTGGTGATACTATGGCTACTTTTTTTTTACCAATTTTGTGGCAGAATAATGTAGAGAAGTTGTATGTTGTTTATCTTGATTGAGTTTATCGTTCGAATATAAGATTGAGAAAAGAGTACTGATTGCTGAGTGAGTGAGGGATCAAGCGTGAAGCTAATTTTTTGGCTTAGTAAACAAAGTAATTAAGTAAATTTAACAAGTAGTCTGCGGTTCTATGCTCCATCCATTACTTGATTCACTATCTTTGTTTTTGGATGAAAGTTAAAAAGATTAAATCTATGTGAGAAAAAGATTGGAATTTACACCTAGATAGGGGTGTTTTGGTTGAAAGTATAGATGCGGTGAATTCGTTTGAATGTCGTAAACAAAAAATTACAGTGAATCCAATCAGATGAAAGGAGTTTACAAATCACAAATAATCTTCTGAATTTTCAACAATGGCAAAGTTGTGATGTTGGTTCAGTCTTAACTCTTAATCCTCTACTCTCTTCAGGGTGCTGGTCTTATCGTCCGTGTTGCAGCTATGACAACTGAACCGGTATATCAGTTTTTACGTCTGCAATTGGGCAGCTTAGAGCCATTTGTTGGGGCATTTCCGTATTCTTAATCTCTTTGGCACAGTCGTGCTATATTTATAGCTGATAATACCCGTGTATTGCGCTTGGCAAAGAATGTGTTCATGGTCAAACATTGTTCAAACGATCTTTCAGTACATTTTTTTTCCTCAGCTTAGTGATAAATATTCCCTTTGCTTCAATCATCTGTTTCTTTGATTAAAACACCCCGGAGGGAGTATTTCATACTACAAAATAGGAAATAATTGTACGAAAAATAACATTTGTTGGAAAATATAGGGGCTTTTTGCCTTTGGAGTGTTTCCAATTGTCCCACATTGGTGAGGAAAAGAGAGTCTTGTGGGTTATATGTACCCACCCTCCTTAGAGCATCCGCAAAGGTGGGAAAATGCCTCCCCATATGTCCTCTCTCTCCTCAAATGGGGAGCCTCATTATTGCACACACTTTCCCTTAATTAGAGGCTCCACCATTTATATAGGAGGTCCCCAAAAAAATAAGAAGGATAAAAAGTGTTCTTTTGGGGAGGTTCCCATATATTTGGGTGTGTGTTGGGGAACCTCATTATTGTATAGATGTAGATATGAATTGAGGAGGGTAAATGTAAAAGTTAGTGGAAAATGAGGTGGACGAATAAGAAAATGAAAGAGAAAATATGGGGAGCCTCACCTTTGCGGATGCTCTTACCATATCACTAGTGGGTCAAAGGAGACTTTTGTGGAAGCCTTGCGAGGTGCTTAATTCAGCTCGCACACGCGCGCGCACCGTGCCCGGATCCGGATTCGTGATTTGGGATTTGGCAATCGCCTGCGGCGGGCCGTGCCTATCTTTTTGAGCCGCGGTTTTGTCATGTGTTTTCTGTTTTGGACTTATTCAGTCAAAGGCTGTTAGTGGGTTGAGAGCTTTGCTCCTCCATTTACTCAGTTGACTGCTGCGTTTAAGGGAGCAGTTTTGGCTCCACTAACTCCTCCCCTTTTCTGTATAAATAAGAGCTCTTGCTCATCATTTTATACACAGTCAATCAGAAACATGACAATCTCCTCCTCCCTTCCTCTCTTATAATTTCTGGGTAAAGTAATATATCGTTCCAAAGCTCTTAATCTCGAGTGGGCGGGTTTAAGCAATGTAGTGTAAATCCTTGGGGGACTACCGGCAACTGCTGATCGCCACCACAGTCGTGTCGAAATAGTTTTCAAGGCAGTGGTCTCCGTACGTCACTACGAATCGGTTACATATTCTGATCTCATCTCCTTTTATTGTTACTGCTTCGTTTTTGCAACAACAATTTGAAAACTATTTATTTGTTGTTGTCTACTACTGTAACATGTCGTCTGTTTTAGCAAAAACTCTTCCTGATTTGACTAAACTTGAAAAACTAGACGGTCATAACTATAAGCGTTGGTCATGAAAGCGCCGATGTTTTTCGAACAACTGAAATTGATTATGTCTTTGTTTAGTGACCCGCTTTGCTCTGTTAAAGAGGTCATTTATTCATCGAGACCGTAGAGAACACCCCCTCGCTAAATCTTTGTTAAGTCAAACGAAGAGGATATTAAGAAATTTGATAAAGACAATAAACTTGTTAGATGCCGACTTCTAAACAACATGACCGACACCCTTTTTGACCTATTTATGGTTCATAAGTCTTCCAAATCGATATGGGAGTCCTTAGAGGCCAAGTATGGGGTGATGATGCGGGGAAAAAGAAATATGTTGTGGGTAAGTGGTGGAATTTGAGATGGTCGACGGAAACCCATCATGGAACAAGTTCATGTCTACGAGAACCTATGTGTCGATGTCGTGAATAAGGGTATGAAATTAGATGACACTTTTGTGGCTAATGTTTTGCTAGAGAAATTTCCTCCCCCCGATCCGACTATAGGAACCACCTTAAGCATAAGAAAAAAGACTTGTCTCTCCAATAACTAGTAGGACACACGAGGACCGAAGAGGCAAATCGCCTTAAAGACCAACCTGTTAGTCTTTCTGTGAATGCTTCGTTGCTTCGTTAAAGTTAATCCGGTTGAGTCCGGTGGTCCGTCCAATCCGAGAAGTTCAAGGGTAAGGGTAAGGTCAAGGTTGGTCGGGGTAAGAATCGGGGTCCAGCCTAAGAAGAATGGTCCAGGAAACATACCAAACCTGTTGCTAAGATTCGAAATCAAAGGGTCCCATTGTTTGCTATGTCGTGGGAAAACCGGTCACAAAGCCTACCAAATTAATCGAAAAGAAAAAGCTGCTGAAGCCAATGTTGTTGAATGGGTCTTGATATCGGCGCTTCAGGCATTTCGGCCGATAAGGGATTATTTCTTTGAATGGGTCTTGATTGTCATTTTATACACAGTCAATCAGAAACATGACAATCTCCTCCTCCCTTCCTCTCTTATAATTTCTGGGTAAAGTAATATATCGTTCCAAGGCTCTTAATCTCGAGTGGGCGGGTTTAAGCGCTGTAGTGTAAATCCTTGGGGAACTACCGGCAACTACTGATCGCCACCACGGTCGTGCCGAAATAGTTTTCAAGGCAGTGGCCTCCGTACGTCACTACGAATCGGTTATATATTCTGATCTCATCTCCTTTTATTGTTACTGCTTCGTTTTTGCAACAACAATTTGAAAACTATTTATTTGTTGTTGTCTACTGCTGTAACATGTCGTCTGTTTTAGCAAAAACTCTTCCTAATTTGACTAAACTTGAAAAACTAGACGGTCATAACTATAAGCGTTGGTCACGTAAACCGCGATGTTTTTCGAACAACCGGAAATTGATTATGTCTTTGTTTAGTGACCCGCTTGCTCTGTTAAAGAGGTTGTTATTCTCGAGACCGTAGAGAACACCCCCTCTGCTAAATCTGATGTTAAGTCAAACGAAGAGGATATTAAGAAATTTGATAAAGACAATAAACTTGTTAGATGCCAGCTTCTAAACAACATGACTGACACCCTTTTTGACCTATTTATGGTTCATAAGTCTTCCAAACTGATATGGGAGTCCTTAGAGGCCAAGTATGGGGCTGATGATGCGGGGAAAAAGAAATATGTTGTGGGTAAGTGGCTGGAATTTCAGATGGCTGACGGGAAACCCATCATGGAACAAGTTCATGTCTACGAGAACCTATGTGCTGATGTCGTGAATAAGGGTATGAAATTAGATGACACTTTTGTGGCTAATGTTTTGCTAGAGAAATTTCCTCCCTCCTGATCTGACTATAGGAACCACCTTAAGCATAAGAAAAAAGACTTGTCTCTCCAATAACTAGTAGGACACACGAGGACCGAAGAGGCAAATCGCCTTAAAGACCAACCTGTTAGTCTTTCTGTGAATGCTTCTGTTGCTGCTGTTAAAGTTAATCTGGTTGAGTCTGGTGGTCCGTCCAATGCTGAGAAGTTCAAGGGTAAGGGTAAGGTCAAGGTTGGTCAGGGTAAGAATCAGGGTCCAGCTAAGAAGAATGGTCCAGGGAAACATACCAAACCTGTTGCTAAGATTCAGAAATCAAAGGGTCCCATTGTTTGCTATGTACGTGGGAAAATCGGTCACAAAGCCTACCGAGGTACCGAAAAGAAAATCGCTTTGAAGCCAATGTTGTTGAATGGGTCTTGGATACTGGCGCTTCCAGGCATTTCTGTGCTGATAAGGGATTATTTGCTGAATGGGTCTTGATTGTCATTTTATACACAGTCAATCAGAAACATGACAATCTCCTCCTCCCTTCCTCTCTTATAATTTCTGGGTAAAGTAATATATCGTTCCAAGGCTCTTAATCTCGAGTGGGCGGGTTTAAGCGCTGTAGTGTAAATCCTTGGGGAACTACCGGCAACTACTGATCGCCACCACGGTCGTGCCGAAATAGTTTTCAAGGCAGTGGCCTCCGTACGTCACTACGAATCGGTTATATATTCTGATCTCATCTCCTTTTATTGTTACTGCTTCGTTTTTGCAACAACAATTTGAAAACTATTTATTTGTTGTTGTCTACTGCTGTAACATGTCGTCTGTTTTAGCAAAAACTCTTCCTAATTTGACTAAACTTGAAAAACTAGACGGTCATAACTATAAGCGTTGGTCACAGAAACTGCTGATGTTTTTCGAACAACTGGAAATTGATTATGTGCTGTTTAGTGACCCGCTTGCTCCTGTTAAAGAGGTTGTTGTTACTGAGACCGTAGAGAACACCCCCTCTGCTAAATCTGATGTTAAGTCAAACGAAGAGGATATTAAGAAATTTGATAAAGACAATAAACTTGTTAGATGCCAGCTTCTAAACAACATGACTGACACCCTTTTTGACCTATTTATGGTTCATAAGTCTTCCAAACTGATATGAGAGTCCTTAGAGGCCAAGTATGGGGCTGATGATGCGGGGAAAAAGAAATATGTTGTGGGTAAGTGGCTGGAATTTCAGATGGCTGACAGGAAACCCATCATGGAACAAGTTCATGTCTACGAGAACCTATGTGCTGATGTCGTGAATAAGGGTATGAAATTAGATGACACTTTTGTGGCTAATGTTTTGCTAGAGAAATTTCCTCCCTCCTGATCTGACTATAGGAACCACCTTAAGCATAAGAAAAAAGACTTGTCTCTCCAATAACTAGTAGGACACATGAGGACCGAAGAGGCAAATCGCCTTAAAGACCAACCTGTTAGTCTTTCTGTGAATGCTTCGTTCTTCTTTGTTAAAGTTAATATGGTTGAGTCTGGTGGTCCGTCCAATGCTGAGAAGTTCAAGGGTAAGGGTAAGGTCAAGGTTGGTCAGGGTAAGAATCAGGGTCCAGCTAAGAAGAATGGTCCAGGGAAACATACCAAACCTGTTGCTAAGATTCAGAAATCAAAGGGTCCCATTGTTTGCTATGTCTGTGGGAAAACTGGTCACAAAGCCTACCAGTGCACTGAAAAGAAAACTGCTGAAGCCAATGTTGTTGAATGGGTCTTGGATACTGGCGCTTCCAGGCATTTCTGTGCTGATAAGGGATTATTTGCTGAATGGGTCTTGATTGTCATTTTATACACAGTCAATCAGAAACATGACAATCTCCTCCTCCCTTCCTCTCTTATAATTTCTGGGTAAAGTAATATATCGTTCCAAGGCTCTTAATCTCGAGTGGGCGGGTTTAAGCGCTGTAGTGTAAATCCTTGGGGAACTACCGGCAACTACTGATCGCCACCACGGTCGTGCCGAAATAGTTTTCAAGGCAGTGGCCTCCGTACGTCACTACGAATCGGTTATATATTCTGATCTCATCTCCTTTTATTGTTACTGCTTCGTTTTTGCAACAACAATTTGAAAACTATTTATTTGTTGTTGTCTACTGCTGTAACATGTCGTCTGTTTTAGCAAAAACTCTTCCTAATTTGACTAAACTTGAAAAACTAGACGGTCATAACTATAAGCGTTGGTCACAGAAACTGCTGATGTTTTTCGAACAACTGGAAATTGATTATGTGCTGTTTAGTGACCCGCTTGCTCCTGTTAAAGAGGTTGTTGTTACTGAGACCGTAGAGAACACCCCCTCTGCTAAATCTGATGTTAAGTCAAACGAAGAGGATATTAAGAAATTTGATAAGAACAATAAACTTGTTAGATGCCAGCTTCTAAACAACATGACTGACACCCTTTTTGACCTATTTATGGTTCATAAGTCTTCCAAACTGATATAAGAGTCCTTAGAGGCCAAGTATGGGGTTGATGATGCGGGGAAAAAGAAATATGTTGTGGGTAAGTGGCTGGAATTTCAGATGGCTGACGGGAAACCCATCATGGAACAAGTTCATGTCTACGAGAACCTATGTGCTGATGTCGTGAATAAGGGTATGAAATTAGATGACACTTTTGAGGCTAATGTTTTGCTAGAGAAATTTGCTCCTTCTTGGTCTGACTATAGGAACCACCTTAAGCATAAGAAAAAAGACTTGTCTCTCCAAGAACTAGTAGGACACATGAGGACCGAAGAGGCAAATCGCCTTAAAGACCAACCTATTAGTCTTTCTGTGAATGCTTCGTTTCTTTGCTTTCGTTAAAGTTAATGGTTGAGTCCGGTGGTCCGTCCAATCGAGAAGTTCAAGGGTAAGGGTAAGGCCAAGGTTGGTCGGGTAAGAACCAGGGTCCGGCTAAGAAGAATGGTCCAGAGAAGCATACTAAACTGTTGCTAAAATTCAGAAACCAAAGGGTCCCATTGTTTGCTATGTCGTGGGAAAATGGTCACAAAGCCTACCAAATTGCATGAAAAGAAAACTCGCTGAAGCCAATGTTCTTTGTGATGATGATGTCATTGTTGCTGTGGTTGTGGAAGCTAATCTGGTGGGTAATGTTGCTGATTGGGTCTTGGATACTGGCGCTTCCAGGCATCTCTGTGCTGATAGGGATTATTTGCTGAGTTCGAGGAGGTAGCTGATGGGGAATGCGTCTATATGGGTAATTCTTCATCTGCAATGATCACAGGCAAAGGCAAGATCTTTCTCAAACTCACCTCGGTGAAAACACTTGCTCTCACCAATGTTTTATTTGTACCCTCATTGCGTCGAAACCTCGTGTCTGGTGCCTTATTGAACAAAGCTGGTTTGAAACTTATTTTTGAGGCTGACAAGGTTGTAATGTCGCGTAATGGGGAATTTGTGGGCAAGGGTTATCTTTTTGGGAGTCTTTTTGTATTGAACACTGATTCAGTTTTTAATAATATTGCATCTACTTCTGCTTATATTGCTGAGTCTATTGATGTTTGGCATGGTAGATTAGGTCATGTGAATGTTGACTATATTAAAAAACTTAGAACTATGAGGTTAATTCCAAGTTTGACGAGTCAAGAATTCTCTAAATGTGTTAGCTGTGTTGAGGCTAAATTCACAAAGAAACCTAGTAAACCTGTCACAACTTAGAAATACGATTCTTCTCGAGTTAATTCACACCGACCTAGCTGACTTCAAAAATGTGGCAAGTAGAGGTGGAAAGAATTATTATGTCACCTTTATAGACGACTGTTCAAGGTACACCCGTGTCTATCTTCTTAAGACTAAAGATGAAGCAGAACAATCGTTTATAAACTTTAAAAATGAAGTCGAAAATCAACTCGACAGAAAAATTAAAAGGGTAAGGTCTGATAGGGGTGGTGAGTATAAATCTAGTTATCTAGCCGACTTTTGTGCTGCTAACGTTTTAATACATGAGACTAGTCCACCTTACTTATCTCAGTCTAACAGTGTAGCTGAACGAAAAAATAGAACCTTAAAAGAGATGATGAATGCTATGATTTTAAGTTCTGGCCTATCTGACGATATGTGGGGGGAAGCAATTCTATCGGCTTGTCACATTCTTAACCATGTACCTCATAAGAAATTTGACAAGACACCCTACGAGATTTGGAAGGGCTATCCTCCTAACTTGAGTTACCTTAAGGTATGGGGGTGTTTGGCTAAAGTGGGTTTACCAGACTTTAGGAGACCTACCGTTGGACCAAAGACCTATGATTGTGTTTTTATAGGTTATGCTAAAAAATAGTTATGCTTATAGATTCATGTCTTTAAGTGATCGTTCTATATCTGAAGCTAGAGAGGCTGTGTTTTTTGAGCATGTTTTCCCATTACAGAAGAATGTTGATTCACCTCCTAGTTTACCTGTTACATCTATTGATATCTCTTCACATGCTAGTAGTAGCACTTCTATTGATCAAGTTGTTGAACCTAGAAGGACTAAGAGACCTAGATGTCCAAAGAACTTTGGAGCTGATTTTGTTTCAACTTTGCTGTCTGAACATGGATACACTGTTTGTACTAGTGATGAATTTGTTTCAGCCTTTTTAATAGAAGATGACCCAAAAACGTATAGTGAGGCAATGAAATCCATTGATGCTAATTTTTGGAAAGATGCTATTAAAAGTGAACTTGACTCTATTGTGTCAAATCAGACTTGGGAGTTGACTGATTTACCTAAAGGTAGTAAACCCATTACAAGTAAATGGATCTTTAAAAAGAAAATGAGACCCGACGGTACAATAGAGAGGTTCAAAGCTAGACTTGTAGTTAGAGGCTTTACACAAAATTTCGACTATTAGGACTCTTGTCGCCTTAGCTGCTATTCATAACCTTGTTATACATCAGATGGATGTTAAAACTGCTTTTTTGAATGGTGAACTAAGGGAAGAGATCTATATGTCTCAACCTGAAGGTTTTGTGATTGAGGGTCAAGAGAGTAAAGTGTGTAAACTGAACAAGTCTCTTTATGGACTGAAACAAGCACCTAAACAGTGGTATGAGAAATTTAACAACACTTTGATAAGTAATGGCTATGTGGTTAACAATTCTTATTCATGTGTTTATTAAAAAATGATGGGGTCTGATTGTGTAATCATATGCCTATATGTTGATGACATGTTAATACTTGGTAATAATTTGGAAGTGATAA
This sequence comes from Silene latifolia, assembly GCF_048544455.1. NCBI lineage: Eukaryota > Viridiplantae > Streptophyta > Magnoliopsida > Caryophyllales > Caryophyllaceae > Silene > Silene latifolia. The sequence goes on along the minus strand of NC_133532.1, from coordinate 61,949,266 downwards.
TTAGAACCAAAAAATTTTTGTCATCACAATTTGAGATGAAGGACTTAGGAGAAGCCGATGTTATCCTAGGAGTTAAGGTCATCCGAAACTCCAATGGAATCTGTCTAAGTCAATCTCATTATGTTGAAAAAGTGTTGAGAAAGTTTAACTGCTTTGATGATGTGCTTGCTAGAACACCCTATGATCCTAGTGTACCATTTTGTAAAAACTTGGCAAGAGTGTTTCCCAAGAAAAGTATGCTAAAATCCTAGGTAGTGTGATGTTTTTAATGAACTGTACTCGACCAGATATTGCTTATGCGGTTAGTAGACTGAGTCGTTATACACATAACCCTAGTAATGAACACTGGAATGCTCTTCGTCGTTTACTAAAATACCTAAAAAGAACAGTTGACTTATGTTTGCATTATGGTAAATTTCCTGCTGTGTTAGAAGGATATTGTGATGCGAACTGGGTTGCAGGTAACGATGAGATTTGTTCTACTAGTGGTTATGTCTTTACCATGGGTAGAGGTGCCATATCGTGGAAGTCCTCTAAACGGACTTGTATCGCACGCTCCACCATGGAATCGAGTTCATAGCTCTTGAGTTGGCGGGACAAGAGGTGAATGGTTGAAAAACCTTTAGCCGATATACGGTGTGGGGCGGACGGCTAACACCGGTCTCCCTGCACTGTGACTCGCAGGCTGCTATTGGTGTTGTAAAGAATAGTGTCTACAATTCGAAAAAGAGACATATTCGAATAAGGCACGCTGCAGTTAGACAACTCCAAGACAATGGAGTGATTGCTTTGGACTATGTGAAGTCCGAAAACAATCTTGCTGATCCCTTTACTAAAGGGTTGGCTAGGAGACTAGTCGTTGATACGTCGAGGGGAATGGGGCTTAAGTCCTTAGGTCAAGAGTGAGACTTGACTAGGTCCAAAGCTTCTATTCCTATGGCGTTTTATGATTCATAGCCTTTATGGTGGTGCTTTTGAGACGCACTTGATGAATCATACACCAGGTTGGACTTAGGTCCTTAATGACTCATGTGAGAAGTGCTATTGAGAAGCACTTGAGTCACCTACGTAGGTGTAACGATCATTAGACTATGAAAAGTCTTCTGAACACATCTATTAGTACCGAGGTAAACGCATAGCTCTAAAAGAGCGCGTTGCACTTTGAAACGCGGAACGATCTTATTTCTGAAGGAATGATATGTGTTGTGGGGGGGGGTGGTATCGACCAAAGCTCAGCTAGGAATTCAAATCGCAAGATATTCTTTCGCTGTAAGTAAGTTGTTTCCTCATTTCACTAAAGTGTCAATTCAAATCGAAAGATATTGATACCTAAGTATCCAATCCTTCCTTTACCTAGGAATTTCTTTTTCTGTCTCTGGCGCCCCTAGTGGGGGATTGTTGGAAAATATAGGGGCTTTTTGCCTTTTGAGTGTTTCCAATTGTCCCACATTGGTGAGGAAAAGAGAGTCTTGTGGGTTTATATGTACCCACCCTCCTTACCATATCACTAGTGGGTCAAGGGGGGCTTTTGTGGAAGCCTTGCGAGGTGCTTAATTCAGCTCGCACACGCGCGCGCACGCGCCGTGCCCGAGCCCGGCCCGGATTTGGGATTTGGGATTTGGCAATCGCCTGCGGCGGGCTGTGCCTATCTTTTTGGGCCGCGGTTTTGTCATGTGTTTTCTGTTTTGGACTTAGTCAGTCAAAGGCTTTTAGTGGGTTGAGAGCTTTGCTCCTCCATTTACTCAGTTGACTGCTGCGTTTAAGGGAGCAGTTTTGGCTCCACTAACTCCTCTCCTTTTCTGTATAAATAAGAGCTCTTGCTCATCATTTTATACACAGTCAATCAGAAACATGACAATCTCCTCCTCCCTTCCTCTCTTATAATTTCTGGGTAAAGTAATATATCGTTCCAAAGCTCTTAATCTCGAGTGGGCGGGTTTAAGCGCTGTAGTTTAAATCCTTGGGGGACTTTTTGGGCCGCGGTTTTGTCATGTGTTTTCTGTTTTGGACTTAGTCAGTCAAAGGCTGTTAGTGGGTTGAGAGCTTTGCTCCTTCATTTACTCAGTTGACTGCTGCGTTTAAGGGAGCAGTTTTGGCTCCACTAACTCCTCTCCTTTTCTATATAAATAAGAGCTCTTGCTCATCATTTTATACACAGTCAATGAGAAACATGACAATCTCCTCCTCTCTTCTTCTCTTATAATTTCTGGGTAAAGTAATATATTGTTCCAAAGCTCTTAATCTCGAGTGGGCGGGTTTAAGCGTTGTAGTGTAAATCCTTGGGGGACTACCGGCAACTGCTGATCGCCACCACGGTCGTGCCGAAATAGTTTTCAAGGCAGTGACCTCCGTACCACGTCACTACGAATCGGTTATATATTCTGATCTCATCTCCTTTTATTGTTACTGCTTCGTTTTTGCAACAACAACATTAACTTATACGACATTCTTCATCACAACAGGAAATTCGCTTTAATCATGCAGTTGATTTCAAGGCACAAACATCTAATAATATTGGGAAAATGGAAGATCTCAAAATAAGTTTCAACAATGATGCGGTTTGTATGGTCGTAGAAGGTGAAGTTTGTACCATTGGAGATTTGGAGTGTATTGTCAACGTGGTGTTTCGGCACACTTCGATTCACGTAACATCTGTATCGTGATTTGAACATACCTTCACTTTATACGGTGTCCCTTTTGGTATCAGAGCCGAAGTTTTAATACCAGTCACCAAGGAAAGTAGAGAGTAGTGCCACCAAAAAAAAAAAACTCGGTTTCCTCGTATTTATTGTACACCATCATTGATCATCAGTCCCTTAACAAGGATACATACAGAAATTAGAAGCGATTTGGCAAGCCACGACTAATGCTACATCTGCCACTTGAACTCATGATTACATATAACCCTGTATATTTTCAGTACATGATATATCGCCAATGGGAAAAAAAATTGTTGATATACAAAACATAAACTAGAAGGTGATCTCGCAAGGTGCGTGGAATGTTCTCCCTCGACAAATAGCTTCAAGATTTTCCCCCATATAAGAGCACAATGGTGAAACTTCAACGCCTGAAAGCAACAATATTTTAACGAGAAGATAACAGAATTACCAAGTGACACAAGGGCTCCCACAGATGACGGGACAAGATGAGGTTTGAGGTCAGATGTATGCAAATGTACCTCTGCGTCTATATATACAGAGGGGCAGCAAGAATCGCACCACATAACTGCTACTTCAAAACAAAATTAAGCGCATCTAGTTTGTTTAGTGGCGATTTTACTTTTATTCCATCATAATCCGGAACTAAAGAATAATAAGCTATCCGCTCCATTTCTCTTGAAAACCAATATTTAACAAGTTAGGAAAATTTTGATTATGGGGAGAAGAATTTAGTTACCAGTAGAATATATAGGCACGGAGTGGGTTAAAAACCCTCCAGCAGCAATCACCCATCGAGCATGAAGACGGAGTAAAAGCAGCCTAGCACTATCAGGGGTGTCAAAATTTGACCCATTTGCATTTTTCACAGGAGCAAATTCTTCCTCTCTTATAGCCTGATAATGAAACAAACATATATCACATTCTCATTTATCTATAACAATTTATTACATAGGGCGGTCTTATCATTTAGATGGATAATAACACCCGTTCACAAGGCCATTGGCAATTCGGCCAACCTAAAAAAAAAAGTATTGACCAAAACATGCAACTTATTTGGACAATTTGTCATCCTAAAATGATACAGATGAAAGACATATTCAAGTGGATAGAACTTCTACTTAAACATGTTCCATCATTATGAAATATCAGGTTTTTGAAGTACAGCAGGTTACAAGCTAAGTTAAAGAGCAAGTTAACAATCACCTCGAAGAGAGCTGTCGAAGGGGAATATGCAAAGGCATCAAAAACAAACTGCTCAAGTTTCAGTCCCATTGCATAACCTTTAGCCGATGGAATTTTTTTCTCTGCCAAATGGTAACTGCAGGTAAAACAAAATGCTTCAATTACTACATGAGTGGATAAATAGGGACATCCAATCACTTTGACATGAAGTCATAAAGCAGGAAATCCATAGCTTATACAAGATATAGATGACCATTATTGACCATTTTAAGGTTTTAGGGAGATTTGTTTTTCAAAATGTTTACAATCTCAACCTAAAAGTTTGAATTCGCACCCTAACATACGATAACAATGCCCTGCTAAAGTTTGTGGGTGGAAAATAAAATGTCTATAATTAGTGAACAGAAATATTTTCATATGAATAAGAGAATCATTAACCACCACTACCACCTCCTAATGAGAATCCGGGGAGGTCTGAAGTGCGTAGGATCATCGCTACTACAAAAGGGTCTTTCCGAAAGAGACAGGGGGAAAAGAAAAGGTATTTACGTTCAAACCAAATGTAATGGTATTGCAAGTCCCAATAGTATGCAGACAATATTTCACTTACACGCTATCTTTCTCGAGACCATTTGCCACAGAATTAAGAAAATCCAAGGTGAACATATGCAAACACACCTGCAGATGTGAAAACATGGTATCAAGCTAAGAACAATGATTGATGAGGTTTAATGTATACCACAAACAGAACACCTTTAAGTTCTTTTACTTTTTGAAGTCTTAAGATTAGTGACACTGCATAGCATGAAAACCCAACTATCAATTATAATAAAATCAAGCAATTGGACAATTTTAAACTACATGCATCCTATGCCAGTTCAAAAAATCATTTCAATCAAGCTAATGTTACAAAAGACGCGCCACCCTTACCTGAACATAAATAACAGCCCGAGAGCAAAATTTTCAGATAAACATTAATAAGTGAAATATATATCCAAAAGAACATAGCTCACTAAAAATTTCTTCCTAAGCCAAAATGTTTGCCGTCTTTTTGCTCAATTACCATAAAGATTCCAGTGTTCATAATTGTTTTAACAAGTACTACTATGACAATTAGGCCAAAAGACTAGATAAAAAAAATAGGAATTGGTGTTTTTCCGGAAGACTATTCATTTTAAGGCCTGGTTCTCTTCTCTAGAATTTGCTCTGTATAAAGGTGTTATTTTGATGTAGGTGTCCAATTATGCATCATTGCGAGTTTATGTTAGTTTTTCATTGAAATATAATACATGCTAAACGATCCTATGCCACCTCGACTAAGAGATGGATTAGCAAAGATCAAGGTCCATTCAACCTACCAACTAAAAATACAAAGAACAGTGATAGGTAAAAGTAGGCTAGTTGACATTTGACCTGAAAAGAACCAATGTTTTGAGTAATGCAATTTAGAAACAATGATTGCCAGTAACTAAAAGCCTAAAAAGGAACATTAGTTCATAGACCATTAACACACCCTAATAGCTAATTAAATGTTGGGAAGTATCAATCTACTTTGCCCAAAACATTTATCTCCTATTACCGTATCTATCAATATCCTGTAAAATAAAGAGAAGATGCCCAAAGCTTTCTCTAAAATATGTTCATCACTCCAAGGATCAATAATCCACAATACAGGTTTCTAGCAATGCCAAATAATAGACAAATCAGAACGAAAGAAAACAAAAGCAGGAAAAAAGAAAATGATGACAATGGAGACAGGATTTTTCAAGAGCTCTCCAAACTCAGAACTCTTACAAGAGCAGAAGTTGAAGGCTCTATGTTGACAGAATATGCACAAACTTTCGATGAACAAAAACAATATTCGTGATTACATGTGGTAAAAAAAATAAGAAGGCTCTAAATCAAATCCGATTACTACTTAGCTCAGAAGAGAAATGACAGAAACCCAATGCAAAATATAATAGAGTTAAAATTCAGTTGCATACTAGACATGTGTAATAATTTGTGCAGTTGAAATACCAAGAAGAAACATAGTCAACGTAGTTTAGCCGTTTAGAAGTCACTGGTTAAAAAAGTGATAACATTTGAGTACTTCGCTGAAAAAAAATGCAGTGATAAGGAATAGGGTTACTATACATTACTCCAACAATAGCGAAGCCGTCCAGTAGTCTGATTAACTGCACTTGCCATTGAGGGATCTAGCTCACTGTATTCAACCACGCCTAGAGGACCGCCCTTTCCACGTCGAACAAAGACACCAACTTTCTCTTGTGGATAGGCCTGTAAATCAGAAAAACATGATAAAGATTTTCTGCAACTTAATCTTTCAGAACGTAAAAACAAAAAAAAATTAATATATCCACTTTAGTGTCCTAAGGTTTGGGACAGGGTTTGGAAATTTTCACTTTGGAACCTAACCTATAACATAGTCAAATTTCATTAAAAATAGAGACGTATTAATCTAAAGTAGATGCGGAACAGTTAACAATGTACAGAACTTACTCCGATTGCTCAGAGGAAGTTCAGCAAATATTATAGATTAATCGGCAGGCAGTTTACCTTTTTCACAACTTTCGCAGCAGCTGCAACACCTTTATCCATGAAGTAGCCCAAAAAAGTGGGATCCGCAACTCGCACCTGTTATTACCAACAAAGAGGACACCACTAAGCTAACTAAAACACATACTCCCTCCATTCAACTCCACTTTACATGTATTCCATTTCCGTCCATTCAACTCCACTTTACAGGTTTCCTTATTTGGCTAAAAAAATGACAATTCTATTGAAAATCTTTATTTACAAAAAATGTCACCCATACCCCACACTAACCCACCATAAAACCCCACCTTTATGTTTTTTTAATATTTTAAACCTCTTCTTTCTCTTTCCCCATGTACTTTTAATACCTTTTTTAATCCGCTCCTTAATATCCGTGTAAAAACCAAAGTTGCAAAGTGGAGTTGAATGGAGGGAGTATCAAATAGATGGGTTGGCAGACTGCCTAAGGATTAGTAATTACGAGTGCATTGTCCACTCCATAGCAATCCACATATTTGATTCCCCGTGAAGCCATATCTTCTAATAATCTTGAAGACTTTAGGGCTGCAAATATTTGAGTCAGTAGTCAATAGTCAGAACTCAGAACCAACCATATGCAGTTATAAGATTATTAAGTCATATATAGGGAAGTTAAGGGGTGAAGATCCAAAGAAAGGTTAACCTGTGTAAACTCCTCCATTTCCATCAGGAGCCTTTGCCACCTGAATATAGCAATTAATAACCAATAAATTCATTAACTGATAGTCACCAAGTCGATAACACTATGAATTGGATCAAAGCATCATCCTGAACCCTTTTTTTTATGGTTGACTCAATCAGTAGCAAGCCCCCTAGACATTAGAGTGTTAGACACTAAACTTTTCTGGTTTTCCAAAAAACGATCAATTATATCCACTAAGAACTGGGGCACAATGAAATATTGGTAAGCCTGCCAAGCTTCTTCATAGAAAGTATCTAACCCACGTCCTCCTACCTCCACCTCATGCTTCAAAAAAAAAAAAAAAAAAAAAAAAAAAAACAGTGCACAAATCTGATAATAGAATATCACCAAGTCGATAACACTATGAATTGGATCAAAGCATCATCCTGAACCCTTTTTTTTATGGTTGACTCAGTCAGTAGCAAGCCCCCTAGACATTAGAGTATTAGACACTAAACTTTTCTGGTTTTCCAAAAAAACGATCAATTATATCCACTAAGAACTGGGGCACAATGAAATAGTGGTAAGCCTACCAAGCTTCTTCATAGAAAGTATCTAACCCACGTCCTCCTACCTCTACCTCATGCCTCAAAAAAAAAAAAAAAAAAAAAAAAAAAAAAGTGCACAAATCTGATAATAGAATATAGATAGTAACCTCCGTTTCTACGTGCTCTTCTCAATTTCCAAAATAAGTGAGGGGAAGTTTTAAAAAAATGGGAAATCATGAAAAAGAACAGATAAGGTACATAGATGTCTGCAAATTTACAAAATAGATTCAGAAACAAGAAAGGCTATGCCAGATGAACTCATTTCGATAAATTGGAAGATATTGACCACCTTTTTCCAGCCAACACCTAGTTTACTAACTTCAACATTGACAATATACTCAATACTTTATTAAGTTAACCGCATGATAAACGAATCATCTCGTTACATTAAGTAACACCAAGCTGTTATATTATTTTCCGTTATACACCTCAGCATAGTAAAAACGTCAACATCTCAGCTGCTTCAACCGCTGTTCCTAGATGTCGCTATTGCATTACCCGTATTTCCACGATTTAAGATACTACCAATATCTCTATTGACTATAGTGTACATCGGTTTTGAAAATAGAGGTCTTCAGAGAGAGTAGCTGGCCTACATGCTGCTACAGACATGGAAAAGCAACTAAATTTCAAATTAAGACGCGAAGATTAATGCATTAGTAAAGTTAAAACTACGGGCGCAACAGCCATGGCCTGTCACGTTATAAATCCGACACCTTGATACCTATATTTCGCAAACTTTATAGCAACCGTGACGACCAATACCGGGGGTTTATACCATGGTTAAGGGAGTTAATGGAAAACAATCAAGTATGACAAATTTGCAGGAAAAAAAAAAGTCCACCAACAGTGTATCGAAGGATAAGTTTACTGGTTAACATCCAAATCTGTGAAATACATGAAACCACAACACAAAGGACTAGAAAGTAGAAACTCCTTTTTTCTTCCAAAGTCAAGTTCTATTCAAAGGCTTTGTGCTGATGACACATGACAAGAGAGTATAGGAATTAGGATTGATAGAGAACGTACTTTATAAGGAGTTTCCATGATAAATCTTCCATCATTTGAAACACAAGGTAATGTACCCTGCTCGAAGAAGGTTACCTATGGAAAAAACAGCTATTATAAATAAACTTAACTTACTCTGCAAATTAAAAAAGTCGCGTTAGTCAAAAGTGGTAACGTGGAAATGCATACTTGATCAGCTTCCAAGCCAAAGTATTTATGACTTTCAAAGAATTTGCGTGTTTGTAAATCAGTGAAGGGGCTGGTCATTATGTACCATTGGATAGGCACTCCTGCCGCGCCTGGAGAGTACCATTAGTAAAATGATTAAGATATCTCATAGAGTTAATTACGGATTAAGAGGAACCACAGAAACACATCTTACCCTCACTCACAAATTCAGCTGCTAAATTCTGAATGCATATAATTCTCTCAGCCTGAAGCTGGAAGAGTGACTTCCCAGACGGAAGTCCAATATCTGAAATGAGATTCAAATTAAAATTCTAAAATCAATAAGCGAAAAAATTTAAACCAGTATATGGAAAAAAAATGTGCAAAAAGGATTCGTGTATATTTTGTCTTCATCAGCATTTCATAACAAAATGGAAGCAAATGCAACTGCAAGAGAAGACCGCTTTATCAACACCACATCCTAATTTTGGGAGAGGGGAGAGAAGAAATTTGCCATTGCCTGCCTGTGGTCCTTTGACAATAAAGCTCAGCTATACATCAATTCAAAGTTCAAACAACATCACTGGTAGTCTCATTGGACTACAGTGCACACTACAAAAACAGCAATTTTTTCAAATTGATCCAAAACCACAATGAAAATATATTTTGCAGAAACAAGGGCTCATTTACAACACCCCATGAAAGATTCAAACAGCCAGTCCAAAACAAATATCAAGGCAAATGGACTTCTGAAACGAGGATTTCATCGGCACACACGTTACCCAGAACTTTATAGTTCAGAAATAAGTTTATTACTTACTGAAGCAGCCTTTAGGATCTGAACTTCCAAGCCGTGTTCCCTGCATTGACATTGAAGCACATCTCGCTATCACTTTTATACCAGCATATGTAAATTAAAGCTAACCCGAAGAGGGGACTAATCCTAACAAATAATGTTATCCCTGATTACATGATTGTTTGTTTACATGTCTCTCTGGCAATAAAAGTCCCAATAAATGCTAGAAAACAGAAGATGCACAGTGAGAATTAGCCTATTAAATCTGGGACACAACACGGCAGTAACATCACATCACATTTTGTTTAGATATTTTGATGGTTACCACGGCAATTTTGAGGTGGTATCAGCCCTTAATTACGGCGCCACGCCGCCACGACTGATTTAAAACACCATGCAGAGAACCCAATATATATAACGTTGAGAGTGATACACTAGGCCTAAATGTATGAATTATTGCGGATAAAATTATTCCGAATCACTCAGTACCTTATAAGTATTCATATCTCTGTATTATAAATTAATATGACAGTAAAGTAAAAAGGATCTACCACTTTGTTCTCAAAAGCATAAAAAAAATAGTAGAAAATGCACTTATTCATTAAACTTTTAATCAGGTTATAATCATAATATAACAAATGGATTATCATGATTGCAACTCCAAAAAGCAACGCATATCAACACAAAGTTGAAGAATCTGAATTTTTTTAATAATTTTTTTCATATAATCATGATTACCACTAAGAAAGTAAAATCCTACACCCAATTATTTGGTTATCCAATTTCACCTTTTCACTCTCATTACAAAAATGTTAAATACGGAGTACAAAGTACGGAATACTGAATAGTCCCAAAATATACATCAATACAAACAACTGTGTATGATTTAATTAAAAGTAGAATACCTGTCCACCAGACAAAAGGAGGATAGCCAACTTGCCGTCATGGATGGCCTTAAGACCCGTTTTCCACCACCTCTCCCTATCTTCCACCGACCGTTCCTCCACCGTGCACACCATATTCTCCGGCACCGGCTCAATTGCCGCCATTGGCAATCCTAAAAACCCAATAAATTTCCCATCAATTCCCAATATTCATCACAATCACTCACCAATCAACAACATTAATTACATATCCAAAAAGCAAAACCAGACTATCAAAATTCAACATTAAATATTCCATTGATGATCAGCTAATTGCCCAAAATTTCCCACATCTTTTTGCACCCAATTGATTTCAAATTTTCAATCAGGAACACCAATTCACATCATCAACACAATTAAATCATTAATTACACTCCTATCCGTGCCAGTCAATTTTTTTATCTGTACTACAATCATTTGTTTACCTTTCATTAAAAAATATGAGTACCTCAAAAAGTCCCAATAATAAGCCTAAAAGGTAAACAAATAACGGAAAAAACTGAGATGGTAACCTTGAGAGCGAAGGGAACATCGGATGATCCGATCAATCCGTAAGAGATCCAAGGTCTGAAACAAAACATTAAAAAAATAGTAATCTAGATCAAAAGAATAAGAATTGGCGAAACGGAAGGAGGAATATAATAGTGATAACGTCGTAATTGTATGGCATTGCAGTGAATTGTAATGTAATGAGTATTGACCTGGATGTCATGGATGAGGTGTTGACGTTCATTTAAAGAAAGATCATCCCAAAAAGCGAAAGCGTCTTCTTGACCGTAATCCTTAAGACGTTCAAGGAGGGATTGAGGAGGAGCATTTGCGGCTGCCATTTCTTCGAGGTTGTTGTCAGGTGCTGCTTCGATGACGGTGGTGGTTGTAGAAGATGGTTCCCTCATTGTTATGGAAGTGAGTTGGAGTGGAGTGTCGGTGGTTAGTGAGTGAGTCAGTGAATGAATGAATGAAATGAATGAGAAGAGATAGAGAAGAAAGATAGACAGAGAGTGGCAATTAAGGTATGTGTTTGGTTGTGTCGGGAAAGAAACAATACAATACAACTATACAAGCAACGAAGCTACACAGCAAGGAAGACCCGCTCACCAGGCGGATTCTCCAAGTTTCAACTTTTGTTTTTTCTTCTTTTTTTTCACAAAAAATTCTTGTGTCTGGAAGGACGGTATTCCTTACACCTAAATTATTATAATATTTTATTTGATAGATTGCCTTTGATTGTAAGGAGTAACATCCTCTCGGAATTTTTCTTTTTTCAATAGGTCTTCCTAAGAGTTAATATCCGTTTTAAGATTAAGATAAAAACCGGTCAAATAACTACTTGCATAGACAGGGCAGTCTTTTTGCTAATCTCAATGTATTTTGTTTTTCTTATGTGTAACACTTAACCCGTTTTAAAGTTAAAACGGATATACCATCTTAAATGAACATTTTAGAAAGGGCCTCTAGGACAATATTGTATGATCAAATATTTTCATTACTCAATTTAGAATGAGACTATAATTTCAACAAATTTTAAAGCAAAAAAAATAATAATAAAATTGAGATGAAGGAAGTATATTACATTATTTATTTTTATATTTTTTAACCTATTCACAATAATTTTTTTTTTTCGGCACAATTTACTATCCCTATATATGGGCTCGCTTGGAATGAGAGTAATTATTAAGGGAGTAATAGAGCTAAAATGAACTAAAAAATGGAGGGAAGAGATAAGGATGAGAGATAGAAATGGATAGAAATTGAGAAATATAGTGTAATAGTTCCTCCATTAGGGGGGTAATTGTTACCTACCTCCCCCCTCAAGTAATTATTACCCCCTAATGGAGGAACTATTACATTATATTTCCCCATTTCTATCCATTTCTATCTCTCATCATCATCCCTTCCCTCCATTTTTTAGTTCATTTTAGCTCTATTACTCCCTTAATAATTACTCTCATTCCAAGCGAGCCCATAATAAAGTTAAATTTGGACCATACAAACCTTCTCAAAAAAAATAAAAAAAGTTATCCGAATAATCCGAAAAAACAAAGTGGGGAAGTGGTTGTGAATCCGAGGGAGTATATGAATAGTAGAAGTAAAATAATGAGTGAAGGGAAGAGGTAGATTTAGATCGAGTTGTGAAAGACGTGAAGGGCGTCAGACAAATAATCAATGTCACGGTTGGTGTTTTGGGTAGGATATCTCACTCTCTCTCACTTTCTAGACGTACAAATGAGGTAAAGAATACATGTATAGATGTGATGTACTCAATCAATATTCATTCATTCACCCATCAATGAAGGACCCGTGGGCACCATGCACCAACAAAGACACCATGCACGAGTAGGTGGTCGCAGTCTTCCTCATCTAACGCCAGCCAATCCGGAAGGATTGGGTTTGACTCAAATAAATTGAAACGCTTTGAAGAAAAAAAATTTGGTCTTTCATTTGGTAGATTGAATTTAAGTGTAAAAGGACCGTCCTTTCGGAAGATATAAGAATTTTTCGGTTTGAAATATGGTTCAAAAACATCTATAAATAAAAGTTGGTGAACTATAACGGTAGCACGACACTTCACTTAACTAATATTACTGTATCGAACACCGTGTCGGACACCGATATTCGTGGGACACGCGCCAAAACGTGTTAGACGCCAATAAAGCCGTGTCTAACTTTTTTAATTTGTTTGGGTATGGTTTCGTGGTATTTAAACACATCTCAGACAAGTGTCCATAGTATTTTGACACATTTTTGACACACCTTCTAGGGAATGATATGAGAGTTATTTTATGGTAGAGCTTGGTGGGATGAGTTGAATTGGAGGTGAATGATATTATTTAGACGAGGAATGAAATGTCGAAAGAGGTTGATTATAAGATGGGCTTTAGTTAAAAATGAAGTGATTGTCACATTTTACTTTTTTTAATTTAATTTATAGGATACTTTATAAGATGGGCTTTAGGAATTAAAAATGATATCAAATACTTTAACAAAAATAAAACCGTACGTTTATAACTATAAAATACTTTTTTTAATTAAATTAAATTAAAATAACGTGTCTCGTGTCCTAAATTTCATGGGATGCCGTATTACGTGTTCATTTTAGTGCTACCTAGACTATAAGTGAAACAAACAAAGTTGAGGTCAAATCAATTCGTATAAATTTAAATTAAAACGACTTGTAACTTGGAAATGACTCAATACAATTGATAATACAACAACTAGTTCGTTTCATAATAATTCGTCTAAGATCTACTTGATAGATAACGTAATTATTGACGTTATAGTATAAAAAAATCAAAATAACTAAAAATTATAATAGATTGGCTAATTAATTAAATATGAAAATTTAATGTTACATATTTAAAAGTATGCTATAACATATTTGTCAACCTTTGCAATTTGAAAACACACAGCATAGGTCATAGGTGGATTAGAAATTAGTTAGTTTGTCAAACCTAAAAGGTTGAAATTTGAGTCTAACTTGATAAAACACTTACCGTCAACATGAGCTCTGTTTATTTTATTTTTCTCAAATCTATTAATCGAGTGACATATAAGTAAAACTAACAATAAAATTTAAGAAAAGAAAAAAGTCCAAAGAGTGCTCTAATATAAGCGTGAGCTTTTTACTCAAATTAGTTAAAGTCAGGTACAACTCGAATTTGCATTCAACCTCAGGATTGGTTTAACCGAAATTAAAACAAGTTATGACATAAAGAGTAATTAAATTTAAGGATTTAACAAGCAGACTTAGCTGCATATGTCAACTAGCTTAGTTTGTAAAGTCATTAAGATACTTCCGAGAATTTTTATGACCTTTGTTGTAAGCAATAGTTGAAGCCTCATTTGAATTTTCTACTCAGACATTATCCTGGACAACTTCCTCAAGGAGAAAAAGTCACAAGCAAAGAAAAGCACAATAGTGCGTGCACCCACAAGCAAAGCACATATATATCACTACAAATGGCATTACTAAAGAAACCAACTTCTTTGTCATCTCTTTTTCATGTGCATAAATTTAGAATTCCGTATAGTTTAATTACACTTGATCTCACATCATTCCACATAAAGGAAAAAAAGGTTGAGACTTCTTACATTAACCACTACTATCCAACAACCAAAGATGACTAATGTGATTATCTAAATTGAGTAAGTAATCATTTTCCACCTCCTTGATCAACTGTGACATATACGCTCGTGGGTGCGACTAAATTAGACTCGATTACTACTTGATTATTCGACACATTCCTTAAAGCGTAACTAGGAAAAGATTCACCATCCGTACTTAACGTATAATGAACATGTTTAATGAGGTTAGGAAAAAGAAGAACTCCATTAAAATCGGCCGTCCATGAAGTTGCATTCCCTTTCACTGCTGCTCGTGCAATAGTCGCCTTCATGTTCATCCCATTTGCGTTATTTCTGTCTACCAAAACTTGATCAACGTCCCCAAAAGACCCGTCTAATTGTACAATATCAATCCCCTTTCCTGATCCTGAGAATATATTATCGACAATATTGACTCCACGAGCAATGCCCTTGACCGATTTCAATGAAATGAAAGCGTCTCCTAGGAAAAAGTTGTTGGAAACTATGAGTTGAAAAGGATCTTCGGCCACAATCCCGGTATAATCCAAGTAAGAATTCACAATCCTAGTTTGAGTTAATCCCGGTAACTTCAAATAAATTCCAGTTCCTCCGAAACCATAGGCTTTGTTATAACAATGTACCCCAGAAAGAAGGTTAGCCTGACCGGAAACCATAATTCCGGTTTCGGCTGAAAAAATCATTACATCAGTAACGACGTTGTCATTACCATTCAAGGTTATTCCTGTCCCACTAAAGTTCCTTTCCCCTGGATGATTCCCGGCGGTTATATGCTGGCCTATAAACGAGCTCCGAATTAAGGTCTCATGGCCACTTTGGATGAGAATTCCCTCGGTCATAAAATGAGTGATAAAGCAATTGTCAATGCCAATTCGAAGGGAATTAGTGACGAGAATACCGCCACCTCTGAAGTTGCAATCCAACATTAAGTCCCTAAATGTTATGTACTCAAAGTTGTAGGATGATGTAGAAGAGGCAGTAATAAGATTTTGAGGAGATGATGGTAACGAAAGTTCAATGAGATAGCGGTTGGTGCCGAAATTGTCTGATGCTCGTAGTGTTCCTCCATGTATCTGTTTCACAACAAACTTTATTAAACATCCGATATACGTACGTGTTCTTACTCCTTAGCAATTGAATTGAAATATTATAAAAGCAGAAATTTTACTAATAATAGACCTGGCAAAACCGACCCCCGATTGACCCGATTCGAAAAGGCTGATTCAAGCCCGAAATTGACCTGAACTAGAAAACCCCAAAGGTGATCTGAAACCCGAATTGACCCGACCCGAACATGACCTGAGCTTTGTTGATCTGGAACTGACTCGAATCGAAATGACCCGATCCGAAAATGACCCAATAAAATATAACTCTAATTGACCAAAAAGACTTGAAATGACTGATTAAAAGCACACTTAATATTATTTACATTAAAAATAAAGAATCAATTATCAAAACTAACTAAAAATAGGTAATAATACTAAACAACTTTTTTCTTTCTTAATCATTGACCCAAAAATGACAAGGACCCGAAATAAACAGACCCTCTTGCCGAAAATGACATGGCCAACATACCTGAAAAACATCCGAGACTCGAAACAACCCGACCCGAACTGAACCGACCCGATCCTGACCCGTGACCCGTTTGTCAAGTCTACTAATAATTAAACCTGACAAAATAAACTCGAACCCGAAAAATCGATCGAAAATATCTGAATTAATGACCGAAGGAACACTCGCTATGAGTAACATGTACCCGAAACCCGACTCAATCCAAATCGAATAGAAACTGAGCTAATTCAATAATAACCGAATGTTACCGGAACCTGAATATATCGGAACTGATAAGAATTAAACCGATTGACCTGAATTACAAATATTTATTTTCTCATTAAAACACTAATATTTTAGGTGTTTTTTCATTGATTCTTTATTTATTAATGGTATTATGAATTATACATTCAAATTTAAAGTATACTTCATACATTTAAGCTAACTTTTTTTCCCCTTGGCTCAAGAAAACTATGACCTAAGACCCAACTGAACTGATATTGACCTGACTTGAACCGTATCTGACTCAAAATAGTGAAAACCGATTAAAGTTGCTAACTTAAATAAACCCGATCAAATTCGAACTGAAACGCAAATTAAGGTCCACCTGATATAAATCGAACCTATTTTAATCCGATTTGAAACCGAACAGATCTACAGTAATAATGCAACTGTATTTCACTTGACATAATTTTGGTGAATATTTTATTTTAAAAAAAATGGTCTAGTGATACAAATCAGTGTGGAAATGGTTACAACACCAACTTTCAATCATAACTTCACGGTAAATAGGATTATATCACTGATTATACAAGCATAACACATTTAATGGAATTTATACTTATTTTCACCTCTATTTCATAAACCTACAAATACACAAATATAATACTCCGTATATAATTTATCTTTGATCTTTTAGAAGATTAAACATAAGCAAAAAAACGTAGACTAATTTGTTAAAATAATGAGAGATTTTTAATTTGTCAAAAAAAACGCAGTACAAAATCAAGAAATGTGTATGGACGTACCAAGATATTACCAAGATGTAGTGTAGGAAATTGAAGAGGACGAGAAATTAAGTAAGTACCACCGTCAAGATTAATCTCTAACCCACCAAGGTTAGTAATGCCTTCCATTAAATACCCATTGTTGTTGTTGTTGTTTACGCTCTCGCTAACATCAGTAAACACTCTTAGCAGGGCTTCCGTACTATCGCTTTTCCCTGTTGGGTCCGCTCCATACGACGCTACATGGTACACCCGTCCACTTCTTGATTGCCCCTGCATTCATTTCACTTTTTCATCGAATAATTTTCCCACAATCGTTTTTTTTTTTTTTTTTTTGGAGAATTTAGAAAAACTTTACATATTCTATCTACACATTCAATTCTTGCTTTTTCTGGCAAGAATTGAGATGCTAGCAAATGCTAGGGCCTCATTAAGTAACGAAAAATGAAATATATTAATTATATCTATAGATTTATTTAATTGTTTTGAAATTTTAAATTCTGACTCCGCACTCACACTGTTTTGAAAATGTAAACATGTCATATTGCATGTAAGTAATGAATTGGAGTAGTAGAGTACTCACCATGGGAGGATCAAAAGCAGGGGAAGGTGATATTAACATGGAAGGTGGAGCAGAAATCGACTCCTTAAAGGCCTCCATTTTCTTAACATAATGATCAACAACTTGTCCTTGATGAAAAAAATGACCTCTAATTGATCTACCAAATGAATTATCACCATGAACTTCAATAACCAAAAGATGACCCATTAACTCTATGATTATCAAAATGTTGAGTAGTAGAAGCAGTGCCCTTGTCACCATTGTCGAAACCTTCATTTGTTCTCTCTTTTCTTTTACGATTTTGTAGTTCAAACACTAAAAGAGAGAGCAATTGAAAAGAATGTCATTGTTTATGTGTTTATATATATATTGTTTGATTTGTGTTGGAATTGGAGGAGAAATGTATGTAATGCATGGAAAGAGAAAGGGCTAACTAAATGGAGGGATTAATGCAAAGAAAAATGGGAGTATTAATTTATTGGACTTGTTTTCCTTTGCTCATACATTAAACACCCTTGAGTTAGTTTAGGTGATTTTAATGGAACTATTGTTATTCCTTATGATTTTCAGGGATTTCAAAACCTTGTTTTTATGGCACATCTCTTTGCCTTGGACAATTAATTTCTCCCCTGCTTTCTCCTTATATACTCCCTTTGATCCACACCAAACTCCCCACTTACTAAATATGACTATATTGTTTGACTATATGTTGAAACTTTCGATGGTAAGATTAGGTTGTTCTACTTTAATCAGAGGTTTCGAATTCGAGCGCTTTCAAATGCCAAAATGTTAAAACTCATAAGGGAGAGTTTTGCCATTACTCTGGTGTTAGCCGGCTTGAATCAGAACACCGGATGATATACATCATTAAAATGTTGGAACTTACAATGTATAAAAGGTAAATATTTTACATAATTTTCAAATTCAAGCGAATTTGAAAATGTTGTTTGATCGCTTAAAGCTGCCTCCACTCTCAAAGCAAGGAGATTCGTAATCCCAGCTTGTCATTTAAATTAATCTTGATACGAGCGATGAGCGTGTTTGTAACACCCCAGGGGTGACAAGGTGCCTTACCAAAGACCACCCTACCATGAGAAGCTGTTACCATCACGGTTGCCCGAGGTTAGTATATCAAAAGTAACCATTCAGAAACATTTATTAAAGTATAAAGTTTAACTATTACACTGTCTCAAAGAAATACCCAAAATGAAAGTGTATAAAATCTTAATACAACTGAAAACCAAAACATCTAAACTCGTAACAGCGGAAGCTAGACTCGAAGTGATGACAAACCATCCTCGTCCCCGCAGCTAAAGTCAACCATCGCCTGTCACAATCTGCTCACCATCCCCGAATGGATCACTACAGTTTTACAAAACAACAACGGGGTCAATTCACTGCATAATAAAGATAAGTAATATACACAAACAACCAAAACAACAACCATTCTCCATTGCCAATCATGCCTCATAACTAACTACACACTTAAGTTTGTAGTCCAGCATAATAAAGATAAGTAATATACACAAACAACAACAGATAATCCTCACCGCCAGTAGGGGACCGCAGCCTTGCCCACCTAAGCCCCGCTCATCACAACGAGTAACAACCCATGTTCCTTAATGTTCACATTCCCCTTGTGGCGAGTTCCACAAGGGGCGAATCAAGGGCGTGAAGCCACTCCCGCAAGTGACTTCACTCAGCCGAGGACGCACCTCATCAACATAGTCAATCCACCACAACTCCAATAAACAAGAAAGACAAGCCAACACAATAGTAATCATACAGTTACAATCATAATCACCACATCTTAAATTCATTATGCAATCAACTGAGTAGGGAAACCCTATCTTAGCACAAATCCGAATACGAGTCTATAGGCGGAAGCTGGAAACGTTCTTCTACAAATTCTCCACCTAACAACAATCACAACAATCCAATCACAACATGCAATTACCCCTTTTCCCCTAAATTCCAATACTAGGGTAAAACCCTAAAAGACAAAACTAACAAAAGATATAAGACTAGTTACTTACCGACGGAACTTACGCGAGAGAGAGATGAACAAAGACTCACGAACAATCAAAGGTCTTGGGAGAGATTAGGGATGATTAGAGAACGTAGAAATGATTTAGATTTTGGTAAAAAGTGAAAAGTAAAACTGTTAAACGTAATTTATAACTCTAATCATCCTTAACCAAACCGCGGAAATAACGGACTGAGAGTACTCCGCCGAGTACCTCTTACTCGGCCGAGTATTACCATACTCGGCCGAGTGTTCCTGGACAATAGCCTGACCAGAAAACACACGACATACTACTCGGCCGAGTTAGCCCTATTCGGTCGAGTGACAGAACCCAAAAAACCGTGGTAGGTATTACAGTGTTTTCCCACATCTTGTTCAAACTGTTTTGTTTACCTCTTTTTGCTTGGGTATACACCCTAACTAGGCCTGACAAAAGGGTCAACAGGGTCGGGTTCGGGTTCTAGTTCTGGTCGGTCTGAGTCATTTTACGTTTGACTCATTTTTAGATCAACTATTATTAAATTATTTATGGATAATAATCAATTTGTAACAATAAATAGTCGGATCGGATTAAATTGGGTCGGGCTAATTCGAGTTGGGGTCAATCTCAGGTCTTGAGTTCAACTGTCGAATCGGGTCAATTTTGTCAGGTCTAACCCCAACCCAATGAAAAACTTTCTATCAATTGTTTCCCAATGGGCAATGGCTCGTGAATGATCTGATGGTCCTTTGTTGGATGGTGGGTGAGCATCTTCTCGTACCCGATAATGATACAGCCCGGTCAAAATGTGACCCAAACCCAACCTAATAAATATACCTGAATGATCCAACCCAATTTGAACCCAAGCTAAATATTGACCAACTAACTGAATCAGAATGTAGTCATAACCTGATAATCTGATATGATCCAAACCCAATGTAGCCCGACTCTAACTAGACCTGGCAAAACCAACCCCACCCGATTGATCTAACACAAAAAGGTTAACCCGAGACCCGAAATTGACCCAAATCTACAACTCTCGAATGTGATTCGAAACCCGAATCAACCCTACCCGGCCCGAACTTTGTTGACACGGAACTGACCCGACACGATTTAACCCAATTTGAAACAACCCGACCAAAAAATGACCCGACAAAATATAACTCTAATTGTCCAAAAAAATACTTGAAATGACTAATTTAAAAGCACACTTAATATTATTTACATTAAAAATAAAGAATTAATTATCAAAATTAAACAAAAAATAGGTAATAACACTAAACACACTTTTTTCTCTTAATCATTGACTCGAAAATGACCCGAACCCGAAATAACTCGACCCTAAAATGACCTGACCAACGTACCCGAAAAACACCCCGAAACCTGAAATAACCGGGTCCGAATTAGCCCCACCTAAACCCGACCAGATTGACCAGTTTGCCAGATCTAACCCGACCAGACTTGCCACCTTTACCATTGACATAGATCAGATCAAGTGCGGGCCGACCCATTTGTCCCAGCCCGTTCGGTCTGTTAAAATAACCGGCTTGGACAAGAAAAATAAAAAAAAATAATTGGTAACGGACAAGAAAATTAGGCCCGCTAGAATAAATTGACGGGCTTGGACTAAAAATTGCCCATGGATAGCCCGCTGGGCCCGCTATTAAAAGTAATCTCACAAAAGTCCTCAAAATCCTCAATCTTCGGCCGTTCTCTACTCATCATTTCATTTACAATTTGTCCACCCTAAACCAATTTGGTAGGCAAATGAATACTTATGTGTTACGTATAAGTGGGAGATTGTCGATATTTAGTTATTTACACTTCTCCTATAAAGATTCACCGAGAAAGGACATGTTATATTGCTGCCGAAATTGTCGTATAAACCTTTCAAGTATTTAAGCAGGACTGTATGTACTGCCAACAATGTCGCACAAAGACTAAGCAAAAATGAACTTTTGATGTTTGTATGAGAATATTGCCAAACTTGTGTTTTTTTTTTTCCAAAATCTAGTAAGCTTATCATTTGAAGAATAGTACTCCTTCCTATTCAGCCTAATATTCCCCTTTCATTATAATACTCCTCACATACAGTGACGGATTTAGGATTAATTTGGTGGGGGTGCACTGTAACACCTCGGACCAAACCTAGGGTCAGGAGCGGTCACTATCGGTAGCTTGTCAGGTTGTTGTGGACACGGGCCACGGGGGCGCTTGGGAAACAAGCGTTTGCATTTGTGGAGTCGCCACCAATTTATTGTGGAAAATTGGAAACCGTTTGAATACCTCATGTCATGTCAAGACACAAAGTAGTGACATGAACACCAAGAACTCGTTACCCTTAGCATTCTATGTCTAGAATGACTCTCGTGGATGCCAATGAACACGGATGTTCACAGAGATCTGGAGTAAGAGGTGAGGGTACGTATTAGGAATCTCTTTTGACCGAACACCTAATCCCGCCCGCCTCGATAGCGGCCTCTACTAATGATTCGAGAAATTATCTATACTCGATATATTGTCGATTATATGCATGCAATGCAACATCCAACGTTTTAATCCTAACATATGAGAATTAGACTAAGTCAGTGAACAATTAATTTAACATACAATTGAGTCGAAGTAGGGATTTAGATTTAATTACATGTGAAGACATACAAGCAATGCGATAAAAGAAATACAATAATACAATAATGAGGATTACAATAATTACAACGGATTAATGATTTATGTCGAAAGTACCTTTAAAACGGATAATTTGGGAAAAAGAATAAATAAACGAACAGATTATTAACGATAATACGAATAATAGTTAATTGAATACGTAAACTAATTAAACTAGGTCAAGGCAGAACGAAAGTTCAGAGACAGAAATCATCCTGGAACAAGCACGGCAGAGCTGCGCCCTCTGGAAGAGGCGCAGCAGTTGCTGCGTCTGTTCCAAGGCTAAGTTCTGGCTGTGAAGCCGGAACTGCAAATCGTTAGTATTCGTGGGTGAATTTAATAATTGATTACGATATTCGACTCGGATGAAAGTGATTTAATACATTAATTACATGTGAATGAGTCATAAAAACGATAAAACATGGATGAGGCGAATGTAAACGAATTAATTACATGAATGAAAGATTGATTAGTGACATGAGTGAACTAAATTAGGTTAAATATGACGAATTAATGAAGAACTAATGACGGATAAACAGGTGAAATATGCCAAAGATCGAATTCCAGAAACTCAATATGAATGAATCGAATCTCTACAACCCGGATTGATTTTAATGACGAAAACCCGCAAATATTGGTTATTTGAGATTTAAGTCGGGAATTAACGATGAATTATATACTAACAGTGATTAATAATATGCAAAACTATCATGTGAACGAAACAAGAGCAAACAATGACGAAAGAAAACAAAGGGAACGAAACTAACAGGGGACGAAGGAAGAAGAAAGGAAGCAGGAACTGCGGCAGCCTCACGAAGAGGCGCAGCAGGTGCTGCCTCCCTTCGAAGAGGCGCAACAGTTGCCGCGTCCTTTCTCGACGTCTGTCTCCTGATAATCCGTAAAAAGGGTTTTAAACATGGTTTTACAAATCGGTTTTAGAAGTACTTTCGACATAAACCTTACATTAATGATTACAAAAAGTAAATAACATTAAATAAAGAAGGATTTACACCATCAGACTTACATGTTTGACGAAACGAGATGAACTAAGTTTATGTTTTAGTGATGCTCGACTCGAATGTAGACGAAAGTGCCCTCGTAAGAGGAAAACGATTAAGATTAATTAAAGTTGATTATGGTGGAGTTGGTCAAATTGGTCGGTCATGCAAAACGAGGCTGGTACTCAGAAGGATCCGAGCTTACGTGGTCGAAAGTACAAGCACGTAGGCGCCAAAAAGTAAGAACGTGGTCTAGAATGCAAAGGGAGAAGAGAAGGGCGGACACTCGCGTGAGAAATATGAGGAGCGAAGGCTCCTATTTATACTAATCACACGACGGAATTAAGGTTTTCGGAGAGACTTTGGAAGTGAATCTCGAAAAGATATGAAAAGATACGAAAAAAACGCAGAAAAGGACTTGGGAAGAGGCGCAGCATACACTGCGTCCCTTGGAAGAGGCGCAGCACCTGCTGCGTCTGTTCCCAAGTGGTTTTCTCCTGCGGAAGAAATATTTCCGTGTTTAATTTATGGAATAACGGATTAATCTTATTTTCCTTAATATTTTGTATGAATATTACGGGAAATTCTTTACCAAAGATTAAAAGATTGTGAAATATGGAATATAAATATCCGGAACATTCCAGAACATTCTGACTCGGGATTTTGGCGGTTATCAGAAAATGAAGACGGTTTTAGGCCCGGACTCCAAATGTACTTTAATTACTGTCAAAACGACCGTATCGGTGCGTAGATGACAATTAAGAGGTAGACACAAGTGTTTGAGCAATCACTTGACGATAAATTTATGAACTGTCACAAATCGTTCCGCGTACCAAACATGCGGCCCAATCATTACCGGGTGGTTTGCGGGTGGTGCAGAAATGAGGTATCTACAGAGCCCCCACTTTGACTGAGTCTTGGACAAGGCGAAAGTCAAAGTATAGCCATCAGGTCAATCGAAGATTACAACCTGAGTACCTGACGACTATGGCGACACGAGGCGGCTCAAGGGGTCTGAGCCAAGGACCTATCGTCGGGAACATTTTAGAGTATGTCGACTATCGGGGAGGGTCGTTTAAAGTCCATTAGACTACGTAAGGAAGCTCGACAGCCATAAGAAGAGACCATACCTAAAACTTCTTTCCCGAGATGCTTTCGGAGGTGCATAAGAGCTAAGGGTAAGCATAGGAGCTAAAGGATAAGCATAGGAGCTAAGGGTAAGCATAGGAGCTAAGGTTAAGCATAGGAGCTAAAGGTAAGCGTAGGAGCTAAAGGTAAGACCTAAAAGTTATGTAAGGATTTGTGCTAGGGTGTGGGACCCTAAAAGAAAGCATCGACGGGAAGGAGGCCAAATATAAGTTCAACTTAAAGAGGTAACTAAAGCTCGAGTGTAAGAACTCTGCCGGTCTGGGAACTTCTGGAGAACGACACCTTTATCGCACTCCGTGGGGAAACAAGAAATATCGTGAGTTGCAGGACACAAAGGGAACTGGCGGGAGAAATGCTTGGGTCATCTTCAAACAAACTTCAGAAGAACTTGAGAAGGACGATTGTATGTCGTGAAATCTTGTTGGGGAAACCTTATCGGGAATTTATCTCCATGTCTCGAGAGGGATTGTCTATCCGCTTACTCTCGCTGGGGGAATATAATGAAAGCGTGTCGAAACACCTGTCAGAGAATACTTGCTCGTTGTGACAAGCAAGGTCTTGGAAGCAATAAATAATGTACGATAGTCTGCAGTTGGCTTAGAAATGCGGGTCTGAGCGAAGAATAATCTTCAAACGAACCAGAAAAGATAAAATGGCATCGGGGAAGAGGCGCACCAAAGATGGGCCCACAAATAACGAACTCATAACGAATTTTTGAAAATTCGTATGAAGGGAAACTCCTAGGACGATGTTCAGGGAGCCTTCTGAGGCTGAGATGGAGGCTGACTTGGCTGGCGTTGGTGGTGACGCCCTTCTTCTTCCTGGTGAGGACTACTCGGCGTTTCTCTACGGGAGGTTGGCGTACTGGCCGGTTGTGGTGAGCATTTACTCTCCTTATGACCATTTATAAAGCATGATGAATGATCATCGATTTAATGGCAATCCTTTGTCTTTGTAGGAGGTTGAGGCGGCGGGCATTGAGTCCCCAGAGTACCCCGAGACCTTCGAGTATACTGACGCGACCGGGAGGACGACGATCTCCGAGCTGTGTGACTTTGACGTAGCTGTGACGGATGCTGGCTTGGACGAGTGGCAGCATCTGATTCGGAGGGTGAGCCTCTAATTTGTATGATTTTTGTGTAAGAACACATTTGATTGAACTTATCCAATTATTGAGAACTTCTTATTTGAAAATGCAGGTTATACCATCTCGGTTTGTGGCGTTATGGAGGGTAGCCAACCGGCTGCGAGCTACTGCCGTCGAGTCACTTGTCGGCGGTCGAGGTCATCAGGTATGAACCCTTCGTCTACTTCATTTTTGAACTTTCTAATTTTCTTATGATTGTTTGAAATGATTGACATGAGCCAATTGTTGCGCTTGCAGAGGGAGCGCGAGCTGGAGCGAGAGCTGGCTCAGTCTCGGGAGGAGACAGCTCGTTTGTTGAGGGAGCTCGAGGTTCGTGACGCCGAGGTTGCCACTCTCGAGGCGAGAGTTGCGGAGTTAGGCGGCGACTGGCAGTAGTTTTTGTTGTTGTTTGTTTTGTTTGTTGTTGGCTGTATCTTGCACATTTGTACATTTTAGGACCCACATTTTGGACATTTTGGATTTTGCTTGGGGCTCGAGCCCCCAGTTTGTTGTACATGTCCCTCTTTTGGTTGTATATATGGTGGCCTGAGTGCCTTTGCTGCTGGGTTGTGTGGGTTGTTCCTGCAGGTTAGCTTTGAACAGGTTTGGTAGATGACGGTTTACGCCGTCATGCTGCCGAAATTTACATAGAAATTCACGTAAAACATACATTTGTATATATGGCCTAAATTAGCGCAAAACGAATGACTCAAAAGTGCAAAGGTGCAAAAATGCAAAAAAATTGCCGGAAATGACCGTACGGTAGGGAGGGTTACCCCCAAAAAAATGAAAAAATAGAAACCTATAAGTTAGAAATGTAATGCAAGACGGGAGTGGAATGATTCCCCAAAAAAAGGAAAAAATACAAAATACAAAAGAAATATAAAAGTTTGAAATAAATTACATTAAATTGGAGAAATGATTCCCCGAAAAAAGAAAAAATAGAAAGAAATATATAAGTGTGCTAAAATGACGAAAATGCTGATATTGCCTCGAAATGCGTGCCCGTGGAATTAGGAAACACGAATTAATGTAACTTTGACGTATTTACCAAAATAATAACCCGTATGAATAGGAAATTATTCGCTAAGGAATTTAGGAAAGATCCAACGAGGAAAATCACAGAGACGTTGCTGAGGAAGAGGCGCAGCAGGAGCTGCGTCCCTTTAAAGAGGCGCAACAGGTGCTGTGCCTGTTCCCCGGTGTATCCGTCCTGGCGGATTTTAGGAAACAGATTTTAATATAAATAGAAACGTCAATAGAGGTTTTATTCACACAATTCTTCCGTCTCTTCCTTCGTCTTATTACATAAAACTCTCAAAATAATCCTTCAACATGAATACTTTAGAGATTCGTCTAAAAGAGTGGACCAATGAGTTTTCCAGTGTGGAGAAGTATGACATGGGTGCCTATAATCTTGTATCGTTGTTGAGTTTGAAACTTATCAAGGTGGTCAAACCATTCCTAGATGCTTGTCTTGATTATTGGGACCCGAATTATCACGTTTTTGCTTTCCCTGGAGGTGACATTTGCCCATTTCCTGAAGAAATTGCTGCGATTGGTGGGTGGGACCCAGAACACTTGCCTGCTATTCCTTCTACTTCACAAGGGTATAAGAACAAATTTAAAGACTTGCTTGGGTTGACAAGAATTGAGGTGGACTGTCTGGTGACCTCGAAAGGAGTGCGGATGTTGGATTTTATTGACCGATTCGTTAACAAGGCCGACCCCACCATCTCATATGTTGCTAGGCGAAGGGCATTCGGATTTTGTTTGTTACATGTATATGTCCTTCAAGGGCATGTTGATGAGGATTTGAGAGGTGATCCCCGTTTCCTGAGCCTAGTTGAGCAAATGGAACTGCGCAGAAGCCCAGCCTGTTTATGTTTAGGAGAGATCCTATTGGGTTTGGATAACAGGAAAGCCAATCGTGACCTAACTTATTTGGGAAGTCCCATTATTTTGCGGGTAAAAGAATAAAGAATTTCTTCTCTTTTTTCTTCTCTTTTTTTCGTTTTCTTTTTTTTTCTCTTTTTTTCTTTTTTTCCGTTTAACACCTGCTTTTTGGTAGGTTTGGCTTATGGAGCGTCTTCGATTGATCGAGCCCCCAGTTAATGTTCCTGCCTATCATGCTCGCTCAATTGCTATGAGGACTAGGCTCTACATGGTGGACTTCACTCGAGTCTGCAATTATTGGGAAAACAAATTGAAGAGTGATGATGGCCCCTTGATTTGATGGATCGTACCATGGTGGCATCTCAAATCTGTCACTGGAGTATCTTCCTTGGATCCTACCCGATCTGTGCGCATTCCTGGCTTGGAATTCATGGTATGCATCTTCCCGGAGAGGCTGATGAGACATGTTGGACTGAAGCAGACAATCCTGAAACTTGACACTGTCCCGCAGACTGTCGTGGCGCTTACTACTGAGAGTCGAAGGGAGCGGGCCATTAAATGGGCTCAAAGAAACGTATGGTTCTTGAACTCTTCTGTTAGTGCCTTATGGGTGTCGGACTCCTATCTTCGGTGGAGGAAAGCTACTACTCCGGAGGAACGTGAGATATTGAGGAAGCGCGAGCCTGTTGACTACAAGGTGCGCGAGGTGGAAAAGGAGAAAGAGAAGCATCTGACTGAAGGAGAGGAAGAAGCCGGGTTTCGAGTTATTCATCCTTCGAAGAAACCGAAGACCTCTCCTGCCGTGGACAAAGTGATTGACAAGAATGGGAAGGCTAGACCTCGAGAAAGACAGTTGGTGATTAGGTCCGAAGTGGCGCAAGAGCGTCCGGCTCGAGGTCGTGACAAGAAATATGACAAAAATGACAAGGGCAAAGGGAAAATGGAGGAGTAGCCCAAGTCTTTACTATTATTTATTATTATGATTGTAATAAGAAGGTGGGGTTTTTAGAATCCTAGCCTATTTTATTCCTTCCTTTTTTTTCTTTAGCATTATTATTATGTAACGTACTATTATTATTATTAGGAAATGAATGAAATAAAGGAGGTTAATTGGTTATGAAACCGTTGTGATTTTCTATTTATTATTCTTGTCGAATTCCAAATGCAACTGCAAATGTCCTTCTATTTACATTTTGAAATTAATGGGTTGTATCCTGCAAAGGATTGCCTACGTATTCATTAAAAAATAAAATCAAACCCTTGCGCGTAGTTCGAGTAAATGTAAAATAATAATTGTTCTAAGCAAGAGCTTGTAATGAACTTAGAAGATAAGCATGAGCTTTTTACTTACTCTTAAGTTGCAATTTAGTTTATTTGATGATATGAGGATGACAGATTGTCAAAATGCAAGAGCAAGGTGACATCAGCTTTTTTTTCAGCTTGGCCAGAGGCCGTTTATTTAGTGCCACAAGAGCGACACATGAGGTTACGCGAGGCGTGTTTTTATTCCTAGTCTAGGCATAATACCGCTTTAGTTGGTCAAGGTTTTTTGGGTTGGCAAATTCATTCCCATCTAGGTCTGTGATTCTAACCGCACCCCCTGGAAGTATGGACTTGACTAGAAATGGCCCAGCCCAATTAGGTCTGAATTTTCCTCGTGGATCGACAGGTAAAATAGCTCTAATCGACTTGAGTACTAAGTCTCCTTCCTTGATATTCCTTGGCTTGACCCTTTTGTTGAAGGCTCGTTTGATACGTGCTTGATATGTTTGTACATTATGTAATACGCGTAGCCTACGTTCATCCAGGAGGATGAGTTCTTCATATCTATCCCTCTTCCAATCGGCTTGCGGGATTTGACTTTCGAGTAAGATACGCAATGATGGTATTTCTAACTTTCGGGTGTACAGCCTTCCATGCCGTAGGTCAAATAGAAAGGGGTGGCCCCAGTGGGCATCCTAACAGATGTACGATATCCCCACAAAGCAAAGGGTATCTTGCTTGACCAGTCTCGATAGTTGTCAATCATTTTCTTGAGAATTGTGACAACGTTCTTGTTTGCCGCCTCTACCACGCCATTAGTCTGTGGTCTATATGGCGAAGAGTGGTTATGCCTAATTTTGTACTTCGCTAGCAATTGCTCAGTCTCAGCTTGGAAATGTGATCCATTATCATTAATGATCTCATGTGGGCAACCGTATCGACAGATGATGTTGTTTTGTATGAACTTTGCTACATTTTTAGCCGTGAGACTAGTGTAGGAAGCCGCTTCTACCCATTTGGTGAAATAGTCAATTGCCACTAGGATGAAACAATGACCTCCTGTTCCGGTTGGAGTTATCTTCCCGATTATATCAATTCCCCAGGCAGAAAATGGCCAAGGAGATGTCATCGTATAGAGCAATGAAGGAGGGACATGTTGTACATTCCCGAAGATTTGGGAGTTGTGGCAATGTCTTACGTATTTGATGCAATCGGATTCCATTATGGTCCAATAATACCCCAAACGTGTGATTTTCTTTGCCATCATGGGCCCACTCATGTGAGGACCGCATTCTCCATCATGGACCTCTTCCATCACTTTCCGCGTCTGTGAATGATCAAGGCAACGTAGGATTACACCGAGAGGTGTTCTTTTGTATAACTCTCCTTACATGAGAACATATTGGGAAGCTAGTAGGCGTATAGCACGTTGTCCCCTTTTGTCCATATCTGGTGGGTAGGTACCGTTGATCTTGAAGTTTAGGATT
Organism: Silene latifolia; assembly: GCF_048544455.1. Lineage (NCBI taxonomy): Eukaryota > Viridiplantae > Streptophyta > Magnoliopsida > Caryophyllales > Caryophyllaceae > Silene > Silene latifolia. The sequence goes on along the minus strand of NC_133532.1, from coordinate 61,918,906 downwards.
GCTTGGAACCAAGGTTCCTCTGTGATTTCCTCTTCATCGGTGATTTGGTGGACGTAAGCTGGCTCTGATCGACGTTCGATACATAAAGGCATTTCCACCATGTCATATGGCATATTAATCAAAGATGCAAGTTTTACAAGAGCATCTGCAAATTGATTTTCTTCCCGAGGTAGGTGTAGATAGGTCACGTGATCAAAAAATTGGGCAACCTGGTCTATTCTGGCTTGATAAGGTGTTAAGCTTTCGCTTCGGATTTTCCAAGATCCCGTAACTTGATTGATGATCAGGGACGAATCCCCATGCACTCGGAGTTTTTTAATGTCTAAGCTCACTGCCGCTTGTAGTCCAATGAGACAAGCTTTGTATTCTGCAGCATTATTTGTCACCTCGAAGTCGAGTTTGACAGAGATCGGTGTATGCTCGCCTTCAGGAGAAATGAGCAACACTCCTATTCCAAATCCTCTTAAGTTTGATGCTCCATCAAAGTAAAGGTCCCAGGAGTCTACATCGGTTTGGAGTATATCCTCGTCTGGAAATGACCAAGTATCTATTGTTTGTGCATCATTGATGAGATTTTCTGCAAAGAATTCGGCAACGGCGCGCCCTTTTATAACTTTTAGAGGCACGTATTTGAGATCGAACTCTGAGAGCATCAAGGTCCATCTTGATAGGCATCCGTTGAGGACGGGTTTCTCGAAGAGGTATTTGACAGGGTCCATTTTGGAGTATATTTTGACGGATTAGCTAAGCATGTAATGACGTAGCTTCTTCGTTGCCCACACAAGAGCGAGGCATGTCTTTTCGAGTTGTGAATATTTGCACTCGTACTCCAGGAACTTCTTACTAAGGTAGTAGATAGCCCTTTCTACCTTTCTTACGGTTTGAGCTAGCATGGCGCCCATGACTGTTTCGGTTACTGTGAGATATAAACCAAGAGGTTGATCTCGTTGAGGTGGCATGAGCACTGGTGGTTTAGCTAATATCTCCTTGTGTAACACCCCCATTTATTTAAGGGCCTGGACTAGGACTCCTCAGATAAAGAAGGGTGTTACCATCTCGGAAACCCGAGGCAGTAGATAACAAAGGAAAAATAAACAGTACTTTAAATAGAAAGTTATAAATGTTTACAACTCAAATGGAACATGTCTCAAAAAAGAAAATAAGTCGATAGCTAAAATGAAATAAAAATGGGCTAGCTCTAAGTCAGGTGATCCATGCTCGCTCCCTGCCCACTCACAGATGTCTCAACAACCTGTCAATCTGCTCCCCATTAAATGGATCATCACAGCGCATACACGAATACACGGTGGTCAACCGCGAGGTTGAGTAGGTAATACGATATAATAAAGAATGCAATGATATGATCCTCCAATCTCAACTCCATCACACACATCCCCGGAACGCCCAGCCATACCGATCCCCGACAGACTATATCAATCGACCGTCGTCGATATACCAGCTCGTAGCTGAGGACACCAGGGCAAGTCCTGCAGAACCCGCCTGGGCCTTAATCGCAATAATCTCATCTCCTCCAACTCCAACTCCGATGCAAATGCAATGTATGAACTGTATGAAACAATAATGCTCAACAAGATAAATAAGATAATCAGATCGTAATAACTCAATCAGTGTATTCCCCTAACTCAGTACTGCAGTCAAATAGTCGGTGCTCAGTAATATTCCACAACAAACTCGCCCTCTCGATATATAGCAATAAGAATTTAATCCAGCAGCTCAGAAATACTCGACTCGGAAATCACAACCTAATATTAATAGCATACGATTACTAAACCGACAAGAAACTTAACCCATTTTATCAATTAATCATGCACCTAAACAAGACTCATCATAACTCAATAGAAACCTTAACTTATAGGGCAAATTCGACTTTTCTTATTTTCCAGAACCGGACAGACTTGCTATAAAATACATAACTAATTCTAGGAAAATTAAATCGATGCGAGGCCAATTGGGTTGGAACCATAACACTCTAATCTACAGTTCTTATCTCATATACCTTTCCCAAATCCAAACATATCGATGGTTTCCAGACTGATTTCCAAAGGCTGACATAATTCTTCGCATAAAAAGTAAAGACTCATAAAACGAGTTTGACAAATGATTTTTAAGTAAAACCAACGCCTAACTCATCTAAACTCTTTAAATTAAATATATGAAAAAGACCCATCACCAACTCAATATCTAAATTATGTTTTAGAAGTATTCTTCTAGCCTCTACTGATTCGCGGACTTTTTAGATAGACGTTCACAAATAATTTATTCAAGAAAAACTACACGGTGCAATGCTACCAATTTTCACAGGCATAAACTAGGCTTGGAATAAACATGAGTCTCTTCTTTAACTTTTTGCATCCGACGACTTTAAGACAGGTAAAACACCCAAATAACACAGACCAACGAATCTGTAAATTGCTGTAACTATTTTATTCATTTATCTCATACAATTTATAATCAAAACCCCCAAACCAATTTCTAGGGTTACAAAAATTATTCCAATACTACTATAATTATGCTAATAATTGAATAAAGAGGTAATAGGATAGTCTACTTACGAAAAAGGATGAGAATAGGCTGAGAAATCGCCTCGCAATGCCTCACGAGTTCTTCACACACGGCTCCCTCTTCTCTCTTTTCTCTCTTTTCTCATGGTTAAAGTGAATATGGTGATAGGGAGATTATGGTTTGGTTAGATGAGTTATACGTATAGAATAGGTGCTATTAAGACGATACGGGCCTAGCCTAGTTAGATTAATTAAAACCCGAGTCACATAGTTACCCGAGTCACAAATACACTACACGACCCAGCTGGTAACTCGGCCTAATATAATATCATATTAAAATACCGGGTATTACAGTCTACCCTCCTTAAAAGAAACTTCGTCCCGAAGTTTACCCTCTCCTACCAACCAACGCAAACGAATTATGAAACTCATATACAATAGTATGTAAGGCACCCACCAAATTGAATATTAAACGCAGTATTACATTCCACCCTCCTTAAAATAAACTTCGTCCCCGAAGTTTAACCATAACAGAAACACATCATGAAACACTCCAACATAACCCACACAACGCATAACCAATATAGCCAAACTGAGAAATCACACATGAAGGTATAAAGATTTTACAATCCTACCCTCTTTAAACATGGTTACGTCCCCGTAACCTTCATTATTATAACAAAAGTTCTCAAACTATCGCTAACAACCGAATGAGGATAAAAGATTCACAACTCACGCTCAAGTTAACTAATCCCTACTAAAGACAATCAATATACAAGCTCTCACAAGGAAGCTACGATTCTTTTCGCATAAAGACATCGCCACGGATCGGAGCAAAAGCCACGTTGAATAACTTAAGACATTTCAGTATTAATCTAGACACTCTTCATACCAATCAATACATGCAATAACATTCACAGGATCTGCTTGTCAATCTAATTTATACATTACTACTCAGGTTACAAAGATGAAGATGCCTAGGTGCTCACATATGGTTCATGTCAAATAACATCGTTTCATCAAGGTTACTAAGCAAGATCACTAACGTAACATACCACGATAATCCTATCCGGCGTATTCTCGTGGCAACATATTTTCCAAGAAATATTGGTAACATTTATTCATGTGAATAATCAAATTATGAATGGAACAATGCTTTACAAGGTTACCAGTAAAATCATTAGTAATTATTCATTTCACTAATCATTGTAATCTCATACCTTAGAAACATAGGGAATCAATCAACATAAGAAAAGAATTAGGGTCAAAACTTAATAAATCGATTTATGAAAATTTGTAACCTAATAGGTCCAAATCGACTTTCCTTTACATAACTACATGATTTAGGTCAAGACACGTAATCACCAATAAAATGAAGACAACCAGTTTAGATACTTATCATCCTAGAAATATTTTTAATCCTCATAACAAAGGGTTTGGGATTTATTCACGAATGACGAATGCACATTGATTGGCAAATTTTACAAACTTATTGGTCGAGTCAATCAAGCGAGTAAACAGCGATATTGGAAAGTTAACATACAAGACTATCATACATAAAATTTTGTTCTTGGTGTTAAATATATTTAAACTGCACCCAACACAATGACATAAAAGATTAAATGTATTTAACTACACCAATTTTACAAATATTCATTACATATCATGCTAATATCAACATACCATGTTAACACATAACTCACTTAAATCACCACATTACATTTCCCGTTTTGACATTCGTAACTAACCACAACCCACCAATTCACTACATGAATGAACAACATGACTAAATTAACCCACTATTTGTGACTCCGTTCTAGCTTCATTCCTCCATACTAGCAAATATCATGAAACCATACAACGGATTAATCGGCCGGAAATCTCATTCAATTTATACTCACACGACAAAATTTAACTTCATTTTCAAAACTTTTACTTTCATACTGGACGGTGAATAACTTTCTTAACATAAATCTTATAACAGAGCCGTCCATAGAATCCATTTACAGCTTACTACGAAACTCAAAATCAGATAAATTTAATTCAATTCCTTCAAACAATACAAGCTTAGGTGTCGACTCATATTTCATAATTTTACGAGTTCATCTTATTCATTTCAGTCTTATCTTTACTAATGAACGACTATTACCTCAACATCGGGATTTTAGTTGCACTTCTTTACTCAATTATATTCACGGCTAACACGACTACAACATTTAATCGGAGACCTTTTAGATAGTACACATTCCCTGGTGACGTCTCATCAAAGCATACGATTCGTACCATAATGTAAAGCAAGTAACTACAAATTAACTGTGTTCAATCAAAATTTTACCTCTTTATTACAGATCTATTTATCACAGGTTGCATGGTCACACAAAAGTATAAGTACCAACTCAATCACATGTTAAATTTTAAAACGATTTATCACGTCATAAGAACTAGACAAGAGTCTAACCATATAGTCAATATAAGAAGATTATTAGTTTAGATCGGAGGCACATTATAAAATTCCCAAGTAAAACTCCTTACGGAACCATCGTTGTCGTCATGAGTAATTAACTTAATAATGTAGAAGTCAAACAACCGAAATTACAATTGAGTATTAATAGTTATATTACACATACTTGCTTAATACAACTTAGTTCTTTGTTGCTTCACGGTATCTTATAACGATCACAATTATCAATTCGAAACATGGTATACTATTGGTATACAAATTAATCAGTTTGACTCGTGACTCACGGTTTGCTCTTCTCTACACTCTATTTTCTTTGTCCATGTCAAACATTTTATCAAATAAATCCAAGATTAACATTCCTCATTACTTCATATAAATTTATAACCAACCAAGTCGCTTTAACATCCACATCACAATTGACAAGTTTCGAGGTCTCTAAACTAGTTAAACATCCTTAATATACACAAAATGAAGTTATCTCTCGGGATTAATTATGCATACTCATATTTAATAATCACACCAATCAGAATGGCTACTACCTTTAGACCAGAACCCAACACCTTGAGCCAACAAACATCCAAACATTTTTCATCATTTCCAATATCAAGCTTTATTCTTAAACTCTGAAATTCATTATTAGGTGATATCTAATCCTTACTGTCAGGAACTATCTCGTACGAATGTGCCACATCTTAAGCATACAATTTAAATAATATATTAACAACGAAACATCACACATTCACTCAATCCTACACCATATGCCAATTCATGTCCTCCTTAAAACATGGTTACATCACATAATTCATATTTGATTAAACTTTTATATGAAACTCACATAACTTACAATTTCAACAATCAAACATCATGCAACAACTTTCAAAATTCATAACTAAATAACCGCTTAGCTATTTCGCGAGCTATTATCGTTTTTAGGAAATATAATGAATTAACTAATCATAGGAAAGAGAATCAATTGCAAAGCTTAAGGAATTTATTTATAACAAATTTTACAACTCAGTTGGTCGGGACAAAAACTTTACAGCAATTACACAGAAAATTGGGCAACTTGCAAAAATCACTATTAAATAACGACTCGTTAAGATTTTATGTGGCTTATCATTTTGAAAACGTGAATGAATATTCTAAACAGTAGAGTTGGAATTACGCATATACAATAAACACGTTTTAAATGGTTTCTTTCTCAAAAACATGGGTCGAAACAGAAACGAACGCAGTAACAATCGACCACCTTTGTCAACTAAAATATTTATTTCTCTCAAAATATAATTCATATTAGCATGAAACTAAAAGCATTGGAAAGCTAAATCAGAATGTTATCACACATAAAATTTTCACCATCATATAGAGAACACATTTTAGATGGCAGCCCGTACAAACAAGGTAACATTCTGGAATTTATTAAAAAATTTGGTTCCTTTAAATTACTTCACATTATCACACAACCATTCTTCCTCCAACACATGTTACATATCATTTGAAGCATAGAAATCACGTTGCACCATATACATGTAATTGCCATCTAGAAAACGGTAAAGATTGCGAAACCGAAAATAAAATCAACTAAATAACTCAATAATCATGTATGTATAGACAATGCATTAGTTTCTCATCGTAACAATCACAACTTATTTAAATACGAAAATATATCCTAGAAAGCACTAAGGTGTCACTTATTGAATACTAACCTTATAACTAAATTAAATATATATAATTAGACGTAAAAAAAATTGGCATGAAATTTTCAACACACAACTATATAACATTCATGGCTTAGGGCAACTCATTCCACATACCACTAGACATGGATTGCTAAGGCGATTAGTAAAATAATAACAATCATAAATCTCAAAATTCGATCACATTTGCCTAGTAAGCAAAACAGTAAACTCTTGCAAAGAATAAGACATTCAACAAGAAGTATATACACACTTAGAATAACAGCAAAACAATTATCAACGGACACGACACCCGTTTCGGTCTACTAGCTTTACGTATAGGACTTAACTTGATTCTTCATCCTGTAACAACATAGCCTGGTTGGCTCTACTAACCATTCCAGTCAATCAGGGTCATATCCCTCCTACATCTAACCTCTTAGGTAGCTATAGCTTATGGTGCCTCTATGATCAACTCATTAAACATACCACTATATTATATCTCTACCTAAGGGTTCAGGGATCAGAAAGCCGCATGCATATCATCATATAATTCATAATTCACAACTCATGTCATCCATACACTAAAATTTCACTCAATTATTCAAATAAGTCAGCATGCCAATATCAACCATATTCTTTCATTGCACATCTTTAACCATGCATCACATCATTACTTACCTCATTCCGCTCCCGCAAAACCGTTAGTATAATATAGGCAAGGTCCGATTCTTTATTTTGTTACTACCCACTCTCTCGCATCACTCAAGGTTTACCAGGTTAGACCGAAAGGGCCGGTGGCTTGGTTTGAGGGGGCCCCTAACTCATTCCAATCCGGGGCTCTAACGATTTACTAGCCTCGGGTTCATTTTATTTGACTCTTCCTATGTTCATTATTTTTGTTCATTTGTTTTTAGGCCTGAGGATCGTTCGCTCTGATACCACTTTGTAACACCCCCATTTATTTAAGGGCCTGGACTAGGACTCCTCAGATAAAGAAGGGTGTTACCATCTCTAAAACCCGAGGCAAAGAGATAACAAAGGAAAAATAAACAAGACTTTAAATAGAAAGTTATAAATGTTTACAACTCAAATGGAACATGTCTTAAAACTGAAAAAAAAAGTCTGATAGCTAAACTGAAATAAAAATGGGCTAGCTCTAAGTCAGGTGATCCATGCTCGCTCCCCTGCCAGCTTTGTATGTCTCAACAACCTGTCAATCGCTCCCAAGCAAATGGATCATCACAGCGTACACGAATACACGGGGTCAACCGCGAGGTTGAGTAGGTAATACGATATAATAAAGAATGCAATGATATGATCCTCCAATCTCAACTCCATCACACACATCCCGAACGCCCACCATACCGATCCCCGGCAGACTATATCAATCGACCGTCGTCAATATACCAGCTCGTAGGCGAGGACACCAGGGCAAGTCTGCAGAACCCGCCCTCAGGGCCTTAATCACAATAATCTCATCTCCTCCAACTCCAACTCCGATGCAAATGCAATGTATGAAACGTATGAAACAATAATGCTCAACAAGATAAATAAGATAATCGGATATGTCATATAATCATCGAACATGCCAACTCTTTATAATCGTAAGAACTCAATCAGTGTATTCCCCTACCTCAAGATCGCAGGCAAATAGTCGGTGCTCGAATATTCCACAACAAACTCGCCCTCTCGATATATAGAATAAGAATTTAATCCAAGAAACTCTAAATACTCGACTCGGAAATCACCACCTAATATTAATAGCATACGATTACTAAACCGACAAGAAACTTAACCCATTTTATCAATTAATCATGCACCTAAACAAGACTCATCATAACTCAATAGAAACCTTAACTTATAGGGCAAATTCGACTTTTCTTATTTTCCAGAACCGGACAGACTTGCTATAAAATACATAACTAATTCTAGGAAAATTAAATCGATGCGAGGCCAATTGGGTTGGAACCATAACACTCTAATATACAGTTCTTATCTCATATACTTTTCCCAAATCCAAACATATCGATGGTTTCCAGACTGATTTCCAAAGGCTGACATAATTCGTCGCATAAAAAGTAAAGACTCATAAAACGAGTTTGACAAATGATTTTTAAGTAAAACCAACGCCTAACTCATCTAAACTCTTTAAATTAAATATATGAAAAAGACCCATCACCAACTCAATATCTAAATTATGTTTTATAAGTAATCTTCTAGCCTCTACTGATTCGCGGGCTTTTTAGATAGACGTTCACAAATAATTTATTAGGAAAAACTACACGGTGAAATGCTACCAATTTTCACAGGCATAAACTAGGCTTGGAATAAACATGAGTCTCTTCTTTAACCTTTTGCATCCGACGAATTTAAGACAGGTAAAACACTCAAATAACACGGACAACGAATCGTAAATTGTTGTAACTATTTTATTCATTTATCTCATACAATTTATAATCAAAACCCCCAAACCAATTTCTAGGGTTACAAAAATTATTCCAATACTACTATAATTATGCTAATAATTGAATAAAGAGGTAATAGGATAGTCTACTTACGAAAAAGGATGAGAATAGGCTGAGAAATCGCCTCGCAATGCCTCACGAGTTCTTCACACACGGCTCCCTCTTCTCTCTTTTCTCTCTTTTCTCATGGTTAAAGTGAATATGGTGATAGGGAGATTAGGGTTTGGTTAGATGAGTTATACGTATAGAATAGGTGCTATTAAGACGATACGGGCCTAGCCTAGTTAGATTAATTAAAACCCGAGTCACATAGTTACCCGAGTCACAAATACACTACACGACCCAGCTGGTAACTCGGCCTAATATAATATCATATTAAAATACCGGTTATTACACCTTGATTCGGTCGAATGCCTTTTGACAGTCATCATCCCACATGGTGTTATCTGTTTTCTTGAGCTTTTTGAATATAGGTTCACAGATCATGGTGAGTTTCGATATGAATCGACTTATATATTGCACTTTTCCCAGGAATCCTCTGACTTCTTTTTCCGTTTGAGGTTGTGGCATTTCGATCAGAGCTTTGATTTTGGAAGGGTATATTTCTATACCTCGTTGGCTAACGACGTATCCCAGGAGTTTGCCAGATGTTCCTCCGAATGCGCACTTCTGAGGATTGAGCCTCATGTGTTACTTTTGTAGCCTTGAGAAGAATTTGCGAAGGTTCGCAATATGCCCCTCTCTATCCTTGGACTTGACAATCATGTCGTCTACGTATACCTCAACTTCTTTATGCATCATGTCATGTAGGAGTGTAGTTGCGGTGCGTTGATATGTAGCTCCGGCGTTAATTAACCCAAATGGCATGACCGTATAGCAATAGGTTCCCCATTGAGTGACAAAGGCGGTCTTATGCATGTCTTCTATGGCCATCTTTATTTGGTTGTAACCCGCGTACCCATCCATGAAGGATAGTAACGCGTGATCTGCGGTATTGTCCACCAATATGTGGATATGTGGTAGAGAAAAGTCATCTTTAGGACTTGCTTTGTTTAAGTCTCTAAAATCAACACAAACACGGATTCTCCCATCCTTTTTGGGTACGGGTTCTATGTTGGCTACCCAGTCAGAGTACTCGGAAACTTTGATGAACCCGGCTTTGAATTGCTTATCGACTTCTTCCTTAATCTTGAGAGCCCATTCTGTCCTCATTCGACGAAGCTTCTGTTTCAAAGGCTTGAAACCTGGCTTAATTGGAATTCTATGTTCGGCGATATCCCTGTCGATCCCTGGCATGTCTTTGTAGGACCAAACGAAAACGTCTTTGAACTCGTGTAGGAGGTCTATGAAACTGGCCCTTTCGGTAGAGCTCAAGGTAGTCCCTATCCTAAGTTCTTGGGGTTCTAGTTCGGTTCCTACATTGATGGGTTCAGTGTTCTCTATTACTAGTCCCCCTTCCCCCTCTTGTAGTATTTCCTTGGCTATGTAGGGAGGTATCTCAATTGAGTTTGGATCTGGGTCATCCTTAGTATCATCGTAAACAGAGTTGCATTCAAGATAACACAAAGAGTAAGAAGAACCCGATTTATTCATATTAAAGTTTGAGAAAGGTTGAAACAAAGAAGCCATCTGATCTGTGGTCAGCGGCGGTAAAGGGACAGTTGTTGGGACATTTCCCGAACTACCGTTGCTATTTGAGGCTAAGCTAGGAGGAAGAAAGGGAATGGGGACGACGACAGGAGGAGACTCCCTAGTAACTTTTCTAGACTCCGACTCTGACTCCGACTCTGACTCTGACTCGAATTCATCGTCTTCTTGTTCTCCCTTGAACATCTCTCCTTCTCCAGTGGTGAGCTTGAAGAGTCTTCCTTGATTGTTGGTCCACTTGATTGATTTTCTCCATCCTTTCTGTGGGTTCGCGTTTGTTTCTGTGATTAACGCGGTAGGGTTGAAGTGATCGTCTTGAAGTATCATGGTAATGATCTCATCCTGCGCGGCTTTAACAAATCGATCTTCTCCAAATAGTAGACTAACAGCTTGTTCGTCTAAGCAAGGTGCTTGACGAGCCTTGACGGTAGGAACCGTTTCTGGAGGAATGAAGTAGCAATCGTGAAAGATCTCGATTCCGGCTAGCTTTCTTCCGAGATAGTGCCAAGGTTCGGGAAATTCGTGAAAGAGTTCTTGACTTCCTTCCCTAACGAAGTATCCATTTAGGGTAGGGAGATATGGTCGCATTTGGACTCCTACGTGCTTACGGCTTTGAACTTGAGCGAGCATCTCGAGAACTTCCTCTTTAGTGGGTTTGTATCCTAGTCCAAGTGGCATTCTTTTTGAGTTGCCTTCCTTGTAGGGTGCGAAGGTGTTTCTTCGGGCAGGGTTCAAAGGCATTCCCGGGAAGTATCCCTGGGATTTGAGTATGTGGTTGACCACCAAGTTGGAGTAGGGATCGTAGTATAGGGGTGCCAACTCACTTTCTATGACACTTACGCTTTGAAAGCCCCCAAGTTCATATACTGGATCCGCAAGGACTTGATTATTTGACTTCTTTTCGATTATTGTCTTGATGGGCGACGAAGTGATCGTCACCACTTTGCCATTTAGTGGGATTTTGATGTTTTGGTGAAGGGTGGATGTTACCGATTTGGAAGCGTGAATCCAAGGTCTTCCCAGAAGTATGTTGAAGGAAGCTTTAACCTTTCGCTCAATTGGCCCTGTGGCTATGGTTAGGTTAACAAGTCCTACTACCTTTCGTCGTGTATCATCATATGCGCGGACACCTTGATTGGTAGGGGTCCAATCCGACTCTTTCATGCCTAGTTTGTATGATGTTTTCAAGGGTATGACATTGACCTCAGAGCCATCATCCACCAAGGTCATTGGCACATTCTTCTTTAAGCAAACGGCGGTGATGTAAAGAGCCAAGTTGTGACTAGCGCCAAAGGGCGACAAATATTCATCTGAGAAAGTAATAGGATTACTTAGCTTCGGTGATTCTTGGAAGACCAAGTTGACTACATCGTCGGGTGTGGAGTTATGTGCTACATTTAGTTTGGCCAAAGCTTGTAGTAAAGCTTGGCGATGTGGGAATGAGCTTGCTACTAGTTGCCAGACTGAAAGATCAGCCTTTGTCTTCTGTAATTGCTTTAGCAAATGGTCAGTAGAGTCATCTTCATTATCATTTGGTGTGATAACGTTGGTTGGACCATTTTAAGTAGTACTTTGATATGGACGCCCTGAACGAGTTAGATGGTCCACATATTGGTCTTCACCATTTTGGACTATTTCCTTGACTAGGGAGTGTTCAATGAGATAATCGTCCTCATCATCATCGGCCCATATTTCATTGACTATAGCTAGTTCCCTCATTCTCATGATCTCGTTTTCTAATTGTGTAATATGGTCGATTAGTTTATCAACCACGGCGACTACTTCTTGCATAGTAGCATTTTGGGAGAAAATTAGTGGCGCATGTTCTTTAGGTGTTGCATTGGGGTTATGTAAAGTTGTCACCACATTTTCCAATTCCGAAACTTGCCTATCCACACTCCTTGCCCATGCGATGAAGTCGGTAATGGTAGGGGAAATGGTAGAGTAGAACCCTTCATTCTGGATCGCTTGGATCTCGTCTTCGACTGGAGAAATGAGGTGTGAACAATCTAAGGTAGATTCTTCACTTGTGATCACTAGAATTCCAAGAGGATTCTGAGTGTTGTTGGGCTTACCTCCCGGCAGTATTGGTAGTCGACCATCCTCAATCATGTCTTGAAGCACATTTTTCAATTTATAGCATTTTTCTGTGTCATGTCCCTTACCCCTATGATATTTGCAGTATGAATTCTCGTTCCAGAACTTGGATTTCATTTCCGGTTCGGGCGTAGGGCCTATGGGTTGGAGTTTACCTTGTTTCATCAACCTTTTTAGAGCATTGGAGTAAGTGTCCCCAAGATTTGTAAATTTCCTCGGTGGGGTACTCTTCTTGGATGGCTCGAGGAGGTTAAATTCATCGGTCTTGCTAGTGGAGCCGTAAGAACGACTTGTTGACCCTTGATATCCTCGGCCTACCGTTTTGGACAAGAGCCCTTTACGGATGTCATCTTCGATCCTTGTTCCTAGTACGGTTAAATCTTTGAAAGTTTTGATGTTTTGGTACCTCAAATGACTCGCATAGATGGGTTTTAGATTGTCCACGAACTTCTCCACAAGGGTAGCTTCGTCTGGGCGTTCAACTAGTTGGGTACTAGTCTTCCTCCACCTACTTAGGAAGTCGGTGAAACCTTCTTTGTCATTTTGGGTAAGAACCCCTAAAGTGCGCATGTTGACTTGGATCTCAGCATTATCCGCATATTGCTTAGCAAACTCGATCGCGGCGTCTTCCCAAGTATCGATCTTTTTATGTTCTAAAGAGTAGAACCATTGCTTTGGGATGGTGTCAAGAGATGAAGGAAAGATCCTTAAGAACATCTCGGGTTTGATGTCTTTGATAGACATGTAGTCCTTGAAAGCACGGATGTGATTCAAAGGGTTTTCGTGCCCCTTGAATCTAGGGATATCCGTCATGTTGAAGTTGGTTGGCAACTTGGAACTCACGGCCTCATACTTACGGTTATTTTCCCTATAAATGTCATCCCCTTTGAGATACATCAATTGTTCCTCCAAATATTGGAGTCGTTTCTCAGCTGCAGTCATTCCTATGGGAGGGTTTTCTTCCCCGAAGGTGTTCACAAAGCCATCATCTACTTCACTTTCCCGAGGAGGCAACCTCGTTTCTACGGTATAAATTCGGCCTTCGATTGTATCGAGGCGGTCGTGCACTTGATCTTGAGTAACTTGAAGGCGAGCTAGCGCGGTTAGGATTTGATCATTACCATTCTGGGGTTGGTCGGTGCTTACGTCGCTTGTTTCAGGCATCTTGGAAAATGGATAAGAGATCGACGACGAATCAAAATACGATCGACCATTCTAGCACACTTACTAAGAAAGAAATGTTTTGACTTATGAAGTGGGTGTGTGCCACTTGTGTCGAGTGAGTTTTGAAGAAATGACAAAAGTTTAAAAATGTGTGTCCTAGTAAACTATAGTGTAGTTGTAGGAGTGGACTCGAAGTGAGGTTTTGAAATGGGCTTGGGCCCGGAATTTTGACTTGACAAATGGACAGAGTTTTGACTCGGTTTTGCGCTAATCATTGGCTTTTTCGAAATTTACATCTTAAAGGGATTTTGATTTTACAAAAATCGTCATGGTTTTGTTTAGAAATGGTGATCACGTAAGGTACGAACATTTATACAAACATTATAACGGGATGCTGAGTGCATTTAAAAGGGTTTTGGTTTAAAGGGTGGGTTGCCATACCGAACAATCAAACCCGAAGTTTGTGGAGAGGCTCGTACCAAACAAGAGTAAGGCCGATTCCTAGTCCATTTCCTCAAGTAGTGAAAGTCCTTGATACAAACAAGAGTAAGTACCATGGTATGGATGACGTCAATCGCTATCCATCCTTAGGCCCAAATAAGAATTAGGACCGTTTAGACGGGACGATTGGTCGAATGGGTTGGATTGGGCCTAGGAAGGCCGAATAAACGATCTAGGAAGACCGAGTTATGAAAACCGACAATTGTCTTGTACAAACTATTCCCTAACCTTGTTCAAGTTTCACCCTTTTGGCTACACGTAAGTGTATTATCCCCAGCGGAGTCGCCAAACTGTGGACACGGGCCACGGGGGCGCTTGGGAAACAAGTGTTTGCATTTGTGGAGTCGCCACCAATTTATTGTGGAAAATTGGAAACCGTTCGAATACCTCGTGTCATGTCAAGACACAAAGTAGTGACATGAACACCAAGAACTCGTTACCCTTAGCATTCTATGTCTAGAATGACTCTCGTGGATGCCAATGAACACGGATGTTCACAGAGATCTGGAGTAAGGGGTGAGGGTACGTATTAGGAAGCTCTTTTGATCGAACACCTAATCCCGCCCGCCTCGATAGTGGCCTCTACTAATGATTAGGGAAATTATCTATACTCGATATATTGTCGATTATATGCATGCAATGCAACATCTAACGTTTTTATCCTAACATATGAGAATTAGACTAAGTCGGTGAACAATTAATTTAACATACAATTGAGTCGAAGTAGGGATTTAGATTTAATTACATGTGAAGACATACAAGCAATGCGATAAAAGAAATACAATAATACAATAATGAAGATTACAATAATTACAACGGATTAATGATTTATATCGAAAGTACCTTTAAAACGGATAATTTGGGAAAAAGAATAAATAAACGAACAGATTATTAACGATAATACGAATAATAGTTAATTGAATACGTAAACTAATTAAACTAGGTCAAGGCAGAACGGAAGTTCAGAGACAGAAATCAACCTGGAACAAGCGCAACAGAGCTGCACCCTCTGGAAGAGGCGCAGCAGTTGCTGCGTCTGTTCCAAGGCTAAGTTCTGGCTGTGAAGCCGGAACTGCAAATCGTTAGTATTCGTGGGTGAATTTAATGATTGATTACGATATTCGACTCGGATGAAAGTGATTTAATACATTAATTACATGTGAATGAGTCATAAAAACGATAAAACATGGATGAGGCGAATGTAAACCAATTAATTACATGAATGAAAGATTGATTAGTGACATGAGTGAACTAAATTAGGTTAAATATGACGAATTAATGAAGAACTAATGACGGATAGACAGGTGGGAATATACCAAAGATCGAATTCCAGAAACTCAATATGAATGAATCGAATCTCTACAACCCGGATTGATTTTAATGATGAAAACCCGCAAATATTGGTTATTTGAGATTTAAGTCGGGAATTAACGATGAATTATATACTAACAGTGATTAATAATATGCAAAACTATCATGTGAACGAAACAAGAGCAAACAATGACGAAAGAAAACAAAGGGAACGAAACTAACAGGGGACGAAGGAAGAAGAAAGGAAGCAGGAACTGCGGCAGCCTCACGAAGAGGCGCAGCAGGTGCTGCGTCCCTTCGAAAAGGCGCAACAGTTGCTGCGTCCTTTCTCGACGTCTGTCTCCTGATAATCCGTAAAAAGGGTTTTAAACATGATTTTACAAATCGGTTTTAGAAGTACTTTCGACATAAACCTTACATTAATGATTACAAAAAGTAAATAACAATAAATAAAGAAGAATTTACACCCTAAGACTTACATGTTTGACGAAACGAGATGAACTAAGTTTATATTTTAGTGATGCTCGACTCGAATGTAGACGAAAGTGCCCTCGTAAGAGGAAAACGATTAAGATTAATTAAAGTTGATTATGGTGGAGTTGGTCAAATTGGTCGGTCATGCAAAACGAGGCTGGTACTCAGAAGGATCCGAGCTTACGTGGTCGAAAGTTCAAGCACGTAGGCGCCAAAAAGTAAGAACGTGGTCTAGAATGCAAAGGGAGAAGAGAAGGGCGGACACTCGCATGAGAAATATGAGGAGCGAAGGCTCCTATTTATACTAATCACACGACGGAATTAGGGTTTTCGGAGAGACTTTGGAAGTGAATTTCGAAAAGATATGAAAAGATACGAAAAGATACGAAAAAAACGCAGAAAAGGACTTGGGAAGAGCGCAGCTGCACTGCGTCCCTTGGAAGAGGCGCAGCACCTGCTGCGTCTGTTCCCAAGTGGTTTCCTCCTGCGGAAGAAAGATTTCCGTGTTTAATTTATGGAATAACGGATTAATCTTATTTTCCTTAATATTTTGTATGAATATTACGGGAAATTATTTACCAAAGATTAAAAGATTGTGAAATATGGAATAGAAATATCCGGAACATTCCAGAACATTCTGACTCGGGATTTTGGCGGTTATCAGAAAATGAAGACGGTTTTAGGCCCGGACTCCAAATGTACTCTAATTACTGTCAAAACGACCGTATAGGCGCGTAGATGACAATTAAGAGGTAGACACAAGTGTTTGGGCAATCACTTGACGATAAACTTACGAACTGTCATAAATCATTCCGCGTACCAAACATGCGGCCCAATCATCACCGGGTGGTTTGCGGGAGGTGCAGAAATGAGGTATCTACAGCCGTGTACATGGCCCACAGATCAACACGGGTCATTTCCAGCGCATTTTGTCCTCACTCATGCGCATCCCGGAAACCTTCTCAGAAGGTCACCAATCCTAAGACTACTCTCAGTCAAGCACGCTTAACTGTAGAGTTTTTTCGCATGGATTACTAGAAAAGAAAGTGCACTTTATTGATATGACTAGTACTTTCAATCCCTTTAAGCACTAGTCAGATTTTAAGCCAATCAATGGACCTCTTCAAAGGGGTACCCCACCCGAATAACATCTTCGGTTCAGTGGAGTATTACATGCACTTTTCAAGAGGGTAGATAAAATGGAAACTACTAAAGCGAGCCGCTCGGTCAAACTGAAATATATGAAGTAAAATTCAAAGTGCTAGGGAACCCAAATTTTAATTGATTTTAAATAATCCAAATATTTTAATCATTTTTAGGGGACAAGATATCATATACTTCACCATCAAATGATGAACACTGAGATGATGAAACTTTATATGTCTTTCTTGGTAGATTACAAAACCGTTCCATACTCTTCCTTCGCTCTAAAATGAAACATAATGTATATAATTTATTCGAAATTCCAAAACCGCGTGACATTACAGTTGTATAATTTCCAATTCCGAAAAATTAATACTCATACCCTATAGCTGTATTAAAAGTATTAAACATTCACAACAAAAATAGCCAACAAAAAATATTACTCCGTATTAATATTTCAAATTCATTAAAGAGATATTGAAATATACATTAATATTACAAAATAAAAAAAAATTGAAAATTTGAAATTAAGGTACAATACAGCAATTGGCCTTAATGCGTGAGTCTTGGGAGTAAGCGAAGATTTGAAATTCCAAAAAAAATAGGTGAAAAGGGAAAGTATTGAGAATCGAACCTACGGTCGTCTATTCACATACTTTAGCTTTATCCACTGTGCTACACTTTCCATAATTGATTATACATGCAGATATTTTTTTTTTTGACAACAATGAACCAATTATATTAAAATAACGAAAAGAAACACGAGTGTTTTAGCCTGTAGCTAAGCTTACAGACCAGTAGGAATAGATTACAAGAAAATTGCTAAATTCCGTAATGGAACAACGAACACATATTGGTACTGACAAAAGCTTTGCCAGAAATGAAGATAGTTTTGGACAAGGGATCACGAAAGAGGCGGAGGTGCAGCCTGTTGATCGAGCATTACGCATGGCATGGAGTAATGCTTTAGTTGTCGCCTCGAAGAAAGATGTAGCCCTAAGATGCACAGAGTAGTTGCTTCCATGAATAGAGTCAGAGACGGAGCAGCTGTAGGCATGTCGCAAAGGAAGTCGTTTGATAGAAATAAAAAGTGAGATCTCAGCCACCCAATTCTATTATGATAATTGTGAAGCCATAGTGTGAGGCTGGCCCTTTGAGTTGGTGAAGCTGGACCAAACCTCAGGAAACTGTTTATGTGAAAAGACGAGTTGATCTGCAAGTTGACATATTCGCAGAGGTTCTACTAAACCGTTCTGAAAAACTACAGAATTACGGACCGACCAAATAGCTTGTAGCACACAGCAGAAGTAGTGGAGGTAGTTGTGGGACGCTGCAGAAGATTGGCGTGACAAAAACAAAACTAAAGTACCAAGCCAATTACAAAAAGGAACCGAAGAGTTTATCTGTGTGTTAATACCAAGTGCGGAGGATTTCCAAACATGTCGAGCAATAGTGCAAGATCGGAATAGGTGCTCGGCAGTTTCAGGAGATGAGTGACAAAAGTGACAAAATTTCGGAGGAATACACACACTGCGATTAGTCAAATTGGCTGCGGTTGGCATAATATTGTGTCCAAGTCGCCAAAGTAGAAGAGAAAACTTAGTGGAGCCTTTCATCTTCCAGATGTGAGACCGGAAAGGAACTGTGCAAAGCCAAGAAAATATGACCAAAAGTCTTAAACCAGAAAAACAAATAACCTGACTTGGTAGTATATGCGCTGTCCTATATGTAAACTTCCAGCAGAGAAAATCATCAATGTCCAAACACGGGGGCTCCATAGCTATAATTTCCTTAGCAGTGCTAGAATCAAAATAACGGAAAATAACAACATGATTCCAATCACCAGATGGTGAAATCAAATCAGAAATAGATAAGGTGGTTGAGGCAGATATGTGAGATTGGGCGCTAGAGGAATGTTACCATTAACCCATCGGCTTGTGAACAGATTAATGTCTTTCCCATTGCCAATTTTCCTTGAAAGTGCCGGTGAAGAAGCATCAACCGCACGACAAATACCCGACCATAGAAAAGATGGTTGAGAGATCTTCGAATTCCGCGAAGGGATTGGAAAATCACGCCCGTACTTTGGTTTTAAAAATTTAGCCAACAAACCTAGAAGGATTCGATCGAATACGCCAGAAATTTTTAAGAAGGGATGCCTAACTCCAAAGGAAAGTGCTCGTAATTCCAAGACCTCCATAGTCCTTAGGCGCCTGAAGAATATCACGCAGGACCCAATGGATAGAATGACAATTCCAGTCATTACGCCACTAAAATGCAGCAATCAGAGAATCTATCTTGCGGCAAATAGTAAGCGGAAAGGGGATAGCCACCATTAAATGATTAAGTGAAGCAAGCAGAATAACATAAATAACAACAAGCTTACATGGCTGGCTAAGGTGAAGCGATGACCACGAGGCAATACGAGTTGTTAATTTGTCAAGAAAGGGGAGAAAAGCATCTGATTTTTTTCGCGGAATATCAATAGGAACACCCAGGTATGTACCAAAAGATGTACTAGTTTTCATTTGAAGAATAGAAGTTAAATGCGACTTAAAGTCTGATGGCGTATTCGGGCTAAATTTGGTGAAAGACTTACCCAAGTTTATCATTTGTCCTGAAGCCATTTCAAAGACCTTAAAAAAATCCTTTAAAGCGACAAAGGAAGGAGTAGCTTTACAACAGATGAGTGCGTCGTCAGCATAAAATAGGTGAGAAATAGGTGGGGCGTATCTTGAAATTTTAAGTCCCGGGAAGTCACCAGATTTCTCAGCCTGGGCAAGTTGACGTTATAAAACTTCCATACATATAATGAAAAGATACGGAGATAAAGGGTCACCTTGACGTATTCCACTTGAGGAACTGAACGAGGTAGAAGGTTCTCCATTGATAAGAATGCGGTAAGAGACAGTGGAGATACATTCCCAGATAATATTACGCCAAACCGGAGGAAACCCCATATGGCGCATTACCTCCATAAGAAATTGCCACGAGACTCTGTCAAAAGCCTTATGCATATCAAGCTTGAGGAGAACGTAACAGTTTAGAGCCTCTTTTAGTTTTATTAACATAATACAGTATTTCGTGGGCAATAATCGAACTATCAGACATTAGGCGCCCGGTACAAAAGCTTGTTGAGTATTTGAAATGAGAGATGGGATGACCATCTTTAGCCTATTAGCGAGGCACTTTAAAGCGATTCTGTAAACAACATTACAAAGGATGATTGGGCGATATTGCGAAACCATCTCAGGATGATCAACTTTAGGAAGAAGAAGAATATGAGTATTATTCCATTCTTTCAGCATAACTCTGGTATGCAGAAAACGCAAAATAGTTGTTGTTGGGAAAAGTGTCCTCAACAATAGTGCGATTACATGATTTAAATATCATTATTAAATCTCATTTTAAAGAATACAATTGGGAAGTATTTATACTGTCAACTGGTCAACATATATCGGTAATGATTGGCTGACTAGAGTTTGACATTACTGTCGTGCGACGGTGGTGATCAGTTGACCCCCTAGGTCATACCTATAGGGCAACACTCTTAATTGATTATTTAATTAATCGTATAACGTTACGAGTTAATTAAATTACTTGAAAAATTGACGGACGATTTTGGAAGTGAAATTTACGTATCAAATTGAAATGTGATTAAATGAGATACGGTCTGAGTAATCGAATTGTATCATTACTCGGATGAAATTATTGTTTAAAGAAACAATCGGAATTGAATGAATTATTATAAATACAATCTGTTGTGATTTATAAATTGGTAAAATATTTTGGCACAAGTAATTATGAAATTACTAAGTCGATTTTTGTATGTGACGTATTTTTATAAATACGTTGATTTTTAATATGTTAAAAATACATAACAAATTTATGTGACATGTGACATATTGACAATTGACAAAAATAATATGGAATCCATATTAACTAAAAGTGCCGAAATATTAGAGGAGTATTAGGCTAAAATTGTGTTTATATTTTAAATAGAAAACATAATGATTAAAAAGCTAGAGTAGCCATGCAACCCTATTTACCTTGTGAAGACAAATATGGGCATGCATTGGCTCCCCTAAAGCTCCTCCCCCCACCGGTTTTTCCTAGAGCATTTAGAGAGTTTTTCTCCTCTAAATTATTTATTCATTCACATTCATAATTTCTAGTGTAAGAAATAAAATTTCCTCTCTACATTTTAATGATAAATTAGAGAGATAATATACTTCAAAAATTCCTTCTCCTCTACCCGGTTTTAGGAGCTAAAAACCAAACCTTTTTGGTTCAATTTTTCATAAGATTAATATTATACTAGATCAAATAATATTAATTAGATTAAGGGTTAGCTTTGGGTATTATTCCTAAGGAGAGATCCTACACTTGGATCTTGTTCTTCCATTAAAGGAAAGCTCAAGAACAAAAGAAAAGGAGATTTCTTTTGTGCCCATTTGAACCGAAATTTCAATGTAAGGATATGATTTCTTCTCTATTTTATTATATTGTTTGCATGCATAAAATCCACATTTAATTTTATGACAAATTAATTTCGACATATATGAGTATGTTAGTATGTATACGAATCTACGTTTCCTTCAATCGGTATCAGAGCCACGGTTGTTTGCATGCAAATTGGTTAAAAGTTTTTCCAAGTTATAAGAATAACAAATAAAACTTGTAAAATTTGTGTTATTATGATATATCACGAAATTAATCCATGCATGTTAATATTTCTGGTCCTAAAATGTTTTAGGATATTTTGGTTAATTTTTCGGATTTTTATTGTTCATAATTTACAATAATGGCATTTAAATGTGATTTTATGAGTAAAAATGTCATTTTTGGTCTAAAATTAGCTATACTTCGAATTTTCCATTGATTTTTGGATATGTTGTCACATATATTATTTTGAGATAACCTGTAAATTTTCATAATTTTTCGAATTTTTCATTATTAAATTCGGATTTAGGTGAAAAATAGGTTAATATGAGTTAAATTTCGAATCTGGTCATAGAAAATTAATATGTTGTCACATGCAATTTTACAAGATGTGTGTAAAATAATTGGCTATAAAGAAGTCTTTTTGCATGATTTATGGATTTTTGAAGAAAAATAGCATAAATAGTGACATTATTAGTGAAAAATTAATAAAACATAATCTATGACTTAGGAAAAACGTCTAATGTTGCATTTTATTATTTTTTTTCAAATCTAAAATTGAAAAGTTAGTGAAAATAATTTTTTCATGTTTTTTATGATTATTTTATTAAAAATTGATAAACCGCAACATTGTTTTTCCGGTAAATTTTCGAAATTTTTAACCTAAGATTTTGAACATTATGAGTGTCATAGAATTTTTCCAGAATGTTCATGAGTTTAAAATTTCAAATTTCAAATTTATTTGAAATTTTGTGATTTATTTGAAGTTTAATAGCTTATTTTTGTAATTTTTGGTCCATTTATGAACAATTTTTATAAAATATGGGTTAATTATGGTCAAATTATTAGTGAAGACTAAATTTTGAGTCCTAAGAGGTTAGGGTAATTAACTTATGCATAAATATGAGTTTATGCATTTTTGTGATTATAAAATGTTGAAATCACGCAAACCGAAAAAAACCGAGTAATATACGATATTGGCTAATTAAAAGGCGATTTAGCATAAAATTGAGCATGTTCTTACATATTATAATGCTGCATTTTCTTTATGATTGTCATAATTTTAATTTATGTAATTTTTGAATTATGTAATTTTACTTAGTATGGCCTTAGATTTTAATTGGTATTTCCCGAAATGTATGGGAATATCGATTCGGTTGTAATTTTATTGTGATCTCGTATCACCGTTTTGTAATTTAATAGATTTATTTTATTTTAGTTACAAATGTATAATAGGGAATTATGTAATTTATTATGTAATTTTATTCATTCCGGAGTTCCAAAAGACGGATTTCTTCAAGAATGACGATACATAAAGACGGTATTACCTCGAGATGCATGCCACAACCGAAGTTCAAGGGACCAATGGAGTTGGTTTCCGAATATGTAATAGTTAAATAGTTTTTCTATTTTAGGAAAGGCCATACTAGGATTTATTAATCTTTATGCTTGCATTTTATTTTATGTCACATGCATCGCTAAATCGCCATAACTAAAACATGCATTTTTATCTTATCGAGTTTATCGACCGTGTCAATTCAAATTATCGTAGTTCACCGCTTTAGTTCACTTAAAACGTGATAGATAATAAATTGGCATGACCTCTCGCTAAAACAATTAATTGAGACATAGCCTTACCAAATAGTAGAAACCATGAAAACCTATTTCGCGAGGGAGTGCACTCGGCTACCCCGGGGTACAAACCTTGTTACGTAGGGGAAGTGGGTGATGAATGTTAATCCACCGAATTCATGTTGATAAGGGATGTATCGGCTACCCCGTGCCCAAGTTGATGTGGGTTTGGATAATGGACACATTTATTCGAAATTTGGATTGAACTCAACAAAAGTTATTGATAAGGGTTGCATCGGCTACCCCGTGCCCTTGTTGATGCGTTTTGGGCTATAGATACACATTAGAGTAATTTTATCGACCAAGAGTTCTAAAAGTAGAATCGATTAAAAGGTTAATCCACCGAGTTATATTAATGAAGGTTGCATCGGCTACCCCGTGCCTAAGTTGATATGAATTTGGGTCTTGGAATCATTTATAATAGTTGGGTAGAGGTCACTATATAAATGTTCATATCTTGTTAATTTGCAAGTATGATTTAAAAAGACAAATGTTAATATTTCCTTTCCTCCATATTTGTAGTGCATTACAATGAATCCAACAAATGCTACCGCACCGATAACTATTGAGTCATATCACCATGTTCTTGACGACGTATGCTCCAACAATAATTTCGATACAACTAGAGAACTTCATTTCGGGATAGGTTCGGATGGAAACCTTAACTTCATCACCTCTTCTAAACCACCCACTTCTACTAGACCTCGTGTGAGTCCGTCTCAGGAAGACTACCTCATACGATCTATAGGGTCTTTATCTCTGGAAGATAAGGATGCCAAAGCTAGTGGGAGCTCTAGCAATCAAGTTCTTGCTTCAAAGGGCAAGAGGTTCAAGAAGAAAGGAAAGAAAATCAAAAACTTCAAGCAAGTTAATGATGAGTGCCATTATTGCTATGGCATGGGACATTGGCTTAGGAATTGTCCCATGTATTTGCGAAATATAAGGGAAGGACTCATTGCTCCAAAAGGTACAATTCCTAAAGAAATTTATGTTATTGATATAAATTATACTTCCACTACGACATGGGTACTAGATACCGGTTGTGGTTCTCACCTTTGTAATCATTTACAGGGTTTAAGAGATGTGGAGAGGCTTAGCAAGGGAGATGTGGATCTACGCCTTGGAAATGGAGCTCGGGTAGCGGCCGAATCCAAGGGAACTTATGTTTTAGCTTTGCCTAATGGATTTGAGTTGTATTTGCATAATTGTTTTTATGTGCCTACGCTCTCTAAAAACATTATTTCAATCGCCATGCTAGACATGGACGGTTTTTGTTTTGTCATTAAGAACAATCGTTGTACTATTTCTAGGAACGACTTGGTCATAGGCCAAGCTTCCTCTATCAATGGCATTTACATTTTAGAGACCTCAAATCCGACAAATGATATTTATAACATTCAATCAAAGAAACTCAAAACAAGTGACCCAAGTGAAGCGTTCATTTGGCATTGTCGATTAGGTCACATAAACGAGAATCGCATCAAAAGATTAGTTTCGACTAATGTGATTACACCATTTGATTATCAATCATTTGGTACATGCGAATATTGCCTACTTGGCAAAATGACTCGTAATCCTTTTAGTGGTAAAGGGACACGAGCTAGTGAGCTATTGGAACTCATACACACCGATGTATGTGGACCAATGACTATCACCGCTCGTGGTAATTATGACTACTTCATAACCTTCACCGATGATTTAAGTAGATATGGGTATATCTATTTAATAAAACATAAGAGTGAAGCGTTTGAGAAATTCAAAGAATTTCAAAACGAAGTAGAGAACCAATTGAACAAGAGGATTAAGGCACTACGATCCGATCGTGGTGGTGAATACCTTAGCCTTGAATTTGATTCACACTTGAAAGGTTGTGGTATCATATCACAACTTTCTCCACCCGGAACACCACAACTGAATGGTGTTGCCGAAAGGAGAAATCGAACCCTACTTGATATGGTTCGATCCATGATGAGTCAAACCGAGTTACCTAACTCGTTTTGGGGATTTGCAATCCAAACTGCAATTCTATCTTTAAATAATAGTCCCACTAAAGCCACCGAAAAGACTCCATTTGAAACATGGAAAGGAAAAGTTCCTAATCTATCCTACATGAAAATCTGGGGATGTGATGCTTACGTAAAAACTAAACCCGACAATAAGCTTGCCCCAAGATCTGAAAAGTGCATCTTTGTAGGCTATCCTTTGACCTCTCGAGGTTACTATTTCTATAAACCTCAAGAGAACAAAGTGTTTGTGTCTTGCGAGGTTGTCTTCTTAGAACGAGAATTTATTTCTAAGAGACAGAGTGGGAGAAATTTTGAACTTGATGAAGTTCAAGAGCCACAAACCGAGGTAGAGACGCAAGAAGATGTTCCTTCGTCGTCTAACGCGGTTGTACCTCCTCCACTAAGAAGGACGAGTCGAGTAATTCGCCATCCCGATCGATATGTGGGACTTATCGAGGAAGATGGAACACTCGATGTGTTACTTATAGAAAGTGACGAGCCCGCCACCTACAAGACCGCAATCTCTAGTCCGAATTCCTCCTTATGGCTTGAAGCCATGAAGTCCGAAATGGATTCTATGCATGAAAACCAAGTTTGGGACTTGGTAGATTTGCCTAAAGGGGCAAGACCCCTCCAATGCAAATGGATATTCAAGGTCAAAAATGGCATAGAAGGACATGACGATGTCTACAAAGCTAGGCTAGTGGCAAAAGGATTTACCCAAGTCCAAGGTCTCCATTATGATGAGACCTTCGCCCCCGTAGCCATGCTAAGATCCATACGGATTTTGTTAGCGATCGCCGCATTTCATGATTATGAAATTTGGCAAATGGATGTCAAAACCGCTTTTCTAAATGGGCATTTAGAAGAGGAGGTGTACATGATACAACCCGAAGGTTTTGTTGATTCTAAAAATCCTAACAAAGTGTGCAAGCTTAAGAGATCCATTTATGGTCTTAAGCAAGCATCTAGAAGTTGGAATCATCGATTCAATCATGTTATAAAGGAAAATGGTTTCACTCGAAATATTGAGGA
Source organism: Silene latifolia (assembly GCF_048544455.1). Classification (NCBI taxonomy): domain Eukaryota; kingdom Viridiplantae; phylum Streptophyta; class Magnoliopsida; order Caryophyllales; family Caryophyllaceae; genus Silene; species Silene latifolia. Next base: position 61,892,107 of record NC_133532.1, on the reverse strand, counting down.
ACCATGTTTATACATGAAATTCAGTGGGAGCAATGTTGTGTTCCTAATCTTGTATGTCGATGACATACTACTCATTGGAAATGATATTCCAATGTTGTCTTCTGTTAAGAAGTGGTTAGGTAACCACTTCCAAATGAAGGATTTAGGAGAGGCACAACGATATTAGGTATCCCGGATCTATAGAGATAGATCCAAGAGGACATTGGCACTAAGTCAAGAGTCTTATGTTGATAAGATTCTTCGACGATTCAGCATGGACAAATCCAAAAGGGGTTTGGTACCTATGGTAACCGGGACGATATTGAGCAAGACTCAATGTCCCTCCGAACCCCATGATGTTGAACGCATGAAGTTGATCCCTTACGCTTCCGTTGTTGGATCAATCATGTATGCCATGATATGCACACGTCCTGATGTCTCGTATGCCTTGAGCATGACGAGTTGATATCAAGGAAATCCAGGTGAGAGTCACTGGATTGCTGTCAAGAACATCCTTAAGTACTTGAGAAGAACTAAGGACTCTATCCTTGTGTTTTGAGGAGACACTGAGTTGCGTGTTAATGGATACACGGACTCAAGTTTTCAAACAGATAGAGATGACATGAAATCACAAGCTGGTTTTGTTTTCATGCTCAATGGTGGTGCCGTAAGCTGGAGAAGCTTCAAGGAAGTCAGAATCGCGGATTCGACAACGGAGAGGTGAGTACATAGCAAAGATCGAAGCTGCCAAGGAAGCTATGTGGATCAAGCAATTCACGGAAGGTCTAAAAGTAGTACCTACCGCCAATGATCCCATCACTCTCTATTGTGATAATAGTGGGACGATCTTCCAAGCTAAGGAGCCAAAGTCTAGTAATAGATCTAGACATGTACTTAGAAAATATCATGTAATAAGAGATTTCATTGAAAGAAAGGAAATTGCGATTTGTAAGGTTGGGACGGATGACAACATAGCCGATCCGCTCACCAAGCCTTTATCGCAGGCTAAGCATGATGGACATGTTACGTCCATGGGACTTAAACGTGTACCAAGTTTTTGTTAGATTTTGAAATGAAATAAAAGTGTTGTTTTTGTTCATGTTCACAATCACATTTGTCTTTTATCTTTAAATTTATACATTGTTACATCCAAACGGGTTGTAAAGACAATTGAACCCCGTTAAAGTGAACACGGATTAACATAGTATTTACCCATAGTCACTTGTATGAGGTGACGTCTCGAAGTGACTAGAGTGTGATGCGATTGATGGCAAGTTCAAGTGCCATAGAGTCATGTGAGATGACTAGTCGATCACATAGGCAGACTGTTAGGAACGTTTTGTCGGGCCTTATGACCGCTTATAGAGTTCTGGCAAATTTATATAGCCTGGTCGTGGCGAGAGCTGCTATAGTATTCAAATGAGTCGATTCTTTTGACTAAAGACTATTCACCTAAGATGGCTCAGTTTCAGATTAACTTTGATTTGTGTTACTACGACCTTCGTAAATGGGGTCAAATGGGCATATTTTGGGTTATGATGGTTGTGGCTAGTCGAAGGGAATGAGTGCGATAGAATTGTCCATCCCCTTGTCGGGTTAAAACAATATCTCAGGGCCACTCGAGGAGTAATGAACGGAAATACGTGGCCACGCTCGGAAAGTATCTATGATAGATAAGTCCGGTCAATCAGTTATTCTCCAGATCGAGGAAACCACTCTCGATATGATCACTTGCAAGTACGACCTGAAAGACACCTTACATTGAGTGGGAGATAGTAATAGGACAAGAGAATTGGTGACGCACACTTGTCGAGGACAAGTGGGAGATTGTTGGGAAAAGTGTCCTCAACAATAGTGCGATTACATGATTTAAATATCATTATTAAATCTCATTTTAAAGAATACAATTGGGAAGTATTTATACTGTCAACTGGTCAACATATATCGGTAATGATTGGCTGACTAGAGTTTGACATTACTGTCGTGCGACGGTGGTGATCGATTGACCCCTAGGTCATACCTATAGGGCAACACTCTTAATTGATTATTTAATTAATCGTATAACGTTACGAGTTAATTAAATTACTTGAAAAATTGACGGACGATTTTGGAAGTGAAATTTACGTATCAAAATGAAATGTGATTAAATGAGATACGGTCTGAGTAATCGAATTGTATCATTACTCGGATGAAATTATTGTTTAAAGAAACAATCGGAATTGAATGAATTATTATAAATACAATCTGTTGTGATTTATAAATTGGTAAAATATTTTGGCACAAGTAATTATGAAATTACTAAGTCGATTTTTGTATGTGACGTATTTTTATAAATACGTTGATTTTTAATATGTTAAAAATACATAACAAATTTATGTGACATGTGACATGTGACATATTGACAATTGACAAAAATAATATGGAATCCATATTAACTAAAAGTGCCGAAATATTAGAGGAGTATTAGGCTAAAATTGTGTTTATATTTTAAATAGAAAACATAATGATTAAAAAGCTAGAGTAGCCATGCAACCCTATTTACCTTGTGAAGACAAATATGGGCATGCATTGACTCCCCTAAAGCTCCTCCCCCCACCGGTTTTTCCTAGAGCATTTAGAGAGTTTTTCTCCTCTAAATTATTTATTCATTCACATTCATAATTTCTAGTGTAAGAAATAAAATTTCCTCTCTACATTTTAATGATAAATTAGAGAGATAATATACTTCAAAAATTCCTTCTCCTCTACCCGGTTTTAGGAGCTAAAAACCAAACCTTTTTGGTTCAATTTTTCACAAGATTAATATTATACTAGATCAAATAATATTAATTAGATTAAGGGTTAGCTTTGGGTATTATTCCTAAGGAGAGATCCTACACTTGGATCTTGTTCTTCCATTAAAGGAAAGCTCAAGAACAAAAGAAAAGGAGATTTCTTTTGTGCCCATTTGAACCGAAATTTCAATGTAAGGATATGATTTCTTCTCTATTTTATTATATTGTTTGCATGCATAAAATCCACATTTAATTTTATGACAAATTAATTTCGACATATATGAGTATGTTAGTATGTATACGAATCTACATTTCCTTCAGTTGTGGTAACAAGATGACCAATTTGGGGCCAAAAACCTAGAAAAAAAGAGGAGTAATTCCATATGGCCCTGGAGATTTTGAGGCGCTCATAGTTCATAAAGCATGGAAAACATCAGCTTCGGTGAAAGGTGAAGTCAAAATCGAAACATCAGTTGGAGATAGTGAAGGAATCTCAAGTGGGGAAAGAAGAGAATCAAATATATCAGGTGTGCAGGTAAGAGATTTTGATGTAGGATTACCCAGGAGATCTCGAAAATAATGGATAATTTCCGCTTCAATTGTCGATGGATCATGCAGCCACTCACCTGCCGGTGTACGAAGGGCAAGCAAGCGTTGTTTATTTGACCGATGTTTAACCTTGTTGAATAACAATTTTGAAGGGAAACCATCCAGAATTTCCTTACGAAGCTTCGCACGCTGACACCAATACCCGTGTTGTTTATAGATCAATTGCAAGCGGTCAGAACGTAAAGAATTATAAGCGACGACGGCCTAAACATCCTCTATAGAAGAATATGTGAAATCTAAATCATGCTCGACCGAAGACCAATTGATTCCATAAGAAATACGGTGCTTGACAACCCATTGAAGAATTGTGTAACGTGCAGCAGCTAATTTACGGGACAACATAAACACTTGTGAGCCCGTCACAGGAGTATCCTAAGCAATCACAATCAAGTCAGCCACTTCAGGTATAGAAAGACACCAGTTATCAACACGGTATGGTCACTTTGATGATTTCGATCGTGGAAAGAGTTGTAAGATTATTGGTGCATGATCGAAAATTAGAATTTGTAAGTGAACAACCGATGCATAAGGAAAAATCTGAAACCAATCCTGTGTGGCGTACGTGCGATAAAGACGCTCCATGATGCAGTCGGAATGTTTTTGGCAATTCGACCAAGTGAAAGGAGGTCCGAAGAAAGGAACGTCAATCAGATTGTTGTATAATTTCCAAGTTGTGAAGACTTCCTGTCCACGGATGTTGGTTGAGCCACGAAGCTTGTCAGAGTACAATTCAACCTGACTAAAGTCACCAATAACTACAAACGGAGAGCAATCTGAAATAACTTCTGAAATCCTATCCCATAAAGCAGAGCGATATATAAAATCAGGTTCCCCATAGATAAACATACAATACATATTTTGTTTTATACAAGGACTGACTCCGACTGAAAGGTTACAAAAGATGAAATGCGCTTCACTACAGAGAACATTTATATTTACATAGTTAGCCTACCGCAAAATGAGACCACCACTACGGCCAGACGAGTCAACACCACAAAAGTTTGGTAAGTCGGGATGAATAGTCTTCAAAGCCGCAGCACCTACAGTAGCATGAGTTTCTTGAAGAAACAAAATTAACGGATGGTATTTACGGATACAGTGAAGTAGATACGAAATTGTAGGATCATCCGTCTCACCAAATCCCCTACAATTCCAGCAAAAGATACTCATGGATATCCGGGTGGCAAATTAAGGTCCACCACCACACCTATGACGATAGACTTGTCTTCAACGCTGGTACAAGAGACAAAGGAAGAGGGAGACATTAGAGGTGTAATACTACGGTTTTCTATGTCTATGGGTACTCTATCGAGTGGAGCTTACTCTGTCGAGTAAGTATCTTTTTACGCAAAACAGTAGCTGACCTGATGGGCACTCGATCGAGTAAGTGTGACACGCGATCGAGTAAGTGACTTACTCGATCGAGTAAGTGACTTACTCGATCGAGTAAGTGTGTCTTACGGTATTGTTTAGCTGGGTTTTGTTAATAGTGCGAGAGTAATATAAGGATTCCATCACTTTGCTTAATCACCTTTAACATTCTAAAACCTTTCAAAGAGAAGAATAACAGTTACGTACATCGCATCCATCGCGTTGTTAACAAATCCCAAGGCTAGGATCGTCGGATTATCTTGTTCTTTATACCGTTGTGATCGTCGTGTCAAGGGTAAGCTTCTTGTATAGTTTTTATATCATTTCATTGATTTTAGTTGAAACCCTAATTGGGTAAATTGGGGGCTTTGGGAGTATTGTTGATGTTAGATTGTGATTGTCTAATTGTGTGTTTATAAGAGGTGATTTCGTTGAAGAACAATTATGATTAGATGGTTGTGACGATCTTGGTGATTGCCTTTCCAGGTAGGGTTTCCCTACTCAGTATTGATTACATGACTGTGTTGGTGATTAATTGTTGTTGATTGATTATCGTATTGGAATTGCTTTTTGGTAATTGTTGATTGTGTAAGGTGATTGTTGTACGTATATCTGTCTGTTATCTTTGGGTGCGTCCCTGGCTGAGTGGAGTCACTTGCGGGAGTGGCTTCACGCTCTTGATTCGCCTTCTGTGGAACCCGTCACAGAAGGGATGTGCACATTAATGAACATGGGTTTATCGCTCGAAAGAGATGAGCGGGGCTTAGGTGGGAATGACTGCGGTCCCCCACTGGCGGCGAGGATTACATGTTGCGATGGGTAATCTGGCAGGGCTACACACTTTAGTGTGTAGTCAGGTGTGTGGTGATGTGATGGAGTTTGGGTTGATTGAATTGGTTGTGGTATTGTTTTATTGCAGCTGTTTGTTTTCTGTAATCAGTACTGACCCCGTTTAAATATTTTAAAAAAAACTGTGGTAATCCATTCGGGGGTGGTGAGCAGATGTCTAGCAGGTATACTATGGATACGCGCGGGATTAGATGGGGATGGAGTTGCCACGAGTCAGATAGTAGTCTTCCGATGTGTTGTCTTTATACTTTTGTTACTTCAGTTGTAGTTTGGTTGTAGAACAGTTGTACTTTACTTTACAGTTGGCTTTGTTATGTAATCACCTAAACTTATTTATTATGGTCTATTTGATATATATTGCCTCGGGTAACCGAGATGGTAGCATTCTCATGCTTTAAGTGGTCCTGGTAAGGCACTTGGAGTATGGGGGTGTTACAAAGTGGTATCTGAGCGATGATTTTGGAACTTGTAACTAATGAACCCAATGAACTTAGGGAGTCAAAATAAAATGAACCCGGGTAGGAGTTGTAGGAGCTAATGCAGAGACTTGGGAGACATCCTAAAGTCACGAACTCGCCCTACAACTTTAAACCGGTCATTATGAGGTGTCATGGGATCGCTATGTGTTTACTAATGTTCTATTGCGTATGTTGGATGATGTGTTGTATAGAAATGTTGGAAAATGATTGTGGTGGAATGGGGAATGTGGTAAATGATAAAGTGTTATGAATAAGCATGTTGCATAATAGTTGGTTTACAATGTTGTTTGGAATTGTTGGAAAAGTATATGAGAATGATGAATGATGTGCTGGAAAAAGGAAGTAGTTCATATATGATAATATGTGATGAATGATGATGTTGCAGGATGGATGATTTACAATGTGGCTATACTAGTAACATGTGATTAGGGGATGTGATATGATTATGCATAATTTTGTTTGCGTAAAGTTATATAATAAGTTCATATACTTGTCTATTGTTGTATCATACACACTTATTGGATGAAGAATGTGGTTGAAATGGGAAGAATTACTTGGAAAAGATGGAGTGTCGATTGCATGAGAATATGAATTTTGTGATTAAAAATATGTTTAGGTGACGAAGTGGATTTGTACTATTGTTGTATTAGTAACATGCAAATAGGATTTGTAAGATATGAGTATGTTTCGTTTTACGAAAAGTTATAAAGTTAAAGCATGCGGGTATTACATGATTGATAAGTTGAATGTTGTATGAGCATGATAGATGTTATTGTTTGGCTTTTAGTACATAGTAACATATGGTTAAGGATAGTGGTTTTACAAGTATCGAGTCGCTTTTATTCACTTTGTTGATGTTCAGGTTGTTTGAAAGAGAAAATCAAATAGTTATGTTGTCCGATTACAGCGAAGTGGTCTTTAAACTGTTATAACTTGAGATGTATATATGATTTTGATGTGATTCTAATTGGAGGTGATAGCTTGTCTTTTTACGATTCTAACGATAGGTCACACACAAAAAATGACCAAGAAACGAGTGAGATATGACCGTTTTACGAAAATTGGACAGTGTTGAGAAATGCGTAGGGTACTCGATCGAGTGGCCCTTACTCGATCGAGTGCACCTATTGTTACTCGATAAATTAACCCTTACTCGATCGAGTAGCCCTGGTAATTTATTATACGTGCTTCTGACCTTCACCTACTCGATCGAGTAGGCTGCACTCGATCTAGTGACCCCTGTTTTGGGTCATATGCTTATCTTATGACTTTGTTGCATATTATGTTTAATTCAAAGATGTTATTTTGCTTCTTTATGCATTGTTTTACATGTGTGTCGGTCTTGATGCGTAAGTTACCCAATCTTATGATGTAGTGAGTGACACCTTATGGTGGGTATGAGTTCGGTGGGGAGGACATGAGTTATATGTGGTTGTGATGGATAGTGGAAAAATAAAAGGAACTATGATGAGCTGATTGAGGCATGGTGCAAGTTTTGTGAGACGTGGTGAGTGATATAATTGCGATTTTGAGTGATGTAAAGGTAAGTGTATATGAGTAAGGAGTGGTGTAAGTGTAAGGAACGTGAGAATAAAAAGGTTGAAAGGAAGGATGTGGGTAGTAGCAACTTGAGATGTGTAGGGAATTATGGAGGGAGATGGTTAGATTGTGTTGGTTAAGAATATATGTAATGAAAGGCCGTTGTAGGAGGATGAAGAAGAGTGGTATATAGTGAACTTAGATGGAGACATGTTGTGACGTGGATTTGTAGATAGTGAGTGAGTTTGGGAGATTTGGTTTATTAAAAGGTAAAACTAGTGTGTGCTTCTTGGGCAATTAACGGTATGAAACGAGTTTTGGTTTGTGAGTGATAGCATGATGAGAGAAGATCCATGGTAAGAAAGATTGAGATGGTACTGATATAAAATAATGGAATTTGAGTTTTGGAGCAACGAAAAGGTAACTGGATTACTAGAGAGTTAGGTACAAGGAGTAAGGAGATGAACTATTAATTGATATTGTTGAGTGTAAAGAGAAAAGAAGGATAAAATTAAGCGAGAAAATGTTGACCAGAGTTATGTGATATAGAAGTAAGGAATCGTAGAGATGTATGATACTATCATGAGGATGTGAGTTAATGGTTATATAGGAGTTTCAGGACAACATGATTAGTCGTGAGTTTCGAGGAATTAAGTGAGTAAGAAGTTGGTAGAGTATTTTCACGATATGAGATCTTGGAGGTGAGTTTGGTGGCGATACAATTAAAGGCAAAAAATTGGGACGAATGTTCAGGTAAATTTTGTGGATGGGTTTGATGTTCGTCATTTGGGTTGTTAACCGAGTTGGGAAAGAACCGTGATATTTATAGGTGAGTGTAAGGGATTCGTTATACGAACAGTGGTGGTGTTGTGGTGTTGTCACTAGTGGTTAAGGGCGGTGATTAGTAGGAAATGTAGCCATTCTAAAGAGGTTGATTTTGTAGAGGCCGGGTTGGTATGTATGGTTGTGAGGGGGTATACGATGTGGACATAGGAGGCGGATGCTAGTAGTTGAGTATTAGTTGTATGGTTATATTTGGCAGGAAGTGATGGTTATACGAATGGGAGAATATGTTATGATGGGCATACGAGTTAAGCTCGGGCGAGAGGTAACCTTTATCAAGAGGTAACTTACGTGATCAAGATTGACTAGTTGGATGTGATTACGGGTCTATCATGTGTATAAATGTTTGTGTGAGGTTCTGACCTCATGAGAAGTGGTATGGTGTGATAGTTATAAAGTTGTTATTTGAATGTCCTATAATGCATGTTGGGTACGGTAACCTAATGGAATAATATTCAAAAGTGATAGTTTGGGTGATCTGACATGGCTAGTTATAATTGTATGTGTATTGATGATACATTTTTATTCCGTGAAATGGTAGGGATGATGTTCATGAGGTTCTTATCTGTTTATTCCGTGTAGTATGTTGCGTTGTGATCTAGTAAAGCGGTTTAGAGTAAGTTTTCTTGTCCGGGAAGTTATCCTGGGTCAGTGTTTATGGGAATTGTATAATTTGTGATGTCTATCGATGTGGTTGTTGTGCCTCGGGTGGTGATCCGGGCACGGTACTTCGTGTTGTGATGCAGGTATTTTCGCGCTGCGGTGCGGCTGTTGGTAACGGTGTTGCGATGCTGTCATCGGTTGTGGTGGAGTAGGCAGGATGATTACGAGACGAGTTTTCGAAAGTACATACCAGTTATACATAGATTGTCGTTTTGTTTACTGCTGTTTCTTGTGAGTTTCGTTTGGACATATAAACTGTTGTTTTGATTATTGATGTTTCTTTCTAGTTTCAGCTTGGGAGTGAGGGTAGAGTATGATATGGAAGGGAGTTGTATATGTTTCCTTTGTTGTCATAGTATAGTGATATTCTGTTGATGGGACACAGTTGCGAGAGGTTGTTGGAGTACTTGTGATCTTCTTTTAGAGGGGGCATTGGTTGACATAGTCATGGTAAGTGATTTGTAGAACATGTGTTGTATTGATCTGGATGTTGCAGGTAATTCATAATCTTTTCTTGAGACAGTGAGTATAGAGTGTTGGGAATTAGTATCATGTTAAGTTAGGAATGAGTTTTGCGGTAATGAAAGAAAAGTGATACGTGCCTAATGTATAGTCTTTTTGGCCTATTTCAACACGTATTTCTATGCATTTCTCTACTATTTTTATAGTATTTTGCCCCGAATTGGCTACTTTGGTGTATTTTGTCCTTCTTATAGGAATGATCGCGAAAGTGGTGAAACCATGCTCCTTTTCGTCCTTTTTGCATGCATTTAGAGGAGACGGGATTGTCCCAGAGTGAGATGTTGCACTTGGAAGTGTCGTTGCACGCATTACGAGGTATTTGAGTGAAGACGTAAGCTGAATTGAAGATCCAAGTGGTCTATCGAGCTGTTTGGAGGACGATCGAAGGGTTCCTAGGCTCCCTGAGGCTCGAACGAGAGGCTCCTTCCTCGATCGAGTAGGATCCACACGACCAAGTCCTCGATCGAGTACCCTGCTGGTCGATCGAGGGACTCCTGCTGAGATGATGGTCGATCGAGTGGTTTAAACCACTCGATCGAGGGGTTTTTCACGGGCATGGGCTTTGCTTCAGTCCGTGTGTTTAATTTTCGCTAAACATTGTTTGTTTCCTATTTAACCTATGTTTACTAGGTTAATTAGACATCTCTGACTTATTCTTTGGACTATCTCTTTTACTCTCTAAGTTTGACATTAGAAACCTACTGTTACTTTCGTTTCGGATTTGCTTCACTCGGATTACGAGTTCTTTACGCCGGAATTTGCTTGGATTGTAATTCTCTCTTCCCTTAATAATAATTAACCTTTCGTTGCATTAATTTCTTGTCGCTCTTATTTATTCTTCTGCCCTAGTTTTATTATTATTGCGCTTTATTTTTATTTCATTATGTCTTCTGCTGGAATCTTGTCTGCTGTTAGATTAATTACGAATATGAGTAGCTAAACCCCTTCATGTTGGGATTAGGGGATCTGCGGTAGAGAAATGACGACGTAGTGAATGAATTAGACGAATTGACTAAGAGACCCTGTCACTATAGCAATATAACTGTAATTACCGACCTAGTTGAGTGCACGCTTCTATGTCACCCATTAATCTGGCTACAATTAATCCTGGATCGAAAGATTGGACTAAATAGGCCTGCTATAAACAGTAGACTACCCTAATGAGGACGAAAGTTAAGTTAGTGGTATTTTAGGGTGGGAAGTGGACCGAAAGGACCTTCTAATATCCGTCTCGCATTAGTTCGTCTGAGTCATTTACTGCTAAGTTGTTGTACTACCGTAGTGAACCGAGTTCCCGACATGTCCCTCTCTTATTGATAGTTTTAAATCGTTTTATTGCCTTTACTGTTCTCTGCTTTATTTCTCTTCCTTTTACTCCGCAGTTTAGAACCAAAATTTTAATCAACACCAATTGTTACCATAGAATTAGAAATAGATAGCTGTAGTTGCTTTACCTCCCTGAGAATTCGATACTCGACTGCCTCTACTACATTTTTAGTTGAGACCGTTAGGTTTTATTTTTGACAGGTACGCGACAGACGTGTCAAATTTTGGCGCCGTTGCCGGGGAGGCAATTGTTCAATTTACTAGCTGTTTTATTTTTAATTCTCCTTTTAGTTTAAGGAACATCGTTCCTTAAACTATTCTCATATCTTGTCTTTAGTTTCGTCTTATGCGCAGGTCGCAGGGTGGTCCACTACTACCTTTTGATCCCGAGATTGAGAGATCTCTGCGCGTAAAAAGGAGACTATTTCAAGAGCAACAGGCCGAGGAAGAGCCCAGTTCTCGTGGTAACTTTTACGAGAACGAGCTTTTCGAAGACAATCCACCGTCTTCTCCAGTTTCCAATTCATCCATTGAATCTATCACTTTCCCAGATTTTCCCGAAATGGCCGAGGAAGCTACCATTGCTAGTCACTCCGAGCCCATGCCGACAATCTTTATAAAGGGTTCGAATCAGGGAGATGCTAGGAAGTTCGAGCCCAAGCCTCGCATATATCAATATGGTCGAGAAGAATCGGTTCGGGGAGCTGCAATCAAGACGCAGCTCAAAGATATGGAGACTTTCATTGATTATCGCTGCTCCATACCTCCTCCCACCGGGCGTGATGATCGATCGATCAAAGAAACTATGTTCATCTTCTCACTCCGCGATCTTTGCAAGGGAGTGGTACAGGATTTAGACAAAGCCGCTCACGGCATAATGATTGGAATTCGCTAGCATTGGCGTTTTATAAGAAGTATTTCTACGCTCGTTTCGAGAACCATCGCCATTAGAGCTCGGATAACCGATTTCAAACGGGGCCCGACGAGAACTTCCACGAGGCATGGCTTCGTTTTAAGAAACTAGTGCGGACCATACCGCACCACGGTTTCGAAAGATGGAGTCCAGTGCAACCATTTTTACAATGGTTTATATGATGATCGAGGGCTATACTAGATGCGGCGCCCAACGGTCGATTTTCTGACAACTTGGGGCCGACGAAGGGATGGAAAATCATAGATGATTTAGCCACTCATAGGGCTGAATACGGGAATTCAAGGGGAAACCAAAGGAGAGCTGCTGAATCCTCTTCAGTGGCTGCACTAGAAGCCCTTACTGCTAGGTTCGACAAGTATGAACTAGGGGGAGCTCTCAAGCCAGGGATGTACCAGGTTAATGCCATGACAGACGGTCCTTTCGTCTGTACGAGATGTGGGGTAGATGGACATGTCGCTGATTATTGTCCTAGTCCTTATGAGCAATGTGCTGCCTTTCAACACTACAGGCAAAACAACACTCATTACGAGCCGAATATCCACCCCAATTTGAGGTGGAGTAATCAGAACAACGTACTCAATCCCACCGCTCCTCCAAATCAGCAGCAGCAGCCCTATATCCCTCCACACCAGAAGCAACAAGGCTATCAGAAGCCTCCGTCTTTCAACCCTCCTAATCAAGGTGCTTCATCATCTAGTGGGGTGAGTGAGATAGGTGAGTTAAAGTCCATGATGCAGTCCATTGCAAAGCAATTACAACAGAAGGACACGGCATTCAAGGCACTTGAGACTCAAGTTGCTCAACTGGCTGAAAATCAATCTTCGAGGAAGCCCGGTCATTTGCCAACTCAAAATGACAAGAACCCAAATGAGACGGTGCATCTGATAGAGTTGAGAAGCGGTCTTTCTTATGAAGGACCAGAAATGAAGAAATCGACGGAAATAGTCAGAATCGATGATGAACAGGTGTTCTGTTAAGAAAAAGGGGCTCACGACGTAAAGCGATTACTCGATCGATCAAAACCGATGGTCGATCGAGTGGAATTGGTGAGGAAAGCCCTCGATCGAGTAGTCCTTCCGCTTCGATCGAGTGAATCGAAGTTGAAGATGGTCGATCGAGTGGAAATGTTGCTCGATCGACTGAAGTTGCTGAAGAAGGTGTTCGATCGAGTGACCACATTGCTCGATCGAGTGATATTGATGACGGGAAGCTTATTCGAGAGCCTGCTAGTGCTCGTTTAAGCGATGAATTACCAGAAAGGCCTCGTTCGAGAGGTAAGAAGCGTCCGAAGGATACTGAACTTGCTCCGGAAGACACTTTGGAGGCAAGAAACAAGGGACTCGAGATTCCAATTACTGTTCCCTTCCCGAGGCGGCTGCAGAACACCAAGATTAATCAACAGTTTAGCAAATTTGTTGAGCTTTTGAAGAGTTTAGAAGTTTCCGTGCCGTTCACTGAATTGCTGACTAAGGTACCCTCTTATTTACGATTTATGAAAGAGATTTTAGCGCGTAAGAAGACCATTAATGATAATGAGACCGTAGCCTTGACTGAGATGGGGTCACCCCTATCTCAAAATAAGCTACCTCTTAAGCAATCAGACCCGGGTAGTTTTTCGATCCCTTGTCACATAGGAATGCAGTTGATTGATAATGCGCTATGCGATTTAGGCGCTAGCGTAAGTGTTTTACCTTTGTCTCTAGCTAAGAGACTTGGTGTGACAAAACTGAGTTGCACCAACATGACTGTCCAGATGGCCGACCGTAGTTTATCACGGCCACTAGGTACGCGACAGACGTGTCAAATTTTGGCGCCGTTGCCGGGGAAAAAAAAGGAAGAAAAACGTGAAGTAGAAAAAAAAGAAAAAAAAGAAAAGAAAGGAAAAAAATGAATGGGGTTTAGAAAAAAAAGGAAGAAAAACGTGAAGTAGAAAAAAAAGAAAAAAAAGAAAAGAAAGGAAAAAAATGAATGAAAAATGAAAAAACATGAAAAAAATAGAAAAAGAGCTAATAAGCAAAAGAAAGAAATAGAGATTGTGTAAGATGTTGTCCCCTCTTGTCAGAGTTGAGAAGATGTTCGAAGATGTACAATCGACAAGAGGGTTGGTTGTTTCAGTTAGTCTGTTTGGACGATGCGTTTAAAAAAGGGAACTTTGTGACCGTCCGACTCCTCCGCTCTTATTCCAATATTTTTTGAGGAGATTGTGTTTGAGTCTAGTGAGTTTTGTGCCAAGTGAAGGGCACCCGTACTTAGTCTTTCAGTCAGTTTGAGATCCGGATGGTTTATTATGGTCCTGTTAGGAACTAGCTTGACGCTTTTACCTCCACATTTCCATAACTTGTTTTGCCTTTTCTCACCTGAACCTCACTATTCCCATATTATTTGCAAACCCCCCTATTTGTGACGGACATTATTGGTTGGAGTGTGTGCATTAGTACTTGAATTGTCTTTCATTTTTGTTGCATGCATGCTATGTAGGTCGCAGTTAGGTGAGTGACTGTCTTTTCTTCTCTCTTTTACATATAACATTTGCCCTTTGCTTCATGAGAGAAGAGTGACCACGTGAGAGTCCAGTTTTGTTGGTCTTGCAAGGTCGATAGGTCAGCTTTATTTATGAACAGCTTATAATTCGTTTGCGTATTGACTGCTTGGCTCAACTGTTGATTTTTGTTGCATTAAATTGGTTCAAGTAGACAAGTTAAGCTAGCTCTGAGTTATCATTTCCGTTCCATTAGTTTAGTTTTGAGTTTACTCGAGGGCGAGTAAAGGTTTGGTTTGGGGAGATTTGATACGTGCCTAATGTATAGTCTTTTGGCCTATTTCAGCACGTATTTCTATGCATTTCTCTACTATTTTTATAGTATTTTGCCCCGAATTGGCTACTTTGGTGTATTTTGTCCTTCTTATAGGAATGATCGCGAAAGTGGTGAAACCATGCTCCTTTTCGTCCTTTTTGCATGCATTTAGAGGAGACGGGATTGTCCCAGAGTGAGATGTTGCACTTGGAAGTGTCGTTGCACGCATTACGAGGTATTTGAGTGAAGACGTAAGCTGAATTGAAGATCCAAGTGGTCTATCGAGCTGTTTGGAGGACGATCGAAGGGTTCCTAGGCTCCCTGAGGCTCGAACGAGAGGCTCCTTCCTCGATCGAGTAGGATCCACACGACCAAGTCCTCGATCGAGTACCCCGCCTGGTCGATCGAGGGACTCTCTTTGAGATGATGGTCGATCGAGTGGTTTAAACCACTCGATCGAGGGGTTTTTCACGGGCATGGGCTTTGCTTCAGTCCGTGTGTTTAATTTTCGCTAAACATTGTTTGTTTCCTATTTAACCTATGTTTACTAGGTTAATTAGACATCTCTGACTTATTCTTTTGACTATCTCTTTTACTCTCTAAGTTTGACATTAGAAACCTACTGTTACTTTCGTTTCGGATTTGCTTCACTCGGATTACGAGTTCTTTACGCCGGAATTTGCTTGGATTGTAATTCTCTCTTCCCTTAATAATAATTAACCTTTCGTTGCATTAATTTCTTGTCGCTCTTATTTATTCTTACGCCCTAGTTTTATTATTATTGCGCTTTATTTTTATTTCATTATGTCTTCTCACTTTGGAATCTTGTCTCATTGTTAGATTAATTACGAATATGAGTAGCTAAACCCCTTCATGTTGGGATTAGGGGATCTGCGGTAGAGAAATGACGACGTAGTGAATGAATTAGACGAATTGACTAAGAGACCCTGTCACTATAGCAATATAACTGTAATTACCGACCTAGTTGAGTGCACGCTTCTATGTCACCCATTAATCTGGCTACAATTAATCCTGGATCGAAAGATTGGACTAAATAGGCCTGCTATAAACAGTAGACTACCCTAATGAGGACGAAAGTTAAGTTAGTGGTATTTTAGGGTGGGAAGTGGACCGAAAGGACCTTCTAATATCCGTCTCGCATTAGTTCGTCTGAGTCATTTACTGCTAAGTTGTTGTACTACCGTAGTGAACCGAGTTCCCGACATGTCCCTCTCTTATTGATAGTTTTAAATCGTTTTATTGCCTTTACTGTTCTCTGCTTTATTTCTCTTCCTTTTACTCCGCAGTTTAGAACCAAAATTTTAATCAACACCAATTGTTACCATAGAATTAGAAATAGATATCTGTAGTTGCTTTACCTCCCTGAGGATTCGATACTCGACTGCCTCTAATTTTTTCAGTTTGCATTTGTTGTTTATTTTCAAAAAAATCAAAAATCCAAAAAAAAATTAGAAAAATTCAAATAATTCACGTTTATTTTAGCATATAGGTTGAGTCGGAACGGTAGATTCCCGTGATGAAATTGCACTATAGCTTGTCATATTACTTGAGCCTTACACTTGTATTGATAGTTTTTAGCCTTGTCATACGCATAATCTACGAATTTCTGTTCAAATAATAGCTGACTGTTTAGACTTGACCTAATAAACTGGCAAACTACTTAAAAATTCTGAGTTTTAGAGCCATAACTGGTGACATTCATGACCAGTTCATTAGGAATTTTGAGAGTAGTACTCCCTGCATAGCATGTTTGTCTCATTTGCACATTTATGACATTCAATTTCTCGTCAAATGCACATATTCGGGTTTGTGGTTGGTGTCACATGCAGGGAGGGTCTTGCAAATTCCCCTTTCTTTACATCTTTCACCCATTTAGCTCCACATTGACCAAAACTTGCCCTTTTGACCCATTAGCTACATTCCAAACTAAGCCTGCCTAGTCAAGCTAGTTAGTCTGTTCTTTTGTGGTATGTTTTCCATTGCAGTTTGGTCTGTAATTCCTGGTTGGAGTTGGTGTTTGTGTTGAGGAAGGAGGAAGAAAGAAAAATGAAGTATAGAAAAAAAAAAGGAAGAAAAACGTGAAGTAGAAAAAAAAGAAAAAAAAGAAAAGAAAGGAAAAAAATGAATGAAAAATGAAAAAACATGAAAAAAATAGAAAAAGAGCTAATAAGCAAAAGAAAGAAATAGAGATTGTGTAAGATGTTGTCCCCTCTTGTCAGAGTTGAGAAGATGTTCGAAGATGTACAATCGACAAGAGGGTTGGTTGTTTTTAGTCAATTTTCGGACGATGCGTTTAAAAAAGGGAACTTTGTGACCGTCTGACTCCTCCGCTCTTATTCCAATATTTTTTGAGGAGATTGTGTTTGAGTCTAGTGAGTTTTGTGCCAAGTGAAGGGCACTCGTACTTAGTCTTTCAGTCAGTTTGAGATCCGGATGGTTTATTATGGTCCTGTTAGGAACTAGCTTGACGCTTTTACCTCCACATTTCCATAACTTGTTTTGCCTTTTCTCACCTGAACCTCACTATTCCCATATTATTTGCAAACCCTCGGCTGTGACGGACATTATTGGTTGGAGTGTGTGCATTAGTACTTGAATTGTCTTTCATTTTTGTTGCATGCATGCTATGTAGGTCGTAGTTAGGTGAGTGACTGTCTTTTCTTCTCTCTTTTACATATAACATTTGCCCTTTGCTTCATGAGAGAAGAGTGACCACGTGAGAGTCCGATTTTGTTGGTCTTGCAAGGTCGATAGGTCAGCTTTATTTATGAACAGCTTATAATTCGTTTGCGTATTGACTGCTTGGCTCAACTGTTGATTTTTGTTGCATTAAATTGGTTCAAGTAGACAAGTTAAGCTAGCTCTGAGTTATCATTTCCGTTCCATTAGTTTAGTTTTGAGTTTACTCGAGGGCGAGTAAAGGTTTGGTTTGGGGAGATTTGATACGTGCCTAATGTATAGTCTTTTTGGCCTATTTCAACACGTATTTCTATGCATTTCTCTACTATTTTTATAGTATTTTGCCCCGAATTGGCTACTTTGGTGTATTTTGTCCTTCTTATAGGAATGATCGCGAAAGTGGTGAAACCATGCTCCTTTTCGTCCTTTTTGCATGCATTTAGAGGAGACGGGATTGTCCCAGAGTGAGATGTTGCACTTGGAAGTGTCGTTGCACGCATTACGAGGTATTTGAGTGAAGACGTAAGCTGAATTGAAGATCCAAGTGGTCTATCGAGCTGTTTGGAGGACGATCGAAGGGTTCCTAGGCTCCCTGAGGCTTGAACGAGAGGCTCCTTCCTCGATCGAGTAGGATCCACACGACCAAGTCCTCGATCGAGTACCCTGCTGGTCGATCGAGGGACTCCTGCTGAGATGATGGTCGATCGAGTGGTTTAAACCACTCGATCGAGGGGTTTTTCACGGGCATGGGCTTTGCTTCAGTCCGTGTGTTTAATTTTCGCTAAACATTGTTTGTTTCCTATTTAACCTATGTTTACTAGGTTAATTAGACATCTCTGACTTATTCTTTGGACTATCTCTTTTACTCTCTAAGTTTGACATTAGAAACCTACTGTTACTTTCGTTTCGGATTTGCTTCACTCGGATTACGAGTTCTTTACGCCGGAATTTGCTTGGATTGTAATTCTCTCTTCCCTTAATAATAATTAACCTTTCGTTGCATTAATTTCTTGTCGCTCTTATTTATTCTTCTGCCCTAGTTTTATTATTATTGCGCTTTATTTTTATTTCATTATGTCTTCTCATTGGAATCTTGTCTGCTTTGTTAGATTAATTACGAATATGAGTAGCTAAACCCCTTCATGTTGGGATTAGGGGATCTGCGGTAGAGAAATGACGACGTAGTGAATGAATTAGACGAATTGACTAAGAGACCCTGTCACTATAGCAATATAACTGTAATTACCGACCTAGTTGAGTGCACGCTTCTATGTCACCCATTAATCTGGCTACAATTAATCCTGGATCGAAAGATTGGACTAAATAGGCCTGCTATAAACAGTAGACTACCCTAATGAGGACGAAAGTTAAGTTAGTGGTATTTTAGGGTGGGAAGTGGACCGAAAGGACCTTCTAATATCCGTCTCGCATTAGTTCGTCTGAGTCATTTACTGCTAAGTTGTTGTACTACCGTAGTGAACCGAGTTCCCGACATGTCCCTCTCTTATTGATAGTTTTAAATCGTTTTATTGCCTTTACTGTTCTCTGCTTTATTTCTCTTCCTTTTACTCCGCAGTTTAGAACCAAAATTTTAATCAACACCAATTGTTACCATAGAATTAGAAATAGATAGCTGTAGTTGCTTTACCTCCCTGAGGATTTGATACTCGACTGCCTCTACTACATTTTTAGTTGAGACCGTTAGGTTTTATTTTTGACAGGTACGCGACAGACGTGTCAAAAAGAACGTGCGGATCTAGTGTCAGGTTGGGTAATAAGTGTGGGTCGTGAGTTATGCTTTTGGGGATAGGTGCTTTGTATAGGGGAGTATGTCGTTTTACAGTAATGTGGAAGAATTGGAGTATTGGTTATGCTAAGGTTTTGTGGTATAGGTTAGGTGGTGTGCCGAATGAATTGAGGTATGAGGACTGTTTAAGTAAGAGAGCCCTGGAAATAGGAATGGTTATAGGTGTTGAGGTTATAGGTGGTTATTTTTGACATTTGGTGGTGATGAGGATAATGAGAAGATACAGCTAAGGATCTAGTATTAGTGAATTACGAGGACGTAACATTTATCTTAAGAGGAGTAGGATGCGACAAAGAGAGTTTAATGGTTGTACATGTTGTAGTAGATTTGGAAGTAGAGTGTTGGTGTATCATAAAGGATGGATTTGTATTGTGGTTGATATTGTTAAAAGGTCATGGCCGTGCTTGTAGTAGTGTTATATCTAGGAGTGTGAGAATACATCGATAGTGTTAACAGTTGGGTGATGATGTTTATGAGTTTGATAGTGTCGACAGTTGGATGATGATGCTATGAGTGGGAGTAAACTTCGAGGACGAAGTTCCTTTTAAGGGTGGTAGAATGTAACATTCCGTTTGATGTTTATGAGTGTCTTGATATTGGATTTTCTAGTGGATAATATGTAGTGAGACGAAGCTAGCGACGTTGGTGGATGGTATTTGGAAATGTATGGAGTTAGTGTCGACAGACTATAATGTGGTGGATACGATATCGTGAGTCATGTTGTGGAGGTAGGCATAGTTGGTGGAGTTGGTGTTAAGAGTTCATGTTTTATAGGTTGGGGTTTCGTTTTGAGTTCTTAGTTGCGTTGTTGTGTTTTGGTCGAGTTAGTATGTTTGTTTTGAGTATGGGTTGAACTTCGGGGATGAAGTTCTTTTTAAGGAGGGAAGACTGTAATACTACGGTTTTCTATGTCTATGGGTACTCTATCGAGTGGGGCTTATTCTGTCGAGTAAGTATCTTTTTATGCAAAACAGTAGCTAACCTGATGGGTACTCGATCGAGTAAGTGTGACACTCGATCGAGTAAGTGGCACTCGATCGAGTAAGTGACTTACTCGATCGAGTAAGTGTGTCTTACGGGATTGTTTAGCCGGGTTTTGTTAATAATGCGAGAGTAATATAAGGATTCCGTCACTTTGCTTAATCACCTTTAACATTCTAAAACCTTTCAAAGAGAAGAATAACAGTTACGTACATCGCATCCATCGCGTTGTTAACAAATCTCAAGGCTAGGATCGTCGGATTATCTTGTTCTTTATACCGTTGTGATCGTCGTGTCAAGGGTAAGCTTCTTGAATAGTTTTTATATCGTTTCATTGATTTTCGTTGAAACCCTAATTGGGTAAATTGGGGGCTTTGGGAGTATTGTTGATGTTAGATTGTGATTGTATGATTGTGTGTTTATAGGAGGTGATTTCGTTGAAGAACGATTATGATTAGCTGGTTGTGACGATCTTGGTGATTGTCTTTCCAGGTAGGGTTTCCCTACTCAGTATTGATTACATGGCTGTGTTGATGATTAATTGTTGTTGATTGATTATCGTATTGGAATTGGCTTTTGGTAATTGTTGATTGTGTAAGGTGATTATTGTATATCTTTCAGTGATCTTCGGGGTGCATGCCTGGCTGAGTGGAGTCACTTGCGGGAGTGGCTTCACGCCCTTGATTCGCCTTCTGTAGAACCTGCCACAGAAGGGATGTGCACATTAATGAACATGGGTTTATCGCTCGAAAGAGATGAGCGGGGCTTAGGTGGGAACGGCTGCGGTCCCCCACTGGCGGCGAGGATTACCTGTTGTGATGGGTAATCTGGCAGGGCTACACACTTTAGTGTGTAGTCAGGTGTGTGGTGATGTGATGGAGTTTGGGTCGATTGAGTTGGTTGTGGTATTGTTTTATTGCAGTTGTTTGTTTTCTGTAATCAGTACTGACCCCGTTTAAATGTTTTAAAAAAAACTGTGGTGATCCATTCGGGGGTGGTGAGCAGATGTCTAGCAGGTATACTATGGATGCGCGCGGGATTAGCTGGAGATGGAGTTGTCACGAGTCTGATAGTAGTCTTCCGCTGTGTTGTCTTTATACTTTTGTTACTTCAGTTGTAGTTTGGTTATAGAACAGTTGTACTTTACTTTACAGTTGGTTTTGTTATGTAATCACCTAAACTTATTTATTAAAGTACGTAATTTTATGGTCTATTTGATATACATTGCCTCGGGTAACCGAGATGGTAGCATTCTCATGCTTTAAGTGGTCCTGGTAAGGCACTTGGAGTATGGGGGTGTTACAAGAGGTTGAAGAAAGTCGAATAAAAAAGAAGCATCTTTACAGCGCTTAGGAGGATGGTCCAATAGTGTGTCTTCAAATGGGCAGGCTTGTTTGTTTGTGGCGATATCACCAAATTGTGAAAGTTTATGAGGTGACTTGGTCCATATATAATTAAAACAAAAAAGGCCTAGAAAAGTTGAAGATGGGTCATCTTCTAAAAAAGAGAGGTCGAAAAACTTGGGCCTACAAGATCTCTTGAATTTGGGCTTATTAATGTAATTAAAACTAAGAGATACCTTTCGTTTGTGAACGAACTTAATTTTCTTGCCAGCCATATCCACAGGGTCCAAATCAGACCAGGCCCAACAGCAGCATCACCAGTAGTTGGGTCACGAAAAAGAAAACCCACATCAAGGGGTTGGTTTGGTGTAGCTGGTTCAGAAAGGCCCAAAGACATAGTTGTGTCCAGGTCCATCTCAGGAGCAAAAACCCTAAAAGCAGGGGAACCCCGACGATGACTTGATTCAACATGATCAGACGTCGGTGCCGGATTATCGGTTGTTGCATGAATCAAAGGAGGCACTTCAAGAAGTACCTCACGAGAGAGATCCTCATGCACAGTGAAATCAAGCGGCGGGTTAGAAATTGGGTCATCCTCATCAACATCATCATCAGATAGTGATGAGGAAAACTAGAAAACCGGTGATGCCCCACCAGAGTCCAGACGGACCGAATCCACAGGAGATGCTATATTTATCTCGGAATTCAGATATTTTAAACGAGATGGAAGCCCCATAATCTCCGGCGAGTAAAAACGAGATCCAGGTGGTCCATGCAAAACCAGTAAACCACGATTGCTAAGCTCGTCAATGCGGGCACGAATACGTCGGGCTCCAGCAATTTTACCAGTAGGGCAGAACGAAACACGATGGCCAACTTCACCACAAGTTTTACAAAAGCGAAAGACACCTTCACGAACAAAATTCCTTGATGGCATCAAAGATGGAACTGATTCTTCTTCACAAATATCTCCCACATGTGAGAGGAGGTAAGCAGCCACAGAAGAATACATTAAATGAAAACGGAGATGCAAGACCCGAACCCATAACGGGACAACGTGGAAAAGCATATTATCCGGAAAGGAAGTAGATGAAGTTTGCCTGAAAACAAGCAAACTGCCATCAATATTAACCGTCTGGCGCTGCCGGAAATATAAGAGGTCCTCCGAGGATGTGAAAGAAAATAAATAGTAAGGCTCAATTGGCCGGATGGAAACCGAACCATTAAGCTTCCAATGGACCGCAATAACTTCGAGAATACAATCTATATCTAAATATCGCTGATCCACAAACTTAGCTAGAAGAACTTTTGTGAAATCTATCCCAGAAAAATCAATACATAAGTGTGGAGGTAGCTTTATTATACTAACACCGGCGCGACAAGGGGCCATCATAGATGAGGAAGCCATTTATGTAAAGATTTTTAAAAGGAGGGAGATTATTGCGATGATTGTGAGGGAAGACGACGGTGAAGGAAGCTTTAAAGGGAGGTGTGCATGCAAAAAGCAGATGGTCATGCAAAGAAAGATCTACCGAAAGGACACATAAGATAGGGAGGTGGCTGCATGCAAGGCAGCAAGAAAGGCTAGAGGAATTATGCAGCCCTATGAAAAAGAGAGGGAAGGTGGATACGGAAAGGAGTGGATTAGGTTAGGCAGGATATGGAAAAAAAGGAAACCTTAGACCTAACGAAACTCTCAACAGAGATAAACTCTCTAGAGATAGAGAGAGAGGAGTATGTATTCGGTCGCTGTAAGTTAGTCCTCCCATGCATATATTATAGATGACTTAGTCTGAGTTATTTTTTTTTAAACAAAAAATCCAGAAATGAGGGTGCGCACTCCCAGGTCCGCCCCTGCTCACATATATTCCCTCCTATTCAATATAAACTTCTCTATTTCCTTTTTTTGTCTATTCACAATAATTTCGTTATTTCCTTTTTTTGTAAGTGTTTCTGTGGTCCAAATTTAATTGTATGGCGGGGTAGTATATTTGTGATGTCTAAACTAGTATTGATGCCCGGCTTCGCCCGGGCTACCTCTACCTACCATTAAAGTTTTTTTTTCATTAAATAAAATTACTTAAAGTTGCATAACCCATAAATTTATCATTAATATATTTTTTTATGACATATCCTAAAATTACGATGAAATAAATTTTGAGACAAATTTACTACTTCCGCTATTAATATTTTACTCTTATTAATGAAACATAGTAATAACATTTTATTACTTGCCCGTAATCATTGGTTACTTTCATCATTACTCCCGCCGTAATTATTGTTACTGTCACTACTGTTGCATTAACATTGATAATTTCACTACTCCCGCCGCCGTAATTATTGTTACTTTCACTCTTGCCGCATTAATATTGATTATTTCACTACTCCCGTTGTTGTTTCTACCCGTCTCACTAATCTCCTTGATAATATTGTTAATTTTACTATTCAAATGAGTGATTACTATCATATAACTATATCCAATAATGTTACTACAATTCTTTTATTTCTTGTGAAATTACTTTTATTAGTTAGGCATGCAATTTTAATAGGGTTATATATATTTATATAAATATATTACATATATGCGTTAAATTAAATCGAAAGAATTATGCAATATTATATATTATTGAATCTAACTTGAATTATTTATAACCTACTTATTATATTTTTGTATGTTAAATAATTAAAAAATATATAAATCTAATAAACTATGAAGTTTAATAAAATTTCATAGATTTTAAATTTAATATATAATTTTATGATGATAATAATTAATACCATAAATGTGCATGTTTATGCTAATTAATTGTTTTATTTTAAGGAAATTGACCATTTTTTAGTCTTCTATAAATATTTAGGAAAATTACCGAACATCTTTTTTCCTTTAGTCTCCTTGAAATTGAACATCTTAATTAATTATTTTATTTTAAGGAAATTGACCATCTTAATTAGTTATTTTATTTTATGGAAATTAACCATGTTTGGGAAAATTATCGCTTTTATATAATTTAATTTTAACCCAAACTATATAATATTTGCATCGAGATCCCTCAATCGGGTCCATCACACGGTGCTATTGATTTAAAACTATATAGTA
Organism: Silene latifolia; assembly: GCF_048544455.1. NCBI lineage: Eukaryota > Viridiplantae > Streptophyta > Magnoliopsida > Caryophyllales > Caryophyllaceae > Silene > Silene latifolia. The sequence goes on along the minus strand of NC_133532.1, from coordinate 61,867,496 downwards.
TAATTAATTTGTATAACTTTCTTTAATTACATTGAAGTCCCTTGGTTTCTGGATTTAATATATAGTATTGATTTATTTATATGGTGGGTTAGTGTGTTTCCTTAATTTTTATGTCAAAATAAAATGGGAAGTTTATTGTGAATAGGAGGGAGTATTAGAAAATTGGAAACATTAGGCTCAATAGAGGAGGGATTATATTTTTTTTAGAGGAAAAAATCATTTCATTAATAAAAAGTCATACGACATCTACAACATATGTCAAAATCGACCGGATACAAATTGATTAAAACCAAATAAACTACAATCTCAACCAAATGAAGATCTCTTAACTTGATGGGCTCATGTACCGCTTCTGAACATCCTCTAACATGTCGCCTCATACGGCTTTTCATAAGAGGGTCTTCGAATCTTCTAAAGCTTTGACGAGAATCGAGTTCATCTGACCAAGTTGATTGAAACCAACAATCTGACAATATTTGTAATGTCAAACGAGTATAACGCACCATTATAACACTGATCTTCCGCATCCTTTGAACTATCAGGGATCTGTAAACTCTCATATAGAGAGATAAAACCCACCAACAGATGGGGACAAACCTCTCACAACAGGGAGAACAACTACTCGGAAAAGAAAACAGTCATACCACAAAATAAAAGGCATAAACGAAAGAAAACAAGACGTCAACAACATAAAATAAAAAGATGCAAAAACCACCGCCTTCATACCAACCAGCACCATCGCCAAAACCAAAACTATCCAATCAAAATCACTCCTCAAACGATTAAGACCAGTTAAGCCCGTAAGACCACTAAGATCCAAGGAGCACGACCAACCCACACGACCCAAAAGGACGACCCTCGGAACCACCAGACCAAGCAAACGCCAAGCACAGAAACCAAAGGAGGCAGTCCGATGCTGGCCCACCAGGGACGACAATCCGACGAGGGAAGACTCCATAAAAAACAGTGAGCATGGAGGAGGGATTGTATTTTATTGAGTGTAAGCAGACAAATGTTAAGTTTTTGCGGGAGGTAGCGATAATAAACTCGTATTTTAATAGGAAGACTAATTTTTGTATTTGATTTAAGTCGGGCCAGGCCGCTTTCTTGAAATGGACGGGTACGGATAGTGGAAATTGGCCTGCTTAGCAGGCTCGGGATATGAAACAAGGCCTGTCAGACACCATTATAGCAATTAGGCCCGGCAGGTGTCCAGCCCAAGTCCGCTCTTGATCAGCTTTGCATTGACAGGTTTTGCTAGATTGTGGGAGAATGCATGGTTTACTTACCTGAGTGGCTGAGTATAGTATCTGACTTGTTCAAGTATCATCTCTTCAATTTTCTAAAATCTTCTGGAACACTGGAACCTGGATTCCTATCTGTCTTACACATGTCTTGGTTTTCCAGTTCCTTCTCAACTTCTCACTCACACCCTGTTCAAATATTTTTGATTCCATACATTATCAATTTTCTTACTCTCCTTCCACCCCCTTATATTATCCCATTAGTTCCAATTTAATCATATTTTTATCAATAAATATTATTCCAATTTTGTTACTGCTGTTTGACTCAGCTTCTTTGAGGTATTTATTCTCCGATCATTTCTTTAGGTTTTTCTTATTGGAAGTACGTGCAGTGGTCGGGAGCTAGCAGGGGCGCCTCGTCCCACTGGCGGGAGAGAATTTTATTACCGTTTCCCCCTGCTGAAATTTTTCGCCTCCTAAGTTCAAATCTTTGCTCTGCTAATCCTTCATTGTTTTTTCGTTTTTACATTTCTCTCATGCATGTATAACTTGTAAATTAAAGAAATAATCGGGACAAAGGGAGTATTTACTGAGATTGAGTCTTATTATATTCTGTTATTTAGCCACAAAGTGGGATTTTGATTGAAACTGTACATGAAAATGATTGGTTACGCAGGAAAATAGTAATTTGAAAGAGAAATGGCAAGCTCAGAAGAGTGTTGGAAATTGGCGGATCACCCGAAACTTGAAAAAGGAAAGACGGTAGCTGTAGTGGTGTTGGATGGATGGGGGGAGTCCAAACCCGACCCGTATAACTGTATTCATCTTGCTCATACTCCTACTATGGATTCCCTTAAGCTTGTATGTTTCTGTTTCTGAGCCTTGTTCTGTTTTGAGGATTAAGTAATCAAACCGTTCATAGATTATACACCATATGTAGTACAACTGGTTGTGTAATTTCAGAGTTTTTTTAATAAATTTTTCGAGTTTTGTTCTAATGATTATGAGTTTTACTATAAAGACCTAACCTTTTTATCATCCTACCTAGGGGGCACCTGACAAATGGAGGCTAATCAAGGCTCACGGTACTGCAGTTGGTCTTCCAACGGATGATGACATGGGAAACAGTGAAGTGGGTCATAATGCTCTTGGCGCTGGCCGGATATATGCTCAAGGGTAAATCTGGTTTTATTTGATGTTCTTGTAATTATACAGACGATTGTTGTTTGGTGCTTGCATCTGCTTGTTTTCCTAGGGACAAATATCAAGCAACAACATTACCCCAGACGCAATAGCTCCCGCTTGCATCTTAAAATGAATTGGCGGTTTCTATTTCACAATTCACAATTCAAGAAGCGTAGAGAATTATCGATCACATTATATAACATAGTGGAAAAATAAGAAGTCATAAATTGGAAATGAAAACAGCGAGAAATAAGGAATGAAACGATTTTGACTTGCATCAAACTCTGCTGTCATAGTCGTTGCATTGTATTTTCAGTCATACCAGAGTGTGATGGAGGATATACTGTCATCTTGAATTCTTGAGTTGATTTCCCTACAGTGCAAAGCTTGTTGATCTCGCTCTTGAATCTGGAAAAATTTATGAAGGTGAAGGTTTCAAGTATATCCAGGAGTGTTTTCCAACGGGAACATTGCACCTGATTGGCTTATTGAGTGATGGAGGTGTTCATTCCCGTCTTGATCAGCTACAGGTCTGTAACAGTACGTCTTTCATTGTACTCCTTGCATTCATTTGGATGTACTATGTTTTCCTTTCCTGCTCATTCAAACCACCGCAACATTTCTGATTTTGGCGTATACCCTTTCCCCTTGTTCTTAGAATTTGTATCATTTAGAAATGTAGTGCATCCAAACGAATGAAAGGTGTATGAATTATTCCTAGTCGTGGATGTGGTTCTTATTGGTGATCTTATTTTTTTAGCTGTTGCTTAAAGGATCAGCAGAGCATGGTGCAAAAAGAATTCGCCTTCACATCCTCACAGATGGGCGTGATGTCATTGATGGAACAAGTGTAAAATTTGTGGAGATCCTTGAAAATGATCTTGCAAAGTTGAGAGAAAAGGGTGTTGATGCACAGGTAGCATCGGGTGGTGGCCGCATGAATGTGACCATGGATCGCTATGAGGTGAGATTTCGAGTTTTTCTGTTATTGTTCACAGAACAATATCTGTTTTAGTTTCAGTACCGATTTTGGCTTTATTGCAACTGCAAAGAGTCAATAAGAAATGTATAAAATGTGACCTTAGTTATTGTGTGCATGAATGAAAGATCGCAAACAAAGTTTGATATCCAACATTCTGCATCTCGCCTGTTCAACTATGAGAAGTGAGAAGAACCATAAGAAATGACTTAAGTTTTCCGCTTACTATTCTTATGTGGTTAACGTAAGGATGGATAAACTATAAATAGTAAGCCGCACATGCTTCACTATTTTTGTGGTTGAGCAATAAGATGTGTTCAATGCTCTTTTGTCAGAATGATTGGAATGTAGTAAAGCGTGGATGGGATGCACATGTTCTCGGTGAAGCACCCTACAAGTTTAGGAGTGCCCTAGAAGCTCTTAAAAAACTAAGAGAAGATCCTAATGCTAATGATCAGTACTTACCACCATTTGTTATTGTAAATGAGAATGAAATCCCTGTGGGCACCATAACTGATGGGGATGCCGTGGTCACTTTCAACTTCCGAGCGGATCGTATGGTTATGCTTGCAAAGGCTCTCGAGTATGAAGAATTTAACAAGTTCGATAGAGTACGATTTCCTAAAATTCATTATGCGGGGATGCTTCAGTATGATGGTGAACTGAAACTTCCCAGCCACTATCTGGTTGCTCCTCCCTTAATTGAAAGAACGTACGGCGAGTATTTAGTTCACAACGGTATCCGCACATTTGCGTGCAGGTAAACTTCTCACTTAAATGCTAGTTTAATGTTTTTCTTCTATTTTAACTTCCTTCACTGACACACACACACACAATCAAGTAGTCATCTTTGATCTTTTCTTTAACAGGATACCTCGACACTTCATTTTAGACCAAAAAATTGAAAACTTGGTACAAAATAGTCGTATTCGATACTCGTGTCGTGTCCGATACTTGCAGACGAGTCAGAGTAACATAACTTTTAAGGGATTCCATTGCGACACTTTCTCCCTGTGGCCTGTTTTCTTGCATTTATATGTTACTGTTTACTAAATATGTAAATTGTGACAGATTTTATTTGATGTTTTTTATTGGTCTATATATATTTTTGTCTTAGTTTATGAACTTTGACTTCGAACAGTTAAACAGAAAGAATAAGATGAAAAAGAGGGGGTACATCTTTATTTTGACCTTTTTTTTTTTTGGCTGTTTAACTCTGCTTGTGCAGCGAAACTGTGAAATTTGGGCATGTTACGTTTTTCTGGAATGGAAATCGCTCGGGATACTTTGAACCAGAAATGGAGGAATATGTTGAAATTCCAAGTGATACTGGGATAAGTTTTAATGTGCAACCTAAGATGAAGGCCTTGGAGATTGCTGAAAAAGCAAGGGATGCAATACTGAATTGCAGGTTCCAGCAGGTGTTTCAAATTGCTCCCAGGGTCCCAATATACAGCTTATAGAATGAAATCTAGAACTAGAGCTTACCTTATTGGTAATATGTTTTTTCAGGTTCGTGTTAACCTGCCCAATGGTGATATGGTGGGACATACTGGGGACATGCAAGCGACAATTCTGGCTTGCAAAGCAGCTGATGAAGCGGTTAAGGTACTGCTCTTTTGGTAGTTTGTAAAAATATTATCCTGCGATAGAAGTGTTAAATTTATGTCATCACAGCTGATCATGGCTTTTTAATTTTTTTTTTTGATTCAGATGATTGTTGATGCAATTGAGCATGTCGGAGGTATTTATGTCATCACAGCTGATCATGGCAATGCGGAGGACATGGTAAAGAGGGACAAAAAGGGAAATCCTCTTCTCGACAAGGATGGCAACATTCAGATACTTACCTCTCACACTTTAAAACCGGTACTCTATTTACCTCTTACTCCCATCTTTCAATGAAACAAAAAATAACCAAGTTGACAGGGATGCAACTTCATATAGAATCATTAGAAAGCGATAGATGCTATGATATCTTCTACTGTATTTGTTACCAATCCCACAATAGATTGGTAGGACTAATAATTATCGGTGGATTTCATCCCAATTATGAATTATCAGTGACAATGTGACGCGTGAATGTGCAGGTGCCTATTGCCATCGGTGGTCCTGGTCTGCATCCTGGTGTCAGATTCCGCCGTGATCTGCCTAATGCTGGTCTTGCTAATGTGGCTCCAACCATTATGAATTTGCACGGGTTTGAGGCACCTGCTGACTATGAGCCTACGCTCGTTGAAGTTGTATATGACTAGAAGTTAATCCTTGTATGATACTTGATCCTGTTGTTTTCCTGGTTAGAACTCTGTATTACTGTTTCCATCACTGTCATTTGTTTACCTTGTTCAAAATCTTCCTCACTGGAAAAAGAACTGTAAAAGGTTGACTGGTATTGTAGCTACTGTAATATTTTAGAAACCATGTCAACAGTACTAAATTACTAGGAGTAATAGTAGATTGTTGGAAGGGAATGGTAGTTTTGTTATTCATTAAAAAATACATGAACTCTTAACTTATTATTAGAACTGTTCTTCTAAAATGTGCCCTAAAGCCTAAGGGTACATGTTAAGGAGACTTATAAATGGAAGTTTGGCCCTAATTATTGAAAGGAATTTCACATATTTTTTTTTTTAAAAAAAACTCGGCAATTGTCGAAAAGACCAGACGAGAATCCTATGATGAACCAAACGACTAGTTATCCGCAGCGTGAATGTGTAAACAAGTCCAAGATAGAACCCAAACCAAAGGCATATAGTTTACCATACAAGCCCAACATAAAACCTCAACTACATACCCATATGGGATGTTTCAAGTCACACATTATCACATTCAAAAAAATCCAGTGAGTGGTGGCAAATTGGCAATGAGTTCAGTTGCATATTCACTAGTTTTCTCAACTCCAAACAAAATTCACATTAAAAATGGCATTTATCCTACAAAAACAAGTAACATAGTTAGATCAAGTTTGCAATTGAATCAAAGTCCAAAATGGGTTGGAATTGGAAGAAGAGAATTGATTGGAATTGGATTGAATGTTGGAATACTAAGTGGAGTTGTAATTCCAAACAGGTTAGCTGAGGCTGTTGAGGAAGCTTGTGAATTCAATGTGTCTCCTTCTGGCCTTGCTTTCTGTGATCAGTCCCTGGGTTTTGGTCCTCCTCCTGCTCAAGGCCAGCTCATTAAGGTGGTGTTTTGTTTACAAATATTCTCGTGTAAGACGGACTTATTGCAGTTCATTAAAATACCCCTTTTTGGATAGCTTTGGATAAGTGCTAATCCACCATGTTTACTTGCGAGTAGTATAAAACCGTTTCACGTCGTATATTTACACTTTGAGTTTCTGAAATCATAACTACTAACACTATTGTGTAAATGCAGTGGATAATTCTAGTTTTAATTAAAACAAAATGATAATACAGGCACATTATGTGGGAAAATTAGAAGATGGGAAGGTGTTTGATAGCAGTTATTCTCGAGGAAAGCCTCTTACTTTCCGTGTTGGTGTAGGTGAGGTAAGCTACCTCATTCTTATTTCTTACAGTACCTCCTAATTTTTACAATGAAGATGTACTCTTAAATGACACTTGAATAACAACACAAAGACTTGAAAGACGGTTTCTTCTTAAGTTACCGAGAATATCATATTGTGGTGGTTTTGTTTGGATTAATAGGTGATTAAAGGTTGGGATCAAGGTATCCTAGGAACTGAAGGCATCCCTCCTATGGTTCCTGGTAAGACTAATGTATATGTATTTCCTTCCAATCTGTTTTAACATATTCAAACTTTACAAAATGTTGAGATGATAATAACTTGTAATATATGGTGGTTGTTTTATTATAAGGTGGTAAAAGAAAACTGAGAATTCCTCCCGAGTTAGGATATGGAGTTAGAGGAGCTGGATGCAGGGGAGGAACATGTATAATTCCTCCAAATTCAGTGCTTTTCTTTGATGTCGAGTTTGTCGGCAAGGCTTGAGAAATACCAGCATTCTCGAGATTATGCCTTGAAGAGTACTCGAACCTCCACACTCTATAGTACGAGATTTTGAGTTTCACTTGTTTACCATAACCTTAGTTGTGAGCAATATCCATTGTCCCTTGTACCGATGTTTTATGTCTAGACTGCTACATAATGTGTATAAAGAACTTCTACAAGTATCTTTCTATTGACTTATATAGATAGTAGAGTACACTCATTTTTATTTTAGTATTCTGTTAATATTATATTTCAAATATTTATTAATTAAGAAATTAATCTAAGATAAGTCTTAATTTAATTAATCAATGAATATTGGAATTTGATTAAGAAACTGGCATACTTCCTCAACAGAACTCTGCGCTTTGAATACTACAAACTCTCAGCTTTCATGCTCTCTGTCTAACCCTCAAAATCCTTCACCATATAAACCACTTCCGTTCACATATAAGATATTATGTGCACGCATTTCCATGTAATAAGCGAACATGGCTCGATAAGTGCAACAAAGTAGTTGGAGATTATAAATCCCAACGAAGACCCTCGCGAAGAGCATGGAATCGTTGTAGTGAATGATCTTTACCATCTTCATTGTGCACACGTTGGTGCTATTATGTGAAAATATAGGCTAGGCTATATTGTCAATAATTTACTCCATTTCTGTGTGTACTTATAGATGCACCTATATATTAAGGAGTATTTTCCAGCATTATACTCGTAGCAAACAACAATTCTACAAAATATGCGCTCTTGAGGATTATTATTAACATAAAATGATAAAATGTTCTCTACAATTTGTTACAGGAGACGAACTTTTGGCTTTACTGCAGGGAATTATAGAATAGAATCAAAACCACGGAAATTCCAATGATGACTGGAAATGCTGTGACGAGGTACAAAGCTCCATAACCCTGAAATCGAAGGGAAGGGACCAGTTCAATAGCCCTTATCACAGGCAGTTACTTATAAACGGACCCAGATTATTAAAAAGTACCAACACCCTCAGCCCTCAGGGCCACAAGGCATAGATACAGCCTTTTGCTGAGGCATATAATAAGATCAAAACGTTGTTTAAAGGTTCACACGGTGAAATTGAATAATTTGCCGGGTGTTTTAACCCTTAAAGCATGGTAAGCCGATTGTAAAGATTGTTAAGTGTCGAAATCATAAGATAAACATGTCCACAACTCCAGCAGATTAGCTTTGTAGTTAGTTACAAAGAGCAAAGACGGTTCTCACTGCTATCTGCTATCTAGTTGGTCCACTACTGTTTACGAAAGAAACCAGCGATTTAACAAAAGAATATTTGAATTCAACCGTAGAGGATACAGAAACATACCAGTACTTTAGGCACTTCGGTGTCATTAGTGGTATCCTCCTCCTCAATTTCAGCAGCTGAATCCCAGTCTACTTTGAGCTTCTTAGCTGCTACTTCAGGATCAATACCGGTATCAGTGGCTTTGGCATAGAGTGATTTCTTCTTTCCCTTTGTCTTGGATACTTCAACCTGTTAGATCACAAAAGTCTATTAGAACTACATCATTAAGGAGATGTTCATACCAGTAACATCTTATAACGCAAAAACTACAGTGATTTTTTTGAGTAAAATTTCAATCCATTGATTAAAAATAATACAGCATCTACAAAAGACATCAAAATTAATGATATACGTATAAATTTGTAAAGATCGAACAAATCGAATCCTTCCTGAAACAGAGAGAACTAATAGGGTATGATGTTTTTGCACACCCACTTATGTACTGTTGTTACTTTATAAATCTTTCTGCGTGCAAAGGGTCGTTAGATCAGGCATAGTTTTGAAAAGAACGAATTTTCTCTCATTTGACATATTGTAACATATAAGGGTTATTTGTTATAACTATTGCCAGTAAAACCCTCATCAATTTGACTGAGAATAAATATTAATGTGATCTCCAAAATACATAGCAATGTGTGAAGCCCTATTAGCAAAGCAGAAAAGAAGAGAAAACTTGGATACTCCTTATTTGAAAAGCAGACGCATGAAAAGTTATAAATGCTAATCAGTACCTCCAGATTAGGCCAACTTGTCATCTCCTCTGCAAGCATTTGTAAGGCAATGCGGTTTCTCGGGACTTTTCCTTTATTAACCTAAACATATGGATATTATACCCATCAGAAATGCATCTCCTGCAGTAATTCCTTATATATGTGAGTGTCTTTAATTTATGAGCAGAAGCACCACACCACATCCATATTTAAAACATAATGTGTGCATGATCCTTGATTATACTTTTATGCCATGACTCAGTTTATTATTGAATGCCTGCAATTTATGGAAGTACAAAAACATTGTAAACATTTCACCCGACTGAGTTTCATAAACAGAGAAATAAACTGCCATCAGTACCGTAACTGCGTATCACATACTCGTGAGCTTCATCAATTTACTTTTAAAAAGTTCTTTTTTGTTTACAAAACTGAGAGGGGGTCAAAATCACAAGTTCATAACAAACAATTAAGCTTACATCTTGTTACCCCTTTTAATCCTAAAATCAAATCGAAATACCTTCTGGCGAAATAGTTACCAGTCAACTAAGTTAGATTGTTCTTTCTTTATTTTTCTTTTTTGATCGAATAAGTTAATATAATGGTCACTTAAATCCCAAATTTTAAATACAAAAGATATTTACACTGTATATTGAGTGATTGTATGTCAAAAGAAGGCAGAACAAAGCACATAGATTTGGACAAAGGAGAGCAACTTAAGACGAGAGGGTTTTTCACTCAAAACTTCATATCTCTCTACTCTGGATATATTTAATTTGCTCCAGGAAAGTGAAAATAATTGAAACTGAGATCACTTCAAATCTATTCCTTACAGTATCCTCAAAAATCACCATACTACGTAAATCAGAGAAAATGCAACACTCATTTCTTATCCCATCCTCCATCCTCTAATCGTTCCTCTCCAGCGATATTAACAAACAGACACCAATAATCCAAAATGATAAAAAAGTTGCCCATTTAAGAAATCTTTCTTTCCCAACCCGCATTTTCAAACCTGGCCGGGAGGTTGCCTTTTGAATTCAGTAGAGAAATGATTAATCCCTTAACCATGCATGCCTCGTACATGTAAGTTGTAGCATATGATGCCTCAAATATGTTAAAGATTAGAACTCGTAGGATACAATTGTGTGTTAGAACTAGAATATGAGTATTTGAAAATATCTCTGATTAATGAACATAACAAATTCTAGTTTTAGTGTTATACATCTACCAATATCTACATGTGAGCAGAAACTGCATTATACTATGCTAGTACAATAAGGAGGCATTTTCTGATGTTTTGTCTGTTTCTACTTTCTAGTTGATACTCTTGTATCCATACATATAGAGAGAAACTAGCATAAAAACCCTAGAAAAAACAAAGTTGGACCTAATTTGAGTTTGACCCATTAATTACTAGTGTTACTGTGTTATCTTGAGTAACAATAATAATAATCCAAGTTTCTAACCATCATTTGTATGATCATCTTGGTCCACTTAATATATATTGTCTGAAACCGTTCTAGCACACAAACTATAAGCGATTTTCACTAGAACAGTTTACCAACATAATATTAAGTGTGACTTGACTGACTTCTATGATTGGCCATTGGACAAATGTGGACAAACTACCACTTTAATATGTCCAATGATCCCTAATAGTTTCTTTGTTTCATTCATCTCAAATTGGAAACAAATTACCCTGTTTACAGGTTGCGAAAGCAGATTATATGTCGCACTTATTAACCTCGGTTACTTTTCTCAACTCAAATCGGAGTTGTTAAGACAAGCAGCTAACAATAACCTCTTTTAACCACCGTAATTCATTGTATAGTAAAACATTATATAGAAAAACAGTGAGAAAGGCACTCCTCCCTTTATCCCCATTCTCCCACTCTTCCCTCTGCAAATTATATCCCAACAGATAGTAAAGCAGATTGACCAGAAATTCGGGTGGATTTTTCAGGCAACTTATCATCAATGGAAACATTATATATAAAAATATGCAAAAAGGCACCCGGATCGCCATAATCATGCGCAATACAAGTATGGAAAAGTCAAACAAGGGGCCCGTATCAAAACGACATACTAAACACAATAAAGAAAATCAAGGCCGAATCAGCTTACAGAAACAGACTTACTTCTTCTAAAGCATCTACCAAATCCTCTCTTGAAGGTCCATCAGAATCATCAATTCCAAGCAACCTTCGTCTCTCCAATTCTCTGGGGTCTTCAATCGAAATCGTCAGTTTAACCTAAAATTTCATTGGACAATTGGACATGCTGTAGAAAAAATCAGCAGGACAACAAATATTTTGGAGGTAAAACTAACAGCAAATGCAATCTTCAATTCCTCTGTGCAGTAATAAAACAGGCAAAATTTCTGGCACATTTTAAATAAATTTCAAACTGGCAGACATCCTATGAAGATATTTCAGTAGACCAGGAGAAATCTGCAAGTGTTTGGCAGACTCAAAAAAGCAGAAAAAGAGCCACAACACCAGCCACCAAATAGCAAGCAGTGTATTAAAACATCCTGACAAACATTCGTGCCGAACAGAAGAAACATAAAAGCGCGTGTTGATCCAGACTGCAAGGTAAGCACGGGATATGGGGCAGTGGGGCCTTACCATATTGGTGATCCACAATGGACTACTGTTGGTCAGTTGTCTAGCAACGAAAAGTGCACGAGATGCAAATTGCAGAAGCCTAGGCTGTTCTTATAGAATGAAGGAATCTTTAGGTGAATGGATTTGAGAGGTCATAATGAAAAGCGAATGTCAATGACTTGGCTATGCTCTATGGAGATGGGATCATTTTTTAACAGTTCAAGATGACGCTTTTTATTTAAGCCAGTCATTTACTCATGAGCTAGTCAACACATGAGTTTATCCCAAAGATATACTCCCTCTGTCCCGGTCATTTATTGTCCTATCTATGTTGGGTTTCTCGGTCAATTGTTGTCCTTTCTATTTTAAGAATGAACTTGATGAGCAATTTGATCATTCAAACTCAATTTGGTCCACTTGTCATTTAGTAACTGCCCCCACACCCAAAACCAAAGGACAACAATTGACCGGGACAGATGGAGTAGTCTATAATATTACTCGATCGACTTAAAAGGCCCAACAAATTGTGCGATAAGGGGTTGGATGTATGCATCCTTCCTCATGACTGCTTACAGATGAACACAAATGAAAAAACTGCATCAAAAATTACATTGGAACAATTTGACAGTACAACGAAGTGGAACTAGTTCAAGGAGCCATCCAAAACCAAAGAGTAACGAGTCGAAAAAAATGAAGCGTGAAGGTAAAAGAAGCAAAGCAAGGAGGGGGACATACACACCTCGCCATAGAGCATGTCTCTGTTTTTCTTAAGCAGCTCCAACACCTACACATAAACAATGTTCGACATCCTAATAAATAATCCAACTTCAACAACAGCAAACAGCGATAACAAAAAAAGTTGAAATCGAAAGTAGAGAAATGAAGAATTACACGTTGAATTTGGGAAATATACTCAAGATCCTCAGGAGTGGGGTCTACATCATCTTCTTCTTCTTCATCGTCTTCTTCAGCAGCTGTAGTAGTAGTAGCTGTAACCGAGTTGATGTCGCCGCTGAAGGGAGGTTCGGTGTCGGCAATACCGACATGGATACGGCGGAGGCGGAGATGACGGCGGTGGTGGTGGTGGTGATTGGGGGAAATAGAGAGGGCGGAATTGCAATTGAAGAGAATTAGGGTTTTGGAGTGGTGTGAAGGGAGTAATGGTGATGATGCCACCGCGAGTTGCAAGGCTTGGGTGGACATATCTCTTTGATTCTCCTCCTATCTCTAAATCCTATGTGCTTCCCACTTCACTCTCACTGTTACTGCTGTTACTAATTCTGCTCAGTGAGTGGATTATATTTTGCTGCTTTTCAAACACAAACAAATAAGTTATCTCATCGCTACCAGAAACTATATCTCATCGGTATGACGGTATATACTCAGATTCGACCCGTTTTTCCATAGTCAATTCAACACTTGTACATCTTAATCTTTGATCCGAATGATCGGAACTCGAAACATCTACCATACGTATATCAATCAATCAATACTATATATTAACTCCAGAAACCAAGGGATTTCAATTTAATTAAAGAAAATTATACAAATTAATTATACTATATAGTTTTAAATCAATGGCACCATGTGATTGACCCGATTAAGGGATCTCAATGCAAATATTATATAGTTTGGGGTAAAATTAAATTATATAGAAGCTTGGTAATTTTGCTAAACATTTGTAAGAGACTAAAACATTGTCAATTTCATTAAAATAAAATAATTAATTAAGATGGTCAATTTCAAGGAAACTAAAAGAAAGAAGATATTTGGTAATTTTCCTAAATATTTATAGAAGACTAGAAGATGGTCTGATGGGGCATATTCTGCACCCGCTGACCAAGTCAACACATTGAGCAAGGTCAAAGATATCCACAGCAAGTCAACGGCTTAGACAGCCTAACCGACGAGGGTTCACTTTACTGTCGGATGGGTCCGGCCGGGCAACCACCAAATGGGCACACATCCGCGAACTCATATCCAAGACCCCGGCGGTGAGTCAACAGGCCCGCCGGCCGCCATAGGTCCCTCGGCCGAGGGGTAGATCGCTTTTTCCACCGCTAGCCACTTGGCACACTGGCCACTACGTGACAAAAGGTGAAAGTCTATAAATACTCCTCAACTATCATTGAAGAAAGGATCCACAATTTAACCTAAGAATCACTATTCATCTGGTAATATCTTCCTTATCTCTCTACAATACGTACTTTGCCAAGTAACCACCACTTACCTCTCTAAGTTACTGACTTGAGCGTCGGAGTGAGTTCGCTCGGCCCAAAGCCGAGCCCTCGCTTGTTCATCGTTTCAGAGACCGCAAGGAGGATTCAACTAAAGACGTCATTCTACAAGCACGGGTGGTAACATATAACTGCCGGAATTACACAGGAACAATTGGCGCCGTCTCGTGGAGAAAGATACTAGAAGCTAGTCACATTCATTCCCAAAAAAAAAAAAACAAAACAAAAACCCACCCAAAAAAAAAAAAAAAAAGCTAAGAAGATGTCAAAACAACAAGAGGTATTCGTAACTGACGAAACCGAATTCTCGCAAGATGATACCGTCCACAACTCGGAGTTCGCAGACCCTCCACCGGCCGGTAATTCAGCCGGAGTACGGGATGCCAATAATACCAGATACGCCCGCTTCACAACTGTGTCACCATCATGGGACATGTGGTTGATGTAGCGAAACCGAAGCTACTCCCCGGACCTCATTAGTAGTACGTCGGCTCACACTGTCACACCGACAAGAGCGGCGGAACCCGTCCAGAAACCGGGGCCCTTAACGTGACTCCAAGAGACTTGAATGGAGCACCGGAAGAAGCGGCCCCGTCAAGACGCCGGAGGAGCCCGGCGTGCCGGTGGTAGACCTAAGCTCCTCCCGCACCCGCGGAGGACAGGAGCGCCGCCGCGGCACCGACGAGGCCCGCCTCGAGGAGTGAAAGAAGTCCGACTCGTCGAGTCGGAGAAGAAGCCCGACTTACCATAGTCGGAGGAGAAGCCCCACCCAAGACGAGGAGAGGGGCCGGACTAGGAATGCGAGGAGCCGATCGCCGCGTGTCATTCGACACGTGGTCGGGCTGACCCCTCGGTGCCTATGTCCTTGACACCGCCGTGCCAACCAAACTAAAATTGCCGGTGTTCATTTACAAAGGGGATAGCGACCCCACCGACCATGCCGAGGCCTTTGAGTCGTACATGTCGGTGTGGGAACAACCCGATGAAGTCTGGTGCCGAGTCTTCCCAACGACCTTGCATGGGATGGCTCGGAGTTGGTACAAAGGGTGCCCGACGCTCTCGGCAGATATCGTTACGCCGACCGAGGGACGCCTTCCTAGCCCAAGACTCTTGCAATAAGAGGAAGGCCGTGGAGACGTCGGACCTCCTAACTATTAGGCGGGGAGGGGGCGAGTCTCTACGAAGCTATGTGAAGAGGTTCGATGCCAAGGTTCAGCAGATTCGAGAGATTAATCCCATTTGGCGGCCTTCGCGGCGATGAAAGGTCTCCCAAGGGGAGACTTAAAAACGAGCTCATCAAGTCCGGAGGCCGGGCTTAGACGCGCCGGGAAGATGGCCGATCAAGCCATCAAAGTAGAGGACTATCACAAGACTGGGTCGGCCACGCGAGGCTGGGCGGCCGAGAAAAGAAGAGCCACCGGGAGGACAACCCGGATGAAAGACGCCGTGACAATAATAGGTCACGGTCGATAAATCGCTGAAAGCGAGCTCGGCGGGCGCCGGGGAGTTCGGGAACATACCACCAAAGGCGTGCACCGTGATCACACCCCCCCGGTTGTATCTGCCGCCGAGGTCTTCGCCCCGAGCAAGGGCGAGGGCCGAGAAATGGGAAAGGCCTCCCAAGCCGAAGGGAGACGGTGACACGAGCCGATCTTGTGAGTACCACGGCCACACCGGTCACCTTATCGACAAGCTAGGCATCGAAGAATGCCATTGAAGAGCTAATCCAGGAAGGGGAGCCTCGGCAAGTATGTTGCCAAAGGCCAAAAGGCGAGGCGGCGGTTCAAATAAGAAATCTGTCTTTGAACGGATAGGAGTGATCCATGTTGTCATCGGGGGCAACGAGAACGGTGGGTCCGCTCATGGGCACAAACGGCACCTGAACGAGCTGTATCAGGCCATCAACTTTGTGCCCAAAACAGCGGTCCCCGCTTCCAACATCCCCGATATGACTATTGGGAAGAAGGACTACGAGGGAGTCATCGCTCCTCACAGCGACCCACTCATAGTCCACTTGGACATCTCCAACCACCTGGTCAAGAGGTGCCTGATTGACACGGGCGCCTACACGAACATCATGTTCAGGGAATGCTTCCTCAACCTCGGCCTGAAAGTCAAGGACCTAAGCCCTTGCACCAGTCCACTGTACAGCTTCTCCGGGGCCGGACTAGTACCCCCTGGGTCAATCGATCACGGTGATGTTCGGCGAAGGGATTGCGGCTAAGAATGTCCTAGCTGAGTTCGTGGTCATTGACGGCTCGTCCGCCTACAACGTTCTTATCGACCGAGTCACTCTGAGCGAGGCCGACGCAAATGATGTCCATACGGGCCCTGACACTGATGTATGTCTCGGACCGGGGGGAAGCGCATAAGCTCGTCTCCAAGGACGAGAAGGACGAGGTGGTCAACGTCCAGATATCCGCCAGAGGATGCAACTTGCAATCCCTCAAAGCGGCAAAGAAGTCAGAGAGGGGGAAAAGCCCATCCTTACAACTGGAGGGCGACCTCATGGATGCAACTGACGGCTAACTAGGAAGGTGTGCCTTTAATAAGCCGTTAGAACACTGACGATCTCAGAGAGTACCTTGTAAAGTGTCGGAGGTGCCCAAGACAACTGTGGGTACCCCGACACATGTTTATATCTAATGAGGAATCGTCCAAGTTCTCCATCAAAGTGTTCATTTCCCAAATAGTCGCTATCAGAAACAGGTACCGGCTCACACTGTCATACCGACAAGAGCGGTAGTCATCATCAAGAAGTTGTGCGCCGTCATAGTCACCCCAAGTAGTAGACGCTACTAGCAATCACCCCAAGAGGTAGACGCCGCAGCAGTCACTCCAAGTGGTAGACGCCACGGCAGTCATCATCAAGAAGCAGGCGCCGTCGCAGTCACCCCAAGTAGTAGACGCTACGACAGTCACCCCAAGAGGTAGACGCCGCAGCAGTCACTCCAAGTGGTAGACGCCACGGCAGTCATCATCAAGAAGCAGGCGCCGTCGCAGTCACCCCAAGTAGTAGACGCTACGGCAAATCACCCTAAGAGGTAGACGCCGCAAGAAATCACTCCAAGTGGTAGACGCCACGGCAGCCCGGCGTCAAGAAACAAAGGCCGTCGTTAGTCACCCCAAGAGGTGGACGCCACTAGCGATCACTACCAAAGACGGTGATACTCGCAAAAGCAATCAACATTCCTTAGAACGTTAAACGGTTGAGATACGCACTCTACCGGCGCCTCGGCCAGGCCGAGGCGAAAACAAAAGAGGCGCTCAATTAATAACGTGAGAAGACAACCCAGACGAAGACGAGAAAAGACCTCGGCCAAGCCGGAGGCAAAGTGAACGTTTACGTTAAGACGCTCAACTACTAGCGCAAGAAGACAACTCAGAAAAATGGGGTAAAGACCTCGGCCAAGCCGGAGGCAAAAGAAGCGAACTCTTATTAAAAATGTTCAACAGATTACAAGAAATGCAGACGACGGCCGTCCCCATAAGGATAAGCCAAAAGACAACCTACCAAAGCTGTACAAAATACAAGGAAAAGAAAGGCAAAAGGTTACAAATATCATTTAAGCACCAAAAGATGGCAGGGAGGAAAGACTTAATAATTGGCCCCGAACGCCTAAAGCTATCCGAGGCGCCGGGAGAGCTCGGTGACAACCGCCCGTCTCCCTATGCTGTTCGCTGCCGTCGTCCAGCGGCGTTAGCGCATCGTCCTTAATAGGCGACCCAAAAAGTGTCTCGGCGATCTCGGCTTTCAAGAGTGCGACCTCGGCAGCCTCAGCTGCCTTCATCCTCTCGGCTTCCTCTTTGGCTGCCCTAGCCTCCTCAGCAAGGGCCGCCTTCTCCGCGGCCGCCTCCGCCTCCCTCTTCACCCTTGCCTCCTCCTTGGCCTTTTCCTTCGCCTCTTCCTCCTTAGCTTCGAGCTTGTCATCAAACAGCTCGTCAAATCTGTCCCACGGAAAGGAGCCATCGAGAGGGAAGAGCTCCTCAATCACTTCCCGGGCGCTCCTTCCGGCCGGGTCCCGATATTGGGCGCACATGTTAGGGAGAAGAACGGTTTGGAGTTTCTCAATGTCCTCCTCCCTTTGGGCAATGATAGCATCCTTGTCCCGGACCACCTTCCCCTGGGTCTGGAACAGGTCCCTAAATTCGTTCCTCTGTGTAAAGTAAAGGTCGGCGTGCTTTTGAACGAAGTCACGCATCTCCCGCAGCTTAACAGCTTCAGCCGCCGCAGCCTCGGCCTTGGCTCTCTCAGCAAGGACCTCCCTTTCAGCGTCCTCCTTGAGTTTCCTCTCAGCCTGGACTGCCTCTTCAGCCTCAGCCTTGGCCCTCTTAGCCTCCTTGTTCGCCGCGTCGAGTTCCAGCCTTAGCCGCTCGAGCTGTGGGGCAGCTTCGGCCATGGTCTCCTCTTGCTCCATAATGTGGGAGCCGGCTAGCCGAGTCCACTTCGCCAGCCTCTTGGATATTTTTGCACCCTCTGCCACAAGCTCGGCGGGGGAAATCTTCTGAGGTAGGGGAGCGACGGTGACATTTCTATCACCCGCCTTCTCAGGCTGCTTCTCCAATTGCCGCACGGTGAGAACGGCGGCTGCCGACGGTTGATCTACAAAAAGTCAATTAAAACATCCGTGTCAGTATACATGGACATATCGGAAAGCCACTCATCAAGAACGCCCAATGAGCCGGCTGAGTTTGAGCCATAGGATAAATCGGTACCAGGCTTGGACTTCTTTGTCGGAGGGCCCATTTCCTTGCCGCCCTCGGTAGCAGCAGCGGCAACAGCAGCAGCAGCGGGGGTGGACCTTTTCCTCTTAAGGACGAGGGGAGATCCCTCCGCATCAGAGTCCTCCCCGTTGGTGATGTCAACGATCTCCACCGTCTCCTTCTGGACTGAAGGGATGGAAGGTGGAACGGATGTCGACGCCGTCGCCGCCGAAGGCTTTGTTTTCCGCGTTCGACGCGGCATGTTACTAGCAACCCTCGCCTGGGCCGCCTCCACATTCAGGCCTTTAAGCTGCTGATCCATCAGGTCATTCGGCGACGTCCTGCGATCACGGGCCAGAGCCTTAGGGTGCAAATCAGCAACGGTCTTGTCCTTGTGCAGCCCCATCCTCTTAAGAATATCCTCGGACAGGTCCGCGCCAAAATGATCTGCAAAAGAAGCAAAGCAAGAGTTAAGCAAGGAATGAACCAAAATTCAAAACGGACAGAAACATTGAGAGCAGTCATGGGCCTCACACCGACCCCACTCACCCTGCGCCAGGGCCGGTATGAGGCCGACATGGCAGAGCAGCTCATCCTGAAGGATGATCTGCGTCGGGGGGATCCATCTTTTCGACACCCCACTCTTGTCCGTCTCAAAGAGCCTCATCGCCAGCCTCTCATCCTCATTAAGAGGGACCTTGTCGGCGTCCATCTTAAGTTTTTTCCGGGTAACCCATCTGTCATGCTCCGCCTTAGTCTCGCACCGCAAATTAACTTGGTGCTGGAAGGACCGGGGCAGCGGATAGTCATCCGGCACCTCAACGTACACCCACCGATCTTTCCAATCCTTGCAGGAGGAAAGCTTATCAACGGAGATGTACCCCGGCTCCACTTGCACGCTGTACCACCCCACCTTACCGGGAAACGACGGCCGAAGGTGGTGAAGCCGACGGAATAAATTAACCGTTGGGACCTTCCCCTTAAAGAGACAGAGCCAGACAAAGCCGACTATGGTCCTAACAGCCAACGGGTGAAGCTGGGCCACAACGACATTCATGGCCCTAATGATGGCCATAACATAATCATTCAGCGGAAACCGGAGCCCGTACTCCAGGTGCCGCATATATACGCCGGTGCAACCCGGTGGAGGGCAACAGATGGCCTGACCCCTCTCAGGGATAACAATTTTGTATCCCCTGCCAAAGTAGAAATGGCCCTCGAAAAATGTCTCGCCGGAACAACGGCCGAACTTATGGGTCCAAGTACGGTCAGGGCCGACCTTACAAGGCTCGCCGTGATCCATGACGTACTTCCTCCCCTCATTAGGATGAGCCCTTTCAGCATCATCACCGAAATCGTCTCCGTCGTCATCAACATCATCATCATCCTCCCATTCCTCCAAAATTTGAGGATCAACTTTAGGAGAAGGAGACCTCGGACCCCCGAACCTTAGTGGGACGGCGGCCAGTGCCTCCTCTTCATCCAGACGCGACAGGGAACCCCCCGGCGCAGGGTTACTAGGTCCGGCCTCAGTAGAAGACATGGTAGCAACAGTTATTCAACAAAATAAGAGATCGAGAAAAGTTCGTTTGTTTACCTTGAAGAAAAACACTAGCCAAAGTAACGACACTGAAGATTAGAAGAGAGAAAAAACCCTTGGGATTTTGGAGGAAAGAAAATTTTAAGAGAGCGAAATTGGTGCCCAATTTCAAAAACTAACTGCCCTATTTATAGGAAAAAGCCCATGAAGAAGGACCAATCAGGGCACAGCCCATGAAACGTCAGCCAATCAGCAATCAGACACGTGTCAGACATGCAGCCACGGAATGTCAATCGTTGCAACAGTTGAATGTCAATCAATGCAACAGTGACCAAGCGTCTTCAACACGCCCCTTCATATCTCTCTGCCTGTTCATCTTCCTCAGCAAAATCCTAAGTATCCGCTTCTCCGCCGGCCACATGATCAACCAAGCCGGAAAGCACCGGCCAGGGGGCAATCAGAAACAACCGGCACTCTCCACCCTGGTCTCAGCCAGCGTCATTGCCTTTTCCACATCGGATGTCCATTACACAACCATGTGGAGGGGGGATATGGTACGGCCTAAGCAGAGTCACGCCGAGGTAGAAGAAGCCGGGGCAGAAAATTTTCACTTGCGCAGAATATACGCTCAGCATACATCGGAGCCCATACCACGGCATAGACTACGCTGGGGGCAAATTGATGGGGCATATTCTGCACCCGCTGACCAAGTCAACACATTGAGCAAGGTCAAAGATATCCACAAAGAAGTCAACGGCTTAGACAAACTTAACCGACGAGGCTGTCGGCTGTCGGATGGGTCCGGCCGGGGCAACCAACAAGGGGCACACATCCGCGAACTCATATCCAAGACCCCTCGGCGGTGAGTCAACAGGGCCCGCCGGCCTGCCATAGGTCCCTCGGCCGAGGGGTAGATCAGTCTTTCCACCTGCTAGCCACTTGGCCACTTGGCCACTACGTGACAAAAGGTGAAAGTCTATAAATACTCCTCAACTATCATTGAAGAAAGGATCCACAATTTAACCTAAGAATCACTATTCATCTGGTAATATCTTCCTTATCTCTCTACAATACGTACTTTGCCAAGTAACCACCACTTGCCTCTCTAAGTTACTGACTTGAGCGTCGGAGTGAGTTCGCTCGGCCCAAAGCCGAGCCCTCAGTTTGTTCATCGTTTCAGGAGACCGCAAGGAGGATTCAACTAAAGACGTCATTCTACAAGCACGGGTGGTAACATATAACTGCTCTGGAATTACACCCGGAACATGGTCAATTTCCTTAAAATTAAATAATTAATTAGTATAAACATGCACACTTATGGTATTAATTATTATCATCATAAAATTATATATTAAATTTAAAATCTATGCAATATTATTAAACTTTATAGTTTATTAGATGTATAGAGATGTTAATTATTTAACATACAAACATATAATAAGTAGGTTATAAATAATTCAAGTTAAATTCCATAATATATAATACTAGTATTGGTGCCTGGCTTTGCCCGGGCTACCTCTACTCTCCATTGATTTTTTTTCCATTAAATAAAATTGCATAACCCATAAATTTATCATTAATATATTTTTTATAACATATCCTAAAATTACGATGAAATAAATTTTGAAACAAATTCATTACTCCCCTTTAATATTTTACTCCTATTAATGAAACAATAGTAATAACATTTCACTACTTACCCGTAATCATTGTTACTTTCACTACTACCGCCGTAATTATTGTTACTGTCACTACTGCCGCGGTAATTATTGTTACTGTCACTACTGCCGCATTAATATTGATAATTTCACTATTGCCGCATTAATATTGATTATTTCGCTACTCCCGTTGTTTTTTCTACCACTCTCACTAATCTCGTTGTCAATATTGTTACTTTTACTATTTAAATGAGTGATTACTATCACATAACTATATCCAATGTTACTACTATTCTTTTCTTTACTGACGAAATTAATTTTATTACTTAGGCATGCAATTTTAAAACGATTATATATTTATATAAATATATTACATATATGCATTAAATCAAATCGAAAGAATTATGCAATATTATATATTATGGAACCTTACTTGAATTATTTATAACCTACTTATTATATTTTTGTATGTTAACTAATTAACATCTCTATACATCTAATAAACTATAAAGTTTAATAAAATTGCATAGATTTTAAATTTAATATATAATTTTATGGTGATAATAATTAATACCATAAGTGTACATGTTTATACTAATTAATTATTTATTTTAAGGAAATTGATCATCTTCTAGTCTTCTATAAATATTTAGGAAAATTACCAGGCATCTTCTTTCTTTTAGTCTCCTTGAAATCGATCATCTTAATTAATTATTTTACTTTAAGGAAATTGACCATGTTTAGGAAAATTACCAAGCTTCTATATAATTTAATTTTAACTCAAACTACATAATATTTGCATTGAGATCCCTTAAACGGGTCCATAACACGGTGTTACTGATTTAAAACTATATAATATAATTAATTTGTATATTTTTCTTTAATTACAATGAAGTCCCTTGATTTCTGGATTTAATATATAGTATTGATTGCATAATTATTTCGATTTGATTAAATGTATATATGTAATATATTTATATAAATATATAATCCTCTTAAAATTGCATGCCTAAGTAGTAAATAAAAGTAATTTTATCAGTAAAGAAAAGAATTGTAGTAACATTAGATATAGTTATATAATAGTATTCACTCATTTGAATAGTAAAAGTAACAATATTATCAGCGATTATAGTGAAAGTGGCAGAAACAATAACGGGAGTAGTGAAATAATCAATATTAATGCGGCAAAAGTGAAAGTAACAATAATAACGGCGGGAGTAGTGAAATTATAATACTACGGTTTTATGAGTCTCTGGATACTCTATCGAGTGAGGCTTACTCTGTCGAGTAAGCATGTTTTGATTTACGAAACAGTATTCTGCCTGAAGGGTACTCGATCGAGTAGCCTTGACACTCGATCGAGTAAGGGGCACTCGATCGAGTACGTTAGTTACTCGATCGAGTAAGTGTGTTTTACGGGTTTGTTTTGACGGGTTTTGTTACTAATGCGGGATTAATATAAAAAGGTTCCGTCACTTTTCTTAAACATTTTTATCATCCTAAAACCTTTCTAGAGAAGATTGGAAGTTACGTTCTTCGCATTCATTGCATTAGTGGCAAATACCAAGGCTTGGTTAGTCGGATCATCTTATTCTTTACACCGTTGTGATCGTCGTGTCAGGAGTAAGTTCCTTGTATAATTTATGTAGTGTTTCGTGTAGTTTCTTTAAAACCCTAATTGGGTAATTTGGGGGTTTTGGGGAGCATTGTTGTTGTAGATTGTGATTGTATGATTGTGTGTCTATAGGAGGTGATTTCGTTGAAGAATGATTATGATTAGCTGATTGTGACGATCTTGGTGATGGCTTATTTCAGGTAGGGTTTCCCTACTCAGTATTAGTTACACGATGTGTGTGGTGATTGTGCTGTAGATAGTAATTGTTGATTGTTTCAGACGGTTGTGATATTGTATTGTTGATTGTTTCAGACGGTTGTGATATTGTGTTGTTGAATGTTTCAGACGGTTGTTGAGGTTGTGTTGTGATTACTGTTTAACTGTCTGTGATCTTCGGGGTGCGTCCTTGGCTGAGTGGGTCACTTGCGGGAGTGGCTTCACGCCCTTGATTCGCATTCTGTGAAACCCGCCACAGAAGGGATGTGCACATTAATGAACATGGGTTTATCGCTCGATGGAGATGAGCGGGGCTTAGGTGGGAACGGCTGCGGTCCCCCACTGGCGGCGAGGAGTAACCTGTTGCGATGGGTACTCTAGCAGGGCTACACACTTTAGTGTGTAGTCAGTTGTGTGGAGATGGGAGATGGAGACTGGGATTGTGTTGAGCTGTTTGAACTGTTTGTGTACTTGTTTCATTGAGGCATTGTTTTTGTGTAATTAGTACTGACCCCGTTTAAATGTTTTAAAAACTGTGGTGATCCATTCGGGGGAGATGAGCAGTTATTGAGCAGGTATGATATGACGCATATGGGATAGCTGGGATGAGTCATCACGTGGCACTTAGAAGTCTTCCACTGTGTCAGACGATGTTTTATAGCTTTGATAGTTTTAGCAGTAGACCGTCTGAGAATCTTGTATTTCAGTTTAACAGTTTTGGTTTTGTTCATGTAATCACTTTAAACTATATTGTTATTTAAACTATATTTCTTCATTGTCATTTGATTATCATTGCCTCGGGTAACCGAGATGGTAGCACTTCCATGCCTTAAGTGGTCCTGGTAAGGCACTTGGAGTATGGGGGTGTTACAGAAATTATCAATATTAATGCGGCAGTAGTGACAGTAACAATAACTACTACGGGAGTAGTGAAAGTAACAATGATTACGGGCAAGTAGTGAAATGTTATTACTATTGTTTCATTAATAAAAGTAAAATATTAATAGCGGGAGTAGTTAATTTGTCTCAAAATTTATTTCGTCGTAATTTTAGGATACGTCATAGAAAAATATAACAATGATAAATTTATGGGTTATTCAACTTTAAATAATTTTATTTAATGAAAAAAAAAATAATGGTAAGTAGAGGTAGACCGGGCGAAACCGGACACCAATACTAGTATATCTTAATAGTGAAATTAATATGTCTTTAAGAAGACGTAATATTTCCTAGCTTTTGGATCGTGCCTCCACATTGCTATAATATGTAGTGAAAGTAATAGAAGTAATAAAAGAATGCATATGCAATTTTATTCATCGTAATATTAAGATATGGCATAGAAAAATACATTAAAGATAAATTTATGAGTTATGCAACTTTAAAGTAGTTTTATTTAATTGAAAATAAATTTTAATGGTAAATAGAGGTAGCCCGGGCGTAGCCGGGCATCAATACTAGAAACCATTAAAAGGTAAATAAATCAAGCTAGATTTCCAAAAGATATAATATTCTATAGTTATTTCGATTTAAGTTAATGGATATATGTAATATATTTATATAAATATATAGCCTCTTAAATTGCATGGCTAAATAGTAAAAGTAATTATGTTAGTAGTGAAAATAATTGTACTAACATCTCACTATTAACATTAAATATTATAATATATTAGTAATCACTCATTTGAATAGTCAAAGTAACTATATTAGTAAGGGGAGTAGTGGAAGTAATAGAAGTAATAACGGGAGTAGTGAAATTATCAATATTCATGCGACAGTAATAAAAGTAACAATAATTAGGGCGGAAGTAGTGAAAGTAACTGTAGTAATAACGAATGTAATAAAAGTAACAATATTAACAAGAAAAGAAAGCTAAGAAAAACAATTAGCTAACTAATAGATTAAAGTAAAATATTAATAGCGGAACTAGTGAATTTGTCTCATAATTTATTTCATCGTAATTTTAAGATATGGAGTAGAAAATATAATAAAGATAATTTAAGAGCTATGCAAATTTAAAGTAGTTTTATTTAATTAAAATTAAATTTTAATGGTAAATAAAAGTAGCCCTGACGTAGCCGGCGCCAATACTTAATCTATACAATATAAAAGGCTACCTAAAACATAAAAATAATTCCATGTGACACTTTTTACATTAATTTGTATTTAGTATTTGATTATAATTCAACATTGATGGATAATTTTTACTCTATTAAAAATATATACATTGAACGATAATTGAATTAGTGACCCACCAAAAAAAAGTAAAAAGGCTTATTTGTATTGGTGTTTGGCAATTACAAATCATTTTCTTAAAAAAAAAAAAGACCACATCATCATCATCATCATTTATATATAATTTTTTCAAAAAAAAAAAAGAATAATTGTAGACACCTCGTTTCTAAACCTCCCGTGAACCACCCAGTGATGATTGGGTCGCATGTTTAATCACGCAGAGCGATTTATGACATTTCGTAAGTTCGTCGGCACGTGATCGATCAAACAGTCGAGTCAACCTCATGGTCGTCATTTACGCGCCGATACGATCGTTTTGACAGTAATTAGAGTACATTTGGGGTCCGGGTCCAAATCCGTTTCCATTTTCTAAAATCGTCTTAAAACCGAGTCGGAATATTCTAGAGTTTTCTGGAGTATTATTCCTATATTTTATCTTTTATCACGAAAATATCTTCTTTGCGGAATAAGGAAGCATACATCTCCCTTAATTTCTAATTAAAGCCGCGGAAATCTTTCTTGCTGAGTAGGAAACCACCTAAGAGAAAACGCAGCAGGAGCTGCGCCTCTCGGAAAGGTCGTAGTGTAATACCCGCCCTTTTAGGGACCCTTTGACCAGCGTTGACTGACCTTGGGAGCGGGAATAGTTCTTAGAAGTGCGTGCCAAAGCTATCTTGGGTTACGAGTTATGGGTGGTACTCGACAGAGTAGAGGCTACTCGATCGAGTAGGGTGTCACTCGATCGAGTATGTGTGGTACTCGATCGAGTATCGGGTTTTCAGCGAGGGTTTTTAATCGCGTTTTGTTAAATTCGCAAATCATTTCCGCCTCATTCCTTCTATCATTTAGTCGCCTCTTTCCCTTCCCTTCACCATAAAACCTCCATGGAAACCCTTTTGAAGGTTCTTGTGCCTTAGGAGAGCATAGCTTGAGTCGGGTAGCGGTCTTTTGCCGGGTTTCTCCTTGTAGGTACGTTGTCATCATCATCCGTGTCCTTGTCTTTACGATTAGGGTTTGCTTGATAGTAATAGATGATTGTGTTGTGCTTATAGGCTTTGCTTGAGTGCTGGATATGTCGTATGTTGGCATGGATTGGTTGCAGTTGCTTAAAGGTAGGTTCGCCTACTCAGTTACTGTAGATGGTCTAGTGTGTCGGTTGTGTTGTGGTTGTTGTATATTGTCGTATTCGTATTGTGACGGTTGTTGATGTTGTATTGTGATTGCTGATTGTTTGTCTCTGGTTCTCGAGATGCGTTCTCGGCTGAGTGGAGTCACTTGCGGGAGTGGCTTCATGCCCTAGTTTCGCCCTTCGTGGAACCCGCCACGGAAGGGGATATGCACATTAATGGGACAGGGTTATCGTTCGGTATGATGAGCGGGGATTTGGTGGTACGGCTGCGGTCCCCCACTGGCAGGGTTGGTCCAGTGGACAGTCGGTGACGGAGATTGATCGGTGTGGGTGTGCTTGTGTGTGACTGATTATGTTGTATTGTTAGGTGTTGTTGGCATTGTTGTATCTTATCTCAGTACTGACCTTGTGTGGTTGTCTTGTTGTTTTATGTGTCTGCTGTGATCCCTTATGGTGAGCAGTCTGTCTTAGCAGGTGTTGATATCGTTGATAGTTGGAGTTCGGGCAGGGATGAGTCTTCACGAGATTTGATAGTTATAGTGGGTAGTCTTTGAGTTGTATCTTTTATATCGTCAGTTGGTTTTAAAGCACTTGTAATATGACATAATATTTCTTTTATCGACATTTGATTATTACTGTCCTCGGGCAACCGAGATGGTAATGCCTTTATATGCTAAGGAAGGCCTAGTTAAGGCTCCTCTGGATATGGGGGTGTTACAAAGTGGTATCAGAGCGACGATTTTGGAACCTGTAACAAATGAACTTAATGAACTTAGCGAGTCTAATAAAATGAACCTGGTGTATGTATAATGGGAGCCCCAGCTGATGCTAGATTTTGGGTGAGTAGGCGCCCTCATTTCAAAATCTTGGCCCCATGGTACTTAAGCCAGTCACAGGGTATGGGAATGTGGAGTCCGTGTGTATGTATGTGATGCGTATGTTAGTTGTGACAGAGTTAATTGTGGTTGAGTCCTTGGTAATGTAGAGAAGGGTATAGTAGTTACGTTTGAATGGTGTATAGTGAAGTTTTGGGCACGATTAGGGAGTTTGTGCAAGGGTTATGAGAAACGTGATAAGAGCTTGTTTGATAGAGATGCGTGAAAATGTGAAAGTGTATGCCGTGATATGAAAGTGATCATGTTAGTGGTTGCTTCAGGTCGATAATAACGCTAAGCATATATGAGTTATAATTCCTTTTATAGTTATAAAGATGATAGTGAAAGAATTGTTGAGTCATAATATGAGACATAGCATATAGTAATGCTTATATGCCTTGTTTAATGGTTGAGAATTTCCGCTGGGGAACGATCGATTTGTGTAGCGAAATTTTGCTTATGATGAAATTTGAACATAATAAGCTTTAAATTGCTATGTAGAGTACACATTATATTTTTATGACATATGAAAGAATGAGCTATCGTTAATTACATGTTTCATGTTTATGTGAACGCGAGTTTAGTAGTAATGTGATAAGACAAGCTTAAGTATGGTATGATGACGTAATTATGCTTGTGAATGACTCGGTAGCAGGTAAGCCGAGTTGGGTAATTTATTGTAGCATAGTATGACATAAACCTTATTTGTTGAACGATATGGGATGCTTGAGTAATAATGGTAATACGTGAACGAGTGTGATAATTAGTGCCGAATTCCGAACTTAGTTTGGAATCGACACGCGATATTGTTTTTGCAAGAATCTTTGATCTACTTCGTAGTTTTGACCATGTACTTAACTATACTTGACCGAGTGCGAGTGCTTACTAGACCGAGTAGACCTCACTCTATCTCGTTAGGAAGCTATGGCGTCGGGATGTGGAAATTTTCTGCAGATACTCGACGAAATAGCGCCTACTCGATCGAGTAGAGGGCACTCGATCGAGTACCCTAGACACTCGATCGAGTAGGTTCTTGTCTGATGATTCTTACGGGTTTCTTAAAACCCTTATTCTTTCTTATTCTCCTCATTCTTCTTCTATAATTCGAACCATAAGCTCTTTCATCCCTCTCAAAAGCTTTCTTCATCTTGTGTTAGTAGTGATCCTTTGGGTTGGTTATTCTTATTTTTTTGCATTCTCTTACTTTCCTACTTAATCAAGGTATGATTTTCTTCCTTATTTACATGATTTACCAATTTGGATGTGTTAGAATAATGATGTAATCTGAAATTTTCGATTCATATGGATAGATTATTGCTTTTAAGTGTTGTAATATGATTCACATGCCTTCTTTCCTTGATTATTGGTGATTAATTGCTGTAAAATAGATTAGAAATCACGAAATGTGGGGGCCGAAA
This sequence comes from Silene latifolia, assembly GCF_048544455.1. NCBI lineage: Eukaryota > Viridiplantae > Streptophyta > Magnoliopsida > Caryophyllales > Caryophyllaceae > Silene > Silene latifolia. Next base: position 61,837,851 of record NC_133532.1, on the reverse strand, counting down.
TTTCTAGGGTTACGAAATCAAAAATTTATTTTGGTTGTTTTACATTGATTAGATGATGGAATTGAGTGCTATACATTATATATATCATGTTGAAGAATGAATTTTGATGATTTTCACCTTAAAAGTTGCCTTAAAACTCCGTCTTAAAAGTGCCCCAAATTGAATTTCGTCTTCTATATTTGAAATTTGGTGTTGAATATGAATGTTTAGGTAAGGGATAAACTTCAATATGATAGTGGTAATGTTAATTGATGGGGAATATGTCAACATTATTACAGCTGTAGAGACCGTCTGACAAGCCTAATTGAATTGTTTTGTGACTAATAACGAAAGTTGATGATGATATGTTCTAAATTACTTTTCTATGAGCATGTACAAGCACCTTACATGTTATTAAGAGTGTGTATGGAGTAACATTGAATCATGCTAGGATGTTAGAATTGGTTGGGTATGTGTGTTCACCATGATAAACTTTTCACAACTATTGAACATGAGTGACTATAAACTGAGTTTGCATATCAAATTGGGAATTCGTTGGTGACGTGTGTACTTAGCTTTGCATTCAAAGTTCAAATGTATGAATTATGTGCTTCACATGCCTATACAAGTTTGTTTAAATCATATGCTGAAACAGATGTCGAGACCGAACGTAGGGACCCGTCAGAGTAAACGGGGAAGGGTTACACAGCCTGAGATTGGGGAGGGGAGTGGACCCGTGATACCCGCGGTACTGGAGTACCCTTCGATTATGTTTGTAGATTTCAAACAAAGAGAGCGTTTTGTAGCTTTGCAAAAACACAAAATGAGGCCAACGAGGTGTGTGGATACCACACTTCTGACTGATTTGGGAATAGAGATGGATGTTCGTCACATATTCGAGACCTTGGGTTTTACGGGGTTGCATAGGCTGAGGAAACACTCCTACCCTTTTCTTACTTTGGAGTTTATGAGCTCCTTTAGCTATGACCCAGCTGCCCAAACCGTTGAGTTTCGGTTGATGAACACCAGTTTCTTGCTTACTATGGACCTTTTTGCTTCTCACCTTGGGTTGGCCAAGCCTCCAAAGGATTCTATCACTGATATTCCTGCTGAGTGCGGTGTCTGCCGCCTAATGCCTTGTCTGACCGGAAAGCCAGCTCCCACCTCAAGCAACATGCTGATTAATGACGTTCAGCATGTTACATTGAGGATCTTTCTTCGTTCTCTTTCGAACCTCCTTTATGATAGACCGGATATCAGTAAGCTGAACAACCATGAGGTGTTGCTTTTGATGTCTTACTTGAACCCGGAGCGGGCCAGGAGGGTGGTCTTCAATGCTCCTGCCATCGTCTGCGCTAGCCTTGCCTTGATGGCTACTGCCTCTTCCGTGCACGAGTTGTGGCGCTATCGCCACTCGGTTAGCTGAAAAGCTAACCTCCTTTGAGGCTTCTGCGGAGTATGTGCCTCTGGCTACACCGGTGCCTACGATGGACCGTGACTACTATCTCGACCTGAAATGGTTGAGAACCTTGGCCGACGGTAGCCTAGCCTGGAGAGTATGGGGGATGAGTTGGATGGGAATCCTGGCTCCTGAGCACCTTCCACCGACCGAGCCGTTAGAGCCAGTGGAGACAGCTGTTGACTCCGACGAGGAGGAGGAGGATGATGACGTGCCCCGCCAGTTGCAGACCTATCTCATCGATGACGTGATTCTCCAGGTGATGCCCGAGCCGAAGAAGGGGGAGAACGCGACCGTAGCAGAGGAGAGGCCCAGGTTGGGGAGGGGACCCCGTCGAGTGAGAGAGAGGACCGCTGAGACCAGACCACGACCGGTAGCACCACCACAGCAGCACCCTTTTCCGTGCTACCCCTACCTTGACACCCCGGAGACGCGATCGAGTTACCTAGCTGAGAGAGTGTCATCTACTTTGACACTCAGGAATATGCATAAGATGGCGTACACTCAGGGGATAGGGACCGAGGGACCGCATCGGTTTGGTGGAGCGGAGTTGGGGACTATAGTGGGGTTTTCCACTCCTACGGAGTGGATCAGTCAGCTTGGGGGACGCCTCAGTCCTTTGCTTACGGTGGCTTGACCCTATGGTACGTAGGACCTGGAGCTGGAGCGGGGGTTGATGCAGGGATCGGGTCATCGGGAGCGGGCACCTCGGGAGGTGATGGTGGTGGTGATGAGGTGATGGAGGAGGAGCAGCAGTAGCAGCAGGAGTGATACTCCTATTTCTTTATCCTTGTTGTGATCGGTTGATGGTAGTCGTGGTTAGTTATGGTAGTTGTTGGTTGTCGGAACTTTTATTTTCGGATTTGTATGCTTGACCATAAGGCCGGATTTGCTAGTTGACTTTGTTGCAGAATTCGGTGAGTCGGGAGGTCATTCCGACTCAAGTTATGTGACGATTTTGTATATATATGTGTGGTTATGGCAGGTTTCCCAAAAATTTCGACCTATAGGTACTCGACAGAGTACCCCGTACTCGATCGAGTAGCTATAGATGTGGCAGAAAAGAGACATTCTGATCTCAGGGCTACTCGATCGAGTAGCCAAGACACTCGATCGAGTAGCACGGCACTCGATCGAGTACCACTACATACTCGATCGAGTAGCACTATTACAGGAACTTTTCGAAAATTAAAATTGTTCAATTGTTTTATAACTGCATGTTTGATGTTTAGCATGGTTAGTGAAGCTTAGTAACACCTTTGAACCGTTAAATTCATATGTTCGAAGTCGCGCTTGGGTTTTATACGCATATTTGTAACAAGTGGTGTAGTGGTGCTTGTTTCTTGTTGCTTTAATATTACATCCGCCATATTTACTACATATTCATCGGAGTTACATCTTTTAATACACTTGTGCATATGATATTAACATGTTATCTCGACGGCGGCCAGTTATTCGGGTGGGTGGTGTATGTTTTCTAATTTAATGAGTATATGATTCGTGAGTAATGTCCATAATGAATAATATAAGGTTTTGATTTATGTCACGATGCAATTAATAAGTAACATGTGTGGTAATTTGGTAGTGAACTTCGAGGACAAAGTTCCTTTTAGAGGGGAAGAGTAATGTCGCAAAATAAAAAGGCTGATTTTGAGACTATGTTGTTGTTCGTTTATAATGTTTTGTTGTTTATTTACAAAGTTTTCTTTTACCTTGGTCACTTTGATTGTATGAAGTTGTAATTGGTTACTTTAGTTCGTCGAGTAATTCATACGTTGAAGTGAAAATTTGATAGTATGATTAAAAGATGGTCATAAAGAGATAGTTGTGGTGCAATGTGTCGTAGTAGAATTGCGTTGTTGAGTAACATGGTGGTGTAGTCGTGTGGCATGAAGTTGATATGAGATATGTTTCGTATTGATAGTTGTTACTAGTGAATGGAGTAATTCCGTAACATAACGGGGGTTCGTTGTTAGTGTTGGTTTGCATTGCAAGGTCGGTGTTTTAGACGATAGTTTGTAAGAGCCGATATACACATACATATATTTAGAACGTTAGATAATGATGATGATGACATGGGGGATGGCGTTTCAGGGGAGTAGGTGACTTGTGTCGAAAGAGTGGTGAGGTTGTTGTTTCCCGTGTCCTATGTGTTGAGGTAGGTGAGTTGAACTTCGGGGACGAAGTTCTTTTGAAAGGGGGAAGACTGTAATACCTGCCCTTTTAGGGACCCTTTGACCAACGTTGAATGACCTTGGGAGCGGGAATAGTTCTTAGAAGTGTGTGCCAAAGCTATCTTGAGTTACGAGTTATGGGTGGTACTCGACAGAGTAGAGGCTACTCGATCGAGTAGCGTGGTTACTCGATCGAGTAGGGTGTCACTCGATCGAGTATATGTGGTACTCGATCGAGTATCGGGTTTTCAGCGAGGGTTTTTAATCGCGTTTTGTTAAATCCGCAAATCATTTTTGCCTCATTCCTTCTATCCTTTAGTCGCCTCTTTCCCTTCCCTTCACCATAAAACCTCCACGGAAGCCCTTTTGAAGGTTCTTGTGCCTTAGGAGAGCATAGCTTGAGTCGGGTAGCGGTCTTTTGCCGGGTTTCTCCTTGTAGGTACGTTGTCATCATCATCCGTGTCCTTGTCTTTACGATTAGGGTTTGCTTGATAGTAATAGATGATTGTGTTGTGCTTATAGGCTTTTCTTGATTGCTGGATATGTCGTATGTTGGCATGGATTGGTTGCAGTTGCTTAAAGGTAGGTTCGCCTACTCAGTTACTGTAGATGGTCTAGTGTGTCGGTTGTTGCGGTTGTGTTGTGGTTGTTGTATATTGTCGTATTCGTATTGTGACGGTTGTTGATATTGTATTGTGATTGCTGATTGTTTGTCTCTGGTTCTCGAGATGCGTTCTCAGCTGAGTGGAGTCACTTGCGGGAGTGGCTTCACGCCCTAGTTTCGCCCTTCGTGGAACCCGCCACGGAAGGGGATGTGCACATTAATGGGACAGGGTTATCGCTCGGTATGATGAGCGGGGATTTGGTGGGTACGGCTGCGGTCCCCCACTGGTAGGGTTGGTCCAGTGGACAGTCGGTGACGGAGATTGATCAGTGTGGGTGTGCTTGTGTGTGACTGATTATGTTGTATTGTTAGGTGTTGTTGGCATTGTTGTATCTTATCTCAGTATTGACCTTGTGTGGTTGTCTTGTTGTTTTATGTGTCTGCTGTGATCCCTTATGGTGAGCAGTCTGTCTTAGCAGGTGTTGATATCGTTGATAGCTGGAGTTCGGGCAGGGATGAGTCTTCACGAGATTTGATAGTTATAGCGGGTAGTCTTTGAGTTGTATCTTTTATATCGTCAGTTGGTTTTAAAACACTTGTAAAATGACATAATAGTTCTTTTATCGACATTTGATTATTACTGTCCTCGGGCAACCGAGATGGTAATGCCTTTATATGCTAAGGAAGGCCTAGTTAAGGCTCCTCTGGATATGGGGGTGTTACACGTAGTTCCTGCTGCGCCTCTTCATGAGCTGGTTTTATTTATTTTATTTTTATGTATATTGACAGGTCAGACGTATAGCTATCAAAAATAACTAACTGGCTCTAACTAATATAGCTAGGGAAGTCGGGTCGATCTCCACAGAGAGGCTATTTTGCTAATTATCTGTTTAACTCAGTCTGTCAGGATGTCACAGAAATGGGGGTTTAAATGTGATTTTCTAAACTAATAAGAGTAAGGAAAAGAGAATAAAAGAAAGGGATTAAACAGATATAGAGAAACAGCTAAGACAAACGGTTCACCATAATCATCCGGTCAAGTAATCTAGGTTTCAGGTCAATGCAAATACGGTCTAAGGGGTAACGAACGTCACCTTTCGGTCCTTAATTCACCCTAAAGTGTAAACAGCTTAACTCTCGCCCTCGCTGCAATACTCTATTGTTCGCTACAAGTCTCGCCTCTTCCAACCTTTCGGTCCAGGTCGAGGATCACTAAGAATTAAATGCCTAATTGCGTCGACTCAATCAGACAGATACAATTAACTGCAGCATTTAACCAACAAAGACAATACCAGCATTAACCCAATAAATCGATTACTCTCCCTTCATGATTATGGATCCCCTATAGCCTTAGCATATGAAAATTAGCTACTCATTATCATTGAATTAACAACAACAATAAATAAATAATTGAAACTAAACATAATGATAAAACTGATAAGGATTGAATAAAAGCAATTATGATAATAAATAAGGGAGGAAGGAATTCAAGCAATAAAAATGATTAAAAGATTAAAGAAGAACAATAGTACCAATACAATCCGAATCTGAGTAGCAAAAGTATAAGGAAGAACAAAATCCCAAAGAACAGTAACCTAAGATAGAAATGAAATTGAGAGAGAGAAGAGAAGAGAAATACAATTGATCCGAAAAATAGAGAAATGAAGAACAAAGCAGTCGTCCTTTCCCTCTACTGACTCCAGGGAATGAAATTGAATCCTTATTAGGTCTAAACTACTCTTATTTATACTAAGTAGTTTTATTATTAATCTAATTATTCTCGACTAAAATCTTCTCGCTGTAGCTAGTACTCGATCGACCATATATCTACTCGATCAAGTACTTTTCCTGCTTTGCGCACTGAACTTCAAACGGCTGCCATTTCTTCGTTACTTGGGAAAATAGGGCGATTCCGGTGGCGTTGGAAAGCTAAGAGGACAAACTTTCATCTCCAATTGGAATCACCCGAATATCTATTGTAGAACTCGAGATATGGCTCTCCAAAGTAGGCACTAGCAATTTGAAGTTCTTCCTTTGCTCGCCCAACTATCTTTCTTCTTTGCGCATCCCAAAATAGCTACATTCCCGCTCCAAATTCACTCTTCCTCCAAATGCATGCTAAACGGACGGTAAAAGGCTCGATTTCACTACTTTCTGGTTCATTCCTGCAAATAAGACAAAACAAACCAAAGTAGCATATTCGGGGCATTTCGTAGCATAAACTACGATAAAAGCATGGAAATACGTGCTGAAAATAGGCTAAAAAGACTATACATTAGGCACGTATCAAATCTCCCCAAACCAAACCTTTGCTTGTCCCCAAGCAAATATGAATGCAACTAAGAAACAACAGTGGAACGGGACCAACGCATCAGCTACAAATCACCCACGAAAACCAATTTAATGCAACAAAATGACAAAGTGGCAAATGAGAAGTACAAACGAGTTAAATCAATGTTTCAAACTTACTGAACCGTCGACCTTGCAAGATTCAAAAGATATCGGACTCTCACGGGTCGCTCGTCACTCAAAATTAGGCACAAGGTGAGTATATATGTGAAAGATAGGAAGAAGTAAAGACACTCACCTAGCTCGACCTATAAGAACATGCATGCAGTTAACATGAATAAAGTCTCTACAACCGTACATATGCATTTCAACCATACTAATGACCAAGACACATGCCGAGGACTTACATTTGGGTAAGTGAGGTAATGGGTAAGAAGGGGCTAAAATGAATTTGGATATGTGGGGTTAATAGCCAGGCTAGCAACAACGAATCCAAATATAAACTGCATCCCAACTTCGTACTCAATATAGCAAGATGAAACGGTGCAAAACTATGCACTAAACTCACGAAACACCAAGAACTCGTCAACTCCCCACAAGATATGAATAGGACATGGGAGTGAAAATCATTAACCAGTTTCTTTTTCACATGATTTTTTTTCTTTTTCTTTTCTTATTTCCATTTTTTTTTCGTTCTCTTTTTTTTTTCTCTTTTTTTTTTCGTTTCATTTCTTTTTTTTCTTCAATAATTCTTTCATTCCCTTCAATTCTTCCACCATCTTCTGAAATCAGATATAATAACCACATTGCAATAAAACATTCCAATAATTACTCGTCACTAGCTCGGCTAGGGTAGGAAGTATTATAGAAAGTAGTTAATAGGGCAAAAAGGCAATTTGGCTATGTGGGGTTCATGGGTAGATTGAAATAAAGGGAACTGCCTCTCCTAACATGTGTCACCATCCACAGACCGAATGCATACAGGTATTAAGAAGACTAGACTCATGCTTATGCAAATTAATGTTACATGCCTTAAAGAGAGTACTACTCACATCCTAAATGAAACCGGTCATGAATGTCACCAGTTATAAAGCTCTAACCTCAGAATGTAATGTAGCTTGCCGACACAATGAATCAAGTCTATTCGTTCAGATAAGAGAGAAACAAAAACTCATAGATTATGCACATAATCATGCCAACTAAATGTCAAGAATATGCAGGGCTCAAGTAAGGGTTCAAAGTAGCGTCAATGTTCAAGCGTTCCGACTCAAATTAAACATGAAATTTTTGAAATTTTATGACTTTTATGATTTTTATATGATTTTTTGAATTAATTAAAACAACAATGCATGCGAGAATAAATAAATGTGCAAGCAAAAATGCAAGAAACATGCAGACACAGATATGGATGCATACCTCCCCAAACCAAACCGTACAATGCCCTCATTGTACCAAAAATAGGGAAAGAAATGCAAACTGAAGAGAAGAGGATAAATGGAGTCGGAAAAACTTACAAAACGTCATATAGAGGGACCTCCCCAAACCGACCATGAACATGGGAGGTCAAAGAATGTCAAACAGTAGCTCCATAGACGGAAAACAGCAGCTAGGAGTCAAAACTACTCGATCGAGCACTTGGAACAGCTCGATCGAGTGAACTGGTGCTTGGAAGGATTCGATCGAACAGAAAACGGTCGATGGAGTAAACTTGCATTTGCTTTTGGTCGATCGAGGACAATTATCACTCGATCGAGTGAAAACTGCCCCAAAAAGTGCTCGATCGAGGACAAAACCACTCGATCGAGTACTTGGTCCTGCAAAACACGCATGCCAAAGCTAGAAAAGCATAAAGAGTTCGTAATACAGCGTCTAAAGTTCAACAAAAAGCTAAAGAGAAATAAATAGTTCAACAAAAGTTCAATAAAACATCCATTTGCCTCCCGAGAGCGTTGGTTTATGAGGTCCCGCACGACCTTTTTCCAGATCATCCAAAAGCACAAATCATCGGCCTACTACTAGGCCTCCGATCGGACGTAGTAGCCAAAGAATCGTCAGCGGACATCCGGCCTCCGGACTTGGCAATGTAAGAACAAGCAGACTTCCCAAAGATCCGGGTCCCAATCTATCATCTCATCACGCAGCTTTTTCCTAGACGGTGTAGCTTTATCAACACCTCCTCCTGGGTCGTCTATCCAGGCAGTTCCAGATTCCAGACTCAGAGCACCCATCTCGCCTCTCGGGTGCGTGAACTTGTCAAGACTCGTAAAAAGAGAAACAAAGCAATGTTCCTCCATTCGCTCCCGAGAATGGGGCGGAGGTGTTACAACAGCGAAGCGACAATATGTGACTCGGAAGGACTATCGACGGTATATCAAAGGACTCTTCATGAGGGACATCCTCACATGGCGTGATGTGCATGGGTTCCCTAGGGTCATCAGACTTAGTAAAAACCAAGTCCTCCCCTCCGACACGAAGGTAAGTGTCCCAACCCCGACATCGATAATTGCGCCGTGATGCACAAAAATGGTCTTCCCAAAATAACGAGAATGTTACGGTCCTCGGGTATATTTAAGACAATAAAATCTACGGGAATAAAGAAATTCCCGATCCTAACAGATACATCATGTAGAGCTCCTTTGACCCGAACATAAGAATAGTCACTAGTGAAACAGTCGTTTAGCGCGTGTGAACTTAGTCAACCCAGATTTCAAGGCAAGAGACAAAGGTAAAACGCTAATACTAGCTCCTAGGTCACATAAAGCACTATCAATTGAATGGGTCCCTATTGAACATGGTATAGAAAAACGACTGGGTCGACATTTTTGGCGGGGTCCCATTTCGAAGAAGTGCACTACACTCTTGATCATAGCAACATTCATTACCGTCTTAACATCACTAATATCCTTCTTAGACCAATTAATTTGACCAATAAATTCAGAATAAGAGGGTACCTGGGCAATCATCGCTTTGTAGTGATCGGCGACATTGAGATCTCGGATACGGTCCAGGAATGCACGGTGTGGTAGCAATTGTTGTGGATAAGGAACTTGAAAAGAATAGGAGTTGACTATATGTTCCTTTTTATCGTCATTAGAAATAGGCATTATTGACGTATCAATCTTTGTCCATAGCAAGGCAATTCGATCGAGGTATCACAAAGTACTCAATCGAGAGCTTTCTTCACTCATATTGCTCGATCGAACGATCACAGAGACTGTTCGATCCAGATTTTGTTCTTCAGCCGTGCTCGATCGAACAGACCTTGTGACTGTTCGATCGAGGTTCTCCTTCCCAGCAGTGATCGATCGAACAAGATTCGAGTCTGTTCGATCGTGGTGATCCCTTCCGACTTCGTTCGATCGACCTATGTTAGTCACTCGATTGAGTGATTCCTCTGTCTGAGGTTTAAATCTTCGCATAAACTCTTGAAGTACGATAGGAATTCGTCATCCGAGTCATAGAAATCATTCTCAACATTGGGTGATACGGGTTCTTCATGAGACGGAATGGTGTCGGTGTTGATAGCATACACCGTCTCATATTGCTCTTGGATTTGCTCGACAACTAGTTGGTTCACCCAAGCTCGTAGCTTCGTATACGGATGACAAATTCCTCACCAAGTGCCCTTATCATTGACTTAACTTCTTCAGCCTCATCATTCCGAGCAAGTGGGGGAATTGGTTGCGGTGAGAAGGAATAACAAGGCGGTGGATAGCCTTGTTGCAGCAAAGGTTGTGGTCTAGGCCTCAGTGGAGAAGCAGCCTCATAGTGATTAACACAACCCCAAGATTCTTTCCTCTCCCAATTAGTAGATCTTTCAGTTTGAGCTTCAAACTGAGCAATAAGTCGAGAGACGGACGTCATCTTGGCAAAAGGGTCGAAGGTACTCAAGCCTTCCTTCAGATCTTTTTCTAAAATCTGTCTAATAGACCCGTAAGACCTATCAAAACAAAGACTAAAGAAAAAGATAAGAACGGCCTCAAGGTACTCAGTCTTCCCTTGAGGTGAAAAACAGACAAAAATAAAACAGATAAAAGCGTCGCCTCCCCGGCAACGGCGCCAAAATTTGACAGGTCAGACGTATACCTATCAAAAATAACCAACTGGCTCTAACTAATGTAGCTAGGGAAGTCGGGTCGATCTCCACAGGGAGGCTATTTTGCTAATTATCTGTTTAACTCAGTCTGTCATGATGTCACAGAAATGAGGGTTTAAATGTGATTTTCTAAACTAATAAGAGTAAGGAAAAGAGAATAAAAGAAAGGGATTAAACAGATATAGAGAAACAGCTAAGACAAACGGTTCACCATAATCATCCGGTCAAGTAATCTAGGTCTCAGGTCAATGCAAATACGGTCTAAGGGGTAACGAACGTCACCTTTCGGTCCTTAATTCACCCTAAAGTGTAAACAGCTTAACTCTCGCCCTCACTGCAATACTCTATTGTTCGCTACAAGTCTCGCCTCTTCCAACCTTTCGGTCCAGATCGAGGATCACTAAGAATTAAATGCCTAATTGCGTCGACTCAATCAGACGGATACAATTAACTGCAGCATTTAACCAACAAAGACAATACCAGCATTAACCCAATAAATCGATTACTCTCCCTTCATGATTATGGATCCCCTATATCCTTAGCATATGAAAATTAGCTACTCATTATCATTGAATTAACAACAACAATAAATAAATAATTGAAACTAAACATAATGATAAAACTGATAAGGATTGAATAAAAGCAATTATGATAATAAATAAGGGAGGAAGGAATTCAAGCAATAAAAATGATTAAAAGATTAAAGAAGAACAATAGTACCAATACAATCCGAATCTGAGTAGCAAAAGTATAAGGAAGAACAAAATCCCAAAGAACAGTAACCTAAGGTAGAAATGAAATTGAGCGAGAGAAGAGAAGAGAAATACAATTGATCCGAAAAATAGAGAAATGAAGAACAAAGCAGTCGTCCTTTCCCTCTACTGACTCCAGGGAATGAAATTGAATCCTTATTAGGTCTAAACTACTCTTATTTATACTAAGTAGTATTATTATTAATCTAATTATTCTCGACTAAAATCTTCTCGCTGTAGCTAGTACTCGATCGACCATATATCTACTCGATCGAGTACTTTTCCTGCTTTGCGCACTGAATTTCAAACGGCTGCCATTTCTTCGTTACTTGGGCAAATAGGGCGATTCCGGTGGCGTTGGAAAGCTAAGAGGACAAAATTTCATCTCCAATTGGAATAACCCGAATATCTGTTGTAGAACTCGAGATATGGCTCTCCAAAGTAGGCACTAGCAATTTGAAGTTCTTCCTTTGCTCGCCCAGCTATCTTTCTTCTTTGCGCATCCCAAAATAGCTACATTCCCGCTCCAAATTCACTCTTCCTCCAAATGCATGCTAAATGGACGGTAAAAGGCTCGATTTCACTACTTTCTAGTTCATTCCTGCAAATAAGACAAAACAAACCAAAGTAGCATATTCGGGGCATTTCGTAGCATAAACTACGATAAAAGCATGGAAATACGTGCTGAAAATAGGCTAAAAAGACTATACATTAGGCACATATCATATATAACATACATATGTGAAGATTTTATATCATTAGTATGCTCAAACCATCTTTTAAAACCTTTTGATGGAAACAGCAGAGAAACGACGTGGGGAAGAATCGCATCAACTGATGCGCCTTCTGGAAAGGCCGCAACATCTGTTGCATCTCTTCCATAGGCTGCTTTCAGTTCCTGCACTTCTTCTTCTTCCCCGGGTCTTCGCTTCTTACGTCTTTTATTTTCTTTCTTAATTTTATTCGTCTTATTTCGTTTCTCATCTTCAAATTAGTTTTTATAAAATCCTTTTTAATAATTTTCCGACTTAAATCCCTTATGACTAATATTTGCGGGTTTTCGTCATAAATTCAAACCCGAATTTAAGAGGCACTATTTATCCATATCAATTCCGTGGAATTCGTCTTGGTACATATTTCTCTTTATTTTCCAGACTTCGTTCTATTTTGTTCTTGTTTTAACCGTCTTAAACTCGAGTTTTGTATGTAAAATCGATTCTGACATCGTATCTTTCTAATCCAATGTAATATCTTGCTTAATTCGTTCTTTTAATCTGACTTATGACGATATTTGCGTTACATAAACATGCTAAATCACTTCTATTCGAGTCGTACATCAACAATTAACATAAATCGATTAAGGAACGTCAACAACCCGCGGGTCTGACTTTCATAGTCAGAACCTTGCTCTAAAACAGCCGCAACAAGTGATGCGCCTTTTCCAAAGGACGCACCAGTTGCAGCGCCTGTTCTGAGCTGGCTTCTGCCTCTGAACTCGTTCTCATTTTGACGTAGGTTTTCTAATTAAGTTTCTAATCGACTATTATTCATATTATCCCTATAATTCGACATATTTTCATATTTTAATTTCTTTTTTATTAGTTTCTTTTCTTTTCAAATCCCCCTTGAGCATATTTATGACATAAATTCAATTCAAATCATTGTAATCAATTTTAATTTATTTATCATATTTGTTTATTTCATATCATTCTTGTCTGATTTACTTACTTGATATATTCACATGTAAATCAATCTAATTCCAACTTCGATCCCATTGAGTGTTAAATTGCTTGTCAACCTACATTGTCTAATGTTCACATGCTAGGATTAAAAAGTTGGATGTTGCATTGCATGCATACAATTGACAACATATCAAATATAAACAACTTCCCTGATCATTAGTAAAGGCCGCTATCGAGGCGGGCGGGATTAGGTATTCAAATAAAGAGCTTCCTAATCCGTACCCCCATCCCTTACTCAAGATCTCTGTTAACATCCGTGTTCATTGGCATCACGAGAGTCATTCTAGACATAGAAGGCTAAGGGAAACAAATTTCCTAGTGTTCATGTCACTACTTTGTGTCTTGACATGGGCCAAAGTACTCGAACGGTTCCAATTTCCCATAAAAATTGGTGGCGACTCCACAATTGCAGGCTTGTCAAACCTTTCACCGGTTTCAATGCCTTAAAAATCGGAAACGACCCAAGATGTGCTTTGGCTCGCGCCAGAGTTTTGTGGTAGAAGTGTCGCCGCCTCGAAACCAACTTGCGGGTAGTTGTGTCCACAATTTGGCGACTCCACTGGGATGATACACTTAGACTAAGTCTGGTGTTACCTAGAGGGAAACTTAAACCAGGTTAGGTAATGGTTTATATGAGACAGTTGTCAATTTTCATTACTCGACCTTCGTAGGTCGTTTTAGCCAGCCTTCATACGCTTAACCCAACCAATTCGGCCAATCGTCCCGTCTGGACGGTGGAAATTCCTATTTGTGCCCAAAGACGGATAACCATTGACGTCAACCATACCACGATACTTACTCATGTTTGTATCAAGAGCTTTCACTACTCGAGCTAATGGACTAGGAACCGACCCGACTCATGTTTGACATGGACCTCTCCATAGATCAGGGTATGATAGTTTGGTATGACAACCCACCCTTTAAATCAAAACCCTTCTAAAACCACTCAACATGTCGTTATAATGACTATGCCTATGTTTGTAACTTGTATATTATCACCTTTGTAAACAAAACCATGACGAAATTTTCAAAACCTTTCTTCAAAATGTAAAATGTATACCTTTCAAAATAGCCTAAAAAGTTCAAAGTCAATAAGATCAAGTTGAAACTCTGTCAAAATTTCAAAAATCAACCATTTTCAAAATCATTTCAAAGTCAACACTCCTACAATCACACACAGTGATTGTCTAGGATAACATTTCAAAAAAAAAAACAACATTTTCAAAACCCACACGACACAAGGGACACATGTATCCCTCCCTTTTTGAGTCGTTCCACGAGTATTTTTGTGTCCTTTGAGTAAGTGTGCAATGTAGTCGATTGTGTCTTGATTCGCCGTCTGTTCTTATCTTCAATCCGAGATGGTCGGAACTAACGAAAGTCAAGGAAGCGTCCAGGGTCAGCCCGGTGGTAATGGTAATAATCAAGTTTTGGCTGTACTACTCCGACTCCAAGCCAGTCAAGATGTCGCTTACACTCGTCTCCAAACAATCGAAGGCCACATAGTAGCCGTAGAAGCCAGGCTTCCTCCTGCAGAGGGTCTTACTCCTGACATCCCTTTGCACGATGATCCTCTTCCCTTTGGAAAGGCTGAAAACGATTCTCCACCTATCCTCACTGAAGCAGAAAAGTGTCTTCAGTACCTGGAAGAGCAACTAATGTACCTCAAGGGGGATGACATCTACAAGGAAAATAGCCGAAAGTATGAAGTAGGGAATGAAATTTGATTACCCATCTACCATTTCTTATCATCACTGCCAACCTGCTAGTCAACGACTAGTTTTACTACCACCACCACAACCACCAAGAGCGCCTCCCAGTCACCGTCACCACACAAACTCCTCTTCACCTCCCCGTCACTGGTCACAATCACCTGTATCGCTCACACTCGCTGTCACCACCAACACATACTATCATCGGGCAGCGACGCTGCACCAGTGACACCAATAGATCTGGTGTTTTAAGAGGTAGGAGAGGAGATTTAGGTGGTGAAAGGAGGTTTTTTAGGGATTAGGTCGGTGACTTCTGTAACACCCCAAGAGATTGTGAGATAGTTATCCCACATCCAGAAATTGAGAGGCTTATGATATATTTATAAGGGCTTCCACTCACCACTTAGTAACAAGGCCTTGTGCTTTTGGGCTTAAATGAGGATAAATAATAGGCCCAAAGGTACACATCTCATCTTATTGAAGTTGTGTTACGTTGTGGCGGGTCGGGTCGAGTTGTTATAAATGGTATCAGAGCAACCCTACGACCATGTGGTGAGCCTGTAGTCATAAGTACTCGGGTCACCCACCTAGCGGAGGAGGATTCTGGACTTGGTTGCGGCCAGCCTCCGGGCACAACGAGGACGTTGCGTTATTTAAGTGGGGAAGTTTGTAACACCCCAAGAGATTGTGAGATAGTTGTCCCACATCCGGAAATTGAGAGGCTTATGATATGTTTATAAGGGCTTCACTCACCACTTAGTAAGAAGGCCTTATGCTTTTGGGCTTAAGTGAGGACAAATAATAGGCCCAAATCTACACATCTCATCTTATTGAGGTTGTGTTACGTTGTGGCGGGTCGGGTTGTTATATCGAATGAAGAAAAGGGTGAATGGAGGAGAAGCGTGGCAATGCTGGTTGCCGACAGTGTCGCCGGTGTCATCGGTCGTCGATGGTGTGGATGGGTGGTGGTGTTGTGGTTGTTTGTGATGATTGATGGTAGTAGGGGAGAAAACGGTTGGGCAGTTGTTAGGATTGCCTTAACTCTTATTCCCTTCGATTGAGTAACCAAACAAGTAGTTAAATTTGGATAATTTCATTTCTTTCCTTCACTTTTCCTTTCCCTTTCCCAATTTCTTTCCCTTTCCTTTTTTTGAACCAAACGCCCCAAAAGTAATTATATTAGTAGTGAAAATAACTGTACTAACATTGGTTATAATAATATGTTACTAATCACTCATTTGAATAGTCAAAGTAACTATATTAGCAAGGAGAGTAATGAAATTATCAATATTCATGCGGCAGTAGTGACAGTAACAATAATTACAGCGGAAGTAGTGAAAGTAACCGTAGTAATAATGAATGTAATAAAAGTAACAATACTAACAACAAAAGAAAGCATATATGAACAATTAGCTAACTAATCGATTTAAGTAAAATATAAATAGCGGGAGTAGTGAATTTATCTCATAATTTATTTATCGTAATTTTAAGATATGACATAGAAAAATAGATTAAAGATAAATTTATGAGTTATGCAACTTTAAAGTAGTTTTATTTAATTGAAAATAAATTATAATGGTAAATAGAGGTAGCCCAGCGTAGCCGGGCACCAACACTAGTACTATGTATATAATCCGAAAAGTAATAGATTTCAATGTAATTACATAAATCTATACAAATTTATTTTACTATATAGTTTATTAAATGTACAAGGATGTTAATTGTTCAACATAGACAAGTATAATATATGTAGGTTATGTTTTGTAAACTATGCAAAGGGTAATAATTCATGATTGTTTCAAAAGATATAATATTCCATAATTTGTTTAGTTAATAAAATTATTTAGTCAACTGATTTAAAAATTAAATTTGATAAAATAATTGTACTAACATTGGATATTTGGATGTAACAAATACGATTGTAATCACTCATATAACAATAATAGCAGCGATAGAAGTTAAAGTAATAGTAACAACAACGGGAGTAGTGAAATTAACATTAATAAATGCGGGAGTATTAAAAAAACGATAATGACAACATGAGTAGTGAAAGTAACCGTAGTCACAATAGGTAATAAAAGTAATAAAGACCATTGAGCTTAACTCCCTCTTCAATGTGGAATTTCTCCATTTCTAATTCTCTTGCCCTTTTTTTTCCCGCTATTCAGATTCTGTTATGAGACAATCTAATCAGTAGCGGACCCAGATAATTTAGGATGGGAGTGCACAATTTGAAAAAAAAGTCGAACAATATAATAAAATGATTAAATATTTAACTTCATCATCGTCTTAATTATATACTCACTCCGTTCAAATTATTTGTTTACCTTTAATTAAAATACCCTTTATAAAGAATAAAATAGGCAAAACAAATGTTTAGGACGAATGAAATAGTAAATAACACGTCAAAAAATTACTACTACTAAAAATTTAAAGCAATCCGACGAGATTTCATGTTCTGAAAACGTTTCAACGATATATCTTAATCACTTATTTGCACAAAAAAAAAAATCTTTTTCTATATACTTCTATGTAACTACGAAATGCTTTAAGAGTGGATTAATCATGCTATTCCTTCACTTATTCTTCACAAATATTTTCAATCAATTATTCATTATAAGAACATAACAAAGGAGAAAGTTATGAAAAGTTTTATGTGCCTTTCTTTGTGAATTTCAAAAAGTCTCTAAATTAACTATTAATCTAAAATGAAACATAAATTTGAAATTAGGGGTCTATAATTTTATTGACATTTTTCAAATTAGGGTTCTATAAATCTAAAATTAGGGATGCCAATTAAACTAGCAACTATCAAATAATCAAAATTCACAACAAAAAATCAAAAATAGAATATCAACAATCAAAACTTAAGTAGAAAAAATGTTCATAGAATTAATTCATCAAAGAAAATTTCAAATTAACAATATAAATTACAGAATAGGGAATAGGGAAGAATTTAGAAATTAGTGAAAGGGCAAGGGCGCGGGGGAGTAGTGAAATTTTGCAAAACAAAAAAAACAAAAATTTTGTTCACAAGGAAATTCAAACCCGCGTACTACACTACAGAAGCCCAACTTTTAACCGCTGAGACACTTTGTCTATAATGCCTACTTTGACATGCACATTGTCTATATTCCTGATACAACAACAACAACATCAGAGCCTTAATCCCAAAATGATTTGGGGTCGGCTGACATGAATCATCCTTTCGAACCGTCCATGGGTGCACGCACGCCTCAAAATGCGAATAAAAAAGGGAAGATAAAAAACAAAAGGGAGAACGAAAATGTAATGGAAAGTCAAGGTGAACTTAGGGGTTTTAAAATCGGATTCCGTCTTTCTTTTATAAAAACTTAAAATTTAAATCGAGAGAAAAGATTAAAACGATTTTTAAAAACCGAAATAGAGTTAAAGATCCGGAATGAACCAGGTAAAATCTATAAGAAAGTGGTTGTTGAAAAAGTGTGTAATAAAGGGGAGAAAAATAAATAAATTAATTTCTTTAAATTAAATAAATAAATAAAAGCACTAAATCTGTCAAAAAACATCAAATACTAAAAATCCACATGTATCCTTTCCCTCCATTGTGCCCTCTCCGTCACCATACTCTCCTCAAGCCCCAGAACTCTCATATCATGCTCTATCACTCTCAACCATGTCTGTCTCGGTCTTCCTCTCCCTCTAGGGACCTTTTCTGTTCTCCAAGTCTCCGACCTCCTAATCAAAAGTGCGTCCATAGGTCTCCTTCTCACATGGCCAAACCATCTTAGTCGGTTTTCCATCATCTTGTCCTCTATTGGCGCCACTTTAACCTTTTCCCTAATCACCTCATTCCTTAACCGATCTTTCCTTGTATGTCCGCACATCCACCTCAACATGCGCATCTCCGCCACACTCATCTTTTGAATGTGACAATGTTTCACGGCCCAACACTCGGAGCCGTAAAGTAGGGCAGGCCTAATTGCCGTGCGATAAAATTTTCCCTTTAATCTTTGGGGCATATCTTTATCGCATAGAAACCCTGAAGCACTCTTCCATTTCAACCATCCCGCTTTAATTCTGTGAGCCACATCTCCGTCTAACTCCCCATCTTTTTGAATAATAGATCCTAGATATCTGAAGAAATCCGAACCCTCAACAACATTCCCATCGAAAATAATACTCCCCGCCTCTGTCGATCTCAACCCCGCCACCTTAGTGAACCGACACCTCAAATACTCAGTCTTACTCCCGCTCAACTCGAACCCACGAGTCTCTAAAGTCCGCCTCCACAATTCCAACTTTCTCTCCACCCCTTCTTTTGTCTCATCAATCAACACAATATCGTCAAGCAAACATCATACACCAAGGGATGTCGTCCGAATATCCCTTGTCAACTCATCCATAACTATAGCAAAGAGAAAAGGACTAAGTGCGGAACCTTGATGCACCCCGATGGTAATAGGAAATTCTTCCGTTCTCCCAACATTAGTGCGAACACTTGCACTAGCCCCCTCATACATGTCCTTTATGAGGTCAATATATTTTCGCGACACACCCTTTCTCGCCAAAGCCCACCAAAGTACTTCTCTTGGTACCCTATCATATGCCTTTTCCAAGTCAATAAAAACCATATGCAAATCCTTCTTCTTGTCCTGATGGTATTCCATCAATTGTCTCATGATAAAAATCGCATCCATAGTCGATCTCCCGGGCATAAATCCAAATTGGTTTTCCGAGATGTCTACATATCTCCTAAGCCTTTGCTCGATTACCCGCTCCCATAACTTCATTGTATGACTCATAAGTTTAATTCCCCGATAATTGGAACACTCTTGGACATCACCTTTGTTCTTGTACAAAGGGACAAGAGTGCTTTTCCTCCAAGCCGATGGCATCTTGTTGCTCCTCCAAATCTTGTTGAAGAGCATGGTTACCCATTCAATCCCTCTCTCCCCGAAGCACCTCCAAACTTCTATGGGTATACCATCCGGTCCCTCTGCTTTCTTTGACCCCATCTTCCTTAACGCCTTTCTAACTTCACTCTTTTGTATTCTACGCACAAATTCCCGGTTAACCATGCTTGGTGTTACCTCTACATCCCCAAAACCTTGTTCCTGATGTCCATTGAATAAATTATCAAAGTAAGAACTCCATCTAGCCTTTATCTCGTTATCCTGAACCAGAACCTTGTCGTCCATATCTTTCACACACCTAACTCTCCCAATATCTCTCGTCTTTCGGTCTCTTATGCGAGCCAGTTTATAGATATCCTTCTCCCCTTCTCTCGTGTCCAACCTGGCATACACTTCTTGGTTAACTTTTGCCCTCGCATCCCGTACGGCCTTTTTAGCGGCTCGTCTAGCTTCCTTGTACTTTTCAAAGTTCTCATCACTCATGCATTTCCCCAAAACCTTATAGCATTCACGTTTAGTCTTTATCGCTTGTCTCACCACATCGTTCCACCAAGATGTGTCATTGTCTATATTCCTGATCCTGATGTAAAAATAAATAAATTACGTCAATCAAGGGTGCGCACGTGGGGTGATGTGCGCACCCCTGGATCCGCCTCTGAATCTAATACGAAGTAGTTAATTAGTTGGTGAGATGGAGACAAAATAATAATTTGATATAATTATATTGGAGAAATTAAAAGAAAATGTAGAGAAAAGTATAGACAATCCGCTAAACTCTTGATATAATCACCTATTTAGTAAATGAATAGGCGAAACTCATATTTTTCCCGCCTAAATATTATCTCCTAAAATAAAGTGTAGTATTTTTAGCATATATTATCTCACAATCTCTTAATGGCACAATCTTTTAATAAATTTAATATTTAAAACATTCTATATTATTTCACATTATACATAAATTTATCTCCATTATTATATGATAAAAAAAAAAACTGTATACTTTTTTTTAAAATAATTTTACATAAAAATTCATTGACTTTTAATGATAAAAAGTCGCACAATAAATGTTAATAGTAAAAATATTTTAAAAATAACATCATTAATTTCTCGGTAAAAAGAAAACTTTCATTAAAGTGATAAGAAACATAAAAAATAAGTGAATTATCAATTTAAAATGGGTTTTTTTTGTCAAAAGCTACCCAAGATTTGTCTCACTTGCAAATACACTACCTATTATTTTATTTTTTGCAAGACACTACCTTTAATTTTTTGAGTTTTGTTGAAAACTACCAAAACCTAGTACACTAAAAACTAAAATTTTATAAATATCATGTATATATTGCACGGGATCTAAACTAGTTATGTATAAATTTTTAAAATCACACCTTCCGAACTCGAAAAATCTAACTTAAACCCGACCGATTGACATGTTTACCAAGTCTAATCGGAGGTTCGGAGCTCCCGATAAAAACAACCCAAAATTACACAAAAGGAGGCAGAGGAATTGGTTAATCCTTGGAAAACTAATTGCAACAGAAAAAAGTGGAGAAAACAAGCGAGAAAGTGAAAAATGGTGTGGAGTGCGACAATGGTGGGAGCACTACTGGGTCTGGGTACTCAAATGTACTCCAACGCCCTCCGTAAACTGCCTTACATGCGCCGTATGTCTGTCTGTCTTTTCATTCTTCTCCTTGTCATTTTAAATTTAATTCCATTTTCTAATCTACTAACATTAATTAGATCCATGGGAGCATGTTTTGGGCATGGGAATTGGCGCTGTTTTTGTAAATCAACTTGTGAAATGGGATGTTAAGCTTCAAGAAGATCTTGATAAGATGCTTGAAAAAGCTAAGGCTGCTAATGAACGCCGTTATATGGGTTTGTTTCTTTTCCTCTTTTCTTTTCTTTCTCTGTTTCATTCTCTTGTGCTTTATTTTGATCATTAGTTATGTCATTCAATTCAGCCTAATTTGATTACTCTCTTTGTCCCATTTTTCGTTCTTTTTGTTTACCTTTGGTTAAAATACTCTGGATGAAAAAGTAAATAATTGACCGGAGGAAGTTTTTGTCAATGATATTTGTTTCATCATGGTAGTTTAAATGCCGGATTTGTTTAGGATTTTCTGATGCTGACCAAAACACCTAGGTGAGATAGTGTGCTATTTTTCTGTTCCTTGACGTTTATTTAGTCGATTCGCTTGTTTTGTTGTGCACTGCTGTTCTTGTTTGGTTATAAGGTTGATGTCAAATTCTTTGGATTGTGTCATTTTCTGGTCTGGATTCCTGCCAAATGTCTCGCTGGAGAATGTGATGGTCTGAAAATGGCTATTTCTAGGGTTCTTACTCACGGCCTTTGTTTTGGGAGATTTTATATTCAATTACAGCTGAAAACCTTTCTACTACTATTCTTAGACGCGAAATGTATAATTACTTGACGCAGGATTATAGCAACGACTCAAATGAACCATGAACTGCACCTCCAAAAAGAGCCACACACTGCACAAAATCTCCGTAGTATCGTGTATGCGATTTTGCATGGGGGTTATATTTTACTACTCCCTCCATCCCACTTTTATTGTCCACATTTTCATCTTAGGATGATTTAAGAAAACATGATAAAATACCAATCTTACCCCTTGAATTGAAGGAAATGGGGACAATATCATTGGGAGGAAGACGGTGGTACCTATATTATCTAGGTGCAATATTAGGGGTTTACAACTTTTCTTTACTAACTTTACAAAGGGGACAATAATTGTGGGATAAAGTTTTGGAGGGAGGACATTAAAAATAGGATGAAGGGAGTACTACAGAACAGAAACTGATGAAATTGAGAGTTAGTGCTGATTCTAGACCTGATATCTGTGTACTGGAGATGTATAGATGTTATTGTTACCTGTGACGTCATTAGAGACTTTTAGGGTTGTTCTTACCCCATATCTCTCGCTTGCGATGGAGGTAATCATATCTAACATCCACCACCATCATTTTCAAGTTCATTTAAGCTCTATCAACCTAGTAATAATTACCTCAATCCCAAGCAAGCCTTTAGATTCTTATATATGCATTTCCTGCTCAAGTGCACACTTGTGTTAAACCTCCTTCCTACTTTTATTTATGGAGGGGTAAATGTGATTAAGCTTTTTAATATCCACACCAAAGTGGGTTACTACATTGTTAATTTGTAAACAAATCAAGTGTTACTACCATCAGTTTTTCTATTAGTCTCATTTCCACGCTATGCTGTTCCAAAATAATAGACTCTTTGTTACATTTAAAAAAGGAGTTCCTGTGACATCCCTATCTGGAAAACTTTCAGCCTCTCTCTGGTGATTGAACAAATTTTCCAGGTATGAGTTGAAAGGACAACGTTGACATTTTGAAATGTCACTAGTATTTCTTGAAGTTGACCCTCTATAATCCTATGGAAATGAAATGGAGGGAATAAGTAAACACAATTGTCAGTTTCTTAGGCATGCATTGGAGCTCAAACACTTAGATGCTTCTCTGATATAATTTGGGTATTTTGAGCACGCCATAGTATCCGTTTTCAATGAATAGAGTTATATTGATCATTAAGTCAACTAGGGGTCACACCCATGCTAAAAAAGACACCAAGAGGTGTCAATCACCTGAATAGAAAAGGAGAGCGAGAATGTTAAACTCGCAAGTTAGCATGAGTAATCTATGTATAAACTTTCGAATAAACTTGACAAATGCAATTAGAATAGTTGGCATGTAGAAGCAACGTCGTCCAAATTCAAAAGTTCAATAATTTCTTTTGTTCCAGTACACTACCAAATATCCCAAGGTAACAAAACCATCTTCCAGACTTCGGTAGTCTAATCCTTTTTCATCCTTCTCTTCCAAGTGAAAAGAACATCTTTAGCATTCCGAGGTTGAACCCAATACAAGTCGAAAAGGGATGCCAGGCCACAATGACATGACCCAAGTCGTAAAACACTAACCGATCAAAGAACACCGACTGCCCTAATTGAAACTTCTACTCTTAAGCATGTTTGTTGTTGGAATATCTCCTTTTGCGATGGTGCAAGCGAAAAAAGAAAGAAAAGCTTTTAGTAGAGCTTATCAGATCCAAATTGAACTGTTGAAGTGCAAGGAAAGTGAAGAAGACCAGACTTATCTAAAAGATTGCAGACATTCTTAACGGATTAAAAACCATGAACTATCACGCAGCCATCGTAGCTTATCATTTCAACTCCAGAAGCTTCAAAATAGACTGTTGCTTGCAATCATAGGGGAGCATTGAAAAGCAGATTGTTGGTTTTGATCCAAAGTGTTAGGCGAATAGAAAACGGATAAACATTAAAAATGGGAATGTTGTTAAAATATATACGTAGCTCCTAGTGTTTTTTGGCTGGATGTCATTTTGAAAACGGAAGTAATGCATTTGATAATCTATCAATCATTTAATTTTATTTCTACGGTATAGCTAGCTTGTTTGTAAGATCTTTGACTTTAGGCCAAATGTGTTTGTTTCTTAATTTTTTTTTTTTTGTGTGTGTGTGGTGGAATTCAACAGTTTGATCCTCTGTATGGAAAAGGATATATTTTTGTTTATCATTGACGACATCTTTTTGCTTCAGACGAAGATGAGTAGCTTGCCATGTGAGTTGTGACTGGAATAAGACCTTGCGGAGATGGACCGCTTATAGCAATTTCTGTGATCTTCCTTTATCTTATTTGTAGAAACAAATATATTTTGTTTTGCCTTTGATGAAATTCGATAAAAATGGTAGTTGAGACCAGTCTTGCCTCTATCCCATGTATGCGAAATGTGTATCTCGTGAATGTGTAACATGAGATCTGGATTCTGGGGTACAGATTTGTATAACCAACTCTTTTTTAATCTGGAATATGGCAATTCCTATGTTGTCCATGAATATATCACATCTTAAATGATTTTCAAGTATGTTTTCGCAGCAGTTTTTCGCTTTAGTTTTCTGTCATTTATATTTTTAGTCCAAAATTATGCATCTTTGCCAAAGAAAATTTTCATCTGGAATAGAAGTACTTGATTCTGAATCATGAGTTGCATCAAATCATATTTGCAGCCTAAAATTATGCATCTCTGCTAAAGAAAATTTTCGTGGATACTTTGATTTTTGATTGAGGAGTTATATCGAGCTACATCAAATGATATTTGTAACTTCAAATTTCTCCATCCCGGCTTTACAATTATTTGGGTGTATCGATCATTTTCATACTTCTTTTATCTTCATTTTAAGTATCCTCATACGCCGAGATCATAAGTGAAGGAAAGAGTACAATGTTATGACTTATTTTACATATAAGGGAGTTTTTGCCTTTTGTTTTCACTAGGTCCTTAATTATTTTTCCTACTTTTAAATAGGGGATTCTCTCTATCCACAAGAATAATATACTTTTTCTCTCAAAAAAATAAGAAAAGAATAAGATGACTTGGGATATTTTTTTCGAGTAGCAACCAATTTCATTATTAATGAAAAAAGCACTAATTTTTAGTATCAAACATTGTAGCCGTCACCTTTGTAGTTATAGTAATTTAGTTTTAACTTTTATAAGAGCACAAATGAGAATTTGTGTAACTTTAACATCTTTTGGGACAGGCGAATCTGATGCATTGTCATTACACTTTCTCACGCATTATTATTATTGTTTGTAAATGAACAACTAGCAAATAGCAACTGCTTGGAAACACATTATGATTTATGAGTAGGTTTTAACTGGTGCGCTACTGTATCATCCAAACAAACAAAAAAAGATTATAATCTAATTCTTTATTATTTGGCTTTATCCTAATCATTTGCTTTTAACAATAAACTACTGTATAATTTCTTTTCGTAGAAACACCTTTCAATTTTTAATAATTCTACAAGTTTAGAGAGTGCGGTTACGTGCTCAGCAACACTCTTATTTTACTTTGTTTGCCTAAGTTAAGTTTACTTGCTTCGAATTCAATCAAATAAAAATCGGCAAAATTAAAGATTCCAAACACTGTTTTTAGCTCAACCATTTTGTAGCTTAGCTAAATAAAATTTAGTTGGCATAGATAGTTTCATAATTTTTCATTTTCAATGTTTAAAATTTGAGCTTAAACAGTAATATACAAATGTGAAAAGAAAATATGTTGATTCAAAAATTGTGTGGAGTGAAGAAGAATTTTATGAAATATTTAAAAAGCAGTTCAATATAAAAATGTGATAACAATAATTTAATTTTCCTTCAATCAACAAATTAACCGACAAAAACAAAGCCAATTATTTTTTAGAATTATTAATCAACATAAAAGTTATGGTCTACAAAAGTCAAAGTGTCTAATAACTAACAATCATAAAAAAGCAGTCCTAAAAAACCAAGTATACCCCTTTAAATAAAACTTACAAAAACAAAACTTCCAAAAATCATACACACTGACTCAACCAAACCACCCTTCCAAATTATTTCACCATTATTATCATTCATACTGAACTCTCAAGAAATCATATACATCAACATCATCAACAACAACAACAACAAGGGCAATGGTTAAAAAAGATGACAGAGATAAAGAAAAAGCACTACCTAAATCAACAATTGTAGCTGAAAAAAGAGTATTAATTGGTTTAATATGGAATTGTGCTGCTGAACTCAAGCTCATTCTTACTGCTCTTCTTCTCCTTTGTTCTTTCGCTACTCTTCTTCAATTCCTCCCTTCTCGCTTCTTTCCCTTTTATTATCCTACTTATACTTACACTACTCTTCCTTCAAATTGCCCTCCTAATGTCACTGTCGCCGTTGTCGCTACCCCGCCTCTGCCTGTTGCAGAGGTGGTTTTGGACAATGGTGTTGTAAAGCGGTCATTCAACCCAGTTGGGACTGCAGCGTATAATTTTATTCTAGTGTC
Source organism: Silene latifolia (assembly GCF_048544455.1). Classification (NCBI taxonomy): domain Eukaryota; kingdom Viridiplantae; phylum Streptophyta; class Magnoliopsida; order Caryophyllales; family Caryophyllaceae; genus Silene; species Silene latifolia. The sequence continues at coordinate 61,811,263 of NC_133532.1, read as the reverse complement.
GGCTTACCGAGGTGGTCCAAATACTTTTGCTATTATTGGGTTGTCTTCGAAACCACTCCATGTGTATGGACGTCCTAGTTATACCTGCGAGTATCATTCTAATAAGGAAAATGACATAGATGATGGTAATAATATTGATAATGGTAGTAATAATGAGACTGTTGTGGTTTCTGTACGCGGTCGTAAGATCCTCCCAGACTGGGGATACGGCCGCGTGTACACAACAATAGTCATCAACTGCACTTTCCCAGACACCTCCATCGTTTCCACCCCGACCGTAGGCGGTCAACTCATCCTCAAAGCGGCGGTGAACGGTGGTTTTGACGCTGAACTCGACCCCACAGACACGATCCTCGCCCTAACCGAACCCGCAAACTCATGGAACCTATCAAAATATACCAATACACCCCCGAAGTACGACTACCTATACTGTGGGTCCCCAATATACGGGAACCTGAGCCCACAAAGGGTACGTGAGTGGATCGCGTACCATGTTCGGCTCTTCGGAGAGCGGTCACACTTCGTTATATATGACGCGGGTGGGGTTCATCCTGAGGTGTTGGAGGTGTTGAAACCATGGATGGAGCTGGGTTACGTGACGTTGCAGGATGTAAGGGAACAAGAGAGGTTCGATGCGTATTATCATAATCAATTTGCAGTTGTAAACGATTGTCTGCATCGGTATCGGTTCGATGCAAAATGGATGTTCTTCTTTGATGTGGATGAGTTTGTGTATTTGGCTGAGGGAGATACCTTTGAAGATGTTATGGAGTCGGTTGGAGAGTATTCTATGTTTACTATCGAACAAATTCCTATGTCTAACCAACTTTGTCTCCTCAAGGATGCCGGCAAAACCTCCAAGTAAGCTCTTCTTATTAATCCTACTTCCTCTATTCCATTAAATCGTATTTATTTTTAAAAAAACGTATATAACTCAACAAAATAGAAAAATTAATGTTTTTTCAATGTTAAAAACAACATTTGGATTAATGTTGAATTTGCAACGAATATGCCTTCGATTAATAACTGAGATACGTTATAGCCTCTAAATTGGTTGTCGCCATTTTATTCAGGTTATAATATACTCCATTCATTCCAATTGTTTGTTTTAATGATTTAGACGAAGAAAGTAAATGCATACGAATGAAACAGTAGCGATGTTGTGAAATTTGGATACTCTACAAATTTAGCATTGCATTGAGTTTAGAAAAGTAGGAAAGAGCAATGAATGAACAAGCTAAGGTAATCATCATCTTAGCATTTTGCCATATTTGGAGTAAATTAGCTGGTCATGAATCCCTTGCAAGCTACTACAACTGTTGTGACAGTCACACTAATTGGAATTTCCGGAAGTTGGCTCATGTTGCTTTCAACTTAACTAACTACAAAACGAAAACTGTTGAGTTTATGGATTCAAGTACCTAAGAGGGGGAGGGGGTGAATTAGGTACTCTTAAAAATTTTAACTTCAACTTTATTGGATTAAAGTAAGTTAATCGAACAAAAGAGATTTAGTGGATACTTTGAATAATATTGAAAGATTGAACAAGTATCTCAATGAATGTTTGCTGAAGTATGAAAGCAACAATCGTTCTGACTGTATCTATTTGTCTCAGTTTGTGGAATATTACTGCAGGCCAAATACGACAGTATGTTGAACTGTTACTTCTAAGTTAAAGCGAAACAAGCAAACAAAGTAAAAAGGCAGCGGAATTAAAGAGATAAACAATGAACACGAGTTTTTGAATTGGTTCGGCAAATACTAAAGTGCCTACGTCCAATCTACCTTTTTTATTACTTTCCTTTAGTGATCTACTCCGACAACTAAAAGACCCTTGTAATAAAAGACGCCAACCTACTCCGGTTGCAAAGCTAGTACAAGAACTACTCCGTTCTATGACAAGCTAACTCGCAATCTACTCCGATTGCCAACTCACAACCTACTCCGGTTGTCAAGAGTAAAAGACTACTCCGTCCTAAACTCTTCTAACACACTTAAAATGTAAAGGATCAAGTTTCCACTAACACATTCTTAACAAAGAATAGAGGTGGACAACTTTTACAAGATCAACACTTTTAAGCAAGAGAGTTTAGTATAGAAAAGCAACAGTAGCCACGACTGTAGAAACTGAAAGACACTTGAAGACTTTAAAAATGATTTTGCAAAAGAACACGGTTTTAAGCTTTAAAAACACTTTGCAAAACATGAAAGAATTAAATCAGAAAGTCTTAGGGATTTAATGAAGAGGGAGCACGGTTTATATAGAGGAGGTGAGTGAAGGGGTTGCTAGGGTTTTGAAGAGTCAAAGACCTCACATGTGAAGACCATTTGCAACCACCTAATAACTTGCACCAAAAAGGAGTCTTTTGCAAATGTAAGAATAGAGAAAGAAGGTTTGAAAGACAACCTTAAATGCTCATGCTTTTTCAGAAAAACAAAGGATGTGAGACAAGTCATATGATGACAAGTTAGCACCAAAATGGCAAAAAGCAATTTTTGTTTTCTTAAAAACCAAAGGATTGAATTTGCATAAAGAGGAAACATTTTGAATAATTCAAACCACTCTTTAAAGAATACTACCTCCTTAATAAAAATCTGATATTTATCTTTGAAAGATGAATCACGTGAAAGCTTTTGAAAGACAAAAAGGATCTTCAAGTTTCTTACGAGTTGTGGCAAAGTCCACTCAGCTGTTTGCTTGTTAAAGCAACAGTCATCTGGACCGTTTCTATTACTCTGCTATACTCTACTTTCTCACTTGTACATTAGATGACACATGACTAATTACAATGGGACAATTAACAACTTCAACACTTCTTAATCCAAGCTTGATTACATCATTAATCCTGAAAAGGTAAACTAAGATGACACAAATCAAATGGGCATGTTATCATCAACATAAGGAACCCAACAAAAACTAACCTCTCATTCAATAATATGGTGTAATGACTATTAATGTACTCCATCATTACATTTTTATCTCCATTTTCTCGTCTTAATTTATCTCAAATTAATTGTTCTCTTAAACAAACGAACGTAGGGAAAAAATTCGAGCTGGCTTTTAATATTTCTCGCGACATTTAACTATCACTCCTTACGTCGCAAATTTGCAATAAAATTGTTCTTGTTCTTTTAATTCAAGGGTTGTAGTATAATTGTCATTTTATTTTATTACTCATTCTCAAAATAAAAAATTAATATAAATTATTAAAGGGGGTCCAAATAAAAGTCTAAAATAGGGTCAAAAAATTGAGTGTATTTTCTTAATTAAGATAAATTTACTATTAAGCATCCCCTGTTGTAAGGGCGGATGTTTAGGAGACAGGGTGGCATTGTGACTAACTATCTACCTGTAAAAATAATTGTTCATTGTGAATAAGACGTGTTAGTCTTTTGCATGAATTATTAATTGTATTTTTTTCAGGTACAAATTATTATTAATTGGAATAATTATGTAAAGATGCGAATAATGTGGATTAGATCTACTTTAGAATAATAGGCCGAATGCTAAAATCATGTGGGTTGGCATTAACAATGTGGACGTTGTACAATCAAACAAATTCATTGAAATATGCATGCATTGCATCTTATCTTCAGCCCCCCAATTTTATTCTTCGTAGACGCCTGAAATATGCCGATAAATTTCAATCATATTATTAAAAAACATGTGGCTTGATGTGCAGTGCAATGCATACCCTATTATTGTCCCAATTCATGTTTTTGTTTTCTTCTTAACATGCCATCTTGTTTGTTATACAATTTCGTTATCGGGTTGGTCACATCAATCAAAATAGCAGAAGACCGAAGATTGTCTCCTAATAAACTTATTAACGTGATCTTAGTTATTTCGAAGTGTTTTCTTACATCTCTGTTTTTCTTTCTATTATTGCAGGAAATGGGGATTCGAGAAACTAGTATATAAAAACGTGAAAAAAGTGGCAAGAAGGGATCGGAAGTACGCAATACAGCCTCGTAATGTGTTTGCCACAGGAGTGCACATATCTCAAAACTACCAAGGCAACTACCTTATGAAGACAGGTCATCTAATGAAGTACTACCACTACCACGGCACCGTTGCTCAACGTCGAGAGCCGTGCAGGCAATTCGACAACGGCATGTCCGTCGTTGCAGACGGCATTCCATATGTACAAGACACTAATATGATGTCCATTGCTCCGTTGGTTAAAAGTTTCGAGCTTAAGACAATTGGATCTAGACTTGAGTCAACTAGGCAATAACACACATTATACAGCCTTGTTTTTTGTCATTGCACATGGGAGGGAGGGTGGGAGGGATGCTCTTTATTCACATACGTATACATAGAGGAAATTTATTAATTAATATTTTGATTTTCAACTTTTGTGCATAAACTCTCTTTTTTCTTTGCTTTAGACTATGTAGTTAGTACTTCGACTTTAAATAGAAAAAATATGGATCAAGTTATACAGTCTGATTATGAATAAATTAATAGTTTATTAATGTATTTTACAAATGAAAAGAACTACTATATATGACTTAAAATATAAAAAGTAAAAGCATAATTATTATAATATTATGAAAAAATAATTTAAAACATATACTATAATATTGCCGATACATTCACCCTTCACTCAATATAATCTTATCTATATAAATTCAGAAGACAATACTCATTGTACAGCGCGCCACGTCATAAATGCAATTTTTTTTTCTTTGGAAAATTCAGGTTATGGTGGGCGTGAGTGTCTGAACGTATTTAATTATTAAGATATCCGTCTTTTCAAACATGCGATAAATTTCGTCTCGCAACAAATTATATAAAATCATCTTATGGAATACTTCTTCGAATTAATATTATGATAAAATTTTATACATTCCGTGTAAAGAAAATGCATAACATTTACGCAGAATTAATTACAAATGCGAGTAAATGTGATTAAATTACATAATTTTTAAAACAAAATTACACAATAAAATTATATAATTTCAGGAAGGAATTACAGTTATATACGGGATCAACCATACAACGGAAATGAATTACAAAAATAAATTACATGTATTTTTGTTAATATTATTGTACCACAAAATCATAACATAATTTTTTAAAAGTACAGGGTACTAATTTTTTTTTTCAAAAAACAATAATAACGGCATATGTACTTGGAATATAAAACTCGGCATCTGAACTATCAGCCGCGCATACCGAAATTGGTAGGTGACAATGATAGATACAATAGAAATGCAAAAACAAATATACATCTTAACATTAATTTTGGTCCAAATACATACCCGTGCAATTTTGCACGGATTTGAAACTAGTATTAGTTTATAGGAAAATTAGATTCGAATAGAGAGAAAAAAATTGATTACAAATTCATCACAGATATTAAACCTTCTGTTTTTGATAAGTCTTATAAGACAGTTAGTTATTTAACTACCTTCACCCTGTACTCTCTAGAGTCTCTACCCTCACCCCTACAATCTACTTTTCGTTTATGACACATAATTACTTTGCTATAAATTATTACCAGGCCAATTTTATTATTTGAAGTGTGATTTGTAAAGAGATTAAGTTGAGGGGATATAAGATGGGACATAAAAGTGGAGTAGATGATCTCGACTCACATTGTGAAAACTATATACCGCTAAATTGTCCTGAAAGAGCATTGTATAGTTAATTATTTGTGCAAATGTTCTGCAAGTTTGGATCCTCTTCATTTTCTTTCATTTCTTTTGATATAATTATTTTAAATCGCTATTCATTCTCCAATTCTTCAAACAATTGATCATGGATTGTTGAGAAGAAAATTCAGATTACTGAGAGAAAATGAAAAGAAATTGATGGGAAAAATGACGATAATATAACTCAGGGTTATGCAGGATACTATGGTATTAAACTACTCTCGATCAATTGTTGTCCTTTGGTTTTGGCACAAAGACCAAGGAAAGGGGAGGAGGCCAATTACTAAATGACAAGTGGAACAAATTGAGTGTGAATGATCAAATTGCTCATTAAGTTCATTCTTAAAATAGAAAGGTCAACAATTGACTGAAACACCTAAAAATGGAAAAGGATAACAAATGACCGGGACAGTATATTAATACTACAGGCTACAGCATTCAACATGAAATTATCAAGATATTAAAATTAAATAATTAATGTTCATAGACACTTCTGTTTTTATGTATAACACAAATGATGGCGGGCATATGCAGTAATAACTACTACTATTCTACTCCTACTTAATTAGCCTATTCTACGTAAAATGTCGACGTCGACAAGGACAACGAGTTGAGGTGTCCACTGGTTATAGTAGTTATCGATCTATTGAACGTGCACAATTGTCCGGGCTGCTCTATACAACCATTTTGACTTGTTTCTCCTCAGTCTTTTTCGAGTAGGAGCCAGGAGGTTAAATACCAGCCATTTTTTTTTATTAATATTGTCCATTTCTCTACTACAATAATCAAAGACGAGATATCTTAATAATAACGTCATCAAAACAAAATGTAAAACGACTAATATGAAATCATAAACAACAATTTAGTTTAAACTCAGAAAATACAATTACGGGAGCTGTTGCACGAGAAAAATTGCGTAAACTAGGATTGAAATTTCAACTCTCAATGACACCACTTTATTTGCTATGAGATAGTCTTAAGTCTTACTTCCTCCGTTCTATTTGTTTTTTTACGTTTATTTTTTCGACACTATTCATTGGGTCATTTGTCAAAATGACCATTCTAGTAAAACTTTTTACCAAAATAACCATTTTCTAAAATTATTTACCAATTTAACCAAACTATAATGAATTCTTTCAAAATATTCAATCATTAATCTCCTTTTAACTTTAGCAATCATGATAAATAATCATAAATATTGTTGCAAATTTAAGAACTTGCTGAAAGAAATAGAACTTAGCTGATCAGAAAATAACCTTAATCGAGACGCCGTGTAAGACACTGCCCTAAATCAGCAAGACCCCCACACAGGTGCTCCTTGGGTTTCGTGGTCACCGATTCCAGGGTTAACGCCTCCTTCCGCACAATGTTGCACAGCAAAGACGGAAGTGAGAACTGTTCTCAATATGCAAAAATATAACAGGGAAAGAAAAGAGAAAAAGATGTTTTGTATATTGTTGTGTATGTAAAACTGAGGAGGAAGAAGGTTTTTATAGTAAGCAAAAGGCTCCTCCAACAGTCAGAAAATCAATGGCATTAATTCTGAGATTAATGGCCATAAAATCGCGTAATGAATTCTGTATTGATTGTGTAATAAAATCTCAACAACTAGAAAAAGTATCCGATGTAAAAAGTTTAGACCAGTAGCAAAAAGGGGCCCACGACACCACAACGCGCACGAGCTGGACGAACGGCGGCGGCGGCGACGCGCGCGTGGGGAGACTATAATCTATCCTCTATAGTCTAGTTAACACTTGTTAACCCACTTCATATATAAACACAACATTCCCCCACTATTCTTCCAATGTGGAACAAATGTTGTCTTACTTAAGTTTTGGAGCAACTAATTCCAACAATCCCCCACTTGGTCCAAACTTAAGGGCATCCACAATAGATGAACCTCTGAAGAGGTTTGTCACTTGACACATCACTAAATTAACAAACCTCTCCAATAACAAATCTATACATAACAATAGACAATCATTTGCAAGGTTCATGTTATAGGACCCACTTTCAATTATCCATTTTTTTTCTCTCATATGTTGGGTACATTTTAGGGACCACCACTTGTCATGTCATCCGACAAACCTGTATACAAATGTGTAACCATTCTCATCTATGAACCTCAAACCTCATTCCCAACAATAGAGAGGTTTGTCAACAAACCTCTAAAAAGTACACAAACCTTTGTTGACAAACCTCTATTGTTGATGCCCTAAGAAATAAAAGAAGGAATATAAGAAAATGGCTATAATCAGGTGAACGTAATCTTGAACCTGAAAAATAGAAAGAAATTAGAACAGCTTCCTCGAGTAACATATGGCCCCATGAAAAAACTTTGTCTCATGATTGCATTAGAGAATAGCCCACATCTATTCTTGTGACACCCCCATACTCCAAGTGCCTTACCAGGACCACTCAGGTATAAAGCTGTCACCATCTCGGTTTCCCGAGGCAATGATAATCAAAAGACAATAAAGAAACAACATTTAAATAGTGTAGAGTTTAAATGAGTAAAATACAATCCAAAACCAAATGCCAAAATACGGTTTACATAATCTCAAAGCAACTGTCTAAAACTATCAAAACTACAGCGGAAGACTCTATCATCTGGTGGCGACACATCCCAGCTATCCCATGTATCTCGACTCATACCTGCTCAACAACTGCTCACCATCTCCGAATGGATCACCACAGTTTTTAAAACAATTAAACCGGGTCAGTACTAACCACACAATATATTTAACTCAACAAACAACACAAAACACAGCTCAATCGTCACAGATACACCCCGAACTCCATCACCAACTCCACAATACTGACTACACACTAAAGTGTGTAGCCCTGCCAGAGCACCCATCGTAACAGGTTACTCCTCGCCGCCAGTAGGGGACCGCATCCGTTCCCACCTAAGCCCCGCTCATCTCCGTCGAGCGATAAACCCAAATCCATTAATGTGCACATCCCTTCTGTGGCGGGTTCCACAGAAGGCGAATCATGGGCGTGAAGCCATTCCCGCAAGTGACTCCACTCAGCCAGGGATGCACCCCGAAGAACACAGACAGATACAATCAATCACAACTACTATCAACAACCAAATCCAACAACCGTCACAATACGAGTATGATAATATTCAATAAACACAGATCACAACCAACACATCATGTGACTAATATTGAGTAGAGAAACCCTACCTGGAATGCAATACAATCAGACGATCTCAACAGCTGATATCAAAAAGCCTCCTCTACGAATCCTCCTCCTAACATATGAATATATGATCACATAATTACTAACAATCATAAAACTAACAAAACCCCCCCAATCCCCCAAATTAGGGTTTAAACCAACTTAATAAAATACTATAAAACCGGTACATAGATCTTACCCTCGACGCAAGGATCACAAGAATGTAAAGAACGATGAATTCCGACCTCTCAAGCTCCGGGATTTGTCAATAATGCGAAAGATGCGAAGTACGTAGGTTGAAATCTCTTTTGAAGTGATTAGGTTTGATAAAAGTGTATTATGAAAGTGACGGAAAGGTTTATATATTAATTCGCATTATTAACAAAACCCGACAAAACATTACCCGTAAACCGAGCCACTCGATCGAGTGCCCAACGTACTCGATCGAGTGCCCCCTACTCGATCGAGTACCAAGGCTACTCGATCGAGTACCCTACAGACAGAAACTGTTTTAAAAACCAAAATACCCTTACTCGACAGAATAAAGCCCACTCGATAGAGTACCCAGAGACTCATAAAACCGTAGTATTACAGTCTTCCCTCCTTAAAAAAAACTTCGTCCCCGAAGTTCAAACCACAACAAAACAAAAACATACCACCACACTCCCGACACAACAACCAACATAAAACTCAACACAAAAACATGTTACTAACCAAACTCAACCCGACTCAAACCACTACAAAACATACCGACACAACACAAAAAGGGTGTAAAAACTCTTTGCGATCATATCCTACCCCTCTAAAAGAAACAAGGTTACGTCCCCGTAACCATACATACCTGATAAAAAAGGAAAGGGTAACGCTCTCTCATGGCTTCCTCTGTCTCCCATGTAGCTTCTTCTACCTCATGATTAGACCAAAGGATCTTAAGCAAAACTGTCTCACCACTCCTAGTCTTCCTAACCTTTCCGGTCAAGAATCTGCTTAGGCACCTCAAGATAAGACAAAGACTCATCTAGCTCTATGCTCTCTGCCTCTAACACATGTGACGGGTCACTCACATACTTCCGCAGCTGAGATACAAGAAACACATTATGCACTCTCTCCAACGCAGCTGGTAAAGCCAAACGATAAGCAACCTCTCCAACCCGGTCTAAGATCTCATAAGGTCCTATGAACTTCTGACTTAACTTGCCTTTCTTCCTAAATTTCATAACCCCACGCATAGGGGACACTTTCAGAAGAACCTTGTCCCCAACCTGAAACTCTATATCCCGACAGTGTAGATCTGCATAACTCTTTTGCCTATCCTGAGCCGCTCTCATCCTTTCCCTGATTATCTTAATCTGCTCAACCATCTCATGTACCATCTCTGGTCCTAGAACCACCGCCTCAGCACTGTCGTCCCAACAAATCGGACTCCTACATCTCCTCCCATATAAAGTCTCAAACGGTGCCATGCCAATACTGGTGTGATAGCTGTTGTTGTACGAAAACTCAATCAAATCTAATCTCTGCTCCCAGCTACCACCAAAATCCATCACACAAGCTCGTAACATATCCTCAAGAGTCTTGATTGTTCTCTCAGTCTGACCGTCTGTCGCAGGATGAAATGTTGTACTCATCTTCAAAGTTGTTCCCAAAGATTCCTGCAACTCTTTCCAAAACCTTGAGATAAATCTCGCATCTCTGTCAGATACTATGTCCTTAGGCACTCCATGAAATCTCAACACATGCTTCCGATAAGCCAAAGCCAATTGTGCCTTAGTCCATGTATCCTTCATTGGCACAAAATGGGCTGACTTGGTCAGTCGATCCACTATAACCCATATCATGTTATTACCCTGTTGACTCTTTGGCAAACCCACGATAAAATCCATAGAAATGGATTCCCACTTCCACTCAGGTACCTCTAAAGAGTGAATCTTACCTTGTGGTCGTCGCTGTTCCCCTTTAACTCTCTGGCATGTCAAACAACGGGCCATAAACTCATTGTCTCTTTCTTCATCCAGGCCACGAACGTGTTCTTTAAATCCTTGTATAACTTGTCACCACCTGGATGTACTGAATATGGTGTACAATGTGCCTCTGTCATGATTGTCTTTTTCAGCTCCTCATCATTAGGGACACACCACCTCCCATCAAACCTCAAACTACCATCAGAATGAATAGAGAATCTAGACACTGTCCCTTTCTCTACTCCAGCTCTCCACTCCACCATCTTAGGATCTAAAGCCTGTTTACCTCGAATGTCATCATAAAGATCAGGCTGCACTGTCAAATCTCTCATGGCATCCCCTCTCTGCATCATATGTATCCCAAACTTCCCCACCTCGTCTCTCAACCTCATCAAAGATAAAGCTGTACACAAAGAATGTACACTCTTCCTGCTCAAAGCATCAACAACAACATTGGCTTTCCCTTCATGGTAGATAATATCCATGTCATAATCGCCAATCAGCTCCATCCACCTCCTCTGTCTCATGTTCAACTCCTTTTGAGTGAAGATGTACTTGAGACTCTTGTGATCAGAAAATACCTTAAAGGTCGCCCCATAAAGGTAATGTCTCCAAATCTTGAGAGCAAACACCACTGCACCCAACTCTAGATCGTGTGTAGGATAATTCTCCTCATAAGGCTTCAATTGCCTAGAAGCATAGGCAATCACTTTACCGTTCTGCATCAACATACACCCCAACCCGTTCTTTGAGGCATCTGTATAAACCTCAAAGTTCTCACTCCCTTCAGGCAATGCTAAGATAGGAGCTGTGGTCAAACGCTCCTTTAATGTTTGGAACGCCGTCTCACAACTCTCAAACTAATGAAACCTGTTCTCTTTCCTCATCAACGCTGTCATAGGTCTAGCAATCTTGGAGAAATCCTTCACGAACCGTCTGTAATATCCAGCTAAACCCAAGAAACTACTGATCTCAGCAACATTCTTTGGTGCTTCCCACTTAGTCACTGCCTCAATCTTTGACGGATCCATAGCTACCCCATCCTTAGAGATCACATGCCCCAGAAAAGCCACTCTCTCTAACCAGAACTCACACTTGGACAACTTAGCATATAACTCGTGCTCCCTCAGGGTCTGCAACACAATCCTCAAGTGCTCCTCATGTTCCTCCTTAGTCTTGGAATAAACTAAGATATCATCAATGAACACCACCACAAACTTGTCCAAAAAATGACTGAAGATTCTGTTAATCAAATCCATAAACACAGCCGGTGCATTAGATAGCCCAAAAGGCATCACCACATACTCATAATGGCCATACCTCGACGTGAAGGCTGTCTTTGGTATGTCCACCTCTCTAATCTTCACCTGATGGTACCCCGACCTCAAATCAATCTTGGAAAAGACTGATGCACCACTCAACTGATCAAACATGTCATCTATCCTCGGCAGAGGATACTTGTTCTTCACCGTCACTCGGTTCAGCTCCCTGTAATATATACACAACCTCAAACTCCCATCTTTCTTTTTCACAAAAAGAACTGGTGCTCCCCACGGTGATACACTAGGTCTAATGTATCCCTTCTCTATCAGATCATCCAACTGCTTCCTGAGCTCCTCCAATTCCTTAGGACCCATCCGGTACGGTGCCTTAGAGATTGGCCCCGTCCCCGGTTTCAACTCAACCGTGAAATCTATCTCCCTCTTTGGTGGCAACCCCGGAATCTCCTCTGGAAAGACATCTGAACTCACCCACCACTGGTATCTGATCAACTGTCGGACCCTCTATCCGGTCATCTCTCACATGGCACAAGATCAACGAGCACCCCTTCCTCAGATAAGACTTCAAGGTTACAGCTGCAATTAACTTAACTTTGGGTTTGACCACAAACCCACGATAAGACACACTAACACCCTTAGGACCTCTCAAAGACACTTTCTTTTGATGATAGTCTATCTTAGCTTTGTACTTTCCCAACCAATCCATCCCGACTATCACCTCAAAACCGTCTAAAGGAAACTCTAACAAGTCTACAGGTAGACCAACTTGCCCAACTATCATAGATACATCCCTATACAACTTCCCACATGATACAGACTCTCCCGAAGGTATGAAAACTTTCTCACTTACAGACTTGTATACTCTCAGACCCAACCGTTTAACATGACTCGAAGATACAAACGACCGAGACGCCCCCGAATCAAACAAAACAAAGGTATGAATACCGTTAACAAGAAAGGTACCAGTGATAACATGTGCGTCGTCCTCAGCTGCTTTCTTTTCCATCATGTGACTTTCCACTTTGGTCTTGTCCACCTCCCGGACAAGATCTTGGTTGAGGTAGTCGGCTTAGCACCCTTGACCCTTGATTGTTGTTGTTGTTCAGAATCGGTTTCGATAAGAATTACCGCCATTGCGATTACCTCCACCCTGGTTGCTCGACCTCCCGGTTGTTCCATGACCAGTGGTGCATTGCTCGCATAACTCTGTGCCGGACCCTGAGAATAGCTCCCCTAAGCCGATCTCTGAAAAGCTCCCGGTACACTCGTGCACTCATGTCTTTTGTGGCCTACACCGCCATAGCCAAAACAGGTCATCCCCCAACTACCACTACCGCTTCCACGACCACGCCCAAAGGAAGCCCCAACACTGAACTCCGAGCCAGAAGAAAATGCTCTAGCCTGACTGTGATTGCCTTTCTTGTAATTAGATTGGCCACCACCCTCGCTCTCAGCCTTTCTTTTCTCACCTCCCCTCTCTCGGGCCATCTCCACCAACCTCTCAGCTCTCCCAGCTCTCTCATAAGCTTCCTTAACATCGGTAAGGACTCCCACGGGTAACTTCTTCATAATCCTGGGGGTCAACCCCTTCTCAAACCTGAACGCTAAGTTCTCATCACTCAACCCCATGTCCTCAGCATACCTAGACTTCTCATTGAACTGCTGGTAATACTCAGCTACCGACATATCAGATGTCATCTTGAACCCATCAAACTCCTCCCTCAGCTTACTCCTCACATGCTCAGGTACAAACTCCCTCTTCATAGCTTTCCTAAACTCTTCCCAAGGAATAGCAGGAAGCCTCTGCTTCTCATACATATCTCTAGCGCTCATCTTTACCTTATCCCACCACTATCCTGCCGCCTCTCTCAAGTAGAACGCAGCTTGTTCTACCCTCATCTCATCCGGACAATGTACCAGATCCAGAATGTTCTCCATCTCACGATGCCAATTGTCAAGAAGAATTGGCTCCCCGGTCCCCTTATACTCTTTCGGGTTAAACCTTGCTATGTATAGACTGATCTTTGAATGATCAACCTCCTTATCTTTCCCCGCTCTCTTAAGGGCCTCCGTAAGAGCATCTTGATGCTCCAACATCTTAACTATATCGTCAATGTTCATGCTCTCCGCTCTCGCATACAAAGCGGTTTTCTTTGGCGGCATCTTGAAACTATATAAGAAAAGGTAGATATAAACACACATACTATGGCTCAAAACACGAAAACAACCTGCCCCGAACCCATTCGATCGAGTGCCCAAACCTACTCGATCGAGTGGAGGCTACTCGATCGAGTGCCCCACGTACTCGATCGAGTACCCCGACTCCAGACCCAAAACAGACCTTCTGATCTCTAACCTACTCGATTGAGCTGACAAGCCACTCGATCGAGTGCCCCCTACTCGAACGAGTGCCCCTATGTACTCGATCGAGTACCCAAAAACACGGTTCTGATCATGAGAACGTCAAATACTCACTCGATCGAGTCAGACACACTCGGTCGAGTACCTCACCCACTCGATCGAGTGCCCCCCACTCGATCGAGTCATGCCGACTCGTGAATAATACCCGTATGTTATCTCACATACCCCAACGTACCATGCATTCATTATTATCTCCACATAATAACTACAGCTACGCATGCAAATCTACGCAACTCCTCATATAACCAACAAAACAATCTACTTCATGCTATCAAATGCCACATTATAAACATCTATCATGCTTCTTAATTCAAATCAACATATAAACATATCTTCTCGTCCTTTATTCATACTTTCAATTCTCCACTTCCAACATTCAACAATTCACAACATATATCGTTACATACTCATACAAACCAAAAGATAACACATATGACTCTTGACATATACCCCCCGTGTGACCGGTTCAAAATCGTAGGGCGAGTTCGCGACTTTAGAACGTCTCCCAAGCCTTTGCATTAGCACCTACAACCTTTACCCCGAGTTCATTTTAATTGACTCCCTATATTCATTAGATTCATTAGTTACAGGTTTCAGGATCGTCGCTCTGATACCACTTTGTGACACCCCCATACTCCAAGTGCCTTATCAGGACCACTCAGGTATAAAGCTGTCACCATCTCGGTTTCCCGAGACAATGATAATCAAAAGACAATAAAGAAACAACATTTAAATAACGTAGAGTTTAAATGAGTAAAATACAATCCAAAACCAAATGCCAAAATACGGTTTACATAATCTCAAAGCAACTGTCTAAACTATCAAAACTACAGCGGAAGACTCTATCATCTGGTGGCGACACATCCTAGCTATCCCATGTATCTCGACTCATACCTGCTCAACAACTGCTCACCATCTCCGAATAGATCACCACAGTTTTTAAAACAATTAAACGGGGTCAGTACTAATCACACAATTTATTTGACTCAACAAACAACACACAACACAGCTCAATCGTCACAGATACACCCCGAACTCCATCACCAACTCCACAATACTGACTACACACTAAAGTGTGTAGCCCTGCCAGAGCACCCATCGCAACAGGTTACTCCTCGCCGCCAGTGGGGGACCGCATCCATTCCCACCTAAGCCCCGCTCATCTACGTCGAGCGATAAACCCAAATCCATTAATGTGCACATCCCTTCTGTGGCGGGTTCCACAGAAGGCGAATCATGGGGTGAAGCCACTCCCGCAAGTGACTCCACTCAGCCAGGGACGTACCCCGAAGAACATAGACAGATACAATCAATCACAACTACTATCAACAACCAAATCCAACAACCGTCACAATACGAGTATGATAATATTCAATAAACACAGATCACAACCAACACATCATGTGACTAATACTGAGTAGGGAAACCCTACCTGGAATGCAATACAATCAGACGATCTCAACAACTGATATAAAAAAGCCTCCTCTACGAATCCTCCTCCTAACATATGATCACATAATTACTAACAATCATAAAACTAACAAAAACCCCCCAATCCCCCAAATTAGGGTTTAAACCAACTTAATAAAATACTATAAAACCGGTACATAGATCTTACCCTCGACGCAAGGATCACAAGAATGTAAAGAACGATGAATTCCGACCTCTCAAGCTCCGGGATTTGTCAATAATGCGAAAGATGCGAAGTACGTAGGTTGAAATCTCTTTTGAAGTGATTAGGTTTGATAAAAGTGTATTATGAAAGTGACGAAAAGGTTTATATATTAATTCGCATTATTAACAAAACCCGACAAAATATTACCCGTAAACCGAGCCACTCGATCGAGTGCCCAACGTACTCGATCGAGTGCCCCCTACTCGATCGAGTACACTACAGACAAAAACTGTTTTAGAAACCAAAACACCCTTACTCGACAGAGTAAGGCCCACTCGATAGGCGGCCAACACTCCACAATCACGTAGGTGAGTCCATCAAGTGTGTACTGCACACACCACTCAAACCGTGAGGTATGAAACTCATTAAGGACTACCACCTGTCCAATCTAACCCTGCAGTAAATAAACATGCTAAAAAGAGATAAACTGAATAACCTCCTTTATTCATCAAAATAAAAAGAATACAAGCAATGCTCGACGATTTCGTTTGACCTCATTGAATCTGGTAATCCAGATTGGGTATCCATCGTAAAAGCACTACGTAGGTGGGCTTAATCCCATTTTTTTAGCAGTTTCTGAAACTAGTTTCCTGTTTAAGGCCTTTGTCAATGGATCGGCAATATTACTTTCCGACTTCACATAATCGAAAAAAATAACACCAAACTTAATCAAGTTACAAACAATATTATGCCTTAGGCGTATATGCCTACTCTTGCCATTATAAGCCTTATTCTTGGCTACATGAATGGCAGATTGCGAGTCACAATGTAGCGGCACGGATGGAACGGGCTTTGGCCAAAGAGGAATGTCCGCTACCAAACTTCTCAACCATTATGCTTCTCGACCAGCCAATTTGAGAGCTATAAATTCCGATTCCATTGTAGATCTCGCAATACACGTTTGCTTGGATGATCTCCAAGATTCAGCTGCTCCTGCTAAAGTAAAAACATAACCACTGGTAGAGTGTATATCCTTACTCTCCGAGATCCAGTTAGCATCACAATATCCCTCCAAAACTGGAGGATAACCATAATAAGATAACCCAAAATCAGTTGTACCTTTAAGATATTTAAGCAAACGAACTAATGCACTCCAATGATCATGACCGGGATTATGAGTATATCTACTCAATCTCCCAACAGAATATGCAATATCAGGACGAGATGAACACATAAGATACATGACACTACCAAGAATCTTAGCATAACCAGCTTAATCCACACTTTCAGATAGATTCTTTTTTAAGTGCACACTAGCATCAAAAGGTGTTCTAGCAGACTCAACAGAAAAATAACCAAACTTGTAACAACCCGGATTATAAAACAAAAGAAAAACTTATACGAAGAGAAAATCAGAGTACGATACTGGTAAAAGGGTCAAGGTGGCGGAAATACCTGACCAATCTGGTTCGCTACTAAATCCAAAACCAACTAATACATTATTCAAAGGTTCTCAAACGTGAAAACAAACTCCTAATTCATTATTCGGCTCGCCCCTCAATACATCCCAAAAGACATCATCCAAACAGCGACGAGCATTTAACCTGAGAAGGGGGTCGAGAATTCAGTCGGGAGTAACTAGATGCTCTCCCAGTCATGTTTACAACAATTGAATATAACTAACAATTATTAACAATTAAAATGCAAAACTAGTAAACATGTGAGTTCATCTATACTCATGAAAACTTGACAACAACTCACTACCAAAACAATGGCATAAAAAGATAAGTATTCGAAATGTTTACTCCAAATCAGATAACATGTAACGACGCATAACACAAACCACATTATGACATCATGAACATCATAGAACCACTGTGACCACGTAACATGTGAACAACTAACAACCTACTAGAGCGTATAACAACTGCCTCTAGCCACAAGCACGGTGTATAAAATGAACGCCGTTAGAGCGTATAACAACCGCCTCTAACTGTCAGAGCGTATAACAACTGCCTCTGAACCGACGGAGCGTATAACAACTGCCTCCATCGGTGTGGACCGTATAACAACTGCATCCAAGGTACTATGTATAGCGTATAACCATTGCCTATATGTCTAAGACCTAGCCAGACTCTCGGTGCAATAACTGTACACCGAATGACACTCGGGGAATATAACGTATAACAACTGCCTCCATTACTCCCCCGACCATAGACCATACACCAGACCCCGAAGGGTTGCATTAGTTCATTCCGTTCGGTATGTAACTGATACCTCACGTCATCTATACAACCAGCCCACAAACAATGCACAGTATAACTGACTATACATACATATGAATAACATCACTATCAAATCATAGAATAATATAGCTGACCATCCTACGATTATATGAACAAGAGTAATAAACGATATATGCAAACATAGCGTTATATAATGAAACTGA
The DNA here is from genome assembly GCF_048544455.1 of Silene latifolia. Classification (NCBI taxonomy): domain Eukaryota; kingdom Viridiplantae; phylum Streptophyta; class Magnoliopsida; order Caryophyllales; family Caryophyllaceae; genus Silene; species Silene latifolia. Next base: position 61,792,687 of record NC_133532.1, on the reverse strand, counting down.
ACACCACATAACATGTGAAACAAGTATCAACCATTCAATGTTATAGTACTCTAGCTATAACTTTTAACATTAACCATTCAATGTTATAGTAACCCTAACCATAACATGAACTCTGGATGCGAGGTTATAGTAACCTCGACTATAACTTCAACATATACGACTTGAAGTTATACTTACCTCAACTATAACCTTGACACGAAACTCAAAGTTATACTAGTTCCAACCATAACCTTGAGCCATAAATCTCAGGGTATGTTAGTTCCAGCTACAACTTTATCTCGTACTTCAATGTTATAGTAGCTTCAGCCATAACTAGAGTAACTACCCAAAGTTGTATTAACTTTAGCTATAACACATGAATCATCATCAAGGTTATACTAGCTATAGCTATAACTTTGGAGAGAACTCTTGGCCGCCTATCATGCCGCCACTAGGGTTTATTCGTAAACCCTAATTGCGCTCATGACACCCATAATTTAATGCATAAGCAACATATGATATATAATTGATGCATAAAAACATATACAAACATGTGAAACATATTTAATCATGATAACAAATAATCAAACATGTACCAATCATGCAAAATAATCATTAAATCATATTAATTACATCAATTGGCATAAACACAATTAAAAGAAAACACCTAGTTACCTTATTAAGCAAATAAACCCTAGAGATCGTCTTCAACGATATAAACGTCCTCTCCAGGAGCAACTTCCACGCCTTCATAAAATCATCCACGTGCCAAAAAATAACGAATCTAATAAATATACTAACTATATATATAAACTATAAAACTATGCGAAAACATAAAACTTACGAAGAAGATAGATGAATCCAAGAAGCAGGATCAATCTAAGCACGAAAGATGATGAAGGAGGAGGAAAGAGGCACACGAAAACCCTAAAAGAGGGGTAGGGCGTGCGGCACCAAGAGAGAGAAGAAGGAAGAGATTAGGTTTAGGGTTTTGAGAATTATGAGGAAAGAAAAGCAAGGGTTTGGTTTCTCCTCATATTTATAGAGAAGCTAATGAGTTTATTAGGTTTAGGCCCAAAACTCACCCATCTACACCAAGAAACACGTGAGACCCAAGGAAGGAGCGGGTCTTCACCGTTTTCGAGCCCAACGAGCCCAAAAGACAAGAGACGGATATTTTCCCGGAAAATAAAATATGAAATATGGGAAAATAAAATTATAAAATTATATTACGGAAATTAGGGGTGTTACAATCCAACCCCCTAAAAAGAAGTTTCGTCCTCGAAACTTTATAAGAGAACTACTTCACTCGAAAAGATGTGGATGCTTCTCTCGCATAGATGCTTCGGTTTCCCAAGTCTCTTGCTCAAACTTCTGACTCCTCCACAGAACCCGAACGAAAGGCACAACCTTATTCCTTAACCTCTTCTCCTGACGTTCCAAAATGCGAACAGAACGTTCCTCATAAGTCAGGTTAGGCTCAACCTCGATTACATCAGCCTGTAGAACATGAGAAGGATCACTGCGATAACGACGCAACTGCGACACATAGAACACATCGTGAACCTTCGACAGATTCGAAGGTAAAGCCAACCTATAGGCTACCTCGCCAACTCTCTCGAGCACCTCATACGGTCCAATGTACTTAGGACTAAGCTTGCCCTTAAGCCCAAACCTCTTAACACCTTTCATCGGCGAAACCTTAAGAAAAACTTTCTTCCATAGAGTGCCTCAAACGGAGCCATCTGAATACTAGCTTGGTAACTGTTGTTGTAGGAGAACTCCACAAGCGGTAAACTCTTTTCCCAACTAACTTGAAACTCCAAAGCACAAGCTCGCAACATATCCTCAAGCATCTGAATCGTACGCTCAGTCTGACCATCAGTTGCAGCATGAAAAGCCATACTCATCTTAAGCTCACTGCCCAAAGCTAACTGCAGCTCTTCCAAAACTGCGAACAAAACCTCGGATCACGGTCGGAGAGGATATCCTTATGAACACCATGAAGACGAATGATCTCACGCTGATAAGCATTCACTAGTTCCTCGAGACTCCAAGTCTCCTTCATCGGAATAAAATGCGCGACCTTAGTCAAACGATCGACCACGACCCAAATCGCATTCATTCCTCTCGGCGACCTCGACAAACCCATAACAAAGTCCATCGAAATCAAATCCCATTTCCATGTGGGAATCTCCAAAGGTTGTAGTAGACCACCAGGTCTCTGATGTTCGAACTTGACCTTCTGACAGATCAGGCAACGACTCACAAACTCGGCGATCTCTTTCTTCATACCCGGCTACCAAAACTTTAGCTTCAGATCCTTATACATCTTATCACCACCAGGATGAACCTAATAGGGAGTACTATGAGCCTCTTTGAGAATCTTACATTTTAAGATCTCACAGCTAGGCACACACCAACGACCATGGAATCGTAGACCATCATCAGGTCCAACGTCGAAGTCTTTGGCACGTCCTTCGCTTATAGCGACTCGAACTTCTTCTAAGTATTCATTGTCTCTTTGCTCAACTCGGATCTCATGAAGGATCTCGGGTTCAGCAACCATCGCACTCAAATCTAAAGTACCAGGAAGAACTACCTCAAGGCTCATCTTCTGGAACTCTCGACTCAAGTCATCAGGTAACACCAACACAGATCTCATAGCATGATACACCTTGCGACTCAAAGCATCAGCAACCACGTTTGCCTTACCCTCATGATACTGCAGCTCAATCTTGTAGTCATTAAGCAGCTCTAACCAATGTCTCTGCCTCATATTAAGATCTCTCTGAGTGAAGATATACTTCAAGCTCTTGTGATCCGTATAAAAGTTGCAAGAGACTCCATACAAGTGGTGTTGCCAAAGCTTAAGTGCAAACACCACTGCTGCTAATTCAAGATCGTGAGTCGGGTAGTTCGTCTCGTGAACTTTCAACTGACGGGAAGCATAAGCCACAACTTTACCCTTCTGCATCAAGACACACCCCAACCAAAACTTTGACGCATCGCAGAAAACATCGAACTCAACACCCTCTTCTGGTAGAGTCAACACAGGAGCGGTAGTTTACCTCATCTTCAACTCCTGAAAGGCAGCTTCACAAGCCTCTGTCCAAATGAACTTGGATTCCTTCTTCATTAACTGAGTCATCGGTCTTGCGATCTTAGAGAAATCATGAACAAACCGACGATAATACCCAACTAGTCCAAGGAAACTCAGAACCTCGTTTACATTCCTTGGGCTTTCCCAATCAACCACAGCTCGGATCTTCGATAGATCAACCATAACTCCATCGCCAGATATCACATGACCCAAGAAGGTAACTTCCTTTAACCAAAACTCGTACTTTGAGAACTTAGCATACCACTTCTGCTTACGCAGAGTCTCCAAGATAACACGAAGATGATTCTCGTGTTCAGCCTCATCTCTCGAGTAAATCAGTATGCCGTCTATGAACACTACGACACACTTATCCAAATACTCGCTGAAAGTGCGGTTCATCTGATCCATGAAAACGGCAGGTGCATTCGTCAACCCAAATGGCATCACCACGAACTCATAGTGGCCATACCTCGAACGAAAAGCAGTCTTAGGAATATCTTAATTCCTAACTGGAATCTGATGGTAACCTGACCTCAGATCGATTTTCGAGAACACACTTGCACCACGGAGCTGATCAAATAAATCCTCAATCCTCGGCAAAGGATACTTATTCTTGATAGTAACCTTGTTCAGCTCACGGTAGTCAATGCACAAACGCATACTACCATCCTTCTTCTTGACGAACAAAACAGGAGCACCCCATGGCGAAGCACTCGGTCGGATAAAACCCTTATCGATCATCTCCTCAAGCTGCTTCTTGAGTTCTTGTAACTCAGCTGGTGCCATACGATATGGAGCTTTCGAAATGGGACCAGTTCCAGGTAACAAATCAATCGAGAACTCCACATCTCGCTCAGGAGGAATACCAGGTAACTCCTCGGGAAAGACATCGGGAAACCCATTAACCACAGGGACATCCTCTAACTTATTCTCAACTGAAACACCATTAACACTGCACAGATAGATCTGGTAACCCTTTCTACCCAAGCTAACCATGTTCATCGCAGAAACCCACTTGACCGTAGGTGTAACCCTAACACCCTGATAAGAAACCCTCGAACCTGTGGGACTCTTAAGCACAATATTCTGATCACGACACAGGAACCTAGCGTCATAGCGAGATAACCAATCCATACCCAAAATCACATCAAACTCTCCGAGTTTGAATTGGACGAGATCGGCAGGAAGGATCGCCCCTGCAATATTGATAGGTACGTCCTTGAAAAGAACGGAGCAAGAAACAATCTCACCCGTAGGAAGGGATATAGAGGTATGAACAGATGAGGAGGAAGAGAGTCCAGCACGGACGGAAAAGGATTCGGATACGAAAGACATCGACGCACCCGTATCAAAAAGAACAAAAGCAGATAAAGAGTGAATGAGAAAGGTACCCGTAACCACATCAGGATTAGCATCAGCCTCAGCACGACTCATAACAAACACTCGCCCAGTCTTGGGAGCATCAGCCTTCGGCGCACTAGTCTTCGGCTTTTGAGGACAGTCGACAACTTTGTGACCCGGTGACTTGCAAAGATAACATGTAAGAACATTACCGTCGCAGTCCTTACCCGGATGGTAAGCATTTCTACACCGGAAGCAAGACCAGTCCTTCCTAGCTTGACCCTGAACACGCGGGGAAGACGAACGAGCCTCGAACTTCTGCTTCTTCTGGGAAGCATAGGGAGTCACATAAGGCCTCTTCACGAACTTACTCTTTGCACTCTCCTCAGCCTCGATAGCAAGAACTGAATCATAGATACTAAGAGCACGATCATAAGCCTGCTGGAAAGAAGTTGAAGGAATACCAGACATAGCAGTCCGGACCTTAGGAGCTAGATTCTTCTCATAGCGACGAGTCCTCGAAACCTCGTCCATACCTACGAAATAGTAACGAAACGTGATGACTTCACGAACTTGTTGGTGTACTCCTCAACGGTCATGGAACCTTGCTGTAGACGGAGGAACTCCTGCTCCTTCTGCCAGCGCATCTCCTCGGGATAAAACCTTTTCTTCAGAGCCTCATAGAAAAGAGCCTAACCATATCCTGACTAAACTTCCAGAACAGCTCTAGCAAGAGGCCACCAGTTGTCGGCCTCGTCCTTCAGATAATAGGTGACGATTTCCACCATCTGATCCTCAGGACATCCAGTAGCAAGGAACAACTTCTCGATCTCTCGAATCCAAGCCTCCAAAGCAGTAGGATCATTCGCACCATCGTAAGTAGGAGGACGGTGACGAGCAAAGCGATCAAACACAGTCGGTTGCGGATGGTTGTTGTTGTTGTTGTTATTGTTGTTGTTAAGGTGATTAGTGAAACCTTCAGCCATAGATGCCAAAGCCGCCTCAAGTCTCCTAATGCGATCTGCATCAGACTCACCATTTCCGTTGCGCACCATCTGCAAGAACGAAATCTCGTTATAAGTGGTAGAACCTAAGTACCACTCCAAACAACTACTCATACACTTTTCCAACATAAGAAAACCAACTAATCCTATTGGTTTCTACCCCATTTACTCTCACTCATTAACTAGGTCATCTATTTTAGTCATCAACTAAGCGAGAGTTGGGAGCGTGTTTGCTCTGATACCAACTGTAACAACCTGGATTATAAAACAAGAGAAAAACTTATACGAAGAGAATATCATAGTACGATACTGGTAAAAGGGTCAAGGTGGCGGAAACACCTGACCAATCCGGTTCGCTACTAAATCCAAAACCAACTAATACATTATTCAAAGGTTCTCAAACGTGAAAACAAACTCCTAATTAATTATTCGGCTCGTCCCTCGATACATCCCAAAAGACATCATCCAAATAGCGACGAGCATTCAACCTGAGAAGGGGGTCGACAATTCAGTCGGGAGTAACTAGATGCTCTCCCAGTCATGTTTACAACAATTGAATATAACTAACAATTATTAACAATTGAAATGCAAAACTAGTAAACATGTGAGACCATCTATACTCATGAAAACTTGACAACAACTCACTACTAAAACAATGGCATAAAAAGATAAGTATTCGAAATGTTTACTCCAAATCAGATAACATGTGACGACGCATAACACAAACCACATTATGACATCATGCACATCATAGAACCACTGTGACCACGTAACATGTGAACAACCAACAACCTACTAGAGCGTATAACAACTGCCTCTAGCCACAAGCACGTGTATAAAATGAACGTCGTTAAAGTGTATAACAACTGCCTCTAACTGTCAGAGTGTATAACAACTGCCTCTGAACTGACGGAGCGTATAACAACTGCCTCTAGCCACAAGCACGTGTATAAAACGAACGTCGTTAAAGTGTATAACAACTGCCTCTAACTGTCAGAGCGTATAACAACTGCCTCTGAACTGACGGAGCGTATAACAACTGCCTCCATCAGTGTGGACCGTATAACAACTACATCCAAGGTACTATATATAGCGTATAACCACTGCCTATATGTCTAAGACCTAGCCAGACTCTCGGTGCAATAACTGTACATTGAATGACACTCGGGGAATAAAGCGTATAACAACTGCCTCCATTACCCCCGACCATAGACCATACACCAGACCCCGAAGGGTTGCATTAGTTCATTCCGTTCGGTATGTAACTGATACCTCACGTCATCTATACAACCAGCCCACAAACAATGCACAGTATAACTGACTATACATACATATGAATAACATCACTATCAAATCATAGAATAATATACCTGACCATCCTACGATTATATGAACAAGAGTAATAAACGATATATGCAAACATAGCGTTATATAATGAAACTGAACACCACATAACATGTGAAACAAGTATCAACCATTCAATGTTATAGTACTCTAGCTATAACTTTTAACATTAACCATTCAATGTTATAGTAACCCTAACCATAACATGAACTCTGGATGCGAGGTTATAGTAACCTCGACTATAACTTCAACATATACGACTTGAAGTTATACTTACCTCAACTATAACCTTGACACGAAACTCAAAGTTATACTAGTTCCAACCATAACCTTGAGCCATAAATCTCAGGGTATGTTAGTTCCAACTACAACTTTATCTCGTACTTCAATGTTATAGTAGCTTCAGCCATAACTAGAGTAACTACCCAAAGTTGTATTAACTTTAGCTATAACATATGAATCATCATCACGGTTATACTAGCTTTAGCTATAACTTTGGAGAGAACTCTTGGCCGCCTATCATGCCGCCACTAGGGTTTATTCGTAAACCCTAATTGCGCTCATGACACCCATAATTTAATGCATAAGCAACATATGATATATAATTGATGCATAAAAACATATACAAACATGTGAAACATATTTAATCATGATAACAAATAATTAAACATGTACCAATCATGCAAAACAATCATTAAATCATATTAATTACATCAATTGGCATAAACACAATTAAAAGAAAACATCTAGTTACCTTATTAAGCAAATAAACCCTAGAGATCATCTTCAACGATATAAACGTCCTCTCCAGGAGCAACTTCCACGCCTTCATAAAATCATCCACATGCCAAAAAATAACGAATCTAATAAATATATAAACTATAAAAACTATAAAACTATGCGAAAACATAAAACTTACGAAGAAGATAGATGAATCCAAGAAGCAGGATCAATCTAAGCACGAAAGATGATGAAGGAGGAGGAAAGAGGCACACGAAAACCCTAAAAGAGGGGTAGGGCGTGCGGCACCAAGAGAGAGAAGAAGGAAGATATTAGGTTTAGAGTTTTGAGAATTATGAGGAAAGAAAAGCAAGGGTTTGGTTTCCCCTCATATTTATAGAGAAGCTAATGGGTTTATTCTAGGTTTAGGCCCAAAACTCACCCATCTACACCAAGAAACACGTGAGACCTAAGGAAGGAGCAGGTCTTCACCGTTTTCGAGCCCAACGAGCCCAAAAGACAAGAGACGGATATTTTCTCGGAAAATAAAATATGAATATAGGAAAATAAAATTATAAAATTATATTACGGAAATTAGGGGTGTTACAAAACTTTTCATACCATTGTTTTGGTGCCTGCTTAAGTCCATACAAAGATTTAACAAGTTTACAAACTTTATGTTCTTGACCAAGCACTACAAAGCCATCAGGTTGATCCATATAAATCTCTTCATCGAGATCACCATTTAAAAACGCAGTTTTCACATCCATCTGATGAACAAGCAAGTTATACATGGAAGCAATAGCAAACATCACTCTAATGGAAGCAATCTTAGTGACCGGGGAATAGGTGTCAAAATAGTCTAAACCAGACTTTTGGGTGAAACCCTTACCCACCAACCTGGCTTTAAATTTATCAATAGTCCAATCAGCTTTGAGTTTCTTCCTAAACACCCATTTACACCCTATAGGCTTACAACCACGAGGCAAGTCAACAATCTCCCAAGTATGATTAGACATAATAGACTCAATCTCACTATCAATAGCCTCTTTCCACAAAGAAGCATCAACTGATCTCATAGCCTCATCATAGGTCTTAGGATCCTTCTACACAATATACATGCCAACCAACTCATCATCTAGATATCTACCATCCTCCTCCATAAGAAAATTAGGCCCAAAAGATTTCTCAACTCTAGGTCTCTTACTCCTTCTCGGTTCTATTGGTATAGTTCACTAGATGTGTCAACATGGGTCGCGGAGGTACCATCATTATCCTCATGGGAAGAATCATCAAAGGTTAAGTCCTGCCCTAAAGAAGGTTTCAAAGGGAAAAGGCCCTTAAAGAAAACAGCATCTCTAGATTCAATAATATTACCATAAAAACCCGAACTCGCATCCTTGGTCATGAACCTATTGATAAGTGCACATTTTATATATTTTCATCCCCTATATTAGCTCCATTTTATATGAAATTTAGCACTTATCATAGTGTTTTGAGCTAATATTTGTTGTTCTAGTGTATTTGTTTGTCTTAACATGTTTTGTAGGATACTTGAGCTTTTTGAAGCTAAAATACTACAAGATGACCCACTAGAGAACAATGGCTAAACAAGACCCAATATTGGACTAGCATGGAGTGTTTGCATGGGTTTTTCATGGAGAAGTTGATGGACTAATGCGTGCAATGCAATTGTGTCAACAAACCAAAGTCAAGCCCAACTCAAAGTCCAAGTCAAAGAAGAAAGAATAGGATTCCAAGCTACCTAGGATGCCAAGGCATTAGGTCTTAAACCGGGTGATTAATCGCTAATTAATCATCCACGTAGGATACTCCTTGTAATTAAGAGGGTATTTAATGGAAACGGGCTAGAAACACACGACCCCGATCGGGGCCGCCAACCCCGATCGGGGCTGCATGTCCCTAGCTCTTTTAAGTTTCACTCCCCTCCCATATATAAAGAGGAGGCATTTCAAGGTTTAGGCATCTCATTTTTTTACATATCAAATCCTCACATAGCCTTAAGCATTATAATTCTCTCAATAGTTTTAATGTTAGTTTACAAATTGTTAAGCTTTCCTTAGTTTAATCTTTCAAAATTTTGTTCTACATACAAGTTATTATTCAAGTATTTCTTATTCAAGCATTTGGTTATAATTTGTTCTTCCATACAAGTTCTCTTCTATTAAGGTATTTTTATTTCTAATTTACAATTTTACAATTCTATTTAATTTACACATAGTTTATAATTAGGTACTTTATTTATATCACTTTAACTTTATTTCTTTTACATGTTATATCACCTAGTTTATATAAATCATACAACCATGTTTAACATTTCTTACAACATAGTTTGTAGTTTACATTCCAATATGAGTAGCTAAATTTCCTAGTCTAAGGGCTAGGGGAGCCATACAAAATCAAATATATAACATGTTAAAATAGGTTGATAGTAATATTGTTCAATTGTTTCTGTCACATGTTTGCATTGTCACGTTTAATCTTTGGTTATCGGCCGTAATCGTAGATTAAGTTTGTTCATTCGTTCTAAAGTCGAGAGGCACAAAATTGAATTAGACTAAGCATGTGTAGTAGGATGACCTAGTCATAGACGAGAGTTTCTCTAGGACCCGGTCTATGGTTGATACTAATGCCGTAAGGTGGGTATCTCTAAGCCTAAACAATTGACAATGTTATTAGTACCGAATTTATCATAATCTTATATTTACCTTTGCATGTGTGACCCGAACCCCTTAGACTCCCTTTTTATTATATAGATTACACCATAATTTTTATTAGTCATCAAACCAACAACAAACAAACAAAACGAAATCGACCTTGATAAGAATCTTTCCATAGCATTTCACAACGTAATTCCCGTTTCCTTGTGTTCGACCCCTATTGCTACATTAATTTGCGTCTAGGGTAATTATCTTTGAATAGGTACACGATAAGCCTATCAGCTATAGGCAGCACTATTAGAAGCATAACCCACAAAAATCGAGTCATTGGTTTTAGGTCCTATTTTGTCTCTTTTAAAAGCAGGTAAGGCAACTTTGGCTAGACAACCCCAAACCTTTAGAAACCTCAAATTAGGCGGATAACCCTTCCAAATCTCATAAGGCGTCATATCATGTTTCTTATGAGGTACACGGTTTAAAACATGAAAAGCAGATAGGATAGCTTCTCCCCACATAAAGTCAGATAACCTAGAAGATAGTAATATAGCATCCATCATATCCTTTAAAGTTCTATTTTTCCTTTCAGCTACACCATTTTGTTCGGGGGTATAAGGGGAGGAAAACTCATGTATAATACTCCCTCCTATTCATTATAACTATCCCCTTTCAAAAGGGCACGCAAATTAAGGGGAGAGTTATTTTATTGTAAAATATTATGGTGATGTAAGGTAATTGGAGAGAGGGAAGGTTGTTGTGGGGTAAGATGATTAAAATAAGTATTGTTGTGGAGGTAAGGTGATTAAAATAAGATAAAGTATGAGGATTGTGGAGTATTGTTGTGGGGTGAGGTGATTAAAATAAGTATAAAATTTTACTAATAAGGACCATTTTTCTGACAAAATTCCACCAAAAAATCAGATTTGTATTCTCCACCTTGATCAGACCTCACACTCTTAATCTTCCTATCAGGTTGGTTTTGTAACACCCCCATATACCGAGGAGCCTTAACCAGACCTTCTTTAGCATATAAAGGCATTACCATCTCGGTTGCCTGAGGTAAGTAATCATCAAAAGTCGATAAAAGAACAATTATAGTTATATTACAAGTGTTACAACCAACTAACAAAATAAAAGTACAACTCGTCAGCTACACGTTATCTCTATCAGAACTCGTGACGACACACCCCTACCAGGACTCTAGCTATCAACCACATCAACACCTGCTAAGACTGACTGCTCACCATAAGGGATCACGACAGACACATAAACAAACAAGACAACCACACAAGGTCAGTAACTGAGACAAGACACAACATAAACCAACAACAATCGTCAACACAATACAAACACAACCAGTCACACACAATCATACCCACTCCAATCAATCTACGTCACCGACTGTCCACTGGACCAGCCCTTCCAGTGGGGGACCGCAGCCGTTCCCACCTAAGCCCCGCTCATCATACCGAGCGATAAAAATGTCCCATTAATGTGCACATCCCCTCCTGTGGCGGATTCCATGGAGGGCGAAACTAGGGCGTGAAGCCACTCCCACAAGTGACTCCACTCAGCCGAGGACGCACCTCGAGAACCAGAGACAAACAATCACAGGCAACTGTAATACAACAACAATCGACATCCAGTATACACCAACCAACTACCACGTATACTCAACTACACGGTCACAACAATAATACAACATCACACAACAACCGACACTCTAGACATTCAATAGAAACTGAGTAGGCGAACCTACCTTTGAGCGACTGCGACGATTCCATGTCCATACACGCAACACCCAGAAAACAAGCAACACCTATACACACAATATAATCATCTATCACTACCATTCTAACCCTAACTGAAAACAACAAAGATACGGATGATGATGACGACATACCAACATGAGGAAATCTGGCAAAGGACCGCTACCCGACTCAAGCTATGAACTCTTAAGGCACAAGGACCTTCAAAGGCTCCTATGGAAGGCATATGGTGAAGGGAAGAGGAAGGGACGATGATGGTATCAAGCTATACCTCGCAAGTGCACGATTTTATCGTTGTACACTATTAAGGGTCGATCCCACAAGGAGTTGAAAAGATTACTAATTGTTCTAATTCGATCGTTTAGCTAAGTCGAAAATAAAAGATGATGGTTGTTATACTAATGCTACCTAGAACAAAATGAAATGCAAACTTAACAAAAGCAAGGAAAATAAGCAAGAACGAAGGATAAGTTGTAAATCAAATGATTAAACGGCCTAAGACTCGGTTCTTCCCAAACAATTCGCAATTCCACATAGTTGAATCTCTAGGCTAATCACAAGGGTAGTCAGGTGAGGAGGTGACGGCTCTAATTCGCCTAAGACCCCCCTCTCGGGTTCGAAATAGGACACTAGCACTACCCACCAACCCCCCTCTCGGGTTCGAAGGTCGGAATCCCTAACTCAATACCCCACTACCCCAAAAACATGCATTTTCCCGAGGTAGTCCGATATTTGCTAAGGTAAGCCCCATCAATTCCCGGGTCATCCCACTCCCTCTCTCGAGGGTCGATTTCAAACGCTAATTTAGAGGTGTCCTACCCCGGTTCTCCCTTTCGGTCTCAACCGAGGTCAACAATAGGGTCATATCTCGGGTATCCAAATCACAACCTAACCAACTCTCGTTGGTGGTCAAGGGTCGCAAGTCGACACTACCCAAAAGTCAACCCATAAACCAAGTCATTCCTCTAAACTACCCTCACCAATTTCCCCAAATAATTAGCCTTTATGAAATTCAATTAATGAAATTACTCATGTTGGGTCAAACCGAGCCCTAGTGGAAGACTACTCACTAATCATGGTCCTAATTGCAAAATAAACAATAAAGATGGAAACTTTGGTCACAAACATGGTGAGAAGGTGAATCTTACTACTAAACATGCAATAATCCAACAATAGTTGTAAAGAAAGGTGATTTAATCTAATAGCAAGGGTGATTAAACCTAAAGATGCAATCTTTAACCAAATCAACTCAAAGATTAAGTCTTTGAGGACAACTATCCAAGTATGAACAAATGAAAGAGAAACAAAGGAAAGAGGAACAATAAAAAGATGAACAATGATGAACAACAACAACAAACAAACAACAACAACAATTTTAACAAAAACAATCAAACAAACATGAAAGAAGAACAAAATGTAAACAAATGAAAATAAGGAGAGAAATAATACCAATCCAAAACAAGGAAGGAAATAGGATAGAATAAATAAGTATAAACTTTCAATCTTGTTCTTACAACCCAACTTCAATCCCCAATTAATTGAAGAACTAGCTTAATTAGGGAATGATTAACAAAATAATTAACAAGGTTTGAAACTTGAAAGGGTAAATATTCTGGATCTAGGGTTGTGTGTCAAAGGGTTTAAGGAGAGGGGTATTTATAGGCTTGTACAAGATTAAGAAGAAAAGAGGAGGAAAAGAGAGAAAAGCCCAAATCCAGGTCTTTGCGTTTTTGCCGGTGGACCCGCCGGTGCTCTGCCTCGGCAAAACCGTGCAAAGAATTAAAACATCGGCATTCGTGTTTTGCGGTGGGCGGATTCTTGCCGCCCTGCGCAAAACACACTCTTCAAACATTCTTCTCATTTGTTGATGTGTGGAATGCCGGTTGACCAGTGGCCGGTGCTCCTACTGGCGTGAGGCCAAGCTTGTTTTTCACCAAATTCTTCAAATAAATTCCACCTGCTGTGCTTTACCGGTGGGCCGGTTGCCGGCCTGCCGGCAAAGCACATTCCTCAACTTTTCTTCAAAATCTTAAGTGATTCTCTGGGGTGTGTTTTGCCGGTGGCTAGACCGGCTGCCGGTCTGCCGGCAAAACACACTCTTCAGCATTTCTTCACCTCTTCTTCATGTAAAGGCAGTGGGGTGCCTTTCTTGCCCCCAAATTCTCCATACTTGGGTCGTTTCCTACAAAAGGATGCACAAGGCAACAAGTACGGGCATTGGGCACAAAATGCAAGGAAAAACACCCGAAACCGACTCGTTATGAGTCGGTATGCATAAAAGAAAGAGGGAATTAGAAGTAAATTAATCGTATATCAAACCTCCCCACACTTAAGCCTTACTCGTCCCCGAGTAAGTCCCTAAACCAAATGTACAAAGCATTATTATGATAGATATGGAGAGTGGATGCACAATATAAGCATCACTCAACTAAACTACTACTTAAGCCGATCGAGTATTAGCGCACTCAACGCCCCTTCAACTCACAATTTGACACCCATGAGGGGAGAGTGCCCTATTGCAAGGCAAGTTGGGTCTTGCTACAAAACTTTCGACACATTCATCATGAAAGCACGTAATCAACAAGTAGAATGCATCTAACAAAATGATCCACTTTCCTCATCTAAGTGGCCGAATTTTTCAAACAACAAAACACGGTCTTGGTCGGGAGTACCGTCTCAGAAGTGCCAATTGAGGTGCCAACCCCCTAAGTATGACTCAAGCAATCCTCGCGTGACCAATGCTCAAGAAACACATTCAAGAGCGGGAAAAGGGAAGAAAGGGCAAGTCCGCCGAGAATTACAAAACCGACACAAGATTCAACCAAAGGACCCATGACTAAGGAGACCAAGGCAACGACATCCTCACGGTTTTCACTCGTCACTCAATGAAAGAACAAGGTGATTTTTGTGACAAAAAGTAACCAAAATCACTCAACTAACTCGACTAGCGAAAACGTGCCCGCAATCTAATGTGTAACACCGTCCTATGTCCAATGAAATGCAAACAATGGGAAAATGCACAAAACATGAAGCAAGGGTTACAACGGGGCTAAGGAGAAGGTCGAAACGGGGTCGGTGCAAGCACCATTTGGACATGTGGGGCTCAAATCAAGAATCGTCGACACATCACATCCCATTTCTTATTGCAACACATGAGACACGTCTATGCCCTAACATAGCAATGATGACCAAAACTATGCAAAAATTGCATAAACCCAACTCAAGTAGGAAAAATTTGATAAAACTCCTTTTATTTCAACAAATGGTAACGTCTACACCGTAACAACGACTCGGTTTCCCAAGCCATGCAAAAAATGCGTAAACCCGACTCATCTTTGGAAAAACATCAATTTGCCCCTTTTTATTTAGCAACGGCTTTTTCTACCCCATTAAATGATGAGTAGGGGTGTTGCTTGCCTTTTTCTTTTTCTTGACAACAAACAAATATATACAACACAACTCATTTTTTGATTTTTCATGACTTTTTCACTTTTCTATTTTGTTTTTCATCTCTTTTTTTTTATATTTTTTTTCAAAACCTCTTATTTGTATATAAAGCCAAATCATACCAAATTCCGACCCAAATGGATATGCATACTATCCATCACTATGTCCCAAATCACCTCCTACAACACAACTACAAAAACCGACCAATTCTTGATTAAGGAAGGGTGGTTATGGGAATGTAGCTATCTAGGTGGGTTTGCCAAATGAAAAGGGCTAAGCTCAAGGGGGTGAATCAAAAAAGGGAAACAATGTAGGGAATAAAACAAGGCTATTTGGCTATGTGAGGTTCATATAAACTGATTTTTGCTTCATATCATATACACAAAAATGTAATGCAATTTCATGATCTAAGGACGATGCGACACACTTATGCGTAATGATGTGACACGCCTCGCGAGGAGACCTACTCTCGAACCTAGATGAGGGCGGGGTATGAATGTACCCGCCCTAGGAGGCTCTACCCTTACCTTTGAGTAGCTAAGTTGAGCCAAAGGTCTAGTCTACGGCCCTAGGTCTCACAAGATCGGTCTAAACTCATTGGTCAAGCCCTCCTTCCTCGGCTAACTAAGAGGCCACGGGTGCGAGTCACGAGGAGGGGAAAGGCACAATTGGGCACATTAGTTCATCATGGGGGTACTTGGTTCCCTTCCTTTGACCATGCTCTTTCTTAAAAACTTATTTACAAACTTAATGCAAAAAGAAAGAAATGCAACAAGTATTTACATGTGAACAAATGCATGCGGAAATTTAAACAAACATGAAATGAAACGTGCAATAAATTGGCTAAACCTAGCAGCACATCAACACCAAAATTCCAAACGGTCTCCCAAGGAGACACCCAAAGCAACAAAATTCCCATTCTCCTTCAAAGTATGCAAGATACCAAAAAGAAAGAATAGTAAAAGGAGCAAGAGATAGGAAGGATTATACCAAGCGGTCTTCAAGCTCCCTTTTGCCTCAAGTGGTCAATGCGCCAAGCCAAAAGGTTAGACAAAACATATATATACAATGCAAAATTTTTTTGAATTTTCAGAAATTTTTGAATTTTTAGGCATTTTATCTAATTTATAAACATTTACAATTATAAACAAATATTCACAAGAGTGGATATTTCCCTCCCCACACTTGAGATGTACATTGTCCTCAATGGACAAAAGCATAGGGAGTGAATAAGAAAAAGAAATGAACATTTTTTTGATTTTTGATTTTTCAAAGGGAAAATAACATATTTTTGTGATTTTTGGTTTTGAAAAATTAAAAAAGACATATTTTTGGGTTTTTTTTTTTTTTTGATATGAAAACTCCCTCCCCACACTTATTTATTTACATTACTTCCAAATGGAAATAAATGTGTGGAGGGAGTACAAATTAAAAGACATATTTTTGTTTTTTTTTAGGCCCTCCCCACACTTATTTATAGACATGGGAGGGCATATTAGTGAAATAAATTAACATGTTTTTGGTGGTTTTTGTCATTTTTCAATTTTTAGTTGGTTTTTATTTTGAAAATGCAATGCATGCTCTATTCTACATGCAAAATTGAAATGACAATGCAAGTTATGCTAAGTGAATGCAATTACTAAATGTGACAATATATTACAAAATTGAAATCTAATGCAATCCTATATGATGCAACTAAATGAATTATCAACTAAATGCATGCGAAAAATTTAAACATGAATGAGAAATTTGGATAAAAGGGAGAGATCGTACTTGTCGTTTGGATTGATTGTTAGGAGCATACCAAAGGCTTTGGATTGAAAAGGGAGGATAAAAAACCATCAATTTGGGGACTAAGACCCCATCTCATCATCATCATCTTCATCATTGTTATCTCCGGTATTAATGTCGGAGCCTTGAATCAAATCATCGGGGTTGAAGGTGAAATTACCTCCACTACCGCCGACACCCGGAAAACCACCCGTGAAATCACCACTCATATTCATCACGCCGCTATCTCCTCCCGTGAAACCACCCGTGAAATCACCACCGGATCCCGATGCACCCGCATCACTAGCAAAATAGGGCCGAACTCCCCCAAACCATTGGGCCTCATGCCCCTCCGGTCTAGACTCGGGCATAGGCGGGAAAACGGGTCGCGCAAAGTAGTCCGGTTGGAGGTTAAGACCTCCGCGGACCATACTCCCATCCTCTCTCGAGTAGTTCCCATCGGGCCAAGTGAAGTAGGAGGGGTGAGGGTGTTCATAACCCACGTATTCCCGTCGACAAAAATCATCATAGATGGGATAAGTACCGGTAGCTTGATCATAATATATCCGGTCCAACTTTCTCCCCAAAACGTCCCTCTCACTAGCGGCTTTTGCCGTGGCAATGTCCATCCTCTCCATCCACTCGGTGAGGGAAGGTGGCAAGGGAGGAGGGGTCGAGGAGGACGCCTCACCTTGTTGAAATTGCCACGGGGGAGGTTGATGAGTTTGTGGCATTTGATATTGGAGGGTGGAAGGAGTGTTCACTCGGCGGTCTCGTGAATAAACTCGAGTAGGATTAGGGGGAGGTTGGTCGGTGGGTGGGTCTTGTTCAATATCAAGGAGATAGAATTCCTTGTCCTTCTCAATTTTGACCGCGGTAACATTTGGAAGCCGGATGGAGTTCTTGTGATTGATTTGCCAATATTCAATGCCGTCATTGGGGTTCTCTTTGAGCCACGTGAGGCTCGAGGTCAAGTAACTCTTTGTCAAGTAAGTGTCCCCGGCTATCCAATTCATCGTGGAAAGGTCAACCGGACGGTCCAAGTTGTGGGCAATTCGGGTGATCATGCCACCCACATGTATCGGGGTTCTATGCCCCGGAGAACTTGCAATCTTGGATAGGTTAAGGGCTAGGTAGTGAGCCACATTAATTCGGAAGGGGGTGGGTTTAGTGAACAAGTAGGACCCCAAAATTTCAAGCTCGTGGGTCCTAAACACCCATGGCTCATCTACCGCAAGAACGGTGCATCCCATACATCTATGCCACACCCGAATGACGGGATTGTGGCAACTTATCGCGGGCCTTTTCACCCCAGGTTGATCATCAAGGCCCGAAATCGCCTTCCATACACAGGAATAGTGAAAATCAGCGGGCGGGGTATGCGACGGCGCATTTTCCAGCCCAAAAATTTGAGCCAACCGACCCAAAGTGATGTTGTGTTCCCGGTTCATGAGTCTAAAGTTAAGGGTAGCCACCATCCCAGTTTGCCGGTGCTTGGTAATCTTAAGACTACTCAAAAATTCCCATGTGATCCGAGGGTAAGTATACTCATGCATGGTAAATATGCCCCTCATACCACACCCCGCAAAAAGAGTTTCCGTCTCCCTAGCAATCCCAAGGGTAGACAAAGACGGATGATGAAGAAACTTAGTAGGGGTGAGGGGGCGATTTTTGAAGAGAATAAACTTACCCTTCATAGTTGGTGTGGTAAACTCGACTGTAGGAAAGTCCGGATCGGGGTATGTATCGGTCGCCGCTTGAGCAATCAATGCCGCTTGGTCCCTTGCTATGTCGGCTCTTGTTCTTCTTCCGGCCATCTTGATGATTGGAGTAGATTGGTGAAGGTTGGAGGGAGTTTGATTGAGTTTTAATGGAGTTAGGGTTAGAAAGGGGGAAAAATAATGGAGGTTTGAAGAAGGAAGAAAGAAGAAATGAAATGAGAATAGGAGGTTTCTCGCGTGTTTAATTTGGTCTGATGGTGCGTTTTGCCGGTTGGCGAACCGGCAACCGGTCTGCCGGTAAAACGCACTCCCCCTTTTTCTATTTTTTCGATTTTCTCCTTCAAGATTTTTGTCCTCGCTGCCGGTGGACCAACCGGCTGCCGGTCCACCGGCAAAACACAACACACAGCTATTTTTTGTTGTGTTCTTCCAATTTGCTCAAGTTTCCTTCAACTCAACTTTGAGCTTTTTCATTGACCCCGGGATTCATGTTTTCCACAATTACTCCGACGCATGATGTCGGGATTTCGGGTCAACGAAAATAAAACATGTGTTCTTCAAAAATGACCTCCGTCACCAATCCAAATAGACAAAATACGACTCCAGATCTCTCACTACTAGTCTAGAATGCAAGTTATTTACAAAGATGCATGGGTTGCCTCCCATGTAGCGCCCTTGTTTAATGTCGTAGGCTCGACGGAGTTATGAATAACAATCAATAATTTGGAATAAAGGTGGCGATTGAGCTCACATTCTTGATAATAGGGGTTCCGGCAACATAGTGCTTGAGCCTTTGCCCGTTCACCTTGAAGGATTGATCTCCATCGGATACTTCAACCGCTCCATGGGGAAAGACTCGGACCACGGTGAAAGGCCCCGACCACTTTGACTTTAGTTTCCCCGAAAATAGCTTGAACCTTGAGTTAAAGAGGAGAACCAAATCTCCCTCCTTGAATTCCCTCCTTATAATAGCCTTGTCATGGAATCGCTTGGTCTTTTCCTTATACAATCTAGAGCTCTCATAAGCCTCTAGTCTAAATTCTTCAAGCTCATTGAGGTCAAGTAGCCGCTTCTCCCCGGCGCTTTTCAAGTCAAAGTTAAGGAGTCGGATGGCCCAATGCGCCTTGTGCTCCAACTCAACCGGCAAATGGCAAGGCTTCCCGTACACCAACCGGAATGGTGAAGTTCCTATTGGTGTTTTGAAAGCGGTCCGGTAAGCCCACAATGCATCATTGAGCTTGGTAGACCAATCTTTCCTTGACCGGCTCACGGTCTTTTCAAGGATCATCTTGATTTCACGGTTAGAGATTTCGGCTTGGCCGTTAGCTTGTGGATGATAGGCAAGACTCCGCCTATGTTGCACCCCATGCTTCTTGAGTAGAGCATCAAGAGTCCTTTCCCGGAAATGAGTTCCACGGTCACTAATCACAATTCGTGGAACTCCAAACCGTGGGAATATGATTGTCTCCATGAGTTTGGTCACCGATTTTGCATCACAAGTCTTTGTTGGGATTGCTTCCACCCATTTGCTCACGTAGTCCACCGCAACAAGGATATACTCATTCCCATTTGATGAGGGAAAAGGGCCTTGATAGTCAATGCCCCATACATCGAATACCTCCACTTCAAGTATGTAGTTCATTGGCATTTCATGCCTCTTTGAAATGTTACCACTTCTTTGACATTTGTCACACTTCTTGACATAGGTGGCCACATCGTGAAATAGGGAAGGCCAAAAGAATCCACATTGGAGCACCCTCGCGGCGGTTTTTCGTGAACTACCATGCCCTCCGCTTGGCATGTCATGGCAATGAGAGATTATGGGTTGGACTTCTTCATTGGGGATGCATCTTCTAATTATCCCGTCGGCACAAGCTTTGTAAAGGCATGGTTCCTCCCAAAAATATTGCTTAAGATCGTGAAAGAATTTCTTCTTCTTATGGGAGTCATAACCATGTGGGATGACCCCGGATACCAAGTAATTGACATAATCCGTGTACCAAGGGACATCCATCAAAGCAAGTGCAAATAATTGATCATCCGGCAAGGAGTCATCAATTGGCAATCCATCCTTACCCTTCACATGTAATAGCCGAGAAAGATGATCGGCTACCACATTTTCTACACCTTTCTTGTCTCGAATTTCAATATCAAACTCTTGTAGCAAAAGTATCCACCGAATCAAGCGTGGTTTTGACTCCTTCTTGATTAGCAAGTGCCTCAACGCCGTGTGATCGGTGTGCACAATTACCTTAGAGCCCACCAAATAAGAACGAAACTTGTTCATGGCATATATGACCGCCAAAAGCTCCTTTTCGGTGGTGGTGTAGTGTGATTGAGCTTCATCCAAGGTCTTGCTTGCATAATATATGGCATGAAGTTTACCATTCTTCTTTTGTCCAAGCACCGCTCCCACCGCCACATCACTAGCATCGCACATCAACTCGAAAGGTTCTCCCCAAGTGGGAGGTTGCATGATTGGAGCGGTGATGAGAGCTTCCTTCAACCTATTGAATGCATCCAAACACTCATTAGTAAATTCAAATGGCACATCTTTTCCAAGCAACAAAGTTAAGGGTCGGGCAATCAAAGAAAAATCCTTGATAAATCTCCGGTAAAAACCGGCATGCCCAAGAAAACTTCTAATTCCTTTAACATTAGTGGGAGGGGGTAAAGTTTTGATCACTTCAATTTTGGCTTGATCAACTTCTAAGCCCTTACTTGACACTACATGACCCAAAACAACCCCGGATGTCACCATGAAGTGACATTTCTCCCAATTCAAGACTAGACCACTCTCTTGACATCTTTTCAAGACCTTACCCAAATTAGCTAGACATCCATCAAATGAGGTGCCTACGACCGAGAAGTCGTCCATAAACACCTCCATGATATTCTCAACATATTCGGAAAATATAGCTAGCATGCATCTTTGAAATGTGGCCGGCGCATTGCAAAGCCCAAAGGGCATGCGCCTATAAGCAAAGGTGCCAAATGGGCACGTGAATGTGGTCTTTTCTTGGTCATTAGGGTGAATCGGGATTTGGAAAAACCCCGAAAACCCATCAAGGTAGCAAAAATGAGAATGTTGGGCAAGTCTTTCCAACATTTGGTCAAGGAAAGGGAGGGGGAAATGGTCTTTCCTAGTTGCCTTGTTGAGGCGCCTATAGTCTATACACATTCTCCACCCGGTTGTGACTCTTGTTGGAATTAGTTCATTCTTATCATTGGTGACTACCGTGACCCCGCCCTTCTTTGGCACAACATGCACCGGGCTCACCCATGCACTATCGGAGATAGGGTAAATTATGCTTGCATCATAGAGCTTCAACACCTCCTTCCTAACCACTTCTTTCATAGCGGGGTTAAGGCGGCGTTGAGGCTCAATGGAAGATGCACTCTCATCCTCCAAATGAATGCGGTGGGTGCAAAAAGAAGGGCTAATCCCCTTGATATCATCAATTGAGTACCCAATGACATCCTTGTACTTTCTCACAACATCAAGTAATTTTTGAAGTTCGGTGTCATTGAGTGCACTATTGACAATAATAGGGTAAGTATCATTAGGGCCAAGGAAAGCATGTTTAAGAGTAGAGGGAAGAGGTTTCAACTCCACTTGAGGAGGCGTGGATCTCTCCTCTTTTTTACCATCTCCTCTCAAGCTTTCAAATTCTTTGTCCGGGTCTTCTTCAACCGTTGCTTCCATAGCTAAAGCATACTCCCGGTGTTCCTTGCAATCTTTTACCTTGCCCTCAAGGAACCCTTGCAAACCCTTGTCTTCATCAAATTTCTTCATATCAACCCATTCTTCTACCACATCAATCATATAACAAGACTTTTCTTCCGAAGGCTCTTTCATAGCCTTGTTCAAAGAGAATTCAACCTTATCTTCACCCACTTGTAAAGAAAGCTTCCCATTCTTCACATCAATCATGGCACCCCCCGTAGCAAGGCATGGGCGCCCCAATATGATGGGAATATTTGAGTCCTCGGGGATGTCCATAACATAGAAGTCACATGGGAATGCAAGTTTCCCCACCTTGAGTGGGACATCCTCCACAAGACCAATTGGGTATCTTACCGACCTATCCGCGAGTTGGAGAGAAACCCTTGTTGGCGAAAGCTCATACCCTTTCAACTTCTTGAAAATTTTGAGGGGCATAAGACTAATGCTTGCCCCCAAATCACACAAAGCCCTCTCAATGTGCACGGTCCCAATCTTACAAGGTATGGAAAAGCTCCCCGGGTCTTCAAGCTTTTGAGGAGCCTCATTCATGAGAATTGCACTACACTCCTTGGATAAGTTCACCGTGGTTGTCGGGCTCAAGGAGTTTTTGTTTGAGATGAGCTCCTTCAAGAACTTTCCATAGCTTGGAATCTCCTTTACGGCATCAATGAAAGGCATAGTAATGTTGATACCCTTCATCATATCCATGAACTTCCCATACTTTTGTTCAAGTTTGGCTCTTGCCAATCTTTGTGGAAAGGGAACCGGTGGTACATAAGTTCTTACCACTTGTTGTTGAGGCTCTTCAACCACCCTTGTTGGTTCATCAATCACTTTTGGAGTTTCCACAACAATTTCCACGAGTTCCTCTTCTCCCTCCCTTTCTTCAATTACCTTAGGAGGTTCGACCACAACTTGAGGTTCAATGACATTACCCGGTCTACTACTCTTCCTTTTCTTGACAAATTCCCGGTCTTCCAAATCTCTACCACTCCTCAAATGAATAGCATTCATGGTTTTCGGATTTTCCTCGGTTTTACCCGGGAATTTACCTTGGGAGGCTTGTAGTTGGCTCATTTGGGTAGCCAATTGGGAGATTTGGTTGTCCGTCATTCGTTGAGAGGCTTGCATTTGGGTTCTAAGTTGGTTGATGGATGTGGTTGTCTCTTCTTGTTTTTGGGTGGTATGGTTGATGAATTGTGTTTGATGATTCATCATTTGTTCCATCATGAGTTCCATGTTTGACTTTGGTTGGGTGGGTTGTTGGAATGGTTGGAAGTTTTGTTGGAAAGGTTGGGTGGTTTGTTGGAAAGACGGGTTGGTTGGGTGGGTTGTTGGAATGGTTGGAAGTTTTGTTGGAAAGTGTGGGGAGGTTTGATATACGATTAATTTACTTCTAATTCCCTCTTTCTTTTATGCATACCGACTCATAACGAGTCGGTTTCGGGTGTTTTTCCTTGCATTTTGTGCCCAATGCCCGTACTTGTTGCCTTGGTTGGAAGGTTCTCCCTTGGAAACCCGGTGGACCTTGGTTGAATGTAGTGTTTTGTTTTTGAGTTTGGAAGTTTGGTTGTTGTGACTTTTGTTGGAAGGTTGGGTTTTGGACATTTTGAGAGCCATAGGAGAAGTTTGGGTGGGCTCTCAATCCGGGGTGATATTGGTTGTTGTTGAATGCTTGCTTGGCCGGGCTAGACTCCCATATCCCGTACACTTGCTCCATACAACTTCCATCTCCAACCACCAAAGGACACTCATTGGGTGGGTGTCCTTGGTCTCCACAAAGCTCACAACTATAGACTTGGTTCCTCATAGAAGAATTG
The DNA here is from genome assembly GCF_048544455.1 of Silene latifolia. Taxonomy (NCBI): domain Eukaryota; kingdom Viridiplantae; phylum Streptophyta; class Magnoliopsida; order Caryophyllales; family Caryophyllaceae; genus Silene; species Silene latifolia. The sequence goes on along the minus strand of NC_133532.1, from coordinate 61,768,264 downwards.
CTAGATGTTTTGCTTGAGCTCATCAAGGCAACTTGTTGCTTAAGCTCTTCTATCATCTCTTTCACTTCCACATTGTTGGCCGATTCGACCGTTGACTTCCCTTTCCTCTTGTGCCTATCATTGTTCCAATGAAAGGTACGAGAAGCCATTTCTTCAATAAGCTCTTTCGCCGTCTTGTGATCTATCTTATCCAATGCTCCCTTCCCCGAGCCGGAATCAAGGTTCATCTTCATCTCATTGTTTAACCCTTCATAGAAATTGTTGATGAGCTCATCATCCCCAATACCGTGGTGAGGACATAGCCTTTGGAGGCCCTTGTACCTCTCCCATGCTTCATAAAGGGTCTCATCTTCTTGTTGGGTGAACCCTTGGAGCTCACTCTTGATTCTTGCGGTTCGTTGGGGTGGGAAATACTTGTTGAGAAAAGCCTTAGAGACATCGTCCCAAGTCCGAAGAGAGTCGGGTTCACAACTTTTAAGCCATTCCTTGGCACTTCCCCTCAAAGAGTAAGGGAAAAGCCTAAGGCGTACGGCATCTTCCGTGACTCCATTGGCCTTGAACATGTCACAACTATCCAAGAACTCGTTGAGATGCTCGTTGGGGTTTTCGGTGGCTCCCCCTCCGAATTGATTCCCTTGGACAAGTTGTAGCAAGGTGGCTTTCACATCAAAATTGTTGGCTTGAATAGGTGGCTTCACAATACTCGGATTCACCACCTTTTTCGGAGCCAAGTTATCTCTCATAGGAACCGCGGCCATTGTTACTTCCGTTTCCGGTGTTGCAAAAGGATTTTCGAAAGTTTCAAAGACCCGTGGTTCTTCTTGAAGGTTCTCAATTACTGGATTTTCTTGAGGAATCAGTGTTTCTATAAGCCCTCTTCTACGGAGCGAATTTAGTCTTCTCGCGGTTGCTTCGATCTCGTGGTCAATCGGGCGTATTGGTTGACCTCTTCGAGCTCTCCTAACCATGCAAAAAGTCCTACACACTCAAGAGAGGGATTAGTAACAAAAGACTTAGTCTAAACAAGAACGAAAACAATTAATATCTAGCCGAACTCCCCGGCAACGGCGCCAAAAACTTGATGGTATCAAGCTATACCTCGCAAGTGCACGATTTTATCGTTGTACACTATTAAGGGTCGATCCCACAAGGAGTTGAAAAGATTACTAATTGTTCTAATCCGATCGTTTAGCTAAGTCGAAAATAAAAGATGATGGTTGTTATACTAATGCTACCTAGAACAAAATGAAATGCAAACTTAACAAAAGCAAGGAAAATAAGCAAGAACGAAGGATAAGTTGTAAATCAAATGATTAAACGGCCTAAGACTCGGTTCTTCCCAAACAATTCGCAATTCCACATAGTTGAATCTCTAGGCTAATCACAAGGGTAGTCAGGTGAGGAGGTGACGGCTCTAATTCGCCTAAGACCCCCCTCTCGGGTTCGAAATAGGACACTAGCACTACCCACCAACCCCCCTCTCGGGTTCGAAGGTCGGAATCCCTAACTCAATACCCCACTACCCCAAAAACATGCATTTTCCCGAGGTAGTCCGATATTTGCTAAGGTCATTAAGCCCCATCAATTCCCGGGTCATCCCACTCCCTCTCTCGAGGGTCGATTTCAAACGCTAATTTAGAGGTGTCCTACCCCGGTTCTCCCTTTCGGTCTCAACCGAGGTCAACAATAGGGTCATATCTCGGGTATCCAAATCACAACCTAACCAACTCTCGTTGGTGGTCAAGGGTCGCAAGTCGACACTACCCAAAAGTCAACCCATAAACCAAGTCATTCCTCTAAACTACCCTCACCAATTTCCCCAAATAATTAGCCTTTATGAAATTCAATTAATGAAATTACTCATGTTGGGTCAAACCGAGCCCTAGTGGAAGACTACTCACTAATCATGGTCCTAATTGCAAAATAAACAATAAAGATGGAAACTTTGGTCACAAACATGGTGAGAAGGTGAATCTTACTACTAAACATGCAATAATCCAACAATAGTTGTAAAGAAAGGTGATTTAATCTAATAGCAAGGGTGATTAAACCTAAAGATGCAATCTTTAACCAAATCAACTCAAAGATTAAGTCTTTGAGGACAACTATCCAAGTATGAACAAATGAAAGAGAAACAAAGGAAAGAGGAACAATAAAAAGATGAACAATGATGAACAACAACAACAAACAAACAACAACAACAATTTTAACAAAAACAATCAAACAAACATGAAAGAAGAACAAAATGTAAACAAATGAAAATAAGGAGAGAAATAATACCAATCCAAAACAAGGAAGGAAATAGGATAGAATAAATAAGTATAAACTTTCAATCTTGTTCTTACAACCCAACTTCAATCCCCAATTAATTGAAGAACTAGCTTAATTAGGGAATGATTAACAAAATAATTAACAAGGTTTGAAACTTGAAAGGGTAAATATTCTGGATCTAGGGTTGTGTGTCAAAGGGTTTAAGGAGAGGGGTATTTATAGGCTTGTACAAGATTAAGAAGAAAAGAGGAGGAAAAGAGAGAAAAGCCCAAATCCTTGGTCTTTGCGTTTCCGGTGGACCATTGCCGGTGCTCTCGCCGGCAAAACCGTGCAAAGAATTAAAACATCGGCATTCGTGTTTTGCGGTGGGCGATTCTTCGGCCCGCCGGCAAAACACACTCTTGACATTCTTCTCATTTGTTGATGTGTGGAATGCCGGTTGACCGGCTGCCGTGCTCTACCGGCAATGCGAGGCCAAGCTTGTTTTTCACCAAATTCTTCAAATAAATTCCACTGTTTGTGCTTTACCGGTGGGCGGTTTGCCGGCCTGCCGGCAAAGCACATTCCTCAACTTTTCTTCAAAATCTTAAGTGATTCTGCGGGGTGTGTTTTGCGGTGGCTAGGCCATTTGCCGGTCTCAAGCAAAACACACTCTTCAGCATTTCTTCACCTCTTCTTCATGTAAAGGCAATGGGGTGCCTTTCTTGCCCCCAAATTCTCCATACTTGGGTCGTTTCCTACAAAAGGATGCACAAGGCAACAAGTACGGGCATTGGGCACAAAATGCAAGGAAAAACACCCGAAACCGACTCGTTATGAGTCGGTATGCATAAAAGAAAGAGGGAATTAGAAGTAAATTAATCGTATATCAGACGACATCTAGGTTTAGAAGAAAGAGGCGGAAATGATTTGCGGTTTTAGGAAAACACGATTATAAACCCTCGCTCAAAAGACGCTACTCGATCGAGTAACTAACATACTCGATCGAGTGGCCCCTACTCGATCGAGTATCCAAGCTACTCGATCGAGTAGCCTCTACTCTATCGAGTAACACCCCCAACTCAAGACACAAGGTAACTATGGCACGTAATCCTAAGAACCGTTACTGCTCCCAAGGTCGGTCAACGCTGGTCAACGGATCCCTAAAAGGGCGGGTATTACAGGTTTTCAACCTTAGCCTTATAAATAATAAACATATCCTCAGCCTCATTTTTATTCCTTAACAAATAAACCTTAGTATATGTTAGGCCCAAAATCTGGATATGGGCTAACCTAAGACAGCGGGTCTGGAAGCAGAGCGGGATGCAGGGTACCAAGGAGCCAGAGCAGCAGCAGCACGCGTCCTAAGGCATGGGTTCTGAATCTGTGTAGAAGAAGTGTATGGAAATTCTATCACTTACCATATCCAGAGAAGGAAAGTCCTATTCCGTGTCAAATTAGGAATACTTGAAGGAAAAGCAAGAAACCCTAGATGGGCGAGCTCCACTATATAAGGAGCCTCAATGCTCAAAGATCATTAAAAAATACAGAGAAATACCCTAACCTTCATAACGTTGCATAATCACCTGAATTGTACTACCTCTCGAATTATAGTGAAATCTTGGTGGGATTCCGTCTCCCCCCATGGTTGTTTCCCATATCGGGTTTTCCGCGTCACCAAAATTGCCTGTGTTATTCGTTTAAATCACACATTCAAACTAACATATAGAAGAAAGTATAATCAATATCCAGACCTAACGCTAAGACCGCTTTAACCCTAAATTGGTAGAAATTTACCAAAACAGTTTGGCGCCTACCGTGGGGCATAGTGGTCGTCTTCGTTAGTCAGTCTACGCAGCAAAAACAACATGTCCGGACATCAAGAAACCAGATCAGGCAATGTAGGCGGTGTCCCAGCAACACGAGCACCATCTCCCTCCGCAGCAATGGCATGCACAGCTTCGGCTCAACCCACCAGTGCCACCCAGGTACCAGCCGTCAAGCAGAGTCAAAGTTCCCAGGCAATAACAAGCTAGTCATCAGAGAGGATTCAGGCTAAAGACTCGGGAGTCGTCTAGGGCCGGCAAGGAATTCCACAGCCTAAGAAAGGAGGACAATCCAGACAGCAAGCTCAGACTCCACCGAGTCCCACCAGCATCATGATAAGCGGATTGGAAGAGCTAGGCCCAGGGTTACTTCAGAATAAGGGCACCTGCTACCTATAGCAGGTATCGCAAAAGTTTCAAAGCCTGCACACCAGCAGGCACAGGCAATCTAAAACAAAAGAGAGTTTGAAAATATAAATACAAACTTGCACCACACAGGGCCAAGTCCCTAGAAAATATAATTAAAATTTTAAGAGAGGTCAATCCTCTCATCAGCTGTGTCCTGACCCATGCTCTGCTCCCTATGCTCCATCTGCTTCTCTGATGCAGGTACCTGAACAGCCTCAGGAGCCGCAGCCGTGCCTTCGACAGCCTCTTCCGCCAGGATATTCTCTACAGCATCAGTCCTAGAGATAGTCTCAGAGATATCCATGGCAAGGAATTCAGGTTCAGGATTGGCAACCTCAGCATCAGCAGGGAATAAGGCGCTCAAATCCATACCATTGGGGAAAGCACGAGCAAACTCAGCCTGCTCCTCCTCCAGGTTACAGGATGTGTGCCTCTCTTCAGTATAAGCCCGGATGCAGTCAATCCTCCCCTCGAAGGCAGTATAGGCTCCCACATTTCTGGCTAGCTCAGCCATCTCTTCAGCACGAGCCTCTGCCTTTGTCAGTCCAGAAGTCAGAAACGGTTGGCCTCATGCGTCTTAGCAAGCTGATCTTTGGCAGCTTCCTTCTCCTTCTTGGCCGCATGAAGCTGTTCCATCAGTTTGGCACAGGTGGCCGTGAGCTCCTTGTTGTTTCCAATGGAAGCCAAACACTCAATCTTGGCCCTCTGCAGCATCTTGCGGAGGTAGAGGGACGATTGAAGAGCCTGCATCGCATGAAAAACCTCCAGTCAAAGAAATACAGGGGCAAAGAGAGAAGTAAACAGAGGCAATGAAAGGCAGACTCACAAGGAAGCAGTGTTCAGCAGCCAGGTCAGTCATCTCTTGAGGGGCAGTCTCGTCAAATGTCCTGGAGCAAGTTGGTGTCAGGAGCCGCTCCAGTGCAGGCCAGTAGTTAGCACACTCAGCATCCCCAAAGTTAGCAGGGAGGCGGAGCAGTAGGTCATCAGCATGAACGGGGGAGCCAGGAGCACGTGATATCGGGGTTACCTCAATGGGCTATGGAACAGGTCTGGAGGCAGATCTCCTTTTGGATGAGGCAGGTGAAGCTGAGGAGTCAGCTGTTCTTTTCCTAGCTTGGCGCATCAGGATCTCGGAAGCAGAGGGTCGGGCATTTCCTATGAAGGCACCAGGGCGCAAAATGTCAGAATATAGAACAAATGGGTGTGAAAGCCTGTGGAAGCCAGAAGAAGACACTTACCAGAAGACATGATTTCTTCAGCAGCAGAGTCGTCTAACCAGAGAGCAGGATGGGAAACAGTCTTCGGTCTTCAGGAATGGAGAAGAGTTTGGCAACGGAGGCTTCTTCGTCCTCGGATTTCTCAGGGTTCTTGAGTTCTGCATCAAATCAAAGAGTAAGAACGGTGAGTGGTAGAAGCAATCAAAAAATAAACATGCAAGTACACTTACTCTTGGCAAAGACCTAGTGCTCGAACAGATAATCAGCGTGAATGGGAAGAGATTCAAGCTTGACAAAAAAGAAGTCCTCATACCACCCATCATCTTTCCCTTTGGCCGCAAACTGAAGGAAGTTTTCAGTCTTCTCCATGGCCCTGAAGGTGTATTGGCCATTCCCAAGTGACCGATACTCGAACCTGTGGGCCAGATCTGACAACCCAATCCCAGCATCCAGGCTGTTGTTTAGGGTGGCGGTGGATAAAAGGATCCTCCATGCATAAGGGGCGATTTGAGTCATTGGTAGGGAGTTCAGACGAATGAACTCTTGGATCATCAAAGGGAAAGGAAATTTAAGGCCAAGGACGAAGGGATAAGTGTATAAACAGATCCACCCCTCGCGAAAGGCGTCGGCTTTCTGACCGGGTTTAGGGATATGGATCACCACATCGTCACCTAAGCCTAGCAGAGCTTTAATTCTATGGATGTCATCTTGGTTTAGGTGGGAGTCACCAGAGTGTGGCTTTTTGAGGATTCCCTATGAGGGGAAGTCATCTTCCTCGACAAGGTCAATGGTGGTGGACGAAGATGATGTTAAACGAGTTTTGGCCATGATAAATGAGGAGAGAGAAATGAGAATACCTGGAAAAACGGAAGATGGAGGCGGCGCTGACAGTGAAAGGAAGTTGGGAAGATGGATTTAGGGAATCGGAATTTTGAGAGTTTTGAGGAGGGTGAAATGATTGATGAAAGATAGAGTTGGGGGACGGATGAGGATAAATAGGAGGAGGTAGGTGGAGCTTTTGAAATGTGAATTGAAAAAGAGTATGCAAGAAGTCATTCAACGATACATTGCAATTTTCCGCTCAAATAATTAGGGTTATTTTCTCGCGGAAAATTGGGGGCAAACTTGTAATACCCGCCCTTTTAGGGACCCCTTGACAAACGTTGACTGACCTTGGGAGCGGGAATGGTTCTTAGAAGTGCGTGCCAAAGCTATCTTGGGTTACGTGTCTTGTGTGGTACTCGATAGAGTAGAGGCTACTCGATCGAGTAGCGTAGGTACTCGATCGAGTATGGGTTACTCGATCGAGTGTGTGTGGTACTCGATCGAGTATCGAGTTTTCAGCGAGGGTTTTAAATCGCGTTTTGTTAAATCCGCAAGTCATTTCCGCCTCATTCCTTCTATCCTCTAGTCGCCCATTTCCCTTCCCTTCACCATAAAACCTCCATGGAAGCCCTATGAAAGTCCTTGTGCCTTAGGAGAGCATAGCTTGAGTCGGGTAGCAGTATTTTGCCGGGTTTCTCTTTATAGGTATGTCATCATCATCATCCGTACCTTTGTCTTTACAGTTAGGGTTTGCTTGATAGTAATAGGTGATTGTGTTGTGCTTATAGGCTTTGCTTGGTTGCTGGATATGTCATATGTTGGCATGGATTGGTTGCAGTTGCTTAAAGGTAGGTTCGCCTACTCAGTTTCTGTAGATGGTCTAGTATGTCGGTTGTTGTGGTTGTATTGCGGTTGTTGTGTGTTGTTGATTGATTCAGACGGTTGTAATTACACATTGTTGATAGATTCAGACGGTTGTTTTGTTTGTCTATGGTTCTCGAGATGCGTTCTCGGCTGAGTGGTGTCACTTGCGGGAGTGGCTTCACGCCCTAGTTTCGCCCTTCGTGGAACCCGCCACGGAAGGGGATGTGCACATTAATGGGACAGGGTTATCGCTCGGTATGATGAGCGGGGATTTGGTGGGTACGGCTGCGGTCCCCCACGGGCAGTGGTCGGTCAGTGGACGATCGGTGGACCGAGATTGATCGGTGTGGGTGTGCTTGTGTGTGGCTGATTGTGTTACATTGAGTTGTCAGTTGTTGTTGGCTTGTTGTGTTTTATCTCAGTACTAACCTTGGGTGGTTGTCTTGTTTGTTTATGTGTCTGCCGTGATCCCTTATGGTGAGCAGTCTGTCTTAGCAGGTGTTGATATCGTTGATAGCTGGAGTCCGGGCAGGGATGAGTCTCCACGAGATTGATAGTTATAGCAAGTAGACTTTGAGTTGTATCTTTTATATCATCAGTTGGTTTTAAATCAGTTGTAACATAACATAATAGTTCTTTTATCGGCATTTGATTATTACTGTCCTCGGGCAACCGAGATGGTAATGCCTTTATATGCTAAGGAAGGCCTAGTTAAGGCTCCTCTGGATATGGAGGTGTTACAAAGTGGTATCAGAGCGACGATTTTGGAACCTGTAACAAAAGAAAATAATGAACGTAGTGAGTCTAATAAAATGAACCTGGTGTATGTGTAATGGGAGCCCCGCTGATGCTAGATTTTGGGTGAGTAGGCGCCCTCATTTCAAAATCTTGGCCCCATGACACTTAAGCCAGTCACATGGTGTGGGAAGGTGGAGTCCGTGTGTATATGTATGATGTGTATGTTAATAGTGTCGGAGTTATCTGAGGTCGAGTCTTTGCTAACATAGAGATGGGTATAATGGTTGCGTTTGGATAATGCTTAGTGAAGTTTTGGCTTGATTAACGAGCTTGTATGATGATTCCGGGATCCGTGACAAAAGTTTATTTGATAGAAATGCGTGGAAATGTGAAGGTGTATGCTATAATAGAAGAGTGAACATGTGGGTGTTGGCTTTAAGTTGATAATAACGGTAGCCATGTATGAGTTTATAAGCCCTACCGTAATTGCAACGATGATAGTTATAGAATTGTTGAGTTATAATATGAAACATAGCATATAGTAATGCATATATGTTTGTTTATTGGTTGAAATTTTTCCGCTGCGTGACAAACGATTTATGTAAGATGATTTGCTTATGATTGAATTTGCAACATGATAGATCAATTTGTTGTGAAGAGTATGCATTTCCATGATATGTGAAAGAAGGAATTAATGTTAATTACATGATTCATGTCGAGAAGGACTCGAAGTAGTAATGTGTTAGAACAAGTTTTAAGTATGATAAGAGTACGTGATTAAACTCATGAGTGACTCGGTAGCAGGTAAACCAAGTTGAGTAATTTGTTGTAGCATAGTATGGCATGAGCCTTAATTGTTGAGACGATATGGTAATGCGTGAGTAAGTGTGATGACTAGTGGCGAATTCCGAACTCAGTTTGGAATCGACATGTGGTATTGTTTTGTAGGAATCTTCGATTTATCTCGTATTTCTGACCGAGTACTTAACTATACTTGACCGAGTGCGAGTGCGTACTAGACCGAGTAAACCTCACTCGATCTAGTTAGGAAGCTATGACGTCGAGATGTGGAAGAATTTCTGCAGATACTCGACGAAATAGATCCTCCTCGATCGAGTACCCAAGGCACTCGATCGAGTAGGTTATTGTACAGTGATTCTTACGGGTTTCTTAAAACCCCTATCCTTTCTAATCCCTCTCATTCTTTCTCTATAATTCGAAACCCTAAGCCTTAATTCCTCTAAAAATCTCTCATTTTCTTGTGTGGTAGTGGTTGATTTGGGGTTAATTTCTTTGTTTAATTCCGTTCCTTTACTTTACTACTTAATCAAGGTATGATTTCTTCCTTATTTACATGTTTTTATGCCTTAAATTTGTTGAGGATGATTGTATAACCTGAAAATTCCGATTCACATGATCAATTTGTTGCTTTTAATTGTTGTAATATGATTCATATGCTCCTCTTTCTTGGTTATTGGTGATTAATTGCTGTAAAATAGACTAGAAATTGCCAAATTGAAACCGAAATTTCTAGGGTTTACAAAAATCGAAATTGAATTTTGATTGTTTTACAATGATTAGATGATGGAATTGAGTACTATATATTGTTTATATCATGTTGAAGAGTGAATTTTGATGATTATCACCTTAAAAAGTTGCCTTAAAACTCCGTCTTAAAAGTGCCCCAAGTGGAAATTCGTTTGTATTTCTGAAAATTGGGGTTGTATGTGACTGTTTAAGTAAAGGTTGAACTTCAATATGATAGTAGTGGTGTTAATTTATGAAGAATATGTCAAAATAATTTCACCATTTGTAAAGAAAATCGATAAGTTTAAATGAGTTATTTGTTTCTAATATTGAAGATGATGATAATATGTCCTAAGATGCTTTTCCATGAGTTAGTACGAATGCCTCACATGTTATTAGAAGTGTGTATGGAGTAACCTTAGAATCATGCTAGGATGTTAGAAGATGTTGAGCATGTGTATTCACCATGATAATTTCTTCTTTACAACTATGGTTTATGAGTAGCTGCAAACTGAGTTTATACATCAAATTGGGGAAACTGTTGGTGAATGTGTGTACCTAGGTGAGTATTCAAAGTTAATGACATGAATTATGTGCTTCACATGTCGAACTGGTTGATGAGTTGAAGTACTTAGCTGAGTATATAAAATCCAAATTACATGAAGTATATGCTTTACATGTTTATGCAAGTTTGTTTAAAATTATATGCTGAAACAGATGCCGAGACCGAACGTAGGGACCCGTCAGAGTAAACGGGGGAGGGTTACACAACCTGAGATGGGGGAAGGGAGTGGACCCGTGGTACCCGCAGTTCCGGAGTACCCTTATGTTGTGTTTGTAGACTTCAAACAGAGAGAGCGTTTTGTAGTTTTGCAAAAACGCAAAATGAGGCCGACGAGGTGTATAGATACTACACTTTTGGAGGAGTTGGGAATAGAGACGGATGTCCGTCACATATTCGAGACTTTGGGTTTTACGGGGTTGTATAGGCTGAGGAAACACTCCTACCCTTTTCTCACCTTAGAGTTTATGAGCTCCTTTATCTATGACCCAGCTGCCCAGACCGTTGAGTTTCGGTTGATGAACACTAATTTCTTGCTTTCTATGGACCAATTTGCTTCTCACCTTGGGTTGGCCAAGCCTCCCAAGGACTCCATCACTAATATCCCTGCTGAGTGCGGTGTCTGCCGCCTAATGCCTTGTCTGACCGGGAAACCAGCTCCCACCTCAAGTAACATGCTGATTAATGATGTTCAGCATGTCACATTGAGGATCTTTCTTCGTTCCCTCTCGAACCTCCTTTATGATCGACCGGATATCAGTAAGCTGAACAACCATGAGGTGTTACTTCTGATGTCTTACTTGAACCCGGAGCGGGCCAGGAAAGTGGTCTTTAATGCTCCTTCCATCGTCTGTGCTGCCCTTGACTTGATGGCCACCGCCTCTTCCCGGTACTTGAGTTGTGGCGCTATCGCCACTCGGTTAGCTGAAAAGCTAACCTCCTTTGAGGCTTCTCCGGAGTATGTGCCTCTGGCTACCCCAGTGCCTACTATGGACCGTGACTATTATCTCGACCTGAAGTGGTTGAGAACTTTGGCTGACGGTAGCCTGGCTTGGAGGGTATGGGGCGTGAGTTGGATGGGGATTCCGGCTCCTGAGCACCTTCCACCGACCGAGCCGTTAGAGCCGGTGGTGACAGCTGTTGACTCTGACGAGGAGGAGGAGGATGATGACGTGCCCCGTCAGTTGCAGACCTACCTCATCGATGATGCGATCCTAGAGGTGATGCCCGAGCCAAAGAAGGGGGAGAACGCGGCGGTCAAGGAGGAGAGACCCAGGTTGGGGAGAGGACCCCGCCGAGTGAGGGAGAGGACCTCGGAGACTAGGCCACGGCCGATAGCGCCACAGCAGCAGCAGCATCCTTTCCCGTGCTACCCTTACCTCGACACCCCGGAGACACGATCTAGCTACTTGGCAGAGAGAGTGTCATCTACTTTGATACTCAGGAATATGCATGAGATGGTGTACACTCAGGGGATAGGGACCGAGGGACCGCATCCGGTTTGGTGGAGTGGTGTTGGGGACTATAGTGGGGTCTTCCACTCCTACGGAGTGGATCAGTCAGCTTGGGGGACGCCTCAGTCCTTTCCCTACGGTGGTTTGACCCCATGGCATGTAGGCCCGGGAGTGGGAGCGGGAGTTGATGCAGGCATCGGGACATTGGGAGCGGGCACCTCGGGAGGTGATGGTGGAGGAGATGAGTTGATGGTTGAGCAGCAGCAGGAGGAGGAGTGATGCTCCTAGTTCTATCTTTGTTTATGGCCGTTGGTATTAGATGTTGGTAGTGTTGTTAGATATTGGTAGTTGTTTTCGTTGAAACCTTGATCATGGACTTGTATTGTTGGCCATAAGGCCGGATTTGCTAGTTAACATTGTTGCAGGATCGATTTTGGGGGTCGGGAAGTCATCCCGACTCACTTCTATGCGATGATTATGTATATACTTGGGTTTATGCCAAGTTTTCCAAAGGCATTTGACCTGTAGGTACTCGACAGAGTACCCCCATACTCGATCGAGTAACTACGGTGTATGGCGATTTGATGCATTCGATCTCGGGCTACTCGATCGAGTAGCCAAGACACTCGATCGAGTAGCATGGCACTCGATCGAGTACCCTTACATACTCGATCGAGTAGCACTGTTACAGGAGGTTATCGAAAATTAAAAGTGTTCAATTGTTTTATAATTACAAGTGTGATGTTTAACGTGGTTATTAGTGCGTAGTAACACCTTTGAATCGTTAATTTCATATGTTAGAAGTCGTGCTTGAGTTTTATATACATTTTCGTCACAAATAGTGAAGTGGTGATGGTTTCTTGTTGCTTTAATGCCATATTATGATCTATTCATCGGAGTTACATCTTTCATACGCTTGTGCATACGATATTAACGTGCTTTATCGACGGCGGCTAGTTATTCCGGTGGTTTATGTATGATTTCTAATTTAGCGAGTATAGGCTTAGTGAGTAATGTCCATAATAAATAATGTGGTTCTAATTTATGTTGTGATACAAGTAATAGGTTATATGTGTGGTAATTTTGGTGATGAACTTCGGGGACGAAGTTCCTTTTAGAGGGGAAGAGTAATGTCGCAAAATAAAAAGGTTGATTTTGAAATTATGTTGTTGTTCGTTTATAATGTTTTGTTGTTCAATTACAAAATTTTCTAGTACTTTGATCACATTGCTTATATGAAGTGTAAGTGGTTACTTTAGTTCATTGAAGTGAATGTGATAGTATGTCATAAAGAGATAGTTGTGGTGCAATGTGTCGTAATAGAATCGCGTTGTTGAGTAACGTGGTGGTATTGGTTGTACAATATGAAGTTGTTATGGGATATGTTTCGGGTCGATAGTTGTTACCATATGATGGGTGATCGTCATTTGTGCTGGTTCGCATTGCGAGGTTGATGTTTATATATGATAGTTTGTAAGGGTGGATGTATACATATAGAGTGACAATTGATAATGATGATGTTTATATGATAGCTGTAAGAGTCGATATGAATAGAGCGTTAGATAATGATGATATGATGACATGGGGGATGGTGTTTCAGGGAAGCAGGTGATTTGTGCCGAAAGAATAGTGATGTCGTGTCTTCCCGTGTCTTGTGCGTTGAATTAGGTGAGTTGAACTTCGGGGACGAAGTTCTTTTTAAGGGGGGAAGACTGTAATACCCGCCCTTTTAGGGACCCCTTGACCAGCGTTGACTGACCTTGGGAGCGGGAATGGTTCTTAGAAGTGCGTCCCAAAGCTATCTTGGGTTACGTGTCTTGTGTGGTACTCGATAGAGTAGAGGCTACTAGATCGAGTAGCGTAGGTACTCGATCGAGTAGGGGGTTACTTGATCGAGTGTGTGTGGTACTCGAGCGAGTATCGAGTTTTCAGCGAGGGTTTTAAATCGGGTTTTGTTAAATCCGCAAGTCATTTCCGCCTCATTCCTTCTATCCTCTAGTCGCCCATTTCCCTTCCCTTCACCATAAAACCTCCATGGAAGCCCTTTGAAGGTCCTTGTGCCTTAGGAGAGCGTAGCTTGAGTCGGGTAGCGGTCTTTTGCCGGGTTTCTCTTTATAGGTATGTCATCATCATCATCCGTACCTTTGTCTTTACAGTTAGGGTTTGCTTGATAGTAATAGGTGATTGTGTTGTGCTTATAGGCTTTGCTTGGTTGCTGGATATGTCATATGTTGGCATGGATTGGTTGCAGTTGCTTAAAGGTAGGTTCGCCTACTCAGTTTCTGTAGATGGTCTAGTGTGTCGGTTGTTGTGGTTGTATTGCGGTTGTTGTGTGTTGTTGATTGATTCAGACGGTTGTAATTACACATTGTTGATAGATTCAGACGGTTGTTGATATTGTGATTGTGATTGTTTGTCTATGGTTCTCAAGATGCGTTCTCGGTTGAGTGGAGTCACTTGCGGGAGTGGCTTCAAGCCCTAGTTTCGCCCTTCGTGGAACCCGCCACGGAAGGGGATGTGCACATTAATGGGACAGGGTTATCGCTCGGTATGATGAGCGGGGATTTGGTGGGTACGGCTGCGGTCCCCACTGGCAGGGTTGGTCCAGTGGACAGTCGGTGACGGAGATTGATCGGTGTGGGTGTGCTTGTGTGTGGCTGATTGTGTTACATTGAGTTGTCAGTTGTTGTTGGCTTGTTGTGTTTTATCTCAGTACTGACCTTGGGTGGTTGTCTTGTTTATTTATGTGTCTGCCGTGATCCCTTATGGTGAGCAGTCTGTCTTAGCAGGTGTTGATATCGTTGATAGCTGGAGTCCGGGCAGGGATGAGTCTCCACGAGATTGATAGTTATAGCAAGTAGACTTTGAGTTGTATCTTTTATATCATCAGTTGGTTTTAAATCAGTTGTAACATAACATAATACTCCCTCCTATTCCAGATAACCGTCCCATTGTCCATTTCCATCTATTCACAATAATGTCCCATTGTCCATTTTTGGTAAGTGTTGTGTGGTCCAAATTCAATTCCATTTTCGTCTATTCACATAACTGTCCCATTGTCTGTTTTGTGTGGTCTAAACTCACTTTCTTAATTCTTATGCCATATTCACAATGGGACGGTTATCTGGAATAGGAGGGAGTAGTTCTTTTATCGGCATTTGATTATTACTGTCCTCGGGCAACCGAGATGGTAATGCCTTTATATGCTAAGGAAGGCCTAGTTAAGGCTCCTCTGGATATGGAGGTGTTACAAAACTGTTAGGCCCAAAATCTGGATATGGGCTAACCCAGGACAGCGGGTCTGAAAGCAGAGCGGGATGCAGGGTACCAAGGAGCCAGAGCAGCAGCAGCAGCAGCACGCGTCCTAAGGCATGGGTTCTGAATCCGTGTAGAAGAAGTATATGGAAATTCTATCACTTACCATATCCAGAGAAGGAAAGTCCTATTCCGTGTCAAATTAGGAATACTTGGACGAAAAGCAAGAAACCCTAGATGGGCGAGCTCCACTATATAAGGAGCCTCAATGCAAGACAGAAAGATCATCAAAAAATACGGTTAAATACCCTAACCTCCATAACGTAGCATAATCACCTGAATTGTACTACCTCTCGAATTATAGTGAAATCTTGGTGGGATTCCGTCTCCCCCCGCGGTTGTTTTCCATATCGGATTTCCCGCGTCACCAAAATTGTCTGTGTTATTCGTTTAAATCACACATTCAAACTAACATACAGAAGAACGTATAATCATAATCCAGACCTAATGCTAAGACCGCTTTAACCCTAAATTGGTATAAATTTACCAAAACAGTATATCTCGAACAATCATCTACAAAGGTTATATAATATCTTTTACCTCCTTTACTTTCACAATTCTTATAATCAGCCAAGTCAGTATGGATAAGTTCTAATAATTCCGTTTGCCTTTTGGTCACTTCCTTAAAAGTTTTTTTAGAGTGTTTTGCTTCCACGCATACTTGACATTTATCCATGTCATAAGAAATCAGATTAGGCAACAAGTTCATTGTTTTCATGCGTTTAATAGATTTAGTGTTAACATGTCCAAGTCTAGAATTCCAAATATCAATGGACTCAACGATATAAGCAGAAGAAGTAGATGTATTCATTTCAACATCAAGAACAAACAGACCACCATTAAAAAACCTTTGCCAACAAACTGACCATTCTTAGACATGACTAACTTATCAGACTCAAAAGTAAGTTTAAGACCATACTTATTAAGTAAAGCACCAAAAATTAAGTTTCTACGCATATCGGGCACATAGAGCACATTTTCAAGAGCTAAAACTTTGCCAGAAGTGAGTTTCAGGTGCACCTTGCCAATGCCGAGGATTGGGACCTTGCTGGAGTTGCCAACATATACTACCTCTTTCCCATCAACGTCTTTGAGCTCCTTGTAAAGATCCTTGTTTGTGCAGATATGGCGTGTAGCTCCTGTGTCAACAATCCATTCCATCAAGCTTCCAACCAGATTCATTTCGGACACCATTGCAGCAATTATATCATCACCCTCACTTGAGCCTTCGACAACATTAGCTTGTGGCTTGTTAGATTTGTTATTTTTGTAGCCACCACGTTGATTGTTGTCCTTCTTTTGGAACTTCCCACCATGTGTATTATTGCGATT
The DNA here is from genome assembly GCF_048544455.1 of Silene latifolia. Lineage (NCBI taxonomy): Eukaryota > Viridiplantae > Streptophyta > Magnoliopsida > Caryophyllales > Caryophyllaceae > Silene > Silene latifolia. Next base: position 61,751,946 of record NC_133532.1, on the reverse strand, counting down.
CCCTTGATTTTGTTGTCTTTCCTCATAAGCTTTCTTGGCCTTACACTTGAAAGCGGGACGACCAGGCTTATCACACCACCAACAATTTCCTGTCATTGTCTTTATTGATTTATCAGCATTTTGTGGTTTGTAGTATTGATCATAACTCCTCTTGTTTGTACCTATATTCCTGTATTCAACAACATTAGCCTTAACAGTGTTAGTAGCATTAGTCCTGACACGATCGTGGCTCCTTGTGGCATCCTCAATTTTAATATGACCAATCAGCTCCTGCAACTTCATATCTTTCTTCTTATGCCTCAAGATGTTTTTTTATACTCAGCCCAACTAGGAGAAGGCAACTTCTCAATAAGAGCATTAGCCTGCATATACTCGCACAACACCATCCCTTCACCAAGAATTTCAGAAACCATATTTTCATATTCATGTATTTGATCCATTATAGGTTTACCATCAGTAACCTGGAATTTTAACCATCTTGCTACAGCATATTTCTTAGTACCGAAATCATCAGTACCGTACTTAGTTTCCAGAGCATCCCAAATCCCTTTAGCGGTCTTAGTTTTGCAGTAGATGTAAACAGATTATCAACCATATAGTGTAACATGACACCTCTAACCGTGTTATTATCTTTTACAGATTTGGGGCCGGGTTTGACAATTTTAGACGAACTAGACTCTTCAGTGGATTGTGGTTCTTGAAATAACACATATTCAATCTCATATTGTGAGAAATAAAACAGAATTTTTTCGGACCATCTCCTATAATTTTTCCCATCTAAAAGTTCCATCTTACTAAGGTCTGGGACAATTTTGTGTGGCATTGTGAAATGGTTGACAGGAGTATTAGGAGTGGTGGGAACAATTTCTCGATTGATATTAGAACCGTCAGAATTTCCAGATGGGTTTGTCATTGTTTGAAAATGAATAAAATAGTAGACAATAAGAAAGATCAGAAAAGTTCTCTTACTGATTTAGATTGAAAGAAATAGAATTTAGCTGATCAGAAAATAGCCTTAATCGAGACGTTGTGTAAGACACTGTCCTAAATAAGTAAGACCCCCACACAGGTGCTCCTTGGGTTTTGTGGTCACCGATTCCAGGTTTAACGCCTCCTTCCGCACAATGTTGCACATCAAAGACGGAAGTGAGAATTGTTCTCAATATGCGAAAATATAACAGGGAAAGAAAAGAGAAGAAGATGTTTTGTATATTGCTGTGTATGTACAGTCAAAAAATCAATGGCATTGATTCTGAGATTAATGGCCCCGCCCCGCCCCGCCCCGCCCCGCCCCGCCGAGCACGAGCCGGACAGACGGCGGCGGCAGCGCGCGCGTGGGGAGACTATAGTCTATCCTCTATAGTCTAGTTAACACTTGTTAACCCACTTCATATATAAAAACAACATTCCCCCACTATTCTTCCAATGTGGGACAAATGTTGTCTTACTTAAGTTTTGGAGCAACTAACTCCAACGCTTGCAGCTCTCAATCTCATACATGGAGAACGACATGTATATGAGCGAGGGAGTAATTGTTGCATCCGTAAAAATTTGGGATTAACTATCGGCCAAAAGTTTGTACCACAACTTTTAAAGTCGTTTGGCTTGTTGCTCTAGTGATTCACTTGGATTCATAAATTACCAATTGTAAATTCATAATCTTATTACTGATTTACGAAAAAATGTTCGGTATTGGGACAAACCCATAGAATAAGGGGACTTTATCATACCCGCAAGATTAGCAATGAAGATATTAATGGAGAGGTAGAAGGAAAGTGAGAAAGAGATTGATTATTTTCTAGGAGACGAGAACACCAAAAACATTAGCAAAAATCATTCTAATTATCAACCAAAGTCCAAAGTTATCGTCGAGCAACACTGGAATGGAGTAAGAGGGATGAAACTGATGCGGTGAAGTTTGCTTTTCATAGTTTTAGGTGCTGTTTGGCCAAGCTTAAAAAGTGCTTTTGCAATTGAAAAAGTAGTAGCTTGACAAAACATGGTAAATTAGAGGGTTTTAAAAGTGCTTTTGAAAAGCCAAAAACTGATTATTCACCCCCAAAAGGAGAAGTAGATAATTACTACTTCTACTTCTACTTTTCACATAAAGAACCAAATAAGCAAACAAAAGTTGTATTAAAGTAGTTAGGCCAAACATATAAATTTTGTGAGAAACCACTTTTACAAAAGTATGGCCAAACAACTAAAACTTTTCCGAAAAGTAACTTATGAATAAACTCCTTTTGAAAAGGAAAAACCATTTTCCATAATCAAGGCCAAACAGCACCTTAATTTTGGTCAATTAGGAAACTAGTTTAGTAAAATTAGTTATTTTGGAAAATAATTTTAAAAAGCGGTTATTTTAGTAATTAGTTTTATAAAAATGGTTAGACTCCTATTCATTAGTAAGGAGAATCTCCATTACCACTTCTAATACTCAGTATATAATATAAAAGATAGTCACGTGAGATTTTGTTTAAATTGTCTCACCGAATGGATTATAAAAATCAAGCTTTTATTATTTTTCGTAACATGTAGCTAAAGATTTGAAAAAAAAAAAAAAAAACCGTCATATATGTATAAAACAAATGTAAATAATTGGGTTATGCTCATTCATGTACATGATTTACTCAATCATGTACAGCATTACCGATATTACCCTTTCCATTTTACTCATTCATGTGTTTGCCTTCCCTTTCAATTTCCCCCAATTTTCTTCAAGCTCTCCTCGTCCATCATCCTACCGCCCCGCCTGCCACTCTTGCCACCACCGCCTGCTATCTCCCTCATCCACCGACTATCGCAACGAGATACTTGTATGGATTATATTAATTCGTTTTTCTTTCAAAAAAAAAAAAGAGTATTCAATTGTTTTGGTTCAAGATTTCACTAGCTCAATATTTAACATCTTTGTTGACCCATGTATTTGTTATCCTCTAACCACTTGCACCCTCCTAATCCATATTCTTAATCAAGATTCAGGCAAGTTACTACCCTTCCCCTTCCTACCAGCTCCTACCCAAATTAATTTTAATTAACCCTAATTTTATTAACCTAATTAGATCTAATTGCATAAAATTATAATGAATTTGATACAAAACAATGCCTATGATTAAGATGTATAGTTATGAAAATAGAATTTACTTGTTCAATATAAGAATTAAGTTGCATAACTGATAATCTAGTAAAAAAATTGATCAGTTTTTGAGAAGAGGAGAAAGAGAGTTTTTTTTTTTTGATGGAGAAGGGTAAATTATGGAAATATTATGGTAAAAAGTACATAATTGAGTAAAATGCGTACATGAAAGAGCAACTACGATAATTAAATGGAACGAATGAATTATTATATTTTTTTTTTGTAAAATAATGCTGTAATTTGTTGAAAGACAACTTTGCCCATACCCCATTTTTGCGTCATCTTTAAAGACCTATACTATGCAACAACTCACAAAGGAGTAAAGGGTACTTTTGTGAGTTGTTGCTATTCTTTCTCGACCCTCCGTGATAAGCTCGCAATCATGCAACAACTCACAAAAGAGCAGAAAACCGCAACTAGGAGGATAATGAGACAAAATGGCCCATGATCGCACATTAAACCATATATTCAACCTAAAGAATGGTACAAATTCACTATATAAAACGCACGCCTCATGGTACAACTGATTTTATGTTTGTCAGACATATCTGCGATAAGGGAATTGAGAATTTAGAAACATCCTGATAATCGACAGAAGAGGCTGAAGGGGGAATGAGGTCTCACACAAAAAGAAAAAAACCCTTTAATGTTGACTTATTTTCTACGTAGAAGTTTAAGCATCATCAGTCATCAGTCATCAGTCATCACCAATTCCTAACCCTGGTTAGGAATCAAACATAAAACGGTAGTGTACAAACGTACCTCAAGCACAACAGGTCAACAAAAAGTAATGGGTAAAACATTTTGGAAAATGATTTTCCTTGCAAAAGTTCTTCACATAATTTTTATTCTATAGTTTAGGTTCCCACAAAATTTCTAATTTTTTTATGTATGTCAGTGCAGTAAAATGTCTGGATGAAAATACAGTCAAGCTGGAGCTCATGTTTATGCAGTTCAGGAAACTCCATTGAGAAAATTTAAATGCTTTTGCCAGGCTAATTCGCTGGAATTGGCTTTACTTATGAGCTTCATCAACCGTCTGCCTCAATAACTGGATAACTTGGGCAGGCTCTGGTGCCCCGAACACTGAACTCCCAGCGACAATGCAATTTGCACCTGCTGAAGCTGCAACATCAATAGTCGACGGCCCCAAACCCCCATCAACCTGTACAAAGAAATAAATTATCCCATAAACTTCTGTAGGGAATATATATTGTTTAGTCGCTATCAGAAAAGTTGTGGCTGCGCAACAAGAAATCTATGCCCTCAGAGGCATTGTCATTTGTCTCCAAATTAATTCAAAACTCAACTAAACGAGTCAGACAATCACATGTAATGCCTTGAAATGAAAGACATTGTTATTTGTATCCAGTGTAACTCAAACACTAAAAGAGTCAAACACAGCGTACATGTCTGAGACACTGCTTCTGTGGGAAAATTAAAAAAAAAAAAAAAAATCCCTAAAATTAGTGTCCGTGTTCCATGGCCTGTCGAGATGTAACATATAGCCAGAGCGAAATGTCGAGGTAGAGGTTCTGAAAGCCATTTTAGAGTCCCAAAGCATTTCCTAATAAGAAAATTCTGACTCGTGGGAAAACTTGATCATGATCAACCAATTCCAGCTTGTGAGTTGTGACCATCAAGCTTATATGGGGAAGAAAATGACCATGATATAGCACAGGCAATAGCTCAATGAAACAAAGGCCATACGTAATTGGTACAAAAAGGAATCGAGAAAATGGAAGTGGTAATCAATGATCATATAATCCTACTATCCTAGAGCAACTTTGCCCATGATCTCCAGCAATCATCAAGCAAGTGGTATAATCATACCAGGTAATCTTACCGTCACTCTTTAGTAAAACTCATATCAAGTTTTGTTCCGGCAATAACCAAATGGGATGTATGCTATGGCATGCCCCCTAGGTCGTCTTAATCATCATGAAAGTTCAAGTATGAAATTACTACCTTGGTAGCCTTAAACATTAATACCAAATGATATGTATGCTATGCCGCTATGGCATGTCCATCCACTAGCTATATGAGATTTATCTAACTCAATACTTAGGGGGCAATTGCATAAGGTTACGTGAGTGGAGGAAAAAAAATAAAGAACAAATGAGGGAAGTAATGGTGGATTGGTGGTGATAGGAAGTTGGAAGGGTGGAAAAGGGAGGATGAAGGATAGGTAGGGAACTATTACTCTCATATGGAGGTATCGTCTAGGGGAGAGGTGGGTAACTATTATTCCTTCAAGGATAAGAGTGCCTCTCACTTTCCTTTCCTTCTCATCAGTCATGACCTTGTTCCTCCATCCACCACAACCAGTACCTCTCACTTTCCTTTTCTTCCCCTTTCGTACTCATGTAACAACTACCCCTAATCCAAGCAAACCTTTAGTAGCTAACCAGAACACACTGCTTGTACACAGGACGCGATATAATTCTTGCTTTAAGTTTTACCCTTAGATTGAAATTTGGGACTGGAGTCTCATTTTGACACAAGGCAAATTTTAGATAGTCTTCTCTACAACATTATGTCTAGCTACAATCACGCAACTAAAAAACAATTTGGCTCAAGTCAAAACCAGCACTTGATTCATCTGTCAACGAAGTAGAAATACCTCAATAAGGTTTCAAAGTGGTTGAAGAGAAATCACCGCAGAAGGTGTTACACTTTTAAGAAAAAATGAATGCATGACTTATGAGATACATCATTGAATGTCTGAGTAAATAAAGATCATTAATAGGGGAAGGAGATGCAGTATATTGTAGGATTGGAGTTATCTGAACAATAAGGACCCAAATCTAACGCATTTTATGGTCTCACATCACATTCCATATCTTCCAATTCATTTTTACTCGTCATTTTGTGAATAATTCAAACTATTTTGTCGGTATATTAGAAATGAGTAATTACTTTTTGGCATCATAAATGTAGAATAATATAGATTTTTTGTCGGTAACAAGTGCTCCACTTATCCTTTTATCTCCAGGTATCCCCAAGTGACCTAGTTCTTGTGCTGTGTTTTAGGGAGATGATCGTGTGCGTGTGTCTGAGGAAATTGACGATGATGGTGTCATAAGGAGGATAAGCATCCAACTTATAATTAAGGATGTCCAACTTAACTCTCACATGTTTTGACGTGACCCGACCTGAAGTTATACCCGACTCGAATTAGCACAAATCGACTTTATGTGAGTGATTAAAATGAACTATTGAAATTAACAGAAAAAAGAAACTTAGATTAGTATGAATTACATATCGCACCGAACATAATGCCTCATTAAAAGGTCTATGCAAGAAACTTGCTTCTGATGGGTTTATTCACGTGGAATCAAGGAGAATCAAAGATGCCAAATTCAAGGTATTATAAAGGGAAACGGAAATCCGAATAGACGTAAATAAGTGTCATCACAATTTGAGAGTAATTATGGCTTTACCTACTCTGCCCTTTTCTTAAATTCTTTTTTTTTTCTCTTCTCCCCCGATGGCCTATGTATAAGGCTTTCCTAAATTTAGTAATGAGTTTCTTACTTGTTGCCTCAAGCTGTGTATATAATTATCTTACACTCCTTGGGTGCCATTTCAATTCACTGCATTCATTCTCAATATAATTTCGTTTTTTTAAATTATCTCAAATTGCTGTATTCTCTTACTTGATTTTTGTTTGAATTTTTCTCGTTCCTCGTTCCTGTGCTCATCAACGATCATGGATTTTGAGGATGGACTTCACATTCTCTCTCTCTCTACAAAGCTAGGATTTTAACTGCTCTACATGTAGTTAGTACAACAACAAGAAGAAGAAAATTACCCCAATGCCTCAATTGAGCAATTGCGAGGTAGGGGGAAGTCGGATGTAGGCTGCCTTACCCTTGTGTTAGCAACACAAAGAGACTGTTTTCGAATGACACAAGATGAAAATTGCGTCAATAACCAAAAAATTCATAGATTTAGCCTATAGATTTCATTAAAAAAAAAAGGAAATGTGTGATAAACATGCTCTCATAGGGTCATAGACTCATAGGGATAGGTTTCATAGATAAGTCCGGATATCATATTGGATAAGTTATTTGTACGAAAATATAGTTTTAGTCTAAAATTGCAAAGGGTAGTCATTACAATTTTACGAAAACTTAAGTCACTCCATGATTCTACAAAGTTAGGTGTCATTTAGGTTATAAAAGAAAACCCATTATTTGGATAATTAGTTGGCTTCGACATAAATGGAAGGATCCATATCCCTCTTACAAGCCAAATTTAAATCCGTACATTACGTGAAAGATTTTAAAATAAAATGCAACCTCAATTCTACCTTTCCCTCTCCCTCCTCCTGCCCCCTCTTACTATTGTATCCAAAGTAGCCCTTAGGGTGTGTTTGGATAGCAAAGTGGAGGGAAAGGGAGAGGAGGCCGGAGGGGGATGGACGGGAGGTAAAGGGAGGGAAGAAAAGGGGAGGGGGAGCGAAGAAGTGAAGTTTTCCCTCCAAATCTTTCCTATGGTTGAAGAATTTTAAATAGGCGTGGAGGAGGGAAAATTGATCACTCCAAATCCCTTCCCCTCCATTTCTCTCCTACCCCTTTTATTATCCAAACAAGGGATTTTAAATCTCTCCATCGCCCTCCCTCTCCCCCTTTCCCTTCATATCCCCTAATCCAAACAAGGCCTTGGATAAGAAAAACGGAGGGAAAGGAAGGGAAGGGGGAAGGAGGGAAGGGAAAGGAAGGGAAGGAGAGGGGAGAAAGAACGGAAGAGGTGATTTTCCTCTCCAAATCTTGCCTATGTAGGTGGGGAAATAATTTGCCTTGTAGGAGGGAAATGGAGGGATTCATTTTCCCTCCCCTCCAAATCCTTCTACCTCCATTTTGCTAACTAAACAATGGATTTCTCATCTTTTCAATTCCCTCCCCTACCTTTCCCTCCAAATCCCCCAATCCAAACGCACCCTAAGTGTAGGTCTATAGGAGTCACCTATGACTACAACCTTCTAGAGTCGGATTCACTATACTGAATACATGAATTCAACAACTGACTGACAATGCTTTGGTTTCGGTATCGTTCACATTATTTGAGATGCACAATATAAAGGGCTTTATATGGCAAAATGTCTAGAAGACAGGTCTAATAATGGTACTAAATCTTGGTTTCAGACAACTCAAGTGCTACATTAGAGAAATGATCAACAAGATCTGAGTTCTAGTTTGTTGATGGTCGGTCGGGCACAACCAATATCAAGTACTCCTATTATTTCAAGTGTTTAATCACATATGATCACTACCTATGTGACTCCAGCTCTCCTTATTCTCTTCAATAACATTGCCCGACACTTGACACTCGTACATCGGATGACACTTGGACACTTTATTTAAAGCCAAGCAGATTTTTCATAGAAATAGGCGAGTTTTGACACTTGGACACGTACCCGTGTCAGCTACTATTAAACGAGTTTGATTAACATAGATCACTAGAAACTATAGAGAATGATCAAATCACTAAAAAGCCACAAGAAAATGTATATTAGAGTACCTCAATATCAAGAGAAGGATACTTTTTCCGCAGTTGACGAACCTGGACAACCAAAACAGATGTTTAATTGAGTGTGCTGAACAAGGACATCAAACAGAGGAAGACATGTTGGCATAAATAAAAGTTCCATCGTTACCTTGTCCATCATTTCTGGCATAAACTTCTGCCCACCAAATCCAGGCTCAACAGTCATAACAAGGACCAATTCAACTGGATTACGGCCTTCCACCTAGAAGTAAAACATACAAACAGTAACAGTAAGTTTAATGCAGATGAGAACAATCATGGATGGCCAAGTGCACCAGAAAACACTCACATTTATTCTAAAGGATGGGAATAAATAGTTTCATGTGTATGAGATACATACCAAAGGGTAAACTTCTTCAATGGGTGTCCCAGGTTTCAGTGCAACACCAGGTTTCATGCCTTGAGACTTTATCTTTTCGACAAGCTCTTCCCAGTTGTCTGTGAAACCATTCATGAATATTCACCGCAGGCAATAACACATGATAACAAAGAGAACAACTGCACTTTGCAATATTTATTCACCTTTACTGACTTCAACATGAAAGGTAAAGCCTGAGGCACCAGCTTTTCCTAATGGTTCTACATAAACAAGTGGATCTGTGACCATAAGATGGCAATCCAGATATGCCCTACAGAAAATAAAGATTATATTACAGAATCTGAATATTAAAGAATGATTCTCAGTTTTGTTCTTATGAATATGAAAGAATAGTGTATTACTTTGTATGCTTTCTTAGACTCTCAATCACTGGGGCACCGATTGTAAGATTTGGGACGAAATGCCTAAAAGATATAGACAGCAACATGAGCAGAGGAGCAGTAGCATGACATGATCAGACATGTGTTGCAAGGTAATTAACATTATACTTGAGAGAGGAGCACTGCTATGAGCATATAACTTAAATACCAATGCACAAGCAAAAAAAGTCAAGAGCTCAAAAGCAGCAATGAAAAGGTAAAGAACAATATGGACAAAGATATGTAAGAATGAATAAAGAAAGAAAGAAGAAAAAATCACGAAGAGGCGCTTCTATAAAAGTCAATCAAGCACTTCACCCTTAACATAATTACTGCTCCAAACAACACTATACGCCTGTAACCTAAGTCAACAATTTAGATTTGGGTCTGTACTCTGTACCCATTTCAAACATGACAATCAAGGATATGGGTGTGGAATCTTTAAGCGATACTTAACAAGCTGAAACTTATCCTAATGACTACAGAAAGAAACTCTTTCATTATAAAACTAGAGGGGACAAGTACATAAAAGCATAGTATGATTTGACAATTTTAGCCCTATGCCTCATATATTTGACAATTCACTATAGAAAATCCAAATGTTTTTTTTTTAATTAATGATGTTTTGAATATGAGTCCCCATGCTTCAAAATGTCATAGAGTCTAACACTTGGATATGTTATATGAACCCTTGACCAACACCCGAACCCAAGTCTAACATAGCCTATAACAGCTAACCATACATTCAAGTGATACAACTACAAATTGTAAGGACAAGGAGGAGTAGAACCTACTTTTATGCTCCACAAAACCCTTTCCTAGTGAAACGTTTTATGACGAGTAAGACTTCGTGAAGTAGTGAACAAATGACCTTTACATATGTTCTAAACATCATTTAGTAGACAGAGATCTACAAATAAATCAACAAAGCAAGTAGATGAAGAGCTGCTCTACTTGCCAATTCACAAAAGTACTCCTTGCCTCAAGAAAACAAAGAAATGCTCTACATTCAAATTATCAACTGCAAAACCATCAGTATTGAGATCTAAATGCATCCTATTAACTTTCAGCTGAAATCACGACACAAATCTAATTAGTAATTTTTTTTGAAAAAAAAAACTTAATAAATTAGGACCATAGTGTAAAGCCTAAAGAAAAGTATTGGGTAATCTCATGGTAGAACAATTTCAACACATTTAAATAGTACAGAATGTCCACGTACCCATCCTGCAGAGAAATCAAAGGACAGCCGTCAGCTAATTTCATAGAACAGTACATGTTGACATACGATTACAAAATTGTAACAAGCAAACAGAACAGATGGGCCAAAGGGTTGGATCTTCAAAAAAAAGTAACAATGGGCGAAAAATTATGAATTGTACGGAGTAACTGAGTATGCCATAGACTTTCACTGAGAAATAATTATAAATGTGTAGCCAGAAGTCAGGATAGATAGGATCATTCATCATGCAGCCAGGAGTAGGATTCATTAGCTGTTCTGAGAAATCATGTTGTTATAGTGCCTTGAAGGTTAATTTGGTGCATAAAAATGAGAACTAATAAGGAAACAAGAAAACCAGGAACAAATAAAAGTAATGGCCGTTCAGTTATTTTTCTAGTAGAAGACATGTAGTGATAGGGTGCGCTAGCAAGAGTTCCAATGCTAATCCAAGCCTAAATCTTTTTATGATCCCCGTCAGGGGTTGAGCAAGTCAATACACTGCCGCAATTAACTCTCAATTAAAGCACACATCTTACAACTACATTAGTAACATAACTACTTGACAATTGAGTCCTGGTGATTTAATTATTATAATCATGGTCGCGAGAAGGAAACTGATTAATGCAGAGAGCTGATCATACTCTTCATTTTAAAACGATTCAAAACGGGGGGATACAAAAAAGGAATCCTAAAGCGCAAACATGATTCCAAACAAGGGACACAAATACATGAGTTCAAACTTCAAAGTGTATCTAAATTAACATAGGCCTCATGAAAAGAGAATCCAAACAATGTAAGTATTAAAATAAATAGACAAGAAAGGAAAAAAAAGAAAAGGAATACCATGATATCCATGTGAAGCCAGTCAGCACCGCAATCAAGCATACGCTGTGCTTCGGAAGCTAAGTTTGCGAAGTCTGATGATAACATGGATGGCGCTATTTGAGCCTTGACTCCCATTTTTTATCTTTACAACATTAATACAGTATGTTAGTATATACTCAAGCAATGGGGGTCTTCGTTCTGACCTTCTGGATCTAGATCACGCACTTATGCTTTCCAACTTGTAAATTTTAATCTTATGTTACCATGTAACTAATCCGTCAAAATCCCACTGGCAATTCTCTACTAACCAAATTATCAATTCATTGCACTATAGCCAAGAACATGAATTTCTATAAATGTGTATGTATATCGTATAATCAAAGCTTGTTCACCTACTTCCTCGTAATATTCAACCTGAAGTTGATACACCAACTACTCTTCAAACCCACAGAGGTACACATATGACATATCCATACCTAACAATGACGATCATCATGATACATAATGCTATACAACTTCCAAACTTCCAAAAAATGATTATGATTTGGCTCAGGCTCAAAACAATCCATAACTCATCAATATTTGGGGGAACCTAGCTAGTACCGAAGGGTACCACTCGCTACCCCAAACTTCCAAAAAATGATTAAAGATTATCGATTTTTGCCTGAAAATTTTATTTCTAGGTTCGCCCCAAGTGAACTTCCATCACCTAAATCCCACCTTCAACACAACTGGCACAAGGCTCTGCCACGATGAAACCTCCCCGGTGACGACGCAAAAGAAACAAAGACAACAAAAATTACTAAGTACAACGGCCAATAACCCCAAATAGTCAAATATAACCACCACTTGAATAATAAAACAAAACAAATTATAATTATAATTTGGGTCAAAACGATCCATAACTCATCGTAATATTATGAACACAATACCCATTAAAATCACAATAAAAATTTAGCAATTCATAGAAATTATTTACAAAATTCGATTGAAATTTAGGTAAAGTTTATACTTACAATTAGTATAATACGAAATGGAAAGCAACAAAGGATTGCGGTGGTTGAGCTTGAGGTCGGACAGCTCCAGACGTCGTAGAAGAACAAAAGAGAATAAGTAAAAGTAAAAGGTTGGTTTTTTATATAATTTTAACAGCAATTCTCATATAAAATCGATAGGACGGGCCCAATAGAAAAATAACCCATCAAAAAGGAATTAAACCAAACAAAAAATAGAAAGCTCAGTCTCAGCAGACAAAAGCCACCGTCAACTCTTCCTCCTCCATCGCGACTAGCCAACTATCCCCTCCCAACCACACAAATAACATTATACTTCCAGTGGTACAATAGTATCATACAACCAAGTTATATCTTATCGAGCATATGTGTAATTTTTTTGAGCTTTCTTAAAGTTAACTTTTTTTTTTATGTTTAAGTGAGTTCAGAAATTTTATGGTATAGCTCGACTTCTTTAAAACAAAACTCGAAAACTTTATTATATAGCTCGGGTTAGAGAAAGATACAACCTGACAACCTGTTGGTTGTAGGATCTATTAACTATCCCAACCATCCTTCATCAACTCTGCGACAGCCGATTCCATCCGCGGCACAACCCATTCTTTTTGGCCCAATTCTATCTCCTTCCTCGATTCAGTTAACACAAACGAAGACAAAAAAAACCGACACTCACAGTGAAGTCGTCGCCGACGAGCAGGTTATAAATTTAAAACTGGTAATTTGATCTTATAAACATCATGCATTAACAATAAACTTCACCCAATTAAAATAGGGTGTTGGGTATTGATTTTCGCAGTACGCATTTTACTCATTACAGTACGCTTATGACAATTCTACCCCTCTCATTTCTCCATCTCATTTCCCCCTCATTTTTCCATCTCTCTCATCTACAAGACTACAACAACCATTCTACACCTTTGCCATCACCATCTAGATTACCAAAGTGCCAATGTCGTCATTGAATTACTAATCAAAATCACCAAACATTAAATGTGTAATTGTGTTATTTATACTGGAAAACATGAAGTCATGATATATGCTTACCCTAATTTTATGTTTTCTCGTCCATCTCCTAATTTTATTTCTAATTTTATTAATCTCTTCAAAGTTTGGTGTTTAATTTGGTGGGTAATCTTCGTAGTCGTACATAGTTAGTAGTTCAAGTAATCTATTTAAAAAGACTATTGTCGAAAGATGACAAGAAGCTTAAGTCGCCGTCGACATGGGATGAGGCGACTTTGACAATATCTTTGGAGAGACAGTGAAAAAGGTTGCTTATTAGTGAAAGGGGTTGTCGACGACGATCGCCCGAGTTCGGTGATGCGATGGATAATAGTAGTGCCTGGTGGTTGGACTTGGTGATGGCGTGAACGGGAGTGGTGGTTTTGGTTGGTAAGGTGTATTTGGATATTGTCTTTGCGTTTTTTTTTTCCTTGTCTTCCGATGAAGACGTAGTACATTAGTTTTATGTTAGGGGTATCTAAATGGAAATTGGGAGGCAAAATATACTGAAATGAGTAAAAAATGTACTGCGAAAATAAATTACGTTTAAAATGTTGACAATTAATTTTCAAAACTTGAATTTCTATTCTTTTACGTTGATGATTTTGAATTTTAAATTGAAAACTAAATTTTTATTGTTTCTTTATTTTCTTAGTTTTTATTGTAGGAATTTTTAGTTTGTTAAGGGAAGGTTATAACTTTAAAACTGACGATTTAATTTGATAAGTTTAGAAGATTTGTACGTAAGTTAATTAAGACTGTAGTGTTACTCCTCTAATTTTTTCAGATTTTTTCAAATAATAGAATTTTTAATTTAATTACTCAGTAACTTTAGTTTTACAACTTAGTGTTATGAGAGAGAGTGATAATTTAGTGTTTTAATTTAAAAACTCAATGGTTTGAGAGGAATGTTTATAGGGAGGGGAGGCGTGGAATATGACTGTCGTTCACAGCTGATTGGCGAGCCAGATGGTTGAGCGGTTGTCGTTCCTAAATGATTTGTGGCATTGATTTGGTGGCTTTAAGGTGGAGGACATGGACGGTGGCTTAGTGTCCATAACACAAGGGAGAGGAAAGATTAGAGCGGAATGAGTGGGTTTGGGTTGGGTTATAATTGGGCTCGTCTTTTTGTAAGAGTAGTCTTACAAAACATTTTGTGTAATTTTAAAAAACGAACTATTTGTCGCTTTGGGTTGCTTTGAAAATATTTGTCAAAATGGTGTTTAGGTAGACTTGGGTTTTTAAATCTTGTAACACGGAACAAACACGTATTAGCAATAACGTGTCTCTATTGAGTATAAAATGTAAAGTTACAAAAGCTACTGAAAATGGACTAAAATGAACACGTCATTCTACTTGGCAGGTCTCATTCAGTAAACACGTCATTCTGTCTGGCGTGCCTATGCATTTTTTTTTTCAAAACAGGCCCGACAACCATTATCAAGTAAAAATCCCTCATCTCACCTCACAAACACACCTAAGTTCGACTCACCTCTCTCATCTCACTTCACCCCTCCTTCTTCTCCGGCATGTCTCTGACAAAGTGTTGGCATGCTTTTTCTATTAGATAATACTTAATTAGCAAAGTAGTTTAATTTCTTTTTATTTGTTTAGTGACATGTTTTGTTGTTAGATTTAGCTTACTTTGTTTTCATTGTGGTTAATTATGTTGTTTTTGTGCTTAGATCTAGCTCTCATATATTAAAATGTTGATTTATACTAAATGTGTTCAATTTTCTTGTACAGAATGGAAATTTGTGATTTTCCTCTTATGTTTTATTGGGATTGAGAAGTGTTAGAGCAAAATGGATGTGTTTCTTATACAGGAGGGAATCAATGTTTTATTTTAGTTAGTACAAAGATGGCGTATTCGGAATTAGTTGAAGAGATATATAAGGGAATTGAAATTCAAAGTTTGAGTACTCAATTAAGGGTGAAGATGAAATTTCCAAGTTCTGGTTGTTTCAAAGTCGTACCCCTTAATAATGAGGGAGCCTTTAAAGAATTATGGGCAAGTGTTTGTCATTCAAATGTTACTCAATGGACATATTTGTTGAAGTTTCCACTAGCCAAATTGTCAATCCTACACCAAGTATTCCTATTAGGCTAGATGATGCTGGTTAATTTGTATATCTTGAAACTAATGACGTAAATGATGGGGAATTTGATGGTAACTTAGAAGGTGATGAGATTGATGAGAAGTTGGCCATGCTTGATGAGAATTTAATGGCAAATGAAGAAGATGGTGATGATGATCTTGTCTTTGTTAGTGCCCCCATTGTTGAGTTTAATAAGCTTGGTCCATTAGATGAGAGGATGAATAGTTGGAAAACTTGGGAGAATATGGTTCGACGTGAACAAGGGAAAGAGTTTGCATTGGACAATTGTTCCCAAACAAAGTTTCAATAAGTGCAGCGATGAGGTGGCGTTACACAGTGTTAAAGGTAATAAGTTTTTCAAAGTTGCCGAATCAAGCCTAATACTATAACTTTTAAATATGGACGATTTCCTAAACTATGCAATTGACGGTTAAGGGCGACACAAAAAGACTTTCATTCTCAAGCGTTTATCATTGTCACATACAAAGGTCCTCATGACGAGTCTTGTGTTGGTGACATGGTTCCTCGAGACCACCTTAATTTGAAACAAGGTTTTATAAGTCATGTGATTCGTAACCTTGTTGAGGGAGATTGGGGATATAAGGTGAAATTTATTATTACTCACATTTTATATAAGTTTGGTTACATAATTTTATGCAAGGTTTAAAAGAAATCAAATAAGATGTTACTTCGTTTTATGCAAGGTTTAAAAGAATCTAATCCTGACACAATTGTCCAATTTTCAACCACACCAACAACAAACCCAAATGTGCAAATATTCAAGCGTGTTTTTGGCATTTAAATCATGCATTGAAGGGTTTGAACATTGTCGACTAGTTTTAACCATTGATGGAACTCACTTATATGGGAAGTTCAAATGAACTATTTTGACAACTATGTCAATTGATGCCAATAACCAGATTTTTCCTGTTGCTTTTGCTATTGTTGAATATGGAAATACCGATAGTTGGCCTTGGTTCACATTTTGCATAAGAGGTTTTGTCAACAAAAGAAGTTGGTTGTGTGGCATATCTGATAGACACGCCAGGATAATGAAAGCAATGAGTGAAATTGGTAGTGGGTGGGATGAGCCTTATGATTTTCATAGGATTTGCGTTCGTCATTTGGCTTCAAATGTTAATACAATATTTAGGAATAATCAAGTCAAATAAATGTTTGGGTCAACGACAATGCAATTTCAAAATAAGAAGTTTGACATAGGATTTAATCACCTAGGTGAGTTGAATAGAGAGGCAAAGCATTATGTTGCTGAAACTGGAGTAGAGAAGTGGCCAATTTATCATGATGGTGGACATAGGCATGGAATATTGATTACTAACTTGACGAAGGCATTTATAATGTGCTTAAAGGAGCACGTTTTCTTCCAATAACTGCTCTTGTGAAGTGTGTCTTTTTTTTTTAGAGTCAATGCGTACTTTGTTGAGCGACGTAAGTTGGTAAGAAAACGGTTATTAAAGGGACTTCATTATACTAGGAAGATCACAAAGTTGTTGGAGGAAATTTGCCAAAAAGAAGCATGATCAAGGTTGTATCTTTTGACCATGTTTGAGGGGTGTACCAAGTGACAACAAGTAGAGGTTCACGAAATGTAACATATGGTAACCATTTGCACACCGTTGATTTATCTAAGAGGTCATGTACTTGCAACAAGTTTCAAACATATAAGTATCTTTGCTCACATGTGTATGCCATTTATAAAAAAAATGGGCTTAAATGCAAGCCAATTTGTGGACATCAACTACACTACAAGAGAACACTTGGCTTCATATGCTTTTAAATTTCAGTCTTTGAAAGATGAGGCTTATTGGCGCCGTTACAATGGGACTATAATAGTGTGTGATGAGGTCAAAAGACGAGGAAAAGGTAGACCGAAGCGTAAAAGATTTCATAATGAAATGGTTGAGAAGTGTAAGACCAAGGTGTCATGTAGTTTATGTCATGGTATATGCTACAATAAAAAAACACTTGCACCATGAGAGTTTACGATTCCCAAGGGTATTCTACTACTTACAATTGTAGCTTATTTTTTTAATCAACATTTTTATTATATATATGCTAATGTAACAACTCTTTCATATGTGCAGGACTAATGGAACATCGTCTACAATCAAGCCCGGTGAACCCGAAAGGCGAAAGTTCTCACACAATAAGAGTTTCACAAGAGAGTCACAATTTTCTTTATTCATTGGATAGTAGGTATGTGTAGACACCTCAAAATTGTCTACTAGCCTTACGGGTACTTGAAGATGAGGCTAGAACTAATTACTAATATGAAAATTAACATTGTTATAATTACTGGCTTTTTACGCTTATTTCTTCGAGAAAATACTTATAATGGCATAAAACCACTCTTATACTATCCTCTGTTATCCACTTAACTGACTTAACTCGTATAATAAACCAAGCCAACAATACACCACTTATTGACTCGAGAGTTAATTGTGTGTAGTCAAGAGCATCTTACTGATGACAAGGATAATGATTTACTAGATTGGTTCAACAAAGTAAATTACTTAGAAATTCTACCTTAATGTTCAATAATATGCACGAGCACTGTAGCCGTAAGTCCAACCTCAAGCAAATTCCTAATTATAGTCGAGGTAATTATGTTATGATAAGCTTTCGATCATAGAAAATCACATGGAAATTTTATCAAATAAAAGCAAACATTATCATTTGCCCATTGTACAAGAGACACTGTCAGGGTACAACAGACACTGTCAGGGTTGTGTACAGAGTAGTCCAGCCTGACAGGCTTAGGTACATGCTAGAAGAGGCACGCAGGGATGACTTGAATAATTAATAATAAAAGCAATGAAGATATTTTATGATCATTGGATACTTCCTAATTTAGCACATGTCAAATAACTAAGTGTAATACCCGTACCTTTTGGGACCCGTAAATGCACCTTGGGATACGTGAGAGGACCATCAGACGAGATACGATCTACTCGAGAGTGAAGGTATGACCGTACATTAGACCAAGGGTGACTTAGAGTAAACCTAGCATGGCTGTAGTGGACCGAGTAAAGCGTTTACGCGATCGAGTGTGTGTGTAATACCCGCCCTTTTAGAGACCTGTTGACCAGCTTTGACCGACCTTTGGAGCAGTAATAGTCCTTAGAAGTGTGTACCAAAGTTATCCTGTGTTTTGAGTTTTGGGTGGTACTCGATAGAGTACAGGCTACTCGATCGAGTAGCTAGGATACTCGATCGAGTAGGGGCCACTCGATCGAGTAAGTGGGTTACTCGATCGAGTAGCGTCTTTTCAGCGAGGGTTTATAATCGTGTTTTGTTAAAACCGTAAATCATTTCCGCCTCATTTCTTCAGATCTTTAGTCGTCTCTTTCCCTTCCCTTCACCATATAACCTTCCATGGGAGCCTTTGAAGGTCCTTGTGCCTTTGGAGTACATAGCTTGAGTCGGGTAGCGGTCCTTTGCCAGGTTTCCTCATGTAGGTATGTCGTCATCATCAACCGTATCTTCGTCCTTTTCAGTTAGGGTTAGTTTGGTAGTGATAGATGATTGTGTCGTGTATATAGGTGTTGCTTGATTGCTGGATATTGCGTGTATGGGCTTGGAATCGTTGCAGTCGCTTAAAGGTAGGTTCACCTACTCAGTTTCTATGGATGGTCTAGTGTGTCGGTCGTTGTGTCGTGGTTGTTGCGTTGTGTTGTGTTTGGGTGGAAGCGTATATGCGGTAATCGGTTGGTGTATACAGTTTATTGGTTGTTGTTGTATTGCAGCTGTCTATGATTGATTGTCTCTGGTTCTCGAGGTGCGTCATCGGCTGAGTGGAGTCACTTGCGGGAGTGGCTTCACGCCCTAGTTTCGCCCTCCGTGGAACCCCCCACGGGAGGGGATGTGCACATTAATGGGACAGGGTTATCGCTCGGTGTGATGAGCGGGGCTTAGGTGGGAACGGCTGCGGTCCCCCACTGGCAGGGCTGGTCCAGTGGACAGTCGGTGACGGAGATTGATTGGAGTGGGTATGATTGTGTGTGACTGGTTGTGTTTATATTATGTTGACGATTGTTGTTGGTTTGTGTTGTGTCTTACCTCAGTTGCTGACCTTGTGTGGTTGTTTTGTTTGTTTATGTGTCTGCCGTGATCCCTTATGGTGAGCAGTCAGTCTTAGCAGGTGTTGATGTAGTTGATAGCGGGAGTCCTGGCGGGGATGAGTCGTCATGAGTTCTGATAGAGACAGTGCGTAGCTGACGAGCTGTATCTTTATTTTGTTAGTTGGGTGTAACACTTGTAAATTTAACTATAACTGTTCTTTTATCGACTTTTGATGATTACTTACCTCGGGCAACCGAGATGGTAACGCCCTTATATGCTAAGGAAGGTCTAGTTAAGGCTCCTCGGTATATGGGGGTGTTACAAAGTGGTATCAGAGCGACGATTTTGGAACCTGTAACCAATGAATCTAATGAACGTAATGAGTCTAATAAAATGAACCTGGTGTATGTATAATGGGAGCCCCAGCTGATGCTATATTTTAAGTGTGTAGGCGCCCTCATTTCAAAATCTTGGCCCCATTGTGCTTAAGCCAGTCACTGGGTATGGGAATGTGGAGTCCGTAACTATGTGCTTAATGTGTACGTTGATTATGTTGGAACTGTCTGTGGTTGAGTCTTTGTTGAAGCTAATGTAGGCACAGTAGTTGCGCCAGGGTCATGAATGGTGGAGTTTCACGGTGTCAGTGTGTGCATGTGGTGATAATGAGGAACGTGAAAGGTTTTATATAATAGAAGTGCGTGAAAAGTGTAGAAGTGTATGCTGTAGTATGAAAAGTGGTCATGTTGGTGTTTGTTTCAGGTTGTTAGTGATGGTGATCCTATACGAGTTTATAAGTCTTACCGTAGCTATAGTGTGTATATGCAATGTTTAATGATTGAAAGTTTCCGCTGTGTGGTGATTAATTTGTGTAGAATAATTTGTTTATGTTGAAACTTGAACATGATAGTAATACACATGGATGGCGTATGGAGAATTTATCGTTAATTATGTGTTTTGATTAACGTGAGTATAAGTTGCTAGAAATGTGGTAGACGAGTTTAGACATGATACAATGACATAATTGCGTATACGGATGACTCGGTAGCAGGTAAACCATGTTGTGTGTGAAGTTTGTGGTAGCGTAACGCGATATGAATCTTATCTGATGAGACCGTGTGATATATTTGAGTAGTAATGATAATATATGAGTGAGTGCGATAACCAGTGACGATTTCCGAACTTGGTTTGGAATCGACACGTAATATTGTTTTGCAGGAATCTTCAGTTAGTTTTGTAATTCTGACCGTGTACTCAACCTTACTTGACCGAGTGCGAGTGCTTACTAGACCGAGTACACCTCACTCGATCTAGTTAGGAAGCTATGACGTCGAGATGTAGGAATTTTCTGCGGATACTCGACGAAATAGCACCTACTCGATCGAGTAGAGGGCACTCGATCGAGTACCCTAGGCACTCGATCGAGTAGGCTACAGTACAATGGCTTTTACGGGTTTCATAAAACCCTTGTTTTTCCTCATTCTTCTTATTCTTTCCTCTTCTTTCGAAACCCTAACCTCTCAAACCTCTCAAAAACTCTTATATCTTTGTGGTTGTGGTGATTAATTTGGGTACTTTCCTTTATTTGATCTCGTTCTTTCACCTCCTATTCGATAAAGGTATGAATTTCTTTCTTAATTTCATGTTTTCATCACTTAGAATCTATTGGAATGGTAGAATAATCTGAAATTTCGATTCATATGGACGAAAAATTGCTTGTAATGGTTGTAATATGATTCACATGCTTCCCTTTCATGATTGTTGATGTTTATTGTGCTAAAAATAGAATAGACATTGCAAATTCGGGGATGAATTTTCTAGGGTTTGTGAAACCAAATTGATTTTTTTGGGTGATTTCTACATGTTGGATGATGAGATTGAGTAGTATATGTTGCATATATCATGTTGGAAGTTGAATTTGTGATTTTTCACCTTAAAATTTGCCTTAAAACTCCGTCTTAAAAGAGCCCCAAATTAAAATTCGTTTTCTATGATTGAGATTTTGTGTTGAATATGAATGAATGTGTAAGAATTAAACCTTTGACATGGTAGTAGAGATGTTAATTCTTGCTAAATATGTCAAATTGTTACAGCTGTAGAGACCGTCTGACTATTTAATTGAGAAGTTTGCTCATAATGTGGAACGTTGGTGATGGTGTGTACTTAGTTGCCCTTCTATGAGCATACATGAATGTTTCACATGTTTTCAAGTATATATGGAGTAGTAATTGAGCCATGTCTTGACAGTTGTAGTAGTCGGGTAAATCATGTTCATCATGTTAAAATTTTCACAGCTGTGGAGATCGTCTGAAATGCTATAAACTGAATTTATATATCAAATTGGGAATTTGTTGGTGAAAGTGTGTACATAGATGATTATTCAATGTTCAATGTGTGTAAATTACATGTTTTAAGTGCCTATGCAAGTATGTGTAAATTGTATGCTGAAACAGATGCCGAGACTGAACCTGGGAACCCGTCAAAGTAAGAGGGGGAGGGCTTCTCAGCCCGAAATTGAGGACGGTAGCGGACCGGTGGTACCGTCTATACCCGAGTATCCTTCGGTAGTCTTTGTGGACTTTAAACAGAGGGAGAGGTTTGTAGCGTTACAGAAACGCAAGATGAGACCCACCCGTTGTGTGGACACTACACTTCTTGATGACCTGGGGATTGAGACGGATGTCCGTCATATCTTTGAGACCTTGGGGTTCACGGGGTTGTATCGTTTGAGAAAGCATACCTATCCTTTTCTGACTTTGGAATTCATGAGCTCGTTTAAATACGAGCCAGCTTAACAGTCTGTTGAGTTCCGTCTTATGAACACGAGTTTTATGTTGACCATGGACCTCTTTGCTTCTCACCTTGGTTTGGCTAAGCCTCCCAAGGATTCCATCAGCGAGATTCCATCTGAGTGCGGGGTTTGCCGCCTTATGACTTGTTTGTCTGGGAAGTCAGCTCCCACCTCCAGTAACATGTTGATTAATGATGTTCAACATGTTACTTTGAGTATCTTCCTTCGTTCTACTTCGAACCTTCTTTATGAGAGGCCGGATATGAGTAAGCTGAACAATCACGAGTTGTTGCTTTTGATGTCTTATCTTAACCCGGAGCGGACTGAGAGGGTGGTCTTCAATGCTCCTGCCATGGTCTGCGCTAGCCTTGCTTTGATGGCTACTTCTACCACTCGGTACTTGAGTTGTGGCGCTCTTGCCACCCGGTTAGCTGAAAAGCTAGCCTCCTTTGAGGCTTCTTCTGAGTACGTTCCCCTATCCACACCGGTGCCTACGATGGACAGAGACTACTACCTCGACCTGAAATGGTTGAGAACCTTGGAGGATGGTAGCCTAGCATGGAGGGTGTGGGGTATGAGGCTGGATGAGGATCGGCTCCCGAGCACCTTCCACCGACTGAGCCTTTGGATGCGGTTGATTCTGATGAGGAGGACGAGGATGCACCTCGACAGTTACAGACATACCTCATTGACGACACGATCCTTCGGGTGATGCCTGAGAAGGGGGAGAACGTGAGAGCGGCGGAGGATAGGCCCAGGTTGGGGAGAGGACCTCGTCGTGTGAGGGAGAGGACAGTTGAGACCAGACCACAGCCAGTAGCACCACAACAGCACCCTTTTCCTTATTACCCCTACCTCGATACCCCGGAGACGCGTTCGAGCTACTTGGCAGAGAGAGTGTCATCTACTTTGACACTCCAGAACATGCATGAGATGGCTTATGCTCAGGGTATTGGGACCGAGGGACCACATCCAGTGTGGTGGAGCGGAGTTGGGGACTACAGTGGGGTTTTCCACTCTTACAGGGTGGACCAGACAGCGCGAGGGACACCTCAGTCCTTTGCTTTTGGTGGCTTGACCCCATGGTATGAGAGTCCAGGCGCTGAAGCAGGGGTCGATGCGGGTCTTGGGTCATCAGGAGCAGGCACCTCGGGAGGGGATGGTGGTGAGATGAGATGATGGACGAGCAGCAGCAGCAGCAGGAGTGATACTCCTTTCTTTCTCTTTGTTTACGGTTGTTTGTGTTGGATGGTAGTAGGTGTTTTAGTTGGTACTTTTTACATTTGGTTTGTATGGATGGCCATAAGGCCGTATTCGCTTGGTTTAAACTTGTTGCAGGATTTTGAGGAGTCGGGTTGTCATCTCGACTCGCGTTTATGTGACACCTTACATATATATATATATATATATATATATATATATATATATATATATATATATATATTGTTTTATGACGGGAAAACTTCGAGGGTTTTAACCTGTGGCTACTCGACAGAGTGTCCCTCACTCGGTCGATTAGCTGCAGATGTGCCGAGGAGGGAGTATTCTGATCTCAGGCTACTCGATCGAGCATCCAAGACACTCGATCGAGTAGCGGGCACTCGATCGAGTACCCTATATACTCGATCGAGTAGCACTGTTACAGGAACTTTTCGTTAATTAAATTGTTTTAACGATCATATCATTTCAAGTTTTGAGGTTTAATATGGTTGTTTATGATTAGTAACATGTTTGGACCGTTAATTTCATATGTTGGGAGCCGTGTTTGTGTTTTGGATGCGTATTCGTAACGAACAGTGCAAGTAGTAGTTGGTTCTTATTGCATTCATTTTACATCCGTAATGTCTACTAATTATATTTCACCGGAGTTGTGTCTTTCCATCACTACTACAATTTTGGGCTAAGAGGACGCCATTTAGAGTACGGTTGGGAACGTGACCGTCTTATTTCGGTCAAATATTTTGGCGCCATTAGTAATCACATCAATAGGACGGTTCATAGAGACACCCGTCCTCATTGTAAAAGTAACAAGGACGGTTGGTCAATAAAACCGTCCTTTTTTTTAATATAAACAAGGCGGTTACTTAATAGAACCGTCTTCTTGGTTTTTAATAGTGATGATCAAAATTCCCTTTGTCGTTGGTTATTTCCTCTCTTATTCACACACTTATTATTTCACCACTGTCAAACACATAAACTCCCTCGTTTTACCGTAGCATGAGATGCTACCATCATCACCGCGTCTCTATACTACCATCAGACACTACCACCAGCGCGCCTCCCAAACCACCACCATCACGCACCGAACGTCCTAAATTAGGTGTGCCAAAATCCAAGGTAATTTCAATTTTATCTCAATTATTTCGTTTCACTTTTAATTCTGCATGTGAACAGATCGTCACTTTACATATCGATCTCGGCGAAGCTGTAAGTTTTTCCCCTTTTCTCAATCCTTAATTGGATACTTTCTTCAATCAATTTATCATTTTCAAGTTTGTTTATCATTGATCTATGACATTTATCCCAAAATCGCAATCTCCAGGTCGAAAATGTCAAGGCTTTGCTCGAAGTCGAGGTGAACAATTTAACTAATTGCTTTTTTGTAGGGTTCTTCATATTTACATTTTTTTTTTCATATTTCGATTCATATTGGTATTTAATATCTACGGTTTTCCCATGAAATGGTTGTTCAATGGAGATTTTGTTGATAGTACGATTGGTGGTTTTAGTTATGATAAAAAAAATTTGAAGATAGGTTTTATTGATAACTATCGATCTGAATTAGGGTTCATATGATATTAGGTTTTTTTTGCTTCTTTTAATTGCGTATCTTAGTGGTGTAATTGTGGTACTAATATGTTACAGAGTACTCGTATTATATTTGTTTTCATATTGTGATTGAGGGGAAATTCGTTGTAGGAATCTTAAGTGTGTGTATTATGGAATAAATTAACAAATCGAATCAGCTTCTGGTAATTTTATTCTCTTATAGAGTTTTTATCTCTTATAAATTGTATGTTACTCAAGAAGTACTTAGTTTTTAACCAACCATGCGATAGTTGTCTTATGCTTTTATATTCTATTGAATTGATTTGTTGAATAGGTGCCATGTTCTCACAATCTCATTGATAAGAGTTAAAGACTATGATTCCATACCATATCAGGCGAGTTTTAACTAGCTTTATTGTTCACCTGATGACGATATCATCAATTATATTATAGTTTACTAAACAAGAACCTGAATTATGCACTATAATAGCTTTAAGGACCCAATCTCATTTTTTATAGCTTTTGGGGGCTGATAGACGGACTCTTCTAACGCCTGTTAATTTAAGAATCAATTGCTAATTCATTTTATTTTGTTACATGTTTAGATGTCATATACAAAATTGTGTATTGTGATGCACCATGGAGGGACATAGCAGATGAAACTGTTTGTTATAATGGAGGTAATGTTAACATTTATAATGATATACTCCGTAGCTAATGGTGTTGACATAGGACTTTGCACGTAAGGGAAGAATAAATTTTATATAGAAAGACAAGCTGCAGATTTTTGCTCATATCAATGTCTAAAGCACATAGCTGGACATAATTTTGTGGATAAGTCAGTTGTACTTTCATTTTTGCTAGACAATTTCAAATGAGATTTAGTGGATAAAATGTAATGTATATTTGTTGGAAATTTTTGTTTGGAACATATGTAATGTAATGGGTAAGCAGCTCTGTTTAGAACATTTGGTTGACAAGTCGGTCTGTTTTTGGTGGAGAACTGTTAAAATCTCAATATAATGTAATGGGTAAGCAGCTTTGTAGTACATCTAATGACTAATGAATTTTTTTTGGTTTGGTTAATAATGAATCTTCTTTATTTTAGCTTTTAAATTTATTGTTTGTAATGAATGGTTAATTGGATAGAAGTTAGATCGGGTTCTTGTTCTATACTTAACTCATTATATTAGGGTTATGGCAGATTATTGACTGCTTTGACTACGATGTTATCATGATCAGTTGGTTTTGCAGGTTGTTGCTGTTGTGAAATCTTCTACCCGAAATGGTCTTGGTGATATGATTTTGACCTTGAAGGTATGTCGACGACTGAATGTTCATAGGAAAAATATTCATGTTAGAATGCGTATCCTTGATTTTTATATGTGTCATTTGTATATAATTGAGATTAAATGTTCTCTTTTATCTTTAAGTTATTAGTGTCATCGTTTTTTATATTTGGTATTTAATTTTATGCTATCTTTTCCAATTTGTGTTAATGAGATGATATCTTTTTGGGGAAATTGCAGGAGACCCAAATTGTGGGTGAGAACCATCACCACCTTCATACAGGCGATGAAATACACCAAAACTGTCTCTATTGCCGCCGTAACCACCGTCTGCTGCTCTTCGCTCTTAGCAGCACCAAAGGTATAATTCACTTTTTTTCCTGCTCAACGACCATAGTTATTCTATTAGTACTTCCATTACAATGATTACTCAATTTGACCGTTGTTGTGTGCTCTGAGCCTCTGATGTATGCTATTGTTTCAATTCGTGAGTGTATTTCCCTTAAGTAGAAAGCAGCAACCTTAGTTGTTTTCGCTTGTTGTCGTAGTTTTTTTGTGCTTGCACAAAACTTCATGACTTTTTTCATACTAACTACTTAATCTCTTCTTATGTTGCTTAAACTATTGCTATAATGCATCTGGTAAAAGGCTCAGTATAACTATTTATACTTAAGTTGGCCTCCCACCACCACCCCTGTATCAAACCAAACTAATAAAGCTTGTCGAACAACTTGAATGGAAAATAATAAAGTTACCTCTTCAATTAATAATATTTTTCTCTCCTAAATTATATAGTCTATGTTTTATTGTTGTGGGTTCGTTGTTTATAATTTGTAGTTGACATGATTTCGATTTAGCGTCCTACGCAGTCCTTTAGAAGTGTCTTATGTGGATATACTAATATTACTTCAAGTGTACGTCCTTTAATTTGTTTCTTTAGTTTCAATATTTACTTCATTTTTTTATAAATTACACGCGTTGATATGTAAATAATTGTAATTGTGTTTTTTGGTTACTTTGTATGTAGTTTATGATTAAAGCCCCAAAGACATACTCGGTTGAGCAAATTTGATGAGGCGCGGGACATTTGGGCAACATATGCATTGCAGTTTAAGGCACAAGTATTTGATGACAACGTTTGAAGTATTTAGGCGGCTGAACGCTTGGATGTTATCTAGATAGCTTAAGTAATGGTGTGTGGATGGAAAAACTTGTGGTAGTGCTTGTGTTAAACTGATTTCGTTTTGTTTGGTTGGATTAAGAGTATAAATGTAAGATTTGCTGGATTTTTTGACATGTAGCAGTATATATTTAAGCTATACGACTATAGTCGTATAGGCTATGAATGAAACAATTTTTATTTCAAAAATCTAGTTGTCAAAGAGCATGG
This sequence comes from Silene latifolia, assembly GCF_048544455.1. Taxonomy (NCBI): domain Eukaryota; kingdom Viridiplantae; phylum Streptophyta; class Magnoliopsida; order Caryophyllales; family Caryophyllaceae; genus Silene; species Silene latifolia. Next base: position 61,724,039 of record NC_133532.1, on the reverse strand, counting down.
ATTTGTGCCAAAAAAAATATTGATAAATTCGCGCTAGATTGATTTTTGAAAAAAAAAAAAGAATAGAAGACGGTTCCTCGAGAAAGCGTGATGAAGTTGGCGCAAAAATTAAGCGCGCAATATGTCCAAAACAAGACGGTTGAGACACAAGACCGTCCTCTTTATAAATGCAAAGAAGACGGTTCAACACCACAACCGTCCTCTCTTGAAAAGCAAAAGAGGACGGTTTGACTTTATTTCAACCGTCATCTTAGGCAACGAGGACGGGTGAATTAAAGACGGTTGTTTTAAGATTTAAGGACGGTTTTGAACCATCCTCTTTGTCTGTTTTTGTAGTAGTGCATATACATATACAAATGATATATACATGCATCCGCGTTTGTGGCTAGTTATTCGAATAAAGTTGCGTATGCTTTTATGAATTAATGGTTGCATGAGTAATGAGTAATGTCAATAACGAATCATATGAGTTGGGTACATGTCAAGAGGTAAGTTTTAAGTAATATGAGTAATAATTCGGTGGTGAACTTCGGGGACAAAGTTCCTTTTTAGAGGGGAAGAGTAATGTCGCAAAATAAAAAGGCCGATATTGCAATCTTTTGTTGTTTGTTTATAATGTTTTCTATTATTGCGGTTATATTTCTTGCATGAAACTATAATTGTTTTCACTTGTTCGTGAGTAATTGTATGTTGAAGTAAAAGTTGATAGTGTGTTATGAAGAGACGGTCATAGATAAATAGTTATGATGTCATGTGTTGGGAATAGAATCGTATCGTTGAGCAACATAGTGGTGTTAATGTGACATGCTTCGTGTTAATGGTTGTTATTAGTGAAAGTGTTATCTCATAGTGCGTGGCTAAGAGTTGTGAGCAGCAGTGTAGTCGTTGGTTGTGTTGGTCCATGTTGTGAGGTTGGTATTTCAAGTGGTAGCTTGTAAATGTCGATCTATATGGAGCGTTAGACAGTTGATGATGATGACATGGAGGGTAGTATTTCCGGGGAGTAGTGACCTATGTAGGAAGAGTAGTGGTGTCGTTTTGTTTCCGTATCTTGTGCTTTGGGATAGGTGAGTTGAACTTCGGGGACGAAGTTCTTTTTAAGGAGGGAAGACTGTAATACCCGCCCTTTTAGAGATCCGTTGACCAGCGTTGACCGACCTTGGGAGCAGTAATAGTCCTTAGAAGTATGTACCAAAATTATCCTGTGTTTTGAGTTTTGGGTGGTACTCGATAGAGTAGAGGCTACTCTCGATCGAGTAGCTAGGATACTCGATCGAGTAGGGGCCACTCGATCGAGTAAGTGGATTACTCGATCGAGTAGCGTCTTTTCAGCGAGGGTTTATAATCGTGTTTTGTTAAAACCGCAAATCATTTCCGCCTCATTTCTTCAGATCTTTAGTCGCCTCTTTCCCTTCCCTTCACCATATAACCTTCCATGGGAGCCTTTGAAGGTCCTTGTGCCTTTGGAGTACATAGCTTGAGTCGGGTAGTGGTCATTTGCCAGGTTTTCTCATGTAGGTATGTCGTCATCATCAACCGTATCTTCGTCCTTTTCAGTTAGGGTTAGTTTGGTAGTGATAGATGATTGTGTCGTGTATATAGGTGTTGCTTGATTGCTGGATATTGCGTGTATGGGCTTGGAATCGTTGCAGTCGCTTAAAGGTAGGTTCGCCTACTCAGTTTCTGTGGATGGTCTAGTGTGTCGGTCGTTGTGTCGTGGTTGTTGCGTTGTGTTGTGTTTGGGTGGCAGCGTATATGCGGTAATCGGTTGGTGTATACAGTTTATTGGTTGTTGTTGTATTGCAGCTGTCTATGATTGATTGTCTCTGGTTCTCGAGGTGCGTCCTCGGCTGAGTGGAGTCACTTGCGGGAGTGGCTTCACGCCCTAGTTTCGCCCTCCGTGGAACCCGCCACGGGAGGGGATGTGCACATTAATGGGTCAGGGTTATCGCTCGGTATGATGAGCGGGGATTAGGTAGGAACGGCTGCGGTCCCCCACTGGCAGGGCTGTCCAGTGGACAGTCGGTGACGGAGATTCATTGGAGTGGGTATGATTGTGTGTGACTTGTTGTGTTTATATTGTGTTGACGATTGTTGTTGGTTTGTGTTGTGTCTTACCTCAGTTGCTGACCTTGTGTGGTTGTTTTGTTTGTTTATGTGTCTGCCGTGATGCTTTATGGTGAGCAGTCAGTCTTAGCAGGTGTTGATGTGGTTGATAGCGGGAGTCCTGGCGGGGATGAGTCGTCATGAGTTCTGATAGAGACAGTGCGTAGCTGACGAGTTGTATATATTTTTTTTAGTTGGGTGTAACACTTGTAAATTTAACTATAACTGTTCTTTTATCGACTTTTGATGATTACTTACCTCGGGCAACCGAGATGGTAACGCCCTTATATGCTAAGGAAGGTCTAGTTAAGGCTCCTCGGTATATGGGGGTGTTACAGTGTGTCACTCGGTCGAGTGGTCGATCACTCGGTCGAGTAGTCGATCACTCGATCGAGTGAGTGGCACTCGACCGAGTGAGTGACACTCGATCAAGTGGACTTGCACTCGCTCGAGTGGCGCTGAGTCAGAACACGGGATAAGGAAATCTTGAACCCTTATCCTCATTCATTCTATCTTCTTCCTTCTCACTCCAAATCCCCTCCCTTCTCTCTAAAACCTGTTGGAGTATGTGTCCTCAACAATAGTGCGATCACATTTTTAAATCTCATATTAAGAATACACAAGGGATGATTCAATATATAGTCAACTGGTCAACATTAATCTGTAACGATTGGCTGACTAGAGTTTGAAGTTACTATCGTTTGACGGTGGTGATCAGTTGATCCCTTAAGGTCACACCTATAGGACAATTCCCTTAACTGATAAGTTAATTAATTGTATGTCGATACAGATTAATTAAATCTTTAAATTGAACAAATTTCATTTGTGAGTGAGAATTATATATCTTATTTTAATATAATTAAATAAGATTCAATTTAGTAATTATTATTTTATATTATTAACATTGATTAATGTTTATGAAACAATTGAGATAAGAATAATTAGTTAATCATAATTATAAAATGTTGTAGATTATATTAGCTAGACTTAATGTGACCCATTTTATATACATGTAATTGTGAATTACTTGTGAATTTGTTAAATGTAATTTATTTGTTCTAAAATGATATTTAATTTGTTAAATATGTATTAATATGTCTAATGACATGTTACATGTCACATGTCACAACATATTACAAATTAAAAATTACAAAGATAAAATGGAAGTCCATTTTAGTGTAGGAAACCGGTTTTTGGTAGGGGTTTTGGTGGTTGATTGTTTTTAATTTTAAAAATATAATCATAAGACATATGACCTAAAAAAGCTACCCTAGTTTTTGGGTAAGACAAAAAGCAAACCACCCACCCTAACCAAGGTATGAAAAACCGGTCTCACATCCCCTTTATGAGCATGTGATGTTCTCATTTTATGATTATTCTTATCTTTTATGCTTATCTCTGTAAAAGGGACCTTCTCACATAAATTAGTTTTATACTTGAATTTGTTCTAAAAAAATTCTAATATCTCAAAACATTACTAGTGTAGTAATAATAATTTTATTAGAATAAATTTAAGGTTACTAGTAATATTATCTAGTTAATAATATTATTAGTGTTAAGGGTAAGTCTTAGGTGCAACTAAGAGGAGTGTTTCTATACTTGAAACTTGAACATCTTGGAGGATCATCCCAATGTTATTAAGCTTAAGAACAAGGTTAGGAAGGTGTCTTATCTTGTGCCCAAATAAATCGGTCCACCATTTTGTAAGGATAAATCCGTTTTCTACTTATTTCATTTATTTATATATTGCATGCACTAGATCTTGGAAATCTAAATTAACAAGTAATTTAGAGATTAATTAGATGAGTCTAATTAGGGGTTATTGAACCTAATAAGTGGTATCAGAGCTTTGTTGATGCATGCAAATTGTTTTTTGAGTTTTTTACGAGTTATTTGATGATTAAAATAAAAACCGAAAAATGTGTGTCTATATAGTATATGCACGAAATTTTTCATTCATGAATACATTCTGGTCCTAAAATGTTTTAGGTCATTTTAGATGATTTATGGAATTTTATTTCTTATTTTTATAATTTATTGGATAATAATAACATTTTAATGAATAAAATGGTTATTTAATAACTAAAAATAGTTATTTGTTGTTTCTGGCCACGAAATTTTAATATGATCTCATATGCATATTTTACTTATTGTATGTAAAATTTGAGGTTAATGTGATTAATTTTGCATGATTTATGATTTTAATGGTTAAAATGGAATAAATCAAGATTATATAAGCTAAAAATAGCTAAAATGAAATTTATGGCATGAATTGTTTTTTCCAGAGTTGCACACATATATAGAACATCAGATGTGAAAAAGAAAAATTAATTTTGTGTGTTTATTGATTTTTTATGTGATAAAATCGATAAAAGGCAACTTTATTAGTCATAAAATTAAATTCGAAATTTTTGGTTGGATTTATGTTTTTCCTGGATCTAGAACTTATTATAGTATGTTCAAAATTTTGATTTTAAATTTTTTAAATTTTTTGTGATTAATTTGGAATGAAGTTGTAAAAATTATGATTTATGCTATTTATTCATGAAATAAATTAAAAAAAAATGCTTTGTGAGCAATTTTTATTGAATTTTTTGGGATCTTGGTTATATTCTAGTATATACAAAATTTTGATTTGGAAATTTTCCAAATTTTTATGATTTATTGGGTATTATTTATTAATTGATAAGATTAATAAGATTATAATGAGCAATAATTTAAAACCAAGTTAGATTATTGTCAAATCTTAGTGTAAACTAATATTTGAGTCCTAAGACAGTTAGGATAATTAACTTGGGCTTAAATTTGATTTAAGTATTATTTTGTGATTTTAATAAGTTAAAAGTCACACATTTTTATAAAACCAAAGCGATACACGATATAATCTAGTAAGGCGATTTGGCACATTCATTTTTGCATGTTGAATACATATATAATGCTGCATATTTTTATATATGTATGTCATTTAAATTTATGTAATTTTGAATCATGTAATTTGTCTTAGTATGGCCTTAGTTTTTAATCGGTACTACCCGTAATGATAGGGAATATCGATTTGGTTGTAATTTTAATGTGATTTCGCATCACCGTTTTGTAATTTAATAGATTTATTTTTATTACAAATGTATAATAGGAATAACTATATATTTTATTATTATTTTGTAATTCTAGAGTTTCCTAAAGACGGAGTCATTCGGAAAGGAGTTCCGATCAAGACGGTGTTTCCTTGGGAGGCGTGTCACTTGAAGTTCAAGGGACCAAAGGAGTTGGTTTCCGAATATGTAATAGATTATTAGATTTTCTATTTTAGGAAGGTCATACTAGGAAATTGATTTTCTTTACATGTTCTATTTTTATATGTTTGCATGCATGCCGAATCGCCATAACATCTCATGTATTTTTCTATCGAATCATCGACCTTGTCAATTATAATTATAGATAGATCACTAATTTTGTTCACTTAAAAGAGATAGATAATAAATTGACAAGACTTTCACGTTTATAAAAATTGAGACTTAGCCTTACCAAATAGTAGGAACTCATGAATCCCAATTTCATTAGGGGTACAATACGGTATTGAAATAATATACCGGTGTGCTTTCTTTTAACGTTGGGTAAGTGGGGTAATAAGATGTTATTACATTTCGAAATTTGGTTGATCTCAACGGAAGTATTAGAGGAACCGTTGTCTCAATAGGTCCGGGCTAAAGATGAACTTAATGTAATTTCATCGACCGAGAGTTCTAAGTGTAGAATCGGTTAAACGAGTTAACCCACCAAATTATATTAGTAGAGGTTGTAGAGGGACCGTTGTCCCACAATCAAGCTAGTATGAATTTGGGTCTTTGAATCGTTTATATAATTAGTTGGAGGTCATTATATAAATGCTAAAACTTGCCAAAAGTTTTCACATATTACGATGAATGTTAGTTTTCCCACTATTTCGCTGTTTAAATTTGTTCTATATCTTTGCTCCTAGACATATACGATGTCATTTCGATTTTAACGTATCTCTCCATTAAACCACTATAGATTATGACAAATAGAATCTCCTTTCTAAAAGCCTCAATTGAACCGTTTAAATAGGGCATGGACTAGCTCTATAGGAATCGTTCTATTCCATAGAACTCCATAGGAATCATCCTATGTCATATAAGATTAGCATCTTAAATTCCTAACATACCTATGTATGATTTCTTGTGAAGAAGTATGAATAGAAGTAATGATTAGTCAAAATATGTTTTGATGATATCTTCTATGCATCCACGGTTCAAAAGTCTTATTGCTCAACCTAAACACTTGTCATCAAGCACTTAATTAGTTAAGAACATGACAATGTTAAATTGGTTAATTAATTTGTTAGAAATTTTGATTAACCAAATACCACAATAGAGTTAACCCCTGTGAAGGATTAACTAGGAATTAATATGAAGAAAAGTCTTCATCAAGTAGAAATTCTTGAAGTCCGTGGGAGCGATAAGAAGTAAGTACCTATCTTAATTGTTAAGGATAGAACTAGGCTCAAAAGAGAAAGTATTAGACACTAAAATAGATACAAACCCCAAATAAGTAAAGATCAAGGAAGTTGGTTGTGTGACCCCAACATATTCTTTCTTAAATATCTATGACATTTACATTGCATTCTTGATATTTACCACATCATGAGTATTTGATACAAATTTGTGGATTTCATCATAATATTTGACATTATCGTGTGACGACTAGCAAGAATGTTGTAGTGTACTCATTTTAGTTTTGTATTTATAAATATACCTCAATAATTGTTATGATGTACACTAACTCTAAATAAGAATATAATTCAAGTTTTGTATAAAACGCAAAGGGTTTCACTATTATGTAATTAAAACCAGCGTTGTGCCCTTATATACCACGATTAAGTTTATGGTGAGACCATACAAATCAAGGTAATTATATTCAAACTAGAAATAAAATGTCATATATACAAGACTCAGGTAGGTAACCCCAATCATTTCTCAATTCTCGATTGAAAATCACATTTAGAAACTAGTTTTGACTAGTCTCCCAAACCATTTGATTGAGAATCTCTTTGTATGTGCGAAACTTGTATTCAAAGCAAGGTAGTTCATGATCTTCTTCTGGAAAAGGATTATGAATAGAGCAAGATATTCGTTCTATTTACACTTTGAAGTGTATGGTCGAATATAATTTCAATCAGAAAAGGTTATTACTTCTTTATCTCTTTTACCAACAAACTAGGTAGATACTTGGTATCCACTTAATGAGGTAAGAAGAGAAATTCTTTAAATAATTTCAATGAATTTTTAAAAGTATCAAAACCTAGAGATTATAAAACCAAAGTATTAGTACTTTGTTAAGGTGGGGAACAATAAAGTAATGACTTTGATTTGCACTAAAAAGAGTGTGAAATGGTATCACAAGTTCACCTTCATAAGCACATAATATTAGATAAGGTCTGTTAGAAAGTGAAAAGAATCCTATATGATATGATTGAATCTTTACAATATAGTTGGAGGTAGCTTCTGTTATAAAATTTGTCTGGCATTTAAATTTTCCACTAAAACAAAACATAGTTAAAGCAATATCTACATTTTATATGAGATGTGATTATACATGGTACCTAAATTGTAGCTTGTTTCGGTAGTATATATGTGCTCTTTTTCCCTACATAATCACGAGAACGAAGAGTTTGTGACTCGTGATGCTGTCTATTAAGAAAAGAGGATTATTTTTTAAAGACAGAGTGGGAGAAAATGTTCAAGAGCCACAGACTGATCATAAGACGTAGGAAAATGTTCTTTCTTGGCCAAAATCAGTAAATATTTCTTTGAAACCTAAGTGGACAGGGGTCATGTTATTTTTGAAAGTAACAAACTTGTAACTTATTAAGATGCTTTATCTAGTTTCAACTCCACAAAAGTTCGAAATTAACATAAACATTAAGACGTTTCCATGACTTGGTTGTTTGGTGGTAAGAGGTTTACTCCAATTGCAACGCTTTGTTAAATTCGGATTTTATAATATTATTTAACTGTTGGATTTTAAAATCATCTTACACGAGTTTTGTAAATCAGAACTATCCTAAGGTAGGATGCGAACTTAAGAAGAAATCTTAAGTAGAAGTCAAGGAGTTGAATGATTTGTTTTAGTCATGTAATAAACCTTTCTCGATTTGTCGAGTAGTTTTGTTTATACATGAAGTTTAGTGGGAGTAGGGTGGTATTATTAGTCTTATATGTAAATAACATATTGATCACCATGAGTGATGAAAGACTTAGGAGAAGAATAATGCATATCTAAGATATCCAGTTCGATGGATATTAGCATAAAGTTAATATTCTTATGTTAATAAGAATCTTGACAAGTTCAAAAGTCTTGAACATGTAGAAATTGAATCCATTTGCTTCCGCTTTTGGATTAATTCATTATGCTAAGATGTATCACTATTCTTATACTTCGTATACTTGGAGTATGACGAGAAATTAAAATTGAATCTTTGTGAAAGTCAATATACATTCATATAGTTCATCCGTTAGTACTCAACAAGGACTAAGATATGAAGCTAAATTTTTGGAAATATTTGTTGGATTTATGTGCAATGAGTTACACAAAAACCATATTCTAAACACATAAGGATGGTTGGAGAACCACCTTGGCTATGATTATTTGAGGAGTAAATTAGCGAGGAACGTTCTAGGTAGTTGAACAATGAGAAATATATAACAGAAATTATATTGTCAACTGATCAACATTTATCGGTAACGATTGGCTCATTAGAGTTTGACGTTACTGTCATTTGACGGTGGTGATCAGTTGATCCCTTGAGCACACTTGCAACTGTGAGATATGCAAGAAGGATATATCCCACACACTGTGAGGACAATGGGAGCTATCCTAGGCAAGAGAGCCTATGTCTAGATTGGATCTAGACACGTACTCAAAAGGTTTTATAATACAAGATTTTAGATAACGAAGGGAAATAGTATATAATGAGGTTATGTAAGGTGCGAGATGTTGCTAAAACTAGTTAACCAAGGCCTTCTCATAGGCTTAACATGATATGTCATGCCATTTCAATTGAATTGAGATGTACGATTATATACAAAATTAATTATGGATTAGAGATTATGTAGTAATTGATATTGTATTAATTTTACATATGTGATAATACATTCATCGTTTGAGTTTTATTTTAAAACTCTTTATTTTGTTATATCCTAATAGGTTGTAAAGACAACATTGAACCCTATTAAAGTGAACTGGATTAACATAGTATTGGCTCCTAGTCACTTATATGAGGTGACGTCTCCTAGTGACTAGAGTGTGAGTCGATTGATGGCAAGTTCAAGTGCCATAGGGTTATAAGAGATGACTAGTCGATTACATAGGCAGACTGTATGGGACCCTCTGTCGGACAGTGACCGCTTATAGAGTTCTTGTAATTTTTTATATAGCCTGGTCGTGGCGAGAGCTACTATAGTATTCTTTTTGAGTCGATTCTTTGACTAGAGACTGTTCGCCCAAGGTGGCACAGTTTCTGATTGACTTTGATTTTTGCTTTACAACTACCATATATGGAGTTAAATGGGCATCTTTTGGGTCATGATGAGCTGTAGCTATTCGACGGGAATAGTGCGATAGGAATTATCCACCCCCTTGTCAGGGTTAACTAAATCTCAGGGCCACTCGAGGAGTAGTGAACTGGAAATGCGTGGCCACGCTCGGAAGGTATCTACGGCAGAAATTCCGGTCAAACAGTTACTCTCCAGATCGAGGAAACCACTCTAGATATGATTATATGCAAGTACAACCTGCAAGACACCTTGCATTGAGTGGGAGATGTAATAGGATAAGAGAATTGGTGACGCACACTTGTCTCGGACAAGTGGGAGATTGTTGGAGTATGTGTCCTCAACAATAGTGCGATCACATTTTTAAATCTCATATTAAGAATACATAAGGGATGATTCAATATATAGTCAACTGATCAACATTAATCGGTAACGATTGGCTGACTAGAGTTTGACGTTACTGTCATTTGACGGTGGTGATCAGTTGATCCCTTAAGGTCACACCTATAGGACAATTCCCTTAACTGATAAGTTAATTATATGTATGTCGATACAGATTAATTAAATCCTTAAATTGAACAAATTTCATTTATGAGTGAGAATTATATATCTTATTTTAATGTGATTAAATAAGATTCAATTTAGTAATTAATATGTTATATTACTAAAATTGATTAGTGTTTATGAAAGAATTGCGATAAGAATAATTAGTTAATCATAATTACAAAATGTTGTAGATTATATTAGCTATGCTTAATGTGACCCATTTTATATACATGTAATTGTGAATTACTTGTTAATTTGTTAAATGTAATTAATTTGTTCTAAAATGATATTTAATTTATTAAATATGCATTAATATGTCTAATAACATGTTACATGTCACATGTCACAACATATTACAAATGACAAATGATACGTGGATTTAATATAGTCCTTTTTGGCCTCTTATGCACGTATTTCCATGTAATTCTCGTAGTTTTGTATTGCGAAATGCCCGGAATAAGCGACTTTGGTTTGGTTTGCCTTAATTGCAGGAATGGACCCAAAAGTAGCAGAATCGTGCTTTTTTTCAGCTCCCTTAGCATGCATTTATGGTGATGGAAGATTTGGAGCGGAATTACAATGCCTCGGGAAGTGTGAAGTTGTAATACTCCGTATTTTATATTACTATTTAAGTCGGGTTAATTGTTTAGTCGATAATTACGTTAAGTTATTTTACTTGACTCGCGTTGTATCGTAAGATTGAGTTGTTTCGTAAGTTAATTGAGACGGGTTTATATGGAATTCGAGATGTGAGCTAACCCATTTACCCTCGACCCATTTGAGTTTACCCAATAACATGTTTAACCCAATTAACCTAACACCCAACATCATGTTTTTAACCTAATTTTACCCTAGCACTACAAAACCCTACTCCCTCACCCGCCTCCCTCATTTCATCGGCATCAATCTCAACTTTCACGCAAATCGAGAGAGAGAGTGTGGGTGTTGACGGCGCAGCAAGGAAGGCTTTAGGGTGGTTGTCGATGTCCGTAGGCGACCCTGGTGGCTGTTGTGGTGGCAAAAAAGGTATGAGTGCAACCCTTCCCTTCTGTTTTCGCTTTTTCTGTCGGGTTTTGATTGTTGTGGCGTGTCTTAGGGAGGCGGTACTGGTGGTTGTTGACGGGGTATCTGAGTTGTGTGGTACGTGTGGGGTGTTGTGGTGGTTGTAAGGGAGGTTTTAGGCGGTCGTAGTGGCAGGGAGAGGCGGCATCGACATAGGGTAGCAACGGGTTAAAATACGGGTTTTCAAGCGGGTTTAGACGGTTAGGATTGGAGTGGCGCCACCGTGGACTCGGGGGAGGTCGAAACGGCGGCGCCACGGCGTCTGGGTGCGTTGTCTGACGGCGAGCAGGGCTGTGGTGGTTTGGCAGGGGATAGGTGATGGCTGCGGTGGTTGTAAGTCGAGAACAGGGGGCGGTTGGTGAGGCACGGTGGTGAACCGGGCCAAACGACGGCCCTGGTTTGACTCGCCGGCAACAGTCGACCCTGTTGGGGGCGGTCGTTGGTGGCTGGGTCAAACTGGGGGTTTGGGCTGGTGGCTGACACGGGCTAAAGGCGGCGCGTGGGAGTGCGTGTGAAGGGACGGTGGTGATGACGGGTTGTTTTAGTTTTGAAACGGTTTTGTCGTAGATTTAATCGTTATAATTCGTTAATTTGTCGTATTCTTAGTTAGTTAATTTAATTCCCGAGTTATTTAAAATATTTAGAGACGGGTTTTGAGTCGGGTTTGTTAAAATGGAAAAGCTGCTAGATCGGGAAAGTTTCCATTTAAGGAAACTTTCCATTTTAAGAAGTTTCTATTTTTTAGTAACTTTCTATTTTGGGAACGGGAATAGTTTAAATAATTGTTTATCGTTTATTTATCTTTCAGATGGCGAATTTGTTGTGGAATATTACTTTTGAGCACCCTATTTATTTGATCAAAGATCGAGGTAGGGGAATACACTGATTGAGTTCTTACGATTATAAAGAGTTGGCATGTTCGGTGATTATATGACATATCTGATTATCTTATTTATCTTGTTGAGCATTATTGTTTCATACGTCTCATACATTGCATTTGCATCGGAGTTGGAGTTGGAGGAGATGAGATTATTGCGATTAAGGCCCAGGCGGGTTCTGCAGGACTTGCCCCTGGTGTCCTCGGCCTACGAGTTGGTATATCGACGACGGTCGATTGATATAGTCTGCCGGGGATCGGTATGGCTGGGCGTTCCGGGGATGTGTGTGATGGAGTTGAGAATGGAGGAGTATAGCATTGCATTCTTTATTTATATCGTATTACCTACTCAACCTCGCGGTTGACCCCGTGTATTCATGTACGCCTGTGATGATCCATTTCTTGGGAGCAGATTGTCAGTTGTTGAGACATTTGGAGCTGGCAGGGGAGAGAGCATGGATCACCTGACTTAGAGCTAGCCCACTTTTAATTCCGTTTAGCTATCAGACTTTATTTCCAGTTTTGAGACATGTTCCATTTCAGTTGTAAACATTTATAAACTTTTAATTTAAAGTACTGTTTATCTTTCCCTTTGTTATCTACTGCCTTGGGTTTCCGAGATGGTAACACCCTTCTTTATCTGAGGAGTCCTAGTCCAGGCCCTTAAATAAATGGGGGTGTTACAAAGTGGTATCAGAGCGAACGATCCTCAGGCCTAAACCAATGAATCCAATGAACATAGGAAGAGTCTAAATAAAATGAACCCCGGGATAGAACTGTTAGGAGCACACTAAAGGTAAGGGATGAGTTAGGGGCCCCCTCACACCGAACCATTAGCCCTCTTAGTTTGACCCGGGAACCCTGAGTGTAAATGAGAGAAAGGGTAGGAAAGTTGCATGATGTTGAGTATGAATTCATATATCGTTGCCTAAGTGTTAACTGATTGATATATTAATTGTTGCATAAAAGAGTTGATGGGAGGTTGTGGCATAATACTTCGTGTGTTTTAAAGTTGATTCATACTTATATCTCTATAAAGTTTGTGTTAGAAGACTATGTCTAGTGATATGCGGATATATGATCCCTAAACCAGGCTAGGTAGACAAGTAGGGTAAGAAGTGATAGAATTGGCTAGAGTTGCCAAGGTGATTTTGTGTTGCAGCTAATTCCTAAAATTTTCTTATAGTCATGCCTCCACGAAGAAACACGGCTGTAAACATCACCCATGCAGAGTTAGATCAGCTACTGGCTGAGAATGAGGCCCTAAAGGCCAAAAGAATTGACCCTGCTAAGATGAGTACAATAGTGGCGAGGCATAACCCTACCATTTTCACTGGAGAGGGGGAACCTCACTTGCTGGGAGATTGGTGTCGGGAGTTCACCAACCTATTCGAGCTGATAGCTTGTCCTGAAGAGCTGCAAGTAGACCAGGCTGCCCACTACCTCAGGGCCACACACTGGGAATGGTGGACTAGGAACAAGGCGGAGATCCGACATATTGCTAGGGATATTGAGGAAGGATACGTGTCTTGGTTGGAATTTCAAGCGATACTGACGGACCAGTTCATGCCAGAGTTCAGGAAAGCTAAGCTAAGGGAGGAGTTCGATACGTTTAAGATGACAGAGGACATGACGGTGGACACATACCATAGGAAGTTCCGACTGTTGGCTTCATATATCGATGAATTTGCTAAGAACGAGACCATGCTGGCTATGAGGTTTGAGAGGGGACTAACAGTGGATATCAAGAAGAGGCTCACGGTAGCTCCACCTACCACCGTTCAGGACATCTACCTGAGGGCTGGTGCTGCTGAGAGGCTGCTCGGAGGATAAGAAAGGAAAAGCTGAGAAGAGGAAGCCGGAAACTGTCAGTGATAATACTGGGGCCAAGAAGCTGAATTCAGGCAAGTTCGGTGGATACTCCACCAATAGTGCTCCTGGGGGGATGAGGAATCAAAGCGGAGGCAGTTACAGAGGTGCTAGTATTGGAGGTAATGCGCCCAGGGTCACTTGTTTTGGCTGTGGGAAGTTGGGGCACAAGAGATGGGAGTGCCGAAGTTCTGGAGGAAACCAATCTGGGGGTTTCCGGACACCTACATCTGGGTTCAGTGGATCTCGAACAGCAGGATCAGGGTACAACAACTACCGTACTCCTAACACTGGCTATGGAGGAGGTGCCCGATCTGGGGCAAGTAACAGTTATCAAGGAAGCTACAACAACTATCAGAACCGTAGCCAACTGAACCAGCGTAGTGGGGGTGGCAATTTTCAGAGGAACCAGAATGAGGGGAACAAGCAACCTGGTACGGCTTCATCGAGTCAGTCTGGAGCTAAGTCCAGTGGCAAGCTCTTTGCCATGGGAAAGGAAGCAGCTAAGGAGGATGCTCACGTAGTGGATCGGTACTTTTCTTGTCAACTCTAAACCCACCTTCGTGTTATTCGATTCTGGTGCTACACATTCATTCATATCTAGGGAGCATGTTAGAGCCTTGAACCTTACTGCATATGATAGAGTGGTCGATTCTGTTATAGTACCCTCGGGAGAGTCTGTGTCTTGTGATAGAATATATACTAGTGTACCTATTCAGATTGGAGAGGTTGTCTTTCACTGTGACCTTATGGAGTTTCCATTGGGTGGTTTCGAGGTGATTCTAGGGATGGATTGGTTGGGGAAGTACAAAGGTTTCATTGACTGTTACCAAAAGAAAATATCATTGAGAGGACCTAAGGGAGTCAGAGTAACCTACAAGGGATACAAGGTCAAACCCAAAGTCAAATTTATTTCAGTAAACATCCTCAAATCGAGTCTGAGGAAGGGAGACCAGTTGATCTTGTGTCAGATGTGGGATAGAGAGTCTGAGACCCCTAGGATTTCTGACATACCTGTGGTGAGAGACTTTGAGGGGGTATTTCTGGAAGAGATTTCTGGGCTACCACCTAAGCGCGACGTTGACTTTTCCATTGATCTAAAGCCGGGAGCTGGACCTATTTCTAAACCACCATACCGTATGGGACCGAAAGAGATGGAAGAATTGAAGAAGCAATTGGATGAATTGGCTGAGAAGGGTTATATTCGACCCAGTGTTTCACCTTGGGGAGCACCTGTCCTATTTGTCAAGAAAAAGGATGGAAGTTTGAGGCTGTGTGTGGATTACCGAGAGTTGAATAATGTGAC
This sequence comes from Silene latifolia, assembly GCF_048544455.1. Lineage (NCBI taxonomy): Eukaryota > Viridiplantae > Streptophyta > Magnoliopsida > Caryophyllales > Caryophyllaceae > Silene > Silene latifolia. The sequence goes on along the minus strand of NC_133532.1, from coordinate 61,708,702 downwards.
TATCAAGAACCGTTATCCTTTGCCAAGGATCGATGATTTGTTTGACCAATTGAGTGGGGCTGGAGTGTTCTCGAAGATTGATCTGAGGTCGGGTTATCATCAACTGAGGATAAAGAACGAGGATATTCCTAAGACTGCATTCAGAACTAGATATGGACACTATGAGTTCGTGGTCATGCCCTTCGGATTGACCAATGCGCCAGCTGTGTTTATGGACCTAATGAATCGGGTGTTCAGTCCTTATCTGGACAAGTTCGTGGTTGTATTCATCGATGATATATTGGCTTACTCCAATAATGAGGAAGAGCACGAGGAGCATCTGAGGATAGTGTTGAGAACTTTGGCAGAGAATCAGTTGTATGCCAAATTGAGTAAGTGCGAGTTCTGGTTGAAGAAAGTTGCCTTTCTGGGGCATGTGATTTCCAAAGAGGGGGTGTCAGTGGATCCTAGCAAGATCGAGGCGGTGACTAGATGGCAGAGTCCAAAGAATGTGGGCGAAATTCGAAGCTTCTTGGGACTAGCTGGATACTACAGGAGGTTTGTCAAAGACTTTTCGAAGATAGCAAAACCATTGACATCCCTAATGAGGAAAGAGAACAGGTTTGTTTGGGATGAGAGTTGTGAGAAGGCTTTCTTGACACTTAAAGAGCGCCTAACCACAGCTCCTATCCTTGCTTTGCCAGATGGGAATGATAACTTCGAAGTGTATACTGATGCTTCCAAGAAAGGGTTAGGGTGTGTGTTGATGCAGAACGGGAAGGTAATCGCGTACGCTTCTCGACAGTTGAAGACCTATGAGGAGAATTACCCTACCCATGATCTAGAGTTGGGAGCCGTGGTGTTTGCTCTTAAGTTGTGGCGACATTATCTCTATGGAGCGACTTTCAAGGTATTTTTCGATCACAAGAGCCCGAAGTATATCTATACTCGAAGGATGAGCCGAACATGAGACAGAGGAGATGGATCGAGTTGATTGGCGACTATGACATGGACTTACTCTATCATGAAGGGAAAGCGAATGTCGTAACCGATGCTTTGAGTCGAAAGTCTATCCATGCCCTAATCAGTGCCAGATCCAGGGTGAGGATGCTTGGTGAGCTAAGGAAGATGGGGATTTACATGATCCGACGAGGTGAGACCATTGGAGATATGACAGTTGAGCCGGAGTTGTACGAGGAGATTCGAGAGCTACAGAAAGAGGATGCTATAATTCAGAAATGGCGCAATGCGGTAGAGCAGCAGTGCGTAACCTTACTCTAAATTCAGTATTCATTCAGATGGGAGCTTGAGGTTTGGACAGAGGTGGTGTGTGCCAGCTAATGAGGAACTGAAGAAGAAAATTCTTACTGAGGCACATGCTACTCCTTATTCTGTACATCCTGGAGGGGATAAGTTATACAAGGATCTCAAGAAGACGTTCTGGTGGCCTAATATGAAGAAGGAAGTCGATGAGCTCGTGTCTCGATGTTTGACATGCCAGAGGGTGAAGGGTGAACACAAGAGACTGCAGGGGAAAGTTCAGCCGCTAGATGTGCCAGAGTGGAAGTGGGAGAGTATATCCATGGACTTCATCGTCGGGTTGCCTCGGACTCAAAGAGGTAACAACATGATTTGGGTGATCGTCGACAGGTTGACCAAGTCAGCTCACTTTATTCCCATGAAAGATACTTGGAGTAAGGCTGAGTTAGCTAAGGCTTATGTTCAGTACGTGGTAAAGTTGCATGGTGTGCCTAAAGATATCGTCTCCGACAGAGATTCCAGGTTTCTATCCAAGTTCTGGCAGGAATTGCAGTCATTGATGGGTACTAAACTGAAGATGAGCACCGCTTTTCATCCTGCTACTGACGGTCAGACAGAGAGGACTATTTAGACCCTCGAGGATATGTTGAGAGCTTGTGTTCTAGAGTTTGGCGGATCTTGGGAGGACAGACTGGGGTTGATTGAGTTTTCTTACAACAACAGTTATCACGCTAGCATTGGGATGGCACCATTCGAGGCACTTTATGGTAGGAAATGCGGGGAGTCTGTGTGTTGGGATGATCGATCGTGTTTGTCGTTTTGGGGCCGAGAGATGATTCGGGAGATGGTTGAACAGTGCAGATTATTAGGCAAAAGATGAGAGCTTCCCGGGACGGATGTAAGAGCTATGCGACACTAGGAGAAGTGACATTTCTTTCGAGGTGGGAGAGAAGGTACTACTCAAAGTGTCGCCGATGAAGGGAGTTATGAGGTTCGGGAAGCGAGGAAAGCTGAGTCAGAAATTCATCGGACCTTATGAGATTTTGGACAGAGTTGGAGAGGTGGCATACCGTTTAGCTTTGCCACCAGCGTTAGCCAGAGTTCACAATATCTTTCATGTTTCCCAGTTGCGGAGGTACTTGAGCGATCCATCACATGTGTTGAGTCCTGAGGTGATCGAGGTGGATGAGCAGTTGTCCTATCTGGAGACACCTAAGGAGATTTTGGACAGGAAAGTGAGGAAGACCAGGAATGGAGAGACAGCTTTGGTGAAAGTCTTGTGGACTAACCACAATGTTGAGGAAGCTACATGGGAGACTGAGGCTTCCATGAGGGAAAGCTATCCACATCTGTTTGCATGAGGTAAGTTCCGGGACATAACTTTCTTTTTAGGAGGGTAGAATGTAACATTTTGTTTTATGGGCCTAAGTCCATGAGTTCTTTATACTAGAAAATCTGTTTTGGTACCCACATCGATGCGTGGGGGTTTGCTAGATGAGCGAACTTCGGGACGAAGTTCATTTTAAGGGGGGAAGACTGTAATACTCCGTATTTTATATTACTATTTAAGCCGGGTTAATTGTTTAGTCGATAATTACGTTAAGTTATTTTACTTGACTCGCGTTGTATCGTAAGATTGAGTTATTTCGTAAGTTAATTGAGACGGGTTTATATGGAATTCGAGATGTGAGCTAACCCATTTACCCTCGACCCATTTGAGTTTAACCAATAACATGTTTAACCCAATTAACCAAACACCCAACATCATGTTTTTAACCTAATTTTACCTTAGCACTACAAAACCCTACTCCTTCACCCGCCTCCCTCATTTCATCGGCATCAATCTCAACCTTCACGCAAATCGAGAGAGAGAGAGTGAGTGTGGGTGTTGACGGCACAGCAAGGAAGGCTTTAGGGTAGTTGTCGACGTCCGTAGGCGACCCTGGTGGCTGTTGTGGTGGCAGAAAAGGTATGAGTGCAACCCTTCCCTTCTGTTTTCGCTTTTTCTGTCGGGTTTTGATTGTTGTGGCGTGTCTTAGGGAGGCGGTACTGGTGGTTGTTGACGGGGTATCTGAGTTATGTGGTACGTGTGGGGTGTTGTGGTGGTTGTTAGGGAGGTTTTAGGCGGTCGTAGTGGCAGGGAGAGGCGGCATCGACATAGGGTAGCAACAGGTTAAAATACGGGTTTTCAAGCGGGTTTAGACGGTTAGGATTGGGGTGGCGCCACCGTGGACTCGGGGGAGGTCGAAAGCGGTGCCACGGCGTGCGGGTGCGTTGTCGACGGCGGCGGGCTGTGGTGGTTTGACAGGGGATAGGTGATGGCTGCGGTGGTTGTAAGTCGAGAACAGGGGGCGGTTGGTGAGGCACGGTGGTGAACCGGGCCAAACGACGGCCCTGGTTTGACTCGCCGGCAACATTCGACCCTGTTGGGGGCGGTCGTTGGTGGCTGGGTCAAACTGGGGGTTTGGGCTGGTGGCTGACACGGGCTAGAGGCGGCGCGTGGGAGTGCGTGTGAAGGGACGGTGGTGATGACGGGTTGTTTTAGTTTTGAAACGGTTTTGTCGTAGATTTAATCGTTATAATTCGTTAATTTGTCGTATTCTTAGTTAGTTAATTTAATTCCCGAGTTATTTAAAATATTTAGAGACGGGTTTTGAGTTGGGTTTGTTAAAATGGAAAAGCTGCTAGATCGGGAAAGTTTCCATTTAAGGAAACTTTCCATTTTAAGAAGTTTCTATTTTTTAGTAACTTTCTATTTTGGGAACGGGAATAGTTTAAATAATTGTTTATCATTTATTTATCTTTCAGATGGCGAATTTGTTGTGGAATATTACTGAGCACCCGACTATTTGACTGCAAAGATCGAGGTAGGGAATACACTGATTGAGTTCTTACGATTATAAAGAGTTGGCATGTTCGGTGATTATATGACATATCTGATTATCTTATTTATCTTGTTGAGCATTATTGTTTCATACGTCTCATACATTGCATTTGCATCGGAGTTGGAGTTGGAGGAGATGAGATTATTGCGATTAAGGCCTGTGCGGGTTCTGCAGACTTGCCCCCGGTGTCCTCGCCATTTAGCTGGTATATCGACGACGGTCGATTGATATAGTCTCCGGGGATCGGTATGGTCATGGGCGTTCCGGGGATGTGTGTGATGGAGTTGAGAATGGAGGATTATAGCATTGCATTCTTTATTTATATCGTATTACCTACTCAACCTCGCGGTTGACCATGTGTATTCATGTACGCCTGTGATGATCCATTTCTTGGGGAGCAGATTGATGAGTTGTTGAGACATTTGGAATGCGGGGAGAGAGCATGGATCACCCGACTTAGAGCTAGCCCACTTTTAATTCTGTTTAGCTATCAGACTTTATTTCCAGTTTTAAGACATGTTCCATTTCAGTTGTAAACATTTATAAACTTTTAATTTAAAGTATTGTTTATCTTTCCCTTTGTTATCTACTGCCTCGGGTTTCCGAGATGGTAACACCCTTCTTTATCTGAGGAGTCCTAGTCCAGGCCCTTAAATAAATGGGGGTGTTACAGAAGTGGTCTCGGAAGCTAACCAACGAAGAAAGCAAGATGGTTCAGTGGCCAAGTTCTCGATCGAAGTGTTTTCTCTTCGATCGAGTGAATATGGTGGTCAACAATGCTCGATCGAGTCCCTGCTGTACTCGATCGAAAGCTGTTGTTTTGAAGGTCCTCGATCGAAGACGTCAACTGTTCGATCGAGGGATTTTGTTGGAAAGTTACTCGATCGAGAGGTTCTATGTTACTCGATCGAGAACTCTTGTCATTAGTCGTATGATTTTAATATCTTAAGTTAAGTTTAGTTTAATAAATATCTTCTCTATATAAAGAGAAGACGTAATTAGGTTTTGGGGATATCTTTTACTCTCAAAAACACTTCTTAATCTGATACTTTGCTCCTAATTACTTAGTAGACTATTTTCTCTTCCTCTTGCTACGTTGCTTTTGCTCTTTGCTTGCCGGATCTCAAACTTTGTAATCCTCTTTACTCTTAATTCAGTTTAATCTTCTTTTGCACCTTTAATCCCTGTTCTTATTTACTGTTTTAATTGTTGTTATTGTTAAGTTTATGTTATTTCATCTTCATCATCGTTATATCATGTCTCTTACTATTTGATCCATTATTATTGTTTGTTTCATCATAAACATGAGTAGCTAATTCCTTTTATGTTAGGATTAGGGGAGCCATGGTAGTGAATTAATGATGTTGTAAATAGATTAGGAGGTTTACATGTGAGAACTGTTTTATAGCAATTTAATTGTAATCGTTTAGTTTAGTGCACGTTTCTAAACTAGTTAATCCGGTTAAATTCAGACCTAGATTGAGAGATTGGAATGAACAGACCTGTTATGAACAGTAGACTATACTAATGAGGATGAAAGTTAAGTTAGTAGTATTCTAGGGCGAATAGCGGACTGAGAGAACCTTTCCTTTACCCTTCTCACATAAGACCGACTGATCTCGTTATGAGAGAATTGACTAATTACCATGGTGAACTGACTTCCGATCATTTCTCTCTTTATTTGATTACAACCTATTTCTCTTTATTGTTTTTATTGCTCTTATTCTCTCTGTCTTAATCCCATTTAGCAGTTAGAAAACAAATCAACGCACCTTTTGATTGTTACCGTGACGGACTTAGATAGCAAGTAGAAATAATAGCCTCCTTGTGGAGTACGATACCCGACTTACCTCTACTATATTTATTAGTTGAGCCGGTTGGTTTATTTTTGATAGGGTTGCGACAGCCGTGTTAAATTTTGGCGCCGTTGCCGGGAGACGGTGATATTTTATTTGCTTTAATTTGGTTTGTCTTTTGTCTCAGGGAACTTCGGTTCCTTGAGACCGTACTCATGTTACTTACCATTAGGTTCCCGCAGGATGAGAATGAGTCTTTTGGTGCATATATAGACATGTTCGAGGAATGGCTCAGTACAATAAATCGTGGAAATTTGTCTGCTCTCCAGATTTGTTTGTCTATTATCCAGGGTATAAATGGCCCTACGCGAGCGTACCTCAACTCAACAGGTAAAGGAGACTTTAGCGGGAAACCTGTCAATGAGGTTTTTGAATTCTTTGATTGGTTTGACATTGAGAGCATTAAACCCACTTTCTCACTTCAGTTAGACATGGATGAGGGCGTTGGTAAGACCATAGAAACCGTTTCAAAGAATGAAAATGATATTGACAGAACCATAGAGGAGGAGACCGTATGCTCAGTTGATAACCCCTTCTTTGACGATGATCTAGAACCCCTCTATGACAATTTTACAGACAATGAGTCACATAAGGAAGACTTGACAGACCCCTTAGAGAACCCCTTTTGTGATGAGTCTTGGGATAGGAAGAGTGAGGATGTGCAATTGGAAGGTCTTGAGTTTAAATGGAACTCATATGACGATATAGTAGATGATCATGTTATGGGCGACCCCATTGACACAATTGATTTTACCACCCCTTGTATTTGGGATGACTACCCATCTTCTCCTATCGCACACTGGACTCCTCCACCTCACATAAAATACCCGTCTAAGCAGGTTATTTCTACTCACGTGCTTTCTATGTTAAATGCTTATGTGCTCCCTAATTTTCCACTTTCTTATGATTTGAGCTTTGATGTTCCACCCTCGGCTGAAGGGTGGAATCATTCGGTGGATTCTTACGGGAGCTGTCAAAGAAAGTTGATGAAGTTGCAACGGCATTTCATACTGCTTCTCTATGCTCCTTTTATATTTAGGTGCTACTTATGCTTTTGTGTAGCACATGCGCAGATATATGATCGTTTGCTAAGAGCATTGAGTTGCTTTGATCGTGACCAACTGGAGCAATTGAAATGAAGACAAAAAGAGGTCGTGCGGGACCTATGTGAAACCAGCGCTGACCGGGAGGCAACCCGGATTTTTAATATTCCTTGTAATCGGATTTTTGAGACATTTTAGTCAGTAGTGTGTGTTTTTAGACTTTAGAAGTGAGTTTTACAAACGATAAACTGGAACATTTGGACTTGTTTTGTTGGTTCCGTAGGTCGTTTGTATCGTGCTTGCAGGTACCTCACGTGGAGCCCTCGATCGAGTATTTTTTGTACTCGATCGAGCACTTTTGCTAGCCTATTCACTCGATCGAGTACCTTTGCTTCCTCGATCGAGCACCACTAAAAGACGACATCTCGATCGAGAGCCCCCATTCCTCGATCGAGCACTTTTGTAAGCCCAAACTACTCGATCGAATGACTCCTATTTCGATCGAGTACTACTGCTTTGACTCGAGTCCCGCGAGGTTATTACGGGGCTGTTTACGACCTCCCTTGTTGCTGGCTGGTTTGGGGAGGTCGTTAATTCGCGTATTCTGGTAAGTTTTCCGAATCTACCCTCTTCTTTTCTCTTCAGTTTGCATTTCCTTTCCCTATTTTTGAGTACAATGAGGACATTGTACGGTTTGGTTTAGGGAGGTGATATGCATCCATATCTGTGTCTGCATACTGTTTTTATTGCATTTCAGTTTGCACGTTTAAATTTTGCATGCATTGTTTATTTAAATTTCAAATATTATAAAAATCTCATAAAAATTGAATTTTTTTATTAAATTCAAAAATTTCACCTTTTCTTTTACATATAGGTTGAGTCGGAACTGTAAATTTCAATGATGATATTGCACTATAATTTGTCCTTTTTACTTTAGCCTTGCAACAAATTGTCATCTTATTAGCTTTGTCATTTGCATAATCTACGAGTTAATGTTAAAATACAACTGAACAAATAGACTTGACCTGATAAATTTGGCAAACTACTTATAATTTCTAAGTTTTTAGAGCCTTATAACTGGTGTCATTTATGACCAGTTCATGTAGGAATTGAGAGTAGTATACTCGTTGCATAACATGTTCACTAATTTGCACGTTTATGAAATTCAATTGCTTTTTGCCTACATACATTCGTGTTAGTGGTTGGTGTCACACGCAAGGAGGCGCTTATATTTTCCTCTTATTTCATTTGTACCCATTTAACTCCACATTAGCCAAATTTGCCTTTTGATCCTTAACTACATCCAAATTTAGCCTGCATGTCAAGCTAGTTTAGTGTGTTTATGCAGTATTTTGTCTATTGATCCGAGTTTGGCTCGTTTTGTATTGTTTTGGAGTTGGTAATTTATGAAAGGAAGAAGGAGGATGTGTTAAAAAAAATGAAATTGAAAATGAAAAAAACAAAAGAGAAAAAAAAAACGTGAAGGAAAAGAAAAAAAAAGAAAGAAAAAAAGAAAAGAAAAGAAACCCTGAGATTGAAAAAAAAGTTTGTATTAATGAGACGGTTTTACTCTTATGCTTTATTTATATCTTATGAGGAGTATGTTTTGGTTAAGTGAGTTTGTGTGCCAAAGTAAGGGGCACTTGTGCTTATTTCTATTGGATTAAGAATCAGATTTGGTTCGTATGGTTTCGTTAGGTAGCTAGCTTGACTATTACCTCATAATCCCATAAATGTTTTGTCTTTTCTTACCCATTGCCTCACTAAACCATATTTTTGTAAGCCCTCAGCAGTGACAGACATTGATTGGTTGGAATGTATGTATGGTGATTAGAATTGTCTATCATTTTAGCCGCATGCATGTTTATGTGGGTCGTAGTTTAGGTGAGCGACTATTTTTCTTCTTATCTTACACTCATATGCTTACCCTTTGCTTCATGAGTGAAGAGTGACCCGTGAGAGTCCATTTTTAAAGGTCTTGTAAGGTCGACAGGTCAGCTTATTTATAAACACCATACAATTCGTTTGCACTTGACTGTTGTGGCTATAAGTGTCAGCTTTGTTTGCATTAAACTGGTTTAAGTGGACAACTTATAGCTAGCTCTAAGTTTTCTTTTCCGTCCCATTAGTTTGCATTTAGTTTACTCGAGGACGAGTAAAGGTTCAGTTTGGAGAGATTTGATATGTGCATTTCATATAGTCCTTTTTGGCCTCTTATGCACGCATTTCCATGTAATTCTCGTAGTTTTGTATTGCGAAATGCCCCGAATAGGCTACTTTGGTTTGGTTTGACTTAATTGTAGGAATGGACCCGAAAGTAGGAGAATCGTGCCTTTTTTCAGTCCCCTTAGCATGCATTTATGGAGATGGAAGATTTGGAGCGGAATTACAATGCCTCGGGAAGCGTGAAGTGGTCTCGGAAGCTAACCAACGAAGAAAGCAAGCTGGTTTAGTGGCCAAGTACTCGATCGAAGCCTTTTCTGTTCGATCGAGTGAATATGGTGGTCAACAATGTGAGTCCCTGCTGTACTCGATCGAAAGTTGTTGTTTTGAAGGTCCTCGATTGTAATACTACGGTTTTCTATGTCTGTGGGTACTCTATCGAGTGGGGCTTACTCTGTCGAGTAAGTATGTTTTTACGCAAAACAGTAGTCTGCCTGATGGGTACTCGGTCGAGTACGTGTGGCACTCGATCGAGTAAGTGTGTTTTACGGGTGTTTTTGACGGGTTTTGTTAATAATGCGGGATTAGTATATAAAGCCTCCGTCATCTTTCTTAATCTCTTTTATCATTCTAAAAAACCTTTTTGAGAAGAAAAGAAGTTACGTAAGTGTGTTCCTCGCATTGTTAACAAATCCCCAAGGCTAGGAGTGTCGGATCATCTTGTTCTTTACGCCGTTGTGATCCTTGTGTCGAGGGTAAGCTTTTTATATAATTTTTATAATGTTTTTTTAAAGTTGGTTGAAACCCTAATTGGGTAATTTGGGGGTTTTGGGGAGTATGGTTGATGTTAGATTGTGATTGTATAATTGTGTGTTTATAGGATATGATTTCGTTGAAGAACGATTGTGATTAGCTGATTGTGACGATCTTGGTGATTGCTTTCCAGGTAGGGTTTTCCCTACTCAGTATTAATTACATAAGTGTGGTTGGTGATTACTGTTGTTGTTGTATATCGTATTGGCATTGGATTCTGATTTGGTGATTGTTGGTAGTGTTGTATAATTATTGTTGTGTAATTGTCTGTGATCTTCGGGGCGCATCCCTGGCTGAGTGGGGTCACTTGCGGGAGTGGCTTCACGCCCTTGGTTCGCCCTCTACGGAACCCGCTACAGGAGGGGATGTGCACATTAAGGAAACTTGGGTTTATCGCTCAGTGGTGATGAGCTGGGATTTGGTGGGTACGGCTGCGGTCCCCCACTGGCGGTGTGGAGTACTTGTTGCGATGGGTACTCTGGTAGGGCTACACACTTTAGTGTGTAGTCAGTTGTGTGGAGATTGGAGATTTGTTTGAGCTGTTTGTGATATTGTTCCTTTATGGATTTTGTTTTGTGTAATCAGTACTGACCCCGTTTCAATGTTTTAAAAACTGTGGTGATCCATTCGGGGGTGGTGAGCAGTTATTGAAAAGGTATGAGACGATGCGCATGGGATAGCTGGGATGAGTCATCACGTAGCAGTTTTAGAAGTCTTCCGCTATGTCGAACATTTTGTAGTTGTTTAGTAGTTGATAGTTTTGAGAACCTTGTATTTCCTTTTAACAGTTTTTGGAGTTTGGCTTGTATCACTTAAACTTTATTATCATTTAAATACGTTTCGCTATTGTCTATTTGAGTATCATTGCCTCGGGTAACCGAGATGGTGACGTTCTCATACCTTAAGTGGTCCTGGTAAGGCACTTGGAGTATGGGGGTATCACATCGATCGACGACGTCAACTGTTCATTCGAGGGATTTTGCTGGAAGGTTACTCGATCGAGAGGTTCTATGTTACTCGATCGAGAACTATTGTCATTAGTCGTATGATTTTAATATCTTAAGTTAAGTTTAGTTTAATAAATATTTGTTAGGTTCATATACCCCTTTTAGACTCATCTAATTAATTTTATAAATTACCCATAATTTATATTTATGTGGATCTAGTGCATGCATAACAAAATAATGAAATAAGTAAGAAAATCGAGTTTTCTTACATTGTAAATGTACCGGATTTATGGGCACAAGTAAGGTCTCCTACCTTCACTTGTTCTTGAGCTCACTAACATGGGATGATCCTCCAAAACCTAGCTTTCAAACTAGAAAGTCTCCTCTTGATTGCACTCAAAACAATCCCTTAAATCTAATAATAATATTAACTAGATGTTATTATTAGATTCCTTAAAATTTCTAATAATATTTGTATTACTACACTAGTAATAAATTTATGTGATTATTAGATTCCTTAAAATTTCTCAAAGCCAATGCATGGCCTCCTCTTTTCCTTTTCTCTTCTCCAAAATGTAAGTTTGCATGGCTAGTTAGAGTAGGCAATGATGATGTCTATTTTATCATTTAAAATAAAACATCCACTAACTCCTTATACCCTCCATTTTTAGGTTTACCCATAATATGGACATCCATTTTATGTTTGTTAATTTGTCATTTGTAATAAGGTAGGTCATGTGTCACCCACCATGCCCATATGTATTTTAATGCATATTTAACCCCTTAAATATTATTTTATAACAAATAAATTACATGTGATAATTTAACTAGTAATTCATAATTACAAGTATAAAATGGGTCATGTTAGTATAATTCACAACATCTTGTAATTATAATTAACCAATCATTCTTATCTCAATTGTTTCATAAACAATAATTAATTTTAGTAATAAAACATTTAATTACTAACATGAATCTTATTTAATCAAACTACAATAAGATACTTTTTCTTACTCACAAATATAAATTGTTCAATTTTAAGGAATTAATTAACTTGTATCATTATATAATTAATTAATTAATCTATTGAGGAAATTGTCCTATAGGTGTGACCTTAAGGGATCAACTGATCACCACCGTCAAACGACAATAATCTCAAACTCTAGTTAGCTAATCATTACCGATTAATGTTGATCAGTCTACTATATAATTGAATCATCCCTTGTGTATTCTTATTATGAGATTTAATTATGATTTTTAATCATGTGATCGCACTATTGTTGAGGACACTTACTCCAACAATCTCCCACTTGTCCGAGACAAGTGTGCGTCACCAATTCTCTTATCCTATTACAATCTCCCACTCAATGTAAGGTGTCTTGCAGGTCTTACTTGCATTTGATCATATCTTGAGTAGTTTCCTCGATCTGGAGAGTAACTGTCTGACCGGAATTATCTACCGTAGATACCTTCCGAGCGTGGCTACGCATTTTCAGTTCACTACTCATCGAGTGGCCCTGAGATTTAAGATATCCCTGACAAGGGGGTGGACAATTCCTATTGCACTACTCCCTTCTATTAGCCAGAGTTCATCATGACCCAAAATATGCTCATTTGACCTCAGTTACAAAAGTCGTAGAGCATAAATTAAAGCCAATCAGAAACTTGTGCCAACTTGGGCGAATAGTCTCTAGTCAAAAGAATTGACTCATAAGAACACTATGGTAGTTCTTGTCATGACCAGGCTGTATATGAATTACCAGAACTCTATAAGCGGTCACTGCCCGACAGAGTGTCCCATATAGTTTGCCTATGTGACCGACTAGTCATCCCATATGACTCTATGGCATTTGAATTTTCCATCAATCACATCACACTCTAGTCACTTCGAGACGTCATCTCATATAAGCAACTAGGAGCCAATACTATGTTAATCCAGTTCACTTTAATAGGGTTCAACGTTGTCTCGACAACCTATTTGAAAAAAAAAACAAAGTATTAAGGAAAAGAGTTTTGTATAAAACTCAAACGACGAATGCATTATCACATATGTAAAATTGATACAATATCAACTACTACATAATCTATAATTCATTCTTAATTTTGTATATAGTTGATCATCTCAATTCAATTGAAATGACATGACTAATCATGCTAAGCTTATGAGAAGGCTTTGGTTAATAAGTCCTTAGCAACACTTTGCACTTTCCTAACCTTACTATATACCATTTCCCTTTGTTATGTATAATCTTTATTATAAAAACCTTTTTGAGTATGTGTTTAGATTCAATCTAGACATAGGCTCCTTAGCCTTGGAATAACTCCAACTGTCCTCACAGTGTGTGGGGATAGGACCTTTGGTTATTGGAACGAACTACCATAGGTCCTCCAATTCATAAAACCGGATCCTAATAGCATTCCTTCCTTCTTGCATATGTCATTATTGCAAGTGTACTCAATTTCCGTTGTGTATATCTTATTGTTCAACTACCTAGGATGTTTCTAGCAGGTATCCTCCTTAATTAATATAGCCAAGATGGTTCTATAACCATCCTTATGCGTTTAGAATATGGTTTTTGTGTAACTCCTTGCACATAAATCCATCTCAATTCTAAATGCTTAGCTTCATATCTTTAGTACTTCCTGAGTACTAACTAATGAACTATGTGGCTATATAGAGACTTATCTCAAAGATTCGATTTGTAACTTTTCGTCATACTCCAAGTAAAAGAAATTTAAGAATGGTGATACATCTTAACGTAATGAATTAATCCCGCAGCGGAAGCATGTGGATTCAATTTCTACATGTTCAATACTTTTGAACTTTGTCAAGATTCTTATTAACATCAGAATTTTCATTCAACGCTAATATCCTCTTAGAACTATCTTTATAGGTCTGGATACCTTAGAGATGTATTATTCTTCTCCTAAGTCTTCCATCATTCAAAATGATCAATATGTCCTTTACACATAAGACTAGTAACACCATATTACTCCCACTAAACTCCATTTATAAACAGAACTACTCGACAATTCGAGTAAAGTTTATCACATATACAATTCAACTCCTTAACTTCTACTTAAAACTTTTTCTTAAGTTTTCATCCTACCTTAGGATAGTTGCGATTTAGAAAACTCATGCAAGATGATTTTAAAATCCAACTATATCAAATTATATCCGAATTCAATTAAGCGTTGTTGTTGCGTGCAAAACCCTTTGCCACCAACCAACTAAGCTAAATAAATATTTTCATGTTTATGCTCATTTCGGACTTTTGCGGAGTTGAAACTAGATAAAGCATCTAAATAAGTTACAGGTTTGTTACTTTCAGAAAATAACATGACTCCTGTTGATGTGACCATAATTAGCGCATATTTAGCCCCCGAATTAGCCTTGTTCCCATGCTTTTTAGTGCATATTTGGGTCATTTATTATCTTTAGTTCTTTGTTTTGCATATTCTTTGAGATTTTGATCCCTTGGTAGGAAAGGAGTAAGAATCTTGCATTTCATGGCAAAACGGGACTAAATTGATCGAATCCAATGACCAAGCATCAAGGAGAGACAAGATTAGAAGGCCTTTGTACATATTATAGTAGATGAGCAATGTTGAGAAAGGATCCTTGAGTCCCCAAGGAAATCCCCAAGGAATTTATGAAGAAAAGAAGAAGAAATCTTGCTGAAGAACAATCCGTGCGGATTGACTACAATCCGGCCGTCCTCCACCCGCACAATCCGTGCGGTTTCATCCCAAGACGCTCGGGTTAGCACTGCCACAATCCGCCCGGATTCCTCCAAAGCCGCTCGTGTTCCACCGCGGAGAATCCGCCCGTCCGACACTAATCCGCTCGGATTCCTCTCTGCCGTAATTTCGCCTTCTCAAGCTACAAAGAAAGAAGCCCTTCCTTCGAAAAATACCGGCTCCTCCCTGCTCAATCTAAAAAGTGTAATTACTAGTTTAGCCCTTAGTTAACCCTAATGCATCCCCCTAATTTCCACTATAAATACCCCATTAGTCTAATTAGAGGAGCATGTTCTTCTTATCAATAATTAGAGTAGTTAATATCAATCAAATCTCTCTTTAGTATTGTAATCAACAATTAATCAAGTTCTAATACAAGTTTTATTTCCTTAATCTCTCTTTTGTTCATCCTTTATTTTGGGTAATTGAAGATTATTTGGGTTATTATTGGGAGATTGACAACCTCTTAATCAAGCATCAAGTACTTCTTTTATCTTTGCTTTATTATTGGAATCATTAGTAGGTATAATTCTCTTAATCCCTCTTTAATTATTGTTAATTACTTTCATTTATTCATCATGTTTCCTTTTGTTGGTATGATTGACAACCTTGCTAGCATGATCAACATGATAATGAGTGAGTAGTCTCTTAGCTAGGGTTAATGGGTGATTAGGGGAAATCAACATGGGGAATGATTCATGCTTAAACTAATATGCTTTCATGATTTATTTGCTTGCTTGTTTTGATCTCAACTCATGCACATGTTATGTTTGATGAAATGCTAAGCCTATGAATCCTTGCATTTACCACCATCTCCTATCTTTTCAATGAGACTTGTAAGACATAACCCAACTCGAGTCTCATTAGACCATGCATGTTGTTGAGTAGGGAAGACTAAGTCGACTTGTAGGTGTTGTACAATCTAATCGATTCGGCTCCGGGACCCAAACTTTCCTAGGGTTGTAAGATATAACCCAACTCAATCCATCACAACAATAATTGCTTGCTTATAATTTGAGAACATGTTTGTATGATCAATTCCCATGATTCCCCTATGATTCCATGACACCCTAGTGCTTTTTAATCAATTGTTTACAACTCTTTTATTTCATCTTGCTTGTTTATTTTCATTGCTATTTTAGTTAGTGATCTTCTACATCAACCCAAATTGTGACACCCCTAAGACACCACTAGTTTCAATAGAAATCTCATCTCAATTCCCGTCCCTTGGGATCCGACCTTTACTTGCCTCTTTACTAATTGTAGAGTTGTTTGTGAAGCTATAAATTGTGTTTTGATTCGGACGTAACCAAACGACCACACCTTTAATTGTGAACACGAAACGGACCGATCAAAAATGGCGCCGTTGCCGGGGACGGTGTTAGCTTGATTAGATTTCTTACATTGTTATTAGTTGTGTCTTTCTTTGCCTTGGGGAAGTAAAACTCCTCAAGGTTTGTTCTAATTGTTTTCAAGTTGTTTGATATTTTGCATGTCTAGAAGGTCACAAGGTGATTTGTTACCTTTTGACCGTGAAATTGAAAGAACCTTAACAAACAATAGGAGATTTGCTAGGAGGAATTTGAGAGGTATTAGTGAGGTTATTCAACCAACTATTGAGTTCATCAACCCTTTTGCAAGAGAAGGAGAGGAGAACCCATTACACAATACCACCCAAAATCAACCTACAATACCTAAGTTTTCATCACATTCTGTACCCACCGAGGAGAACCTACACAATGGTACTCCCACACCACAACATCTAACCGGAAATTTTATTGCCAAATCCGCCTTTATCCAATTAGTCGAAAGGAGCCAATTTGGGGGGATGCCTAGTGAAGACCCTCATTCTCATATGGAAACCTTTTGCGACTATTGTGATGCGATTTCTCAAACCGGTGTAACTCAAGACCAAATTCGATGGGTCTTATTTCCTTTTTCTCTAATTGGCACCGCGAAACAATGGTTGAAGGGCCTTGATAAGGCCACTCTCGGAATTGATTCTTGGAAGAAGTTGGCTCTAGCTTTCTACAAAAAATTCTACCCACCGGAAAAGACTAACATGCTAAGAGCTCAAATTACGGGTTTTAAGCAAAGGGATGAAGAATCTTTGTATGAAGCTTGGGAGCGGTTCAAGGGAATTTGTCGCTCATGTCCTCACCATGGACTTAGCGAATGGTTCTTGGTACAACAATTTTGGAACGGTTTATATGAAGATTCAAGGAACATTCTCAACATGGGATCAAATGGAATGTTCACCGAAGTTGATGACAATCAAACATGGAACAAAATTGAGAAAATGGCGGTCCATAACTCACAATATAGTAGACCTCGCAAGGCTACTAGAGGAGGAAAGTATGAAGTGGACTCCGTTACTCAATTGGGTGCTCAACTTAGTGCTCATATTGACACAATCAATTTGAAGTTTGAAAAAGCTATGGCTAGACTTGAAGAAGTCTCAAAATCACCAAAGCATCATGTTAATGCCATGACGACATCTTCATCAATCCCAAGTGGGATATGTGAGAATTGTGGAACTTTGGGACATGACCAAAGTGAATGTAGGGGAACAAATGAACAAGTGAATGTTTTCCAAGCATACAAGAGTGGTACCCCTTATTCCAACTATTACAATGAGAACACCAAGTTTCACCCAAATCTCTCATACAAAAGCCAAAATGTTCAAAACCCTCAAACAACATACACCCCACCTCCCATGAGAAACCAAAATCAAAGACCCTTTTACAATCAAAACCAAGGTTACCAAAATCAAAATCCATACAATCACCAAAATGACCAAGGTTTTGATGTCCAAAAAGCGGTCCTCCAAATGCAAAAGAATCAACAAGAATTTTTCACTCAAATGCAAAAAGATAGCCAAGCAAAGGAAACCACCATCAACAACATTCTAGCTCACACCAAGATGTTGGAAACACAATTGACTCAACTAGCATCTTCAAGCTCACAAAGACAAAAGGGGCAATTACCACCTCAAAGTAATCCCCCAAGACATGAAACGGTTAGTGCCATTCACTTGAGAAGTGGTACAAGGTATGAAGCACCGAAGAAGCAAGTTGAGGATGAAGTTGTGGAAGCTAGTAATAAGGAAGAAATTGTGCAAAACTCCAAAGATGGAGAATCATCAAAAGAAGAAAGTTCAAAGAAAAATGAAGACAAGGTCAAGGAGAAGGAGCCCATTGTGATTAGACTTCCTTTTCCAAGTCGTCAAGCCAAGCCCAAATTTGATGACCAACTTGGAAAGTTTATGGAAATTGTGAAGAATTTGGAAGTCTCAATTCCTTTCACGGAATTAATAAATCACGTGCCAGCCTATGCGAAATACATGAAAGATATCCTCACAAAGAAGTAGTCGATCCGGAAACTTGAGACTATCACCTTCACAAAGGTGAGTTGTAACACCCCCATATTCAGAGGAGCCTTAACTAGGCCTTCCTTAGCATATAAGGGCGTTACCATCTCGGTTGCCCGAGGATAGCAATAATCAAATGTCGATAAGAGAAATATTATGTTATATTACAAGTGATTTAAACAACAAACGATACAAAAGGTACAACTCAAAGACTACTCGCTACTGCTATCAAATCTCGTGAAGACTCATCCCTGCCCAGACTCCAGCTATCAACAACA
Organism: Silene latifolia; assembly: GCF_048544455.1. Taxonomy (NCBI): domain Eukaryota; kingdom Viridiplantae; phylum Streptophyta; class Magnoliopsida; order Caryophyllales; family Caryophyllaceae; genus Silene; species Silene latifolia. The sequence continues at coordinate 61,690,367 of NC_133532.1, read as the reverse complement.
TCAGCCACAACGACCGACATACTAGACAATCAACAGAAACTGAGTAGGCGAACCTACCTTTAAGCAACTGCAACCAATCCATGTCGACAAACAACATATCCAGCGACCAAGCAAAGCCTATAACCACAATACAATTATCTATTACTAACAAGCAAACCCTAACAGTAAAGAACAAGGACACGGATGATGATTATGACATACCTATAGGGAGAAAACTCAGCAAAAGACCGCTACCCGACTCAATTGACGCTTCCCTAAGGCACAAGGATCTTCAAAAGGCTTCCATGGAGGTTTTGAGATGAAGGGAAGTGAAAGAGGCGACTGAAGGATAGGAGGAAAGTGGCGGAAGTGATATGCGGATTTAACAAAACGCGATATAAAACCCTCGCTGAAAACTCGGTACTCGATCGAGTACCCAACACACTCGATCGAATGGCCCCCTACTCGATCGAGTAACCTAGCTACTCGATCGAGTAGCCTCTACTCTATCGAGTACCACTCATATCACGCAACCCAAGATGGTTTTGGCACGCAATTCTAAGACTACTCCCGCTCCCAAGGTCAGTCAACACTGGTCAAAGGGTCTCTAAAAGGGCTGGTATTACAGTCTTCCCCCCTTAAAAGAACTTCGTCCCCGAAGTTCAACTCACCTATCTCCCGCTCAAGACACGGAAACAACACGACCTCACCAATCTTCCCGCTCAAACCATTACTCCCTGGAAATACCATCCCCCATGTCATCATCATCACCGTCTAACGCTCTATTCATACATATATATATCAATTCTTGCAAATATCACACAAACATGCTCACCATCAATTGTCACTCTATATGTATACCTCTACTCTTACAAACTATTGTCTACAAAACATTAATCTCGCAGTACAAACCAGCACAAACAACGATCTCCCATCATATGGTAACAACTATCAACCCAAAACATATCTCATAACAACTTCATGTTGCACAACTACACCACCATGTTACTCAACAACGCAATTCTATTACAACACATTGTACCACAACTAACTTTTTACGACCGTCCTTTAAAACATACTATCATTTTCACTTCAACGCATGAATTACTCAACAAACTAAGGTAACCAATTACACTTCATACAAGTAAAGTGACCAAGGTACTAGAAAATTTTGCAATTAAACAACAAAACATTATAGGTAAACAAAACATAATTTCAAAATCAGCCTTTTTATTTCGCGACATTACTCTTCCCCTCTAAAAAGGAACTTCGTCCCCGAAGTTCACCACCAAAATTACAACACATATTACCTATTACTTGCATCATAACATTAAATAAAACCATATTATTTGTTATGGACATTACTCACTAACTATATACTTGTTAAATTAGAAATCATACACAAACCTCCGGAATATCTAGTCACCGTCGACAACGCATGTTAATATGGTATGCACAAGTGTACAAGAAGTTATAACTCCGATAAATAGATCGTAATAGGGCGTATGCAACATTAAAGTAACAAGAAACTATTACCGCTTCACTAATTGTGACAAATACGCTTATAAAACTTCAAACACGACTTCCAACATATAAAATTAACGGCTCAAAGGTGTTACTACGCACTACTAACCATGTTAAACATCAAGCTCGCAATTATCAAACAATTACACCCTTTTAATTTTCGAAAATCTCCTGTAACAGTGCTACTCGATCGAGTATATACTGGTACTCGATCGAGTGCCATGCTACTCGATCGAGTGTCTTGGCTACTCGATCGAGTAGCCCAAAGATCAGAAACTTTCTCTCTTTCCTTCCTGCAGCTACTCGATAGAGTACGGGGTACTCTGTCGAGTACCTACAGGCCAAATTCCTTATAAAGCCTGTCATAAACCAACATATATATACATGGCCGTCACATAACTTGAGTCGGGATGATTTCCCGACCCCAAAATCAATCCTGCAACAAAGTTAACTAACAATTTCAGCCTTATGGCCAACAATACAAGTTCATAAATCAAGTCTCAACGAAAGAAACTACTAACGTCTGACACACTACCAACATCAACTACTATAAACAAGGATAGAAACAAGGAGTATCACTCCTCCTCCTGCTGTTGCTGCTGCTGCTCAACCATCACCTCATCACCTCCACCACCGCCAGAAGTACCTGCTCCCGATGACCCAATCCCCCACATCCACTCATGCTCCTGCTCCTGGGCCCACGTACCATGGAGTCAAGCCACCGTAGGCAAAGGACTGAGGTGTCCCCCACGTCGACTGATCCACCCCGTAGGAATGGAAAACCCCTGTGTAGTCCCCAACTCCACTCCACCACACCGGATGCGGTCCCTCGGTCCCTATCCCCTGAGCGTACGCCATCTCGTGCATGTTCCGGAGTGTCAAGGTAGATGACACTCTCTCCGCCAAGTAGCTGGATCGCGTCTCCGGGGTGTCGAGGTAAGGGTAGCACGGAAAAGGATGCTGCTGCTGCTGTAGTGCCACCGACCGTGGCCTAGTCTCCGAGGTCCTCTCCCTCACTCGACGGGGTCCTCTCCCCAACCTAGGTCTCTCCACTGCCACAACTGACGCATTCTCGCCCTTCTTCGGCTCTGGCATCATCTCGAGAATCGTGTCGTCGATGAGGTAGGTCTGTAGATGGCGGGGTCTTATCATCATCCTCCTCCTCCTCCTTCTCATCATCGGAGTCCACCGTCACTACCGCCGGCTCTAAGGGCTCCGTGGGTGGGAGGTGCTCAGGAACTCGAATATTCATCCAACTCACGCCCCACACCCTCCAAGCTAAGCTACCGTCAGCCAAAGTCCTCAACAATTTCAGGTCGAGATAGTAGTCACGATCCATGGTGGGCACCGGGGTAACAAGAGGCACGTACTCCGAAGAAGCCTCGAAAGAGGTTAGCTTTTCAGCTAACCGAGTGGCGATGGCGCCACAACTCAAGTATCGGGAAGAGGCAGTGGTCATCAAGGCAAGGGCAACACAAACCATCGAAGGAGCATTAAAGACCACTTTCCTGGTCCGCTCCGGGTTCAAGTAAGACATCAGAAGTAACACCTCATGGTTGTTTAGCTTACTGATATCCGGTCGATCATAAAGGAGGTTCGAGAGAGAACGGAGAAAGATCCTCAATGTGTCATGCTGAACGTCATTAATCAGCATGTTACTCGAGGTAGGAGCTGGTTTCCCGGTCAGACAAGGCATTAGGCGGCATACACCGCACTCAGTAGGGATATCAGTGATGGAGTCCTTGGGAGGCTTAGCCAACCCAAGGTGAGAAGCAAATTGGTCCATAGAAAGCAAGAAACTAGTGTTCATCAACCGAAACTCAACGGTCTGGCCAGCGGGGTCATAGATAAAAGAGCTCATAAACTCCAAGGTAAGAAAAGGATAAGAGTGTTTCCTCAGCCTATACAAACCCATAAGGCCCAAGGTCTCAAAAATGTGACGGACATCCGTCTCTATCTCCAAATCCTCCAACAAAGTAGTGTCTATACACCTTGTAGGTCTCATTTTGCGTTTTTGTAAAGCTACAAAACGCTCTCTCTGCTTGAAATCAACAAAAACAACAGAAGGGTACTCTGGAACTGCGGGTACCACAGGTCCACTCCCTTCCCCCATCTCAGGTGGATTACCCCTCCCCCGTTTACTTTGACGGGTTCCTATGTCCAGTCTCGGCATCTGTTTCGGCATATGTTCAAACAAACTTGTATAAACATGCAAACATTTACTTCACGTAATTCGGACTTTACACATCCAGCTAGGCATACAAATTTCACCCACAAATTTGACATGTGAAGCACATAATTCATGCTATTAACCTTGAATATTAAGCTATGTACACACATTCACCAACAGTTTCCCAAATTTGACATACAAGCTCAGTTTACCACTACTCATAAGCCACGGTTGTGAAAAATTTATCATGGTGATTACACATGCTCAACAAATTCGAATATCCTAGCCTGATTCTAAAGGTTGTTCCAAATACACTTCTAATCACATGTGAGGCATTCTTACTAGTTCATGGAAAAGAATAACTTAGAACATATCATTATCACCCTTTAATATTATGAACAACAACTCAATTAAATTTTTCAGACGGTCTTTACAGCTGTAACAATTTTGGCATATTTTCATCAATTATCATCCCTACAAACATATTGAAGTTTAACTTACACTTAGACAGTCATACACCACACCAAATTCCAATTATAAATCACGAATTTCCATTTGAGGCACTTTTAAGACGGAGTTTTAAGGCAACTTTTTAAGGTGAAAATCATCAAAATCCATCCTTCAACATGATATAAACAATGTATAATACCCAATCCCACCATCTAATCAATGTGAATCAATCAAAAATCAATTTCAATTTTGTAAACTCTAGAAATTTCGACCCCCACATTGCAAGTTTCTAATCCATATTACAGCAATTAATCATCAGTAATCAAGAAAGACGACATGTGAATCATATTCCAGCAGTTAAAGGCAACAAATGGATCATATGAATCAAAATTTTCAAGCTATGTAATCATCCTCCACAAATTTAAAGCATAAGAACATGTAAATAGAGTAGAAATCATACCTTGATCAAGTAGTGAAGTAAAGGAACGAAATTATACAGAGAAAAAAACCCCAAATTAACCACCACCAACACTAGATATGAGAGATTTTTGAGGGTTTGAGAGGAAATAGGCTTAGGTTTTCGAATTATAGAGGAAGAATGAGAAGAAATAGAAAGGAGAAGGGTTTTTAAGAAACCCGTAGGATTCTCTGTACAGTAACCTACTCGATCGAGTGTCTAGGGTACTCGATCGAGTACCACCCTACTCGATCGAGTAGGAGCCATTTCGTCAAGTATCTGCAGAAAATCTTTCCACATCCCGACGTCATAGCTTCCTAACTAGATCGAGTGAGGTCTACTCGGTCTAGTAAACACTCGCACTCGGTCAAGTATAGTTAAGTACTCGGTCGGCAGTACAAAGTAAATCGAAAATACCTGCAAAACAACACCACGTGTCGAGTCCAAACTAAGTTCGGAGTTCGGCACAAATTACCACGCGCATTCCCGCATTACTATTATTACTCAAGCATTAAGCATCGTCTCGACAATTAAGGTGTATGTCACATTACGCTACACAATCACCCAACTCGGTTTACCTGCTACCGAGTCCCTCATAAACATAAGTATGTCATTATATAACACTTAAACTTGCCTTAACATATCGCTACCAAACTCGCGTTCACAAAAACATGAAACATGTAATTAACATTAATTCATTCTTTCATGTAACATATAATTGTATACTCTTCATAACAAATCAATCTATCCATGTTCTCTAATGCAATTATAAGTAATTCATTTTACACAAATCAATTGTCACGCAGCGGAAAAGTTTCAACTACTAACAAAGCATATATACATTACCACATGCTATGATTCAAATTATAACACAACAATTCTATAACCTTCATCATCGTACTCACGGCAGGGTTTATAAACTCGTACATGACTATCGTCACCATCAACTCACAGCAACACCAACATGTTCATCCTTCAATTATAACACACCCATTCACATTCCCAAGCATTTCTATCGAATAGACTTTTGTCACGTATCTCAAAATCATCATACAAGCTCACTAATCATGCCCACACTTCACTAAACACGGCCCAAATACAGCTATTACATCCCTATTAACGCTAACTAAGGCTCAACTACAGGTAGCTCCGACACAATTAGCATACACGTCACACATATACACACGGACTCCACATTCCGTACCTCGTGGATCGGCTTAAGCATCATGGGGCCAAGATTTTGAAATGAGGGCGCCTACTCACCCAAAACCTAGCATCAGCTGGGGCTCCTATTACACATACACCAGGTTCATTTTATTAGACTCCCTACGTTCATTATGTTCATTTGTTACAGGTTCCAAAATCGTCGCTCTGATACCACTTTGTAACACCCCCATATTCAGAGGAGCCTTAACTAGGCCTTCCTTAGCATATAAGGGCATTACCATCTCGGTTGCCCGAGGATAGCAATAATCAAATGTCGATAAGAGAACTATTATGTTATATTACAAGTGATTTAAACAACAAACGATACAAAAGGTACAACTCAAAGACTACTCGCTACTGCTATCAAATCTCGTGAAGACTCATCCCCGCCCGGACTCGCCTATCAACAACATCAGCACCTGCTAAGAACGACTGCTCACCATAAGGGATCACGGCAGACACATAACAAACAAACAACCACACAAGGTCAGTACTGAGATAAGATACGACAACAGCAACTACAATTACCAACACAATACAATGCTATCAACCTCAAACACAATCACAATAACCCAACCAACTATGTCACTGACTGTCCACTGGACCAGCCCTGCCAGTGGGGGATCGCAGCCGTTCCCACCAAATCCCCGCTCCTCATAATGAGCGACAACCCTGTCCATTAATGTGCACACTCCCTTCCGTGGCGGGTTCCACGAAGGGCGAAACTAGGGCGTGAAGCCACTCCCGCAAGTGACCCACTCAGCCGAGGACACGCCTCGAGAACCAGAGACAAACAACCACGATCACAATTACAGCCGTCACAATACAACTACGATACTAAATAACCACAATCAGCCACAACGACCGACATACTAGACAATCTACAGAAACTGAGTAGGCGAACCTACCTTTAAGCAACTGCAACCAATCCATGTCGACAAACAACATATCCAGCGACCAAGCAAAGCCTATAACCACAATACAATTATCTATTACTAACAAGCAAACCCTAACAGTAAAGAACAAGGACACGGATGATGATTATGACATACCTATAGGGAGAAAACTCAGCAAAAGACCGATACCCGACTCAAGTGACGCTCCCCTAAGGCACAAGGATCTTCAAAAGGCTTCCATGGAGGTTTTGAGGTGAAGGGAAGTGAAAGAGGCGACTGAAGGATAGGAGGAAAGTGGCGGAAGTGATATGCGGATTTAACAAAACGCGATATAAAACCCTCGCTGAAAACTCGGTACTCGATCGAGTACCCAACACACTCGATCGAGTGGCCCCCTACTTGATTGAGTAACCTAGCTACTCGATCGAGTAGCCTCTACTCTATCGAGTACCACTCATATCACGCAACCCAAGATGGTTTTGGCACGCAATTCTAAGACTACTCACGCTCCCAAGGTCAGTCAACGCTGGTCAAATGGTCTCTAAAAGGGCGGGTATTACATGAGTAGTGCAATATTTCAAGGGAGTTCACCTCCAAAACTAAAGGATCTGGGAAGCTTCTCAATACCGTGTACCATTGGCGACACAATGATCAACAAAGCCTTATGTGATCTAGGGGCTAGTGTGAGTGTTATGCCGTACTCGGTGAGTAAAAGGTTGGGGATGGGAGAGCTTAAATGCACCAACATCACACTCCAAATGGCCGATAGATCGACGAAGACACCATTAGGGATATGGGAAGATGTCCCCGTGCGAATTGGGAAGTTTTTCATCCCGGTGGACTTTGTCATTGTTGATATGGAGGAAGATTCCAACATTCCAATCATTCTAGGAAGACCTTTCCTACACACCGCAGTTGCGGTGATTGATGTGAAACATGGTGAGCTCACTCTAGAAGTGGGAGATGAAAGCATAACCTTTAATCTTGACAAGACTATGAGAGCTCCTCGTTTGCATGAACCATGTTTCATGATTGATCATTATAGCCGAAAGGATGAGAGGAAGAAGTCGGAACTCCAATGGAAGAAGAAAATTGAAGATGCTCCATTCAAAGAGCAAGTGAATTGTGACAAGGAGAGCTTGCAAAGCTCATCAAAATCAATCAAAGAAGAAGAGGATGGCCTCATTGGCCAAGAGAAGAATTTGGGAGAGTTATCTCCATCAAATCAAGAGATTATCAATGATCAACTTAATGAAGTTTGTGGTCTTTGGGACGACGAATTTGAAGGGATTTTTAATCCCTACATTGGTAATGCCATCGATCAAGACCGACAACAAGGGCCAAGGTCTATTGAAGACCTCTACCATGATAATGAACAAGCTTTTGATTACTTTTTCAAGGTGTTGAGCAACATCAACAACACCTTGGACATGCCCCCTTGACATCTCATCAAGAATGAGAGTTTGGTGGAGTCCTCCCTAAACCACCATTTGTAAATATTTCTAACTCCCTAACTTGCATTTCAATTCTTGTATTGCATTTTTGTTATTTTTGGATTTTTTGATCAAGATAATTGTCATGTTTGAGAGAAGTGAGGGAGGGATTAATAATTTCAATTAATGTGTAGTGCTTTAGCTTAGTGTGGGGATAGCAATTGCCTAGGCTATCCATGCCTTAGTAGTGCCCCCACAATGAAGAACACAAGATATGAAGAAGAATGGAAGAATGGCAAGGGATATGCATTGTACACGGATGGAACTGAATCCGGGTACAAAGGGGCCGAATCCGAGCGGATTCAGGAGAATCCGCCCGTCCACAGACAATCCGAGCGTATTGGGTAGAAGACGCACGTCCCTATGAGCTGAATTTTTGAAAGATTTTTGACTGTAAGAGAATCCGGACGTCCTGAACAGCAATCCGCTCGTCTCTGAAAATCCGCCCGTCTTGAAAGGAAGACGCCCGTCTTCTTTGCTGAGGAAAACAAGAAAAATTCCTGGACTGAAATCCGTCCGTCTTCTGAAGAATCCGCCCGTCCCATGTCAGTGAATCCGAGCGTCTTCTCTTAAAGACGCCCGTCTTTAGGCGAGTTTTTCCCAACCCAGAAAAGGCAGAATTCGCCCGTCTTGAGCAGAAACCGCACGGATTGCCCCTGCAGTTCGAATTTTTTCGGGCTTTATAAAACCCCTCCCACCTTCATTCATTCATTCATTCATTCATAACACTACTTCAAAACATCAAAACCCTCATCCTCTCCATCACAAAAACAAAATTCCTCAACTACATTCACCAAAATCAAATCAAAACATCCTTTTAACAACAAATCAATCACTCCTTTTTCAATAAAAATCAAAACCAAGCACAAAATCTTCAACCTTTGAGTCGATTTTTGAATTCATAAAGGCAAAGCCTTTCATCTTTAAATCGATTTGGGTGCACTAGAAATTGAAGATTTTTCACTCTTTCTTGGTTAATTCATCAATGGCAAGGACTAAAGGAGCAACAAAGGCAACAAAGGCAAAGGCACCAAAGGCAAAGACACTTTCACAAAGGCAAAAGACTCTTGATCAAGCGAAGAAAGCATTGGCTATGGTGGTAGCAAACCCAAACTTGGAAGTGCAACAACAACAACAACCTCCCATGGGTACAACAACATCTACTACTCCGGAAATTGATCAACTTGCAAACTATCCGGAGGTAACTTTCATTTCCAAAACCCATAGGGACACTTTTGCCAAGGTTGCTATAAAATCATTTCAATCCACCAAGTTTATATGTGAAGATACCTTAGATAAGTTGGGTGTCCTTGAGCAAACTAGAGCCTTTTTCAAAGCAATGGGGTTGAAGAAATTGTTTGAATCAAAAGAATTGACATACCCCTCCCTTACCTTGGAGTTTTTGAGTTCTTTGAAAGTCACCAAAGTTGAGACTAGGGAGAACCTCGAGTTTCGTCTAGCTAATGTTAGTAGATGCATTTCCTTTAGGGAATTGGGTGAAATTTTGGGTCTTAGTGATGAACCGAGTTATTTTAAGAATTATGGAAAGTATGACCCCGACCCTCTTTGGGAGGCAATTTCCGGAAGGAAATTTGAGGATTTTCATGCGAGTCGTGCTCTTTTAGTCCACCATCCGGGCATAAGGGTATGGCACAAGGTCATAGGAAACACCATTATTGCAAGGAAAGATACCAACCATTTCACCAAACTTGATTTTATTCTTCTTGAATCGGCTTTGAACATTGGAAGAGTACACACCAAGCCTTTCAACTCTTTAAGGCTTTTGGTAGATAGATGGCTCAACATTGATTGTGGGAAGAAAGGCACTACCGTTATTGTCAATGGCGGCCTAGTCACTATCCTAGCTAAATACTTTGATCCTAACTTCAACAAGGATAACAAGTATGAAGCAAAGGAGGGTGGTCATCTTGTTGATATGCATACTATGATACACAAGTACAAGTGGGTTGCCCATAACCCTCTTGACACCAAGTATGGATGGCTCACTAGTGAAGCTAGATCGTTTACTTTGCCTTCAAAGATTTGTCGTCTAAGCGTCCACCGGACCAATTATCTACTTCCCCTTTCAAAAGAGGCCGAGTATATTATCCGACAACAAAAGGGTGAACTTGAAATGCCCTCCTCTTCCATTGTCACACCACCTTACCCTTTTGAGTACTAAGAGTTCAAGCCGGAAGGTGTTGAAGCAAGAAATGATTATTTGACTCTTCTCATGCAAGCAATGCACAAGCAAGCCTTTGAGGATCGGAAAAATGCTTACTTGGCTCAATATCCACCCCTCCTACACTTAGCTAGGCAAGGACTACTTGATCCATCATGTCCTTTGCCTAGTTGGGCGGATAGAGAAGTCCTATTTCCGGGTGCATCTAGGTTCGTTTCGGGTGACAATGAGGTTATCGGTAATGAAGAGGTTGATGATAACATTGATGAAGAAGTAAGTGAAGAAGGAGAAGAGGATGGTGAGCAAGATGATGAGCAAGGTGAATAAGAAAGTGAAGAAGCAAATGAAGAGGGAAGTGGCAATGAGACCACTTCTAATGAGGAAAGTGATGATGGTGATGATATGATGGAGGATTAGCAAGCCTTGGAGGCTCCTACCCTCTCATGGTTTGTCTATTTCTCTCTTTGTTTTAATTATTTTCTTGATCATTGTTGGAGTAGTCCTAGCACCATAGAGGACTCACACCTCGGTACCATTGAGGTGTTCTCATTTTATTGTTCCCTCTTTCAAAATCCAAAATGACAAATTAGTTTCATGCATTGCATAGTGTGTGCATGAACTACACCCATCCTTGGACATTAGCAATAGTGTCTAACTCGGTTTGGGGAAGTTAATGCATACACAACGGGAGGTAATCTAAATTATCCTCACCGTCATAACAAAAACCATGCATCATGTAGTGTAGACTAGTGTAGATTGCATTTAGTATAGAAATCATGCATCATCTTTGCATAATTTCCCATCATTTTGGCCATTGAGGACAATGCCCATATTAGTGTGGGGATGGGGAATTCTAACATAACTCTTATTCAAAAATCCAAAAAAAAAAATTGAAAATTTTTTAAAATCATAAAAATTTGAAAATTGAAAAAGCCAAAAACATGTCTATTTCCTTTTGTAGTGTAGTCTTGTATATATTATTGTATATATTGTGTTTGTTCTATCCTTGTTCACATTGATTGACTACGCCACATCCGAGACATGAGGATCATGAAGACCGCATGGTATGATCTTTCCAATCTCCTTTTTCCTCTTTATATTAATGACTATGTGGCTTTATTTTGATTGATGCGGTATAACAATGTGAACTTAGGACTTGCATTTAGTTTATATGTCATATTAGTTGATAGAATCACTTGCATTAGGATGTTTATATTAGTTGCATCATTGCATGTAGTTACATTTAGAAAAAAGTTTTGAAAAGTGCCTAATTGAGAACTTTGACAAGAGCAACTAAGCCATTACAAATACTTTTTCAACTTAAGACTTTGCCTACTAGAATGGTTGTAAAACACCCTAGATAGTGTCATACTAGTGTCTTTTGACCCATGACCCAAAGCCTAGTCAAGGGTTTGCATGTGAGTCACATATCCAACCCCGTGATGCGATGTGGACTTGGTTAACTTGTCTAGGTGACCTTGATTGACCTTGTGGTAAGGCAACCCAAAAATATTTTCTATCAATAAGTTTGAAGTGCTCATTTCAAAGAATTTTGTCATGTGGAAGTAATTTAATGCCAAGGAAACCTCAAATGTTATGAATTGTGGAATGTTGAGAAATTTAAATTGTTTTGATGGAGGCGTACCACTTCGATGTGATTTGGAGCGGGATCCATTGAATTGGGCCCCCACACGGTTGTGAATTCGGCCGCCCAGAGACAGAGTGACTATCACCCCGAAAAGCTATTGTCTAGAGGTTAACCGGTTGCCTAATAAGCGATTGGCGAAAGTAAAGGACACTAGCCCGGAAGGGACAAACCCCATCTAAAATTTTTGAAATGTGAAAGTCGAATGAGGTCAATTTTGAATACTAGTCATATCCACCCGTTGTGTATAAAGATTTGAGCATTTCATTCCCAAAAAGCCTTTTTGTCAAGCCACTTTGTCGAGCTTGGGACGATCCATGACCTTTACTTTTGTAAAGAATTCGAGACTTGTCATGTCATATGCTACTAGCATCATAGGGATCATCATTCCACCACCATCCGATCGCTCTTGACGAAAGCATTTGGAAATTGAGGACGAAAGTAGTCTAGTTTAACACCATTTGGAGGTGATTTAGTGCCATCCTCTTAGCCTTAGTAATTTGTTGAACTAGTATTTGTGAAGGATTACATGCTCTTAAATTTGTTCCTCTTTAGTGCCTCCGCCGCTTGATGAGGAAGTGGCTATTCTTTTGTAGATGCATCCATTATGTGATTTTGTGTGCTTAATGTTTGGATGTGTCGCCATTTTGGCAAGACCCGCCTTACCTTGCAAGAAGGCATCCTACCTCATGGTTGTCTTGTTGTGAGTTGAAGGGGCGGAGTGAGACCCGCTAATTGTCTCATATCGGCTATGTTATTAGGTTAGTTTAAATAATGGTCCTAGTCTTTGTCACCTCTTTACTCGGGACGAGCAAAGGTTCGATTTTGGGGATATTTGATGTGACCATAATTAGCGCATATTTAGCCCCCGAATTAGCCTTGTTCCCATGCTTTTTAGTGCATATTTGGGTCATTTATTATCTTTAGTTCTTTGTTTTGCATATTCTTTGAGATTTTGATCCCTTGGTAGGAAAGGAGTAAGAATCTTGCATTTTCATGGCAAAACGGGACTAAATTGATCGAATCCAATGACCAAGCATCAAGGAGAGACAAGATTAGAAGGCCTTTGTATATATTATAGTAGATGAGCAATGTTGAGAAAGGATCCTTGCGTCCCCAAGGAAATCCCCAAGGAATTTATGAAGAAAAGGGAAGAAAAGAAGAAGAAATCTTGCTGAAGAACAATCCATGCGGATTGACTACAATCCGGCCGTCCTCCACCCGCACAATCCGTGCGGTTTCATCCCAAGACGCTCGGGTTAGCACTGCCACAATCCGCCCGGATTCCTCCAAAGCCGCTCGTGTTCCACCGCCAGAATCCGCCCGTCTCGACACTAATCCACTCGGATTCCTCTACAGCGCAATTTCGTCTTCTCCAAGCTACAAAGAAAGAAGCCCTTCCTTCGAAAAATACCGGCTCCTCCCTGCTCAATCTAAAAGGTGTAATTACTAGTTTAGCCCTTAGTTAACCCTAATGCATCCCCCTAATTTCCACTATAAATACCCCATTAGTCTAATTAGAGGAGCATGTTCTTCTTATCAATAATTAGAGTAGTTAATATCAATCAAATCTCTCTTTAGTATTGTAATCAACAATTAATTAAGTTCTAATACAAGTTTTATTTCCTTAATCTCTCTTTTGTTCATCCTTTATTTTGGATAATTGAAGATTATTTGGGTTATTATTGGGAGATTGACAACCTCTTAATCAAGCATCAAGTACTTCTTTTATCTTTGCTTTATTATTGGAATCATTAGTAGGTATAATTCTCTTAATCCCTCTTTAATTATTGTTAATTACTTTCATTTATTCATCATGTTTCCTTTTGTTGGTATGATTGACAACCTTGCTAGCATGATCAACATGATAATGAGTGAGTAGTCTCTTAGCTAGGGTTAATGGGTGATTAGAGGAAACCAACATGGGGAATGATTCATGCTTAAACTAATATGCTTTCATGATTTATTTGCTTGCTTGTTTTGATCTCAACTCATGCACATGTTATGTTTGATGAAATGCTAAGCCTATGAATCCTTGCATTTACCACCATCTCCTATCTTTTCAATGAGACTTGTAAGACATAACCCAACTCGAGTCTCATTAGACCATGCATGTTGTTGAGTAGGGAAGACTAAGTCGACTTGTAGGTGTTGTACAATCTAATCGATTCGGCTCCGGGACCCAAACTTTCCTAGGGTTGTAAGATATAACCCAACTCAATCCATCACAACAATAATTGCTTGCTTATAATTTGAGAACATGTTTGTATGATCAATTCCCATGATTCCCCTATGATTCCATGACACCCTAGTGCTTTTTAATCAATTGTTTACAACTCTTTTATTTCATCTTGCTTGTTTATTTTCATTGCTATTTTAGTTAGTGATCTTCTACATCAACCCAAATTGTGACACCCCTAAGACACCACTAGTTTCAATAGAAATCTCATCTCAATTCCCGTCCCTTGGGATCCGACCTTTACTTGCCTCTTTACTAATTGTAGAGTTGTTTGTGAAGATATAAATTGTGTTTTGATTCGGACGTGACCCAACGACCACACCTTTAATTGTGAACACGAAACGGACCGATCACCTGTTCACTTTAGATTTCAAAGAAATAATTATTGATTTTGACCAAGAAGGAACATCTTCTTATGTCTTATTTTCAGTTTGTGGCTTTTGAACATTTTCTCCCACTCTATCTTTAAGAAATAATCCCCATTTCTTAATAGACAGCATCACGAGCCACAAACCCTTCGTTCTCGTGATCTTGTAGGAAAAATGAGCACATGTTTTACTATCGAAACAAGCTACAATTTAGGTATAATGCCTAACCATATCTCATATGATTTGTAGTTGACTGCTTTAACTATATTCTGTTTTAGTGGAAAAATTATAAATGCTGGACAAATTTGCAACAGAAACTATCTCCAACTTTATAGTAAAGATTCAATCATATCGTATAGGATTCTTTGTAACTTTCTAATACACCTTATCTTGATAGGGTGTGATTATGAAAGTGATCTTTGTGATACCATATCACACTCTATAT